>NC_091851.1:31385694-32635694 GCF_037783145.1 Equus przewalskii
TGTGAGGCTGCCGTCTATGAATTCTCCTTCCTGGGCTCCCTTATCCTCAGGCTTCTGTATGGCTTTGGCCAATGAGAGGAGATAACAGAGTGAGAAGGGAGAGATTTGGGTCTTTATCCCCCATCCCCTCCCTCCCTGCATAGGTGCAATGTCTCTGACATTTGCTGCCCCCTTCTTGGCTACTGCTCACTGGGAGATCCCTCCTCCATTGTTCCGTTTCTTACTGGGCTTTACTGTTGCCATGCCGATACCCTCCCCTTGTTTCTTCAGGCCTAGGGTAGCACCACTTCCTGTCATTGCTAGTTTCTGGCTGTATTTCCAGCTTTTTTTCCCCTCCTTAACTCTTTTTCTCATGTTGAGGTGAAACCCACATAACATACAATTGACTGTTTTAAAGTGTAAAATTCATGAGATATCACCTTACACCTGTCAAATGGCTATAATTAACAAGACAAGAAATAACAAATGTTGGAGAGGTTGTGGAGAAAAGGGAACCCTCATACACTGCTGGTGGGAACGCAAACTGATGCAGCCACTCTGGAAAACTGTATTGAGATTTCTGAAAAAATTAAAAATAAAAATACCACATAATCCAGCTATCCCACTACTGGGTAATTATCCAAAGAAGATGAACTCAACAATTCAAAGAGATTTATGCATCTCTATGTTCATCACAGCATTATTTACAATAGTGAAGATGTGGAAGTAGCACAAGTGACCATCAACAGACAAAGGGATAAAGATGTGGTATATATATACAATGGAATACTACTCAGCCATAAAAAAACAAAATCATGCCATTTTCGACAACATGGGTGAAACTTGAGGGTATTACCCTAAGCAAAATAAGCCAGACAGAGAAAGACAAACACTGTTTGATTTCACTCATTGTGGATGATAAATAAACACATGGATAAGGAGAACAAATTAGTGGTTACCAGAGGGGAATGGGGTTGGGGGAGGGGTAAAGGGATAAAGGGGTAAAGGGGCACATATGTATGGTGAAGGATTAAACTAGACTATTGGTGGTGAACATGATGCAGTCTATACAGAAACTGATATGTAATAATGTACACCTGACATTTATACAATGTTATAAGCCAATATGACCTCAATAAAATAATTTTTTTAGAAAAAGAATGTTAACTGAAAAAAAGTGTAAAATTCAGGGACATTTAGTGCATTCACAATGTTGTGCAAATGCCACCTCTTTCTAGTTTCAAAACTTTTTCATCGCCCCAAAAGTATGCCCTGTACCCATTAAGTAACCACCCCCCATTTCCATCTTTCCCCATCTCCTGGTAACCACTAACATGCTGTCTGTCTCTACAGATTTTCCTATTCTGGATATTTCATATAAAAGGACTCATACGATATGTGACTTTTTGCATCTGGTTCTTTCACTTAGCATAATGTTTTCAGGGTTCACCTGTGCCTCATAATTGAGCATGCATCAGAATCACCTGGAGGGCTTGTTAAAAACCAGATTGCTGGGCTTCCTTGATAGGGTGAGTGAGCCCAAGAATTTGCATTTCCGATAGGTGCCCAGGGATTGCGGCTGCTGCTGGTCTGGAGACTGCATTTTGAGAATCACTCGCTTACGGAGCTAAGAATTATGGAGATTGTGGTATACCCACACAGTAGAATATTATTCAGCCATAAGAACGAATGAAGTACTGATGTGAAGGACTCTCTTTATTAAGGTCTCTTTGTTTGAACCATCTGGGGTGAGTTTGTTTCCTGTTGGGACTCTGATTGATACACCCTACTCCTCCCGCTGGGGTCACTGACGTGGCTCCTTACATGTTTGTTCTGGGTACATCCCAAGCAAGGCAATGGAGTCGCAACAACCTCAGTCTTAGACGCGGAGATGAGTTCTCTGGATTTCCTCTTCCTGCCTGGTGTTCTCCGGGGAGGCTGGAGGCCTGTGCTTGCCGCGGACCAGCCCTTCCACAGGGTAAGCTATAGGCATTGCTCTGGGGATTAGCTTGTGTTCTGGGACCAGAAGCCCATGCTGCAGCTGGCCATCTGACCAGAGAGGAAAGACCCTCATTTCGTCAGAGACCAAAAGGAATCTGGGGCGGAGGGTTGGAGGTAGGAGATTCTGACTGGTCAGAAGAACTCTAGCCTGGAGAAAAGGGCTCTTGTGTGACGGATAACAATTCATAGAAAAACCCCCTCGTGTGATCCATACGTTTTGGGCGACTGTGGTCCCAGCTGGGTCAGAGCTGAGGCTGAAACATACTTGGCTTGCAGAAATAGGTGACAGACCATTCTTCCTCCTCCTCTTTTGTATTCACATCCACTAATTTCACAGATGTCAAGAGGCTCCTGCAAAAGAAATTGAACATGGTTCACATTTGGGGTTCACATACATCTGATGATCCTGAGGCAGGCCCAAAAGAAGCTAAATCTTTTAGGCAGGAGCATCTGGATGCCTGGGAGAGAATTCAGCACATAGGTAACTTGTTAATCTCTGCCATAGGACAAAAGACTAGGGATCCCAGGTACAATATGACTTGACTCCTGTCCTCACCCAGTCATTCTGTGAGCATGTATGTTTTCTGGAAGAGGAGAGGGCTATGTGCATAAAGAAATACCTAGAAGAATGCTAGCCTTTAGGAGTCCAAGCACCTCTCCTATGGGATCCCCCCCACAAGAGAAGAGAATAAAGACAGAGATGGGGCTTCCCCACGGGCAGGAGAAGGAGGGACAGAAGCCCAGAGTAATGTCAGCAGTGGGTCAGATGTGACCTCAGGGGTGTTCAGGTCAGCCACCTGGATTAGAACCACCTGGGAGGGAGGGTCAGGTGGGCATCTGGGATGATGTGGGAACTGTTGTGAGATACTCACTGGGGAATCTCAGAGAGGGTGGAGGAATGTCAAGGAGAGTGAGTGAGTGAGTGAGTGAGTGAGTGAGTGAGTGAGGGTGTGTGTGTGTGTGTGTGGTGGGGACGAGGGCCTGATTTCATACAGGTGAGAGCAGTGGAATTCTGATTGCGCTGATACAGTGACCTCCTCATGCCCTCCAAATGGAGACGACTGGAGAATATTTGAGTTATATATCAACTGCTATATAACCTCCCTAGAAACCAATGAGATTCAAGTTAAAGCATGAGTGAGATGTCTGCATATCAGATTGGAAAGTATTAAAAGAATAATGTGTTAATTAAAGTAATGCTAGCTGCTGTAACAAGCTCACCAAAAATCTGTAATGGCTCAGAAATTAGTTTCAGGTCTCTTTTACAAGGTCCAAAATGGGCACTCCCAATTGGTGGGGAGTTCTCCACGTGATGATTCAGGGGCCCAGGTTCCTTTCATCTTGGGGTTCTTCCTTCTTCAACTCATGGCTGCTGTGGTCACCCAGAGTTACTTCTGCTCCAGTCATCCAGAAAGGGAAAAGTGTAGGGAGAATAGGGCAGGAGAGGATTTCCTCTGCTGGGTCTGGATGTGATGCATATCACTCCTGCTCCCATTTCATTGGCTAGGATGCAAGTGTGAAAGTGCCAGGGAATTAACACCTCCCAGGAGCAGGCTTCAACCATGACTGATGGTTAGTAGATAAATACCCCAGCTCCCTCACACCTAGGGCAGGATAACTCTGACGCACATGTTCTTAAATGGCTCCCAGGGCTTCCCAGTGGGACTACGTGCTAGTTGCCCAGGTTGGAAACTTGCTCTAAGACACACTATTTATTTATTAGCTCCCTCTCCTGTTTTACTTCTCCACTCCCCTACTGGTACTTCCTGGGGTCACTCCCTCCCCCTTCCCCAAGTAAACTACTTGCACTTGAATCCTTATCTCAGGGTCAGCTTCTGGGGGACCCCAAACAAGATACCACCTAATTGGCCATCTTGAAAGAATGGCCATTGTAACTATGGATAAGAGATATCAGGATTCAGAAAACACTCGTGCTGTTACAGCCCTGAACTGATCAAAGAGGAAGATTGTCTTTGGACTAAAGTGGGTTAACAATGGAATTTAATCCTGTCAAATAACTGTCTGCTCCTAGCTTCTTGGTGAAGGAAAACACATGGCCCTGTTTGGGATTCACCTTGAATGTGTGTCTAACTTTGCTTGTTCTGGGTTGCTACCATAGTAACAAGAGTAATTAACTTTAATTACTATCTCTCTCTCTTTTTTTTGCTCACCACCTCCCTCCACTCCAGTTCATTCTTTGAAGCATTTTAGTGGAGCAGTCAGAACTCCTGTCTACCTTCATCTGCACATTGATAATATCTTCTTTCTGATTTGATCAGACTACACATTCCTGTTTCTGTACATCCATTACTTTGGTGATAAAGCACATGCATATTATAGCTCAGGCCTTTAAACAGAGCTCAGCAATTAGAAAACACAGAAGCAATAGCAACTGGGGCAGTGTTGGTCCCCTTTGTCAACTCAGAACATCTGTTTGGCTGGTGGGGGCACGTTGGTTTATTGCTGTCATTAGGAGCTGTCAGTCAGAGGAACTGAGGCCTGCATTTCCCACTTTGGTGTTGAATATTAAAAACCTGTATTTCCTACCAAAAGCTCAATGCTACTTTACATTTTTTTAAAGAAGAATGTTCTCCGTTTCTGTTCTTAAGTGTGTATTGAGTTCTAAGAGTGATTCAAAAGGTAAATGATGGTCCTTTTTGATAGACATCTCTCCCCAAAAAGAAATAGAAATGATCAATGTAGCAGGTTCTTGTGATCTTCTATGCTGTGTCCTCTCAGCCTAATTTCAGAGCTGCTGGGGTAGACATTTCCATGCTGGTACATCCATACAATGGAATACTATGCAACTTTAAAAAAACGGGTACATCTGCTCATCCACTCGATAGCACCTGGCCATGTCATAGGTTCTTGGAAATAAAAATAAGTCAGCCATGGTCCCTGACACGGTGTAGTTCATAGTTCATAGTTCATAGTTCATGGGGGTTGATGAACACAGAAAACTACAATTAAAATATACCCTGACAGGTTTGTGGAACATAGAAATTAAGGCAGATTGGGATGATGGACATATTTTGGGTTGAAAGCCCAGATCAGCATGTAAGTTGTGGCAAACATTATCAGAGACCAGACTTGAAGTATTATAAGATTTAGCTTCAGAGGAGATGAATGAACTGCCTGTTTTCGCAGGACTTTGAGCATCATTGGACCTTGAATGTCAGCTGGTCCGACCTTTACTTGGCTTCTCTCCACAGAATCCTTGCAAGGTAATCATCCACTCTCTGCTTGGCACCTCCTCGTGCTACATCTGGTGATGGTCTGTACCCTGACTGGAGAGTCAGACAGGAGAAAGCTCTCCCCTGTGACTTTGCCCGTTGACTCTGGTTTTACCCAAGCATTTCTGCTTCTTCCACACGGCAACCCTTCATATTTGGGCTCACACTTTGCACCTTCCCCTCCAGAATGAACACACCCTGGTTTCTTTAGCTGTTCATCAAATGACGTCCTGCAGTCCAATCAATTCTTCCTCCTAAATACATCTTGAATCTGATTTCTTCTCTTCACCTCCATAATTAATTAGCATAGAAAAGAAGACAAAAAGCCATGTGGCCATTACCATCAGTTACTCTACTTTGGACTTCCCTCTTTTCTGGCTCAGACAATGCAGCAGTCTTCTAGCTGGCCTCTCGGCTTCCATTTTGTTCTTTCAACTTCATTTTTACTATAGGCAGAGCGATTCTTCCAGAATGGAAACACGACTACACCACTTCCCTGTGTAAAACCATCCAGTGGATTTCTCATATTCTTTACACAAAGGACCAGAATCCTTAACATGCCCCTCAAGTTTCGCAGTATTTGGCCCTTTCCAATCATGGCTCTAACCACTTCCCTTGGCGGCTGACTTGCTAGCCTTTTAGAAAGTATTTTAGCATCTTTTTGTGCCCTGACTTCCTTGGTCTCCCAGTATTCATGTAGCTTTGCTCCTCTGCCTGCAGTGTGTTCCTCTGATCCTCCTGGATAATTTCTGCTTATTTTGCAGGTCTGAGTTTATCAGTAACTTCCTCCAGCAAGCCTCCACAGAGAGGACCAACTTCTCCAGGTTAGGGGTCTATGGTGTAGATTTTTTTTTCTTCTTTTAAAATTAAGATAATTAGCATACACTTACGTGGACCCTTTTTAAGTAAAAGCCACTCAAATAAAGATATAAAACGTCTCCAGCTACCTAAAGGCTCCCTCACATTACCTTTAGTAGATACTTCTCAAAAGTAACTGCTATTCTGACCTCTGACCACAGACGAGTGTTGCCTTCGTTTAAACTTCATATAAATGGAATCATGCTGTATCCACTTTTTGTATTTAGCTCCTTGCACTCATCTATGTTGTTGTGTGTGGCAGTAGCTCACGTTTTTCTTTCTTATGTCGTATTCCATTGTATGAATATTCCATAATTTTTTGATCCATTCTACTCTTGATGGGCATTTCAGTTTTTCCAGTTTTTGTCCATTATGAATATTGCTGCCATGAACATTAGTGCTTTTTCTGAACATTTGCGTTCATTTTTTATTATATTGTATATAAGAATTTTTCTTTCTTGTGTTGATGGATTTTATTATTTTTTAAAAATATTTGTTGCCTCTTCCTTCTGAGCTTCTCCCCTTGGGCCCATCCTTGTGAGAGGACTTTATTCTCCACCCAATTGCCACAAGGGCTGGCTTTGTGACCCACTTTGTTCAATGAGATATGATAGAATTTCTGACCAAAACTTCTGATCAGAAGCTTTGAGAACCATTGCTTGGTTCTGCCATTGTGCTTTTTCTCTGATATGAGATTGGCATAGAGATTGGTCCTCTGTTCTGGGTCCTAGAAGGAAGAGCAGGTGGAGCAGAGTCAGCGTTCACTGTTCGGATCCTGGGTGTGGACCTATGCACTGCTTATCAAGCCGTGCTGTGGCAGGCATTCCATATATAAAGTAAAGGAAGATGAGCACAGACGTTAGCTCAAGGCCAATCTTCCTCAGCAAAAAGAGGAGGGTGGGCAGCAGATGTTAGCTCAGGGCTAATCTTCCTCAAAAGAAAAAGTTCTAAAAAAAAAATAAGAGTGAGAACTAAACATTTGTGGTTATAAGCAATTGGTATCTAGGGATTGTTTGTTACTACAGCAAAACTTAGTCTAAGTTGACTGATACAGTGCCTCTCCTTTTGCTCCCATAGCACTCTATAAATTCCTCTGTCACAAAATGGCACACGTTCCAATGAAGTGTTGTTTAACTTTCTCCCCACTTGCCCCCTTCTACCACACCCCAACCTGTAAGGGTGGAGAATATGCATGTCTTGATCATCATTGTAAATCTGGTGCCTAGAACTTTGACGAACAAGCAGTAGGTTTACAATACATATTCGCTCAATAGGAATGGCTTTTAACCTTTTGTTGATGGGGAAAGTCACTTTTCCTAGGTGTTCTCCCCAATGTGGGAGGCTTGGAATGGAGCACCGTTTCCAAGTGTGGCCTGATTAATGAGGAGAAGATAATAGCTCTAACCTCCTTTCCTATGGCATGCTATTCCTAATGATGTGGCTCGAGGTGGCTTTAGCCTGTTTACTACTGACATCCTACTGTTGGTTCATGTTGACTTCACAGTTGACTCCAACTCTGGAATTTCTCCTTAAGGCACTACTGCTAAGCCAGTTTTTCCATCCTGGGTTTCGGCTGAGATGCCCCTGATGAACTTATCGATCCTCGTATGCCTCTGACAATAAGCTCACTCTGTCCTCTTTCCCTGGAGTCTGAGTTTACTTGTTTGTTTATTTATTTTAGCCATGGCTTCCTCCCTGCTTTCTCATTTCCCATATCTAGTTGTTCTATCTCACCCTGTCCTCCAGCAACACCAAATTACTCCATTTCTAATCTTATCGCAAACCTCTGTCCACTTCTGATTGATGTAGGCATTTATCAGCTTCCAGCAAATTGAGCTTCATTGTGCTGGAGTATAAAGGTGCCAGAGTAAGAAATAGCTTGGCCAAAAATTAGAACCTTCAATTTTGGGCACCTGCTATTGTAACTTTTGATTTAGGGATATTTGAAGACTTTTCTTATTGATTTGCAGATGTTCTTTACATACTCTGGGAATTAATTCTTGGTTGGCTAGATGCATTATAAATGGCTGTTCTCACTCTGTCTGGTCTTTTCACTTTGTTCTTTTCATAATTTTAATTTGCCAATCTTTCCTTTATTGTTTGTGCTTTTTATTCCTTGTTTAAGAAATTCTTCCCTTCCATGAGTTTACAAAGAACGTGTACATTTTCTTCTAAAAATTATTTTTCACCTTTAGTTCTCTAACCCATCTGAAATTTTTAAAATTACATGTGGCATAAAGCAAAGGTATAATTTTGTTTTTTTCATATAGAAGTCAAATTGTTCTCAAACTGTTGAATGGCGATATAGATATGTAATGCTCTCATATACCTCATTCATTTACATAGGTAGGTCTGCTTTTATGCTCTCTGTTCTGTTATGGGGACTATGGTTTTATTCCTGCACGAATACCATACTCCCCAGTTACTATAGCTTAATCAAATCTTTCCTATCTTGTAAGGTAAACCACTCCTCTCGCTTGTTCTTCTTTTTCAGAATTTCCTTGGCTATTCTTAGATCTTTTTTTTTTAAAGATTGACACCTGAGCTAACATCTGTTGCCAATCTTCTTCTTCCTTTTTTTCCTTCTTCTCCCCAAAGCCTCCCAGTATATAGTTGTATATTCTAGTTGTGAGTGCCTCTGGTTGTGCTATGTGGGACGCTGCCTCAACATGGCCTGAGGACTGGTGCCATGTTCCTGCCCAGGATGCGAACCGGTGAAACCCTGGGCTGCCGAAGCAGAGTGCGTGAACCTAACTACTCTGCCACCAGGCCGGCCCTATTAGATTTTTGCTCTAATGTGTGAATTTTGGAATTAGCACAAATTCCATGAAAAGTCCTATTTGGATTTTGATTAGAATTGTATGGAATTTACATGTTAATTTGTGGAGAATTGGCATCCTTATGATACATCATTCTTCCTAGTCATAATATAACTTGCCATTTATTTGGGCCTTCAAAAAGTGTTTCAATGTGTTTTGTAACTTTTTTCATAAAACCTTTTTTAAAAAAAATGTTGACTCTCTTCACTTTTTTTTCTTTTTATTTGGTGAGGAAGATTGTCACTGAGCTAACATCCATGCAAATCTTCCTCTACTTTGTATGTGGGACACCACCACAGCATGGCTTGATGAGTGGCATGTAGGTCTGTGCTTGGGATCTGAATCTGTGAACCCTAGGCCGCTGAAGTGGAGCACACGAACTTAACCACCATGCCATCGGGCTGGCCCCAGGGCTCCAACTCTTTTTGGTTAGATTTATTCCCAGTTACCTTATGATTTTTGACTAATGTGAATACTGGTTTTTTCAAAATTCTCCATACATTTTCTAACTGGTCATATTTGGCATATAAAAATAACTTGAGATTTTTAAAAATTTGAAGTTAAGTAGCTGAATTAAAATATCTTATTTGTTCTTGTAGTTTTCAGATTCTCTGGGATTTTCAGGGTAGAAATCAAACTGTAGGCAAATAATGACAATTTTGCCTTTTACTTTTCCAAACCTTGTACTAATCCTTGTATATCTTCTTTTTTTGCCTCTTGAATTGACGAGGATTCAGAAGAACAGAAGGGGAAATAACAGGCATTTGTATGTTGTTTCTAATTTTAATGGAAATTCTCTTGAAATCTAACCAGGAAGCATTATGTTTATTATAGCTTTTATTATTACTATTTTAGATACATTTCTAGGTTAAAAAACCTATTTCTCATTTGCTAAAATTGTAGGAACAGCTGTTGAGTTTTATTGACTACTTTTTCTGTAACTATTGAGATAATGATATGTTTTTACCTTTTAATATGCCAATGTGGTACATCACATCGTCAAATCTTCTGACTTTTAACCATCCTTTCATAAATTCCTGACATAAATTCTATTTGACTATATTTTATAACTTAAAAAGAATTGGATTCAATTGACTGTTCCATTTAGGATATTCATATTAATATTTATAAGTGAACTTGGCCTATAATTTTCTTTTCTGATACTGTCTGTGGAGGATTGTATTATTGTTAACAAGTATCTAATTCTACCTTCCCTGTAAGAAGATTGTACATTTTCCATATGACACGTATTGCATCGCTGTGGCTGGAGTACACTTCCAGGCCCCTTTGTTGAGTTTGATCATATGACAGGCTGGGATCAATGTGCGTAGAAGTGAATCTATGTCAGTCCCGAGCTTAAACTGAGAGATTTTTTTAGGAGGCATTACAGTCATTTACTACCTCTCTCGCCTTTTTTTTCTGCCCCCAAAATGAGCCTGTTCCACACAGGGGAACTGCCTTTAGCCTGGGCCCCTGAATCCAAAACACACGGAATAGACCTGCAGCCTGGGGCACGGCCTCAGAACCCACATGTAATATGAATGAGGAATAAATCTCTGTTTTTGTTAGCCATGGAGATTTTTGGGTTGTCACTGCAGTAAAGCTGACTAATTAATTATCCATATCTGGTTTGGGAATCAAGGTTAATCTAGCCTCATAAAATGGGCTGGTATCTTTCTTTCCTCTTCTCTGAAAGAATTTGCATAGTGCAGAAATATTCTGTTCCTTGAATGTTTGGTCAAATTTCATTATAAAACTGTCTGGGCTTGGTATATTTTTTTGAGTGTAGAAGAATTTTGACAAAAGATTCAATTTTAATAAATAGTTATTTAGGGGCTGGCCCCATGGCCCAGTGGTTAAGTTTGCACACTCTGCTTCGGCAGCCCAGGGTTTCGCTGGTTCAGATCCTGGGCATGGGCATGGACATGGCACCACTCATCAGGCCATGCTGAGGCAGCATCCCACATGCCACAACTAGAAGGACCCACAACTAAAAATACACAACTATGTACCAGGTGGCTTTGGGGAGCAAAAGGAAAAATAAAATTTAAAAAAAAGTTATTGATATATTCAGGTTTTCTATTTGTTTCTTTCTGTCAATTTTGGTGTATTATATTTTTATAGAAAAATTCTCCTATCGATGTTTTATGTCAACATAAAGTTGGTTGTAATAATCTCTTATGACTATAAAAACAAACACTTTCTGTATTTTAATTATGAAACAATGAGAATATTGTTTTACCTTATCTCTTTTTTCTTGATCAATCTTGTAATAAATTTGTCTACATAATTAATATTTTCAGAGAACCAGCTTGTTCTTTGTCAAAACCTTTTGTCAAATTTTGTCAAAAACTTCTAGTCAAAACTTCTACTTTTTCGTGTTTCATTAATTTCTGCTCTTATTTTTATTTCCTTCTTGCTACTTTTTTGAGTTTTCTTTCTAGCTTTAAAAGTGAATATGTAATTCATTTATTCTCAACATTTCTTGTATTAGTTAGCATTATAGAGTTGGCTGCATGTGCCAGAGACCCAAAACAACAGTAGCTTAGATAAGAGATATGTGAAAATTTAAAAGGTGAGAAATCTAGGGTTGGCATGCTAACTGTGCTTTGCGAAAGGCTTAGGGACTCAGGAGCCTTCTATTTTGTTGTTTGTAGGGCACTGTTCTTGTCCACCTGATGCAAGACAATTCGTCTCTGTACTTGTGTTTTGGCCAGCATGATGGAAAAAGGGAATAAGAAAGGATTCTCTCCCTTGAAGATATGACCTAGAAGTTACACGCACCACTTCTGCTCATATGCCATTAGCAAGAACTCAGCACTCCACTTTAAGGTACCCAAATTAGATGTTTCTGTGTTTAACAGAAATAGGGGCTTTCATAAGGTAAATATTTATTCTCATATAAAATACTAGAGGTAAGCAGTCAAGCCCTCTGGGGTGGATGTCCTACTCCCTGAAATCCTTAGGAACTCAGCGTCTTTCTGTCTTTTTGTTCTGCCAGTCCTTACGGTGTTGCTCTTCTCCTTATGCTTCTAGACGCACAAGAACATGGGATGATTTGCCCTGGTTTGCCTGGGACTTTCCTGGTTTTAGCACTGAAAGTCCCGTGTCCTGGGAAACCCCTCAGTACTGGCCAAACTACTCTGTACTGCAATACAGTTCTGATGCTAACCACTCAGAGTTAGTGTCAGATCCCACCAGGTTGAGGGCTCATTCCTTCACAAGACTACCCCCACTTCAGACACCAGTTGCAAGTGGGGTTCCCTGGCTACCTGAACTTCTGACCAATTGGTTACCAATCCAGGATGTTCCCACAACCCCACTCAGGTTTGATAATTCACCAGAAGTGTCCATAGATCTCACTGAAAGAGCTGTAGTTACGATTACAGTTTTATCATAAAGGATACACACAGGGAGAGATCTAGAGGGTTCTTACACAGAGCTTCCCTGCCCAGAGCCTATGGAGTCAGGATGCATCGCTCTCCCAACACATCAATGTGTGCACCAATCAGGGAGCTCCTCTGAGCTTGGGTGTCCAGAGTTTTTATTAGGGTTTCATTACATAGGCGTGATTGATTAAATCATTGGCCATGCGATTTAACTCAATATCCAACCCACCTTCCCTCCCCAGGGATTGGGTGGTTGAAAGTCCAAGCCCTTTAATCTAATCTTTCTGGTGACCAATTCCCATCCTGAAGCTATCTAGGGTCCCACCAAGAGTCATTTCATCAGCATAATAAAGATGCTCCCATCACTCAGGAAATCCCCAGGGATTTTGAAGCTCTGTGCCAGGAACGTGGGACAAAGACCAGACAAATTATTTATTATACCACAGCCAACCTACTGCCACCATGTCTATAGTTTGGTCAGCAGGAAGGTGAAATGTGTCAAGAAAGTCACTTTGAAGACATCATCAAAAAACTGCACACATTATGTCTGTTCACAGTCTATTGACCAGAACTTCAAACTGACCATTCTAACTGTAAGAGGGGCTCAAAAATGTGGTCTTAATTCTGAACAGCTATGTGCCTAGCTAGAAACCAGAGGTTTTATTATTACAGGAAAGAGGGAGAACAGACATTGAGGTGTAGTTACTAGTCTAAGCCACATTTCTTTATTTGATAATTTATTGGGACTATACATTTTCTTTGATGTCCTGCTTTAGCTCTATCCTAGAAGATTGTATGCAGTATTTTCATTGCTTCTCAGTTCTAAATATTTTGTAATTTTCCTTGTGATTTCCTCTATATTCCATGGGTCACTGAAGAGTGTCTTTTTTTTTTTTTAAAGATTGGCACCTGGGCTAACAACTGTTGCAATCTTTTTTTTTTTTTTTCTGCTTTATCTCCCCAAACGCCCCCTGTACATAGTTGTATATCTTAGTTGCAGGTCCTTCCAGTTGTGGGATGTGGGACACCGCCTCAATGTGGCCTGACGAGCGGTGCCATGTCCACGCCCAGGATCTGAACCCTGGGCTGCCGCAGCAGAGCGCACGAACTTAACCACTCGGCCATGGAGCCAGCCCCTGAAGAGTGTCTTTTAATTCACCAAATGATGTTTTCCTTTTTAGTAGGCATTTTGTTGATTTCCAATTTAATTCTATTGTTATCACATAATATGAACATATAATGTCAATTCTTTGAAATTTCTTAAGACTATCTTTGTGACCTATAACATGATCATTTTTTGTAAATTTTCGATATGAGCTAAAAAATGAATATAGTCTCTATTGTTGGATGCAAGTTTAAAGTATGAACTCTCACCACCATGTCCATCAAAAGTCTATATCTATATTTTTTCCCAAAAAGTGGGATCATATTGTATATATTATCTTGCAAATTTCTTTTAAAAATGTTATGATATATTATGGAAATATTTCCATGCAAATACACATGACTTGGTACACATCCTTAAGTATTTTATCAGAATAAATTCCATGTGTGAGACTGCTCCTTCAAAGGATATGATTTTTCAAATGACTTCTTTTAAATTATTGCTATGATTGTCAGTTTGCCCCCCAGAGGTGTCAAACCAATTTTTACTTCCTTTAGTCCTGTAGAACATTGCCCATTTCTTGCACCTTCTCAAGCATTGTGTATCATCACGTTTTTATCTTTGTTGATGCTCAAGCTGCGTTCTTTTGCTGATGAGGAGAGAGAAGCTTGGAGATGCACAGCAGTTGGCAAAATAAAGCAGAGGGAGCTCCAGGAGTGGCTTCTGCCTCTCATTTCCTGCCCAGGACACGGGGTGGAAAAATGACAAAGTCCAGCTGTGCCTCTCATTCACATCCAGAATTGTGAATTCGAAAATTCTTTTATTCTGTCCAGCACCAACTGGGCTGAAATTTTGTGAAAGAGATGTCTTTCTCCTGAGGGATGAATCAAACCTGCCAACATCTATGCCTCATCCAGGACACAGAGTTTGACAAATATTTTTCAGTCAAATGTGTTTTCTTAGCTGCAAAACAATCAAGGTTCTCTTTTGCTGGCTGTGTAGCTCAGCTGGGTCCCAGTAGCTCTGGTCTCTGCCCAAATGCTTTTAGGACTTCCCTTCAGCACCTGGCAGCACTGGGGCCACCCACCTATCCCAGTTAAGGTCACTGGTCTTTTGGAAGCAAAGAGATGTAGCCACTTCAATGCAGAAACCAAAATAACAATTGGACTTTTGTACCTCTGACCCCATGTGAGCCTCATACCACCCTTTGAGCTAAGAATGATTATTCTTTCTCTTTTATAGATGAGTACACTGAGGGTTTAAAAAGGGTAGGGAATTTTGTTAGTTTACTCAGCAAGAAAGAGGACTTCCTTGCCTACTTTCACTGTGTAATCTGCGGTCCCCTGCCAGTCGCTATCACATTACTCTATTTTCTTAACGTCGCCTTCTTTATTTATTTACTCATTGTGGTAGACAGCCTCCAAGATGGCGCCCAATGATTCTCACCTCCCAGCGTTCATGCCATCGTGCAGTCTCCTCCCACATTGAATCATGCTGGTCTGTGTGACTAAGAGTATAGCAGAAATGATGCCATCTGACTTTCAAGGCTAGGTCATAAAGGCATAGCTCTTTCCTGCTTAGGGAAGCCAGCTGCTTTACCATGGGGACCCTCAAGCATCCCAAGGAGAAGCCCACATAAAGAGTGACTGGGGCCTCCTACTAACAAGCACCATCAACTTGCCAGCCACGTGAATGAGCCACCTTGGAAGTGGATCCATCAGCCCAGGTGAGCCTTCAGATGACTGCAGCCTGGGTGACTCTAACTGAAATCTCACAAGAGACCTTCAACCAGAACTGCCCAGCCAAGCCTCTCCTGAGTTCCTGATCCACTTGTGATCCTGTTTGAGATATTGGAATTGAGACTATGAGAGATGACAAATGGTTGTTGTTGTTTGAAGCAAGTATTGGGTAATTTGTTATGCAGCAATAGACAGCTAAGACACTTATTTGTCTATTTCCCCTGGTAGGTTGTAAACTCTGTGGGGACAGGACTCATGCCTCTCTGATTCACCACTCCCACATCTCAAATGATGCTCAGCACACTGCAACAACTTACAAACATTTAGTGAATAAAAAAATCACTGAAAGTGGTAGTGAGAGGATTAAAATCTCCTTGCTCTCACCTTACATTCTGGCCCTTTCCCACAGCACTCTCAATGGCTTCTCTTTCCTCGCAGAGTTGAGCCACACAGCCAGCTGGGGGGCGGGCTTTTCCTGTTGCCTACACAGCAATTCATAGTTAATTAAACCTTTGCATAAACAGAACATGGGAGGATGTAAAAGTAATGAGCTGACATCCCAGTGTGTATTATGTGGGGCTGAGAAGAGAATTTAATTTAGAGAAGAATTATGCACAGGCAGAAGAGCAGTCCATTAAAACAAACCAACTGTCTGGAAAGAGATAAAACAAAATGGATTCTGCGTCCTGTGAAATAGTGAAGCTGCACATTTGAGGTGCTTTGGAATCCTCAGAGCTGAGACGCTGTGATGAGTGGGAAGGGGAAAACACTGGATTATGTAGGCAGGAGAGTAGAGGGGGTCCCTCCAGTTCTCCTGGGTGGGTTGCAAGATGTGTCTTGTTGGAGCATAGTTCTTGTCCAAGGATTGCTTTGCTCACAACCCTTCTGTCCTGGGGTTCCCCCAGAGCAGAGTCTGAGCCAAGGAATTGAGTACTAGCATTTTGTTGGGAGGTGCAAGGAATACGAGTAGGTAAGGAGGGAGGTAATCTAAGGAAAGAAAGGCAGCAAATAAGGAATGAGCTATTGGTTCAGCTACCAGTGGGCAACTAGAGATTAATCCCATAATTTGAGAGACCTTGAAAAATGCACAGCTCAGATTTCTCCCATAAAAAGGATGAGGGAGCTCGGATAGTTATACCCCCACACCCATCAATTGTTAGTTAAGGACTGTTCCAGGGGGATGTTGACTTTGAGACACCAGATAGGTGGGCAGAGTGGCAAAGCCTGAAGGCAGGATCATTTCTTTGGAGAAACCTTCCCTGACACCCCCACATGAGATTAGACCACGCTGTTATACATCCTTCCCCGTAGCACTTACCGTAATTGTGATAAAAAATTATGTAATTTGTTTACTATCCACCATATCCCACTAGAAACTCCATGAGAGCAGCGACGTACCTGTCTTCTCCTGTCTTGTATCCCTGGCACAGTGCCTGGCATACAGAGGGCTCTCATGAAATATTTGTTGTGTTAATGATACAGTCTAACTCCTACTTGGCAAAAAAGTTACATACTATATCACTTGGGGTAGGCTAGGCTGCAGTAATAAATATAACCAAATATGTAATGGTTCAACCCAATAAAATGTCTTTTCAAAATTTTAAAATAATTTTAAATTTATAGAAAAGTCACAAGAATTGAACAAAGGATTCCTATGTACTCAACTCATATTCTCCAACTGTTGACATTTTGTCAAATTTGTTTTATTATTCTTTCTCTCTCTTTATGTCCATGTATCTCTCTGTACACTCTTTCCAAACAATTTGAGAGCAAGCTGCAGATATCATGGCTAATTACATCTAAATACTTCAGTGTGTATTTTCCCAAAACAAAGACTCTTTTACATAACCCCAGTACAACCATAAAACTAAGGACGTTAACCTTGATACTGTAATACTATCCAACCCACAGATCTATTCAAATCTTGGCGTGGACCTCAATAGACATCCTTTATAAGCACTCTTGTTTTTCTGGTCTGGGATTATCCAGGATCCTGCATTGTGTTTAGTTGCTATATCTCTTTAGTCTTCTTCAATTTGGAAGAGACCCTCAGTTTTTCCATCCTTTCATGATTTTGACATTTTTTTTTTTAAATATTGGCACCTGAGCTAACAAATTGCCAATCTTTTTTTATTTTCCCCTTCTTCTTCTTCTCCCCAAAGTGCCCTGGTAAGTAGTTGTACATTCTAGTTGTAGGTCCTTCTGGTTGTGCTATGTGGGATGCCACCTCGGCATGGCCTGATGAGCGGTGTCACGTCCGTGCTCAGGATCCGAACTGGCAAAACCCTGGGCCGCTGAAGCAGAGTGCGTGAAATCAATCACTTGGTCAGGGGGCCGGCCCCTAACTTTGACATTTTTGAGGAGGATACTTTCTGGAATGTTTTGCAAATTTTCTCATTTGTCCGATGTTTCTTCATGATTAAATTCTGGTTATACATTCATTTGTATATTAAAACTGTGAGTTCACACTATCTCCAGTTCCAATCTAACTCCTAGACTCCCTCTTTTCTGTATTTTTCTCTCTCTTCTCCCATAGAGAGAAAGCTGGCTTCCATCATGCTCAATCCAGTTGCTTCTGTTCTCAGTTCCCCTGTAAGTAATCAATCTCCTGATTACGCAGCTGGCTCCTTTGCCTCAATCCCCACACACGTGACACCCGCATGGGCTACATCCTCCCCCATTTCGCTGTGGCCTTGCTGGACAAGCTCTGACACCCTTAGTCCCCACAGCCACACAGGCCTGTTGGGCTCAGACCCCAACTTCTCTGTGGTCGTGCAGGTTAAGTGAGCACCCACCCTGACTCCAGGCTCCATTGCTAATATTACTAGATGTTTATTTTTACTCACATAACAGTCATGGGCAGATGAAGAGTTCTATGGTGCTGGAGGAGGTCGTCAACAGGATGTGACCGCTGGTTGACCTGTGAGCTGGACCCGGGCAATGGGAGGCTCCTCACCTCCTCCCCTGTCCTTGGAATGTATGACCCGCCCACCATTCCCACAGCTGCAGCTGTTTCAAGGACACAGCCTTGAGAGAGTCAGGTGCTGTTGAAACCATCTGGACTGAATATGTGACTGAATCCCATTAAAGCCCGTGTTGAGATTCTGGCGGGCAGATGTGCAGATCTGCTCAACTTGTGGTGCCCAAGACAAACCTCATATGTAAGTTCCCTCCCTTATTAAACCTGCCACCTACCAATCTGGAGTGGTCTCTTTCTTCAGTCTCTCCTTGCCCTCCATGTATGGGGACCAGTTTCAGATTTTACCCGGGGAACTCCCCAGGTTGTGAACCAACAGAAGTCACATGTATAGCTTAAGCAAAATTACGGTATACTGCACTCCCTCCCCATCCTGAACTTTCCTGTCTATAGTCTTATTCTCATCAGAGAAACTCCACGTTCGTGAGACTGAGGTTTTAGGGTGCTCCCTGTCACTTGTCACTGCAAACTTGAAACCTTTTCTTGTCACTGTCTCCTTCAAGAGGAGAGACTCTTTAATTGGATGAATCTCCTGTGTTGGGTGGTTGTGCAGAGGCTGTTACCTTTGGAGTTACCTTTTTAGTTTCTCTTCTAGGTTTAGGAGGCATGGAAGTATCAACAATATGGGATTTGGAGTCACAGAGTTCTGGTTTCAAATTCCAGCAGCACTGCCTACTGGCTGTGTGACCCTAGGTGTGTTACTTCACTTTTCTGAAACTTATTTCCTTACCTATAAAAAGTAGTCCTACTTCATAGGGTTGTGGTGAGGATTAGGTAACATAATGTGTATAAGGTGCTCAACACAGTGCTTGGCACACACTAAGTACTCAGTTAAATGGTTGTAGTTGCTTCATACAACCTCCTAAAACTGAATCAAGAAGATATAGAGAATCTGACTAGACCAATCACAAGTAAACAGACTGAAACAGCAATCAAAAACCTCCCAGAAAACGAAAGTCCAGGACCAGATGGCTTCTCTGGAGAAATCTACCAAATATTCAAAAAAGATTTAATACCTATCCTTCTCAACTATTCCAAAAAATTGAAGAAGATGGAACGCTTCCTAACTCAATCTATGAGGCCAACATCACCCCGATACCAAAACCAGACAAGGACAACACAGAGAAGGAAAATTACAGGCCAATATTGCTGATGAGCATGGATGCAAAAATCCTCAACAAAATATTGGCAAGCTGAATACAGCAATACGTTAAAGGATGATATACCACGATCAAGTGGTATTTATACCAGGGACGCAGGGATGGTTCAACATCCACAAATTAATCAGTGTGATATACTACATTAACAAAATGAGAAACAAAAACTACATGATCATCTCAATAGATACAGAGAAAGCATTTGACAAGGTCTAACATTCGTTTATGATAAAAACTCTCAATAAAATTGGTATAGAAGGAAAGTACCTCAATATAATAAGGGCCATATGTGACAAACCCACAGCCAACACTGTATTTAATGGTGAAAAACTGAAAGCCATCCCTCTGAGAACAGGAGCAAGACAAGGGTGGCCACTTTTGCCACCCCTATTCAACAGAGTACTGGAGATTTTGGCCAGAGTAATTAGGCAAGCAAAAGAAATAAAAGTTATCCAAATTGGAAAGGAAGAAGCGAAACTCTTGCTGATGGAGATGACATAATTCTGTATGTAGAAAACCCTAAAAAATCTACCAGAAAACTATTAGAAATAATCAACAGCTATAGCAAAATTGCAGGGTACAAAATCATCTTACAGAAATCAGTTGCATTTCTATACACTAATAATGAACTAGCAGAAAGAGAAGTCAAGAATATAATTCCATTTACAATTGCAACAAAAAGAATAAAATATCTAGGAATAAATTTAACCAAAGAGGTGAAGGACCTATCCATGGAAAACCATAAGACATTATTGAAGGAAACTGAAGAAGACATACAGAAATGGCAAGAGATTCCATGCTCATGGATTGGAAGAATAAACATAGCTAAAATGTCCCTATTACCTAAAGCAATCTACAGATTCAGTGCAATCCCAATCAGAGTCCCAATGACATTTTTTATGAAAATCGAGCAAAGAATCCTAAAATTTATATGGAACAACAAAAGACCCTGAATAGCCAAAGCAATCCTGAGATAAAAGAACAAAGTTGGAGACATCGCAATCTCTGACTTCAAAATATACTACAAAGCTATGGTGATCAAAACAGCATGGTACTGGCACAAAAGAGACACACAGACCAATGGAACAGAATTGAAAGCCCAGAAATAAAACCACACATCTACGGACAGTTAATCTTCTACAAAGGAGCCAAGAATATACAATGGAGAAAGGAAAGTCCCTTCAATAAATGGTGTTGGGAAAACTGGACAGCCACATGCAAAAGAATGAAAGTAGACCATTATCTTACACCATGCACAAAAATTGACTCAAAACGGATCAAAGACTTGAATGGAAGACCTGAAACTATAAAACTCCTAGAAGAAAATATAGACAATACACTCTTAGATATCAGTCTTATCAGCATCTTTTTGAATACCATGTCTACTCAGGCAAGGGAAACAAAAGAAAAATAAACAAATGGGACTACATCAGACCAAAAAGCTTCTGCAAGGCAAAGGAAACCATGAACGAAACAAAAAGACAACCAACTGGGAGAAAATACTTGCAAATCATATATCTGACAAGAGGTTAATCTCCAAAATATATAAAGAACTCATACAACTCAAAAACAAAAAAACAAACAACCCGATCAAAAAATGGGCAGAGGATATGAACAGACATTTTTCCAAAGGTGGTATGCAGATGGTCAAGAGGCACGTGAAAAGATGTTCAACATCACTAATTATTAGAAAATGCAAATCAAAACTACAATGACATATCACCTTACACCTGTCAGAATGACTATAATGAACAAGACAAAAAGTAGCAAATGTTGGAGAGGATGTGAAGAGAACCCTCATACACTGCTGGTGGAATGCAAACTGGTACAGCCACTACGGAAAACAGTATGGAGATTTCTCAAAAAATTAAAAATAGAAATACTATAGGATCCAGCTATCCTACTACTGGGTATTTATCCAAAGAACGTGAAACCAACAATTCAAAGAGATTTATGCAACCCTCTGTTCATTGCAGTGTTATTCACAATAGACAAGATGCGGAAGCAACCCAAGTGCCCTTCAATTGATGACTGGATAAAGAAGATGTGGTAAATATACATAACGTAATACTAACTGCCATAAAAAAGACAAAATTGTCCCATTTGTAACAACATGGATGGACTTTGAGGATATGATGTTAAGTGAAATAAGCCGGACAGAGAAAGACAAACACTGCGTGATTTCACTCATATGTGGAAGATAAGCAAACATGTGGATGAAGAGAACAGATTAGTGGTTACTAGAGGGGAAGGGGGTTGGGTGGTGGGCAAAAAGGGTAAAGGAGTGCATATGTATGGCGATGGGTAAAAATTAGACTATTGGTGGTGAGCACGATGCAGCCTATACAGAAACTGATAAATAATAATGTACACCTGAAATTTCGCAATGTTGTAAACCATTACGACCTCAATAAAATAATTGAAAAAAAAAATAGTAGTAGTTGCTGTTCTCACTCCTTTTTTGGTCCACTTTTTCTAATAAGGATGGTGGAATGTGCCATCCCCACAGTAAGCATCTTAACGTGTTGTCCAAATTCAATAGATTAAAAATTATCCTGAAAGCCGTACCCTAATCCCTGCCTGGCAGTAAGTGACAGTCCACACCCATGGCACCTGTGACCCTGCACTCTCCTGAGCATGGGCAGGGATCTGCACCAGGTCACCCTCCTTTCTGAGCATCACACCTGCAGGCACCACAGACTTTGGCTGCAGAGCAGTGGAGCAACCAGTGTCTCCAGAACCTCCCTACAGGCCAGCACCAGAGAGGAGGGGTCTTCTAATCAGGCAATGGGGAGGCCCTCATTGTACATCCACAGTGCTGGCTCCTTATGAGGCAGAACTTCAAGGAAGTGTGAGAGGTTTCAAACAGGGCAGAGTCCTCCTATTGGGCAGACCACTATTGCTGTAGTGTGCATTAACACTTGCTGGCTAATGCTGGAAGTTTCCATGCACCCTCGGATGCTGCCCAGGAGATATTCAGAGATCGTGGGCTGATTATTAGACGATGTTCCATTTAACTGGGATGGCCTCCTCAGGTTTGAGTGGGGAAACTCAGGACCACTGGATTTGGTCCTGGTTTGATGGTGTGGTTGGGCTGATGACTCACCTTTCTTCCATGCCGGGGGCTTTTGTGCAGAGAAAACTGCAGACAAATTAACCTTATAGGCTGACTTGAAATTGCCTGGGCCACTGACAGTTACACTAAGCTGACTGCAAAGGCGGGACCTTGTTGCCTTGTGAACCTGGCTGTGTTGCTATGGAAACCAGAATTCTTCTATCCCTCTGGCTCTCTGAGGTTAGGAAGTGTCCACTGGGAGTACAGGGGCCAGGACAGACAGAGGGGTGGGTAGGGAGGTGGAAAATGCAGGATTTGGTAGGTGAGGTTATGAGATGGACTGGGAAAATCCCACTTCCTGAGGTTGGGACTGAGTCTCCATTCTCAGCTGGGCCCAGAACTGAGCCCCCTAGAACCCTTCCTTCTGGAGACACTCCCCTCCCTGGGCTTCAGAGCTGGCTGGGACCAGGGTAGTGTTTGTATTCCCTTAGCAGAAATTATCAGTTTAGCTTAGCCAAGGAAGCTCCTGGTAGAATGGGGTCCTGGTTGGC
Source organism: Equus przewalskii (assembly GCF_037783145.1). Lineage (NCBI taxonomy): Eukaryota > Metazoa > Chordata > Mammalia > Perissodactyla > Equidae > Equus > Equus przewalskii. The sequence continues at coordinate 31,408,558 of NC_091851.1, forward strand.
TTCAGCCCTGAAATAAAAGTCCCCAGCAACACAGAGCAGCAGACACTGTGGGCTGTGAGCTAGTTCTGTTCTGACTTGTACAAATTTGGGCCTCTCTGTGCCTCAGTCCCCTTACATGAAAAATGGTACGAATGATGATAATACTATTCCTCTTTACCTATAAGGCTGTTGTGGAGGTGAAAAATAATAACGGGCTGTGAAAATACTTCATAAACTTTGCTGCCTTCGTACCTGGGAAGCTTGGTGAGTCTCCACTTCAAGGAACAGTGGTTGATGGTGGCCCCTGCCCCTACTGTAAATGCAGGTGCATAATCTGGAGATCTAAGACTGGCTTGATGCATCCTTTGTTCCTTCTTTCCTTGTCTCTATTTCCCTGTGTTATCCTCAGCCAGCTCCCCTGCCCCCAACTAAGTTGTCAGCTCTGGCCAAGGTGGGGACCACATCTCACTCATGTCTGCAGCTTGGTTCCTCCCCAGCCCCACACTCTGTCCTACTGTGCCCCTTCTGGGACTAGCACAGAACTTGATCCCTGGTAGGAATGCAATAATTATTCCTTACGTATGTATCATTTTAAATTCTAAAACCAATATTTATCATGATCTCAATGTCTCTGGCTTTTGTCGGTTTTGAGAGGGCCTCCCAGGAGCAGGATTCAAGGGCAAGTAGTGTATCTGGGAGGTGATTCCAGGAAGTACCAGTAGGGGAGGGGGAATTGAGTCAGGGAGGGGAAGGAAGCCAGGGAAGGGTGCATGGTCAAGAAAGTTACCACTGTGGACAACTGGGGCTCAGTCCTGCTGGGGATCTCTGGGGACCAGTGCAGAACACGCCTTATTGTTACCCCACCCAAGGAGCAAGGGAGCGAGGGCAGATATCTCTTGAGACCCATCACTGAGAGGACATGACCACCTGTTAACCTGTGAGCTGGACCTGGGCGACGGGAGGCTCCTCACCCATGCCCTTGTCCTTGGAATGTACATTCTCCCCACTGCTCCCACAGTGGAGCCGTTTCCAAGGATGCAGCCTTGAGGAGCAATGTGTTGTTGAGACCATCTGGACGGTGTCCATGACTGAACCCAGTTAAGGCCTATACAAAAACTATGAAGATTCTAGCAGGCAGGTGTGGGGACTTATTCGTCTTTTTTTTTTTTTTTTAATAATTAAAGAAACACATCTTCTTTCTTTCTTTTTTTTTTTTAAGATTTTATTTTCCTTTCTCTCCCCAAAGCCCCCTGGTACATAGTTGTATGTTTTTTTTTTTTTAGTTGTGGGTCCTTCTAGTTGTGGCATGTGGGATGCCGCCTCAGCATGGCTTGATGGGTGGTGCCATGTTCGTGCCCAGGATTCGAACTGGTGAAACCCTGGGCCGTTGCAGTGGAGTGCGCGAACTTAACCACTCAGCCATGGGGCCGGCCCTGACCTACTCGTCTTGTGGTACCCAAGGCAAGCCTCGTACGTAAGTTTCCCTGCTTATTAAACCTGCAACCTACCAATCTGGAGTGGCCTGCCTCTTTCTTTGGTCTCTCTCTGCCCTCCATTACAGGGGCCAGTTTCAGATTTCACCCAGGAAGTTCCCCAGTTTGTGAACCAATGGTCAGATTGAGGGCTGTTGGGGACATTGAGTCGCTGGGTTGGGCTGTGGTTTATGAACGACAGTGACTGTGGGAAGCACTGGGTGCTGGTGGGAAGTGTGTGTTAAAAATGCAGGTTCAGGGCTGGCCCCGTGGCCGAGTGGTTAAGTTCGCGCGCTCTGCTGCAGGCGGCCCAGTGTTTCGTCGGTTCGAATCCTGGGCGCGGACATGGCACTGCTCGTCAGACCACGCTGAGGCAGCGTCCCACATGCCACAACTAGAGGAACCCACAACGAAGAGTACACAACTATGTACCGGGGGGCTTTGGGGAGAAAAAGGAAAAAAAATAAAATCTTTAAAAAAAAAAATAATAAAAAATAAAAAAAATAAAAATGCAGGTTCAGTTCTCCAACTTGGGAGAGTCTAACTTGGTATGCATGGGGGTGGCCTGGAAATCTGCATTTCTGAGAAGTCTTCTCCCTGCCCTGCAGGTGATTCTGATGACCTCTCTTTAAGGTCATTTGTCCAGAGCTCTTTATTTGGAGCAGAGGCCAGCAAACGTTCTCTGTAAAGAAACAAAAGTAAAGATTTTAGGTTTTGGGGGCCATGTGGTCTCTGTCACAACTGCTCAACTTTGTTGTTGTAGCGTGAGAGCAGCCACAGACAATGTGTAAACAATGAGCGTGGCTGGCCTCCGACAAGACCTTATTACAAAATCAGGTCACAGGCTGGCTTGGCCCATGGGTCATAATTTGCCAACGCTTGTCTAGAGGGAAGAACATGGGCTTCAGAATTCAACTCAAGTTTGCATCCTAGCTTGGCTGCTGATCAGTTGTGTGATTTCGAGGTGAGTCGCTGTTTCTCTAATCCTCATTTTCCAAATCTGGATAATGCAGATAATAATTTCCATCTCTCACAGGATAAATTTTTGAGGATGAATAGCGTATACATAATTCCTCACACACTGAGGGGCTTAATCCATGCCAGATTTCCCTATCCCCCCACCTCTTCCTCCATGCATAGAAGCCCATGGCTGGATTGCTTTCTGGTTGACTCATCAAGTGAACAAGGCCGAATTTATAAACTTAGACCCACGTGACTTCCATAACTCTGCTGGGCTCCAGGGCAACCAAGAAGTTCCACCGGTCCAGGCCATCAGCTCAGCTCTAGAGTGAATGGCAGGGAGAGAAACTACAGGTGAGAAGGGCCCAGCTTGGATGCCTAGCTCTGAGTCACACACGGTTCTACGACAGTTTCAACTGCTCAGTTTGGCTCTGAGCTGCCCAGACAAGTGGGAAGGCATGTCAGTGATGTGATTCACAGGGGCAATATAGGAAACACAAACCAGCTGCTTAGGAGACTTATGCTGCTTGTCCTGATAATCAAAACGCAGAGAGAGTTCTATAGGCTTTCATTGTGGACAAGGTTCTTAGGCCTAGCATCAGAGCAAACACAATATTGGGTTTCATGAGCCTTTTTCTTTTTTTTTTTAAAGATTTTATTTTTTCCTTTTTCTCCCCAAAGCCCCCCGGTACATAGTTGTATATTCTTTGTTGTGGGTTCTTCTAGTTGTGGTATGTGGGACGCTGCCTCAGCGTGGTTCGACGAGCAGTGTCATGTCCGCGCCCAGGATTCGAACCAACGAAACACTGGGCCGCCTGCAGCGGAGCGCGCGAACTTAACCGCTCGGCCACGGGGCCAGCCCCTCATGAGCCTTTTTATTAAGGCCCACAGGATAGGGAAGTGGCTGAATGCTAAAGTGCATTCAATAAAAGCAGTTTGATCAAGGCCAGAACAAAGTGGTCCTTCCGTTCTCTGATGGGGTGGCCTAAATCCAGGACAGCACTTAGAATACCTGGAGGAACGATGGGAGCTGTAGCCTTCAGACATCCCTCCGCAAATATTGAGCTCTTGAAAAGGATTGAGTGGCAGCGAATTGGAGATCAATTATCCAGGAAGCAGCTGTTCTCTGAGTCTCATTAAGGACAGAGCTGTGTGCTTTTGACTGTCCACTGGGCTGGGCCAGCACTGATGACCTCCAATGAATGTTGAGGATCTTATCAAGGATCCATACCTGAATACAAGACCAGCACCCCACCTCCCTAATGAGGTAAGCCTAGTGTACAACTATGAGCAGAATCAAGGGTCTTACACCCCTCTTAAAATATTATCCTAGATAATTTAAAAATGGGGCTTATTAAATGTCCAGTTCAAACATAAAAGATTTCAAAACATCTAACTTTAAGCAAAATCGCTTTCAAGGGAATCTTCCAAGATAAGTTGGTTTCAAACTCTGTAAATGAGTTGAGTTGTATCAGTTAGCTTTTACTATGAAACAAACCATGTTAGGGTGTCAACTAAATACTTTAGTGTCTAAAATTAGCAACTATTTACTTAGTTCACAATTTCCAGGTATGCGGCACTCAGATGGGCATTTCTTCTGGTCTCTGCTGGGCTCAGTCATGTGTCTGTAGTTGATTGCCAGGTTGGCTGTGAGCTGGCTGGTCTCGAATGGCTTCGGTTGGGATGGTTTGTCTTGTTTTGCCTTCCCTCTCATTCTCCTGCAGGCTAACCTAGGCTTGTTCACATGGTATCTGGGTAGGGTTCCAAGAAAGGAACTGTGAGGGCTTACCATGGCTTGCAATTGGCGCAACATCACTTCTGCCACCTTCTTTTATTTTACTTTTTAAACTAAAATGTTTATTTTGAGATAATTGTAGATTCACGTGCAGCTGCAAGAAATAATACAGAGAGATCCTGTCTACCCTTTACCCGGTTTCCTCCTATGGTTTCGTGGTTTCACATCTTACATTCAAGTCTTTAATCCATTTTGAGTTAATTTTTGTGTATAGTGTAAGATAATTATCTGCTTTCATTTTTTTGCTTGTGGCTGTCCAGTTTTCCCAATACCATTTATTGAAGGGACTTTCCTTTCTCCATTGTATGTTCTTGGCTCCCTTGTCAAAAATTAGCTATCCATTGATGTGTGGGTTTATTCCTGGGCTCTCAATTCTGTTCCATTGATCTGTGTGTCTGTTTTTGTGCCACTACCATGCTGGTTTGCTTACTATAACTTATTGTAGTATATTTTGAAATCAGGGAATGTGATACCTCCAGCTATGTTCTTTTTTTCTCTCAGAATTCCTTTGGCTATTCAGGGTCTTCTGTTGTTCTATATAAATTTTAGGATTCTTTGTTCTATTTCTGTGAAAAATGTCATTGGAACTTTGATAGGGATTGCACTGAATCTGTAGATTGCTTTAGGAAGTATGGACATTTTAACTATGTTAAGTCTTTCAATCCAAGTGCTCAGAATATCTTTCCATTTCTTTGTGTTGTCTTCAATTTCTTTCAACAATGTTTTATAGTTTTCAGGGCACAGATCTTTCACTTCTTTGGTTAAGTTTATTCCTAGGTATTTTATTCTTTTTGTTGCAATTTTAAATGGGATTGTATTCTTAATTTCTCTTTCTGCTACTTTTTGTTAGTGTATAGAAATGCAACTGATTTTTGTATCCTGCAACTTTACTTTATTCATTTATTATTTACAGAAGTTTTTTGGTGGATTCTTTAGGGTTTTCTGTATATAAAATCATGTCATCTGCCAATAGTGACAGTTTCACTCCTTCCTTTCCAATTTGGATCCTTTTTATTTCTTTTTCTTGCCTGATTGCTCTGGCTAGGACTTCCAATACTATGTTAAATAAGAGTGGTGAATGTGGGACATTCACCTGTCTGGAGTGAGGGAACCATCCCTGTCTGGTTCCTGTTCTTAGAGGGATAGCTTTCAGTTTTTCTCTATTGAGAGTGATATTAGCTGTGGGTTTGTCATATTTGGCCTTTATTATGTTGAGGTACTTTGCTTCTACACCCTTTTTATTCAAAGTTTTTATCATAAATGGATGCTGTATCTTGTCAAATGCATTCTCTGCATCTATTGAGATGATCATGTGATTTTTATTCTTCATTTCATTAATGTGATGTATCACATTGATTGATTTGTGAATATCAAACCATCCCTGCATTCCTGGAATAAATCCCACTTTATCATGGCATATGATCCTTTTAATGTATTGTTGTAATTGATTTGCTAGTATTTTGTTGAGGATTTTTGCATTGATGTTCATCAGTGATATTGTCCTGTATTTTTCTTTATTCGTGTTGTCTTTTTCTGATGTTGGTATCAGGATAATATTGGCTTCATAGAATGAGTTAGGAATCTTCCCCTCTTGTTCAATTATTGGATGAGTGAGAAGGACAGGTATTAAGTCTTCTTTGAATGTTTGGTGGAATTCACCAGGGGAGTAATCTGGTCCTGGACTTTTATTTTTTGGGAGGTTTTTAGTTACTGTTTTGATCTCCTTTTTGGTGATTGGTCTATTTAAATTCTCTATTTCTTCTTGATTCATTTTTGGAAGGTTGTATGATTCTAAGAATTTATCCATTTCTTCCAGATTATCCAATTTGTTGGCATATAGCTTTTTGTAGTATTCTCTTATAATCTTTTGTATTTCCGAGGTGTCCATTGTAATTTCTCCTAAACTTTCTGGTTTTATTTATTTGAATCTTCTCTCTTTTTTTCTTGGTGAGTCTAGCTAAAAGTTTGTCAATTTCGTTTATCTTTTCAAAGAACCAGCTCTTAGTTTCATTGATTTTTATCTATTTTTTTAAAGTCTCTATTTCACTTATTTTGCTCTGATCTTTATTATTTCCTACCTTCTGCTAATTTTGGGCTTTGTTTATTCTTCTTTTTCCAATTCCTTTAGGTGTACTGTTAGATTGTTTATTTGAGATTTTTTTCTTGTTTGTTGAGATAGGTCTGTATTGCTATAAACTTCCCTCTTAGAACAGCTTTTGCTGTATCCCATAAATTTTGGCATGTCATATTTTCATATTGATTTGTCTCCACTGTTTTTTCATTTCTCCTTTAATTTCTTCATTGACCCAGTCGTTGTTCAGTAGCGTTTTGTTTAATCTTCACATATTTGTGGCTTTTCTGATCTTCTTCCTGTAGTTGATTTCTAGTTTCATACCATTGTGGTCAGAAAAGATGGTTGGTATTATTTCAATGGTGTTAAATTTATTGAGACTTGTTTTGTGGTGTAATATGTGATCTATCCTAGAGAATGTTCCATCTGTATTTGAAAAGAATGCGTATTCTGCAGTTTTTGGATGGAATGTTCTGTAGATATCTACTAAATCCTTCTGGTCTAACGTGTCATTTAAGGCCAATGTTTCCATATTGATTTTCTGTTTGGATGATCTATCCATTGGTTTAAGTGGAGTGTTAAAATCCCCTACTATTATTGTGTTATTGTCTATTTCTCCTTTTATGTCTGTTAACAATTGCTTGATATATTTAAGTGCTCCTGTGTTGAGTGCACAGATATTTACAAGTGTTATATCCTCTTCTTGGATTGTTCCCTGTATCATTACGTAGTGCCCTTCTTTGTCTCTTGTTACAGTTTTTGTTTTAAAGTCTATTTTGTCTCATATAAGTATTGCTATCTCAGCTTTGTTTTCATTGGCATTTGCAAGAAGTATCTTTTTCCATGCCTTCACTTTCAGTTTGTGAATGTCTGTAGGGCTGAAGTGTGTCTCTTATATGCAGCATATACATGAGTGTTTTTTTAAATTCAATCAGCAACCCTATGCCTTTTGTTTGGAGTGTTTAGTCCACTGATTTTAAAGTAGCTATTGATAAGTATGTGCTTATTGCCACTTTGTTACTTTTGTTTGGGGTGTTTTAGTCGTTCTTCTCTGTTCCTTTCTTCTTCTCTTCCCTTGTGGTTTGATGGCTTTCTTTAGTATTATTTTTGGGTTCCTTTCTCTTAATTTTTCGTGTATTTATTGTGTATTCTCTTAATTTATGTGCATTTATATATGAACTATGAGGTTCATATATAACAACCTATGGATATAGCAATCTATATTAAGCTGATGGTCTCTTGAGCTTGACCTCTTGCTTAAAAGCTCTACTCCTTTTACTCCCCTCCTCCCACATTTTATGTTTTTGATATCATATCTAACCTCTTTTTTTTGTTTGTGTGTATCTGTTACCCTCTTATCATGGAAATAGATAATATTAGTACTTTTGTCTTTTGACCTTCATATTATCTTCATAGGTGGTTGACCTGCTACCTTAACTGTATATTTGCATTTACCAGTGATTTTATTGCTTTTTTTTGGGATAATTTTCTTATTCCTATTTGTGGTCTTCTCATTCCAAATTAAAGAAATCCCTATATCATTTCTTGTCTTGCTGGTTTCTTGGTGATAAACTCCTTTAGTCTGGGAAAATCTTTATCTCTTCTTCCATTCTGAATTCTGACTTTCCCTGGTAGAGTATTCCTGGCTGTAGGTTTTTTCCTTTTAGCACTTTAAATATGTTGTGCCACTCCTTCTAGCCTGTAATGTTTCTGCTGAGAAGTCAGCTGGTAGCCTTATGGGGTTTCCTCTGTATGTAACTTTTTGCCTTTCTCTTGCAGCTTTTAGGATTCTCTCTTTATCTTTAATTCTTGACATTTTAATTATAATGTGTCTTGGTGTGGTCCTCTTTGACTGTATCTTGTTTGGTGCTCTCTGTGTTTCCTGTACCTGGATGTCTGTTTCCTTCCTTAGGTTAGGAGAGTTTTCAGTTATTATTTCTTCAAAAAGATTCTCTGCTTCTTTGTCTCATTCTTCTCCTTCTGGGACACCTATAATACAAATGTTAGTGTATTTGCTGTTGTCTCAGAGGTCCCTTAGACTGTCCTCAATCTTTTTAACTCTTTTTAAAAATCTGTTCAGCTTGGGTGATTTCCTCTAGTCTTTCATCCAGCTCACTGATCCCTTCTTCTCTATCATCTCTGCTATTGAGTCCCTCTAGTGAATTTTCCATTTCCAGTATTGTATTCTTCACTTCTGATTGGTTCTTTTTTATATTTTCCAATTCTTTCTTGTAGTTCTGAGTTCATCTGTTCTTCTCCCAATATCAGTGAGCATCTTTGTGAATTTTTGTTTGAATTCTTTGTCAGGTAGATTGTTTATTTCTGTTTTTTTTTTCTTTCAGTTCTTTTCCCAGGGTTTTATCCTGTTCCCTTGCTTGGAACATATTCCCTTGCCTCCTCATTTTGCCTCTTTCTCTGTGCCTATATCTATGTATTAGGTAGCTCAGGTATGTCCCCTGATCTTGGAGAGATGGCTTTATCTAAGAGATGCCTCATAAGGCTCAGCAGCGTGCTTCCCTCTCATCACCAGTTCCAAATATTCCAGGAGTGACCCCTGTTTGGGCTAAGTGTGTCCTTCTGTTGTGGCAGGGTTGTTCTTGCTGCAGGTGCCCAGGGAGGCTAGGCTGTCCCCCTGCCTGGCTTGTTGTAATGTTCAGCTGTGTGTGGCTGCTATGGACCCTTCAGTCAGTTTATCAGGTGTGGGGAGCCCCAGCACAGTTGGCTGCAAGGTCTAATAGCACATACCTGTTGCAATTTTTCTGTTAAGTGAGTAGGCCCCCAGCATGGCTGGTTGTCAGGGTCAGGGGCTTATAATTGCTGTAGACCCCCAGCCTGAAAGGCTCTTGTCAGCTCTTTCAGGATTGCAGCTGAGTGGGGCCAGCCACAGGCATGGGAGCACCCAATTGTTTCCAGCTTTGGAAGATGGGGCCAATCCTCTATGTGGTTGTTTGGTAAGTACAAGTCTCCTGCAAGTGACAAGCCCCATTTCCCACAGTGCCACACACACCATCAACACAGACCTGCCCTGTGTGTGTGCCCTGATCCACAGAGTGGACCCACTTGCCTGGCTGCAGAAGTTCTAGGCACTCTGCCTATGTGGGCCCACAAGTTGCCCAAGGGCTTGCTGTTGGGTGGGGCCAGTCCCTAGGGCAGGCTGCCTGTCCTGGCTGAGCTGGATTACATCAGTGCTCTAGTGGGTGGAGCAGACCCTGGGCTAACAGGCCAGGGGAAGAACTCCAATGGCATATGCCAGCGTCTGTCAGCATGCCTGTACTAGGTCACAATAATGGCTGCCACCAATGTCTCAGCCCCTGGAGAGGTCTCACCTCTCATTGACAGGCATCCAGAGCCTATCAGGTGAGTCTCTTTTCACCACAGGACTATGCACCTTTCTTTCTGGTGATTTTTGGTTGTTTTCTGAAATGGGTGAATTTGTGCATGGGCCCTTTAAGAGCTGGCTTTTTCCCCCTTATGTCTGATAGCTTTTCTAAGGGTATCCCCCATTGTTGTTAGTAGCCAGCAAAGCCAGATATTATGACCCTTGTCTTGGTTGTGCTGAGTCAAAAAACTGCTTATAGAGGCAATGCTCCCCTTCTCAGAACCCTGGCTCCTCCAGGGAAGGCTGCATACCTGAAGGTTGCTCCCTGCTGGCCATGAAGCTCTGCAAATCATGAAGGTGGTGTTTTTTCTCTCCAGAAGGCAATTTCTGCCTCTTCCACCTCAGTCAGCACTCCCTCGTTGCAGGGGTTCTTTTTATCTAGTTTTAAGTTTGTTCTCTCTCAGGGATAATTATTCCAAGAGTAGTTGTAACTTTGTTGTGTTTGTGGGAGGAGGTGAGTTCAGAGTCTACCTATGCTGCCATCTTGACACCATCTCCCAGGTATTATTTCTTCAAGTACTTTTCCAGCTCTGCTCTTTCTCCTCTCTTTCCTTGACTCAAATAACACAATGTTAGATCTTTTGTTATAGTCCCAAAAGTCTCTGAGGCTGTATTATTTTTTTTCTACTTTATCTCTCTATTGTCCAGATTGGGTATTTTCTATTTTTGTATTTTTCCATCCACTAATTCTTTTTTTTAACCCTTCTATTCTGCTGTTGAGCCCATCTATCGACTTTTTAAAATCTCAGTGATTGTGTTTTTCAGTTCTAAAATATCCATTTGGTTCCTATTTCTATCTTTTATTTTTTGTTGAGACTTTCTATTTTTTAATTTGTTTCAAGTACGTTTGTAATTGCTCACTGAAACATTTTTTATAATGGTTGCTTTAAAATTCTTGTCAGATAATTTTAATACCTCTGTAATTTCATTGTTGGCATGTATTTATTTTTTTTTTCATTCAGTTTGAGTGTATCCTGGGTTTTGGTATGATGAGTTATTTTCTGTTGAAACCAGGATAATCTGGGTATTGTGAGACTCTAGATCTTATTCAACTCTCTGTTATAGCTGGCTGTCTCTGACACCACTCCATCAGGGGGAGGGTGATGCTGTCTTATTAATAGCAGGTGGGGGTAGACATCTAGGGTTCTAACTTACGCTTCCTTGACACCTGAGTTCTTTTTCCACATTCTTTTGATCAATGTCAGTAACAAGGCAAACCCAGCATCAAAGAGTGTAAGAATGGACTCTACCTCTTGATGGTAGAGCTTCAAAGTCAGCTTGAAAAAGAACATAGACACAGGGAGGGAAATAATTGTGGTCACTTTATTTCATGATTATGGCTATTAGTAGACAATATTGGGAAGCAGCTACCAAAAGAATGGCTTTGGTTTGGAATAGTTTATCCTAAGTTATTTCTTCTGTGAGTGATTTCATAGCACGGACGGGTGTATAATAGGGACTCTTTTTGGTGTCAAAAAAGTTTCGTTTTGATAACAAAACCATGTTATCAATTTATAAGAGAAGTTTTATCTTTTTGCCCTCTGTAGGTGGTAGATACATGCCTATCTTACCCAAAGGCAGATCTGAATTACTGAAGTACAAGTTAAGGAGGGAGATGGTTAGAACATGTCCTGTTTTGTTCCTCACTAAGAATTGTAGTCTTACATGTCAAGACTCTTTCTATTGACGCTGGCTCTCTTATCGGTACTAGAGGCTGATTCTACATGAGCGTAAATAACCAGGGAAAAACACTGACCTTATGTAGTTCTTGACCAATTTCTATCTACAGAAGAAAGGGCAGTGAAAGCTGCAAACAATCATATGTTGTATTACCAGATTCCCGTACAAGATGTAAAAGAGTGTAACAATAGTTGAATGAATGGGCTCAGTGATTATATGTCATATAGAATATTGGCCTATAAAGATGAAAGGGGCCCATACCTTCAAGGATGATAAAAAAGTAAAGTGGATTGGTAAGAGTTAAGAGTTTTCTAATCAGAGAAGTCTCAAATGGTCCTGGAAGCAAGAGAGATTCCAAAGTATATTTCAGAGTTTGAGCTTTTAAATGAATTTTATTTTGTAAAGTAATGTCATGGGGAGACAGGCAGGAAGAAGACCTGGGTCAAAAGTTCAAGGCACTTAACTTTGTTTTTAAAGGAAAGCATGAATCACTGTTTTGGCATTTTCGTCTCCTTGCATTGAAATCCCATCTTGAGTCATTGGGACCCAGGCTCCTCATACTCTCTCCTAAAAAACTCCATGATCTTATCCTTTTCTGCTCTCCAAATATACCTCTCATCTCTTCGTTATACACATGCCCCTCCAGGAATGTTTTCTTATGCCTTGTAATGTTTCCCCTCCTATTTTTCTCCTTTGCTAAACCCTATTCACTTTTAAGATTCAGTTCGTGAGTGAGACCCTGATAGAGACTTACTGATCCACCATGTAGAATTAATCCATTTGTTCTTTGTGTCCACCCATCTTGATTTTCCACCATTGCTCCTGTAACAGATTATACTCTTTTTCCATTTCATTGCCTGTGTCCCCTTTTATAAAGTGATCATCTCTAGGGCAGGGATGTGGTCTTCACATTCTTAATGCTGTAATGGCCACATGTTTATTGATTAGCCAAGGATCTCTTGGACTTGGTATGGTTTCATCTGTGGCAGATCTGGACCCTCCACTACACAGCATCCTGGAACTGTTCACTGTGGTGCCCCATCCCATCCTGGGCTTCACAACCAGCCTTCCTTCTGCCCCAATCTATGTACCAAGAAGGGGCAAGTGCTTTTTAACTTGTTGCAAAGCATATATTCTTAATTAATTTTCAGATCAATTCCTAGAAGTGGAATTAGTGGTTCAAAATATATGATGAATTTTACAGCTTTTGAAATGTGTCGTCAAATTGCCCTTCAGAAAATTTATTCAGTCCTTCCATTTCCTTGAACACTTGCTATCACTCAATATTATCATTAAAGAAGGCTTTTCCAGTTTATTAGGCAAAACAATGTTCTCTTATTATTTCTTTACTATACTCATATAGGTTTAATCCATGCTACTATTTTTATGCCCTAAATTTCCATTCATAGGACTTCCCAGAGGATTAGCAGATATTTATGTAAATACCTTCTTCCCTCCTCCTGATTTTTTCTGGACATCTCAGAGTTCTGAGGGGCAGCTATGAAGATTGGGCTTCACATTAGGTTCAGCCTGTGTGTGCAGTTCTGTTTCAATCCTCTACTCAATCCTGAGTTGTCATACGGTGTTGAGGGGGATCTCTTACTTCTGTGTTCATGGTTTTCTGGACACAAGTACTGGGAATTCCTTCGTGTTCTATGATTGTCATGCACCGAGTCTGCTCTGGGCTGAGCTCTCTTGTCTTGTTTGGTATTAGGGGGAGATTAGAAGTGGCCTCAACAGGTGGTGAACAGAGCAATAACTTGGAAAACAAGCAAGATCAATATCTCATCCTGCACAGCCAGCCAACCTTTTCAAAGCTTCATCTGTATTGATTTCTGTGAGCGACACTTCCCTTTCTTGGGTAATCAGTCCCTTTGCTCAGCAGGTGAACAAGAGAGCAGTACTTATTCGTGCTCTTGTAGGAGCAAGAATGGCTGCTTAACTCTGAGCTGTTGGAGGGGAGGGAGGGAGGCCCAGAGTGGCCTCTGTTGGATTAAATTCTCTGTGCAATGGTTTGGGTGACATAGGTATTTGTCTGTCATCCTTGTTCTAGATTGAAGGCACGTAAGTCCAGGATGGGCAGAGAGATGTGGCTTAGCAGCAACATGATGAGGAAAAGGTTAGTAAGTTCAATGGAAGAGAATAAACTTTATTACATGCCCACTGTATCTTCCAGTGAGATAAGCATTGTGACTTTCATTCTGCAGATGATGAGAGTGTGGTTCAGAGAAGACAAGTTACTTACTCCAGATCACACCACTGGTGGTGTCAAAATTTGAACCCAGATCCGGAGGACACCAAAGTTACTACACAACCCTGTATCCTATACCCTTCATCTGAGGACACAAAATCTGATATCACATGGTCAAAAAAATACCTGGATGAAACGCTTTAGTCTGGGGCATTGACAACAAACTAGAGATGTATAAGTTTAGGAAAAGGGGGTATGTCATCAAGTATCCAAAGGAGTGGGCTATGAAAGAGAAGATAGAGTTATTTTCATTGCTTCAAAAGGCAAAAGTAGGATGAGAGAGTGGAATTTCCTGGAAGGCAGATAATTCCTCCATAGAATAAAGCATGTTCTAAGGAGGTATAATTTTAAACAAAGTAATGGGTTGCCCTGAGAGCTTCCCCAACACAGAGGCATGTTTTTGCATAATTCTGTACATTTGAGTATGCTGTTCCTTTATTCTGCAGTGCCTAGTGAACTCCTACTCATCCTTCAAGACTCAGTGCAAATGCCATGCACCCATCTATCCATCCATCCATCCATCCATCCATCCACCCATCCACCTATCTATCCAAGAGTATCCATTGAATTCTAACTATGTGCCAGCAAATGTGTTTGGAACTGGGGAAATATAATGAAGAAGATAGACACAGTCCCTGGCCTCATGTAGCTTATGTTGTGGAGTGAATTTCCTCTCTGTGGCTTTGTGTGACATGTGACTACTCGAGAGCTCTCAGTTGAGCCTCCTCTGTGTCCCCACTTCCAACTGCCTGAGGCATTCTCTGGCAGTCTGAACCCACTCTGCTGGCAAGGCTCAGAAGGGCAGAAGAGCCAGAGAACTAACACTCTCTGGAAGCAACCTTCACCAAGTGCCTACTGGCAGTTGGTATATTGAATACTCAGGATATCTCATCCCTCAGGTGGGATGACTCTAAGGTGTGTGCTCTACACTGACTCACTCAGACGTCCCCAGTATGATTAAGATCCAGTTGCTCACAGTGATAACTGGTTGATAATACATCCCATGTTGGCTGTCTTCTTTCCCCTATATCACTTTCCCTCTTCTCTATTTGAGTTTCCTGAGATCCCCTCCCAAATAAACTCCTTGCCCTTGAATTCTCTCATTGTCTACTGCTGGGAAAATAGAAACTAAGACACTATAGATGGGTAATAGTGGTTAGGAGGAAAAGGGTCACATTAGAATAAACATCTTTATGGTCTAAGGCCTATAAGGCATGTATATGGTACAATATTTTGTAGAGGTGATGCTGTAGTTTATATTTAGTTTGGTTTGTAATAAAGGTGTGTGCATTGATGGTTTTCCTTTTCCCTTGATACCATAAAGAAAGATCAAGCCCATCCAAAGAGGGGAAGTGAGGCAGAGCAGGGAATCAACATTTACTTTGGTGTCTGGCTGTCCCACATAGAATGCGAGCTCCGTGGGATGGTGATCATATTTTCTTCACTGCTGTAATTCACGGACCTGTAAAAGACGTTGCTTCAGAACAGGCAGCAGCATTGTGAAATTGACTTGTAAATTCAAGTAGTCTCTTTGTGAGTTGCAGCTTTTCACCACCACATTTAACAGGAACAACCACTGCAATCACCACCACAAAAATTTATAGGCGACTTTTCATGGACCAGGCACTGTGGTTGGTGCTCTACATCCATTTTCTCACTTAATACTCCCAATTTCTCTGTGAGGTGCTTCTGTGCTATAGGTGTTGCTCTTGTAGCAGGTGCTGGTGATGCCCCACCCTATCGCCTGTTGGCCCACTTGAATTCCCCTGCAGTTGTGACTCCTATAGGTATAACTGCTCTCTACCTCAGGTGCCTGAGAGCTTTAGCTGGCACCATGGGAACTTGCTCTACTGCATATAGATAGAATCTGGAGGTAGAAGTAAAGACCTCGGGGGTAACCTTCAACCAGTGAGAGAATGGAGTAGGCTGATAATCTGCTCCAGCCTCTCTGACCAGTGTGAAGACTCTAGGGGCATGATTTATACCATCGCTCAGAGCTCCCCCTGTAGGACTGAGCTCTAGTGGCCCACAGCAGTAACCTACTCATTAACACATGCTTAATTGGCTCTTCTCCCTTCTCTGTTTCCCATTCTCCACTTCCTCATCTGCCATAGGGGATCACTTGCATCCAAGTCCTTATCTCAATGTTCACTTTGAGGAACCCAAGCTAAGATAACCATTGTTTTAAAATAGGAAAATTGATATTCAGAGCAGTCAAGGGACTTTATTCTGGCTTCTCACTTATGTGGTAGACCAAGATTTGAACTCATCTGTCTTATCTGAGTATGATCCTTCAGTTCTATACTGTATCCCAAAATAAAGACAGAAATTGTATTCAACCACAAAGGTAGGTTCCTTCATTCATTCACTAGCACCTACTATGTGCTGGGCTCTTCTTTAGGTACTAGAAAAAAAGAGTGAATAATGGCAGTGTTCAATTTAGAGTCTAGTAGGCGAGTGTCTTAGCTCAGACTGCTATAACAAAATATCATAGATTGAATGGCTTAAACAACCAGCATTTATTTCTCAAAGTTCTAGAGGCTGGGAAGTCTAAGACTGAGGTGCTGGCAGATTCAGTTCCTCCTGGGGCCTCTCTTCCTGGCTTGTAGGTGGCTATGTGCTCACATGGCCTTTCCTTTGTATGTGCACATACGAGAGAATGAGAGAGAGAGAGAAAGACATTGTGTCTCTTCTTCTTATAAAAGCACTAAACTCATCATGAAGGCAAGCACCACCCTCATGACCTCATCTAACCTAACCACCTCCCCAAGGCTCCACCTCCAAATACCACCACACTGGGCATCATGGCTTCAATATATGAATGTTGGGGTAAGACAAACATTCAGTCCATAACAGGGAGGTAGATTGGAAGTACTCACAGATACTATAAATAACAGAAAGAGGCTACAGAGGAGAACCCATCAGAAGTATTTCAGTTCAATAACTCAAGAGCACAGTGGAAAAGTCAATGATATGATTATTAATCACTTCTATAAGAGCGATAACTTGGTAATTATATTTTCATACATTCATTAAGCATTTAAACCTAATTTTTATACACAATGGGGTTATAACAAGGCAGTGTTAGCTGGCTCATTTTATATTCAGTTTCCAAAGATGTTAACTGACATTTAATAGTTTGGTAATTGATCTATGTCATCTTAAATTATCGGTACAACCTTCGATGGAGGAAGGGAAAGTATTTCTGGAAGTCCAGTGCACCTTCACTGTCTAATTTCTGTCACTTGCAGATAAAAATTGGGTCACTCTAAACTGTCACAGTCGAGGGAGATGTATGTACCTTCACTTTTTCATGAGATCGTATCAAAAGTCTCCCGGGGGTAGCTCACTTCCCTAGTCCTTCACCATGGCCCTTTTGGTTATCATATGGTTTTTGTAAATTTCCTCCTTTCCTGTCTCAGTTCATTATGACATGTCCCATCTCTAATCATGCCCAAAGAGCACAGACTTCACTGCATCGAAGCCCTGCATTCTGATGCCTGCCGATGCGTTGTTGATGAGTAAACCTGGGGACCAATGTATAGATTGCCAGTATCTCCTATGGCTATCGAAACAGTTGACAACTGTGCCTTCCACGTCCCTGTCTCTCAAGAGTCTTGTCTGCTTGCTCCTGGCTGGCATGCTTCTAAGGGGGGGAATACCAGGCGGCATTTTCTACTCTAAGCGTGAACCCCACATGTCTCCTTATTTGTAAAGTGGGGGTGGTAGTAGGATCTACCTTAAGGGCCGTGGTAGACACTCTTTGCGCTCTACCCATATCTCTTCGGCTCTTACCATTTCTGTGCATGTTGGCCTAACTTCATCCCAGCACCTGCATTTCTTTTCCTGGGGGCTCTCTCAGGCTGCTAAAGACTGTTCTGCTCACAAGCATGGGCGCTGGAAATGCCAAGGAGAGAAGCTTGCAGCCAGTGACTAAAGGGAGCTGTTGTATAAATAGCCCAGCTCCTTCGCTCCTTGAATGAATAACTGAAGTGCATATCCCAGAGCTCCCTGGTGGTATGGAGATCCAGTTGCCCACGATCGTAACTGCTTATGATAGCGCACCCTTTTCTGGCTTCCTTCTTTCTCTGTCTCACTTCTCCACTCCCCTACCAGTGTTTCTTGCAATCACCTTTCAAATAAGCACTTGCACTCAAATTTTTGTCTCAGATTTTGCTTCTTTGCCAAACTAAGACATTAGGTTGTCCTAAAGATTAAATAATGTATGCATGTGTAGCTCTTAGCATGGTGTGTGTACATATTAGTTGCCCAGTAAAATTTTGTTGAATAAATAAGTAGATATACCCAACTCCTTGAAATCTTATGATTTCATCTATTATTTCTTTGAGGCCCAAGTTCTCTGTTTTTATGGTTCCTGAATTCAACATCTCCACTTATCTCAATTTATAAAGAACGATTTTTATAGTTAAATAATTCAGAATCATCTTGTTACCTCTTTTCTTCTGGTAACATTAGATTATTAAAAGTTTATGATTTCCAAAAGGCAATGTCCTATGGTTTATGCGAGGGGTCTATAACAGAACATTCACACATTTAGCATAGCCTGAGCCCAAATTAACATATAGCACACACATCCCTGTAACGACAGTTACCCAGCTGCACTGAAGAAAGGGGTTTGGACTTTCTCATCAAGTCTGGGCCTTGGCTCATGTTTGCACAAGGACCCATGGACCACGTCCTGATTGCCATGACCACCACATTGCCATGGGTCTTCAAATTTGTGAGCAACAGGCTAACTCTGGATGGCAGATATGTTTTTTCAGTATATAGTGCAATAAAACAATTCCGCAAGTCTTTAAAAATTGGGATATTTCATTGAAGATCTGGGGGGCTGGCCCTGTGGCCTAGTGGTTAAGTTCAGTGTGCTCTGCTTCAGTGGCCTGGGTTCAGTTCCTGGGCGTGGACCTACACCACTTGTCAGTGGACACGCTGTGGTGGCAACTCAAAAAATAGAGGAAGATTGGCACAGATGTTAGCTCAGGGCGAATCTTCCTCAAGCAAAAAGAGGAAGATTGGCAACAGATGTTAGCTCCGGTGAATCTTTCTTGGAAAAAAAGAACAAGAAAAAGAAAATCTGGATTTATGTCTTCTCTCGAAAATATTGGAAGATCTTGTAACCCTGGGCCTGAATTTCTACATGGCAGCAATCAGCTGGTGCTAAACATCCAGTGTTCCTTCTCAATGGGGCATCTGGGCATAGCTTTTTAGTCTGCTACAGTCCCTACCACTCCCTATTCTCATCCATCCCACATCTTTTAATTACGTTATTCGTCTTTATAGTCATCTTAGTTGGTGACCATGGCTTTTCAGAGATGAAGAGAACAGAACTCTTGCTCCATTTTTTTCTCTTTTCTTTTCTCTATATTAACACTTTAGCACCCAAAGAATAAAATACAATTATGTTCTTCACAACCTAATTACAGGATTAATTCATGGTGCATTACAGGTGGTGGGACCTGGTAATGAGACAAAAATTACAGCTGTATGATGAACATTTGTCAATTTGCTCTGAACATAATGCAAAAGTCTGTTTGGGGTCTTTTGGAAATGGAGGGGCTGGGAAAAATGGCCCTCTCGTCCTGCCCACTAATAGTCCTTGTTTTACACACCTGGTTTGCAGCCGCCAATTTAATGTCTCTATTCCCTGCCTTTAATGCTCAGATGCCTCCTGTTCTCCTTGGATCCTTGGATAAATCCAGTATCAAAATCTCTTTGGATAGGCTTATTGTTAACAAAGTGTAAAAAAGGAGGAGTCTCTGAATTTATCTGTTAGAAGATCACGTGCTCCTGCTCTTTGGGTGGAAAGATGTTGTATGTAATTTTCCCTCCAAGCAGCTGCGTCCTGAATAATGCACAAAGGTTTGGTCTAGTCAGGAATGTTAAACACTTGTTTATCTGTCTCTCTATTCCCCACATCCATGGGGAATCAAGACAAGAACAAATACTCTGCTTTAGGAAATTAAATCCACTCAGATTAGTGTAAAATTCTTTAACGTCAGGTGGTCTCAATAAAACTAACTTCTCTCAATTT
Source organism: Equus przewalskii (assembly GCF_037783145.1). Taxonomy (NCBI): domain Eukaryota; kingdom Metazoa; phylum Chordata; class Mammalia; order Perissodactyla; family Equidae; genus Equus; species Equus przewalskii. Next base: position 31,428,197 of record NC_091851.1, read on the forward strand.
ATCCATACTCTTTCAAACTAAACACGATCCTAAAATATACAATATTGATGATCTTTAAACATAGTAATTCTCAGCAAATGTCATTGTGTTCTGGGTGAAACTTATCAGATCCTGCACATGAATTAAGTATGCCGTGTCCCTCTCTCTTAATTTTACATTCTGTGGAGATTTGGCTCCCAAATCATGAGCACATTGTCAGATTTAGTGACCTCATTTCTCATCCACGACAGCCTTAATGACACTCAAATATATCATTCACTTTTCCCCCATTCCAAAATATACCAACATTGTATACCATCATTCACCCAATTTGAATTATAGGCTATTTTTTAAATAATTCTCATTCTGTCTAGACAAGGTTGATAATTCAACTGGAACTTATAATTCAATAATGATCAAATTTGGAGGAAAAATTAATTCCCTACTTGGTCTTTTCCTATTTTAATACTGGCCAGCTTTTTGAAATTTGTCTGTGACTTTTTTTAAAAGATAGAATAGATTTTAGACCCAATTTAACTTTCAATTTATCAGCATACTGGTCAAAGGAAATGAATGTAATTTCCAAGATCAAATTAATTCCTAATACACTAGAGTGCAGATTTAAACAGTAGGCAAATACAGCACTAATAAAAACAACAATTTTCCCTCAGCTCTATGCCAGCTCTTTAGCTTTGTGAAGGGACCACAGATGTCGCCGTTCTCTGCCTCATGCCTGGGTTATTTCTCCCAAGAAGGAGGATACGAGGCGAGGCCTTGCAGCTCTGAGCACGTCTCCCAGGAAGCTTCATTTCTTTCCCTGCTTTCTCTAGTCTCTCTTTGAACCAAACTCCTGCATCTTCATTCTCTTCCCTTTATGGGGAGCTTTTCAGTTCCTTCATACTCCTTGTGAAAACACCAAGCAATACATAACAATATACACAGCAAAAAATAAAATTCCTTTCTAACATCGCTCCTCCCACTCCTACTTTTCTCCCAGGAGGAAACCACGGTTAACAATTTTATGTGTAAATTTCCAGTCAAGACAAGTTTCCCGTCCTTCCTTATCATGTTCCATTTACATGCTGCTAATTCTTAGCAAATTGGAAAGTGATGCAGGTATAAAAGTCAAAGGATCAACTATTTGTTGTGTGGGTAACCAGTCCGCTGTTGACTTGTTTTGAGATGATATTGACCTGACTGAAATGCAGTGTGCATATTGTTTTATCCTGAGGGAGCCATGTGCCTACCGCCACCATTCCAACCTCATACACTCCTTTTGGGGCTCTCAATCATAATACTACATTCCTCTGGACATCATAAATGTGATAGAATCCAGGGTCAATCAGAGCTCTTCTATGTGACTGATCAATGAATGCTGGGAAAAGAGGATCTCTTCCTTTTGGGCCAAAGAGATACATAGGGTTGAGGTTGCTAGTGGTCATCTTTCTTATGGAGAGGAAATAACCTGCCTGAAAAGAAGGCAAAGCCCTGAGGTTTCGGTGCCAGAACAACTGTCGGGCTTTCTGAGTTGCACAAGCCAATAGGTTGCCTTTATTCTAATTGAAGACACTTTGAGTTGGTTTTCTGTCACTTGCAATTGAAATTGTCCTGATGCGTATGCTGAGTGTGTCATGTTTCTTGCTAGCATCCAATTGTAAAGTCTTTTCAAACATGTGAATGAGACTGAAGCATCTACACAGATCTGGCTTTGTATATACAGCTTCTGTATAACATGAGATAATACACCTGCAAATGCAATCAATGGTATTATGATAGCACACAGAAGAATACCTAACCCAGAGCTGTCCTAGGAAGATGCCCTAGAGATGGGGAAAAAGGGAAGCTCCCCAGAGAAAGGAAACCAGGCCACAGGTGAGAGCTAGGTTTACTTTAGTGTAGAATGTGAAGGAGAGTTTGAGGACGTAGAAGCATTTTTCATGGTTTAGAGGGCTCTGGTTTATGGAGTGGAAAGGTTTGGGTAAGATGAGAGCAATGTGGGCTTAGGGCAGGGGAAAGGAAGTACAGAGCTAACCGGGAATATAAGTGTGGGAGAAGACAGCTGAGAGGAGAGACTGACCAAGATCACCAGAAAGGTGAGATATAGAGAGAGGTAACTAGCCATAGGTTTTAAAAATATTTAATTTAGGGGAAAGGAGTGGTGGTTCACTCAGTCTGTAGGTATTAAGGGTACCTATGTGATCTTGGGAAAGTTAGGTGTTCGTGTCTAAAGTAGTAATCTATTGATCCCTTGTCCATTGATCCATCCATTGATCTATTGATCAATTGCTCCATCCGTATAGCCAGCCAGCCATTACCTAACCATCCATACACTCATCCATTATCCACACACCCCCAAACATTTATTGAGCTTCTATCATGTGCCATGGCTTGTGTTACTTGTCAAAGAGAAAGATGAAAAGATGTAGTTAAGATCTCTGGGGTCCTTCAGTCTAGGGTAGGAAAAGGATATATAGACAGATCACTGCAACACAGTTAGCTAAGTGCAATAATAAATGCTTTTGCAAAATGCCAAGAGAAGGCATGTTGGTTGTGAAGATTAAATGAGATTACGTGTGAAAAGCGCTTTGTGAGCTATTCAAATATTAGTCATTGTTATAATCTTCCTAACAACTCTGAGAGAAAGCCTTGGATTATTATCCCCTTAAATTTTTTTTGTATTATAAAAGCTAGCTAAGTACTTTACTACGTTACAAAATAGAGAAAATAAGAACTCACCCACGATTCAGCTGCTTTAACACTGACATTGTTTTATAATTTGCTAAGTTTCATTACTGTCTTTATTCTTGAAACTTTATTTTATTTTTCCACATAGCAATCATGCTGCCTATATCAAGATACAGATTTTTTCTCATTAAGTTAAATTATTTACATTTTTCCATGTGTAAACCCATTTCTTGGGTCACATCATGGGGAGGGGGTAGTTCCCATAGTAAGAGTTGACATGTCTCTGGCTCAGTCCTGGCCCAAACCCCAGCCTCCTGGTTCCTTATGAATTACCGGGCCGCTTCCTAAGAATGGCTACATGGGTCCCCTGTCTCCACCACTGTCCTCTCTGCCACTCTAGGCCTCGAGGTGTGCCTGGTACCCACATCATTTTCTTCTTTGCATTCTTGCTGACTCTGAAAAGCCTTTCTATGTCTGCTGATGAGAAGCTACCCCTCTGTCCTGAGCTCTGCCACCACAGTGAAGGGGAAGGTGACCTCTGTCCCCACCTGAGTCACATTCGTGGACCAATTCATGCCCACAGCAGATACCTGAGATTGAGCGATATCCATGCTCACCTCACTTCCTCTCCTTTTATTCTCTCTTAACTCTGATCCTCTCAGGCTTTCATTCCCAGCACCCCACCAATACAACTCTTGTCAAGGTCACCAATGACTTCCATGTTTCCAAGTCCAGTGGCCAGTTCTCAGCCATTCTCTTACTTGACTTATCAGCAAGATTTGATACAGTTGACCACATTTTCCTTCTCAGAGTGCTTTCTTCATTTAACTCCTAGGATACCACAATCCTGGTAACTCCTTCTCAGCTCCCTTTTTATATGCAAAGCACTTAGAAGAGTACCTAGCACATAGTAAATACTATAGAAGTGTGAGGCCTAATAATAATAATTATTATTATTTGATTCATTGTCAAGAGTTATGCAACCTAGGACAAATGACTTAACTTCTCTTAGTCTTATTCCTCATCTCTACTATAGGGATAACGTAGCTATTATAGCAATCAGATAAGATACAGTGTGTAACATGCCTGCAACTCAAGATGCTATTAACTATTTTTCTACTGTGGGACAATCAGGTTATATCATTTTTAAACCATTAGGCAATGCTGTGATGAACATCTTTGTGCATCACACAAAGGAATGGTTTTCACACATTCCAAATTATTTCCTCACCTTGGAATACCAGAATTGGTAATATTGAATAAAAATGTATAAATATTTTCATGGCTCTTGTTACATACACCAGATGATTTCTTATCTTCATTTTGCAGAAAGTAACTCTGAGTCTTCAGGTTGCTTGGCTAGGAAGTGTTAGAATCAAGGTTGGTGCTCAGAATGTACTATATTCTGCTACCTCTCATTCCTGTTCCCCTCTCCTCCTGTTTGGGCCATTAGACAATTCGCAAAGCCATCTGCTGCATAGCAAATTACCCCATTCATAGTTCCCGTGGGTCAGGAATCTGGGAGTGGCTTAGCTGGGGGTGGTTCTTGCTCTGAGTCTCTCAAGAGTTTGCAATCGTCTTGAAGCTGGACTGGGGCTGGAGAATCATCTTCCAGACTCACTCATGTGGTTGTTGGCAGGTAGCTTCAGTTCCTCACCCTGCAGACCCATCGATAGGCTGCCTGAGTGTCTTCACACATGACAGCTGGCTTCCCCCAGAGAAAGTGATCCCAGGGAGAGAGCGAGAGAGCCTGAGATAGAAGACATAGACTTTTATAACCTAATCTCAGAAGTGACTTCCCATCATTCCTGCTGTTTCTATTGGTCACACAGCTCAACCCTGGTAAATGTGGGAGGGTGGGGATCAAAAAGGGGCATCTTGGAGGCTGGCTACCACAAGGCTAGACTGGGGAATCATAGTTGGATCATCTTTATGTATCTCTCGCCTTTTATTCCTTAGTCACATTCTGCTTTGCTTTGTAACTGCTTTCTGACATGATCAGACAGTTAAGTACCCACTATGTGTCAGGCGCTGTGCTAGTTGCTTTCTCAGATATGTTTAACTCTCGCGAAAACCAATGCCAGGTGAATGTTGTTACTCCGTCTTGCAGAGAGGAAAGCTGAAGCACATTGAGACAAAGGAATTTGCCAAAATAAGATAACATGGTGAGTTAGAATCAGAGTTGAGATTCACACTCAGGACTATGACTGCAGAATCCTGTCCTTTTCTCTGCACCAGGAGACCTTCTTGGCAGATGCTCAGTCTCTCTTACTACCATTTTAGCTCTTGGTAGCACTAAGAGCTGACATTAAGGGAACCACTGCCAAGCTGGTCCTCTCTTGACTGGAAACCATTAAAGCCCTTTTCTGCCTGGTCAGTGAAAATGTAATGAGGAGAACAGGCTGCCCCCAATTTGCTCATGGCTGTAGTCATCTCTAGCAAGATATCCAACATCAATATGAAAGTATGATTGGGAGAACAATTCCAGCTTTTGACGTGTGCTTTATGGATCTCTGAACTCTCGTAATTCCTGTATTTTTTGGGGGTAGTTTGATTACCTGTGATTACCTGTGTTAAAGGTTGTCTGTCACAGCTTCTCAGATTCAATGAGGCATCTTAGTCATTTCAGAATCAGTCAGGGCTTCTCTGCCTGTCAGTTTTGACGGAATTTTCTTATTCTCTTCTACCAGTTTTCTAAGAATTTTCTCTTAAATTTCTGTAGCTTTCTGAAGGAGCTACAAAAGGAAGGGGTTATTATTATTATTATTATTATTATTTTATTTTGCTAATTAAAAAAAAGGCAGAGGAGTATAGTGGCCAAGAGAACACACCTTTCAGATCTGCTTCAGGGAGTATAACTGACCAAAGGCGCCAGCTGCTCCATTCTGTGTCCATCACTGTGTGTGCGTCAAGGCGGTCCTCCCCATGGGCTGCTTTTAGCCAATGACTGAGCACAGCAGGGTCTAAGGCAGGCCCATTCCTGCAAGAAATAGAACTCCTTTCATGAACAATTTTAGCTTAAGGACTCCCATGGCAGGCAGAATAATGGCCTCCCAAAGATGTCCACGTCCTCATCTCTGGAACCTGTGAATATGTTACCTTACATGGCAAAAGGGAATTAAGGTTGCAGATGGAATTAAGGTTGCTAATCAGATGACCTTGAAATGGAGAGAGTAGTGGGGATTATGCTGGTGGGCTCAGTCGAATCACACAACTCCTTAAAAGCGGAGAGCCTTTCCCAGCTATGGTCAAACAGAGAGATGCAAAGATGGAAGAAGGGTCAGAGAAACGGGACATGAAAAGGACTTGACCTGCTGCTTCTGCTGGCCTTGATGATGGAGGAAGGGACCATGAGCCAAAGGATGCAGGTGGCCTCTAGTATTTGGAAAAGGAAAGGAAAGAGTCTCCTAAAGGGCCTGCAGAAAGGCACACAGCACAGTCAACCTTGATTTTAGCCCAGTGAGACCTGTGTCAACCTTGTGACCTAACAAAATATAAGAAATTTGTGTTGGGGGCCGGCCTGGTGGCTCAGCGGTTAAGTGCACAAGTTTCACTTTGGCGGCCGGGGGTTCACTGGTTCGGATCCTGGGTATGGACATGGCACTGCTGGGCAAGCCATGCTGTGGCAGGCGTCCCACATATAAAGTAGAGGAAGATGGGCACAGATGTGAGCTCAGGGTCAGTCTTGCTCAGCAAAAAGAGGAGGATTGGCAGCTGATGTTAGCTCAGGGCTAATCTTCCTCAAAAAAAAAAAAATTTGTGTTGTTTTAAGTTGTTAGGTTTGTGGCAATTTTACAGCAGCAGAAAATGAACACAATTTCCCACCAGCTTTGTTGAGACTTTCTTAGAACTGCTCTGGTCTAAGGCTTTGCCTACCAACCCCATTTCCTTGCCTCTGTCCTTCACAGACGTCAGACCTGCTCTCCCAGCCTCCTCCAGCTCCTCCCACAGTTTCCCTCAGAAATGTTTCCCCAGTAAACCTCTTGCAAGTTTAATACCATTCCAGCATCTGCTTCCCTGAACACCTGAACTAACAGGAGTAATAAACCAACAAAATCTTAAAGTGAAGTAAGTTCTGGATCTATGCTGTCCAATATGATGACCACAAACAAACGTTGCTGTTGAAATGCAGCTGGTGTAAATGCAGAAATGAATTTTAAATTCTAATTAATTTAAATTTTAAAAAGGATACTCAATTCAGTTATTGGAAAACTTTTAACTATGATTGGAATAATTCGAGTATGTGAATCTACTCTTTCAACTGTCCATTTCATGAACTCTAAACACAGATCAAGACTTTCTGATGAAAATTTAGTATCTGGATTGAGACGTATTCTAAATGTAAAATGCACAATGGATTTTAAAGACTTAGAATGCAGAAGAATGTAAAGGTATTCATTAACATTTTTTTGTATTGATTACATGTTGAAATGATAATATTTTAGATATATTGGGTTAAATAAAAAATATCATTAAAATCAATTTCTCCAGTTTCTTTTAATTTTTAAAATGTGGCTACTAGAAAATTAAAAATGACATATGTTGCTTGCATAATATGAACAGTGTTGTTCTAGATGGTGTAATTACGCAAGATAACTAATTATTTATTGAGTGCGTATCATGTGATAGGCACATTGATGAATGTTTTCCATAGATTATTTGTTTACATCTCAGAACAACCCTGTTTTAAAGAAAATGTATATGAAATCAAAAATTAAGTAACTTTCCCAGAGTCATTCAATTATAAGTAGGGCAGGTAAATAAAATTCATATTCGAGACATTCAGAGGCAGGTTGGGCACTCAGAACCAACATATCCAAGAAAAAGTAGAACAAAGTGGACATGCCTAAGCCAGACTCATGGGAAACGTGAGAACTCCTTTAAAATACTTCAACGACTGTCATGTGGGTGAGGAAAGAAACTTATTCCAAATGGCTCCTGAGAGAGGAGCTTGATGACTCCCAAATCGTCATCTCCTGCCAAAATTTCTCTTCTGAGCTCCAGTGCCATAAATCGAACTACCTGCTGGGTTCATCCATTTGCATGTCTCATAGGCATTTCAAACTTAACATGGCCAAAGCTCATTTTGGTTTATTTTCTCCCAAACTCATTCCACCATTTGGGTTCACAGACTCAGTAAATGGCATCAACATCCATGTAATTTTTCATGATAAGACCATGGATGCCATCATGGATTCCTCTCTTTCCTTCACCCTGGACATCTAATTGGTTACTCCAAACTACTTGGGTGTTGAAAAACCATACCTTGTTCATTTCTCTGTCTGTATCAGTTATCTATGGTGGGTAACAAATCACTCCCAAACTTAGCAGCTTAAAACAATGAAGATTTATTAGCTTGGTTTCAGTGGGAAAAGGATCCAGGGGCAGCTTAGTTGGGTCCTCGGGCTCAGAGTCTCTCACAACACTTCAAAGCATCAGCTCGTATCCTTCACTGAAGGAAAATCCACTTCCAATTTCACTCATATGTTGCTGGTAGGATTCAGTTCCTTGCTGGGCGTTGGCTGCAGGCCTTCTCAATTCCTTGCCACGTGGGCCTCTCCATTACGGCAGCTAATATTATGGCGTCTGCCTTCCATCAGAAAGAGTGAAAGAGTGAGAGAAGACAAGGCAGATGCAAGAGAAACTCTTTATAACCTAATCTTGGAAGTGATATCCTGTAACTTTTGCTGTATTTTATTTGTTAGAAATGAGTCACAAGGTCCAGACCACATTCAAGTTGGCGGATTACATGAATACCAAATGTGTGAACACTAGGCAGCTGGGATGATTGGGGACATCTTAGAAGCCTCCTGTCACAATCTCCCAACAATTACTGTGAACTACATGCTGTTGGTCATTGCATTCCATTCTCACATGAGGATATTCTCTGTAATATCTGGGCTGTTCCTTCCTCTCCAGCTCTACTGCCCCTTTTCCAGCTCATTTCATCTTTCACCTGGACAGTTGCAAAGGTCTTCCATCTGGTTTTCCTGCCTTTTGCCTTCCTTCTCCCACCGTCATATTTCTGGCTTTGTGGTTGAAGCAAGAATGGACAGTGGTATGTGGTGAGCAGTGAGGCTGGCTTTGGACCCATCCATTAGGGTAGGAGGGGCACTGACCAATTTTTGGAGTGGTTTCAGTCCAGGTAAATTATGAGCCCCAGAGCTTTGTTCTGGTGTGATGAGGGGGAGGACAGGAAGGAGGAGAGAGAGTCCAAGTTTTTATGAGGAGCCTAAGGACCCCAGTTCCTGGGACAGGGGCTTGGAATACAGGCCAAAAGCAGAAGGCAGGGTTCTGAATGTGGCTGCTTAGTGGTGGGTGAGGGGTTCAGGCTGGTGAATGTGGGACCCCAAGCTCCATTCTTGGAATGTCATTTGTGTGGCTGTGCCCTGGAACCAGGATTGGGCATCAGGTGTCACCCTGCTTCCAGGCAGACTGCCAGGGGCCACTGAGTGACCACTCGACTCACTCCAGCCTCATGAGCTGTTGGCTGCAGCATCACTTCCATGCTTACTAACTGCAGAGACAGAAGGTATGCACCGGAAGCAGGGCTCCCCCGAGGCCTCCTTAGTGGCTAGGAGAAATTTGCTTCTCTGGTGGGACATGTCCTGCCAGACTTGACTATCCTTTCACAGTGTAAAGGACGTCCCCATTTTTCAGAAAGCTCGGAAGAGTGGAGAGAATGCAGGCTCTGGAGCAGGCAACTCCAAGACTGGATCCCAGCTCTGCCACTGATTAGCTGTGTATCCTTGGGAAGTTACTGAACCTCTCTGAGCCTTAACTTCTTGGTCTGTAAAATGGGGATAGCAAGGCTTCCCTCAAGAGATGAATATGAGAAAATATTCACAGATACATACAGCACAGCCTGTCCCATAGCAGGAACTCAAGCCGAATTGGGATGAGAGGCATAGAAAACACGTGGGGGACTCTGGGGAGGCCCACCATGGAGGTGGTTTCTTCACCCACATAGGTGTTGTGGATCTGGTCCAGGTCTTCAGAGATGAGGAGCATGAGTCTGGCAGGGAAGGCCACTGTCTATTCTTCACAGGTGTCTTTGGAGCAGTACACAGTGTGAATAATAATGGCTGGTATTTATTCCAAGCACCTTTCTTATATTATTGACTCAATCCTCACAACAATGCTAGGAGGTAGGAATTATTATTCTCACCCCACTTTACACATGAAGAAACCGAAACCCAGAGAGGTTGAGTAACTTACTCATAGTCGCTCAGCTATTAAGTGGCACCAGAGTCCATGTTGTCTATTATACGACACTGCCTCTCAACAACATAAACTCTGTTCAGCTTTTATCCCATCGTGGGGTTAGATATTCAACAAATCCTCCTGTTATCTTTATAGAGTCAGAGTTAAAAAGCCTCACCAGGGCTACCTGGAAAAGTGGGCCATTTGTTACATAGTCAAGAGCCCGGGATTCAGAGTGAGCACAACCAGGTAAGCTGTTGTCTTGCCGGATTCCATATCAACATGACTTGTTCCTAGCTAAGGTGTGCATTATGCAAGCACGATGCGTGGCCCTGCCTAGATACTCAGTAACTGTTGACTTCATGCATTCATTAACTTAACAAACATTAAGTACCTACTACGTGCCAGATAATGTGGTGATTTTAGTGGTGGACAAACACAGAGATTCCAGTCCTTTCTCAGTGCTGGGGATGCTGACAGTCTCCTTGAAAGACTGATGTTTTAGGAAGGCGAAGTTTGATGCCACACAGTGAAATTTTCTACCTCTCGGAGGTTTCCTGAGAGGCAATAGCTTTCCTATGGAGGGGGTGAGTTTCCTGTCCTCAGAGGTGTTCAAGCAAAGCCAGAATGGCCACTTGGTGGAGATCTTGTAGAGGGGATAAACTATCGGAGCGGTACTTGCAAGAGAAGATTATTAAGGTCTTTTCCGATCGCTAGGAATTAACATTGGAGAGAAACCTGGATGCAACAAACATGATATAAATACTAAGCACCTTCTTAAAGCTTGCGGCTGCAAATCAGTGTGAGGAAAAGGGGGTGGTCATTGGATTTCCAAAAGTGGGGGTTGGAAGGTACCGCTGACTTAGGATGGAGGTGGAGCTGCAGCTCACATTTGAAGGGATCTCCTGCAGCTACAGAAATCACTCTTTGGAACAGACAAAGGCCGTGTTGCAGGCATCCTGCAGTTCGCAGCATCGCTGGGGAAATCAGCATCCCAGGAATGGTTGTTACCCGCCACTTGGACAGGAAATGTCCCAGAGAAAGCCTTGTTTTTCTGCAGCAGGAATTAAAGTTCAGAGGCAGCCGCAAGGAAATCAATACCGAGCTGCTAAACCCTTAGTGAACGACAGCAAAAGGCTGATGGTGTTGCCTAAAACAGCTTTCTTCAAAGCTGCTTGTCTGGGGCGAGAGCGTTAACAAGAATTGATTGAGTTCCTACAAGGCGTGGTTTCCGGAGAGCAGCTACACCGGGTGGGGAAAAGCAGCTGCCACGGGTTCAAGTCCTGTTTGGTGGCTGAGTCATCAGGTCTTTTGTTAGTGGCTTGGGGGTCTGGTTAAGGCCTGTGTGCGAACGCTCATCTCTCTTTCCCCACCCCCGGTCCTCTGGCAAAGGATCAATCGGTAGAGGAGAAACAAAGTCCCGTCTTTCAAGATGATTGAGCAAGTGCACAGAATCCCAATTCACAGTCCTCTGGGAGAAGTGGAGTCAGAGAAGCTTGCTCTGGCCACTAGGCTTAAGTAGGTTTCCCGTTTCCTGGTCACTTTTGCTTAAATCTGAGCTTGTTTTTACCAAACAAATCTATAACTCTACAGGGAGAACAAACACCTTGGCAGGAGGGAGGGCAGATGGTACCTCAGCCGTCAGTGAGACGAGGCCCAGTAAAAGTCATGCCCCGATCAATCCCATTAGCCCGTTGCTCCTCCCCAGGGAGCTGAAAGTGTGGGTAGCAATTTCCTTCATTAGGGCCTGGGCAGAAACTTGAAGGGTTGTGGGAAAGGATGTTTCCCACTGAGCCGTTTAACTTGTCTGCTTTCCCATTTCCCCATCTATCAAGTGGGCACAAAATTTCTGCCCTATTTCCCACGCAGGGTTGTTGTGAGAATCAAATGAAATCACATGCGTGGAAGTGCTGGGTAAGCCGAATTGCTTCCTCCAGCCAAATGGGACGTGATGTTTTTGCTTGCAACCTGGGGCCGGAAGCCTGAGTGACAGAAGAACAAACAGGGAACTGGCATTTTTTTGACCACTTACCATGTTCCTTTCTTTTTTTTTTTAATTGAGGTAACGTTGGTTTGTAACATTACATAAACTTTAGGTGTACATCATTATATTTCGATTTCTGTGTAGACTACATCATGTTCACCGCCCGAAGACTAATTACCATCTGTCACCACACACATGTGCCCTTTCACTCGTCTCGTCCTCCCCCCTCCCTGCTTCTCTGGTAGCCACCAATCTAATGTCTGTTTCTCTGTGTTTGTTTGTTGTCGAGTACCATGTTTCTGGTACTGAAGGAGACTCTACAAAACCTCCTCGTATCCTCACAGCATCCCTGTGGCAGATATGAACACCTTATTTTACACCTTAGGAAACTGAAGTAGGATGACCAACCACCCTGGTTTACTCAGGACGAGGGATTTCCTGTGGCAAAAGACTTTCAGCGCTAAGCCCTGGAAAGTTCTAGGTAAACCAAGGTGAGCTGTCACCCCAAAATTGAATCCAGGAAGGTTGAGCAACTCTCCCAAACCCCCATGGCTGGTCAGGAGCAGGGTTGGATCAGAGCGTGGGTGAGTTATCCCGCTACTCGTGTTCTTTCCTGTACCCCTTTCTGCTGAAACTCTAGTTGGGCTGACAAAACATGTACATAGGAGTGGACTGCATGCCAAAAAGCTGCAGTAATCAATGCGATGGGGTTTAACAGGAAACAGAAGGCTTTGCTATAAAGGTCTGTTCTTTGCTGTGAAGCGTGAGATTTTGATCTTTGATGGTTCTCTTTTAAGGGTTTTAAGAATATATGTAAGTTGGATATAGGCATGGCTAAAGTCCTGAGTTATAAGCCAAGTGGTACACTGGCTGGTCCCTTTATAGGACTTGTTTTATCTTGCTCAGTGGCTCTTAAACTTTAAGAGCAGGAGCAGTTTATTAAAAAGGTCCATTTGTGGGGCATGCTGGCAGGCATCCTGATTTGGTGCATCCTAGGAGGAGCCCAACAATTGCATCTGGGTAACCTGGTTACATCATTCCTTCCCTCAGTTCTCCTGGACTTATTGCACAGTCACATAACTGGCTTTCCTCCCTGCAAAACACTCCTCAGTGACTTTCCTTCAGCTCCTGGATCAACTCAGGCCCTTTAGCCTAGCTGACAAGGTGCCCAGGATCCCTTACAGCCTCATCTCCTGCCCCATTCGGCCTGGACTCTGGCAGTCCCGGTCTGTGGATAATCTCCTGGCTCACTGTGCCATTGCTGCCTCCCTCTGTCCTCCTGCTTCCATGATTCCTCCTCCCCCATCTTCACGCATTCACTTTGTCCTGCTCTTTCTTCAAGATTCAGTTCAGGCATCCCCTCCTCCAGGAAGATGCCCCTGACTTGCCCCCATGGCCACTCACTTTCGGCGGCTTCCTTCAGTACTGTTTGAATAACCTATCACGGTCTGCCTTTCCCATTGGACTATGAGTCACGGAGGGGCAGGGGCTGGTTCTACCCTTCTATGACAAGGATTCCACAGGTGCTGTTGAAACAGACCAGACAGAGTGGGCGCCAGGGGTGGTGTTTACTTGGTGTTGGCTCTGTGAGTTCTTAGAAGCCATCTGTGACGGTGATTACCCACACTGAGCACAAAAATTGTGGAATAAGGAACTCAGCAATATTGCCATCATCAGTTTCAATTGCTGAGGGAAGGGATTAGGGAATAGCAAACTGACAACCGGGCTTATTTTAAGGGCTAAATTAGGAACAAGATTGGCATGCTGGTAAGAAAAAGAGCAAATCTGAGATGGCGTGTGTGTGAGAGGGAAGTTTGGGGGTGTGTATGTGGTGCCACTAAAAGTTAAAGTCCGAGGACTTAAGGTTCAGAAATTAACTCTTACCAGAGAGGCCACTTGGCAGAATTTAACTCTTTTACAGCCCTTCTCTCAGTTTTTAAGTGTAATAAATTGGTAAATTCCATAACAGCAAGAACTTGTCTTTTGCCATTGTATCATTAGTGCCTGGTTTGTAGTAGCAACTCAATAAATGTTTGTTGAATGAATGAATGACCACTCTAAAAACTGCTTTCTGCTTCTGCTTTCCACAGCCGCTGTCGGTCTATTCCATCTTAAACCTTTAAGCCAGTCTGCCATTCTCCATCCCATATCCTTACCGGTCCCAGAAAGTGAGCCCCAGTTTCTGTCCACCACGTCTTCCCTATCTTTGTTTGCTCCAGGACTGCTTAGGCTCTGGTCCATCTCTGGGATGAGAACCTGGATCCTACCTCTGGCCCCAGATCCTGGGCTTTATGTATGTGTTGCTTGGCACCTAGACCTTGGCTGGCCTGTGTCCATGGGCTTGGTCTACTCCTCGGCTCCCAGTGCTCACCATTATCTTGGATCCAATTCTGGTGTTAGCACTGTGGAAACTGCCGTCTCTATTGGCTTCTTGGTAGGCCCCTGGTTGGTTCAGCCCCAGCCCTGATGAGAGGAGGACCACACCCTCTAGCAATGGCTGGTCCCAGTGCCTCTGCCTAGCGCACCCTCCATCTCCAGTGCCACCTGCCACTCTGACCTTTAAGATGTCAGAGTGGGCCAGATGCAGACCTGCTGCTTCCCTGGGGCCCAATATGGCCTCTTTGTTATCTGAGAGTTGAAAAGCTCCCCATTTATACAAAAGTCTTGGCTTTTACAATATAGTGGCATAAAAAACAGACACATAGATCAATGGAAAAAAGTGGAGAGCCAAGAAGTAAACCCATGTATATCGTCAACTAATTTTTGACAAAGGCACCAAGAATATACAATGGGGAAAGGACAGTCTTTTCAATAAATGGTGCTGGGAAAACTGGATATCCACATGCAAAAGAATGAAATTGGACTGTTATCTTACACCATACACAAAAATCAACTCAGAATAGGTTAAAGACTTAAATATAAGGCCTAAACCTATAAAACTCCTAGAAGAAAACATACAGGAAAAGTTTCTTGACATTGGTCTTGGCAATGATCTTTTGGATCTGACACCAAAAGCAAAGGCAACAAAAGCAAAAATAAAAAGGTGGACTACATCAAACTAAAAAGCTTTGTATAGCATGGGAAGCAATCAACAAAGTGAAAAGGAAACCTATGGAATGGGAGAAAATATTTGCAAACCATATAAAGGGTTAATATTCAAAACATGTAAGAAACTCTTACAACTCAATAGCAAAAAGCCAGATAACCCATTTATGGGTAAAGGACCTAAATAGACATTTTTCCAAAGAAGACATACAAATGAACAACAGGTATATGAAAAGATCTTCAACGTCACCAATCATTAGGGAAATGCAAATCAAAACCACAGCGAGATATCACTTCGTACTTGTTAGGATGACTATCATCAAAAAGACAAGAGATAACAAGTGTTGGTGAGCATGTGAAGAGAAGGGGAACTTTGTGCACTGTTTATGGAAATTTGTGTAGCCACTATGGAAAACAGCATGAAAATTCCTCAAAAAACTAAAAATAGGACTGCCATATCATTCAGCAATCCCATTTCCGGGTATATATTTAAAGGAAATGAAATCACTATCTTGGAGAGATACCTGCACTCCCATGTTCACTGCAGCATCATTCACAATAGCCCAGCTATGGAAACAACCTAAGTATCTGTTGAAGAATGAATGGATCAAGAAAATGTGGTCTCCATGTAATAACATTCTGAATGGAATATTATTCAGCCATAAAAAGGAAGGAAATCCTTCTATTTTCGAAAACATGAATGAACCTGGAGAGCATTATGCTAACTGAAATAAGCCAGAGAAAGACAAATACTGCATGGTATCACTTATATGTGGAATCTAAAAAAAAAGTCAAAGTCATAGAAACAGAGTAGAATGGCGGTTGCCAGGGGCTGGGGGGAGGGGATATGGGGAGACATTGGTCAAAGGATACAAACTTTCAGTTATAAGCTGAGGAAATTCTCAGGATATAGAGTATAGCATGGTGACCATAGTTGATAACACTGCATTGTATACCTGAAATTTGCTAAGAGAATTCACCTTAAGTAGATCTCACCAAAAAAAAAAGTAACTACGTGAGGTGATGGATGTATTAATTAACTTGACGGTGGGTATCGTTTCACAATGTATACATATATCAAATCATCACATTGTACACCTTAAATATATTACAATTTTATTTGTCAGTTTATACCTTAACCAAGCTAGAAAAAAAGGCTTGGGTTTTATCTTAAAAAGAGCCACAGAAATTAGGTTTCTAGAGGTTTTCCAAGGAAACAATCCCCTCTGATTGGGCTGGATCAGAACTGGCCCCTCTGGAGGAATTACAGTCACATATATCCTGTGTGTGTGTGTGTGAGTGTGCATCTGTGTAGTGTACATGGCATGTTAACCCATAGGTGGGTGTATATATGGTGTGTATACATATGTATGGTATGGATGTGTGGAGTGTACATGGTATGTATACCCATGTGGTATGTGTGCATGGTGTGTACATATATGTCTGGAGTGGTATACATGGTGCATATACATGTGCGTGTGTGGTATGCATATGTATGTGTATACACATGTGTGATGTGTATGTGTGGAGTAAATGTGGTGTGTCTAGGTGTGTGGGATGTGTAAACATTGGTATATGTGTGGGAACATGGTATGCATAGTGTGCATATGTGTGTGGCACGTGTAGTTTATGTGTGTACACATACACGGGGTGTGTAAGTGCACATGGTGTGTATACACTTGTGTGGGGTGCATGCGTGGGGTATACATTGCGTATACATGTGTGTGGTGTGTTGGGGCGTCCTGAGGTCCAGGGAGGGTGGAGACAGGTGCTGCTCAGAGCTGCTGGAGGAGGCAATGACCTGCAGGGCAGGAGGCCAGTGGAGACACGGCCCAGAACAAGGCCATGGGCAAGGGGGCTAGCTGACCTCTCCCTTCTCACCCCTGTGCAGGCTGGGTCAGCTGCCTTACAGGGCAGACTCTGGCAGGGAAATGCAGGGGCGCGTGCCTCTGCTGGCCATCGCTGACGAGCATTTACCAGCATTTACACAGAGGCAGACCCTGCGTGAGGTGCTGAAGACACTGAGACAAATCAGACGTGGTTCCTGGCTCGAGGAAACAAATATGAGGACTGAGATGCCAGGGGCGCCATGGGGGTAGGGGAAGAGGGATGGGTAAAGGAGGGGAGGAAGGGAACGTTGGAGGGGAAGGGTGGGAGAGGGAGAGACTCCTAGGACTGGGGTGGGGCACACAGGACAGGGGCTGCCCCTGTGCTTCGGTGAAGAGGAGGGTTCGCTGGAATTGCAGCCCGTGAGTGACGTGGTCTAACGCTCCTGCTTTAAAATGTATATTGTATCTTGGAGTGATCATTAAAATAAGGTGAAGCTGGGGCCCCTTCCCGGGTCTGCTGGCTTCCCAACCCCCTTCCCACCCATCTTCCCCACTGCACCCCAGAGACCCGGGACCCTAAATCTGGCTCTCCAGCTCCTGTCGTCCTGACATCCAGCCCACCCCCTAATCCCAGGCTTCTGGGGAGCCCCCCGGGGAAGCTCCGTTAGGTCATTTGGGAGACAGGGGCCTCCTCTCCTCTCCCCACAATTCAGTTCCTGAATTTTGCCATGTTAGCAAATGTGACGGATGGTGGCAAATGCTGGAGGATAATATATTGTAATCAGGAGAGTGTCCCCCCCCCCCGCCTACCTCCTCCTCTGTCCCTGGATCTGGCACTCACCGGTTTCTGTGGAGTCAGCAGATGGATGGATGGCTTTTGCTAATGCTTTGCTAGAATTGATAGCACGTGTGGCAGGAATAACCCTGCAGGCTCCCCAGAAAAAGAGGAACAGGAATAGCTCAGGGACGAGAAGGAACTGAGAGGGGAAAGGGGACAGGTGTCTATCAGAGTGAGCTGGACATTCCTGCTGCGGCTCTGCCCACAGTGCTTGGAAACCAAGTCCTTGCTAGTGCGCCTGGTAGTCAGCCCCTGTTACTCGACCTCCCAAGCTGGACAATTGCAATGGACTTTTACCTGGTGTCCTTGGCTCCACTCTAGAACCCTTCAATCCTTCCATCCAGCACTCAGGCATAATGATCTCCTAAGATACAGCCCACCTGCCCCGTAATGCCCCCTCACTCTCATATCTGCCATGGCTCCCCATTGCCCATCAAATCTTATGCAAACCCCACAGTCTAGAATCCAGGACTCTCCATGACATCATTCCATCTCCTGCCACTCCATTTTGGATACACTTGCCATGGGCCAATTGTGCAAAAAGATACTCCGAAATATGGCTTTCTGGCCTTTGATCAATTATTCTTTCCCCTGATTATCTTTTCCTCCTATTATTCCATCTCAGCTTTTGGAAGTCCCATCTGACCTTTAAGGTCCACCTCAAGTGTCATCTTTGCTATGCTGACTTTGTAAGGCCTACTGCCAGAGGCTATTTTGTCCTGTTACAGTGTTTATGTCTCAAGACCTGTGCTACTATTACTCAAGTTCATGTCTGTCTCCACCATTAGACTCTGGACTTGTGAGGACAGAGTTCAGATTTCTTCGTCTGTCTCCATGGTGGTCTGTCCTGTTTCATGTTTAACATACGTTCAATCATGGTGATGAGTTGAAATTTATTGAATTAAAGTAATTGCAAAATATCCTGCCAGATAAGGCAGAATTAATGTTACAGCAGTTTGGCGCAGAGTGCATATTTGCAAAAAATTATTGTCTTGATGGAGAAGAGATGAGGATCTCTTCTGTAGAGGATTTTATTTTTATTTTTTTAAAGATTGGCGCTTGAGCTAATGTCTGTTGCCAGTCTTTTTTTTCTCCTTTTTTTCTTCTCTCCTAAGCCCCACAGTACATAGTTGTGTATTCTAGTTGTGGGTCCCTCTAGTTGTGGCATGTGGGATGCCACCTCAATGTGGCCTGATGAGTGGTACTATGCCCGCGCCCAGGATCCGAACCAGTGAAAACCTGGGTCGCTGAAGCAGAGTGCACGAACTTAACCCCTTGGCCATGGGGCCGGCCCCCTGAGGAGGATTTTTGAGAACATAATCTGAAGGCCTCTCCATCACTGCTTTGTGGTGTGTTAGTTTTTCTGTGTAACAACTAACCTCAAAATCTCAGGGGCTCATAAAAACAAATATTTATTCTATTGCTTGTAGGTCTGCAGGTCAGATGAACTTGGCTCCAGACTGAAGGATGGGTGTAGTGGATTGAACACTCTAGAGGGCAGGGCCATTGCCATGGACCCACTACCAGTGACTCTTTTACTCCTTCCGCTTTCTCCCTATGGGAATGTTTCCCCTGTGCCTGTCCCACCATTGTATTTTAGAAGCAGATAACTTGATTTTAGTTGTACAGGTCCACAGATGGAGAAGAATTTTGCCCCAAGTTGGATCCTATCTAGAGTCTCATTGATACCTGTGTTAGATGATGAGATTTGGGCCTCTTTGTCTCAACTTTTTGAGTTGATGATATTTAGATGAGACGTTGGATTCCGAGTTGATGCTGGAATGAGTTAAGACTCTTGGGGATGTTGGGTTGGGATGAACGTATTTTGTGTGTGGGATGGATGTGAATTTTGGGGGACAGAGAGCAGACTGTAGTGGGACTGAACAGACTTCTCCCCAAATTCCTGTCCACCTAGAACCTCAGAATGCGATCTTGTTTGAAAATAGGGTCTTTGCAGATGCAACTAAGGTAAGGATCAAGAAGAGATGATAATAGTTTAGAGTCGACCCTAAATCCAATGAGAGAGTCCTTATAAGAGACAGAAAGAACCACAGAGACACATAGAGGAGAGCATGTGAAGATGGAGGCAGAGGTGGGAGTGATGCATCTACCAGCCAAAGGACACCAGAAGCTGGAAGAGGCAAGAAACGTTCTTCCCTAGAGCCTCTGGCAGGAGCATAGTCCTGCCCACACCTTGATTCTGGATCTCTAGAACCATGAGAGAACAAATTTCTGTTGTTTTAAGCTAACACGTTTATGGTGATTTTTGATGGCAGCCACAGGAAACTAATAGAGTTTGGTTCAGGTCTATGCCTTGTGTCTCCTTCTCCTTGGACCCGGGGCATGCTCTTCTCATGGAGGATCCCAGGAGTGCCAGAGGCCAAGTCCAACCCTGCAAGTATATCTGTAGCTTCCATCTGTGTCATCTCCACAACCCCATTGGCCCACACAAATCACAAGGCCAAGCCCAACATCAATGGCATGAGAAAATATGCTTGGCCCCTGCAGTGGCAGGAACTGCAAAGTCACATGGCAAAGTGCTTGGAGGTACAATTCTAACGCAGGGAGAGAGTAAAGAATTGGAGCCAGCAATCCAACCTGGCTCAAGTGGAAAAGCTTTGGGGAATAAAACACTCCACAGAGTAGGTCCCGGAGCAGAGGACTTAAGAAGCAGATTGAGGAGCAATAGTACATGATTTGGAATGAAAAGGTCTGTATTCACGGGGCTGGCCTGGCAGTGTAGTGGTCAAGTTGTGTGCTCCGCTTCAGTGGCCCTGGGGTTTGTCAGTTTGGATCCTGGGTGTGGATCTACATACCCTTCATTAAGCCATACTGAGGCAGCATCCCACACACACAAAAAATAGAGGAAGATTGGCACAGATGTTGGCTCAGCAACAATCTTCCTCAGGTAAAAAGAGGAAGATTGGCAATAGATGTTAGCTCAGGGCCAATCTTCCTCACCAAAAGAAAAAAAAAAATCTGTATTCATATCCTTGACCAGACTGGAGCTTCTTAACCATGTGTTTGTAACTAAACCCTTCAAATTCTCTGAACTTCATTTTCCTCAACCACAAAATGGAGACAAAAATACAGTTACTCATTGGGAGGATCACTTGCGATCAAGCAGGTTAAAATGCTTTGCTGGCTGAAATGTGAGACCCGTGTTAAGAGCCCAAGTTGGGGAAGAAGCTAATGGGAACAGTTGTCCCTATTGGTCAGCAAGGTGGAGAAGGTGAGAGAGGACCTGGCAGCAGAATTCGGGAGCCTCCATCCTACTCCAGCTGGTCTGCCTGGGGGTGCCAAGTTCTCCATCCCCAGCCAGGCCGGGGCTCAGCCCTATGTTACACGTCTCCACACACACTTATGAGCTCCACCCCATCAAGGTGCCCACCCCTGTCTCAGATCCTGGCTGTCACCCAAATCCACATGACCCAATGGGGATAAGACCTCATAGTGTGGCTGTGAGGATTTAGCACGAGAAAGAAGAAGCACAATGCCGGGCACATAGTGCGGGCTCAGTTTATGTCGACAATACTGAAACACAAAATAACATGTTTACCAGACGAACGAGGGCTGATGCACCAACCTGTTTCAGAGGTTTCCTTGTTCCACAGAATTTATAGAAACGCCTCCCGTTCATCTCTTGCGGGCATCCACCAGTGTGTGGAAATGGCTTAGATTAACTTGTTAAATCCATCAAAATAGTATTTGTTAAAATGGGATTTTATGTGTTGATCACATAAATATTCATAACTTCACGGCCATGCTCAAGTGCATACCATTGCTTCCCCGTCCCTGCCACTCTGCCAGCAGAAAACGTCACGTGACAAAAAAATGGAGCCTGTGTTATTTACCTGACGCTGTGTTGGGACCCCCAGAGCAGGACTCTGCCAAGAAAGGGTTTTTCTCGCAGACAGCATGCAGCTGCTACAGCCTGCCCTGCCAGCCTCTGCACAGCTAACTCGTGGCCTACTTCCACACCATTCCAAGCACACTGAGCGGCGGCTTTATCCGTCAAACTTGTGTCCTCTTTTCAGGAGAAAGAAATCGATAGAAATTGATTTGAAAATGTCAAACCTTATCAACTGCCAACTGTGGCTCTAAGACAGATATTTTATGGATGGTGTAAATGTTTGATCTCATTCCTTCTCCTGGCTCTGACAGTCTGTGGTGTCACCAATCAATCCACAAAGATTCTCTGAGGGCCGATTACAAAGGGCGGGGGTGGCATGGCACAGTGGCTAAATGCATAGGCTCAGGAGCCAGATTGCCTGGGTTTAAATCCTGGCCCTATGATTTAATTGCTGTGTGACCTTGGTAAAGTTATTTAACGTCTCTGAACCTCAGAGGTCTCACCTTGCACCTTAGGATAAAAATAATAGGATTTACATCATAGGGTGGTGAGAATTAAATGATAACCCCTGTAGACCACTTATAAAATATGGAGAATATTGTAAGCTCACGATAAATATTAACCACTATTTATTATTCATATGCCACTTTACTAGGGATTGAAGGGCACAAAAAAGGCTGGCTGGAGGAGGCAGGGAACCCACAAGACAAATGGGGCAGCTGATACGTGGAAAGATGACAGAGCCTGGAGTCCGAATTTGAATTTCAGCTCTGCCACTCATTAGCTCCTTGATTTTGATCAATATCCTTGGAACTTGGTTTTGCCTGTAAAATGGGGATAAAATCACAGTGATTGACAAGCACAGTGCGTGTGTTAGGGATTTCCGTGACGTTGAGTCGTAAGTACTCAACACCAAATGTGTGGGACAGAGAAAGGTTCGGTGTCAAGGGAGACATTTTGGGCAGGGATTGCAATCCACCTACCAGAAAGGGTGGACTGAACTGGGCTTTGTGAGGGAGGAAGCTTGGGAAAGTCTAAAGAAGACAACCTGGCACATCCTGGGCCCAACTTACCGCAAAGAGAGGTAGAAGCTTAGTGGGTCCTTGATATCATAAAGGGGAATTCTGGATGCTTTCTTACACTTTGAGAAGAATCTGGATTATTACAGTGAGGGGTGTCACCTGATCTGGGGATCAGTAACTACCTGGCTTCTGCAAGGAATGTGGCTCAGAGAGGGCAAGAGTCAGGGCAGGAACACAGGCAGGGGCTTATGCAGTTGGCCATACACGGCGATGACTTCGGCTGGGATGTCAGCAGTGGCAATGGAGAAAAGCGCACAGACTGGAGGTCTCTCTTGGAGGCAGAGCTGCCAGAACTTGCTGATTTAATCGTTCAGTTCATTAATTCAACCGTTCTAGGCTCTGGGGATACAGCAGTGCACAAAACAAGCAAAAATGTGCTTCTGTAGCTTAAGCCATGGTGGGAGGTGGGCTGCAGGGAAGGAGACGGAGTGAGGAGGGTGAAGCCCAGGTTCCTCTCTGAGGGGATGGTGTGCTGCTATTTGCTTCGTGATGAGATTTGGAGGCCCATTGTCACCAGTTGTTAAGAGGAGTGGGCCTGCCTTGACTACTCCAGTTCCTCTTCTCCTTTGAGACACTCTGGAACCTATTCTGGGTGTCTTTTGCATTCTGTGTTCCACCATCTTTGTCTTAGTGCCAGGGACAAGTGGGCCCATTGGGAGTGACTCCTCGGTGTCTTTGTTCACATGCTCAAAGTTTGCTCTTTACATCAGAGTCTTTCCACTCAGCTTGTACGGCTCTGTCTATGACGCAGAGCCTTGTGGTGCCAGGGTTTAAGAAGATCCCCTCTTCGTTGTCACACCCTGCAAGGTGCCGTTCACGACCAAGTGACCTCCTTGCTCTTTTGCAGCCATGGGAGGCCTCCTGTCCCTCCCTGCATTTAGGCGCACATGGCAGCTTCCTGGTTGAATATGATCTTAAAAAGTTCCCACCTGGACAAGGGACCCAACTCCTGCTGCACTTTACACATGCCATAATCAAAACACTCCCGTCTACATTTGACTATATAACCGTGTCATGCTGACCAAGCTACGTTGGATGCACTGAACTAAGAAGGGATGAAATGCTAGAGGAAAGGCACAGCAGGAATAAAGATGCGGAGGCAGGAAGTTTCAGGCAGAATTTGGGACCCACCTGACGAGGAAAGTCCATCCAAAGTCCACGCGCTGGATGCCCTTTGGGAGACAGCTAGTGCTTTTTTGAGTGTCAGGTGGTGTGACCCCTTCACCTCCCTGCTGGGAGAATACGTGGAAGAAGCCTCTCACTTAGAAGCATAAACGATCCTAGTGAACATAATTTCAGCAATTACTGATGTTCAGTAATTATGCTAATGCTGATTCACAAAGGGCTGTTATTTGCTCAGCGTGTTCTGTGCACATTATCTCCTTACCTGACTAACAGTGTTTTCGCACCGCAGTTATGGTTTGCTTGTCACGTTAAGTGATGTTTGCCTCTTTGAGCTTGTCAAGACACCAGGATTAAAGCTGAAGTTCTGTTCCCACTCTCATCAGAAGATTTTCTGGGGGCCCTTCTGGATGAAAAGGGAGGGAAAGAGGAAAAAGTAAAAAGGAAGCAGAAAAAGTTACCCCACTGAGTGATGGGGAAATTGTAGCTCAGAGGTCAAGTAAGTTGCATAGGGCCGGTGAGAGCTAGGATTTGTCAACGTACCTTTCTGATTCTAGACATGGCCTCTGGTGATTAGGAAAGTCGAGAGCCTGCGTGGTCTCCTTCTTTTATAACACAACAGCAGCACTTTGCTTGGCTTGAAATAGCCAAGTACTGTTTCTAGTCTCTGCTTCAAGTTGTAAGAGTGGTTCGAGATACTCTAGGACATTACTTCTCAAAGTGTGGTCTCTCGACCAGCTGTATCAGCGTCACCTGAGAACTGGTTAGAATGCAAATTCTTGGGCCCTCCTCCAGACCTGTTGAATCAGAAACCTTCAGGGTTTGCGTGTTTTCACCCAGCAATCTGTGTTTGAACAGGTCCTCCAGGTGATGCATGCTCAAGTTTGCGAATTACATTTTAGGCCCTTGATGCGCAAAGTGTGGACCACAGATCAGCAGTATCAGCAGCATCTGGGAGCTTGTTACTAAGGCAACATCTCAGGCCACACCCAGACCTACTCAGTCAGACTCAGCATTATAACGAGATCCCCAGATGATTTGCATGCATGCTAACGTTTGAGTATCACTTATTCCAGTTCAAATGTCCCCCCATTTACTGTTGACAAGAGGCAAAATGACTTAGAGTATGTCCCTAATTAGTGACACAGCCAGACTGCTACTACTCCTACTCATTTTAATAACTAACATTTATCTTGTGTTTATTGAGGTCATGCTCTTGGAGCTGCTATTGCCTTTCTCACTGTTAATATGCTCTAAAGGGGGTTTACTATGGGCCTGGCATTGGCCTCTGGATTTTCCTTATTTTTTACTATATCCCTTTGAGATAGATACAGGAGAAATCCGCTTATTTATAGTGAATCTCTGGCCAGATCATTGAAAAAGTCAATTAAGGCAAGAAATCATACAAAATATACACACCTCAAACATTTAATCTGAACCTAAACCTATAAATATATGTACGTTCAGCAGTCTGTTGATGTGGGAGTCAATGTCTTTTCCTTGAGTACCTGTCTGTCTTTCTTCTTTCCTCTTTTAAGTTTCCCTATTTTTTATGATACCTAGTTTGACTTTCTTTGGAGTGGGCAAGAATTTAAGGTGCGAAGAAATCTTAGGGCAGAATCCTCCTAGAATTTTATTTTTCTCAAACTCTTAATTTTATAGAATTTTTTAAAAAGTGATTTGCCTTGTGCAAGGTCTTCAAGCTCAGTTTTCAGAGACACAGTGACTCACATATAAAATTTAAAGTCTATGATTACAGTAACAAGTATAACAGGTGTAAGTCAGCTGGGAACCAAGGGGAAAAGTAAATAGCCTAACTACTAGAAGCAGAAGTGAACACGTGTGTCACAGAGTAGTGTGCTAGCCCTGAACAATCTAGTGCCAGGGGTCCCAGTCAACATGTCTTAAAGAGAAAACAGAAAATGTCAGTTTAATGGCAAACAGTTGAGCTCATAACCCCATGTTATTATTGTCACTGTGAGGTTGAAGAAGGTTAAGTACTCTTCTCAAAGTGATGCTGTGATGCAGACCCAGGCAGGCTGAATCCAGAGACCCTACACTACTCCCCTGATTGTCTTTTTCAGGTAAAAAAGTTTAATCAGTCTTTTTCATTTGACAAATTATAAATACTTCTCCTTTATACATAATCATAAATACTTTTCCAATACACTCTTATTTTCTTCCTGGGCTCTCCTCACTTCTTACTTAACTTTGGCAAGAGAACTTGGTATTCCTGACAGTTGAGGCAATTGAAATGGATGCATTAATTGACTTAAATGTCCTGGAGTCAATATTGTCTGACAAAACTTTGCCAGTGCACTGTCTCATGGCAGAGGACCAGTTAATGGAGAGAATAACTCCACAAGGGGGAATCAATTAGACCTCAATTTTAGTTGAACCCCTTGAAAAAGTGTCCATGGGTAGCATGTATTCCCTCCCACCACCACTCCCAGCTGTGTCCTCATAGCACCCCATACATACCTCTTATTATGTAAAGTGTCACACATCCAGTGAAATACCATACCCTATGGTCCTGGTTCTGGTATTATTTTTCTGCCTCATCTCTTTTTATGTGACTTGCTGCAAATTTCTGGGCTTGTATGTCCTACCTGTAAAATGGGGGTAAGTATAGTATCTGTCAACCTATTAGGGCTGTAGAGAGATGTTAATAGAAAATGCTTAATATAATAGCTGTGTCAATACAAATAATCAATAATCATTCTATAGCAGAGAGTTTTATTTGAGCCAAACTGAGGACTATGGCCTGGGACTGCAGCCTTCACAAAGAAAGGAAGAGCTTCAAAGAGAGTGGATTTCACACAGTTATATGCAAATTCCAAACAAAGAGACATACATCAAGCTTGACAGGGGTACATTCTTTCAAGGGTTCAAGGAGATATTTTGTTACAGATCAGCACTTACATAGCAAGTCAACATGGCCTTGGTGCTATGGGAAAGGAGGCAAGCAGTCTTATCTTTCAAGAGTGCTGGCATCAAAGGAAGGGAGGCATGAATTTAATCTTCAAAGAGTACATTCTTTACTTTAGGGTAACGACTAAAGCAGATGCACAATGTATGTTTGACAAGCCGTAAGTCAGGCTTCCTTGGTTCAAATGAATTCAGGCCAAATCAGGTTCAAACCAGAATTGCTTCCCCATATACTTGAAAGCATAAAACTTCTTGTATCCCCTGGCACTTGTGAATGCCAGTGAATGGTAGCTATTGCGGTGGTTGTTATTCCAATCCTTCTTCCCCAGGGAAACGGTGGAAGGCTTAATTAGATATAGTTAGCGGCAAACATTCTGTTCTAGCTCTCTTGGCCTTCTTGTATAATCCTAGCCCAATTCCTAGAACACAGCAAATGCTTGATAAATATTTGTGGAAAGTTGATAAACAAATCTTGGGTCAGTGTTCTTCGCTGCTCTGCTTCTGCATCTCATGACGGCCTATGTGATAAGGGTTATTTCCCTCTCTCAAAGCCTTTCATCCTGCTGTCATTTCAAAGAATTCTCAGTCCTTCCATCTGAATTTGCTTACGGTCTTCATATTTTCAAGTACAGACTTTTTCTGCACTATATTTTAAGAGATCTTGTGCTTCTCTAATATTCTTAGCAAAATGCCTACAGACAATTGCTCATGGAAATGGCAAATGGCTCACATGGTTTATTGCCCTATTTTGTTTCTTGGATCTGAGTGCCCCATGATCTGAGGTGTATGTGTCTCGGCCATCTCTGAGTCCCACTGTGGCCTGACAACTCTCGGCTTTTGGGCAGAAACAGTAACTTCTAGCTTTGTCCTCAACTGAAAAAGTCTCAGCTCTCTGTGCAAGAGTCTTTGTGCTGTAGTAGAAGTAACAGAAATGTGATGGTTGGGAAAGACGGAAGGAAGGCAGTGAGGTGACGAAGCAGAAGCAGGTGCTCTTGCAAAGCAGTCCTGGGACACATGGAGGAAGCTGAGGGAGAGCGCCTGAGAGCCATGGAAGGATGTTCTTGTGTCTCGATGGAGTTTTGACCTGGAGTTGTCTGGGAGAGAACTGGGAAGATAGAACCCAGGTTAGGTGAATACGTGGGCATGTGGGGATCCCCTGCAGCTCTTCGTATCGTAGGTATTTGTGCCAAATGCCTTCCAAGCGCCTCCCCATCCTTCAGTTCTCCTCTTCATCTTTCTCCACCCTACTTTTTTCCCAGGAGACTGACTCTTAAAGATTGCATCAGCAGGTTCCTGTGCCCTCTGGCTTCAGCCAGGTGAGTCCCAACAATGGCAGCCCCCAGCAGGAGATTGGAGGGAGCGGAGAGGAGAGTGCGGTCAGGGTATTTATTCCTCACAGAGGAGTTGCCGCAGGCTGGCTGTGCCTCTCAACTGAAGGTCAGTGTTCCTCTCAAGGTGGCCCCCCTTTATGTGACTTTCCTTCCAGTTCTGGTCTCTCCCCTCATCTGCTCTCTCCCCTCATCATTTTGAGCCTGGAAAGGGTAATAACCACACTGTTACTAATTCTAGGGTACAGTACTATCCTTTGTAGTTTCCCTCCAACCTGCCCGCACTTGTGTAAATGGTCCCTTTATTAAACCCTCCTCAAATTATCTCAGTATGTGTGTCTTCTGCTTCATGCTGGGAGCCTGACTTACAGTCTCAAGTTGCTCTGCTTCCGTGGGAAGATGGTGGTACCTTGGAGGTAGGAGTCAGTAAGAGAGTTGGGTATGTAAGAGAGGTGGTTTCATTTGCAAGCAATAGAAAACAATCATGCTAATTTAAGCAGAAAAGGAATTATTGGTGGCATCGTGGGTAGCTCATAGAAAGAATTTGGAAGGCTGAGAACCAGGCTGACAGCTTGGCAGTAGGGACCATGGAAACATTCTGATTAGGATATGACTGCTGGTTCCTGGTATCCTGGGCTCTTGATGAGACCCCTGCTGCTGTGAATGCGTTCTCAACTGTATCTGCATCTTTGCATCACTTTCTCAGGGTTCAGAATCCCAGGTGAGAGCACCTTCTTGGTTGATACTAGGTCACATACAACATCCTACATGCAGGAAGGAGGAAGAGAAGTTCAAGCTTCTCTCTTCTCCCAGCTTATTCCCGTTTCAGGCTAGAAACAGCAGCAGACAAGGAGGTGGTCTATGGTTGACTTCTTCCCTTTTTTCTCCCCACTCCCTCCTCAGCAGTAGCCACCTATGGCTTCTCCGGGGCTGGGATTTGGGGAGAGAGAAGAGGTATGGTTCAGGAAATGTCTTACGTGGCTGGTGCTATCGTAACCTGGTGTTACTGCTCTTTGGTTACTATTGGGGGGTCTTTGCCTGTTGGGCAGACTTTGTGGGTGTTCAAAGCTGAATCTTGCCCTCTTTGACTGAATCTTTCCTCCTTCTGGCTGTCCATCTGGTACTCCATCCCTTCTGTTAGACTCCCATTTCCACTCTAGGCATTCTTAGGAGATACCCCAAATGATCCCAGTGTGGCAACCCTCCAACGGCTGCTTAAAACCTATTTTTTTTCTGAGCCTTTGTAGAAGGCCAGAGAGAATTTAATTTTAATAATCTTGTACAGTTCTGATTGCTCATTTTGGAGGAAAGTCAGCTGGTTTAAAGGTGCAGGGTGGCTGCAGAGCAAACTCTGATAAACACCCAGAGGCTTTGTCCTCTGGGCACCCCTACACAGTGGCTGGACTTGGTTTCATAAAGGCTGCCCAGAACCATGTATCCAAGCTCCTGGACGTGAGCAAGGTGGAGAGAGCCCAGAAGAAGAAAGAAAGGGTGCTTTCACGACAGGTTTTCCCCTACAAAAGATTCTCAGAAGATAAGGAGTTCCTGCTAATTCTTACCTTTTCCTACAAGAACAAACCCTTGTCATGATACTTAAGGCTTCTAAGTTTCCACTTGGCCAAGACCAATGGTGCCTTGGTCTGGCTAAATTGACCATGTTTTACTTTACGGTGGGTGAGCTTGCATTCTGTTTCAGAGGGCTTGTTTGCCATTTTGAATAAGCAACATTTCTTTGCTGTGTATCAGCCCACGCACTCAGGGCTGTTGGTTAATCTCGAGTAAATTTCTCAATAAGACCTGGGTAGGGGCCGGCCCGGTGGCCGAGGGGTTAAGTTCCTGTGCTCTGCTTCAGCAGCCCAGGGTTTCGCCAATTCAGATCCTGGGCCTGGACATGGCACTGCTCATCAAGCCATGCTGAGGTGGTGTCCCACA
This sequence comes from Equus przewalskii, assembly GCF_037783145.1. NCBI lineage: Eukaryota > Metazoa > Chordata > Mammalia > Perissodactyla > Equidae > Equus > Equus przewalskii. Next base: position 31,458,005 of record NC_091851.1, read on the forward strand.
TGCCACAACTAGAAGGACCCACAGCTGAAAATATGCAACTATGTACCAGGGGGCTTTGGGAAGAAAAAGGAAAAATAAAATCTTTAAAAAAAAAAGAAAAAAGAGAAAAAAGAAAACTGGCTAAATGTAAATAGGTGCACTTCAACAGCTTATATCAAACCAGAACCACAGAGTGTGGGACTTGGCTCCCGCCTGCCAGTAAGGGAGAAGGTCCTATCCCAATGATGGTCTTTGTTTTTGGTTTTGGTTTTAACCTGAGCTCTGAAAGGGCAAGACACAGGGTTTGGTAGAAGGATGGAGATGGGGTGGGCTTCATTAGATCATTACTATCTTCTCAAGGAAACAGATTCAGATTCTCATTTCTCTGTGATGCTAAATTTTAGGAGAGATTTCCAAGATGTTAAAAGAGGATGAATACGGGAAATACTGATTTTATTACGCAAGTAGAACGTGGAATCGTGTTAGTGTTGGAAACTTTGGGGGCCTCTGTCAGTTGGGCTGGATTTTTCATTTTCCACCTGGTTAATTGGGGTCTCGGATTATGTGGCTATTAGGAGTCAAAGAATTTCCTTGTGTTTGAAACAAAAGTTGCATCTCATCTCCAATCCTTACTATCTTCACCGTCATCATCATCACCGTCATCTATAATCCCTTCGTAAATATTTATGCACATTATTATTTTCTTTGGATAATTTTTTAGAGGTAAAATGACTAGGTTAAAGTGTATGAACTTAAAAAATATTTTTCATGAAAAATTTCAAACATATTATAAAAGTAGAGAAAATAGAGTATGAAGATTTTAAAGCTTCTAATGTGCATTACTCAGCTGCCTTCTGGAAAGTATCAATTTGCATGCCTATCATTAGTATTTGGAAATACCCATATCCTGACATTCTGCACAGTACTAGACTTTAAATTTTTTTTTGTCAATTCACTGAACGAGGAGTGGTGTCACCTTATTGGCTTAATTTTCATTGATTGGATTACTAGGGAAAGTAAACTTTTTTTTTCATATATTTAGTGGTCATTTGTCTTGTTTCCTCAATTTTCTAGACACATACTGCATTCAATTTTCTACTGCCCCATTTTTCTTTTTCTTGCTAATTTGTAAGAAGTCTCTAAATATTAAGGATATTAACCCTTTGGCTGGCATGCACATTGCAATTATTTTTCTCATTTGTCATTTGGCTTCCAATTTTCTTCATAGCGTTTCTTGACATATTGAAATATTACATTTTTATATAGTTCGAGTCTTGATTATCAATCAAGTTTTCACTGATGGTTTTCCTTTCTTTTGTTGCTTGCTTAGAACTCAAGGCTTATATATATAAATCTTTGCATGTGTATTATTTAACACTTAAGTAGTTTCATTTCCTACATCTAAAAATCTTTAATACATCTGGGATTTATTTTGGTATATGGATGGTACAGGTAGTATTCTTTTTTTTCTTTTCAAATAGTTAAATAATTTGAGAAACGCTTATTAAATATAGACTTTTCCTATTGATTTAAAATGCTGCCATTATCATATACTAAATATTTATATCTAAGGCTTTTTATTGTGTTTGTTGATCTACCTGTTTACTCTTGTACTCCACCCAAGTGGCTTTATAATTGAAATTCTATATAATGTTTTACCTTTTGGCATTTCTGCTGTCTCATTTTCTTCCAGACAGTGTTTCCTCTTTTTCCAACTTTTCTTTTTGGCTTCTTTCAGATGCTTATTCTAGCAGTTAAACTTTAGAATAGTTCTTAGAATTGTATTAATTTCTAATTGCATCAGTTGCTTGAACATTCTATCATTCTCTCTTCTGTAGGGGGAGGGGGTCTTATTCTACAGCCTCAGTAAAGTTCTGATGTTTTCTTCATACAAGTCTTACTTGTTGCTAATTAAAATTATTCTTAGGTATTTCACATTCTGTTGCAATTATGAATAGAATTACTTCCTCTCTATTTTCTTACAGGTTACAGCTTATGTACGGGAAGCTACTTGTTTTTTATATTTATTTTGTAACTACCAAATTAATGAACTGTTTTATTAGTTCTAATAATTTAAAGTTTATTCTCTTGGGTTTTTAAAGTAGAAACTGGCATCATTTGAAATAACTACAATTTGGTGTATTTTTCAATATTCTTCTTTCTTTCCTCCTTTTTTCCCCTCTTCTCTCTCTCTCTCTCTCCCTTCTCTCCTTCTATCTCTCCCTCCCTCCCTCTCTCTCCTGTTCTTTCTCTTTTTCCTTCAATTACCCCCACTTCTAGGACAATGTTAAATAATAACGAGCATCCCTACTGTGTTCTTGAATAGAAATGTGTCTCGTGTTTCACATTTTTAATTTAAAATATATTTGATAATATTTCATTAGTTATTTTGCAACTAGTACACTAATATGTGAAACTGACCTATGGTTTTCATGATTTTCATCTGCTTTTAGTATTCAGTTGTGCTAACTTGGAAAAATAGAAGAGGTAGTCTTTTACTTTACTTTTTCTGTGCTCTGGAAGAGTTTATATATTATGATAATTATCTGCTATTTGAAAACTTAAAAGAACCTACCTGTAAAATGACTTGGGTTTTGCTCCTTTCATGGATGTAATTCATTCTAACTGTAAAATAGCTTCACTTTTCCAGAATTGACTCCAATATACACTGATGGGCTCCTGGTGGCTATAGACGTTCTATGGGGGTCTGCTCCCCTGGGTATAGCTGATTGAGTCTTTTTTAGGATCTTTTTTTTAGGAAGATTAGCCCTGAGCTAACTACTGCCAGTCCTCCTCTTTGTGCTGAGGAAGACTGGTCCTGAGCTAACATCCATGCCTGTCTTCCTCTACTTTATATGTGGGATGCCTACCACAGCATGGCGTGCCAAGCAGTGCCATGTCCGCACCCGGGATCCAAACCAGTGAACCCCGGGCCTCCGAGAAGCAGAATGTGTGAACTTAATGGCTGTGACCCCGGGCCGGCCCCAAGGATTTTTGATTTGAAAGTAGGAGACTAGAGGAAGTCCCCTTTTGATTGTGGGAGCCTTGGGATGAAGAATCAGGAATCACACCTGAACTGGATCGTTGCCCCATGAAACAGAATGAATCGAATACTCTGAGAAAACCAATGAAAACGATCAGGAGAGGACTGGTGACAGGAGTACCTGGGCCCAGCTACTCCTGACACCCAGCTCTAGGAAGTGTCTCTCATTCCTATACTTATGTGGGATGCCCCATTTTCCTCCCAGTAAATTCTGTTGTGCCAAGGTGAGTTTGAATTGGATTTCTGATACTTCTAATCATAAGAGTATAGGCTCTCTTTTTTTTCAAAAATATTTCTCACATGATTAATGGTTTGCTAGAGTTTTCCAACTTCTCAAATCTCTTTTAGGAAAATACAAATTACCAAGATTTACTTTTTTGAGGATTTCAAATTTATTAGTATAGAATTATACATAATGCTTTCTTATAAGTAAAAAGCAATGTACCCATTATTGTGAAAGATCTCATATATGTTTTCCAATTTCTTTTTACAGTCCTTTCTGGAATAAAACAATTACACTATTAGAAACACTGCATTTCAAAGATTATATTATAAAAAAAATGTTTCAATGTGAAGAAACAGGGTTAGGAGTTACACAGTTTCAGATGCACAATAAGAAATTTTTGCTACAGAAACATCAATAATAAAAGTTTTTATTTCTGCAGGCGTATTTTTTTTTTTAAAGATTGGCACCTGAGCTGACAACTGTTGCCAATCTTCTTTTTTTTTTCTGTTTTTTCTCCCCCACTTCTCCCAGTCCATAGTTGTGTATTTTAGTTGTGCGTCCTTCTAGTTGTGGCATGTGGGATGCTGCCTCAGCATGGCCTAATGAGTGGTGCCATGTCCACGCCCAGGATCCAAACCGGTGTAACCCTGGGCTGCCAAAGCTGAGCCCACGAACTTAACCACTCAGCCACGGGGCAGGCCCCAGCAGGTGTATTTTGTTATTGCAAACTAAGGATGAAAACTTGACTTATCAGTACTGACAGAAACAAACCCAAATGTCTCCTCATTTGCCCTTACATTCACAGAAGCAGGAGCCTCCCATTCTCTGTGAGTTACCCTGAAGTCGACTTTACATTTTTGCTTGCAGCACAGTTTACAAGAGTCAGCAGTAAAAACATACCCACAGGACGTGAGGATAAATAAACATATAAATTCTACTGTTAAGATTGAACCATTCAAATAAGAGTGAGAGCTTTCCTATTTTCAGACTACAGCTTGGATGGTTCTGAACCGATAGTGGTCCTCAGAATGTGTGTCAGTTTTTCTTGCATAACAAACTGCTTCAAAATGTAGTACCTTAAAAATCAACCTGATTTTGTGGTTTGGCAATTTGGGCTGGGTTCAGCTGGGAGGTTCTTCTGGTCTTGGTTGAGCGGCCAGCTGCTAGGCCAGCTGGGGGCTGGTTGATTAAGAGATGGCCTCAGCTCAGATGGCTTATGTCTATTCCCTGTGTGCTCTCATTTTCTAGAGGGCTGGGCTGGGCTGGGCTTGATCACACGATGATGGCAGGGCTTCAGGAGAGAATGAGAGAGAGTGTGTAAGGCTTCTGGAGGCCTAGGCTTGGAATTACACAAGGTCACATTCTATCCATCAAAGTAGACTCTACCTCTTGATGACAGGAGATAAAAAGTCACATTGCAAAGAGCAGGGCTGCAGTGAGGGGTAGAGAATTCTGCACATTTTTATAATCTGCTGCATAATGCAAATTGTGCTACTGTACTTCAGAATGCAGACTGTATCCCCAGTTAATCAACTGGTTACATCCTGTTTATCATGGAAAACTCACCCCAGAGGAGATTATATAGATGTATTCATTCCTTGACTAAACTAATGAGAATTTTTTTTCTATTGTTTCACAAAAAATAAGAGTTTTGGTTTATTGATCAATTCTGCTTTTCAGTTTTCTAAATCATTACTTTTTGGTTATATTTTTATTAGTTTATATGTGCCAAACATATAGTGGGCATTCAAGAGATTTATGTTGAATGTATTATTGCATGGTTTCTCTGATTTTCTGGAATTTCTATTTTATAGTTAAGGTTTGAATTTTAGGTTTGGTGAGTATTTTATATTCCTAATTGTTTAATAGGAAAACACTGAATTATATGAATTTTCCCTTGAGTACAGCTTTGGCCACATCCCATATGAGATTTTACTTTTACAGCTTGATGATTTATCTCAACGGAAACACCTAATGTCTACTACCCAGATCAAGAAATAGATCATTGCCAGCATTCCAGAAGTTTTCTTTGTGTCTCTAGCTGATTGCTACTCCTTTTTCTCCTGTAAAAGTGACCACTATCATGTTAATTACTTCCTTGCTTTGCCTTTTAATTTTACCGCCTAAACACTATAGTTTAGTTTTCTGTGTTTTTTGAACTTTATATAAATGAAATAATGCAGTTTGTTCTTGTCTGTGGCTTATTTGGCGTCACATTATGTTTGTGAGATTCATTTATGTCGTGTAGCTGTAGTTTACTCATTTTAATTGCTGTTTATTTCATTGGATGAATATACTGCAATTTTTTTGTTTATTCTGTTACATGACTATTCCACCATTTATTTCTTCATTTGACTACTAATGGGTTATTTTTGTTAATGGATCTCTCCAGCTTTGGGGCTAATGAGTTGATAATGGATAAATGGTGAAATGGGGTTTAAATGGCTTGTTTCTAGTTTTTGCCTTTTATGAATAATGCTGTTTAAACATTTGTATACATATTTCTTGAGGCATGTGAGCATGCCTTGCTAGAAGTGAATTGCTGGGTAACAGGGTTTATGTGTCTTTAATATTAATGCCAAACTCTTTCAAAGTGGCTGTAGCCATACGCACTTTCACCAATGGTGTAGGAGGGTTTCCATTGCATCCATCCCTGCTGACACCTTGGCATAGTCAAACTTGATTTTTAGTCATTCTAATGGGTCTATTGTGGTATCTTGTCATTTAAATTTGCATTTCTCTGATGATTAATAAGAGTGAGTATCTTTTTACTTTTTTAGAGGGGTCCGTTTGGATTTTCTCTTTTGGAAAGTACCCATTCAAGTCTCCTGCTGATTTTTCTATTGGGTTGACTGTCTTTTTCTTATTGATTTGTAGGAGTTCTTTAAATATTCTGGGTATGAGCTCCTTGTTGATTTTATGTTTTGCTGTAACTTCTTCTCTGGACTTCTCTCTTGATGATCTTAATGGTATTTTTTGATAAGTACAATTCTTTTTTTTCCAAGTAATTTTATTGAGAGCACAATGGTTTATAACATTGTGTAATTTCAGGTATACATTATTACTTGTCAATTTCTGAGTACACTTCATTGTACTCACCCCTATTAGTCTAATTTTGATCCATCACCATACGTATGTGCCCCTTTACCACTTTTGCCCACCCCCCAACTCCCTTCCCCTCTGGTAACCACTACCCTGTTCTCTTTATCCATGTGTTTGTTATCTTCCACATATGAGTGAAATCATGCAGTATTTGTCTTTCTCTGCTGGGTTATTTCTCTTAACATCATACCCTCAAGATCCATCCATGTTGTTGCAAATGGCATGATGTTGTCTTTTTTTAATGACTGAGTCATATTCCATTGTATATATATACCACATCTTCTTCATCCATTTATCTGTAGAAGGGCACTTGGGTTGCTTCCACATCTTGGCTATTGTGAATAATGCTGCAATGAACATAGGGGTGCATAAATCTCTTTGGGTCATTGATTTCAAGTTCTCTGGATAAATATCCCATAGTGTGATAGCTGGATATGGTGGTATTTCTATTTTTAATTTTTTGAGAAATCTCCATACTATTTTCCATAGTGGCTGCACTAGTTTGCATTCCTACCAGCAGTGCATGAGCATTTTCTTTTCTCCACATCCTCTCCAACATTTGTTGCTTTTAGTCTTGGAAATTATACCCATTCTGACTGGTGTAAGGTGCTATCTCTTTGTAGTTTTGATTGGCATTTCCCTAATAATTAGTGATGTTGAACATCATTTCATGTGTCTGTTGGCCATCTGTATATTTTCTTTGGAAAAATGTCTGTTCATATCTCCTGCCCATTTTTTTGATCAGGTTGTTTGTTTTTGTTGTTATTGTTGAGTTGTATGAGCTCTTTATATATTTTGAAGATCAACCCCTTGTCTGATAAATAATTTGCAAATATTTTTTCCCAGTTGGTGGGTTTTCTTTTCATTTTGTTCAAGGCTTACTTTGTTTGCAGAAGCTTCTTAGTCTGATGTAATCCTATTTGTTAACTTTTTCTTTTGTTTCCCTTGCCCCAGTAGACATGGTATTCAAAAAGATGTTGCTAAGACCAATGTCAAAGTGTGTACTGCCTATATTTTCCTCTAGGAGTTTTATGGTTTCAGGTCTTACATTCAAATCTTTAATCCATTTTGAGTTAATTTTTGTGTATGGTGCAAGATAATGGTCTACTTTCATTCTTTTGCATGTGGCTGTCCAGTTTTCCCAACACCATTTATTGAAGAGCCTTTCCTTTCTCTATTGTATGTTCTTGGCTCCTTTGTTGAAGATTAACTGTCCATAGATGTGTGGTTTTATTTATGGGCTTTCAATTCGGTTCCTTTGATCTGTTTGTCTGTTTTTGTGCCAGTGCCATGCTGTTTTGATTATTATAGTTTTGTAGTATGTTTTGAAGTCAGAGATTGTGATGCCAACAGCTTTGTTCTTTTTTCTCAGGATTGCTTTGGCTATTCGGGGTCTTCTGTTGTTCCATATAAATTTTTGGGTTCTTTGTTCTATTTTTGTGAAGACTGTCGTTGGGATTGTGATTGGGATTGCACTGCATCTGTGGATTGCTTTAGGTAGTATGGACATTTTAACTATGTTTATTCTTCTGACCCATGAACATGGAATATCTTTCCATTTCTTTATGTCTTCTTCAATTTCTTTCAATCATGTCTTATAGTTTTCACTGAATAAGTACAATTCTTAATTATAATGTAGTCCAATTTACTACTCTATCTTATTTGGTTCACAATTTCCATGTATGCTTTAAGAAACTTTTCTCAACCTCAAAACACTCTATTGCTTTTTACTTTTCAGTTTCACTCAGTTTTGCGCTTAATTTTCTTCCTTGCACTTTTTTTCAGGTTTAATTTGCTATTCCTTCCCCAAATTTTTGAGACTGAATTCCTTGCTCATTGATTTTCAGCCTATATTTTTTTCCTACTATATGCATGACTTCAGTTATATCCCTCAAATTTCGATATATTTTCATTATGATTTAAATAAAAATATTTTCTCATTTCCTTAGTGATTTCTTCTGTGACCCATGGGTTGTTTAGAAGCATATTTCTATACTTTAATTTCCAAACATACAGGACTTTTCTTGCCATTGTTTGTTCCTGATTCCAAGCTTAGTGCCCCTGTAGTCAGTTGGATGATTTAAATCCTTTGAAGTTTGCTGACTCTTGCTTTAGTCCAGGACATGGTCAAATTTTGTAATTAATGTTCCATGTGTCCTTGCACTTAAGCTTTTGCCTCCTGTTCTTCTGGGAGAACACAGGCTAAGACATGACAGTGGAATCTTCATTATGAAGCCTAGACTTTATCAATATATGACAATCTTTACTGTCCTGTTTAATATGTTTTTGTGCCTTGAATTTACTTTATCTGATGTGAATGTTATACTTATGCTTTTAGAATTTGCATTCGCCTAATACACGTTTACCCTTTCTATGCTTAATGTAAAAAGGCACTTCTTTGTGTCTCTTGAAAACTCTATAATTGGATTTTGACTTTGACTTAATTTGGGAATTTTTGTCTGTTAATAGTGGAATTTAACACATTGGCATTTACTGTTTAAACCATTTGATAGTACTTCCTTAGTTTAGTTTTATGCTTTTAATTTTTATGCTTCCTGTTGTTTTTCTGCGTATTATGTTTTACTGTGAAATTATATTGAGTTTACACTTTTAAAATGTTATTTGGGAAGATGTATTTTAATTAGAGTAGTGGTTTTTATTAAGTTTCAAAAACATTCTTTCACTGATGGTTTTCTAATTTTTATAACCAAACATGAAATTATATTTTCGAGTGTTGTCTACATAATGCACAGTGTGAACATGTTTTTATTCTCTTATCCTCAACTTCTTGGGTTTTAGGAACATGATCTGGTGTGTTGCATCACGTTATTCTTTTTTAAGGATAATTTTTGACGTTTGCATTATTTTATAAACAAATTTGCAAGTATCATTTAGACATTTCTTCTTTTTAACTGGTTGTAAAACTCACCAGGCCCTTTTATGCTTTGATTTCCCCAAATTTGAGCTGTTAGCTTTGTATCATGTCCTGACTAGTTGGTGTTCACTTCAAGTTGCTTTTTAATTCCCAAAGAATATATGGTGGCACATTTGATAAGTCCTTCGTTCAGAATGTTTTCCTCCGGCCTCTACACAAAAAAAGATCACTTTTCTGGGTCTAAAATTCTTGGATCACAAACTCTCCCAAACTGTGTGTAGGTATTCTTTTCTTTTCACCTGATTTTTGAAATCAGATATCTGAAATGTAGATATCCTTATAATCTTCTAACAGGTTATTCACAGTCACGTGTCGTTTAATGATAGGATACGTTCCGAGAAATGTGTCATTAGATGATTTCATTGTTGTGTGAACATCATAGCGTGTACTTACACAAACCTCGGTGGCGTAGCCTACTACACACCTAGGCTATATGGTACTGATCCTATGGGATCGCCATCATATATGCAGTCGATCATTGACTGAAATATTATGTGGCACAAGACTATATCCAGTTTGGGAAAGCATACTGCTTTTTTTTCCTTATCATTGCTTCTGTTCTGGTCTCTCTTAGAAAAAAAATGTTATTTATATGTTGCATTGCCATTTTCTGTCCTCTATTTCTATTATCTTCTTTCTTATAATTTTTGTCGTCCTTTTCTCCAAAGTCTTGAGTAAAGTTCCAGTATTTATAATCTGCATCAATGAATATTTTTTTCAGTAGGAATTTTGTCTCTTTTCCTCCATGTGTTAAAAATTTTGTTACTGAATTTTTACTTGGTCTTTACATCATATAAATGTGCACCCCTTGTGCCCACCCTCACACCCCTCTGCCCCTGGTAACCACTAACTTGTTCTCTTTATCTGCAAGTTTGTTTATATTCCACATATGAGTAAAATCATATAGTCTTTGTCTTTCTCTGTCTGGCTTATTTCGATTAACCTGATGCCCTCAAGGACTGCCCATGTGGTTGTGAATGGGATGATTATGTCTTTTTTATGGCTGAGTAGTATACCATTGTGTGTGTGTATATATATATACACCATATCTTCTTTATCCAATCATCAGACATTGGGCACCTGTGTTGCTCCCACATCTAGGCTATTGTGAATAATGCTGCAATGAACATAGGGATGCATAAGTCTCTTTCTTTTGTTGATTTCAAGTTGTTTGGATAGATACCCAGTAGTGGGATAGCTGGATTGTATGGTATTTCTATGTTAAGTTTTTTGAGAAATCTCCATACTGTTTTCCAAAGTGGCTGTACCAGTTTTCATTCCCACCAGCAATGGATGAGGGTTCCCTGGACAATTTCTTGAGTGTCTCTAGGCCTCAGAATTCAAAACGGAAAAGTTTGATGATGTGAGGGTGATTGAGCAGAGAAGTACAAATTAAATTAATTTCTGAGAGTTTTAATTATCAAATGAGATAATCCATGTATAAAATATCCAGCACAGTGCCCGGCAGATGAGAGACAATCAATGAAGGTTAGGTTCTCCCTGCCCTCTGCCCCGCCTTTCTTCTCTCTCTCAAAGAAAAAAGTCTAAGGCCCTTGTTTTAGCTTTTTTTCTTCTTTTTTTTTTTTTGGTGAGGAAGATTGGCCCTGAGCTAACATCTGTGCCAATCTTCCTCTGTTTTGCATGTGGGAGGCCACCACAGCATAGCTTGATGAGTGGTGTGTAGGTCCACACCTGGGACCCCAACTGGCAAACCCCGGGCCACCAAAGTGGGGCACACAAACTTAACCACTATGCCAGCGAGCCAGACCCTGTTTTAGCATTTTAAGTTGCAAGTCTTCCAACTTTATCCTCCTCCAATTCTCTGTTGAACCTTATGCTCTGGCCAAACTCTTCTTTTTAAATAATTCAGCAAATGGTGAGATTTCTTACGCTTTTCCTATTGTAGCATAAATGGTTTTCATATACATTTGTCCCTCGGTATCTGCAGGGATTGGTTCCAGGACCCTCTGTGGATACCAAAATCTGGGGATGCTCAATCCCTTACCTGCCCTCGGTATCATAAACATAGTACCCCATCTGTGGTTGCTTGAATCTGTGACATGGCACCAGCGGATACTGAGGGACGACTGTACTGTTTTCTAAATAAACATTTCTGGATGCATTGGCTATTGGTCAATCCATCCAGAAGTCATACAAATCATGACAATAGGTCAGGAAGAGCCAATCCCTGTTTAAGTCCTTCGATGGCTGCCCATTGCTCAGAGGATAAAATTCACACCCTTACCATCCCCTACATGTCCATATGATCGTGTGTAGCCCCCGTCTCCCCAGCAGAGCTCCTTAAGTTCTAGCCACGACGTCCTTTTCCTTGTCTGTTACACCAAGCTCCTTCCTGCATAAGAGCCTCCATACATGCTGTTCCCTGTTTCTGATATAGTCTTCCTCTTCCTCTTCACCCGGCTAACTTCCGAGTCTTAATCTCAAGAACACTTCCTCAGGGAGACCTCCACTGACCCCTCCTCTCACACCAGACTGGGTCAGGTCCCCAGTTCTACCTTCTTGTGGCACCTGTACCGACTCTTCATTACATTCGTTGCAATGGCGATACTGCCAATATTTGTAGGGTGATTTATACAGTATCTAGATCCTACTAGACTGTAAGATTCCTAGTCCCTTTGGGCTGCTATAACAACAATACCACAGACTGGGTGACTTAAACAACAAACATTTATCTCTCACAGTTCTGGAGGCTGGAAAGTCCAAGATCAAGGCACTGGCAAATTTGGCGTCTGGTGAGAGCCCACTTCCTGGTTCAGAGATGGCTGTTCTCTTGCTGTGTCCTCACATTGCTGAGGGGGTGAGGGAACTCTCTGGGGTCTCTTTTATAATGTCACTAATCCCGTTCGTGAGGGCTCCACCCTCATGACCTAATCGCCTCCCGGAGACCCTCACCTCAAATATCTTCATGTTGGGGATGGGCTTCCACATGTGAATTTTGGGGGGATGCAAACATTCAGTCCCTAACTGGAAGCCACTTGTGTCTCTCTCATTCACAATTGCACCTTTGATGTGTGTCATGGCGCCTGGCTCAGAGTCGGCATTGAGTCATTCATATGAATGAATAGAAGCTGGTAGCTAATACTTACGTAATAATTATGCCAGGTATGTTGTAATCTCATTAAATCAGAATGAGTGAATGAGTGAGTGTGCATAGTAGAAATAGTTCTCCTGATTTTGGATGGGGTCAATGTATTTTAAAGCCTTCCCACACTGTAGCACACCTACTAAGTGCTCAATAAATGGTAGCTCTTGTTAAGGTATCAACTTATTTTGCTGCGTTTGACAGCACTGTTGAAAGAACCGTCTGGGACTCTCCGTGTAGCAGAAGAAATTGCTTATTGCTGTCATCGTGATTTTGAGCGAAAGAGAGTGAGTTTTGGTTTAGCCTCTCCTCCATGTTTCCTTTTGTGGTTTGCTCTGGTTTTCTCTGACCCATAACAATATCTGATAGAAGATTCTTGGGACCTGATCATTTTTAAGTGTTTATTTGCCTCTCTGCGCACTAGGTTGTTCATGCCTATTTATCACCTGTACGAAAGACCAGGGCCTGCTTGCCAGTAAATAGCTGACGGATGAGATTGTGTAATGAGAAAATTAGAACTTCACGGCTCCTGTGCAAGTGCAGTCCACTGTAACAGCTTAGTTTGTAGCAGCTTCGGAGTGGAAGGGAGACGTGATTCCAAGAAGAAATATGATAATTGGAGGCCTGGGGGAGGCCAGATGGCTTTGGCCAAACAGGAAATGACCTCTGGTTGCTCTGCTACTGTAATTCAGGAACTCCAATTATCACAAGGTGATGAAGTGTTTGACTGAGCTGTATAACACCTTTCCTTGTACACGTCCGAACCCCTTCAAGAAGCTTTAATGAAACCATTATCCTTATGAAGCCTAATTACAGTTGATATTACTCCCAAGATCAGTGTAGGGCTAGAGATAAGGAATCGAAGAACAGGCCAATTAATACAATACATGAAAATTCCTCCAGGCGGCTTCAGGTTTAGGGCGGGGATTGGGTGTTCCACGGGCCAGAGAGAAACATAAATCAGAAAACAGCTTCTCTGGGAGGGAAGCAGGAGGAGGTGTTTCCAACTCTGGAGCTCATTGTCACTCAAGCAATGAATCTGATTCTAAGTTTTCTGGTTGCCATGGCAGATGGAGAAACAGAAAAGTACGGAATGCTCATATCCTGACAGTAGGCAGCACACACATTGATCCACTGAAATAACATTTTTTTCTGCAACTTCATTCAAACAGGAACTAATCACCCGGATTCTGGTAGCTTCTTCCTTCTTTTTTCCCTTTATCCTCTCTCCTCCCTACAAGTCTTTCTCCTGTACTCCCTCCTTCTCTTCTCTCCTTTAATCCATAGAAACAGGGCAGAGTTTGGTTGAAAATGGCTTTGACATCAGTAAAGCTGCTCTTCCATTTTCTCTTTAAGCATCAGTTTCTCCATCTGCGAAAATGATGAATTCTCTCTAGTACTTACATAATAAGTGCTTAGTCAACAAATGTATACTACTGAGTGCTTTCTCTGTGCAGAACTGTGCTGTGTACCAGACACTGAGCATAAAATGACATAGGGTATCCTCAACTGTCGTTGTAGGAACCTCTGGAAGTGCTTCATTTGTCCAATAAATAAGTCTTGCTAACAGTCATATTGTTTTTAAAAACAGGCCAACTGATTAAAATCGGCCAGTTTCCTAGACGATGCCAGAAATGCTCTCCATGAAGACATGCGTTATATTACTTTGCATCTTAGGAACACTTTCCTATGCATTGTCACAGGAAGGCTCACAAATCTGTGAGACAGGCATTATTATATGTCCATTTTATGGATGAGAAAATTGAGGCCTTGAGAGGTTAATTGTCAATGAATCTGAATTATCAGCGGTGTATAGGAAGTTAAGAATCTTTCTGTTGGTGCAGCCACTATGGAAAATAGTCTGGAGATTTCTCAAAAAATTGAAAATAGAAATACCACATGATCCAGCTATCCCACTACTGGGTATTTATCCAGAGAACTTGAAATCAACAAAACAAAGGGACTCATGCATCCCTATGTTCATTGCAGCATTATTCACAATAGCCAAGACTTGGAAGCAACCTAAGTGCCCATCAACTGATGATTGGATAAAGAGAAGATGTGGTATAAATATACAGTGGAATACTAATTGCCATAAAAAAAGACAAAATCGTCCCATTTGCAAAAACATGATGGACCTTGAGGGTATGATGTTAAGCGAAATAAACTAGACAGAGAAAGACAAATAATGCATGAATTCACTCATATGTGGAAGAAAACAAATATATGGATAAAGAGAACAGATTAGTGGTTACCAGAGGGGAAGGGAGTTGGGGAGTGGGCAAAAGGGGTAAAGGGGCACGTACATATGGTGATGGATAAAAATTAGACTACTGGGGGTAAGCACGATGAAGTGTATTCAGAAATTGATAAATAATAACGTACACCTGAAATTACACAATGTTACAAACCATTATGATCTCAATCAAATTTCTTTAAAAAAAGAAATAAAAAAAAGACTCTTCCTGTTTTCTCAAACAGGTAGATGCATATGATCTTCATAATTATTATACAGTTATTTGGGACATAATGTTGTAAATTTTTTAAATGGTTACATTTTTTTAAAGCTTATTTTTTTAGGAACAGTTTTATTTGAGAAGAAGGTACAGAGATTTCCCGTAAGCCCCCAGCCCCCACACGCTTGGCTTCCCCCATCGTCAGCATCCCCCACCAGAGTGGTACATTCGTTACAACCGATGATCCTCCGCTGATGCGTCACCATCACCCAAAGTGCATAGTTTACATTAGGGTTCACTCTAGGTGTCATGTCGCTGACTTTTAAACTTGGATTTATGTCATTCAATGCCACTTCCTAACCCCTCTGATTATTATTATTTTTAATTAGAAAGTGTCACATGCTTATTGTAAAAAATGGAACCGAGACGAAAGTATATATAAAAACTGGAAGCCCCTTCACCTTCCTCTCATGCGTCCCACCCTCCGGAGATGACTGTGCCTCCCCTTCGGGTGTGTATCATTTCAGACCTTTCTCTAGGCTCAAGAGGGATTCCTGAGTTTCTGTGCTTATCTTCCTGAGAACCGATAGTTGGGTATCGTAGACAGGCTGGAGATTCGCCAGGATTTTCAATAGTTTGGTGAACCTAGAGAAGCCCGTCACCTCTCTCTGTCCGATGGGCTTCCTGGGGGAGTTACATGCTAGCAGCAGACACCTGATGGGGGATGCAGAACTGCTTTATGAGGCAGGAGATGCTGACTAATACCTACCAGTGCAGAAGTCTAGCTGAAGCTGGGCCTGCCTCCCACTTGGAAACAGGAAGGAAACAATCGCACACCCCACACGTTTTACCCATTAGAACCCCTGTTCAATCAATGTCTTAGGTTTTGATCAGTTAGACTGGTGACACTGCTTCCCTTTGGGGGAGCTAGAGAAGAAGCTGGCGGGGGGACTGTAGCATCCTTTCCCTGTCAGATTGTATAAACCAGCCTGGGCCTTGAGCAACAGCACTGCCCACCCCATCTTGTACCCCGAGCCCCCCCCCCCCCACCCCATATCCACATAGCTCTCTCTTGCCTGCAAGCCCTGCAAAGCCCAACCCAGGGCATTTGTAAGAGCTCCAGCATCTCGTCTGCCTGCTTCTCTGGGCAGCTTCCCTCTGGACCCTTCCCGGGCCTGGGCTCTGGCCTCCCACCACTTAAAGATGGCAGGCATCTGGTGAGGAGTGGCGCTCTTTGTCCTGCCTCTTCTCTGGGCCTTCATTTTCCTCCATAGGTCTGAGATTGGAAACTCCTGACTTTGGTGCTGGAAGGCAGACTGTCCTGTGTTCTCCTCAAGCAGAAAGAGGCTTGGCCATGCAGGAGATGCAGAGGGCCTGGTGTCTACAATGATGCCAGGCTGTGTTTGTGTGTGTGTATGTGGTGTTTACGTATATAAATCAGAGTCTTTCCTCCCCATCAAATTTATTTCGTTTATTTAGTATTTATTGAGCATGTACTATATACCAAGAGCTGTACAGCTAAGTGCTGGGAGATAGAGGTGAGAAGAAGACCTGGCATCTCTCTTCACGGATCTTAGACTCTAGTGGGGAATAGAGACCTTCCCTCCTGAAAAAGTAAGCATACAAAATAATAAAAAAGAAGGTACAAACCATCATCCTTTTATGCTATAGATACGAGGTTTTATTCACATTTCTTGAGACAGTATGATGTAGTTGGCAGTGCACGAATAGGTCACTCAAGCTTTCTAAGCTTCATTTTTCTCAACTGCAAATTGCAGATCCTAGCTTGAGCTGGCTCAGAAGTGGGCAATCCCTGTGAAGTTTCATTTCTAAAGACAGTGCCTAAGGTGAAAACTTGAGTATAGTCAAAATTTCTCCCTTGAAAAATCCCAGATCCCTTAAATCACCCACAAAGTCCAACCTACATAGTTTTCTGTATAATAATATAGTATAATTCATGACATAGACAATTCATAGGCAATCACATATAGTATATGAGTTAGTATGTAATTTCATAGTACTATGTTTGTAGATGTTCTTTTTTTTTTTTTTTTTTACAAAAGTTAAACTATGTGAAATTGCCTATATTTGGGCTTTTTAACCTATAGAAATGGTGATTTCATGTGATTCGACCTCATAAATCGCTATTTTCCTCTTTTGTTTTTATATAGCATTGAGGTTATGTATGGAACTCTAACGTCAAAGGATTGCTCTGGAGATATCTTTTTTGGGGTGATGGAAATATTCTAAAATCGGATGGTGGTGATGGTTGCACAACTCTATAAATTCACTAGAAATTATTAAATTGAACACTTAGAATGAGTGCATTTTATGGTATATAAATTATATCTCAATAAAGCTGTTAAAAGGAATGAAGGAGCTCACGCAGGACTGGCACGTGGTGGGGTCTGGTGTTTGGTGTTTCCCACTGTGCCCCTCGATGGGATGTCCCACAGCATCCCTGTGAAGTAAGTCAGGTCTAGTCATTTCTGTGAGGAAAAGGCTCAGAGAGGTGAGGTGACTGGGCCAAGGTCACACAGCAGGTACATGGCAAAGCAGGGGTGGAAACACCAGCTGGGGCCCCAGATGGTTTCATTTCATTCCCCCCACGCAGGGGTTCCCTCCCCCTCACTCTGGCTCCGTATGCTCTGAGCAGCTCCAGAGTGGGAAGGCTACGGAAAATGGATTTGCACAACTGCCTCCCTGGGCAGCCCACTTTGGAAGTCATTTGTGACCTGTAATTGACCATGACGATACAAAAATTGGAACCTGAAAATCGCAAACATGCTGTGTTATTAGACGGTGAAATTGCAGTTTCCCGTCAGCCTGCTGCTTCCCAACCGCTCATTTTTGCTTTTCGGGGCTGAACCTCGGCAAATCCCCACGATACGCCCCACTCTTTGCCAGCATGGACTTGGGCCACCTGGTTCCTCTGCTCAGGGCAAGGTAGCAAGAGCCCTGGGCTCCAGCTGGGTGAGCCACTGAGAGGGGAGCGACAAGCTCTTATTTATCCCATCAGGTTACCAGGCTGCCCTTTGAAGCCACACATCCGACCTGAGCAGTCACGAGGCTCTGCACTCACTTGGCTTTATAGGGCCCTACAAGGACCCCCATTTCCTCTCTGACCTCATCACCCTCCCTCTGACCTCATTCCCTTCTCTCTCATGCTGTTCCAGCTTGTCTGGAGCAATTCCTCCCACGTGCCAGCGTATGCCTGCCTCCGGGCCTTTGCACCAGCTGTGCCCTCTCCCTGGAATGTTCTTTCATCGGACATCTATGTGGCCAGCTCCTTCCAGCCTTTGCCCAAATGTCACCCCAGTATTTAAAACTATGGCTTTCCAAGCCACCCCAGTTTCCTTATGTCTTTACTCTGTTTATTTTTTCCCACAGCACTGATCACTTTCCACAACAGCGTACTGTATAATTTATTTATCACATTTACTATTCATTGTCCTCCTCACCAGAATGGAAGCTCCAAGAGGACAGTGATTTTGTCAATTTGTTTATTGATATTAGAATTTCATGTTATGGGGTGGGTTTTTGTTGCTGTTGTTGTTTTCCTAAGGAAGATTGGCCGTGAGCTAACATCTGTGCCAATCGTCCTCTAGTTTGGATGTGGGTCACTGCCGCAGCATGGCTGATGAGTGGTGTAGGTCCATGCCTGGGATCCAAATCCATGAACCCGGTCCGCTGAAGTGGAGTGCACTGAACTTAACCACTATGCCATGGGGCCGGCCCCCCATGTTATGTTTTATTAATAATCACCTCATTGAGAAATAAACCGCATACCACAAAATTCACCTATTTAAAGTGCACAATTCTATGTTTTAGGTATATTTTTCAAGTTGTGTAACCATCACCACAATCAATTTTAGAATGTTTTCACCACCCCAAAAAGAAATCCTATATCCTTTATTAATTCCTCCTCATTTTCCCCCTTCTGCTTCCCCTGCCCAAGGCAACCGTTAATCTATTTCTGACTCTGCAGATTTGCCTGCTCTGGAATTTCACATAAATGGAATCGTACAATATGCGTTTGGCTTCTTTTTCTGAGCATGACGATGGTAGATGGTGGCAGCTTCATGTCTCTCTCTGCCTGAGGGCAATCTCTGCTCACAGAGGATATTTGTCCTGCCTGTGGTGCAGCTGGAATTTCTGGGGACCCCAACTAAACCAATGAGACGTGGTAGTTGGAGATAAATATCCTGGCTGCTGGCCCATCAGGGGAAAATCCTCAGGCATAATCGTAGTCTCTAGAGAGTCCTCCATTTGGCCACCATGGTAACCCACACCCTATAGGCTGTCTCCTCATCCCTGTCTCATTTCCTCACTTCCTCCTGAGGTGTCCTGCCATCATATCACAAATACACTGATTGTACCTTAACCCTTATCTCAGTGTCTGCTTCTGGTGGAGCCAACGCAAGGTGACCCCTAGGACTTCACGTCTGTGGACTGCAGGTCAGCAGGAGGCAGCTGCTGGTCAGTGACATTCCCGCCAGGCACCAGGTGGCAAGTAAGGATTTGACTTGAGTCGGTACCGCAGTGATTTGGAATTGGGGCTGATCAGCTATGCCAGGCGTTTCCAGGATGCAGAAGCCAGAGGGAGGATCGGCGGGCATTCCTGAGGGCTTGCGAGGGGGCCGAAGCATCCTGTGGGAGGGATGATCTGAGACTTGGAGAAAGAGCTGTGAAATGCTAGGCTTTTTATAAAGAGTGTTTGCCAGCAAGGATTATGTAGAGTGTCCCTGGCCAGGACAGTGGGCAGAAGGTGCAGACACACGTGCTCGGGTTCTTACGAGTCATCCCCGGAGGCAGGACCTGCTGCATAATTTGTGGGGCCCAGTGCAAACGAAAATGTAGGGTCTTGGTTAAAAAATTATTAAGAATTTCAAGATGGTGGCAGCAGACCATTAAACCGAGTGTGGGAGCTTCTGTGCACAGGGCCCTATCAGGCTGCACAGGTCACCCATGCTCTGTGCCTGGACCTGCCTGGATCTCTCAAGACCCACATCTTGAGTCCCCCTCAAGACTCACATCTGTGTCCCTGATGTCTGCTTCAGAAACATCACTTAATCCGTGCTTTCCCAGGCCAGACCCTCCTCTGCCCTATGCCTTCCAAGCATTCTGTGCCCAGAATGACTGCTGCAAAACACAGTGGAGACCACTTCTCCCCTCTCCTCAGAAGTCTTTCAGAGCAACCCACTGACTGTGGCTGTTTTTTTTTTTTTTGCCCGAGGAAGATTAGCCCTGAGCTCACATCCTCCTCTTTTTGCTGAAGAAGATTGGCCCTGGAGCTAGTATCCATGCCCATCTTCTTCTATTTTATGTGGGATGCCTGCCACAGCATGGCCTGACAAGCTGTGTGTAGGTCTGCACCTGGGATCTGAACCAGCGAACCTCCGGCTGCTGAAGCAGAGCACGCGACCTTAACCACTACGCCTCAGGGCTGGCCCCTGTGGTTTCTAAATTGTGATCAGCAGGACCCCTCGGGGGCTCTGGGTGTGCCACTGGGGGTGAGGGAGGCTGTGCTCGCTGCATCTCATTCTCATTTCAAACAGAGCAGACCCATTTTTATCTGTTTTGCCTGCATATTGGGCTTCCATATATGCTTTCATTTGAGGACATATTTCTACTCCTAAAATGAAAATACTCCTGGAAACTACTGGCCACAAAATTATGTCCAAACTTCTTAGCTCAGTATTCAATATCCATAATGCCCCAGCTCAGAGGTCGGGAAACTTCAGTCCACGGGCCAAATCCAGTCAACTGCTAAGAATAGTTTTTGCATTTTTAAATGGTCAAATAGTGCCTATATAATATCCTCAGTTTGGCCTCTTGGTCTGCAAAGCTTAAATACTTACTATCTGGAGCCCTTTAAGAAATAGTTTACTGATCCCTGATCTAACTCCAACTTTTCATTCCATGCTTAACTCCCAAGACTTGAGCACACTTACCCTACCGAGTCTGGCTCAGTACCTTACTCATAAAAGGAGCTCATCAAATATAAAGCTAGGGTGACTGTGTGTCCAGTTTGTTGTGCTGGCATCATTATTCATATTAATAGAGCCCTTTTCATTCTCCTAAGAGTCTTCTTTAGGCAGTAAATTATATGGGCATCCTATATATAACTGACAAGTGAATTGAATGGAAGATGAAAAACCACCAGCAAATTTTGTGATGAGTTATATTATCTTTGAGACTAAGGGCATCTCCTAAAGAAGTTCGTAGTTCTGGCTGTTTGAGCTAACACCCAGAACTGACAAGCATTATAAAAAAGAATGGGTTTAAAAATAATTACTATGCTTCTATTATGTATGTGACGGGTTTCCAGAACTAATGCCATCTTTGCTTGTCTAATTTTCTTAAAAGGATTTAACCAATCTATCTGATTTTTAAAAAGCAGCATGAGGTGTGTGAACAGAAACCCATGTTGGGACACAAATACAATCTCATGCTATGTATTGAATATTTTGTTTAGAGAAAGGCTATATTTAGGGGATGGGGAAGGAATTGTCCTTTCATCGGATGTTCTAGGAAATGAACCGTATTGCGACTTTTGTGCCTGGAGCCCAGCGTGGGTGTTAAATCTGTAATGGGTCCAACTTTTAGAAGATGCCGACTCCAAATGACCTGGATATTATCCAAATAATCCAAATAAGTGTTTTTAAATTCCCAGTAATAACCAACCGACCATGAAGAATAGCTCAATCTTGGGTGACTCTAATTTTGTTTATAAACAAGCCCCTAGAGAAATCCTGAAGTTTAACATGATTAAAAAACTTAAGGTGCAGAAACATACTTCTTAATGATCTCCCTGCCATCCTGTTTGGTAAAATTCATTCCATCAAGAAGCATATTTAGGAAGCATGAATGTTTCCAGACTCTGAGCTAGGTACCAGGCAGGGTGCAAAGGATAACCCCACCCATTCTCTGTCCTCCAGGAACCCCAGACACAGATTCAGACTCCGTGCCCTTGGTGATACGGCAACGGCACACTCGCCAGGCTGAGGGGCTCTGAAATCTTGAACAGACCTATTGTTTATTGTTGTGATAAATGGCTTGAGGGAAAAGGAAGCGGGGCACAGGAATAGAGAATGATGGAGATGCTGTTTTTATACGCGGTGGTCTGGGAAGGCCTCTCTGGGGGGTGACATCTGAGCAGAGATCTGCAGGAAGTGAGTCCATAAGGGCTAACGGTACTTCTCATTCTTCATTCTTGACTAGTTGTGTCCATGCGTTTGGCATAGGGTCCCCGAAATCCTCAAGGAGCCTCAGATCTCCCCATACTAATAGAGACCAGTTTTCTCTCAACGCCCAAAGGAAAAACTTGCAAGAATGGCGTGAGCAGCTTCAGCCCCTGTTCAATCTGTTGGTTGCCTTATGCTTCATTTACAGACAGCGTCCTCTTCTGTGAGAAAGTGAGGAAGAGGGGTTGGGTGTGGTGGAATGGTAAGAATAGACGCGGGAATGTACAGAGCAATGTCTCGGGGTTCCAATTGAAATGAGGTGCCTGCTGTTACTAGCAACTCATGTTTGTTGAGTATTTGCCTTGTGCCAGGCACTGGGTTATGACCTTTCCATGCATTAGCTCAGCGAATCCTCCGAACGTCTTAGAGGTGAGGAGAGGAGGGACAGTAGCTGAGCAGAGCCCAGTAGAGTTTAGGTGGCGGACATGGTAGAAATGGGTCTTGGACTGTAAGCCTCGTGAGGATAGAGACTGTATTTGTCTTGCTCAGTACTCTTTCCTCAAGACTTAGCCTAGTGCTTGGATGCCCAATAAATGTTTGCTCAATGAATGGATGAGTGAATGAATAGCACTAGCAAAAGCATAGAGGCAGGAAACTAGGCATGTGTAGCATCCCATCTGTCTGGAGGCTGGAATCTGGTCTTCCTTCCTTGGAGGGGATATCAGAGTGGAGGAGGCTGAGCATCATAGATGAGCGAGGATGTGTGTGTGAGATAAAGTTGGAAAGGTATGTGAGGACTGGAGTGGAGACAAGGTGATGAGTACACACTTTCTTTTTCCTGGGACATAAGAAGTCTCTATTTTCCAGGCTCTTGGAGCCATGTGACAATTCTGACCAATGGACTAGTGGGAGTGACTTCTGGGCTGAGGCAGTTAAGAACACATATGCCTCCCCCACTTCTTGCTTTTCCTGTTGCAGTGACACTGGAGGCCACGTGTCAAGATAGCAGAGACAGAATGTAACAGCCTGGATCTCTGAGTCACTGCATGGAAGAGGGCCACCTAACCAGCACTAGACTTTTTATGAGCAAAATGATCTTTGTCAGATTAAGCCACTGAGATTTTTGGGTTATATGTTACTATAGCATATCTTATTTTGTCCTGACTAATGCAGGACCAGACTGCCAGCGGCCTTGAATGTTAGGCTAAGGGCTTTTTACTCTTAAAAAGCAACAAATGCCATGCCTGTTCCCTCCCACACTCTCAGCAGGCCTGCCACACGCTCATCTAGCATAGGCCCATGGGTGTGGGGAAGCCTGAGAGCTTACCTCTGCAACTGTGGCAGGTGATTCAATGCCAAGAGAGCACGGCTCTCTGTGTCTGCTCAAAAGATGAGAACCAGGCAGATTCCTTCTGAGAAAAGCCTTCTCTTCTTTCCTCCGGCCCAGTGGTCTGTGTGGCAGTCCGAGCATGTTAGCGGGGCACCAGAAGTGGTCCTGGCAATAAGGCCTGAACAGAGAGACTGAAATATCAGGTCGAGTCAGGTGTGAATTTATTTCGGGATGTTGAAAGTGGCTCAAACTGCAGAACCTGCATGATTTCTGATAAAGAAGCAGACTTTTCATATTAAGACAGTGAGGATGGAGGAAAAAAACCCCAGTGGTTTCAATTTAATGTCCAAATAGTGTTTTTTTTTTCTTTTTAAACAGGAGCACATTTTACATGAAACTATTCTGTACTTTGCTTATTAATTTATTTATTTTTACTCTATAATATCATGGACATCCTTCTACATCATTCTCTTTAATGGGTGCTGCTTTTCTTTTTTTTTTCTAATAATAAAAGTTCTTTTAATCATTCATTCATCCTGCATTACACATTAATTTGTCAAGAATTTGTAACAAAAATAAACAAGAAATAGACCCTATAAAGTCAATTACATTTATAATCTCTATGCTAACTCTTAGGATTACCCCTAAATGTAGCCCAAATGAGAAATATGTCCTAAAACATTTGCATTAGTTAAAGCATGCTTCAAACATAAAAGATACAGTGCTGTCATATTATACATGACACTTTTAAATTGTGCTTTTATCTGGGTGCTTATTTTCTTATAGAAAGGGTGCACCATCCTTTCTTAAGGCATTGCCCTGTTGATGGACCATTTTGTTTGTCTCTGATTTTTCAGCATTACAAATAAGGCTGCAATGAACATCCCCTTGAACAAGGCCAAGAGTTTCTGTAGTGAAATGTCTGGTCAGAGGGTATGAGCTTTTTTTGTTTTGATGAGTACTGCCCAATTGCTGCCCTAAAAGTTTGTCATAATTTATGCTCTAGAGAATGGTGATTTTTAATGGACTGAATCCCCTGAGAAACTCAGCTCTTGCCTTGTGGTTGAGAACAGGGTGGAGCTTCCAGACCTTTGGAACATGTGTTTGGCCCAGGTCCTTTCATTTAATCTGTGGCTGGCTCAGGTCCTTCACGGGAATCCAATCCAACCCGCAGGTGCTCCCCTCCATAAAGCTCACATTTACGCCCTGAAAAATGGGAGGACTTAATCCAGTCTCTATCGGATCTAAATCAGAACATTTTTCCCCTTTTGCCATTTTAAATTACCTCTCAGCTCAGCCCCAGACTGAGTAATTCAGAGTTAATGGGATATGAAAGTCACGGTCCGTGGCATGATTGCGGGTACCTAGCCAGAGGCAAGCAAGATTTATTCTCTTGGAACCCAACTGGGTTGAAAAGGGTGATAAATCAGCAGGGCTATTGCTAGCTCCCCTTCTGCTGCAAGATTCATTCCACTTTATCAGAATAATCTTCTTAGGCCCTGAGACTGGAGATAAACAGTCAAATCCAGAGACCCACTGTGTGGTAGAAAGGAGAGATGTCTTTCTGAAATCTCTTCTCTTACACATGTTTGGACAGGGGTGGGTGGGGCTTTGTTCCCTTCTAACTGCAATCCAATGGGAAAAGCATCGATCTGTGTTTGCCCAGGACACAGGCTGAGGTTTTGTGCCCATAAATGCTGCTGGCCTGAGGCTTCTGGTCTACCTGGCGACATTCTGTGAAAGAGGATTTGGCATCACATTCCGATTCATGTTGTCCTATGCATTGAATCCAGGGACCCCCTTCTCCCCAACTTGGTCATCCCCCTGTCCACCATCCTGGCTCTTGGATTGTCCTTCTCCTGGTGTCTGGCAAACAGTCCCTCAGATTACATCATTCTGGTTTTGTGGTCATTCACTAGACTTTCCTTGACCTTGTGACTGACTCCATTAGTGACCACAACATGACATGGGACTCATAGAGCAAAAGTCACAAACAGATCAATATCAATATGAGTGGAATCCTAAGGGGCCACAGTGTACACATATACGCACAGAATCACCTTAAGTGATAACCCGAAATGTCAAGTGCTAGCATTGACTGAATACTCCCTCAGGCTTACACCAAACTGCTTTCCAAGTATGACCTCATTTTGTCCCCCAAACCATTCTGTGAAGTCAGCACTACATTATACCCGTTTTACAAATGAGGAAACTGAGGCTCGGAAGGGGTTATTAAGGACTCACCCAAGACCACAGAACTAGTAAGTGACAGTGCCTGGTAAGTGACCACAGAGCTCACGTTTGCTCGTGCACATATTTACACAAACATCCTTTTACATAAATACAAATGCATACAGATATGCACATGTGGAAATGTTCAGATAAACACAGACACAAATACACACAAATCAGAGAGAATGTTCAGCAAAGAGTGAGTGACTGAGACATCATAAGATTGTCAAAGATCAAAAGCTTGGATTCCTAGCCACCTTTTCCTTGAAGCCTCCTCACATTGCTTACTGCAGAAACTAAAGTAGAAAAAAAAAAGACATTGCTAGGATAGTTTGAATCTGGGGTGTTGCCGGGGGAAGGCTGGAGGACAGTGTCCTGTGAGGCCACTCAGAACGAGTGTTAGCTTGGGGTCTGGACTTGGACCATGCAGAGTTGACACCTGTTTACTTCAGTGTGAGGAGCAGGGCCATCCGTTGGACAGACTGACATTAACCAAGGTCAGGATACTGAGCTATGACCCTGGTGTCAAAAACCACCATTAGGAGAGTTTCCTCTCTGGGGCCAGACTCACATGGGACTGTACTGGGAGAGGCTGCTCTCAGACCAGGGGAGACAGTCTTTGATACTCAAGGACACCAGGTTGAGATATGTCCATCTATTCACAGGGCTGGTCTGGCCAGTAGGACTGGAAGTCCTTGCAATCCACTGACCACGGGCTCCATTCCCTGGATAGGGCGGGCCCTGTCACCCCTGCTTCTGGGACAACTTGGTCTGTGCTCCTGCAGTTGACAGCCTCCCTTCCACTCCATAGCCGCTTCCTTAGAGACCGTAACATCTGATCAGATTATAGACCCGACCCTCAGGTCTGGGGGCCATCTGCTTGCTCACTTCTTTTGATGCAGTTCCTGTTAATTTTCTAAATTTGATTCACTCAAAGAGATCTTATTTTCCTATTTTCTAAATTCTCGAGGGATGCTTTGTTCCAGTCCCTAAGTATCAAACACAGTCATTGCAGGAGATGCCATTGATGTCCCACACACTTCCCATCAGCCAGCCCTGGAGGTCACCTGCAGACAGTACCAAATGCTTCCAGTAGTTTCTCTGCCTGAAGATGCTCTCTGGCCAATGGGATATGTTTGGCCCTCAAAAGGGTAGGATGGCAGGGCAGAAGTTAGTGCTCCAGGAACAGCCCTCAACAATGAGAGCATAAAGACGCCAGCTTCCTTGCTCCTCAGTGGGACAGCTCTGATATCTGCTGCACAGAGTTGCCCAGAGGGTCCCCTGTGGGACTGAGCTCTGCTAACTGAGCACACAGAGGTGACCTGCACCCTTTATTGGCTTCCTTCTCTTCCCTGTCTCACTTCCCTACTCCCTCCTGGTGCTTCCTGTGATCGCCTCCCAAATAAACTACTTGCATCTAAATCCTTGCCTCAGGCTCTGCTTTTAAGGGAACCCAGCCTTCAATCTTTCCTAAAGAACAGTCTCCATTGATCCCTTGTTCCTCACATAGCCTCACCTTCCTCTTTTCTGAGCCCCTTTCGGCAACCTTCCAGAAGCACTCAGTCCCAGAGGTGGTAAGAGCACAAGCATTGAAGTCAGACAGACATGAGGTTGAATCCTGCTGAGGTCACTGACTGACCATGTTACCTTGGGCAAATTACTGTCTGAACCTTATTAATCTTTTAAACAATGCAAATGATGATATATAACTTCCAGAGTTGTCAGGAGGAATCAATGAGATAATGTATACAAAGGGCTCAGTGCAAGGCTTGGCAATTAGTAGGTATTCAATAACATTGGCAGGCCTTCCTCTTCCTCTGAACAGAGCTGGTTTCTTTCAGTTATGGGGCAAACAGACCTCATGCCTCCTCCCTGAGGCCGTGGCTGAGCCTGAGCGGGGGTTTTGAGCAGTCGGGGAGGGCACTGGTGGTATGGTAGGCCCCCAAGAGCATTGGCAGACCCTGCCTCTCTTTTCCTTTGATCCTCTGCATGGGGTCAGTTACTATTTCTTGAAGAAGCCCCACATTTTCACAGCCCTGCACTTTTGCTTACTCAGTTCCATTCACCAGGAATGCTTTTTTCCTACCCACCCCCGTGTGCTGAAATTTTGCCCCAGTTCTCACAGTGTGGTATAAATCAGGATGCACATCAGATTCACCCGGAGAGCTTTTTCAAAACACACGTCTAGGACCCACCGCTAGAGACTCTCATTCAGTGGTCTGCTGTGGGGTACGGGCATGCATATTTTGAGAAAGCTCCTTCCTTCTGATGATATACACACGCCTGGGGAAAGACCACTGGTATCATCCATAGAGCCCAAGTGATAGTGTGCCATTGGACAGTCTACTTAGCTTCTTTGAGCCTCAGATTTCTCCTCTGTAAAATGGGGGCATTAATAATATTTAACCCACGTGGTTGCTATGAGGATGAAATAAGATAGTAGAGGTGGTGCTTGGAAAAATTAGATCTACTCTAAACCATCCTTGATCCCCCAGCCAAGTAATCACTCCCTCCCGTGTTTCTGTCTTGCTGTCTGTACCTCAAGAGCCCTCAGCACAGTGGTCCTTCTATTAGAGTCATGCAGTCTGTGTTAGTAGCTCCCCGCCCCACCCAGAATGTGAGCAGCTGAGGGCTGGGAACAAGCGGGGATTGTGTACTACCTGCCCTGTGCTCCTGCTGCACCTGGCATGGTGTCTCGTGGGGAGCCGGTGCTTGATAAATTTTTGTTAAATTGAATATAAAACCATAAGAAACTAATGTATCGGGTTATGTTAGGTACCTGCATAATGCATTTTTGAACAGGCTTTTGATTAGTCTTAGTGTTGGGAAACAGTTTCCTACTGACAGTGCATTTGGAAATTGCCAGGAGGGCAATGAATATGCACACAGAATTCTGCTTTTCTCAGACCTGGACAGAATCTCTTCCTTTTCTAGGGCTTCTGGTTGCCAGGTGCCCACAGGGGCAGGGCTGTCCCTGGGCTGCATTCTTGCTCTGGACCTGTCCAGGACCCTTCTGTCTCCATTTGTAAGCCCAAGAGCTAGAACTTGGTTCTCTGGAGAGAGCAGGGGTTGGAAGTGCTGTTCTCTCCTCTGGACTTGAGGTTCAGGAGCTCCCCATCTGCATTTCATGACGTGGGTTCAGTCTCCATGGCAAGCCATTCCCCTGGCTCCCAGTTGCAGCTGTGCCTGCATGCTGGGGCTCCTGCGGTGACTTCGTTAACTCCGGTGACTCTGGGGGCTGCCTTGCCTCCCGGGGACCCAGGCTGCCGGTAGAGTACCTTCCCTCCAGGAACTTGGGGGTCCCTCTCAGCAGCCCTGCAAGGGAGATCCCACCCAGGGAGGGATCTCTCTAGGAGATGGATCCTGTTGTAGGGCTGAGGGTGCGTTCTGGCCAAGGGGAGCCCGAACTGTACAGAGTCCACCTCCAACCAACAGTCTTTAACTTCTCCTTTCTTCTTTTTAATAAATGTACAATGTCTGTTCACTGGTGGGGGTGGGAGAAAGTAGAAAATTTAGAGAATCAAAAAGTGGGAAAAGTAATTTTCTATAAATTTCACAACCCCAAATTTAACCACTGTTGATGTTTTGATGTAGGTATCCATGCATGTATACATACATATATGCAAACACATATATATTACATATAGTATACGTGTGTACATACACCCATAGGTATATATGCATGATATACATAGGTATATATGTATACTATATATTGGTGTATGTGTAATATGTGTACGTATTACACAGATATACAAATATAATATACATAGCACTGGTGTATATATACAGTCATGTGTTTCTTAATGCTGGGGATATATTCTGAGAAATGCATCCTTAGGTGATTTTGACATTGTACGAACATGAAAGAGTGTACTTACACACACCTAGATGGTATAGCCTCCTACACACCTAGGCTATATGGTACTAATCTAATGGGGCCACCGTTATATATGTGGTTCATCATTGACTGAAACACTGTTATGTGGTGCATGAGTGTATAATAAAAACACATAGATTATAAATAATAACATTGGTATATGCATAATATAAATAGTCTATATGTAATATGCACAGGCATGTAATACACATAGTTTTAAATAATATAATTTATATAGGTCTATATGTATAATATGTGTAAGTGTGTAAATATACACTTAGATATATAGTATCTATAATATATAGGTATATATAATACTCCTGAGTATATAAGTATAATATATATTAAGTAGATATATCTATATTGACAAATTACTTAGGTATGTATATAATATACATGGATATATATTTATATGCATAGGTATATAAAATATAGATAGATATATAAATCTAAATACATAGATATATTTGTGTAAAACATATAGGTGTATATAATACACACATACAAATTACATACATAGGTGTATGTATATACATCTAAATATAAATACATATAATACACACAAATGTTTGTATAATATACATTGGTGTATATCTCTATATAATACACAGATATATTTATTACATGCATAGATATATATAATATACATAACATACTTTTTAAAATGGAAACATATTGGTTTCTGAGCATTCACTCTCTTCTCTACAATACAACCAGAGCGTTCTTTTGAAAACACCAGACTGATCACGTTCCTCCTCTGCCTGAATTTCTTCATCGCCTTCCCCCATTGTATTTGGATAAAATCAAAATTTTTAATCCCTTCTGCCAAGGTCTGCCTTTCTGACCTGCCTAGACTTACTTCTCCCACCTCCTCTGAGAACAACTTCAGTCATCTTCATCCTCCCCCGAGCCCCTGCTCTGACTGTGCCTGGACACCTCTTCCTCATCCTTCCTCAGCAAACCTTCACGTGAAATTAGGTCCCCTGTCAGGCATTCCTCGGTAGCCTGCATTTGCCTGCCAGAATATTCAGGCATCTTTCCTCAGTGCTAGACAGCAAGCCTCATGAGGATAGGCTCCCTGACTAGCCTGCATCTCCAACTCCCATCGGTGTCAGGCCATCAGAGGGCCCTTTAGAAATACTTAAGTAGAAGATTGCAATTTTATGGCTTTTTAAAAAAAATTCGCTTAATAGTATATTATGAGTATCTTGCCATATCAAGAAATAAATATCTACATTATCATTTTTAATGGGATTATAGTGTTCCATTGTATGGATGTACCATAACTGATTTAGTTGATTTTCTATAGCTGGACAAAATGATGCTTCCAAATGTGTTATAAAGTGTTGTAATTGACATTTCTGTGCAAACATGTACCTAATTTGCCTGACCAAAAAAGTTGTACCAATTTATACTCCATCAGCATTGCTTGGTGTCTTTTTTACATTTCTGCCTCAATGCTGAATATTATTATTAAATTCTTTTGTCACTGATAGTCATAGTTCAAAGTTGCCTGTCTCTGATAACTAGGGATATTTATTCATTCACTTTTTTCATTCTATAGGCACTTATTGAGAGCCAACTCTATGTTATAGCAAAATGAACATGTTCTAAGGTCAATATCACATTGTAGCTCAAGAATACATTTAGAATATGGTAGGGAAAACCTCCTCTCGCTTTTTTTCCTTTAAAACATCTTTGTTGTTACTATTGTACACTGATTATTCTAGATAAACAGAGTTATTTTTTTCAAGGAACTTAAAAAAACCCCGCAGTTATTTTGAATTGGAGTGCATGAAATTTATAGATTTGAGAAGAAATCAATCTTTGTCATATTGAGTCCTCTCCCTCAAAATCACAGCAGTTTTCAAAATCTCAAGTTTTAAAAATGTCTCTTAAAAAAACCCTTTCAAATATGACCACCCAAAGATAAACACTATTAACATTTGGCCAAATATCTTACTAGATCTTTGGAGGCGTATGTATGTTTATAAATAGATAATTTTACCTCAATGAGATGTGTGTGCTGTTTCATTAACTAAAAATAACTCAATAACATATTGTGAACATCTTTGCATTTTAATAAAACAATTCTACATCATCATTTTATAAACGGACATAACAGTCTTCCATTGGGTGGATGTATCATTATTTAACTAGTTCCTGTTGATAGACATTCAGGTTGTTTCCAAATTTTAAAAATCAAAACAATGAAGAATGAACATTTTTGTATAAATATATTCATGTCTTGTTATCTTTTTAGAATAAATTCCTAAATATGGAAAGTTTGGGTCATAAGGTACATACATTTTTAGTTATATTACCAAACTAGGCTTCAGAAAGCTTGTATATAATTGTCTTCCACCCGCAGCATTTGAGAATGCTCATGTAAATCCAAAAAAGAAATTAGAAAAACATTTCCATTTATAATAGCAGCCAAAAGAATAAAATACCTAGCAATAAATTTAACTGAGGAGGTCAAATACTCGTACACTGAAAAATACAAAATATTGTAGAAAGAAATAAAAGGAGACCTAAATAAACGGAAAGACATTCTATGTTCATGGATTGGAAGACTTAACATGATCTACACACTCAATGCAAACCCTACCCAAATTCCAGTGGCTTTCTTGTCAGGAATGGAAAAGCTGATCCTCATATTCATAGGAAATTGCAAGGGGCCCCAACAAACCAATAGAATTTTGAAAAAGAACAAAGTTGTAGGACTCAGACTTTCTCACTTCAACTTACTACAAAGATAAAGTAATTAAAACAGTGTGGCACTGGCATAAAGATAGACATATAGATCAAAGGAATAGAATCAAGAGTTCAGAAATAATCCCATATATCTATGGCCAGTTGATTTTGACAAGGGTGCCAAGTCCATTCAATGGGAAGGAAATCTTCCTCTTTGACAAATAGTTCAGGAGTGACTGATATGCACATGTGAAAGAATGAAGTTGGACCACAAACTCACACCATGGAAAAAAATTAACTCAAAATGGGTCAATGACCTAAATGTAAGAATTAAAATCATACAACTCTTAGAAAAAAAATAGAGGTAAATCTTCACAACCTTGGATTTGAGACTGGATTCTTTACTATGACACCAAAAACACAAGCAACAAAAGAAAAAAATCAATGTTAGACTTCATCAAAATTAAAAGTTTTGTGCATCAAAGAATTTTATCAAGCAAGTGAAAAGATAATCTATAGAATGGCAGAAAATATTTGCAAGTCATATATCTGATAAGAGTCTGGTATCCGGAATATATAAAGAAGCCCTAAAACTCAACAACAAATAATCAAACAACCCAATTAAAAAACGGCCAAAGCACTTAAACAGATATTTCTTCAACAAAGATGTACGAATGGCCAATAAGCACATGAAAAGATATTCAGCATCTTTAGGCACTGTGGAAATGCAAGTCAAAGCTACAAGGAGATGCCACTTCACACCCACTAGGCAGGCTATAGATTAAAAAAAAGGAAAAGCAGAAAATAGCAAGTGTTGGTGAGGATGTGGTCAAATTGGGACCTTCGTGCATTGCTGGTGGGCATATATAATGGTGTGGCTGCTGTGGAAGACAGTTTGGCAGTTCCTCAAAAAGTTAGACATAGAATTACTGTGTGACCCTGCAATTCCAGTCTCAGGACATACCCAAAAGAAGTGAAAACAGATGTTCAAACAAAAACCTGTACGTGTATGTTCATAGCAGCACTATGTATAATAGCTAAAAGGTGGAAACAGCCTAAATGTCTGTGAACGAGTGAATGGATAAACAAATCGTGGTATATATGTACAATGGAATACTATGCAGCCATAAAAAGGAGTGAAGTAGTGATCCATGCTACAACGTGGACGAGCCTCCAAAACATTATGCTAAGTGAAAGAAGCCAGACACAAAGGTCACATGTTATATGATTCCATTTACATGAAACACCCAGAACAGATAAATCTGTAGAGACAGAACACAGACTGGTGGTAGCCAGGGGCTGGGGAGCGGGGAGGATGGGGGAGAAAGTGTTTAACAAGTAAGAGTTTTACTTTGGAGTGATGGAAATGTTTTGGAACTGGATAGAAGTGACAGTTGCACAACACTATGAATGTTCTAAATGCCACTGAATTATTCACTTTAAAATGGTTAGTTTTATGTGATATGAATTTTACCTCAATAAATTATTTAAAAACCAAGCAAGCAGAAAAATGCAGTGTGTGATTTGTGACCAGGCATAAAAGGGAACCTCATAGACTGGAGCTGATTCTAACCTTGAGCTCCTCACTTCCAGAACAGTAGTCATGTGACCCAAGAAAGAACCAGGAAACCCAGGTCCCACAATAGCCGTGACTTTAGCCTACTGTTTTCTGCTGTAAAGTTACCATACATTTGCTTTTGAAAAAAAAAAAAAAGAATGCTTATGTATCCTGTGTCTTTGCCTATGCCCTGGGCATGGAGAATCTTTTAAAAGTGACATAAAGGAGGAAGGGGGAACCCGAGGTTATCTGGGCTGCAGTATTCTAGGCTAAGGAATGAGCATATGCAAAGGCCCTTAGGCAGGAACATATCTGGTGTGTTCTGAAGGGAGACCAGGTGGCTGGAGCAGAGTGAAAGAGAGGGAGGGAGCAGGAGGTCACGGTGGCCTGATCGAGTAGGACCTCAGGGACTACTGTGAAGATGAGCGTTTCCTTAGTGAAAAGGGAAGCCAGCTAAGAGTTTGAGCTGAAGAGTGGCTTGATTTGACTTCACGATCTTACTTAGGTTTTAACAGGACAGCTGCGATGGAGAATTGAATGTAGATGGTTATGCAAGTGACTGATTAATTACAAGTGTGATAAGAGCTAGGAAGGCGGGTCCAGGGTGCTTTGGGAAAGTAAAACAGGAGACCCTGACTTGGTCTGGGGGTGGGGAGCTCAGGTAGGCCTCAGGTAGCATTTGGGCCTCAGGGAGATTGAGAGCCATTGTGGGAATTTGAGCAGGGGCATGAAGAGTTTGGTGGGTAAATAGATCCAATGCTGGTCACACCCTCTGCTAGGGGATGCTTTGGGAGTTTTCCTCAAGTGGGAAACCAGAAGCATTCAGCTGGCTGTGAGTCTGGAGAGGGCTCGCTGTGATTGTCCAGCCTCGTGGGAGGAGGAGAGGGTAGGAGGCAGGCTGGTGAGCCTCGGGGCACTGCGGGACCCACTTACTTCACCATCATTCCTGACATGTGTCAGGCACTCGAGGGCCCTCATGGCTCTAATTGAAATTCTCTCTGTCACTGAGACGTCAGGTGAGACATGGCTCTGTCTCTAAGTGAAGCTCTGGGTGGAAGCTTGACAGCTCCAGGTGGGAGGCATTCCTGCAGTTTCATCACTCAGGGACAGATCTGGCCACACCCTCCATGGCATCCTGGGTCTTCTGGCTGGTCCTTTGCATCCAGGAGAGTCTGTGGTCATAGGCCTTACAGCCAGGAACACAAGTGTCTGGTAATTCTCCTCCAAGCACCTCTGTATCAGGCAGAGTCAGCAGGAAGCAGAGAGAACACTCCAATTAGGTTAATTCAAGGAGGAATTAATAAAAGGGCTATTTACAAAGGTGTGGGCAAGGTGTAGGGAAATCATAAGTGCTAGCGCCATACTTGGGGCCGGTAAGAGTGCTCTTCTTTCTAGGTCCAAAGGGAGGAAGTTGGAGGAAGTACCAGATATTGGAGCCCGGACGGAGGGAGTCATGGAGAGAAAGCTGGGGGACAGGAGCTGTGTCCCTCAGCTGACAGACACAGCCAGACCCAGGCAACCTTGCAGAGAGTGAGCTGGAAGAATAAATACCCTGACTGCACCTTCCTCCCTTCCTCTGATCCCCTGCCAGGACTCCCCAGTGGTCAAGCCCAACCAGAAGCAAGGGTCAACGGAGCCTGTTGATGATGCCCGTATGGCTAGAGAAGCGTGGAGAGTAGACCTAGAAGAACGAATGGAAGATGTTCTTGTTCCTCTGGGCCGGGACCTGCCCTGGGCGCAGGATCCAGAACCAGATCAGACACAGTCCCTGTCTTCAGGGAGCTTTCAGTGACACGAGAGTGGGGCCAGAGTGACATACAGTAAGATTAGTGCTATGATAGAGGGATAAACAAATTGCATGGGCTTTCTGGTTGAACAGACCATTAAACAGGGGAAGTGAGGGGTAGAGAGACGGATGCCTGGCTGCTCTCCCAAGTGCAGCCGCAGCGGCATAGTTACCACATTTTTAAAGGTGATGGTTGGATGTGAGAGTTTTCGTACTATGTGGATAACAGCAACAGCACTCCCTCACAAGCTTATTGTGGAGACTGAATGAGATCCTGGATGGAAACTTCCTAGCACAGCACTCGGCACTTTGCAGGCGAGCAGTCAACAGCAGCCCCGTGGCTGTCTTTTGGTCTTCTGGCCTCATCAAAGTAGTCTAGCTAACTCGACTGAGTTAATAAGCAAGACAGGAGGAGCACCTGGAATCCCCACCCGGTGACTCTGTGATTTATATGGCTACCATTTATTATGTGCTTGCTCTGTCCCACACACAGTGCTGAACTTTTTACATATGTTATCCCTACAACTTTTATGGAGGGGGTAGGTAGATAATATTATTTTTCTTCCTCGTGTGCCTCTTGTGATGGTTTTAAACCATTCTTGCAAATTCTTTAACACTTTTCCTGTTAAAAGGTGAGGTCTATGTCCCCTGCCTTTGAATCTGGGCTGTTCTGAGTGACTTACTTGTAACCAGTGGAATGCAGTGGAATTGAAGCTGTATAATTTTGGAGGTTAGTTCAGAAAAGGTCATGAAGCCACTGCCTGGTGTCTTGGGACATGCACCCTGGAGGAAGCCAGGCACCACAGAAGGAGTCCCGACTACTCTGAGACAGCCATGCTGGGGAGACCACATGTGGACACTTTGGTTCACAGCCCAGCTGGTGACCAGCATTAAGTGCCAGCCATGTGACAGAGCCATCCTCGATGTCCAGCCCAGCTGAACCCTCCCCGGATTCCTGACCCATAAAGTGACGAGTGAAATAAAGTGGCTGGTTTGGGCTGCTAAGTTTTGGAGTAAATTTTTCTACACCAGTGGTAACTGGGACATCTCCCCACTCTTGCCATCCTGTGGGTGGAACCTATTTCTCCAGACAGACTTTAGGCCTGGCCGTGTGAATGATTTTGGCTGTTGGGATGTGAGTGGATGCGATGCACCCCATGTCCAACCAAAAGCTTTAAACGTGTCCAGGTGATTTGGCCAGCTCTCTCACATTCTGTAACAGGCCATGGGAAGATTGTGCTCCAGATACTTGTTTCCTTTCATCCTAAAATGAAAAAGACCTGAATTCTACCTACAGCCTGAAGCAGAGCTGCCCCAGCTGACCTACAGGCCTGGCAGTGAGAAATAAATGCTTCTTGTGATAAACCACTGAGATTTTGGGGTTGTCTGTTACTCTGTATCATCACATCACAGCAATAGCTGACTAAGATGGGATAGGTGGGTAATGCTATTATTCCTGTTTCCCAGATGGTAAGACTGAAGCAGAAAGGTTAAATGAATTGCTCACGTCATAGCTAGAGAGTCAACTTTGGAACTCATTTAACCATTGTCTCCGGAAAGGCATATGCATTAATAGTTTGCTCATGGGCCCAAATGTGTTTCCAGCATGCCTGCTCAGCCCCTGGCCTGGACATCTATAGCAACTTCAATTCCTGGAGGAGCTGAGGACACTGTATATGAGATAAATAGCCAATGAGAGCCTGTTTCCCAGTGCCTAAAGCCTCAACCTTGAAACCGCAGCTGGATCATCTATTATTCTTCCCAGAGCACAGAAGAGGCGGCCAGGTGCGTGGAAATATATAAAAGCTAAAAAAGCTATGCTGAAGCCTAAATACATAAGGAAAGCAGGTAGCACTCCACTTCATTCTTCCTCCTCTGGTCTCAGAGGTGGAGCGTCGTTAAAAGCATTCTGAATCGGTACACATTTTTATGCATTCAGAGTCCGCGTAAAATCTATTCAAGTGTCTATAGCTGTGTCTGGCTGTGTGTGTGCATATGTGTGAGTGTTGCACCACAAAAGAACATATTTGGGGGATAATGTGGCTAAAGAGGCTGGGCTTTGGAGTCAGACAGTCTTTGATTTAAATATGACCTCCCATTGTGTGACCTTGGACAAGTTTTGCAACCACTCTGAGTCTTAGTTCGTTCATCTTATAAATAGGAGGCAGCAATACTTGAATAAGGAACAGGGTTGGCCTCCCTGAAGCAATGTATATAAGGCACCTACCATCTTGTTGGGGCTCAGTGAACATTTGCATCCTTTTCCCCCTCGTCATCTTTTATAAACAGTGACTACAAATTACAGATTGCCCAACTTGAGGACTTCCCATGAATCCTGCTGGCATCTGGGGAGCTGCCTGTGCTCCAGGGATGATGGAGGCGGGAGCCCCTGTCGAATGGGACCGGAGTCCTGCATCTCCACATCTGTACGTATACAGTCCTCTAACTAAGCACCAAAAGGCGTTCCTAGAGAAAGGGGCTTAAACCAGGAGACATTTGGGTCTGGTTGAAACCCTGTCTTTATTATTTGTTAGCTTTGACCTGGGTGATTACTTAACCTTTCTATGCCTTGTTTATTTTCCTTTCTGTAAAATGGGCATAATATGTGTATCCTGCTTACCAACATGTTATCAGCATTCAGCATGGTGCCTGCCACCTAGTGAGTGTCATGAGGATTGAACAGAGTAACACGTGCATAATTGTCCAGCTCATAGGAGGCACTCAGTTAACACTGGCTCCCCTAGTGGTACTGTTGGCATAAAGGCAGGACCTTTTAAGGCAGGGAACTCAATAAATTTTAACTGAATCTGAGTCATCACTGTAATAGCACACTCTTAGATCTTTTTTGGAGCTCTTTGATTATGTTTTGAGGAAACTTGGGGTCCACAGTCTATAAATTGACATTTTCAGAGCCTGATTCTATCTGCCTTAAGAGACATAACTGACTCTTCTCCTGAGTACCTCCCATCCTACGTTGCTGCCATGCTTCCTTCAACCTGAGGGCATTTGCATACGCTGTTCCTATTGCTGTGAGTGCAGAAGTCATCATCATCATCGTCAACACAATCATCATCAGTGTCATTACCATCATCATCACCATCATCATTCTCATAATGACCGTCATCAATATCATAATCATCACCATCATCACCACCACCACTACCATTATCAGCTCCTCAGCAGCATCATTGTAATTGTCATCATCTCCACCACAGGAACTATTACCAACACTCCCACCATTTATGGAGCCCTTACTCTGTACTATACTAGCTGCTGTTAAATGCTTTGTCTTATTAAATCTTTATAACAAATCTCTAATGTCACTACAATTATTAGCTTCATTTTACAGACAAGGCAGCCAAGACATGCAAGAGTGAAATAATTTGCCCCAAATTAACCATTGGTAGGCACGTGATTCAAATCCAGGTAATATCACTTCTAGGCTAACTTTCTTAGCTGATAAATGGAATTGCTCCTTCTCCCCATTCCTTACCTAGTTAACCCACCCTTCATATCTCAGCTTAAAGGTTCCGACCTTGGAAGTCTTCCTTGACTGACTTTACCACCGCTGTGAGCACACAGAGCTCTTTTTAAGTTTTCTTCATAGTGCTTTTCATGATTAGTAATTTCACATTTATTTGTGAAGTGATTTGATTAATAGCTGTCTCTTCCAAGCTCCGTAAGGGATGGCAGGCACTGGTCTTTTTTGTACGCCATCTTATGCCCTGCGCCCAGAGTGGAGGCTGGCTCAGAGTCAGTGGTCCACAGTATTGTTGAATGAATGAACCCTGCCTCTATCATTAGCCTAGATATGGCCTGCTCCTCGGTTCTCCAGTCTTTTCAGGTCAACCTTCTTTCTAACTTATATTTTGTGGGCTCTCTGGGTTCTAGTTGAAGCAAGTGTTATCCTCCTTGGCTCACCATTATCTAGGTAGACTCTCCAACACTGGCTCAGAATCAGGGCGTCTTTGAGATTGGACAGGTTGGGGTGAGGAAAATCAGGAGAGATGGAGACCAGGCTGTTGTAATAAGAAAGGCTTGGCAGAGAGGCCGTGGATGGATGACGCTCAATGGCAGTGGTGGCAGTGGGGACCAGAGTCAGCCACAAAACTAAAAAATGATATAAGGCAGAAATGACTGGGCCTGGTGTCTGGCTGAGGGGAGCAGATGGGTGTGGGGCATCATCAGTTGCTCTAAGGTTTCAACTTTGGAGGAAGAATAATTCATGGTGACATCTACTGCCTCGATGGGCATCCCGGGCTGATCTCCCTGCGTACGATGGGCTCTGTTATGTGTCTTGCTTTTGCATCACTCTGTCCTCTGCCTGCAATGCCCTTTTCTGTCTTCTCCACCTGGAAAACTCATATTCACCTTTCAAGACTCAGATCAATAGTCTTTTCTGCAGACGTTGTTGCTGGCTCTGGGCTGCCACCCATTTTGGTTAGATCTTTTCTAAATTGTGCGCTGAACTGGCATCACATGTTTATGTGCTCATCTGCCCCATTGGCTGTGAGCTCGTTGGGAGCAGGCTTTGTCAGCCTGGACCTCCCCTCCCCTCCCCTCCCCTTCCTTCCTTTTCCTCCCCCAATATCCATCCAACCCTTGTAATGCTATAATGTGACACGTGTCCTATTAACTACCAGAACCATAATAATAAAACAAAGACGGGATGGGGGAACAGGGGAGGTGGGCTCTGGCTTGGCAGATCACATCTTTGGCTGAGATCAGGGCCTGCAGAAAGAGGAGTGTGGAGTCCTTAAGACAGCAAACACCCCTTCCTGCTCATGATGAGGGGAGACCTTCTGCCTGGATCCCTTGACATGGACCATTTGATTTCCTGACACACTGCAGTTCCTCCTGTCTGAGTTTGGATTCAGATCATCACATCAGAGTTATGGAGCGAGCAGACCAGAAAGTGGGTTTAACGACATAAGCACCGCTGCATGTGGGTTTCTTTTTCTTAACTATGTTATCTATAGCCAGAATGAGACAAGCAGTGGGCGTTGTGTGGCTGGCCTCCTGCTGCAAAGGCTTCCTGAGTGGGGGAATCCACAGGCGGTGGTGCTAAACCCACTCATCCAATGATATAAGCACCCTGGGGCTGCTGTGCACTTGGACTCTCCTTATTGAGCTTGGCGATGAAAGTAGGGGTCCTGCGCGTAGTCTGGGAAATGCCACCAGGTACCCCCAGTTCCAGCCATGGGCTCTTTGACTATATTGCCTCTTGGGACTCAGTGCTGGGACCCTGGGGACCTGACCCCTGACCACCTAGCAACTTTCTTTCCTTCTTGGATAAGTCACTTAACCTCTCTGTGCCTCTTTTTCCTCATCTGTCCAATGGGGATCATGATAATACCCACCTCACAGGATTGTGGTGAGTATGGAATGATATAACCATGTAAATTACTTAGAGCAGGGCCTATCACACAGTAAGCGTTAGCAACTATTGCTGCCATTCCACAGTGATTATTGCTGTTGTCATTTTAATTTTTTTCCGCTGGGTCCTGATGCTGTTCTTTCAATTTTGACCAGATCTTGGCAAGCCTGGTACCTTCTCTTTATTCAAGTCTCATCCTAATGTCACGTTCTCAGAGAGCCCTTCCCTGACTCCCAAATCCAGAGTAGTAACTGCACTTGACCACTCTCAAAACTATCCTGTTATGACACGTCATTGTCTCTATAGCACCCATCCTACTTCGCATTCTTATTTGTGTGCTTATTCATTGCCTCTCCCCATCCTGGAATGTAAGCATCCCTGTCTTCTTTACCACAGTCTCCCAAGTGCTCTGCACAGCAACCTGCACCCTGAAGGTCTCAACAATTATTATTATTAGTTGAATGTCTTCATCAGACATCTTGCGCCTTATTCTGAACCTTTGTAAGCTTGGTTCACAACTGAGTCCCACAGGAGGGAGAAATTGAGATTGGGTGACATTGTTTTTCAATGTTTCCTGCTCTGCTTCCCTTCCACCCCTTGGTGGAGCCCTTGTCACAACTTTCTAGTGAGTGTGTCCTGTTCTTTTACTCTCAGGACTAGACTGGAAATACATCATACTAAAGTGTAAATGATTGATACGGACAAAGTACCACCTTCTCTTACAAGATCAAAGCCTGACTTATTCTGCTTGCCCTCCTTACAGGGAAAGATGCAAGGATGGTGCAGGGCTAAGAGGGTGAAGGTGCTCATTCCAATTCCTCTAATTAGCTGTGTGATCTTGAACAAGCCACTTACCCTCTCTGAGCCCTGGTATCAATATTTTTAAAATGTGCTTCTTCCCGTGTGGGATTGTTGTGAATGTCAAATGCAATCCCTGTGTCTGAAAATGACTTGTCTCTTATAAAATGCTCTCTGAGTAAGCTGTTATCGTTGTTTATCATAACAGAAAATAAGGAGAGCGAGTGAAGTGAGTGACAAGTTGAATAGAAACCAGCAGTGTGCCTCGGAGGAATCCTTGTCTCCCTGTCTCTTATTCGCCACTCAAGGCCTTGGGTTGCCTGAGATACGATCACTCTCCAGGGCGCCCACTCTCCTCCAGCTCCTGTCCTGCCCCTCCCCTCACTCTCAGTACGGCTTTGAAGAGGAGCCCCAGGTCCCACCAATTCAGGGAAACAAGGGATGCTGACATCAGCTGTGTAAACTCTCGAAGTTAAGTCTCCCTTCAGTCCCGAGGGCCTCTTTCTAGGCGCTAAAGCACACCCAGTCTTCCTCTTGCCCACATCATCCCCTCGCTGGGTCCCTTGGAAGCCTGAATTCCTTTTCTCCTTCTCCTTGCTGCCTTGGTCCAAGCTCGGCTGCCCTGGTCTGAGCTCCTGCCCCTGACAACAAGCAGCTTCTCTAGGTCAAGCTGGGTCTCCCCTCGGCCTCCCTTTTCCCCTCCCCACATCTAAAGCCTCTTCCGTTCATGAACATCCACTGAGATTGCGGAAGGGCACAGGACAGACCAGGGACATGTGTGCTCGGGCCGTGCTCTCTATGGTGAAGGCACTTGGGAGGGTGGGTGCTGGAGCCTGGCTGCCTGGGTCCCTGTCCCGGCTCTGGTGCTTACTAGCCCCGTGACCTTGAACAAGTTACTTCCCCTCCTTGTGCCTTTGCTTATCCATCTGCAAAATGAAGATGATCATTGAACCTACATCAAAGGATTTTTATGAGGATTAAAATGGATTCATTCACGTAAAGCGCCTAGAATGATACCTAGCAGAGAGTAAGTGCCCAGTGAATATTGTTTTTTTTTTTTTATCATTAATAAGGAGTGAACTGCTTCCTTATTGGCAAACTCTAGTCAAAGGTGACCTCAACTTTGAGGTGGGTGCCCCAGGTAAGTCCTTTTCTCCCTGGACCCTGCCCCTCTCCTTAGGATGTTCCCAAGAGAGGTTTGTCCATGAGGAATCTTTGGCCCTAATTCTTTTCTCCTTTCTGTAACCTCACCCTTTGCCAGGCAACTTTGCAGTTGCTCCACTGACGGCAGATGAGGGAGGGTCCCTGCCCTTTGAGCTGGGGTTCAGCCAATGACTTCTTTTGGCCCCCAGGGGAGTATGGGCAGAAGTGGACCGCTCTATATTTTGTCAGTTCCATGCCCAGGTTGTAAGATGCCTTACCTTCTTGTGCCTCTGCCACCATCATGAAAACAACATGCCCTGGCTAGCCAGCTGGTCTGAGGAAGATGAGAGACACTGGAGACAGCGTGGAGCAGACCTGTACCTGATGTTCAGCCTGGAGCTGTGCACCTATGCCTGTCGTAGCCCAGCCAAGCCGGGCCAAGGTCAGCAGAACCCCAGCCACCCCACAGACGCATGAGCGAAATAAGTGCTTCTTGTTGTGTGCTACGGAGATTTGTGCTTGCTTGTTAGGTGACAATAGCTGACTGATACACCTAGTGAGTGGGGGAACTGCCCTATTATTGTTGACCAGGCCTGGGCTCCCAAACCCAAAGCAGGGAATGGCTGGTAAGCTGAGCTGGACCATGTGGAGTACCATTTGCCCTAAATTAGTTGAGTCAGATTGAAGTGGACTGTCATGAACGTCCTTGCTGCCAGTTGCTCCTCAATCCCCACCCTGTTGCATGTACAAATCCGAGCCTTAGGTCACTCGGCACCAGGGTTGCATGTAGGAAAGAGACAGAAGAGACCGGGAGATGGAGAAACACGGACTGATGGAGCAAGGCCTGTCTGGCAGAGCACCTTGCTGCTCCAGACACGTGAATGAAAGAGAGGAGAGGCAGCCAGCCAGGTCTTTCCCAAGAGATTGGGCTCTGAGTTGGTTAGCTACTTCTGCTGCTTGGGTAGAAGAGGGAAAGGAGTGAAAAAACAACACCAACCCTAAAGTGAGGTGACACCCCTACCAGAAGGTGAGGCCCAGCCAGCGCCTCGAGTCAGCCCATACATTGCGAGAATCCCTTCCCTACAGGTGAGGTGGCGTCAGAGAGGAGAAGGGGCAGGCTGGGGCTTTTGTATATTTATGCCCCGTCCTCATCACTCTTTCCCCATACCCCTCTTTATTTATTTATGGATTTTACATGGTACTTGTCTCTTCTTGAAATTCTCTATCGATCACTTTATTTACTTGTATCTGTCTCCCAGCATTAGAATGCGAGCTCCATCAGGGCAGTAACCGGATTTGTTTTTTCATGGCTGTATATCCTTTGCCTGAAATAGTAGCTGGCACAGGGTGGGTGATCAATAAATGTTTGCTGAATGAATGAATAAATGAATGAGTGAATGAATGAATTCATGCAATGGCCCATGCTGTATCAGGTGAGCCTGGTTACTGTTTGCTCGTTGCCCCTTTTCCTTCTCCTACCATATCTTTGCCCAAGTTGCAGGAACTAGAAGACCTTAGCCAAGAGGCCCATTCTTTGATTCAGAAATTTCTCTGGTCTTAGACACCCTGGGGTCTGGAACCCGCTTTCCATCTGTACCTCTGGGCTCTATCTTGTTTAGTTTCACACTTGGACCACTTTGTACTGGTGATTTGATTAGGACCCATCTCCCTTCTGGCCCTATTCTACTTTTGGTTTGGCTATCTAGAGAGCTTACCGAGAACACAGCACCTCTGTTCCCAGCCAGGCTTCAGCACATAGCCCTCCAGGCAGAGAAATGTCCCCCACCCACCTTGCTTGTCTGGTGGGGATATTGACAATCAGCTCCTTCTAGCAAGACCATGGATAGACCAACTGTGGAGATATGTCAGCCTGTGTGATAATAGTTCTTACAGTTTAGCCTCTTAAAAGTCTTTGCCGACTTATCTTTATTGTTTTAGCTCATTCTGTTCCCATTTGCTCATTCAGTGATTCATGCAAATGCATGTAGCAACTTCTATGCCAAGGGACTTTGCTAATATCCTTTGCAAGGATGCCTTTGTGAAATGCCCAGGAAGGCTGCTCTCACTGC
Source organism: Equus przewalskii (assembly GCF_037783145.1). NCBI lineage: Eukaryota > Metazoa > Chordata > Mammalia > Perissodactyla > Equidae > Equus > Equus przewalskii. The sequence continues at coordinate 31,502,906 of NC_091851.1, forward strand.
TCTGGGAAGGACGGCTTGGCTCCAGGGTGTAAAATGAAACCGAAAAATTTCCAGGTGGAGTGTTGGCTGAACTCCATGGCTGCTGCATGAGTTCAATCAACCTTCCTCACTCGCAGCTGCTGAGGTGGCTGGGGATCCATTCTTTGCTATTTGACTCCTCCAAGTTCACGTACATTTGAGTTACACTTTGTAACTGCTGCCTTTAACTTACTATTCTCAGCCTCTGGTTTTCTTTTGATTTATGCCTGGAGCCTTAGGGTCCCTCTTCAGAGGCACCTTATCCTTCTCATTATCACATCTCCTTACATCTGGCCAGAGTCACTGGTACATCCCTACAGGGGCATTTAGCAGAAACTCGTGAGCGTTACAGACAATTCTCCTTCCAGCTCATGGCCCGAAGCTCAATAACATTTGCAAGGGAGAATAATAGTAATGATAATGACTAATAATTTTTGAGCTCTTGTTATGTGCCAGGTACTGTGTTAACATTTAACATACATTTTTCATAGCGCACTATTAAGGGAGGCACTATTCTTGTACCCATTTTACCAATGAGGAAACTGAGGCAGGGAGCCTTTGAGGGACTTGTTCTGGATCACATGACTCGTGAGAGGTGGAGCCAGGATTTGAATCTAGGTCAAAACCTCTGCTTGTAACTCCTGTATTTTCTGAAGGCAAGAGGAGCAGGTATCAGGCGCCAGTCAGGGAACTGAATCGCTAAGACAGTTGAAGCCATGACCACAGAGGGAGCCCTGAGCCCTTGAAAGGGGCATCTTGGCAGGCAGATCTCATCTCAGGAGCTCTCCACAACTGGCTGGGTTCTGAAGCCCAGATCCCTTACCTGCTCCATCAGCCTGACTCTGGATCTCTCTACAGTTTTTGCCTCTCCATGAAACTGGGAGGGTGCGTTTCTTCCATTTGCTCCTCTGGAAGCACTCTCCACCCTTCCCCTGCCAGCTCTGTGCCTGGGAGGCTGACCTGTATGGACCGCATCGTTGGACTTCCAGATGGTTCAGCCTGCTGGCACCAGCAAGAAACCCAATGGAAGGAGGAGAGTAGGGATCTTTACCTCCCCACCCGCTCCCTGTGTTTCGACCGGGTCTTAGCTCCTGTCAGCAGCCCTCCCCACATAGTGCTCTCTCTCCAGGTTCCGGGATCTATTCCTTCCCCTCACTCATTCCAGGCTGGAATGGGTAAGAGCAGCCCCCTTGTTACTATCCCCAAGATTCTGCACTCTTCTTTGTGGTTTTCCTACTTCCTGCCCACACTTTTGTAAATGTATGTCTACAGAAGTTCCTTAAATTACCCAGTTGGAGCATTCCATCTCATTCCTATCAGGATTCTTACTGACATCCCTGGACTTTTGAGCCATTTCTAACCTCAGATAACCAGCCATTACCCAAACCCTGACTTTCCGCCACCCCAACCATTCCACGTTGGAGCCCCTTCCTAGTTTTGGAGATGCAGTGTACTGTGGAAATAACACTGGCTCTCAGGTCAGCGTGGGGTTCAAAGCCTGGTTCTGACACTCGCTGTACGACTTCAGGTAAGTTACTTAACTTACCCAGGCCTCAGCTTTCTCATCTGTGAAATCGGGATGACATTACTTCATAGGTTTATCAAGAAAATTAAATGGCACAGTGCACATAAAGCCGTTAGCCCTGTGCCTGGCCCATAAACATCAGTTTCCTTGGTTTTGTCCTGTCTCTCTTCAGCTCTAACTCTCTGAACCACCCATCCGTTATGTTGGGTTCAGCCTCTTGTCCTTCGGTTGGACAGCTGGCTTTGGTCCTGCCCCGAGACATGGCAGGTAGAACTACAGAGAGGAAGGAGGGACTCCTGACTCCCTGTGGAAGGAGGAGTGGAGAGGAGCTCAGAGGAGGGCAAAAAAGACAATTTGAGGGTCTGAAACACTGACACATGGAGAAGGGTCATTCATTGCAGCAAAGAAGTGAGGGGAGAGTGAGTCAATGCTGGTCTTCATTTATAGCTCCATTTTATCAGCCAGAAGTGGTAAGAGCCAATGTTTCTGATATTCTCAGCTAAAGAAAATTCCAGTGTAATATCCTGACCCACATGTTGGTGGTTCCCACTAAAATGGATAAAGGAAGCTCCCCCTTATCTCCCTCCTAGCTTTTCATTGCATCCTAGCAAAGCTCTGTCTCCACAGTGGAAAGACATCTCTCCTCATTTGGAGTTAGAAGGGCCTGGATTGAAATTTGGCCGTGTAGGGGATCAGAATTTGCCACCCCAAAATATGTCTCTTTGGCTTGATTATTTTTAAGAATGAAAGACTCAGGAAGAAACTTTGAACTTTCTGCTCACTGCCTAAAAGAATTTAAGATAGAAGGTCTGTTCTAGGAGGGAGCTATCACGGTAGATAACTATAGTATAATATGAACCAGGCGTGGTGGACAGGGAGGAACCTAGCAAGGCCCGTTTGATCAAAATCCTCTCCATGTTCCATTGTCTCTGCAAGGCATGGCAAATGGTTGTTTACCAAACATTTACTTTTGCATTTCCATGTGAATTGCCTTCCTTCCCTTTAAAGTCCCAAACCACTACCCCCAACATCCTCTTCTGTCTTTAGCTGAAGATGGTATTTAAGGTAATGGCGTTGGCCATTTGGGCGAGTTACTCAGTTTTCCTGGGTTTCTCTCATCTATACACATGGTATTAAATTGATCTAATTTTCTCCTGTTATTCTGTCTCATGTCAGTTTAATTCTTAGACCAGCCCAAAGGACTTAGAAAGGTAGAGGAATATTTTTTCCTCCCCTACAGCTGCTTTGACCCCTAGCTTGTGGGATTTGGGGAGGGCCTTGAGCACTCCAAGCATCATTTCCTTCATTCTCAAAATAGGGATAATTATAACTACTCATCAACATGGTTGGGCTGATGGTTGAATCAGGAGCAGGTGATGAACATGAAAGACAAGCGTATAATTCAGGCCAGAAAAGCATTCAGCACTCAACCTATGCTTATTTTCTCCTTTCTTTGCCTCTCACTGTAGTAGACAGGTGCCCTTTTCATTTCAGGGGAAACCTGAAGATTTTCTTGTATTACTTAAAACACATGAAAAACCCCTTGATTTTTATTATCCTTCTTCAGCTTTAGGATGAAATGCCTCCCCTCTTGTTAGGTGGTGCATTTTCTATTGAATTGTCACTTTCAAGGATGCTCTCTGGCTCCTTGCAGGCTTGTCTCCACTCAGCCACGGACTGAGGGTGAATGTCTGGGTGAGGGGGACGAGGTTCAGAAGGATGGTTGTTCTGAGTGTCATAAAGTCCCCTGTTTTATTTTGTGCATTCCCTTGTGCCCTTCTACCTTCTGAATGAGCCTTGTCCTTCAAAAAAGCTTTGAATTTGGGACTTAGACCACATACTTGATCTGAGGACAGCTTGGATTTTAGGAGAGAGAACTGGAGATAATGAAAGGAAGCGCCACGTGGGAGGGCTAAGATTAATTTTTATCTCTAACTTTTATTACTTATCACGTATTTTCCTTAATTTGCAACTTGAAAAGAAAATGGTCCTTTATGCACCTGAACATTCACAGTTTTCACTAGCAAGCCACATTATTACTTCGTGGGTGTGTGGGCTGATGTGTTCTTTTTTATAAGCAGAGGCGAGTGAAGTTTCAAGCTTGCCCTCCCGTATTGGGTGTGACTCAGAGAGAGCTCCTCCAGTCAGCAATCTTTCATCTTCTGTCAACTTCATGTTTTAATTGTACTCAAATTAAGCTTTTAAAGCTCAAAAATATAATTAGCTATGTTCCATTTCAATCACAATGATTCAAACCTGGTGATGTGATTCTTGGACATCAGGTGGACTAGCTTGGTCCATCCCCGGCTGCCTGTTAGACTCACCTGTGCAGCTTTGAAAGCACAGATGCTGGCGCCCCACTCCCTAGGACTTTGTTCCATTCATCTGTGGTGGGGCCTGGGAATCTGAATAGTTGTCAAGTGCCACAGGGTTCTGTTGTGCAGCCGAGATGGGAGACCGTGGAGTTGGACAATGGAGACATGAGGTGGGTGAGTCGCTACTGTCCTATAATTTTATTACTATTCTCCATGGAATAATTTTTACTTAACAAGACAGTAAAACAAGCCACACTCAAGGCAGCAGTTAGTCAGAAGTTGCTCTTGGGTATCTAGAGTATAGGAGACAAGAGACAACTGGTCCAGGTACCTATTTCTTGTCGCAAAGCAGTGTGATCTTGGGCAAGTCACTTTCCTTCTCTGGGCCTTACCTTCCCAATTTATCAAGTAGCAGAGTCAGATGAAATATTTTCCATGGGCCTTCCAGTGCTGATGTTTATCATTGCTGAGTCTCTACGGGGAAGACACTTCACTGTGTGGTGGGGGAAGCCCTGTTCCCTCCAGCACGCCCAAGGGGAAACACAGTCACTAGAAGGAGGAGGGAGAGGTGGTGTCTGGGGATATGGCGGAGTCTGGGCTGCAGAGTTAGCCCTGGGGCGACTCTGGCATTGACATGAGGCTCTCAAATAAGTGCTCATTGCCCTTCGATGAGCCTCAAATGTCATTGTCGGCACTTGATTCTTACGGGATGAGAGCACTTGGAATTCCAGATGTGGATGGAGTGGATGCCTGCCTTTGAGAGAAGAGGATCCTCTCTCCTTAGATAAAATGACCAAGCACACGAGCCAGTAGAGGACAGAAGGTCCAGAGACTTGAGAACTAAAGTTTATGCTTTGTAAACTTTAACGACGTGATAAATATGAATTGTTATTTCTCCTATTATTAAATCTCCCCACTGTAGCGTTAACTGGTTCAAGTTTCAGCCCCAGCTTGGCCACTAACTGGCTGTATGATCTCAGATGGGCCAAGCTACCTCTCTGAGACACAGCTGTTCCCTTTGCAAAGAAAGAGGGTAGAGCTGCACCATCATCTAATGACTCTTCCTGCCTCCATCAGATCAGTGTGATCAAAACGTGAAATTAGTGGTCGAACAATCAGTAATCTGAGGCTCACCTTTCAAAAAGGAAAAGGCCAGCTGGAAAATGGCATAATTAAAAGAGGGAAAGAAAACTCTCCGGAGAGGCTGCTATTTCACAAAAAGTCAGCATGTCTGTGGTATTCTAAGCAGCATATTACGGTGACAGAGAAACACGGTGGATGTGCTGAAAGATGAGCAGCAAGTGGCAACTGGAGGTGTCTGAAACAGAAAAGTCTATTTTAAAAGACGACTAATAAAGCTGGAGGAGGCGGCCCACACAGAGATGCTCTGAGCCAGCATCCTGCCGCTGAGACTGCGTTCTCCGGCGTGGAGCCCGGGCCCCGGGAATATCCGTGGCCCCAACAAGTGAGCAAGCAGTGAGCGGCTTTCTGTCTGAGCAGAGGGGCACATGGGCAGAGGTCCCGGGGAAGGGGCTGACTGTAGCCCGGGCAGTGCAGGACTGCGCGCCTCCTGTGAGCTCAGCCGGCTCTAGGCACCGAGTGTGTGCGTGGGTGTGTGTGGGGGTGTTGGGGCATTTTTCCAGGAGCTGCACTGGTGCTGGAAAGCAGCAAAAGTGCAATGGTTAAGAGCAGGGACCTGGAGCCAGACTGCCTGGGTTTGGATTCTGGCTCTGTCACTTAATAGCTGTGAGGTCAGAAGCAAGTTAAGTAACCTCTCTGTATCTCATTTTCCTTATCTGCAAAATTGAATAATATTAGCTAATCATAGGGTTGCAGTGAGGATATGAGTTAATATTTGCAAAGCTGTTGGAACAGAGCCTCTTTACATACTACGTTTGAGATTATATGTATACATATATATATATATATATATGCACACACACAGAGTCATGCATTATATAACGACGTTTCAGTCAAAGACGGACCACATATATGACAGTGGTTCCATAAGATCAGTGCCATGTAGCCTAGATGTGTAGCAGGCTGTACCATCTAGGTTTGTGTAACTACACTCTACGAAGTTTGCAGAGTGACGAAATAGCCTAATGATGCATTTCTCAGAACGTAGCTTGGTCGTTAGTGTTAATATATGTCAAGCAGTTAGAAGATGCCTGGAACATAGTATGTTCTGAGTCAATGCTTGGTTATTATTATTACGATACGCAGGCACCGGCCTTCATTTATTGATGAATTTATCCATTCAGTCTTCCAGCAAACCGAGGTGAGGGTCGATGTCCCAGACTGCTGAGACATTGTATATGTATGTATAATGCGTTCGTTTGTAAATATAAATAAAATGTGGCCTATCAGAGGGGTCTCACCTGCTTATTGGGCTAAGGCCCAAGGCTAATCACTGCCCTTGGTTTTCAACTAAATAAGATACTTTGAAGTCTAGCCTGTGCTAACACCTCGAGGACCCCAACACCCTCCCCTGGTCTCCTCTGAGCATCAGGCCAGATCTGTGGGAGGAAACCCTCAGGCAACCCCATGCCACAGCCTGGGACTGACCCCACTCCCCAGGTTTGTCTCTGAGCCCAGGCTCATATCCCAACTACCCAATGAACGTCTCCACTGGGATATCCACAGGTAACTGTGCTCATCATCCTCCCGCTCCAACTCATGACCACCCCCTCCCAGTACAGACCTTTCCTAGTTTCCTGTCTCAGCGAACAGCAACACCATCCTTCTAGGAATGCAAGCCAGCAACCCGGCACCCTCCCGCTCCCTTGCCCTGCGTCTTCTTCCTTGATAAGTCTCATCTGTCCTCCCCTCGTTCCTTCCTGTATCTCCAGCGGTCTTGGACATCATTGACACATGGCCAATGTTTGCGGGAAGACTGAGTGGGTGAAAGAAGGAATAAATGAAGGCTGATGCCTGCGTATCATAGCAATAAAAACAATCAAGCCCTGATTCAGTACACGCTATGTTTCAGGCACCGTTCTTACTGCTTACCGTATACGAACTCCTCCAATCCCCATAACAGGCATTCACTGCATATTTGTTGAAGGAATGCAAAGCATGCACAAGGAAATCAGGTCCTGGTGGAGCAGCTGCTGTGCCTCCATCCACAGAGTAACAGAAACTTCCCGGTACCTTCCAGGCTTCTGGATAGAGCTTCTGCATCCCCCTGAAAGTCAATGATATTTCCTAACCTTACAAAGCCATCTCAGAGCCAAGTCCTACTGTGCTGTGTCTGGCCTGGTGTGGTGCAGTTTCTGGGCCATTTTCCCCCCGTGCTGGGAAGATGGAGAAGCTGCCGCTTCACTGAGCCCCCTAATAACCAGGCCTTATTTTCCCTGCCACCCCAGGGGCTCTTGCTCACCACGAACTTACTCCTGTGAGCTCTACACAACACACTGTAAAAGGAAAATGGTAATTAGAAGAAACACTTGAGCAGAGGAACTTGTGTGGAAAAATGCTTTAGTTAAACGAAGCAGTGAAGATTGCTTCAAGGTGTTAGACACACACACCCGTCCAGCCATCCTCCTTTTGAATGGAGTAGATGAGAAGATACACACAGTGTGTTGTGCATCTTTGGGCACTGCCTCCCTGGGGCTTAGGGCAGGCTGATCCCTTGGGGGCCACGCCTGAGTGACCAATGAGACTGACAGCATTGGCTGTAACCCCTTTCACATCTCAGCAGGCTCGGACAAAAGGCCCAGCCCAACTAGATGGAATTTAACAGGATTACATCCATATCAGGGCCTCCATTTGTACCAAAACCGCTATACGAAGAGAAGAGTGGGAAACACATGATGGCAGCTCATGTCAGAACATCTCAACTCCTGCTTACTTTTCCCATAGCCTTCATTATCATCAGAAGCTGTGTTTTTGTTTGTGTGTTTATTGCCGTGTCCCCAACTGGACTGGGAAGTCCACAGGGGTAAGGACTTTTTCAGTCTGGTTCACTTCTGTACCAGCACCACGCACAGAGCTTGGCACACAATAGGCCCTCTAGAATATTCCATGAGGGAAGATTCTTTGACTGCTCACTGCAGAATCCCCAGTGTCCCAAACATTGCCCGGTACATAGTTGGGCTTCTAGAACACAAGCTCTGCGAGCAGAGATTTTGTCCCTTCATTGCTATACCTTTGGTATCTAGCATTCTGGTAGGCATTCTAGAATGGGGATCAGGACACTTTTTCTGTAAAGGGATAGATAGCAAACATTTCCAGCTTTGTGGGCCATGCAGTATTGATGGGCACGTCTCTGTTCCAATAGAACTTTATTTACAAGAACAGGCAGAGGGACAAATTTGGAGTAGCTTGCTGACTCCTGCTCTAGCATATAAACTCCGTAATAGCAGGGGGGCGTTTTTGTTTCTTGGTTCTTTTCCAGGGAAAGATTTGTCCAGAGCTAACATCTGTTACCAATCTTCTTCTTTTTTTTCCCCTCCTCAAAGCCCCAGTGCATATTGGTATGTCCCAGTTGTAAGTCCTTCTAGTTCTTCTGTGTGAGCTGCTGCCACAGCATGGCAACTGGCACACCAGTGGTGTTGTTCTGTGACCAGGAAACAAACCTGGGCCTCCAAAGCAGTAAGAGCGCTGAAATTGAACCACTAGGCCATCAGGGTTGGCTTGGGTTTTTAAAAATTTTTTCAATCTCTGGATCTATACCCAGCATCTAGGACAGAGTCTAGCACATGGAGAGTATTCAATAAATATATATTGAATGAATTGAATGAATGAAGGACTAAAACTGGTTTTAGTCAACAGTTCCCTATGGGTCAGGGAAGAAGCAAATACTAGAAGCTTCCTTTTCTTTGGGCTGGTTGGATCACACCTGAAATATCAATCTCAAAGTTGGGAGTCTAGAGTACGTGAAGAGGACAGGGCCTGGGATGAAGCAAGGACAAACGAACTTGTTGCGTGGAAAATGGTGAAAGGAACTGGATTGAGCCTGGAGAATAGACAGGTCAGGTTGGAGACATAGTTTATATATTAAAGGGCTTTCATATGGGAGAACAGTTATGTCTTTCTAACAAACAAGGGGGATATTTCTAGAATTTTCTAGAAGTTAGTTAATAGTAGTCGGACCTGGCTGATATGAGCAGCCTGGCAAGACAGTGAACACTTAATCTACTGGAAGCATTTGAGTAGACATGGGGATGCTGTAGGGAAGGATTCAAATATTGGATGGGGGCAGGATTAGACAATGTTGGTTCCTTTCTGGCCTCAAGAGCCATTGTCATGTGGCTGTCTGCAGCACTGTTCCCCAGCTAACAGGTGGTGATGGCTCTTCAGATGAAACCATACTCCTCAGTCTGGTACAGGAGGTCCCTCGGGATGGCCCCCAGCCAACCTCTCCTGCCTCAGTTCTCCTCTGTATTTTGTTCCACCTCCACCAAATACCATTTGACATTCCCCAAACTCACTATCTGTTCTACTTTTCCCGGCCTTTCTATATACAGTCCTGTATTAGTTTAGGTGCCCCCAGAAGGAGAACCTGAGGAAAAGATTCAAGGGCAAGTAGTTTGAAAGTTGATCCGATGAAGCACTGGAGAAGGAGGAAAGTAAGACTAGAGAGGGAAGACAGCCATTAGAAGGTACCTTATCAAACCTGGGGTGACCAGATTTTAAGCCACTGGAGGGTTTCTGGGAGTCAGTGTAAACACACCTCAGAGTTATCCCACCTGGAGGGGGAGAGAACTGCGGTATTTACACATCACCCCCCATCAATTGTTGGTGGAGGGCTAGTTCAGGTGGTAGAGTGTGGAGAAGGGTAGGGAGGTGTTAATTTCCTAGCACCTCCTGGCCTGTCACTTAGGTGGGCAAAAGTGAGTTTTGGTAGGAAGAGAAAGCCCCCAGGCAAGGAACTGCAGGTGCCGGTGGTTGGAAGACCAGCACTGATGTGATTTAGGGTTCAGAGCCATGAGGAGGGCGCCCAGCAAGGTGAGCTCAAGCTTCCTTCTGCTTGGAACTCCCAACCTCCTCTTCTGCTCTGATTTTGATTCCTCTTCATGGTCACACAGGCTGCTCTCTGGGAATGGAAGTCCCTGGTACAGAAAGGTGTGGGAAGCCATGCATTGATTGGCTCCACCTCAGGATCATATGAAATTTTGGTTGGGCTAGAGGACTGTTGACATGAGTGTAACCCTAGTTGCTGGTCCCAGGAAATGGATGGGGTTCACTCATTTGGGCAAATGCAGGTTGTATGTGTGGTGATGGACATTGATAACACAATACAGTGTGAATGTGCATTCAGTGTCCACACTGCCTCCCTCTCTGACCATGGAACCACTCGATCCCAGCCATTGTCATCATGAAACAAATCTACCTCCTCTGGGACCATCAGCTTGGACCCTCAAGGAGAGATGGTTCACAACCCCCTCAGACCATGATTCTGGCTGCTGATGCTCATGGGGCCAGATCTTTACAGCTGGTTGAACTCCCCAAAACTCAATCTTCTGGCTTCCTCCCCACTGGCTCCTAGCATGCCTTGTGGCTAAGTGGCAGAATAAAGAGACAGGTTAGAAAGAAGATCTACCCTTTCCATGTATATCTTTCATTCATTTACTCATAAATATAAATAGCAAGTGCCTCTTTTGAAACAAATGCAAACAAAATGGGCACCAGCTCTGTCCTCATGGAGTTCACAGCCTAGTGGGGAAGAAGGGCTTTAATCTAATAACCACACACATATGTAATTACAAACTTTACAGTAAGTTGGTGTGTGAATCTGTAGACTGCTTGCTTCTTAACATTTTGGGAAGACTGCCTAAGCCTTTACAAATTCTTCCACATAGCTTCAGGGTAAAAAGCTGTGTGTGGTAGAGAGCAAAGGAGCCAGGTGAGTGTGATCATCTTGGGGCGGCCTGGTAATTACAGCTGATGCATTATTAATACCCAAACACGTGGTCCCTGTTTCCCAGTTGTGAACTGCAGCTTGGGCTGAATGCTGTTAAACCTGAACCATGAGCCCTAAACGGGATGATTTGTCTTCTTGTTTAATGAAAGGTTTTAGGAAATAGAGCCATGTTACCAGGGGCATGCAATTACTTCTGAAATCAAGAGAGCCCGACAGATCTTAGGAGGATGCCAGCTGGTGATAATGGTGCTGTGGTGTCTCATGGGCAGGTGTAGACCCAGCTGAGCTCCAAAGTGGGTGGGGACAACCAGGCAGGTGAGGAAAAGAGAAGGACCATGCCATGCCTTTTACCTTCTCCCAGGAAACCCAATTGAAAACATGAGGGATGGAACTGCCCACTTGTTTCCTAACTCATCTTTTTGTTTTTTCTTGTCACTGTGAATTGCTTTGTAGTTCCAAGAGCATAATGCAATATCAACCACTTTGACTAGAGCTTTCTCCTTGGGAGGCAGTTAGCATATTAACAAGAGGCTGTGCAAAGCCAGGGACAACAGCATTGACCCCTGAGGTCTATTATGCCCCACAGGAAACTTCCCCACAGCAACATCAGTGGAGGCAGCATCTACATGCAATGACTCCTGGGAGGAGCTCCCCTCTAGAAGAGGTAGGGAATGACCTTGGCAAATGCAGAAGCCATTTGGCTCCATTTGCAGACCTTAAATTTTGGCTTGAGAGGAGTAGAGTTAAAAATAAAACTAAATTAGAAGTCTTACTCAAGTGAAAACAAATTCAGCTGTCATTGAAAACTGAAAACTGCATGGATTTTATACTCAATTGTGTGACGTTTGATATAAGGCAACTGTGTGATCTTGGGCAAGTTTCTTGATATCTCTGAGCCTAGGATCTCTCATACGTAAATGTTTTCATTCAACAAATATTTAAGATAGGATATAGCATTTGGGGATATGGGCAGCTGTAGTTTTAAGGGTCAGGCATGGAGATGGGGTTGAGGCAAAAGAGACATGCATGGGACTCTGCCCCTTGGTGAGACACAGAAAGATGATGAAAGAAATCTCTGCTTCAGGTAGGTCAAGCATCCTGGGCCCCATGGATTATAGGGTGGAAGAGGCAGATTTGAAAACAGCCACTACCCAAGAGAGTCACCAACAAGAACCATTTAATTCTTGATATTGGAGCAGCAGTGGGGATGGAAGGGAGAAGGGAGCTCACTTCCTGAACATTTTCTGGGTGCCAGGAAGCACATCGTAAACATACACGTATCATATTGAGTCCCCAGCTATCCAGCTGGTGAGATATTATTGCTCTGGTTTTCAGATAACAAAATGGAGACTTTGAGAGCTGAGTCAACGTGCTTGAAGTCACACAGCTAGTAGGTAGCAGAGCTGAGGTTCAAACCCAGATTTAACTGCTTCCAAAATCTTCACATGGTTTTTCCACTAAGGGGATGTTAAGCCCCTCTCCAGATCTCCTAACCCTCAAAGCCCCCAGGTTGGGGAGAGATGAGCGGAAAGAACAGACTATTACAGGGAGTTGAGATAAGACAGGCATGGATGACTGCAGGCACGCACCCTACTGCCCACATAGCTCTAGTGCCTTCTCCATCCTCCTCTGGACAATCTCAGCCACATTTATGACTACTTCAGCCTGTAAGTCGCCTCTAAATTTCAGCATTTAGCACAGACCTCTCTGCTGAGCTCCAGACCCAAATATCCAAATGCCTGCTGGACACCTGCAGTTGGATGATCTGTCGGCATCCCAAACCCAGTGTCCACACCCAAGTTGTAACATATTTCCTTCCCTACTCTCCTGTTCCTCCTCCATTATTCTCCGACTCAGTGGATGTCATCTGCTCAAGCTGGTTCTCTACAAGAACTCTCCATAACTCTTTGGTCAATAAACTCAAGACCTTTGCTCTAATTTCTCAGTTATGGCCTCTCCCACTGCTTCCTCTTGCCATCTTCCTTAGTTGGAGCACTGACCCCCTCATGCCAAGATATTGACATATTCTCTCCTGAAGGGCTCTTTCTGCTCCCAACCTTTCTGTTCTCCAACCCATACTTTATTTTCAGTGTCTTGGGGGAAGTTTTAGCAGTAGAACTGGGCAGTGAAAGGTGAACAGAACTTTATCAGGTGGAAATTGGAAGCTGGACATGTTGGCTAGACCCTTCCTACTCAAAGTATGATCCACGGACCAGAAGCATCGGTAACACTTGAGAGCTTGTTAGAAATGCAGACCCTCAGGTCCCATCTCAGACCTAAGGAAGCAGAATAGGCATTTTAATATGACATCCAAGTAATTCATACGCCATACTAAAATTTGAGAAGCACCAACATTAAAGTGAATAAACAGCGTGAGAAAACTGCAAAAATGAGAAAGAATTGGGCATTTTAAGGAAAATATGAAGAGAATTTGGCCAGAGGTGAAGGAAAAGTAAAACTTTGGGAGCTGGAACTCTGTGCAACGTCCAGGTTATGACTTTGTGCGTGTTAACTCCTCACACACTAGGAGGTATTGTAATCCCTGAGGAAATAAGAATACCTGGAAAGACATTCAGTATTGTGTCCCTTTGAAGATGAGGAAACTGAAGCTTATAGAGGTTAAATCATTTGCTCAAGGTCCCATGGATAGTGAGCAGTAGGGTCAGGACCTGAACCCAAACTTCTGAACTCCATTGCTCCAGCTGCCTCAGTTCGACAGATATGGCTTCTCTCCCCAGCATCAAGCTTTATAGAGCTGTGGTTCTCAAACTTGAGTGTGCATGAGAATTACCTGGAGGGCCAGTTATACCACAGATTGCTGGTCTCTACCTCCAGGGTTTCTGAATTAGGGGACTCAGGAGGAGCTTGAGTATCTGCATTTCTAACAAGTTCCTAGGTGATGCTGACACTGCGGGTCTGGAGGACACACTTTGAGAACTACCGGTCTAGAGAACTTCCCTTCCTGCTCCATGAACTCATCCAAGACCTCCCTTATAGAGGATCCAAGGCCTGGGGCTGGGACAGCAGGCTGCCTCTCAGGAGACATTGATTAATAATGATACCTGCAGTCAATAATCAAGATAAGCACCATTAATGGGATGATTATTCCACACTACTTGTAGCTCAAGGTGATGATTCTGTATTAGAGTTCTCCAGAGAAACAAAACCAATAAGATGCATAGATTTATTATAAGGAGATGGCTCACCTGGTTATGCAGGCTGAGAAGTCCCAAGATCTGCAGTTGGCAAGCTGGAGACCTACGAGAGCCAATGGTGTCATTCCAGTCGGGAGGCTGGCAGGCTCAAGACCCAAGAAGAGCCAACGTTTCCATTTGAATCTGAAGGCAGGAGATGACCAATGCCCCAGCTGAAGGCAATCAGGCAGGAGGCATTCCCTCTTACCCGGGGGAGGATCAGTCTTTTTGTTCTGTTCAAGCTTTTAGCTAATTGGATGAGGCCCCCACATTAGGGAGCACAATCTGCTTTACTCAGTCTACTGATTCAAATGTTGATCTCATCCCGAAGCATCCTCACAGACACACTCAGAATAATGTTTCACCAAATATCTGGGCACCCCATGGCCCAGTCAAGTTGTCACATAAAATTAACCATCACACAGAAACAAGCCCTCAACCCAGAACCAAGAGCATCAAGTCTGGGAATTCAAGGCCCAGAGGTGGGCGGAACTTCTTGCAAAGACCTTAGCTATTGGCTCAGCAATTCCCCAGGTGGCCCAAGGTCTCTGCATGCCAAATTTGCCAGAAAGGAGGGTCATCTCCTCTTGTGTGGCCACTTGCTATAGAAGGCACACAAAGGAAGGCGATTTCAGTAAAGAAGTTGTTAAAACCACCCCAATATGGAAACGTATTGGAACTTCTTTGTAATGTTTCACCATGTTAATGATTCACCCAATCCTGTCTTATGACCATAGATTCTAGAACCATAGCATGTTAGGAAAGGGGAAGAAAAGAAATAAACATTTATTGTTTATTACTTGTCATTGGCCCTCACATCTTGCTTCGTTTAATCCTCAGGACATTTCAATGTGGACAATATCACTTCTCTTTTGCACGAGATGCAAGATTCAGTGTATTTTCTAGGTGAAACCTCCAGAATTAGAAGACAGGCCCGTTCAAGTCCAAGTGGCACTTCAACCCTGGAGTGTACTGTCTCAAGTTGGGAAGTCATGGAGGAGCCTCTCATTCTACTCTCGGTTACCGGATAGGGAAACAGAGGGCTGGAGAGCAAACGTGAGCTGGTTAGAGTTACACAGCAAAGTGGAGGTGGAGCCACCTGCAGAACCTTCTCTCTTAACTTAAGGATCAGTCATTGTTTACTACATGAGCTGCTGTGTACCTGCCGGGACCTTGGGCTCCCCAAATACCCATGCACGAGCATTTCTCATGAGTTTAGAAATTTTTCCAGGCTACAAATATTAACTTAACAGACCATAGCAATAAGAGCCAACAGTGATCATCTACTTACTACAGGCGGAGCATTGTTCAATCATTTGACTTGGTTGGACCCATCTAACCCTGGCAGCAGTGCTATGGGGGTTGTCCTATGCTGGACTCCCAGATGAATACAGAGATAGCTCTATTCCCTGCTCTTCAAGGGGCTCAAAGTCTAGTGGGGTAGACAAGCAAGCATGCAGAAATCTCTGTGTATTTAAATAATAATAACAATAATAAAACAATTTAGGTAAGGATTTGCTACTTGTCAGATCATCATTTGGATTATTTGATTTTTCACAGCCACATTATGAAGTAAGGAGTAGTTTTATCATTTTTTACAGATGAAGAGACTAAGGCTTAGAGAGCTGGTGTGACTTGCAAATAGAAGGGTTTTTGAAGGAGCAGAGCACAAGTCCTTGTGACCCCAGAGCTAGTTCTTCAAACCTCCTCGTTACATCACACCACATGTGTGTGAGTGTGGGTGTCCCTGTTACTGAACCTGAAGTGAGTTAGCTCACCCGTCGCGCAGCAAGCCAATCTCTGACACCAGGTGTGGTGGAAGAACGTAGGAATTTTATTTTTGCACAGTGCTGAGCAAGGAGAGAGGGCAGCTAATGCTCAAATCCCAAACTCCCCGAAAAGCTAAAAGGAAGGGTTTTTATTTGGGGTTTTAGGTAGGAGAGGGGGAGCATATGGCCTTGCTGGTCGGAGCTTTCCCACCAGCCTGTCTTTTGCCTTGAGACACTTGCAGAGAGGAGGGAGCTCATGACCTTGCTGGTCAGCAGCTTTCCCACCAGCCCGCATGTCTTTGCGGGAGGAGATAGTCCAGGTGCTTGTCCTTGACAGTGTCTGTCTCCATGGAGGAAGTGGATTCTGGAGCCAGGAAGCCAGACAGTAAGCAGGGAATGAGTGTTTTGGTTTTAACCCCATATATGCTGGGTTTAATGTGGGGAAACTGATATCAGAGTCGATATCCTCCCCGCTGCATGAGCGGGAACATCACTCTTGGCTTATGGAGAAAATAAAGGCCAAGGGCAAGAATCATACTTATCCAGCCAGAAAATGTGTAGTTTTTCAAGCACCTCGCTGCAAAAGAAGCCAAGTCCAGCTTTGATGGGCTACACTCTGATGTGCTAATTATGTGTTAACTCTTATCTGCTCATTAAAGTGTCAACCTACAAAAACAGAAACCAGTTTAAGAGGCCAAGTGTTTATCTGGGATCAGAGAATTGCAGTGTGGGGAGCACAGATTCCGGTAGAAACCTAAATATTGTCCCAATTACAGGAGAGCCGCCCAGAGTTTTTATGGGAAAAAGGGAGGAAGATGAGGTGAGTTGTATTAAAGCAGTGTTCATTGGGTGCTAGATGAGCTAAGGCTAGGTTTGTGCTTCATAGATTGCCTTGAGATTTGGTCATCAGCGAAGGCCAATTTCGTCAGTCCTTACAAACAGGACTTATTCTTGTCCTTACTGACTTTTTAGAATGTTGGTGGGTTGGTGCAGTTGGGAAGATAAAGAAAACAAGAGGTGTAAAGCAATTCCTCCGAAATGGCTGCTCTGGCTCCACTCACGTCATCTTTCACAAAAGCCAGACCTGTTCTAGGCAGCACTCCATTAAATCCATTCCCACTCCAAGTAGCGTTGGAAGCATTTTCTTTTTAAAATATATTCTGTAATTTAGAGTCTTACACTTAACCAATTTACCCCCCTCATCTCTTCATTACATCTCAGGCACCCCTTGGTCTTCTCGTCTTTCCCTGTGGTCCCTGAGTGGGAGTCTCCCTCTCCTCAATCAATGAGCTCCTCTCACTGGACTCTGCATCCCACGGCTTAAAGGCGATTAAATGAGATAATGCATATGGCATCGCTTTAAAACCATAAAGAGCTGCATAGATGCAAAGGGTATTCTTATGAGCCTTTCTTGTTAATGAGTATTAACGAGGTAAGGCTGCAGATTCCTAATGCTACAGAGACCTACTATTAACCATATGGAAGCCTAATTTTCAAAGGGAGTTAGAATGAACTAGGAGAAGAGGCAGAAAAAGAATTCGGATTCAATTCCCTCCCCTAGTTCTCAGTATCTTGACCGCAATCTGCATTAAGCTAAATGGTTGTACATTTACATAACGGTTTGCCTTTGTTCTAGCTAATTGCTTTAGGATACCTGCCCCCACGTTATTCTGCATTTTCATCGTCCTCTTGAAAGGGACCTGGATTTTCTCTGTCAATTAGGTAACATTTCTCATTTGAGCTTTGAGATGCATGGATGCTGGAATTGAGAAGCAGAATTCAAAACACTGAAAGTTTCTGGAAGCCAATGAGTGGTTGGAGACATCTACAGTCGGAATGACTTCACTGAACTGAGACTTGAGATGGTCCGTGCAAGGTTCTTGCACAGAGCACAGCACAAAAGCCAGCAGTTAGATGTAGTATTACCATCGTTATAACTTTGAGCATCTGACAGATACATAAACAGGGCTTCAGATTGCTAAGACCCTCGAAGGCCATGTTCCAAGTTTGGGTCTTTTTTCCTAGACAGCAGGGAGCCACTGAAAGCTCTTGAGTTTGGAGAGGGTGTTGAGCATAAGTTTTGTGTTTTGGGGATTTTAACTGTGGCAGCTGGTATGAGAGGGGGTGTGTATAAAACTAGAGTTAGGACATCAGGTAGGAGGCAGTTCCAATAATCTAAGAGGGGCCTGAAGGGGACCGGGGCAATGGGCTGGAGAAGAATGCTGAGACACACAAGAGATTTCATAGAGTTAGACTGGACAGGACTTGGTGATCCATCAGCTATGAGCATTGAGGGAGAGTGAGGACTCTGAGTCTAGGTGATCCCCAGGTTTCTGGTTTAGGTTACTGGGTAGATGAGCCAATCAAAATGTATACAAGAGGAAGAGCTGTTTTTTGGGGAAAATGGAGTTATATATATGGAGCCAGAGCCTTCATTCCAGTGGTTGTCATGACTATTGGGTTCCAGGACTATTTTAGGCTAAATCCCCTTGTAGATTAATTGGAGTTAGTTGTGCCCTGGAGATCCAAACAGAACACGACAAAGCAAATTGGAATTGTAAAATTGGAAGAAATTTGAGTGATCTTTTAATCTAACCCCTTCATTCTATAGTTAAAGAAACTGAGGCTCAGAGAGGGGAAGCAACTTGGGGAAGCCACATAGAAACTTCATCAAGGAAGTAGGACTGGTATTTGAGTGCCCCACCATGCCTATACCTGGGCTTCTTCCCACCCCACCCAAGATGATAAGGACAGACTCTGCTTCAGGCCAAGCAGTTTTCCAGAAACAAGTTAGACTTTGTAATTCCTCCAACGGGGGAATTTTGCCAGCTTTGAGTACACTTGTTCCCTTTTTAATGAGTCCCAGTTTGTGGACATACTAGTGCATGAAGATAGGCACCTGGAGAAGTAACTTCACAAATGGTGGAGGGAGGGGGCCATCAAGCAGAGAGCATGAGCGCCTTGGAGGAGGAGAAGGGGAAGTGGTAATAAGGTGAGGAGAGGCCAACACTAATGGATAGGGAACAAGGCAGGTTAGAAGTGCTGTGCTGGGGTGCAGAGGGAGGGGGACCCTTAGATGGGTAATTGAAGAAAGTCTAATGAAGGGACAGGCCAAGTTAGAGGAACTAACTAAAATGAGAGGGTGAAAGAAACACTGAGGGTCTTTAGCAACAACCAGAAGCTGTTTTCTTTCTCAGATCTGAAGAGCAGGGAGTGGGAGTAGTTACCAGTACTCTACAGGGCTGTAACTCTAGGAGAGGGCTTTCTTACAGGAGCTGTGGCCTTGGGGAGGAGAATGCAGCTTGGCCCACTCTGGTCCAGTAGGTGTCACCGACTAACTGCCTTGAGTAACTCAAAGGAGGTTTCAGAAGCACTTAATTGTTTCTCCAAATTGTTTTTTTAGTTATATTAAGAGATGCAATCACCAACTGCTGTGAATTGGTCTAAACTCCACGCAAGAGACACGCCTGCACAGACAGGCTGAGAAGTGCCCAAGAAATTACTTTATTTTAATACTAAGATCTCCATCCCAGGAGGAGCTTAGGCCTTATTACCATAACATGTCATGTATGCAGAAGCATGTTTTCAAACTGCACGTGTGTAAGCGAATACCATCATCTCCCTTTTGAATATTCATTCTGATGTGGATTAAGGCTGCCCCAGGTAGAGAAGCCCAAGGTGACCTGGCCTACATGCCGAACTATATGACCCGGTGGATTTTTATGGTATGAATTAGGGCTGCCCCAGGGAGAGAAGCCCAGGGCATCCTCACCTACATGCCAAGCTATATGGCCAGATTCATGTCTAAAGTTATATGACCGCACAATAACCAGACCCCATCTGCACTGAAACCACTTAAAGACTTTTTACATCATCTTTTCTTTTTCCAGTAAAAATAAGTCACATACCCATGCCTTATAAATTTAGCCCTAACCCTCAACTCTGGGCAGCAGCAGGAGCTCTGACTGCCCATGGGTCCTGTCCCCATGCAGCAGCTCTGACTGCCCATGGGTCCTGTCCCCATGCTATTCCACACTATTCTCTAAATAAAAGAGCACTACTGCCAGATCTTGAGAGTCCAAGAAATCTTTCTTTCGACTCCTTGGCTCACCGACCCTGCATCAATTTCTCATCTGAAATACAAGGCCACTGCTTTCTCTTGCTCAGAAAGCCATGGCTTCGGAAATAATTCCCCATGGGCTCCTTATTTGCTGCAAATAAATCTTACTCTGTGAGACAACTACTTCTGGTGAAGGCTTTGATTTCACTCACCAAGTAGTGGATCCATTTTGGTTCGGTAACACAGGGACGGAGGTGGAAAATAAAGAACTGGATTTTTCTCTACTTCCACCCTTCTACCTCCTGCCTGTGTCTCCCCTTGGTCAAGGCCAGCCAAAAACCAGAGAGCAAGGGAGGTTGGTGATAGAGCCCATAGAGTTTGTTCTCTGGGATTCATGGAAGAGTAGAGAGGGGCAGAGAGTTGTGGGGCAGGGTGGGTAAATGAAGAATATCCAGCACAGGACCCAGGCTCAGATCTCCTCCCGTCTTAATCTTCTTGCTCTTCTAAACCCAACCATGAAAGCCTATCTTGTTTTGAAAAACTTTTGCAGCCCCAGCTCTTTGGGGCTTTAAATTCTCCTTTCATTTTTACCAGTCAATGTCACCCTTACACCAAGCACACTTTGGTGATATGCCAAGTGTCCATCTTTGCCTGACCTTTAAAAACTCAAGCCCCCTGGGGATCCCTATGCATGTACTCCACCACTCATCCTGGGGCCACAAACAATCAGAATTGGGGCTTTGAGAGCTGCTCATCTTCTCTGTCACAGACCATGCCAATCTTTATCTGAAGATTCTGAAAGGTTCTTTAAGTTTCAGGGTGTATGTCCAACCTTTTCTCAGCCATTAGAAACTGTGAATTGATGTGGTCACTTTCCCTCAAGGCTCCTGTCACTTACACTTTGCCAACCAGTTCCTCTTTGCTGGTTAAAATTAGGGCCAGAGGAGCAGTTCCTGTTGGGAGTAAGGTGGTGAGGGAGAGAAGCGAAGAAGTTTTTAGATTCTCTTTCCTTAGTCAAATGAGACTTAGAGCAGACAAGTTAAGCCTCCCATTCCTTCTAGAGTCAGTCCACACCAGCCTGAGCTTTTTGCAGTCCCTGAAGTCCTGTCTTAATTTCAGCCCAGAACCCCAGTACCTGCTCTCAGACCCCCCGACAGCGATCATGGCCTGCCCATGCATATGCCCAAAGGATGGGAACTCCAAATATTGACTCTTTGTAGCCCCTAGTTACTGTGTGACTCCAACCAAACACCAAATACTATCTATCTGGATATCTATCTACCTGGATCACCACCTACACCTTTTAGCATTTTCTTCAGGTTCGTTAACCCCTTGTGTAGTAGACAGAATAATGACACCCCCCTGCCCCTGACCGCAAAGATGTCCACGACCCAAGCCCCAGAATCTGTGAATATGTTACCTGACACGGCAAAAGGGACTTTGCAGATGTGATTAAATTAAGGATCTTGAGATGGGAAAATTATCCTGGATTATCCACGTGGGGCTGATATAATCCCAAGGGTCTTTCTAAGAGGGAGGCAAGAGGATCAAATTCAGAGGTGGTGTGATGATGGAAGCAGAAAGTGGAGCGCTGCCATTGCTGGAAGGGGGCCATGAGCCAAGGAACGTGGGCTGCTTCTAGAAGCTGGAAAAGACAAGGCAGGAATTCTCTCCTGGAACCTCCAGAAGGAACAGGACCTGGCTGACACCTTGATTTTAGCCCCGTAAGACCCATTTTCAGACTGCTGACCTCCACAACTGTAGCCAAATAAATTTGTTTTGTTTTAAGCCATTAGGTTTGTGGTAATTTGTTACAGAAACAATAGGAAACTAATAGACATTGACGCTCAAAGTGTGGTCTACGGCATCACCTTCACCTGGGAGCTCTTTAGAAACAAAGAACCCCAGACCCCACCCCAGACATACCAAATCAGGATCTGCATTTTAATACCATATCCAGATGATTTCAATGCATATTAATCTGTATGCTTTAATCTTCCCTTGGGGCCCCTATCTACAGATTTAGCTCCAATTTGACCCAATTCAGATTAGGCAGGACCCAGCCCAAGGGAAAGAAATAGATTTGTTGGGACACAGAAGAAAAAATGAGATATCCGTTCCTCCCATCTTTATTTTTAAGATTGGCATCTGAGCTAACATCTGTTGCCAATCTCTTTTTTTTTCTTCTCCCCAAAGCCCCCCTGCACATAGCTGTATATGCTAGTTGTAGGTCCTTCTCGTGTGCTATATGGGACAGCACCTCAGCATGGCCTGAGGAGTGGTGCTAGGTCCGTGCCCAGGATCCGAACCAGTGAAACCTTGGGCTGCTGAAGCTGGAGAATGCAAACTTAACCACTTGGCCATGGGGCCTGTTCCCCTTCCCCTTTCTTTCTTTTTTTCTTTTTTTTATTAATGTTATGATAGTTTACAACCTTGTGAGATTTCAGTTGTACATTTTTGTTAGTCATGTTGTGGGTACACCACTTCGCTCTTTGTGCCCTCCCCCCACCCCCCCTTTTCCCTGGTAACCACCGATCAGAAAAATATGGATTGCTTCACGAATTTGCGTGTCATCCTTGCGCAGAGGCCATGCTAATCTTCTCTGTATCGTTCCAATTTTAGTATATGTGCTGCCGAAGTGAGCACCCCCTTCCCCTTTCTTTATTACCCAGCTCACTTTCATCAAAGTCTGGTCAATAGAGGATTTGATTCTTAAAAATTATTTTTAAAAATTTAGTTATCTTTTTAATGTCTTATTATTTTTCTGTGGTGCTGAAGATAGGGCAGAAGTAAATTCTTGATTCTGAAATTGTTGCCATCAGTAAACATTGACCTATCCTCATCACATTTGTTGAGGGATCAGCTATGTTACTGGCCCTGAGTAACCAATGAGCCAAGAGGGAGGGGCATTTCATCAGAAATGATAAAGCAGGACTTGTTACAGTTGTAGAAATTAGATCTGCACGCTGCCCAGCCAGCACCAGTGTGAATTCTGATCCCTGCTCTGGCCATGGCCTTGATGGATGGGTGGATCCAAATCCATCAATGGCAATGAAAGAAGGGGAAGAAACCCACACATTACGGGAGGCCAGTACGAGATGAGCGTATGTATTAGGAGAGAAAGCCCCAATACATATGCTCTCACAGAGTATCCTTCTGTGTGAAATATAATAAATCTCTCTCTTTCAAGACAAGAAGGTTGTTACATGCATTTTTTTAGCAAGTATAAGAAGCAATCATCCCACACACTCTAGGAGGGGGATATGTCTTTTGGCTAGAGACCCCTCCAAATGGACAGTGATTTGGAGTGTCCTTCCTGCTGCCCCACTTAATAGGGGCATCTGGTTCCAGACCCAGACCCTCCTAAATTTATTTCCATTTGCCTGCTGAACTTGGAGATCTTGTTCCAGGATTGCCGGAATATCCTGAATTCTCCACAGAAGTTCTCTTGAGGGAGAAGCATTAATTAAACTCCCTGCAGAGCCGTGAGTTCTCTTCTCCCCAAGATCTTGACACAATAAGAGAGCCCTGTTGATTGTCAGCCAGCATCATACTGGTTACCTCCTGGAGCCCGTGTGGGAAGGAGGGCCTCAGTGCTTTGAGCCAGTCCCTGGGTTGAAACAGGTTTCCATGATAATTAACACCAAATGAGCACACAGGCAGAGCTTCTTGTCTTCCAAATTTGAAACCCACATTAACTAATTAATTCTAATTAGAGGCTGACAGTTCCACGTGGCACAGTGAGCATGTAATACATGGGATTTTCCCTTTGTGTCTTAAGTTAATTTAATGAAAATGGGCCTGGGGACTTCTTTCCAGAACTAACAGCCAGCTAGGTACCAGAAGGTACCCCTTTCCTGGAAAAGGATTTTGGTATTGTGGGAGCTTGCATGGTGGCCCCACAGGAAGCCCATCCATTGACAATAATGCCTTTATGGATTCCACAAACACATAGTGAACACCTACATTAGCTAAGAATTGGGCTAGGTGTTGAAGGCAATATCATCCCCACTCTTTAGAATTTCAAAGTCTAGGTGGGGAGGTGCAAATAAACCAACAGTATCCAATGGTGTCCTAGCCAAAGCAGTTAGACAAGAAAAAGAGAGATACAAATATTAGAAAGAAAGATCCAAAATTGACATGACTTACATGAATCAATTTATATGACGTTTTGGAAAAGTCAAATTTAAAGTGATGGAGAACAGATCAGAGGTGGCCACGGGTTGGGGATGGGAAGAAGCATTGACCAAAAAGGGGCAGCACAAAAGATATGTTTGGAATTCTTCTATATCCTGATTGCGGTGGTGGTTATGCAAATTTATATATGTGTTGAAATTCATAGAGCTATATACCAAAAAAGATCCAATTTTCCTGTATGTTATTTTTAAAAATAAAAGAAAAAATAGACTACAGCTATATGTATCAACATCTATCCATCTCATAGTGTTGAGTGAAAAAACGAATTTGTTTTATATTGTTTGAATTTTCAGACTATTTTGAAATGTCTTTAAAAAGTAATCTTTAGCTAAGTATGTGTATATATGTGTTTTTATAACATGAAGATCTTTTGAATTAATGTATAAACGAATTGAAGTAAACAAACAAGGAAAGGATTGTACATACACTTTACTCCATACAAAAATACGTAACATAAAAGTGCTGAATTTGGGTTCCTAGGGACAGATGGAGAGAGAGATTTCTCATGGCATCTGAGACTCTGCTTCTACTTCTTCCTGAGCCTCTGGGTTTTCTGAGGTGCCTCAATATCCTTATGATAAATTTGTCATACTCATTTAAACAAAAAGGACATGACTTATAGATTACATAGCTGTTTTTTTTAAGAAAATTCAAGAGTTTCAACTAAAAGCAATTGATGCTAATAAGAGAGTTCAATAAAGTGGCTGGATATGGGATGAACATGAAGAAAAAATTGTATTCCTTTGATCAGAAATATGTAATTAGAAAATGTAATATGTAAAAGTATCCCCTTCATAACAGCAACAATGACAAAAAAGATAAAACTCTTTGGGATTAACTGGAAACATGCTAAATTTATATGCAAACAGTTACTGAAGGCCATGAAGAATGGCCAGAATCAATGCAGAGACACCTTGTGGTCCTGGATGAAAGAGTCAATCAATACCCTTAAGATGTCAGTCCTTCCCAAATTAGCATGTTCACTCAGTGCCATATCAACAAAAATCTGCGTGAACAAAAGCATGGAGGATGTGAAAGTTGATTGCTTGGAATGTAAGCATGGAGTCGGTGGTGAGCAACCCCATAAGAAGTTGGTGGTGGCAGCCCATAGGAAGCTCTTGAAGACTTTAATCAGGCCCCAATAAGATTGGAATTGTGTTTGAGAAATATATCCTGGCTGATGTGAAGGATTAAAGGAAAGAGTGGGATTAAAGACAGAGGACTCCACTGGGAGGTTGTTACTAGAACAGTCTAAAATGACTACCATCTGGCCTGACCCGAAGGAATTTCTCAGTGATGTTTGGGCCTGCTCTTCCCGTATCTTCCTCATTCCCTAAAGCAAAAGTCCAGAGAAGAGATGAACTAGAACAATTGTCCTGAGAGAGGTGGGATATTTTCTGCAAATCTGGCATCTGGAAACTTAGTGTGGTCAGTGGGGAAGGGTTTCTTAAGGAAGATGATGCCAAAGATTGGAGTCTGGGAACCTGGGTGGACGATAATAATAATAAGCGCCAGTTTTCCTTGAGTGTTTACTCTCTGTGAGACAGGAACTAGCATCATCCCCATTCTTTTCTGAGGAGGTAGCTGAGGCTCAGAGAGGTTAAATGCCCAAGGAACTGAGACTAGGTCTAACCTGCGTCCCCACATCGCTGGCACCCTAGCACCTGGCAGAGAGAGTTCAGCAAATGTTTGTGGTATTAAGTCAAATTACCAGATGTTGTTTCTCTGGGAATTTACTTCCTGTGGGTTTGGCTCATGCCTCATCTTCATCAGTAAATCCTCTTCCCTCCCATAAATAAGTCACCATTTGTCAACGGAGGGCAGAGAAGGGTCTAGTGGGAGGGGTAGGGAGATGGGAGCAGGAAGGAAGGGGCTGAATGATGGAACTCGATGTGTTTCTATAAATTAGGAACCCCCAGCTTGCTGCTGACCCAGGCGTCTTTATCAATTTGCTCCTCCACGCCCTGCCAGCCTAGCACAATAAAGCTTCCTGTCCATTTCAGGCCTAATCACGCAGAACGTAAATCCCTCAACACAGAGGCAGCAGCGAGGGCTGGGGCGCGATCTGCAGGACTGCTCACGTTCATCTTCCGGCGCATAATGAAATCAAGAATGCGCATCAGCTCACCAGAGCTGCTCTCCTCCAAATTGTTAAGTAAGCATCTCTTCTTTACCCTCATTAGGCTCACGAGAACTCCAGACGAAGGAGGATGAAAACGAACATTTATTGATGGATTCTGGTGTGCTAGATCCTTTCTGTGTGACTCAATCCTCTACAAAGCCCTGTGACATAGGTATTATTATTCTCATGTCACAGCTGAGGAAACAGCCCAGAAAGGGGAGTGGCCCAAGATCACAGACAAGTGAGGGGTGGGTCTTTTTTTATTTTATTTAATTTTATTTTTCCTTTTTCTCCCAAAGCCCCCCGGTACATAGTTGTATATTTTTAGTTGTGGGTCCTTCTAGTTGTGCTATGTGGGATGCCGTCTCAGCATGGCCTGGTGAGCGGTGCCATGTCCGCGCCCAGGATCCAAACTGGCGGAACCCTGGGCAGCCACAGCGGAGCCCATGAACTTAACCACTCGGCCACAGGCCGGCCACAGGGGTGGGTCTTGAAGTGACATATCTGTGCAATTTCAAATCCTACGCACCATATTTTTTTTCAGTTATTAGGTATCGGACAACTCTCATATAACTTTTTTGGGAGGGGGAGGATTTCTGGCAGAAGGATGAGAAAACTGAAAGTTATAGTACTTTCCATAATTTATTTTGGTTGCGTAAGTTCACCAAGGGTCTACTTCACATCCACAATAGTCCTGTCCTCTGGTTTCTGCTCCTTTTTCTTCTTAGTTCTTAGACATCCTGGTTTGTATTATAGTCTGTAATATCTGCCCTAAAATCCTCATTCTTGCTTTGGAAACTACAATTTTTAGGCCCTTTTCTCAGATTACCCTTGTCCTTCCTCACCCAATTCTTATTTTGCATCCCTGTACTATTTAGGGAGGCCTGCATCTCAGGTTACAGACCCATCTGCTAGTCTTGGCTCTATGGAGCCCATCTAATCAATTTAGCTCCTAGCTTCTCCTTCGGGGGAGAATTGAACACATGATACTGTGGGTGTAGAGATGAGAAAGACATCATTCTTGTCCTGCCTGAACACGGACCTAACTGGGAGATGAATACACACCCAAGTGACTAAAAAAAATGAGTCGTTATTAAATAAGTGCTAAAGTACATACCGCAATTTTAGGAGGCTCTGGTGTGAGTGAGTAAAAAATAATCCTCTGCTCCTTAGGTCATGATAAATTGCAAAATTTCTGCTCACTTCTAGTTCTGTTATTCCTATTAGTGTGTGAACTCTTAGTTCCTGAAAAATCAATTAGTTGAAATGGGAACATTATTTTAATATTTTTGTTTGTTGTTGATCCAAATCTGGGTCAACATCATAGCATGCTGAATTGGCAGGCTACTCCACAGTGACCTTCCTTTTTTTTTCTTTTTGAGGAAGATTAGCCCTGAGCTAGCATCTGCCATCAGTCTTCCTCTTTTTGCTGAGGAAGACTGGCCCTGAGCTAGCATCCGTGCCCATCTTCCTCTACTTTATATGTGGGATGCCTGCCACAGCATGGCTTGCCAAGCGATGTGTAGGTCAGCACCCGGGATCTGAACCAGTGAACCCCGGGCCACCAAAGCGGAACGTGTGAACCCAACTGCTGCACCACTGGACTGGCACCTCCACAATAATCTTCTTGAATATAAATGATGATGTAGCAACAGCAGGATAGCGATATGGGGAGTTGATTTGGGCAGCCCCCATACTCTTCAGTGAATAAAGGGCTAGGCTGGTAGGTTGGAGAGTGGGGACAGGATGGCATGAGGCCTCCAAACTTGGGATAGTTCAATACAGACCTCTTAGGATGCAGGAGTATAGATGGGATAATGTCTTGACATCCCCTTTGGACAGGGCACCACGGATCAAGCAGGAAAACCTGGAGAGAACCAGGAAAACCCACGAACATGGATGGGACTTCCAGATTAAGATGGTACATAACCATGGCACTTGATTTGCCTCATCCCTCCACACCTTCCTGTGAAAATACTCAAGAAAACACAGAAAACACTGCTACTTTTCAATAACATGGATTCTAGGCTTTGGGAGGGATTTTTGCTTAGTAAAGTAAAGATGACAGTCTTGAGTAAAAGAGCAGGAGGCAAACGACAAGGGATTTTCAATCACTATTTCTGTTTCCCACCTTAGAGACACAGGGTCTTCTCTGAACAAAAGGAGGGAAACCCTCAGTTATTACACAAAAGTTGATTCTGAGGCCATTTAACCTCCACCACTCCTTATTATCACTTCTGTGTATTTACCCATTGTGGGACGGCAGTTTCCCAGAAATTAAAAAGAAGGAATGGACCATGGCAGAAGAGAACAGGTGTGAATCTCTGTACCATACTGTGAAGTCAAGAGGATGAAGGACTAGAGAGAGACTTGTGAGATGCTTGTACGCTGGGTGGTGTAGATGTCCACGCATTGCTTTTCCCAAGAGGAGAAGGCTCCATAAAATTATCCCAGAATAAGTTCCCTTCCAGGTGTTCAGAAAGCTGGGCAGTGAAGTCAGGGAATCTGTTCTAGTCCAGCACAGACACGAGACCACTAGGAATTTAGAGTGCATATTAATCAGCCCTCAGTTTAAGGTCTGGATGTGGATTCTAACAGTCATGATATAATTCATAATAATGAGCAAAGAAGATCCATCCAGATTATTTATTGGCAACACACCTGAACAGATCTCTTCTTCATCAAGCACAAATGATAAGAAAACCAAAACAAGAGACCTTTGAAGGTTTTCCAGGACATACAAAGGGGCAATACTAGATTCAAAGGAAAAGCAAACCTTTAAAATAATATGGAAAAGGAAATAACATTTACTAGGACGAGTCTTCTTTGTGCTCAGTAAATTTGAGCTCTGAGATAGAAGACACAGCAGATGAAATGGTAAGATTAAAAGGGTTGCTGAGATGCAACAGAGATCATCTGAAATAAAGATTGTAAAGAAATAGAAAACGCAATCGCATGATAAAACTTGCATTTGCATTAGAAGCAAGAAAGAAAAGAAATAACACTGCAGAAAATGGAATTGGCATTAAGGAGGACAAAATTAAGTCTCTTTCTCTGGATGCAGAGGAAAAGCCCAGAGAAAGAGGACAATTATAAAAAGGGAGAGGATATGGAAGACAGAGAATGGAGCTCTTGAGCTGTAGGGACAAAGGAGGGCAGTGGTGTAGCTAACCCAGGGGTAGAGGTCACTGAGTGGAAACTGGAACCATAGGGGTCCTGCCCAGCAGAAATTGAAGCTATCTATAGAAGCGATGCAGCCAACGCAGAGAATGGGGGGAGAAATACCCTGATTTCTTCCTGCTGCTTCTGCCAATGTGTTGCACTGGCCAAAGTGAGCCTGAAGCCAGCTGATGAGGGGACCTGGGACCTGTAGTCTGTAGGGGTCAGCCCCTCCATGATACAAAGCAAAGGAGAGGAAGGGTGACGGGTAGACATGAAGGTAAAGAGGTGCAGGACAGGCGCATAAAACTTAGAGGAAGCATTTTGCAACACAAAGCCAGTTACGTCAAAGGCTAATTTGACTGATATAAGTCAAATACATCAGTTAGATGTATGAGGGCCAAACATCAGTGAGGACAACGAATGGAACTAGATTCAATTCCCCTATTAAAAGACAATTCGTCTCAGATTTGGTTCAAAGCACACCAGAAGCCAATTGCAGCTATTTGTCAAAGCTTCACCTGAAAGCGAGAGAAAAAAATGTTAAAAATAAAACTGAGAATAGGAGTGACAATATTAACATCAGGAAAAAATATATAATGCAAGGTAAATGCAATTATTAAGTTGCAGGGAGTCACTTTATATGGATAAAAGGTAAAATTCATAAGAATGCTATGACACTAATTTATAATTGTCTCAGTGATTCTCAATAAGAATGGTTTAAAACATCCAAAAGATTCTATCAGAGTCTCTGGGAAGTCTTTTTAAAACTTACATACACACAACCCTGATATTCAGAGTTGTGAGTAATCCCATTTCTACATGATCCAGAGTCACTGTTGATGGGCGGATAGTGTATCCTCCAGATGTTGGGGCAATAAAAATAAAATGTATCTGCTCCCACTTTTAAAGCATAGTTATCCTCCAAGTGATACAAACACAGAGAAAATATTATAATCTTTCCATTTGGCACACAGTGACAAAGATGGATGCAACAAATCTAAATAAAATGATGGCAAATTAAATCTATTGGTGTGTTAAATGAATGATCTGCCACGACCAGGTAGGATTTACTTTGGAAATGCTGGGTAATTGCTTATCCATCATGGGATCATCAGTGTGCTGGACACTTCATAGGAACTAGATTAATTAGTGATCACAAAACCTTATGAGTTATTATTATCATCATAGCTAAAGAAACTGAAGCAGGGAGAGGTTAGATAAATTGGTCAAGACCAAGGTAAGCACTAGGGCTGACATTCAACTCCAAGTCCAACTTACACCAAAGCGTAAAAGTATTTGCCGCACGTCATCCTGAGTCTGATAAATGCCTAAATTATTGATGGAAATTCTTCATTTAGAGGAGACACATTTTATATAACCTGTTGAAAAATATCTATATTAAGCACTCAATTTCATGCTTAGTGGTGAAATACCAGAGTCATTTCCAATGATTTCTTTTATCTCTATTTAAAAATTTTGTAGACATTCTAGTCACTGTGATAAGACATGGATCAGAAATAAAATGTACAACAATAGAAAAAAAGAGACATTCTCTTTACTTGCAAATGATAACAATTATCCGTGCAGCTTACCCCAAATGATCAATTGAAATGCTGATAGTACTAATAAGATAGAACTATAAGGTAATCAAATGTTTAAGAAACATTAAAAATAGCTTTTATATGTACGAACATTACCAGTTAGAAAATGTAATGGAAAACAACTCAGATTCTAATTAGCAATGCAAATACAAAACACTAACTTTAATAAAAATTGTACAGGATACACATGGAGAAAATGATAGTGATCAATTGGGAGAAATAAGTGAAGACAAATAAATGAGGAGGCATACCATATTACTGGTTGAGAACACTCAATATTATAAAGATGTCATTTTTTTCCCCAAATTAATTTATAGGTTTGAGTTAATTTTATTCATGGGGAGGGCAATGTCTTGGAACCCAATGAGATGATTCTAGAATTCATGTGGATGAATATAAAGAAAATATTTAACAGGATTTCAGGGGAGTGGGATGGGAGGAAAAACATCCACTAAATGTATTCATTGATTCTAAGACTTTCAAAAACATTAAATTGTAGATCTTAGAATGGAGGGAATATGATAATCAGTAAGTTCAAAATCTTCATGAATCCTTAAATTAAGACTTCTATTACAGCATATACTTTCCTCCCATAAAATGCAGTAAAATTTAACTGAATAATGCATGTTTTTCTTCAGAGCCTTAATGATTCTATAAATACAAGACTATAGAAATGTATAATGTAACTGGCTTTTTAAACCAGGAAACACAGCTTTTAGCACTTCATAAGTTACTGCAAGGGTAAAAGGAAGAGAAAATAACAAAACCATGTTGAGATGTGAATGCTGGTGGTTGGCTGGACTTGGCTGGTGGTTTAATGGTCCACTCCACCTTCAAGAGCAGGTGAAGAGAATCCATGCCTTAGCCCAATTAAAACTTGGGTTCCTTATAGGCAGAGCCTGAAAAGAGAATTCTTGTGCAAGTGATAAGTTGAAGGGCACTTCTAAGGAGGTGATAAAAGCAGGCCAGGGGAGAGAAAGAAGCCAAAGATGCCCTTTTAACTGAAGGCCACCTTCCACCTGATTCTACAGGAAGATCAAGCATAAACAGGACCCTAGAGTTTTCTGCTGCAAGGGAGGGGAGCTGAGCTTTTATAACTCAACTGTAGTCAATCTTTGGCTGTTGGGGCTCTGAAGTGGGCAAAACCTCCAAGCATCTCAGGTGGGGGCAGCTGTGAGCCCTTAGCAGCCAACACACACAGCTGCTGGGGGATTGGGTGGTCTGGTCTGTAAAGAGGATCTGGGTAGATCTTCCATGGTCCTTGGGGGTACTTTACGGACTGGTCAAAATCATAAATGATAAAATGGCACATGTCAAATCTCTGCCATAGTTGCATAGAAAAAGAACCTAGAACAAAACATACCAAAATTTCGACAGTGATTATTTCTTAGCAATGGTGAATTTTATTTCATTTTTATTCTTTAAAATGCTATCCACATTCTAAAAATATGTGCATGCATTACTTTTTAAATCAGAAAAGAAAATAACAACAGCTCTGGACAGTAGATTTGATCAGGTGGATCAGGGTTAGGGTTGGGTTTTGCCAAAAACCATGTAACCTTGGGCCGGTTACTTAGCCTTAGCCTCTGCTTTCTCATCAGTAAAATGGGTTCACAGATATGAAGCACTACTTTAGATACTGTTCTTGCCCAGAATCTGTTCCTCTCTTTTCCTGATGTGGCATCTTCTGCTTCTGTTAGTGCCTACAAACATAGGCTCTTTACCTGCCACACAAGAGGGGCCAAATAAAGACTGGAATGCCAGACTTATGGCAAGGAAAGGGTCTTTATTTTAGATGACATCAGCCGGGAGATGAGAGTGAGCCCTCAAATTTGTCTAGTTTCATCTCGCCTCCCCAAAAGAGGGGAAGCGAGGTGTTTTAAAGGTTTGTGAGGAATGTGGCTGCTTGTGGATGGTGGGGGGAGTCAGTGGCCTTGCTGGTTGGAGCTTTCCTACAAGCCTGCATTCAGCCTTGGGACACTGTTTGCAGGGAGGAGGAGGAGATGATAAGGAATCCAGGTGGGTGACCTTGGCTGTTTGTGTCCATAGCATTAAGTGGATTCTGGAGCCAGGGAGCTAGGGAGTAAGCGGGGAAGGTATGCTTTGGCTTTAACCCTACATATGCTGGGGTTAATGTAGGGGAACTGATATCAGGGCCAGCATCAATTCCCCCTTATTTTACATTGATTTCTCAACCTTGAGGGATTTGGGGCGACAAGCAATCTAGCTACTTCCTGCTGAATTGGGGCATAGGTTGTTCCATCTTGTTGAACCAGTCTTTTAATAAGGCAGTGATGCTGGTGGGCTCCCAAAGTTAGGTCTGTATCATGTAAGTAAGTAACCAGGCATTTTTAAGAAGTGTTTCTAGACAAACAAAAAGAAAAAAACAAGGGTAATGGTTGGAGCAAATTATCAATTAGTTCCTGAGCCCAGGGGGCAGTCAATTAAGATTCCTAGAAGTCAGGGTTAAAGATCTTTTGCAGTTTGAATGTCTCTGATGGTGTCATCAGGTACTCAGGTGGCTTTCTGAGTGGCTTACGTGGCAGCAGGCATGAATCTCTCAAGTTTACATCAAGTCCTCCAGCTTTAGGTTTTAGGAAAAATGGCAGGTTCAGTTTTCAATCATTCCAAATGAAAATGATGGAAAAAATGGGAAACGTTAGTTTGGAGATTTGATATTTCAGATATTTCAGGAGCCTAGAAGAATTCAGGATCCAGTCCAGCTTAGAGATATTAAAAAAAACCCTCAAAGATAATCAATGGAACCAGAATCTAATCTAATATCCGTGAATGTGTATTATAGTCTCTATCGAAACACATTTTTTCTCTCTAAAATCACCCTTAATTTTACCAAACAGGGCCAAATTAAGACTAAGTGGTTGTAAAATAAGTTTAGTTTTAATACATTTGGCCTAATTATTTACATAAGTGCAGTAAGAATCACAATTGATCATATAGGTTCTTTTAAATCTGCTTTGCTGGACCTTTTTGCAAGGAATCTCAGATTGAACTTTAAAGGCCTCTCGAGGCCAAGAAAGCCAGACAAAGAACTTGTCACCAGATTTTGCCTGTAATACCTACAGATTTAGGTGACTTCCTCTCTTCGAGGGGTTTACCAACATATCCTGGGGTTCCTTGCACCTGCCAGAGGGAGTAACATTCTTTACTCAACCTTACCAGATTTTTGGGAACCCATAAGCAAGGTACCAGGGCAATATTTCTGAGTGTCTTTATTCCAGAAAGTCAACCTTAGTTCCTCAAAAGTTGTCGGGTCATATCTGAGTCTGCATGTTTTTTTCAAATATGACATAGCAGTCAAAGCCTTGGTATTATAACCAGTGTTTCCAATTGTGTCCTGTTATAAGAACAGATTCTAATTGAACTTATGCAAATAATTACAAAGCCATGGAAATAAGAATACATACTTATCAGGAGTTTTTAAATTCCGGAGGGATCAGATAGAGAGAAAAAGATAAATGTAAAAAGATAAATGTTTTAATTTTGTTTAAAAATGTATAATTTTATCAAATTGCTATGTCATAATTAGCATAAGCAAAAAGAGGAAAAGATTTCCTTAAATCTGAGAAAACAAAACACAAAATATTAAAAAGATCAATGATATTTTAAATAAAAAAGCATAAAAATTGTAATCATCCTTATCCATTTATTTAGTCCTATGTAATAGATTCTTCACCTTAATCTTGTTAACAGTTTCTTGAAGTCATAGGTTTCTCTGTTAGAGTTCTGCAATTTCTTACCAAGTTTAGTTTTTTTTTTTTTTGAGGAAGATTAGCCCTGAGCTAACATCTGCTACTGATCATCCTCTTTTTGCTGAGGAAGACTGGCCCTGAGCTAACATCCATGCCCACCTTCCTCTACTTTATACGTGGGACGCCTACCACAGCATGGCTTGCCAAGAAGTGCCATGTCCACACCCGGGATCTGAACCGGCAAACCCTGGGCCACCGAAGCAGAATGTGTGCACTTAACTGCTGTGCCACCGGGCTAGCCTCCAAGTTTAGTTTTATGATCTGAAAGTTTATCAGAAACCTGTATTCTAGAGTAAGTGCCAGAGTCCTTTTCATGAATTCTTTTGAAGATAAAACATACTTGTAAAAATATCAGAGTAAAACAACTGCTGCCTGTAAATAATAAAATATTTAAAAATGGCAATTGACAAAGAAACTTGGCTATTTTTCTGACACATAATATTCTGAGACAACAACCAGAATTGTGGCTGACAATCAGAACAGATCAGAATTTTAGCAAAGTTACATAATTTTTAAAACAATTATATCAATAACATTTATCCACATAATACCATCTAAGAAAGTTTATCATTACTTACCTGACAATGCTTCCCATGTAATTTAACATACAAAATAAGCCTAATTAGTTTAGTATTTTTTCTTAGAGGAAGAGAGAAAATTTCTCTGAGAAGTCTCAGGGGCCCTCTGAAAACCCCCAGAGAAACCTCTCTTCCTCTTCCAGGTCAAAAGAAAGCTTTTATTCAGGACTTGAATATTTTTGTGAGGGAGGAGCTTGTCAAAAATATTAAAAGCTTTAAAACGTGTTCAGATAGGAAACAATGCTCACTGTGAAACCATGTTCAGGTATCTATTCAAAGTGACAACAGAAACAGTCAGGGGGAAACAGTTAAAATAGTCAAAAAAACCTTTTTATAATCTTTATATCAAGAGCAGATAAAAAGTTTAGGAAAATTATCTTTTGAAGAAAGAGGAGACCAAATTTTAATTTTATACCAGTTTACCTTTGACATTAAAACTTATTTACTTGGGACCAGCCCCATGGCCAAGTGGTTAAGTTCACGTGCTCTGCTTCAGCAACCCGGGGTTTCTCTGGTTCAGATCCTGGGTGAGGACATGGCACCTCTCGTTGGCCCACGCTGAGGCAGTGTCCCACATGCCACAGCTAGAAGGACCCACAACTAAAATATGCAAGTATGTACTGGGGGGATTTGGGGAGAAAAAGCAGAAAAAAAAAGAAGATTGGTAACAGTTGTTAGCTCAAGTGCCAATCTTTAAAAAACAAAAACAAACTTATTTACTTAATAAATTTTTTAAAAATCTCAGCCAACTTGACCATATATAAAACTCTTCAGAGTTTTACCTTTATAAACCTTTGTCATCTACTTTTACATTTAGAATTTGTCCCAGGTTTTCTTTTTTCTCTTCTAGTACTTTAGGAAAAATTTATTTTTCTTTAACCCCACAAGTAAAAATACTTTTATTTTTTATACCTTCTTACTGAAAACATGTTTTATTTTCCTTGTATACAAAGATTTTTTCCTTATTAATTTTTAGTAGCTTTAGTTACATATATTAGAATCTGCAACCCTTAGAAACCTTAATTTCTAAGTAAAAACCAAGTAGTCAATTATAAACTTTGCTTTACATTAGCATTCTGTGGCTTGACAAACTTACAAATACTTTTTATAATTTTTAGAACCATATTACTTTATAGTAATAAAACACAGGTGTGATTATTAATAGACCCAAACACTTTAGTTTCCCTGTAATAAGAAGCCAAAAGTAGGTAAACTTAGACATGGTCAGCAAGAATGTTTCAGTGTTCCATCCTATCCAAAAATGACCCAGATATTCAACAAGTTTTGTCATTTAACTTAGTAAAAACTCTAAAATTTTAAGTTACCAAAAATATTTTGGGAGCTGTTTTTTTAAGGACACAGACCCTAAAACATAATTACTGTACTTAAAAAGTCTTACCCAGTTTACCAATTATGTTCGGATTAGTGTTAAAAATTTCCTGTGACATTAAAGCAGTTAGCCATCACCTTAAGTTGCTTTAAGTGCACACATCATAACACATAATTACTGTTAAAAAGTTTCTCCGAAAACCTTTATCCTTTTACATTTATTTAGTTTACGCATTCTCAACTATTATATTTAGATCATCTACAAAAACCTCATGAGACATTAAACAAAATCAGCTATTATTCTAAGTTATTACTTTTATTGACAAATTTTGTAACAGAGATAATTTGAGCTCATTTGACCAGTAAACCCAGGCTGTATGTTTCTATCATATCCAATACTGATAACTCTGAGGACATGTCCATTTTAAATCAAACCAGTAAACTTAAACAAGCTTTTATTTACCAAAGATAATTTTATATCATGTTAAATAACTTTGCCTTTTAGAAGGTTCTGTATATTAATCAAAGACCATATTCCTTTATGAGAGACTTTGAATTCTCCCTTTTAAGAGTGACCCCCAAGGTGGACTCATCTGAAACAGAGGTTCCCCAGAATGGCCATTACAATTCCAAATTGTCTCAAAGATGTACTTATTTTGATTTGTTTAATTTTAGATCAGGAATTTTGGGGGAGTTGAAGTGGTGAATCTCAGTGAGAGAAGAGAAAGAAACAGCAGACTTGGCTTTGGCCACTGGCATATTTAATTTTTTTTCTTAAAGAGGCAGTAAAATATTTCTGATTTTATTTAGAAGCCTCAAAAGATTAAAACAGGTTTCCCATAGTTGTAGTTGGCTTTTTCCAATTGCATACATCAGTTTGAGTAAACTGAAATTGCCCCATTTAAATATACCAATTTTACAAAACATCTCAACTCTTAATACTTTTAATTATAACTAACATTAGAATTCTGTTAAGAAGTTTCAGTATTACAATATTGTGTAGGGGAAGCATTCCCAGGTAGACATAACATCTCTTCTCAAAAAAACATTCAGGCAAAGTTGACATAACCTCTTCATATAATATTAGCTTAAACACTTTAGTCTTTATAGTCTTATCAACATAAGCAGCCTAACTTTTGCCCCAAACAACTCTTGGTCAGGTTTCTCACTGTGATTTTTGCCTCCTGACCTTTTAAAAGTTTTTAAAACTGGGGTGAATAGAACAGGTTTGTCTGGTGTCCTTTAATGTCCGGGGGCCAGTAAGGGGGTCCCTTTAGCCCATCTAACCTTAGGCAGCGTTTTATTAAAACCTTTGTTTTTAAATTTTTTTTGTTTGTTTTATTCATCTCATTTTCCTTTTTAATAACTAGTTAAAGATTTTCATCCTGTTGTGATGAGTCCTGTGACTCTTCCCTTTTTGATTTTTCTTTGTTAACTTAATGTTTTCATTAGCATCTGTAAGACCACGAGAAGAAGCTGAGACCCCAAGTTTAAGTTTTTAAGACTAGTCATTGTATTATCCTTTTAATTTGGTCTTTTCGTAGGTACCAATAAAACAGCTGTTTATCACAAGAGCTCTCTAAAAATTTTTCAACCTAAGGATTCATTGTTTGGCCATTTTTTCCCTGGAGTTTAAAGAATATTGTAGCCATGTAGTGTTGCAAAAGAAAATCATCCCTTTTAGACATTGGCTTATAGCTATAATTAGACCATTTACTCAGAATTAACCCCAATGGGCTCTACTTGGGGACAGACAGGATATTTCCCATTCTCATACATAGAGACAGACAGACACACAGATCCAGACACAGAAAAACCAGACACCAGTGAACTGGTTCCCAGACTGAGGGTAAAAGGTCCTACAACTGTTCCCACTCTGAATGTGTGCCCAGATGGCCCCTCTGTGAATGGAAATGACCCCAGATGGCCCCTTCATGAATGGAAGGGACCCCAGAGGAGAGGAAGGAAGTTCATGGGTGTCCCTGAGGTGACTTACCCTATTTCAGAGTCTGGTGACTCCCCAGAGTGAAGAACAAACAAACAAACAAACAAACAAACCTAGAAACTGTTTCTTTGCCATAAGAAAATGTGCCTAGGGTCAGCGGTGCCGAGCCAGACAGAAAGTACTGGGGATAGTCCTTAGGCAAATCACCTAGGCAGCTGCTGGACTGCTTTCCAGGAAATCCTAGTCACCAGGCTCGCCAGGTTGTTACTGCCTACAAACATAGGTTCTTTTCCCACCACACAAGAGGGGCCAAATAAAAACTGGAACACCAGGCTTACGGCAAGGAAAGTGTTTTCATTTCGGTTGATATCAGCCAGGAGACGAGAGTGAGCCCTCAAATTTGTCTCATTTCATCTCATCTGCTTGAAAGAGGGGAGGCGAGGGGTTTTAAAGGTTTATGTGGAATGTGGCTGCTTGTAGATGGCAGGGGGAGTCAGTGGCCTTGCTGGTCAGAGCTTTCCCACCAGCCTGCATTTGGCCTTGGGAGGCTGTTATCAGGGAGGAGGAGGAGATGATAAGGAATCCAGGTGGGTGAACTTGGCTGTTTGTGTCCATGGCAGATAGTGGATTCTAGAGCCAGGGAGCCAGGGAGTAAGCAGGGAAGGAGTGCTTTGGTTTTGACCCCACATATGCTGGGTTTAATGTAGGGGAACTGATATCAGGGCTGGCATCTCTTCTGTCTTAGTCCATATGGTTCTGATGGGAATCACAGTGACCCCCACAACCCCATGCCCACAGCGGTGGATGTGTAGCCCAGACTCAAGATAGTCCCACCATCAGAGTTTCTCTCCAGATTTTTCCAAGTTGGAGAGCAGATTGTTCTGTTTTCCTTGGATCACAGGTTTTAACCCTGTGATACAGGACCTTCCAGCAGTCTTTTCTGTTACAAGGAGAAAAGCTTTCTGAATGGAGCACAACAAAGAAAGCAGAGACAGAAGTCCTGGTGGCCAATCCCCAATTTCCTCCTCTGTCCTGCGGCTTCAAGTTTGTGTCTCTGCAGCTATCCCTCTAGCAAAGCCCTCCCTCCCTTTTTTCCCTTCAGCTGGTTTGAGTTGAGTATCTGGGACTTGTAATTGAGAGAGCCCAAGCAGGGTCTGTTGCTAAGATAATTGCTAATGCCATTTCCCTTACCTGGAACACCCATTACTCACTAAATCCTGCCCGACCTTCTCCTCCAGCCCTTAGAGATCTGCCTTTCTTTTCCACTTTTATGCTTTCCACCACTCAATTTAGCTCCTGCTTCATTATGTGTCACAGGCTGTTAGGTCATATCACAAGCATCTCTGTGTTCCCCTGCAACACCTACAACACACAGTAGGTGATCAAATTGTAAAAGTTGGAACTTTAAAGGGACCTTGGAAATCATCAAGTTAAAGAAAGAGAGAAAGAATGAAAGAAAGAAATCACCAAGTCTGAAATTGGGGGAACTGAGGTCCAGGCTCACGCAGCTCCTTGCCCAGCTCAGAGACACCACTAAACGCCAAGCTCTTTATTTCTAGCCAATGCTTTTCACTCTTTGCAATGCCTGGACAGGAAATACCAAGACAAAATGAAAAAAACCACACCAATAGGAGGATTATTTATGTCTCAGTTGAGTTCTAGAGCTGGTTGACAAGATAAAAGATGCAGGAGAATTTTTTTGTTGCTGCTATTGAATGGTTGGTTTTTTTACCTTTAGTTTTCTAATTTAAGCCTCAATTTTCTTCCTAATGGTGCAATTAGATTCGCTGAAGCTCAAGTGGGAACTGGAACCCATCTCATCAGGCAAGACCAATAACCAAGGAGAGGCTGGCTGACCTGTAACTCTAATTGTCCAAGCAGAACAACTTCTACCTCTGAACCAAACCAGCGCTGGTGTCCTGAGCAGGTGGCAGGGCCTCCAACTTGCCTTCCTCACCACACGGAGAGCTGCTCTCCAGGCCCGTAACACCTGGCATCAGCTCCTAAAAGCGCTCTTTCCCTGGAGAGGGTTCAGTGCTTGGGACTTCTTCTTGCCAGTTGGGAAGCAAGATGTCCTCACCTGGGGACCAAGAGGACATCTGTCCCTGCCAGAGTATGTCACTCCCTGAGGTCAGCTGAAACCCATTACTGCCAAGCCTTGAAGCCTCCATTATCTTCCTCCATTAGTGGACTTCCCTATGGGGTCTGCTAAGCACGCCCAGACTTGAGCTTGGTGACTCAGTACCTTGGGTGTTAATATACTCCGGCCACAGGGAGAAAAAGAAAAAACAAAAAGATATCCATAGCCATTTTCAAACTACTTGGGTCTGTTGCAAGGAAGTAGGAAACTTGCAAGAGGCTTATTTGAACCCTGAGAAGAAGCGTGTAGTGTAGAGGAAAGGAAGGCTTTGGAATCAGAGCCAGCATGGGGGGAGTCCCTCCTGTGTGACCTCCAGCAAGTCACTTAACCTCTGAGCCTGCTGTTACACTACTGCTATTATTCTACTGCAAGGAGTAATAATGTTCCAGGAAGTGACACGCTCTGCAGCTTGATGATTCCAAAGTGCTGAACTTGACTGCTTTCAGACGCTGGCCAGCATTTTCGATGGGAATAAAGACCTCTATAAAAACTATGGAGTTCAGCCCAAATCATAGCAACCTAAGTGGCGTACAGATAATCAGGCTGCCTAGCTTCGGTTTTTCTTCTGAAGCTGCTTAAGACTCTCCCCTCCTTTCACATCTGCCAGTTCTCCGTTAATAGAAACCGTAGTTTGCACTATCTGCTTAACCCCTCCCCTTGCTTGCCCTGTGACCTCTGTATTAGAGTCTGGCTGCAGAGAGCCCCTTCCTGACCATCCTTAAGGACTTGTCAATTTCTTCACCTTCCGTCTCCCTCCTTTCCTGAAGCCTCTCTGAGGTTCAAATGAATCGTTTTAACTTTTAAGAAATATTTCAAACACACACACACACAAATGAAAACAATACATAACATACTTTCGAGTATAAGAGTCTTATATATTTTGCCATATCTGCTTCAGAATTTTTTAAAGAGAAACAGAACATTGTTGAAATAGCTACCTTCCTCATCCCTTCCCCAGCCCTCCCTTCCCAGAGGTAACCAGAACTCTGAAGTTACTCTGTATCATTTCCTCCTCTGTGTTTGTAATTCTATTCATATGTGTGAATCCTTTAACAATATAAACTACTGTTATTTGTGTTTCCAAAATTTACATATTTGGTATCCTACTGTATATGTCAATTGCAACTTGCTTTTTCCCCCTCGACATTATGTTCTTCATATCCATTTTGATTCATATAAGCCAGCTCTTTTACTTTAAATGTTGCGTGAATAAACCACAGTTTATCTATTCTTCTACTGAGAAATATTTAGGTTGTTTCCACTTTTCTCTGTTACATAAATTGCAGCAATAAACACTGAATGTGTCTCCTTGGGCACAGCTGTGAGCGTAGTTCCAGGCTAGACACCTAGAATAGAAAGGAATTACTCTATTGTGTGACAATTACTGACATTGTCAAACTTTCAAAATTTACAAATCTAATGCGTATCAAATTATTCCATTTTCCTTTTCAAATTTGCATGTCTCTGTTTATTAGCAAGGTTAACTTTTTAAAATATTTATTGATGGTTTGGGTTTCTGCTTCTGTGACTTGATTATTCATATTCTTTGTCTGGCTATGTTATGCGCTTGCCTTTTTCTTATTGATTCTGAATTCTAGTCATCAGTTATATGTGTTGCAAATATATTCACCCAGGTTTTTAACTTTGTTTATGGTGTCCTTTTGCATCTTATTTTAGAATTGTTATTTTTTTGTAGAATTTTTCTTTTTACCATTTTTGTAATGACTCTTTTTATTCTTAGTGATTTTTACCTTAAAAACAATTCATCATGGGGCTGGCCCCATGGCCGAGTGGTTAAGTTCACGCGCTCCGCTGCAGGCAGCCCAGTGTTTCGTTGGGTCGAATCCTGGGTGCGGACGTGGCACTGCTCATCAAACCACGCTGAGGCGGTGTCCCACATGCCACAACTAGAAGGACCCACAACGAAGAATATACAACTATGTACTGGGGGGCTTTGGGGAGAAAAAGGAAAAAAACAAAATCTTAAAAAAAAATTCATCAGATATTCACACAGCCACACTAGCTTTCTTTTCCTTCACGATTGCTGGGAGTATCTTTTTCTATCCCTTTACTTTCAACCTTGCTGTGTCCTTGTGTTTTAGGCATATCGTTTATGAATATCTTATAAATGGGTTAGTTTTAAAATCCAGTTTGAGAGTCTCTGAATTTGAACCATCTTGTTTTGTCTATGAACACTTACTGTTCTTCTTAATATATTTGCATTTATTTGTATCTTTTTGTGTCTTCAGTTGACCGTGCTGCTTGTTTTCTTATTTCTTCCTTTTCTTTGGTCTGCTAGAACACAATTGTATTTATTACTCTTTTCCCTTTTTGTAGTTATCCTTAATTTTTCTCCTTTTAGTGGTTACCCTTAAACTTTTAATATTTATTCTTGATTTGACATTCAGACTAAAGGTAATCGAAGTTTTCCTTTCTGCCCGTATGCTCCGAAGCATCAGAAATGCTTTTACTCGATCATCCCTCCCATCTCACAAGTAATTATTGTCTAAAATATTAGTTCCACCTTTTAATACCTTCAAATTCCTCCTACTCCTCATCATCATTACTGTGATTATTTAATGCATTCATTGTTTAGCTTTACCCTTGTGTTTACCAATTTCTTTTCTCACTCTTGCTTTTTGCCTTTCCCTTTTCAATTTTTGTTATAATTTCTTTTTTCCCAATTGCTGCACTTTCCACTAGGTCCTTCAGTGGACCATCCCACTCATGGGCATTAGAGTTGAGCCTCCAGTGCTAGGACCTGAGCAGTAGCCCCTCCCCGTCCTGCCCCTTTCTGGGCAGCTCAGTGCCATCTCTCTTACTTACCACCCAACATGTAGTTCCCTCTTCAGTTCTGACATCTGAAGAGTTTCTTTTCTTCCCTTTAAGCTCTGCTGTGTATTGAAAATAGTTATATCTTACCTCTTTTTTTGGGTATGTGGGGTGAAGGGTGTTAAATGGACTCAACAGGACGTCTCTAGGGACATCAATGTGACTTTAGAGTCTATATCAGAAGAAACAGGAAATACAAACGTGTATAGAATGATAACTCCTTCTCATGTATATAGAACATATCAGTGACTGCCTCCCAATATTTGTCACCATAAATGTAAACTATAAATTGTTGTTTTTAATTGTTATTTTTGATTGCTTGTAGATTCATATATCAATTTAATTTTCTTCATTTTATGTTTTTTAAATTACAGAACACATGCTGGCTATGTAAAGGAAAGACTAATTATAGCTCTGCCATTCTCCATGCCTCTCCCTCTGCCAAGATAACCACTGATGCCAGCCTGGCAAATATCCCTTTTCACGGTCCTTCTTATGAGAAAACATATACAAACATATCTTCACAAATACAGGTAGTATGTTTGTTCGTTTAACCAAAACAAAATATACAGCTTGC
Organism: Equus przewalskii; assembly: GCF_037783145.1. Classification (NCBI taxonomy): domain Eukaryota; kingdom Metazoa; phylum Chordata; class Mammalia; order Perissodactyla; family Equidae; genus Equus; species Equus przewalskii. The sequence goes on from NC_091851.1 coordinate 31,546,908, forward strand.
CATAAAAATTCAATTAAGAGTATTTTATTATCCAGAACCCCTAATAGTTGTTAGCTTGAAATTTGTCAGATTACCTTAATCCACCATTTTCCAAGACTCCAAGTCACCTATTTGCTTTCCATCTTTCTGGATTCCAGTCTTAAGCTAAATCTTCCATCTTTAGACTTTGGACTTGATTGCAAGGTAATAGGCCTGGAAAAGATATAATTTTGAAACCAGGCATGTCTAACTAAACCGCCTGTGATTGCTTTGACTTAAAAACAGACCCAGCATCTATTTGTCCAAAAGCCAATCTAGGACAATGATGCTCAACTCTGGCTGAACATGAAAACACTCGGAAAACTTCTCAAACACCTATTTTTAGACCCGATCCTTAGAAATTCTGATTTAATTTGTCTGGATTGAGGCCCAGGTATCGGCATGAATTGATTCTAATGTTTAGCCCATGTTGAGACAGGACAAGACCAAGGATAGCATGCTGAGCCACCATCTGAGGCCATCTCCTTGGGACAACTGGTTCCAACCCAATCCTGAGGGACTCTAGATTTAGCTATGGTGTCGTGAGAAGAGCTCTGGACGTGGAATTAGAAGACCTGGGTCCCGCCCCAGTCTGTCACTTACTTGCTCTGTGACCTTGAACAAAACATTTGCCTCTCTGAATCTCTGTTTTCTCATCTGTAAATGTGGAGATTATGGTCTGTGTTTCACATGGTGATTGTTAGGATCAAAAGATAAAACGTTCTTGCAAGTATTTTTTTTCTAAGTTGTAAGATTCTATAGAAATGTGGAGCATGAGGTCTCTTCTCGTTCTAAGATTCTTTTGGTTGTCTAAATAAGTCATTGACATTTCCCAGCACACGGGTCTGTGAATCCAGTGGAAAAAATATTGTTAGACATTCTGAGTGTTTTGATTTTTCTGAAATGCCACCTTCAAAAGCTCTCTAAGGCCAGTTGTTTCGGCCAGAGTTAGGAGAATGAGTTAATAAATAAAGGTAATCATCCAGGTTATTTTGGTCCCTGGATTATTTTCCTTCAGAAATATACAAATAATTTAATTCACGAGCAATTTTGAATTAAAATTATCTATATTATTGATGCAAGTCCTCTCCTCTTTTCAAATGTAAACGAGGATTTTCTAAAAGAGAATTCAGACCTTTGAATGTGGGTCTATATGAAAGGCTGTAAGTGCTGAGAGTAAAGTTGCTTTTAAAACAGTTTAGTCTTATAGTCAAACCATTTAAATATTATGAAAGAGAGTAAAAAACCCATGAAAATTTAAATATCATTGACAGAATGCTGTATTTTGACACATCGCGTAATTTTAAGGCACCAAATATTTCTTAGAGTAACAATTATATTCTTCACTCAGGCATGAGATCAGCTGAGAGTGTGTGGAGATTCCCCAGGAGATCGTAGCTGTAGGGTTTGGACTGCGTGAATGGTGAACACCCAGGGAGGTAGTCATTCCAAAACCGGAAGTTATCCAGCATTATCAGCAACACCTCAATTGGAAGGAAATTTCCAAAAATGAACTCTGGTCCTTTGTCTGTTCTCGTAAAAGAGATTTCACCTTTAGCCTTTGTTAGCTATGTAAATTTCTTCCACTTGTTCCTTAAAAAGATAAAAGTAACAGAAATAAACAGTGTGTTTCTGTTCTGTTACAAATTGTCACCATTGTAAATGGCCCAATTAAGATAAATGGACAAAACTACCATTTCATCCTTGTCTGAAGAGATAATCCGGTTTACAGCATAAAGGAATCAATTTCCAACCCTCTCTCCTTGTCAATGCTGTGTCTGGACACTGACTCTTAAAGGAGTGAGCTACTGACGGGACATGATTTTGGACAGTGAGTTTGTGCATGGCCCTGTTTTTCTTTAGATGAACTTAAAGGACACAAAAGACCTATAGCCCTTTCCTCTTTGTATTATCCAGAAACTATCAGAAAGAGTTTTCTTTTTTTCTATCTCTAGTTGTGCGTGTGCCGCCAGCCAGAAAGGAGACGAGCATTCTTGGAGCTATTGCTGTGTGCCACTTCCCTGCGTTGGGTCGGGAGTTTACGCAGATCTTCTCTACTAATCTTGACAATCTTTCCGTAAAGTAGGTGCTGTCATGCCCATTTTACTGATAAGAGAACTGAGGTTTAAAGACATTACACAACTCGACCAAAGCCACCTGTCTTGTAGCCAGAGGACTGCAAATGCATGATTCTAGGGCCTGTGTTTTGTCCTTTACATGAAGCAAGGGGAGTATAATTTGTGAGCCAAAAATGCAGATACTGGGGACTGGCCCTGTGCTGTAGTGGTTGAGTTCAGCGCTCTCCACTTTGGTGGCCCGGGTTTTCGAGTTCGGATCCTGAGTGTGGACCTACACCACTTGTCAGCCATGCTGTGGAAGCCATCCCACACACAAAATAGAGGAATATTGGCACAGATGTTAGCTCAGGGCCAATCTTCTTCAGCAAAAATAAAATAAAATAAATCCAGGTGCTAGATTTTCATTTGGCAAAAAGGGCATTTGTACCCTTTTTTGATATTTGTAACTGGGGTTTTTCTAACAATCCGGGAAATAGATGAGGTGTGTTTCAGCTCTGGCTTCGTTTCTCAGTCTTCGTCTTTCTCAGCTAAGGTTGGCTGGGCCTGAGATAGGTCCCACCTGTAAGCACAGGACAAATTTGATTGCAAAGGTGAATGTTAGTGGGAAGACTTGAGTAGCAATGAGGCACTGTTATGACCTGCTTTACCTGGAGGCTGTGATTTTTATCAACTCAAATTTGATGGTTGTGATTGATTGATTATTTCATTTATTCATTTAACAAACATTTAACAGTCTTCTACCATCAATCAGATAATCTTGAAGGTGCTGGAGAGAGAGTGATGAACAAGACAGATATCTACATTTATTGAGTGCAAGTCAGATGCTTTGAGGATAAAAAGACAACACCTATTCTCAAAGATTTTACAATCAAGTTGAAAAATCAAACATGTTATCAGTTAACTTGATTAGTAGGCAATAAAACGAAGAGCAGAGGCACAGGCAAATAGTTAAGGGAGCACGGAATAGAATGGTGAAAGATGGTGGTTAATTTTCGTAGTTCAGATTCAAGAAATTAGTTGGGCCTAGGATATTTTAAATGCACCTTAAATCATGGGAATGGAGAGATGAAAAGTGTTCTGGACTCTGCCACAGAATCCCAGAGTTCCCTGAAAGCAGTTAGAGGTATAATCCTGATATATCCCACGGTTCCAAATGGACCAGTCTCGCATGGTGTCACATTCCCAGGAACCAAGAATTAATTGTGAGTATTTCAAGACTGTAATTAGTCTCTTAAGGAAATGCCAAAGATGGAGGACATCCTTAGTGCAGAGAAAACATCACAAAACTTCCTCTTTCCGGATCGCTGCCTTTATGACCACCCTCTGCGCGCATGGCAGCTGCTCCTGCTAACCCTTCTCTCTTATTCTTACGTTCAACTCCTAACTCTTAAACTCTCCCTAAGACCCAGCTCCCATGACTTTTATGTTTCTCTTCCTGACCTTCCAGCCACGTTGTTTTGGTTCTTTTTTTAACGTATATTATTTTATCCTCTTGTACTTCTATTAATATTTTCTGTTGCTGGCCTATTATCCAGATTCTCTTCGACAAAGGTGATCTTAGGGATCTTCTCATAAAGCAAGAATATTTTTCCTTAGAATCCAGAGGGAAAATGGACACTTGTAAATAGTTATTTACTGATAATAACTTTTGTCCCTATTCTATGGGCACTGTATGAATTACTTTGTGAAAGCTCATCTTTCACCAGAACCCCAGGTACTTGGGAGCTAATGCAGAGCTGTCTTCTGGGAATTCTGGTCCTTTAGGAAGAGGCCTTAAATCCTGTCCTTTTGCAACAGGTGTCCCCAGCTCACAGGCCCAGCTTGCTCGGGCTCCCTAGGGGCCAACCTGGAGGTATAGAGGGTTTCCTCAACTCTTGCCTCTCATCCAGTCTAGATGTCACTGAGGGCTAGAATAAAGTCACTTTCTATTTTAGCGTGAGTGACACTAGCTGCCATCACAAATAAATATAAATATTTCAGTGGCTTAGCACAGGAAAAGTTTCTGTCTCACCTCACAGTCCAATGCAGTGTTCCTGGTCAGCACATATGTGGTAATTCAAGGTTCTAGGCTGTTGGAGGTTCTGCCATCATCAGTAAGTGTCTTCCAAGGTGACCCCCTGGGTCATTTGTATTCCTGTCAGCCTGAAGGGAAAAGAGCATGGAGAAGCACAGGTGGGCTTTTACGCAAGGCCAGGAGGTGGCGCTTCTGCTCACATTCTGTTGGCTGGAACTCAGTCACGTGGTGTCTTAGGCTGGGTCCCCCAGAAGCAGACCCTGAGTGAGGATTAATGTGCAGGTGACTTATTTAGGAGGTACTCACAGGAGAATCCAGTAAAGAAGCAGGCAGGACCGGGAGGGGGAAGAGGGCGGGCGTGGATATAATTTCAGACAAAGTCCTAAAAGTTGGCGTGATCGTGGGGGAGCTTGGGAGGGTAATTTATACGTTAGGGTAGTCTCACCTCAACGAAGGGGTCCAAGCTTTCCTACACTAGCTAGGGGCTCCCCAGGGGCATGTGGACTCCCAGCCATTTCTGCCTCTCTGCCAGTACAGGGCTCCATTAGCCAAAGACAAGCCTCGAAAAAAGTTGTAGGGGCAAACTCTTGGAATCAGAGCACCCAAAATAGAAGGATGCACATGCAGAAATCCAGGGGGATTGGGCAAGTGTGGCTAGTGTCTATACTGCGTGGCTACATTTAATTGTAGGGAAGCTGGGAAATGCGATCTAGTTGTATCCTCAGGAAGAAGAGAAAAAGGGACCTTAGTGAAATACAGCAGTGTCTTCCTCATCTTGCTTTTACATGATACTCCGCCCAAATCCCTTTGTCTCTAAACACAGTAAACACAGCGTCAGTGACTATTTCGTCAGACTTCCTTGGGTGTGCACATGTGTGGGGCAGAGGTTTGTTTCATTGGGGTGGGGAGGAGGATGCCCTCATGTATTTTGGGTGAAATAAAAATTGTACAACTTAGCTCCTGTCTATGGTGACAGAAACTTCAAAAAGAAATGCTATCATCACTTAATGCCTTTCTTTTGGTCTGCCGTGGAAATCCCCCTGCTTGCTAATGTGGTGAGCTTGGAAAACTTTCCAAGCCTGGGAACGTGGGGCCAGGGAGGACCTCTGGCTCCCACAGCCAAGGACACAAAGTCAGAGCTCCTGGTTCTGTTTCCTCGACCGCATCTCCCACCAACCGCCTCTCACTCCCGATACTCCAGCCGTTCCTCTGCACGGCTGGCTGCTCCTGTTCCAAGGACCTCCTCTCTTTCACTTGGAAAGCCTGCTCCCTTCTTTGTTGACCTGCTGGACTTTTTATCCTTCAAAACCTAGCTCACATGTCACTTCTTCTAAATACACTTTCCCAAGCTCTGGGTGAGTATCTTGTGAACAGAAGTAGCAATAATGACTACTGTTTGATGAGCGTGGACTCTGCATTTTATAAACATCATCTTACTTAGTTTTCACACTAACCTAGAAAAGGAAGTCTTGCTCCCCGTATTTCATAGGCTGCTGGTGGATGTGGTTGGCAATTAAATTGGATGGCAGTACTCTGCCCAAGAGTAATAGGCTGAATAATCCTGAATAGGATCATATTTATTTTTTAAGGTATCCTCAAAATGAAAACATAAATATATGTATATATGTATATGTTTACGTATACAAACATACATAAAATATATCCACACGCATACATATCTCCACCCCCCATCTCTCTATCCTTAAAGGTGTTTGGAGAGTTCACTTTGAGAAACACTTTTCTGGCACACTGTCTTCCTCTTTCTTCTACCTGGCTCACCATCTTCTGTATTTCTGTTTTTCCTCATCTTTGTCTCTCTCTCTTTCTGCTGCTTCTCTCTCTCCTCCATCCCTTCCACTCTCTCCCCTTCTTCTGGGACAGGAAAGCCTGCATCGTCCTTTGGTCTGCATTGGTTGTTCAAACTCCTGGCAAGGCAGGCTGTGTCGTTGGCTCTCGTTTCTGCAGAGAAACAAGCTTGTTTAAATCTCCAGGCAGACTCTGTCCCCTCTGTGGGCCAGGGTGATGGATGGAGGCAATTATGGTCAGCGCACTTCCATTAGGGCCCTGCCAGCCCCGGGTACTGGCAGCCCTCTCCAGGGCTGGTTAATTATGGCATGGAACAGCAATGGTGAGAGGCCTATGGTGGCGGGGCTGGGCAGCAGAACCTCAGAGGCTGAGCATCAGGACTCGACAGTGGCCCAGGTCCAGCACGTTCCAGCTGGGGCTCGTTTGGCCTGGTCCCCACTCTGGGGCCTTGCACCTCCAGAGGCATGCCCTACCCTGTCCTGGGGACTTCATGCCCATGTTGGAGTACCCACAAACTCCAAGTGCCTTTCTTATGACCAGGAGTTTGAACTCTGGAGGCAGGCTGCCTGGCTTTAGCTCCTGGGCCTGTCACTTACTAGCTGGGTGACCCTAGGCAAGAAGTTTCTCTCTGTGCTTCTGTTTCCTCATCTGTCAAATGGGGACCAAAATGGGACCGACCTCGCAGAGCTGTTGTGAGGGTCAAATAGTGTGATTCTGGGAAAGTACCTAGCAGAGTCGCAGGTACATGCTGAGAGCTCAAGCAACGTACACTATTATCATGTTGTTGGTGGATCGCGTTGCTCAGCCCTCACAATAAACCTGGAGGGTGGAAATTAAATGCGTTTTACGGTGGAGGAAACAGAGGCTCAGTCACGTGAAATGACCCAGGTGGAGGGTTGGGGAGCCAGGATGGGAGTGGAAGGATTTAAATTCTAAGCTCACTGCTCTTTCCACTGTCCTCTGCCGGGTACCTTCGGGCCACCCTACACTTTTCCTCCTGTTGCTAGAGTTGCTACACTCTGTTTCGCCTCTGAACTTTTGTTCCTGTTTACTCAGAGCAGGGTCTGAAATCCTGTAGCCTTTGGGAGTGGACTGGGCATGTCCAAGTTCACAGTCCCAGTGAGGATTGTATCATGGAGGAGCCTGGCCTGGCACCCGGGGCCCTTAACATCTCGTACCAGTTCTGCTCCTAGCATTTTATATACATTCGAGAAACTCTTCCCCTCTCTGGGCCTCAGTTTCCCTACATGGAAAATTGCCTCAGCAATTTCCCTTCATGATATCTGTTTATCCTGCAGAAATACTGAAGTGCTGTGCAGCGAGATATCTACTAGGAGTGTTTATTGCAACACTGCTTGTAATAGTGAAAAATTGGAAACGATCTAATTATCTATCAAACTGCTGTCAAAAATAAAGATAAAGAAGGGGAACTCTATATACTGAAATGGAAATATGAGAAAACATGGAAAGATACATTGTTGAATACCAAGAGCAAATGACAGAACTATATATATAGCATAATCCTATTGGCCTAAATAAAGCTATCGCTAAACTCTGTATAGGCATATAGGCAAATACATAAGAAATTACCTAGAAGGCTAGATAACCAGACTCCCATTAATATTACGTCTGGGAAAAGGATGAGAGTGGTAAATAGTGGGGGCACTTTTGCTTTTTATTTTATCTATTTTTGCATAGCTTTAATTCTTATGATACCACATTAACATACTACTTGTTCAAGTTTTTTTGGGTGACAAGATGAAAGGGCATGACCTAAGGTGCTCTCGGCTTTGACCACACCCTAGATGGAGATGGTCCTGAGTACACACACACCTGAGGTCTTCCTCATTCGGGCCAGGCAGAGTCTCGGGACAGTAAGGAAGATTCCAGGCCTTTGCCACCCCTGACCCTCTCTTCTCAAGGACACAGGCTGGCCTGGACTGACTACCTCAGGGCTTGGGGGAGGAGTCAGAGGGACTTGAAAGGACAAGGGACTTCACATCCTGGCCCTTTAAGTCTGGCGGATCCAGAACTGGTTCTGGCCAGTTGAGCCCTAGTGCCCCCAGACCACCATCTGAGGTGTCAGACCAGCTTTATTTGTCTTCCCTGGTCTCCAGCAGTTCCTTCTCCTTACATTTCACAGAGGGCTGCAGGAGCCCGAGCTCCAGAGAAAAACAGGGCCTGAAGAGAAATTCAGAGTAGAGCATAGCTCTGTCAGCCGGTACTGGCTGTTGTCTCAGTTCCCCAGGAAAGCCTGCTGGATTTCAGAAAAATCAATTGATTTCTGCTCTGTTTCACCTCAGTCTCTTTTTGACCTAAGAACTGATTTTGTTGAAGTTGTTTTCAATGTCATAGAGCTTAAAAGAGCCTCCAGGTAAATGGGCCATTGACTTGGTCTTTTAGAAAGTATCTTGAATATGTGATGAAATGACTTCCTAACAACACTCCAAATTAATAAACAGGAAACTCTGGTTCTATATTTTATTTCATCCAGTTCTCAGAGGGTATTTACATCTGTCCCAAGAATAATCCTCTTCCTTGTAGGATGTGCTGCTGTGTAAAGGTCCTTTGAAGAACAGAGGGGTGTAGAAGGACTGAGAATAATGGCTACCTGGCCATCACTCAGTTAAAGAAGGAGATGGGTGGAAGCATTTGGAAAGCCATGGCCAAGAATAACTTCCTGCTCCAACTCATTTCATACCTTGCTGAGCCTCTTTCTCTGAGCCTAGAGTTTCCTGTCTCCCTCCTGCCTTTTTTTTTTCGTTTTTACCACTTTTCCTCTCTTCTGTAACTCACTCACTTTTCTCTCTCGCATTTGTCTCTCTCCTTCTCTCTGGGGCTCTGCTTTTTCAACTGGGCCCAGCCTGTCTGCTTGTTTCTTCTCTCTTTTCTCTCAGCCTCTTCCTTTTTTTGCTCTGCATAATTTCCTTCCTATTTCACGCTTACCTCTACCTTCATTTGTGATCATTTAAAAATTAGACACACTTACATCCTTGCTGTCTTTTTGGTATGTTGTGTTTTCTGTTCTGAATCGAAAGTCAGAGGAAATGGAGAGGTTATATTTCATCCTCTCAGAGTTACAAAGAAAATTACAACCCAGTGATAAACAGTTCTAAACTGTCTGTGTGGGGTTCTTGGTGATTTTTTTTGAGGAGTAAGGGAATCAGGACCCTTGATAAAGGGAGCTCCTATAACCTCTGGGAATGCTACAGTTTTAATTCTGAGTCTGATTTTAGGTTTTGATTAATTTAATGATTATATATTAACTGCATTGTAGAAATATAAGTAGGAGGAAATGCTTTGGCAGATCTGGCCTTTCCTTCTTTAGTAAACCAATAACGGGTCCTCTTTTCCTTTCAGAATGTTCTAGGGGGCATAACAGAGACAGAACTGGGCCTAGAGTTGAGAAATCTGGGCTTGAACCCTTGATCAGCTGTTTATTAATCGTGTGACTCTGGGCAAGTCAATCTCTCTGAGGCTCAATTTCTTCACATGTAGAATGAAATCAATAAAGCTACTTTGCAGGCTTGTGAGGATCAAATTAAAAAAGTCATACAAATGTGTGACTCACTCTAGGGGCTTAATAAATATGAAATAATTATCTTTCTTTCTAGAGCCTTCTGTGCATCTCTCATTCAATCTGGGACGTATGGAACTACACAGGGCTCTGGGGAGGTGTGGGATCATCCCCTGGATAGGGGTCAGGACAAACAAAAGAGACTAAAACCCAGATGATCCTGCAAAACTCAGTTTAAGTGTCACCTCTTTTCAGGAAGTCTTCCTTGACTTCTCACTTCCCAAACTGGTTTGAGTGGGCTCTCTTTGCCCCGACGGCACGCTATCCTTATTGTGACTCACTTTTCTGTGCCTGTCACAGGACTGCGCCTTCCCCGAGGCATGGATGATGTCTTATTCATTCTTGTATTCCCAGGGCAGAGCAGAGCCCACTGGAAGCCCACAGGAAGCATGGAGTAAGCCTTTACTAAGCCTGGTGCTGTGTTGAACACTTTATCTTTGCATGACTTATCTCATTTTGACTTCATAACTCTATGAGATGACCACTGTTATTATTCTCATTTTACAGACAAGGAAAACTGAGTCTCATAGGGATTAAGTAACTTACTCAAGATCACATATCTGGTAATTGGCAGAGACAGTTTTTGAACCCAGGAAATCTACCTCTGAGCTCATGCGTGTTACCACTATCTCATACAGCAGAGAAAAGGAAAGAATGAATAAACAAAGGAATAAACTAATGAGTCATGTGGCCTTGAAGGGACCACTCAGGGCTTAGCAATATAATTAACTTCAGTTTGAACTTGGTTATAGTGAAGTTATAGGAGCCTGAGAGACCAAATCCTTGACACTTCTCTCTTCTTTAACAAGAGATCTGAGTAGCCTGAAATCATTTACCTGTTTTGATAAATACAAATACAAAGAAATAAGTAATGCAAAAGCTTCTTTCCCTCGTAATCGAGACTTTGCAGTCGTAATTCTGCCCCACGGCCAGCAAATTCGGGGAGGGGGAGAAGGAGGGTAAAAATGGCTTCTTAATCAGACCCAAATAAATTTCCTGGGATAATTACCAACCAGAGCAAATTCTATAAATTTGATTTAATTGGCACCAGGCAAATGAAACAGGGAAGGAAAACATTCTTCTCCTTAAAGTCATTGAGGGTGTCTCAGAAGCAGAAGCTGGAAATGTCAGGATAATGTAGAAGCCAGCAGCAGCCGCCAGCAGCAGCCTCCAGACAAACTTCACATTTAAGGCAGGGGAAGAAAGGGCCCCCATTTACTGGGCTTCTCATATGTGTCAGACACTGTACTGGAAGCGAATCACATATTGTCTAATGTAACCTGTGTGACCAACTTGAGAGGTAGGTATTACTGATTGTTGTATCCATTAACTATTGCTGTGTAACAAACAACACCACAACTCAGTGTCTTAAAACAACAGCTTATTATCACTTACAAATCTGTGGATTGGCTGGTGCTTGACTTGTTCAAGTTGAACTTGGTTGGGATAGCTTTGTTTCTCATTGCAAGTCTGTGAGTTGGCTGGTGTGGTTCTGATCGACATATCTCTATCCTCCTCCTGTTATTAGTCAGCTAGCCAGGATATCTTCATCCCATGCAGATGGCAGTTTCATTCATATATCATTGGCCAAAAAAGTCACATGGCCAATATAAAATCAAGGGCAGGGAGTATATTCTACTTATGATGAGGCCATGGCCAGTATATGGTTGCAGGAAAGGATGCTGAAATGAGGACAGTGATTCAATAATACAAGTATCATTACCTTCACTATGTAGATGAGGACTCCAAGTTCAGAGAGGTTGAACTAATTGCCCCAATCAAACAGCTAGTAAGATGAGGAAGTGAGATTCAAATCCAGGATTATTGGGCACCCAAGGCCATGCTTCCCCTCCTGATTTTGATTCTTAAAGAGAACACTAGGAATCCTAATTTCAGGAGGCCATTGAAATCCTCCCTTAAATCAATCCATGTGCTCCTGTGTCCTAGAATTCATCTCTCAAATGAGTGAGAAGTTGACCAAATTTAAGATTTATGTGACTATTTAGATCTCCCACCCTTTCCACTTCACTCAAACCTTGGCCCTTTCCTGGATTCATTACATGCAAATCCAAGGTTAACTGTCATCTCTGCTGCCCCTTCCCTCACTCAACTGACCTTCCACTGACAGATCAGGTAAGGCTCCCCCTGCATCACATCTTATACTGGACGGTGATGCTTCCCTGGGACCCCTTCTAGGCTGTGCTGTTGGTCCTGGAGCTGTCCAGTGTCCTGAAACAACCCAGCGTGAGTCTGGCTTAGCGAATCCAGCTGCAGGCAATGAAAGACTCGTGCTTGATAAGCCTCCTTTGGTGCAGGAAGCTTCTGTTCTGGCTTTTTGCCTCAAGTGTGCTTGGGAACATGAAATTCACGGAGAACTGTTAGTAACCGTAAGCAAGCTCTCAGGGTTTAAGGATTTTGTTATTTACTGTGTGAAAGCAAGGGATTGGTGTGGCAATTCACAAAACCTCACAAGGGAATTTAGTAAGGTTTTTGTGTGGTGCTTTGCAGTTTGTAAGCCCTTTTCACACAAGCCATCTGCTCTGTGGAATTGAGGCAGGATCATTGCGCTCATTGTACAGATGATAAAACTGAGACTCAAAAGACATTTCTTATCCCATGGTCATAGAATGGCACTAAAGGAAGACACAGGGCTAGGGACTTCTGAATTATTCATCATTCTCCTTCCATTTATCCTATCAACAAATAGATTTTGATTAATTGATTTCAAGCTCTCTTGGGGCTCAAAGAGGAAAAAATATAGTAACACGTCTTGGAAGATTGCAATCGCGCATGTGAGTGTTTGGGGAGGAGTATGCATGTAAAGGAGTAGGCAAGTAGAATAATAGAAGACAAAAAGTATCCACTCCAAGCTTCGCCCATTCATTAATCCAACAAATACACGTCAAGTGTCTACTATATGCTAGGTACTCTGACTGACACTAGTGATGTAAGAGTGAAAAAGAGGACATCATCCCTGCCCAGTCTAGAAAGGAAGATAGTTACTAAAGAAGTAAACAAGCGCTGAAGCTCATAATTACAATTTTTGATGAACACGTTAAATCAGAAATGGATAAAATATTGAGGTGGAACAATAGGGGTGAAGGGAGGGTCGTATGACAGTGACTAGAAAAGATTTCTCTGAATATATGACATTTAAGCTAAGACCTGAAGGCAGCTGGGCAAAAGGGTGGGTTAAGGGTGTTCCAAGTAGAGAAAATAGCATGTTCAAAGGGCCTGTGGCCAAAGGAGCTTGGCATGTTGGAGGAACTGTAGAGATGCTCATGTGGCTGAAGAAAAGTGAGTGAGTCGAGGAGTGATTGGAGGTGAGATCATAAAGATAGGTAGGAGCCAGACCATGTTGGGTCTTATAGGCCCATTATAAGGGGTTTGTCTTCCTTCTTTTTATCATTAGTTGCTTGGCAGAGAGTCTAGCACAAAGTATGTGATCGTAACTGGATGTCCTAGAAGCAGACCCTGAGACAAGAAAGTGAGCGCTAGTAGTTTATTGGGACGGTGATCCCAGGAAGCACCAGTATATGACGGGAGAGAAATGACAGGGGAAGAAACAAGCCAATAAAGGTAAGACATGGAGCAGATTACTGCTGTGGGCAACTAGGCTCAATCCTTCCAGAAACCTCTAGGAGAGAGTGTCCAACATTCCTCAGTTATTCTAACTAGGGGAAAAATGAGCTGGGCTGTTTATCCACTGACTGCCATCAGTCGCTGGCTGAAGGCTGCTCCTGGGGGTGGGAGGCGTGAACTCTCCCTTCCGGCCTGCCCAGAGGGCCAGGGGCTTTCATTGGAAGTCTTCAGCTTTGTGTGCATGGGAATGGGCAGTGTCAAGGGATTGTTGGTGTGGCACCGACGGTGTCTGCCACAGTGGCATCTGATATCCCTTCTCTAAGCCATGTTTCTGTCCCTTAGGATGAGGGGAGCCAGGACAAATGAAAAAAGAGATGCTAAAGATATTGGCAGGAAGGAAAATGAAAACCTCACCCTTTGGGGGACGCCTTCCCAGGAGATGGTGCTGAGGAGCAGCCGGCCCAGGGGCTTGCTGGAGGCTGAAGAGCAGGCCATCTCCCCGAGGGGCACATTTCTGCCTTCATGGTTATGGGTTTTTCTTCTCAGATCTCCTCCTGGGGGCATTCCCCAGAGGCCTCTCTGTGAGGCTGAGGAGAAAGCCCCCAGCTCTGCTTCCTTTTAGCAGTGAGGCCTCTCTTCTCTGGCTCAGTCCCTAATACACTGTGGGGCCAGACATCCTATTCCAGAGGTGTCCCACATTTGGCTCTTGCACCTTCATCTTCCACCTCCCCTCCCTGCCCCCAGGCATACGCGTTGCCTCTTAGCCACAACCCAAGCCTGGGAAGAGCTCACATTCTAAAGGAATAGGTGGGATTTGGGGACCAGACTGGGGATGTTGGCGGTGCCTTCAGAAGCACATTCAAAATCAAAGCTTGGGTTCTTATTTTGTGTTCTCTAGGGTCCTAGGCGATTAATGAGGAAAATCGTACACTCTTCCTTTGGCTATATAGGTAATAAAACCCAACATTACTGAATTTGTTTTTGTAGCTTGTGAAGGGCTAGCTAATAAATGAGCTCATTTTCTCCCCACAACAACCCAGGGAGGCAAATAATACTGTTAGTCCCACTCATCAGATGAAGGAGCTGAGGTGCAGGGAGCGTTACGTGCTTTGCCGCAAATCCCACAGGGAGGGAACAGCAGAGACGCCCTGTGAGGGCTTTTCTTCTGGTGACAGAGGGACACCTCAACATTTTCACAAAGATGTGACAACTGATTCCTCACAGTACTGTTTATAGCAAGGATGTTGGAAATGACTGTGTGCACAACAACACGGCATCAAATACCACGGAGCCAGTAAATCCAAGGATTGAGGTCTATGAACACAGGTGGGCAAATGTAAAGAAAGCAGCTTACACAATTGTATGGTAGGTCTGGGTCAGGAGTTTTTCTGTAAAGGGCCAGATGGTAAATATTTTAGACTTTGCAGGCTATACTGTCTGTGTCACAACTACTCTGCCATTGTAGTGAAAAAACAGTCGAAAACAATTTGTAAATGAAAGGGCATGGCTGTGTTCCAATAAAACTTTATCGACAAAATCAGACAGAGGGCCAGATAGGGCCTTAGGCAGTAGTTTGTATTGATCCCTATTGTAGTGAAGACATTGCAGAGACTGTATTACTATTTCCGTCGCTAGATGGCGCGCCTCCATTAGTGAGGTGAAATGGAGGCTGGCTTGCTTTACCGTGGGTGGGGACCTAAAGGAATGGATTATGGCAGAAATGACCATAAGAGGGTGGGACTAGAGAAGAGTCCTAGTATAATTCAAATGACAGAAAGCACACGTGGGTGTGCGCAAACATGCAATATCTAATGTCTTCCAGGCACAGTTCAAGGCAATGTGTGGTGTGCTGGTAAATATTTTTCTCTGTAAAAAAGAAAACCTCCCCTGATTTGTATCATTGCTGATTTCTGTAGTGAAATATTCATATCGTGGCTGATTTCAGGCTACTCACTTGCCATCAATCTGTTCACAAAGCTTCTAACATTAAATCACGGAGGCTCTCAAGTCAATACAAGCCAGCTTCAGCACACTGCTGGCTCAAGGTCTTTTATTTTAATTGTTTGCAAATTTACCTGGTGAGGTAGGCAGTAAATAATAATAATAGCTAACATTTGTTGAGCAATTACGACATGCGGATATTCCACTAGGTGTTTTACATATATCGTCTCATTTTGCAGTCCTCACAACTCTTGTCAGTATGACTATCAGCCTACCTTGCAGATGAGCAAACCGAGGCTTAGAGAAACTCAATATTTGGTCAAGGAGATATCGCCAGGATTCAGCTCTTGCAGTTTGACTCCCGAGGTCAAGCGCTCAACCAGACCATATGGCATCGCCTCTGCTGAGGTTGGGCAAGGCGTAGGTGTTTAAATCTCTGTTTTGCAGCTAAAGAAACAGGTTGAAGAAAAAGTGACTAGCCTATCAGACAGCTGACTGCTGGTCTTGTTAGGACTAGAACCCAGTTCTTCTTGACTTCAGTGTCTATGTTTTTTCCAAATGCTAAGGAACTAGAGAGTTAGCTGCGTTTAACCAGTTATTCCCAGAGAAGATGAGTTTGAAGAGGGATTTGAAGGAAGGGAGGATCCCAGATAAACACAGAAGAGGCAGATATGTGTTCTCACTGAGGCAGGTGCATACCCAAAGGGAAGGTGTGGAAAGAAGCAGGAGCCATCTGAAGGGCTGTGAGGAGGTTTTCCTGGTTGGGTCAGAAAGAGTGAGCTGGAAATGATGGGGGAAAATAAGGAAGCCCAGGCAGACAGGGGTCTGATTTTGAGTTGCTAAATCATAGTAGGGGCATGTAATGCTTTTCCAAGCAGAATAAGTGTGGAGAGTTGGAGCCAGGGAGGCTGACGGGGAGCAGGGCTCAGAGCTGACTATTGGGGATACACCAAGGGATGAGGTCAAATGTGTGGTCTGGAAGAAAGTGACAGTGGAACTGCTTATACTCTCCTTCCATCCAATCTTCTTCCACGTGGGAGATGGTGGGAGAAGGGGTTTCCAGGCTCCTTAGATATTGCACATAAAGGAAAGGGCATCAGGCTTGAAATAAGATATGTAGATTCTAGCTTCAGCTCTGTCCATTACCAGCTGCATGACCTTGGGCAATTTCACTAATTTCTCTGAGCTTCCATTTCATCATCTTTAAAATGAAGTAAGGGATGTTAAAATATCTAGCCCAGTGCCTGACCCACAGTTGGAACTCTAGCAGTCTTTGCTCTTTCATCCATTCCCAGACAGTGATGCACTTGGTGGGGAGTAGGGTAAGAGGGCAGTGTTTCCATTGTCTTCATAATAAACCACACATTAGGAGTGCTGGTCCAGGCCATGGCTGTTCATATTCTACTGAACTCTTTTCTGCAAGGGGCATAAACTATGGGTAGACACAAAGTCAGGTTTTACCTTTCAAGCTTTGAGCATGGTTATAAGTGGCACAAGAAATAATACCAGTTATGTATGTACACTTTCACCTGAGGACAAATCTCATGAAGATAGACATTGGAAAAGTTGATCTCACATATGTGTGCCCATTATTCTGTTGCAGGCTGGGAGCCCAAGAATATTTGTGGGACAGTAGAGTTCTAAATGTCCCAGTTTCCCTTAACTGTCCATCACAATGAGACCATCCAGGATCTCATTTATCCAGAAGTCACTTGCTTGGCAACCTCAGTTATCTAGAATACATATCAGAACCAAGGAAGAAACAAACAATAGCCCTCCCTCCACCACCAAGACATGTATACAAACTCATGTTTGTGGCAAAAATAGATGTCATCAAATTCATGGACTTCTAATGGATCAATCAATTTACTCACAGAAGAGAATCTCAGTTCTTTATTCAGAGCATACTTAATCTCATATTAAATATAATTTTCATGGGAGCAGTTATCAGGTTTTCCACCCCAGAGGAGATTAGAAGCAATTTGTTAGAAGGGATAGCGGGTCTAAATTTCCCATTAGCAAATTCTTTGAAAGCAGGAAGAAAGAACCACTGATTGCTTGATAGTGGAGGGAGAAGGTGACAAGGCAATTTCAGAAGTGGAATATTTGGAGCCATTTGGTGCAGGAGCAAATAGTTCTCTACGTTCTCTTGGAATTGAGGGTATCACTGCATCTGAGCACAGTCATTCATGCTCATAGCAAGCTCATTCGAGTCACCTGGAAGAATTTAAATGGTGCTTAAGAAGGCAGGGCATTGGCCAATTCATTTTAGAAAGATTTATCTCCAACACTCTTTATTTTTTTCAGTTATTCTTATAAGAAGTACACCCTGTCATATAGAAATTTTATATGCATGGAAAAATTCCTCTCCTGGCAGGATCAGATGACTGGGGCACCGCTGTAGCATCTTCACTTCCTTCTGGTTAGCTGCAAAAGGTGACAACCCTCAGTGTAAAGAAGGCCTTTTTTTCATCTGCTGTTAAACACTCTTCAGGGGCCGACCCCGTGGCTGAGTGATTCAGTTCATGTGCTCCGCTTTGGCGGCCCCGGGTTTCGCCAGTTCGGATCCTGGGCCTGGACATGGCACCACTCATCAAGCCATGCTGAGGCGGCATCCCACATGCCACAACTAGAGGGACCCACAACTAAAAATATACAACTATATACAGGGGGTCTTTGGGGAGAAAAAGGAAAAATAAAATCTTAAAAAAAAAAGCACAGCTATTTAAAAAAAAACAAAAAAATGCTCTTCATTCCTTGGTTGGTGATTTGATGAGCAAATTCATTTCCACCTTCTGTTCTCCCTTTATGAATTCATGCCCTTTTCAGGCTACCTCTTTGCAGAGCTGGTTTGATTCCTAAAATCTATTCTTTCCCATAGGACAGTCCATCTAGTCTTCCACTTTCTGCCACCCCATTCCAGCTATGATATCTCAACACTTTCAGTGGACATGTCCTCTCTGAGGACTTCTCTGAGCTTCCGTTGTTTGCCCAGGTGAGTTAATGACTCATTCTTCTCTCTCGTATTTTTTTCATTGTTCATGCTCTTCTTCCTATAAAAGAAAGAAGGTTCTTGAAAGGACAGTATTGGATCTTGTGGAGGGCTGCACCTCTGGAACTTCGAATCGTGCCTGTGGCCTCCAAGTGCATGCGCATCTCCCTTCAAGGGAACCTGTTGCAGGGTGACTGGCAGCATCCTTGCTGTGCCTTTGGATTTTCCCTGAACTCAGGCTAAGGCTACACTTCCCCTGGACTGCTTCTAGCCCAAGACTAAATGCTGCAGGCGTCTAGAGCCACACCATTCTTGCCCAAAATGGAGCTCCTCCAAGGGGCAACTTTGCCTGGGTTCTCTCCATTGGCCTGGCCGACACTATCTCAGATCGTGTGTGATCTGAGCTCTTCCTTCTTGATCCTGCCTTCTCTCTCCCACAGGTGTCACTCTTGCATTCTGTCTGAGGGCTCGCCTCACCTACTCTTGCTCCCTTCATTTATCCCAATAATGTCCTGCACATTTAATCCCATCTTGGTGTCTGCTTCTCAGAGAACCCAAACTCACACATATCTGATGCATAGAAGATACCAAAAAATGTCAGTTGAGTTGAATTGATTGTGGTTTTATTGGTCACCTGATAAGGGCTTCAACAGATCATCTCTTCAGTATGGGGGCTCTGTAGTTAACATGGTTAATCATACAACACCAGCAATGCCTCCTTAAACTAGCCTGAACTATCCTGGGTGACTCAGGATCATCATCTTGGACATTTGTTGACCGGATAGTGAACCCGCTGATACCCTCAGAATCTATTGAGTTGGTTAAGCCTGTTTACCTGTGTGTGAGTAGCCCCAGATAGCTGTACTCACTGAGTTGTTGTGTTGTTTTTTAGTAGTTTTGTTTTTCTGTCTCTGTCTTTGCTGTCAGTGTTTTTCAGTGCTGGAGCTGGGAGAGACTTCAAAGATCATTCATCAGGAGATCTTCAGAGCACATACTCACCAGGCACTAGTCAGGTACCAGGAATTCAGGATGAGATAAGAAATAATCCTTTCTCTCAAGGGGGGAGCAAGTTCCAGCTCCTCATTTTACAGATGACAAACCAATTTGGCAACATTTCTCAGCAGAGCCATCATGAAAAGGAACATAGAGGAAGTTAATATATAATGACAGCAAAGAATTTCTTCAAGATGGGCAGGTGTGGATCCAATCTGAATCTTTATAGCACGTTCTGGGCCCCATGTCTGAGCAAATTCAGGATGGCATAGAATCACCTGGATACACAGCCCTCACAGGCAGCTTAAGATTTCTGTGACTAATCAACACACCGAAAAAGATGTTACTGTGAGCTGACTCCATCAACAGGGTCCTCATGCTGCTCGTCTAATTGTTGATTTACCCTTAGGAGAGAATGAAAAATGCAGTGACTCGAGAATGATGCCAGGCATTAGCTTGGAAGAGTATCAGCTTTCTTGCACGGTGCGGAGCAATTGGGATCTAGAGACCTGGGTCTTCTCCCAGCTCTGTCACTAGCTCTCCATGTGACCTTGGACAGCACATCTAACCTCTTTAGACTTCAATTAGCTGCAAAATCGGATTAATAATAAATACTACCTAATTGCAATGTTGTTATGAATAAGGGCGAGTCTCTATTGTGAAAGCATTTTGTAAATAATTTAACACTATATAAGGATAAGAGATAATAATTGTTAATTTTATTGTGGCACATCTTTTGGCAGGATCGTTCATCCATGCAAGCATCTTTATAACACTATGTGTCAGGTACTGTTCTAAGTATTTCGTAAACCTTCCAGACAACACTGTGAGGTATGTATACCAGTATTATCACAATTTTACAGATGTAGAAAGTGAAGAACAGAGAAATTAAATAAATTAAATAACCGTGTGCCTAAGGTCACGCATCCAGTAAACAGCAGACCTGAGATTCTAACCCAAACAATCTGGTTCCATAGACCCGGTATATAACCACTACACTGAGGGACAGAATCTTCTGGCTTTCCTTTAAACTGGAATTTGACTCAGTGAAATAGGCCTAGGAAAAAAGACAGAGGAAGGAAAAAGTGAAGGAAAGAGACACAGACTCAAGAGAAAAGAGAAAGGCATGAGGAAGGACAGGATCTTTGTAGGAGGGGCTATGAGGTCGGGGAGAGGAATCTGGCCAGAAAAGTAACAGTCACCCTAAAATGCACCTGGGCAGGGAGCTTCCTTCAAGAAGACTGTTTCTCCATTCAGTGACCCTGAAGGAGAGGGAGATTTTGGACAAACAAACTTATTCCAGGCGAGAGACAGCTATCATCAGAGAGACCATTATTGTCCATGGTGGTTTATAGGCCATAGATCATGCTGGTCCAGGTTCCAAGGGAGCAGATCAATGTGCAGGAAAGGGACAGGGCACTCATTCCTTATTGTCTGAGCACCAAGTGTGTGTCAGATTTGGGAAACTATATAAAAAGACATAGTTCTGCCCTTAAGGTACTTACAGGCTGGTAGGGGAGGAAGACTGATGAATAGAAAAGTAAAATGTCTTAATCCTGAGAGGTGATTAGGTACCAGGTAAGCTCTGAGATTGCGTCCAGTGATTCCCTGCCTCTTGGTATTCACATCCATGTGTGATCCCTTCTTTTTGAACGTGGGTTGGATTTGCAGACTCATTTTTAATGAATAGCATATAGCAGTAGTGATAGGATTTCACATTTGAGATTGGGTTGTAAAAAGACTGTGACACGTGACACCTCTCTCTCCTTCATCACTTGCATTGCAGGAAGCAAGCTGCCACATTGTGAGCAGTCCCACGCCCCAAGGAGTGGGGAGGAACTGTGCCCTTCCATAGAACAGCCCATGAGGAAATGAAACCTGTCAGCAACCAACCACATGAGTGAGCTCAGAAGTGGATCCTTCAGCCCCAATTGAGTCTTGAGATGACAGCAGACCCTGCTCACACTTTGAATGCAACCTCAAGAAAGACCCTTAGGCAGAAGCACCCAGCTAAGCTGCTCCCAGAAACTGTGAGATAATAAACACTTATTATTTTAAGCTGCTACATTTGGGGTAATTTGTTACACAGCAGTAGATAACTAATACATGACAGCACAAAAGCTTTCCCAGAATAGCTTTATAGAGGAAGTTATAATCAAGTTGAGATTTGAAAGAACAGATGTTTGCCAAATGGGGAAAGGTATTCTAAACAGTGGAACAGTCATAGAGGCCAGAGGGAACAGTTGAAGCTTGACCTGGCTAGAACATAGAGTGAGTGCATAGGTGTGGTTAGGGTGGAAGTGGGAGATGAGGTCAGAGGAATGAATAAGTATGTATGATGGGCTAAGGAGCTGGAATTGTAAAATTGGTTTCCCCCTACAGAATCACTGTCCAGAGATTTTGGAGGGTTGTCTGAATGAGGAAGTGTAGGAAGGTCAAGAATCTGAAAAATCCTTGGGCTATTAGATCCTTTAAGCCTATAAATTCAGCAGCCTTCACTGCAATTGATTTCAAGGCTACAGTTCTTTCTGCCTCAGGGTTTTTTATTTTATACTTCTTCTAATCATTCTTTATTGTCATTAATGTTACAATAAAATGCAATGCATGTAGCTTATTGCATGATTATGGGGCTCACTGAAGACTTCCTGACACTGTGCTCCATCCACAGTCTCAGAAGTAGATGTTGAGGGGTCCCTGTGGAACGGCCGCACTTCACATCATGATGTGGAAAATGGAGGCTGGGGTGGACCCTTGTCCTCATTCTCATAGCCTGTAAAAGGCTCCTACTCCATTTTCAGCATTGTAAGGGTTATAATGCAGTGCTTAAGAGGGAAGGGTCTGAAGTTAGAGAGGCCTGACTTAAAATCTTGGTTTTTGGTGCTCCCTGTGAGCACTGAAACTTCTCTGAATCTCATTTATTCATCTACAAAGCAGGAATTGGAGCAGTGCCAACATCACAGTTTGTGGTGTAGATTAAATGAGCTGACCTGCATGGTGGGAATGCATGCACAGGATGTACTTGCCAGGAGAATTGGTTACTGTTATTTACAATGCCTCAGGAGGATGTTTCCCACGCAAATGCATTTTATTTGTCTTGCCTTTTCCTTGTTGCTGACTGTAGAATGGTTGTCTGTGTGATTCATGACTCTAAGTCCTAATTATGGTCCTAGAACATTATCAGTAGCATCCATAAGAGCTATATACGCCTACGTATTATCAGAAGCTCTATACTAGGCGTTCTAGTTATATATTGCTGCATAACAATTTACCCCAAAACTTAGTGGCTTCAAACAACACACACTTATTATCTTGCAATTTCTATGGGTTGGGCACAACCCGACTGGGTCCTTTGCTTTAGGGTCTTTCACAGGCTGCAGTCGAGGTGTTGGCCGAGGCTTCAGTCTCCTCTGAAGGATTGATTGGGGGAAGGACTTACTTCCCAGCTCACACGATTATTGGTAGGATTTATTCCTTTGAAGGCTGTTTAACTGATGGCCTTAGTTCCTTGCTGGCTGTTGACTGGAGGCCACCCCAAGTTTCCTTGACATATGGACATCTCCAGGCTGCATCAGAGCAAGCACACAAGAGCCAGATGAGAGTGCTAGCCAGAGACAGAGAGTTATGGTCTCTTGTAACCTAATCTCAAAAGTGACATCTCACCACTTTTGTCAGGTTCTATTCACTAAAAGCAAGTTACTAGATTCAGCCCACACTCAAGGAGAGGGGATTACACAAGGATGTAAATACCAGAGAACGAATACCAGAAATCACTGGAGGTTGTGTCAGAAGCTGCCTCCCATCCTGGGAGTGTCTAATTTGCACATACATAAAAGCTACAGCCAGATGGGTAGGAGTACAGTTGGCATATACACTATTAGCAACACATTAGGATTTACTGAGGATAAAAGCTCACAGCTCAATGACACTTGCCCCCATGGCAGGAGTCCATGCCATCTCTTGCTCTCCTGATACTTGAAGATTGGGTCTCTGGTTAGAGGCTCTGGACCTCATTGTGACAAGGATCCTCATGTAGGGTCCTCTCCAGAGTGAAGGCTTACAGAACCGCCAGGGAAGGAGACTATCTCAGCACTTACCTAGGGGTTGAACACCATGGCCTCTACCCTAACACCCACCCTCTTCCCACCCCTGCCCAATTATGTGGGTGGAGTGTGTATTGATAGGAAGAATTACTTTAGATAGATTAGATTGTTTTGTGCTGAATGATCTTTTGTTATGTTGAAAAATTCTATGACAACTTTAAATTATTTGATAAGGCTACTTCTAGTTGGTTTCCACCAATATCAAAACCAGTGGAGTGAATGTAATGAGGTTCAGTGTAGATCTTAGAATGCTTCTGGAGCTTTGACCATTCTTTCCACTGAGAATCTATGGTCACATGCCCACTTAGCCCATCACTGGCTCCTGAATTCCAGTCAGAGCTTTAGGACTCTGGTGGGGGTTTCTCTGGAGCTGGCTCAGGGGTAGAGGTTCACCAAGGGGGAGTAACTTTGGATTCTACAACGTAGCTTAGAGGGCAACTGGCGTCTCCATCACCCAGATGCCACATCAAGCATCCGTCCCAAATGTGTCTCTCAAGAAGCCCATGTTTTTTCTGGGACATGAGAGGTTAGCTAAGTCCATGTTCAAATTTTCATGCAGCATTTTCCCTAGTGCCCCCTACTTTCTCAGGTACGTCCTCCAAATAACCACCCAATAAACAGAATTTATTTCATCTATTCTACACAACAGCCAGGAGAGGTATACCTTGTTGACTCAAGTTATAAAGCATGAAGGAATTGAGGTCCAGAGAGATGAAGTGACTTAGATAGCAAGAGGCTCTGCCAGGGCTGGAATTCAGGCCCATGACACTCCAAATTCTAGGCTGTTTCCAACATATAGCTCAATCTGAGCTCCCAAGAGCGAGAACTTCTGAGCAGTCTTAACCATGGAGAAGTAGAATCATGTCTATCATCCTGGCAATGGCTCTAATAGATGAGAGCACAGAGATCCTCACCCTAGCCCCCTCCCACAGTCCAGCCTGTGTTTATCCATCCCCCAGGCTTCAGTTTGGCAGTCCCATCTCTGCCACAGCCCCCATGCCACGGTCCCCAAGCAGGTTCCTACTGCAGCGCTGAGTGCATTGAGTTGTAAGCGTTCACCACTTTCCCAGGTCAATGAGTTCTTGACGATAGGAGGTGGGTATTACCGCTAGCACCTGGCAGAGGGCCTGGTACAAAATAGGCACTCAGTAAAAGTTGATGGTGCTTGGGGTATGACTGTAGCTATTTCCCCGTTGGAGCTCCCAGAACTGGTTGTTTTTATGCAGCCCATAAACTGGAACGACACTCTTAGTTGCACGCTCGCTCCATCATAGCACTGGCCACACAGGATCGCAGTGGAATGTTCACTCTTTTGTCTCCTGCCTTAGTTTGTGTTTCTGCCAAAGTAGAGCTTAAGACAAGAGTTTGGGTGCAAGTAGTTGATGTGGGAGGGGATAACAGGAAACTGTGACTGGGGTGGGGGGAGTTAGGGAGGAGCAGCTGTGAGTAAATGGGCTCAAGCCCACTGGAGCTTTCTGAGAAGTGGTGTGGAGTATAACTCGGCTAGTCCCCCTGGGGCAAGGAGCTCAGAAATTCATGCACCAGCTCCCATCCCTCAGTGATTGAGGCTTGTCCCTGGCGTGTAACTCCCCAGCACTGTCCTGCAGCTGTCAGTGCACACAGAAACTTCTGTGGATGACCTCTGGAGTAGGACAAGGGAATTCGTGAGCAGGTATCCAGAGCACATGCTCATCCCCCCGTTTGGGCAGCAAGCTCTTTAATAAAACTCAGAGCTGAGGTTTATTGAGAGCGTGCTATGTGCCAGGCATGTGTATGATCTTATGCAGTTTTCATAACTATGGAATTACCATCATCAGCCCCATTTTATGGATGGGGGCAACTGAGGCTCGGAGAAGCTACCTAACTTGTCCAGGCTGGTGAGTTTCAGGACCTGGTGTCCTTCCTGGGTGTGTCTGATTCCCAGTTGGTGCTCATTCCACTCCACTGCACCTCCAACAGTGCTTGACCAATAAGATGATGATGGGGTCTAAAAGTCAATAACAGCAGGAATTCTGGGAACCACCGGAAAGTGCAGCATTAGGAGGTCTAGGCCAGGGATAGCGTCAAGTGAGAATGAAAAGGCTTGGAAGTGGGAGAGTAGAAACTCCAGGAGGCAGGTCCAGGCAAAGGGGCTGCAGCTAGAGCCAGACAGAAGACGCTGCAGGTCAGGAGACACGAGGAGTCCATGGTGTGCGGCAGGGAGGACAAAGAACAAACTACACCTCTGGATACACCCAGAAGCACCTTGCAAAGCAAGAGAAAGAGGGTTATTTTTTATTTTTATTGAGGTTATGACAGTTTACAACGTTGTGAAATTTCAGTTGTGCATTATTATTTATCAGTCGCCATATAGGTGCTCCCCTTCACCCTTTGTGCCCACCTCCCACCCCCCTTCCCCCGGTAACCACTAAATAATTCTCTTTGTCCATGTGTTTGTTTATCTTCTATATATGAGTGAAATCATACAGTGTTTGTCTTTCTCTGTCTGGCTTATTTCTTTTAACATAATACCTTCAAGGCCCATGCATGTTGTTGTGAATGGGACGATTTTTGTCATTTTTCATGGCTGAGTAGTATTCCATTGCATATATATATATATATATATATATATATATATATATATATATATACCATATCTTTATCCAATCATCAGTTGATGGGCATTTGAGTTGCTTCCACGCCTTGGCTATTGTGAATAATGCTGCAATGAACATAAGGGTGCATAAGTCTCTTTCAATTGTTGATTTCAATTTCTTTGGATAGATACCCAGCAGTGGGATAACTGGGTCATATGGTATTTCTATTTTAATTTTAATTTAATTAATTAATTTATTTTATTGGGGTTATGATAGTTTACAACCTTGTGAAATTTCAGTTGTACATTATTGTTTGTCAGTTGCATTATACGT
This sequence comes from Equus przewalskii, assembly GCF_037783145.1. Taxonomy (NCBI): domain Eukaryota; kingdom Metazoa; phylum Chordata; class Mammalia; order Perissodactyla; family Equidae; genus Equus; species Equus przewalskii. Next base: position 31,572,918 of record NC_091851.1, read on the forward strand.
GCACCACTTCACCCTTTGTGCCCACCCCCAACCCTCCTTTCCCCCGGTAACCGCTACTCTGTTCTCTTTGTCCATGTGTTTGTTTATCTTCCACATATGAGTTTGTCTTTCTCTGTCTGGCTTATTTTGCTTAACATAATACCCTCAAGGTGCATCCATGTTGTTGTGAATGGGATGATTTTATCCTTTTTTATGGCTGAGTAGTATTCCATTGTGTATATATACCATATCTTCTTTATCCAATCATCATTTGATCATATCCAACCACCAACTGATGGGCACTTAGGTTGCTTCCACATCTTGGCTATTGTGAGGAATGCTGCAATGAACATAGTGGTGCAGGAGTCTCTTTGAATTGCTGATTTCAAGTTCTTTGGATAGATACCCAGTAGTGGGATGGCTGGGTCAGATAGTATTTCTATTTTTAATTTTTTGAGAAATCTCTATGCTGCTTTCCATAGTGGCTGTACAAGTTTGCATTCCCACCAGCAGTGTATGAGGGATCCTTTTTCTCCACAACCTCTCCAACATTTGCTATTTTTTGTCTTGGTTATTTTAGGCATTCTAACGGGTGGAAGGTGAAATCTTAGTGTAGTTTCGATTTGCATTTCCCTGATGATCAGTGATAATGAGCATCTTTTCATGTGCCTATTGGCCATCCATATATCTTCTTTGGAGAAATGTCTGTTCGTATCCCCTGCCCAGTTTTCGATCAGGTTGTTTGATTCTTTGTTGTTGAGTGTGTGAGTTCTTTATATGTTATGGAGATTGACCCCTTGTCGGATATATGATTTGTGAATATTTTTTCCCAGTTGGTGGGTTGTCTTTTTGTTTTGATCCTGGTTTCTTTTGCCTTGTAGGAGCTCTTTAGTCTGATGAAGTCCCACTTGTTTATTTTTTCTTTTGTTTCCCTTGTCCTAGAAGACATGGTGTTCGAAAAGATCCTTTTGAGACCAATGTCAAAGAGTGTACTGCCTGTATTTTCTTTTAGAAGTTTTATGGTTTCAGGTCTTACCTTCAAGTCTTTGACCGATTTTGAGTTTACTTTTGTGAATGGCATAAGAGAATGCCATTCTTTCATTCTTTTGCATGTGGCTGTCCAGTTTTCCCAACATCATTTGTTGAAGAGACTTTCTTTTCTCCATTGTATGTTCTTAGCCCCTTTGTCAAAGATTAGCTGTCCATAGACGTGTGGTTTTATTTCTGGGCTTTCAGTTCTGTTCCATTGACCTGTGTGCCTGTTTTTGTACCAGTACTGTGCTGTTTTGCTTACTGTAGCTTTGTAGTACAGTTTGAAGTCAGAGATTGTGATGCCTCCAGCTTTGTTCTTTTTTCTCAGGATTGCTTTAGCTATTCCAAGTCTTTTGTTTCCCCATATGAATTTTAGGATTCTTTGTTCTATTTCCATGAAGAATGTCATTGGGATTCTGATTCAGATTGCATTGAATCTGTAGATTGCTTTAGGTAGTATGGACGTGTTAACTATGTTTCTTCTTCCAATCCATGTGCATGGAATGTCTTTCCATTTCTTTATGTCATCATCAATTTTTTTCAGTAAAGTCTTGTAATTTTCATTGTATAGGTCTTTCACTTCCTTGGTTAAATTTATTCCAAGATATTTTATTCTTTTTGTTGCGATTGTGAACGGGATTGTGTTCTTGAGTTCAGAAAGAGGTTTTTAAAAAATGTATCTGATGTAAGAGGCAATAAAGAATCAGTGGGACCCCAAGATCTCCAGCTAGAACAACTCATTTGCGGGTGGCTATGGGTTGCTAAACACATGGGATCACCCTTTTGTGACAGCATACCAGAGCAGAAAAGACCCTCCTTTGGAGATTATTTAACCAAGTTTTCATTGTTCAGGTGGAGAAACTGAGAGGGGCTGGAGGAATCACTCCCCTATAACCACCTAGCAGAACTGGGTGGGCATCCTGGTTCTCCCTCATGGACAGTTGTTTCTACTTATAATTGGACCCGTGGAAACTCCGAGTGAACTGTGCAAACTGGGGCCAGTCAATTCCACCCCTGTCCTCGAGCCTTGTTATCTTCATCTGTAGAGAGGACCAAGGTGCTGCCCAGCTGTGTGGTGGGGAGGGTTAAAGGAGGTTACAGATGTGAACCTGCTGCTCCCCGCCCATCCTGTTGTTGGTGCAGTGTTGACATGGTGGTGCCCTTATCCCCTGCCCAGCCCAATCTGCAGGGGCTGCTTGGCTCAGAGCCAGAGCTGACAATGTGGGGAGGGGCATGCGGACTCTGTACCACCTGCACCTCCACCAAAAGGAGGGACCTCTCATATAAGACCCCTGCTCCCCTGTGTGCTGATCATGGCCTGCTAGCACCTCAAACTGGGCATGAAACATCACCCCTGGTTTATGAGCAACACCCAACAGCACCCCAGAGACTGGGACAGGAGCAGGAGGGGAGAAACTGAGAAGATGTGGCCATTCCTGCCAGGAAAGTCAGGCTGAGGGGAAATGCAGTCACTGTGTGACACCAGGGGCATTCCTTGGCCTCTGTGTTCCTCCGTCCCCATCTGTGAATTGCTCAGCTGAATGAGACGGCTAGTTGTTCTGACTTTGCAATCTTGTGACAGGAAGATAGACGATGGAAGGACGTGAAGACATGGCCGTTATCTGACTGCATTCAGCAAAATCTTCCCTCCCGGCGGGAAGGCTTGGGATTGGGCATTTGTGGTTTGACTCAGTTCGTCTGTTGTGTACCAGGCCTGATGCTTGCTAAGTGAGGTGTGGATTGCTAAGGTGTGGGAGGTGTGGCCTTGCCTTCCAGGAAGGGAGTGGGGCTACCAGCAACAAGAGCTAAGGTTTACCAGCACAGCTTTGTGCCAGGGACCATTCTAAGCGCTCTACGTGCGTTAACTATCCCTGCCACCCCTTACAAGGTAGATTCTATTCTTCCTCTCGTTTTAAGAGCAGGAAACTCAGGCCCAGAAAGGATGAGTAGCTTGTCTGAGGGCACACGCCTAGAAAGTTATAGAACGAGGGAGTGAGTCCAGATAGTCTAACTCCAGACCCCCCCTCTTAACTGACATTCATTGAGCGACTTTTGTATGCCAGGCACTGTGCTTGGTAAATTATAAATGTGATTTGCTTTCATCTCCCCCGCAATTTGAAAGGTGGATATTATAGTCTTCATTTTATAAATAGGGAGACAGGCTTAGAGAGGTAAAGTGGCTTGCCCCAGGTCACACAGCTCATGTGTGGATTGGAATAGAGGTTGAACCTGGATTGGAATACAGGTTGCTCTTAAAAGCATATGAGAAGGAAGGCAGCCCAAGTTTTACGCCAGATTGTTAAGAATCTCAACAGGAGTACCAGATGTGGTGTAGAAATGTGAGAGTCCAGCCTGGGGGAGGCGGTAAGGAACTGTGGTGAAGAGGGAGCTTGAGCAGGGCCTGGAAGCATGGGTACAGTGGGAGAGCAACTGCATGAAGGCAGATTCACGAGGCAGGCGAGCTGGACAAGCGCGAGCCGGACTGAGTAAGCTAAGGCAAAGGTGGAGAGCCTTGGGTCCAGGGGAGGAGCCTGGACCTGGTACTTCGGCAGCGGGGAGTGGTGGAGGGCTTGGATGGAGGAACGAGGGAGCCACAGCGGGCATTAGGAAGGTGCTTCCCTGGCTCCTGAGTGTGTGAAAGCTCTTCCAGAGCAAATTCCTCCCTGATTCTCACTCCCCTCCGTCCCTCCCCCAGATATCAAGTCAGGCCATGTTTGGAGGCGCGGGAGGACAACTGGGGGCTTGTCTAACTACAGAGACTTGACCTGCCTGGGACCAATCTGCCTAGTGGTTTCCTTTGCTTCTCAGAGCACAGTCTCAGGGAGATTCCCCACTGCTCCAGACAAGTTCAAAGTGCTTCATTCTTAAAGGGGAGACACCACAGGAGGGACAGCCTGTGTGAGCAGGTTCTGCCTCCATCCGGCAGCCTTGGGAGGTCCCACAGGGCATCTTTGTCCTGGGTCTCACACATGGAGGATGCGGGGAGTAGCCTGCTGGGATCTTTTCCAGTTGGGGTGGGCTGACTACTCATCTGGACTTGTCTAAAGTTGAACAAAGACCCCTCTTGGCTTTCTCTGTGGTTTCTACCATTTACTGACCGTGAAGGAAAGATTCCTATCTGTGAGATGACTGTGGGTATCTGAGCATCTCTAAAGGTGCTCTGCTTGTTTCCCTCACAGTCCAGATAAGAACACCATCAGAGTTGGCTTTGTGGTTCACATTGAGACATCACCAAGATATTTTAAAAAATGAGTGCAAAACAGTGTAAATTGAGAACTCAGTTTCTTAGCAATAACATCTATTTAGTGTGTTTGGAAGAAAAACAGCCTAAATTGTAGGAAAGGGTGATGATCAAGATCTCACATAAATACATCAACAAAGATGAAATGCAGACATGGACACTGGGAAAGCCTTCCTCACACGCCATAGGGCCTGTCCCTGTGCAGACTCCTTCACCTGGCAGAGCTGTAGGAACACATCGTGTGCCTCAGGGGGCCTTCTCTTGGCTATGGCAGAGGAAAAGCCTAGACTGCGCTGATCTTTGGGTCTGGAGTCACCCGGAGGAGGCATTTTCAGGGCCATGCTCTAGATACTGGGCAAAGCCTTTGCACCTGGGACTAAGGGGTTTCCAGTGGATGGGGCTCTGGGAATTTATCGGACCACCTGGGGCTGGTTCTTCTGTTCCTGGCTGCACTCACATAGGGCCTAAGCTTCTCATCCTCAATCTTTGGTCCTTTTGGCACCTTCTGGTGACCTCTCTATCGGTCTGTGCTAACTTTCCCCCTCTAACCAAGACCATCTGCTGTTCACTGATTCCTCGTGCTGAAAAGCCTAACCCAGTACTGACTCTTTCTGCTCCTGTTTTTGTCTTCTCTGCCCAGCTCTGTGACTTTCTGGGTATGAATGATGCTTCAGCTGGTTTGTAGAAGTCCCCAAGCGTTGATTGATTTCTTTTAACCTGCCAGAGAGAAGTGCCCAGAATGGCAGTTGTTATCATGAAACAGGGCCGAGATGTTGTGCGTGGAGAACACATCTGCCCACCTCGAGGAGGTCACAGGTTAGGTGGGAGTATCTTAAAGTCACAATTTTCTCTCCCTCCCAGAAAGCCCTTAGTTCCTGGGCTGGTTTTTGCTTTCTTCTGTTTGAATATGTTTTGTCTAGACATTCAGGAGCCTAATGATACATTGCACTGTTCACACTTTACAATTTATTTAATAGAGCACATTTACATATATTAGAGAGTAGTGGTTTAGAACACAGACTTTGAAGGCACATTGCCTAAAATCAATTCATGGCTCTGCCATTGCAGGCTCTGTGACCTTGAGCAACCTACTCTTTCTAGACTTAGATTTCTTACACAATAGGGGCCATAAAATACCTAAATTATTGTTGTGGGAATAGATAAATTAATAAACAAGACTTGCACATAGTAGGTCTACATAAATGTTAGCTGCTAATATTTATTATTATTATTATACATTTACTTGCATGGCCAACTGTTTAAGATGGTGGCATAATCTGAGTTACGCTGGCTCCCAGCACCTTCCTGCATATGCACTAGCTCCAAGCCCAGTAAAGTCACCCTGTTCCAAGCACTTGGAGAGCTCCCCGGTGCTGTCTCACTTGAGTTTAGCATCGAGCCCACCTCCTCAGTAGCATGCTGTCTTCACAGTCACAGTCTCCTGCTGGTCCTCACTGCCGATCTCAGTCCTGCCGGGCACTGGTGCTGCTTCGTGGCTTCTCCAGGTATTGTTGTCTCTTCCTCTGCTCTTGAAGGTGCTAGTTCTTCAAAGACCATTTGGAGGGCCCAGGGCCACTACGCTGGGGGGTGACCCAGAGGGAAGCAGGGAGAATGGCTCGCTGCTCCTTGATCTGCACTCTTGCCACAGGACTCTGCCCTCCTGCATATTCCACCTCCCCTCCCACAAAGAAAAACCACCTTGCCAAGCTCTCCGTTAGTGAGCAACGGAGATTTCACTGGAGATTGGGCCAAGGATATGGTTGCATTGCACACCACGCAGCAAACCATCTAATAAATACTTCACCAGCTTATAGGATTCTCTTCCCAATCACCCTTCCCTCAGTCATCCCTCAGCCTGGGCTCTTCCTTTTTTTTTATTATTCAGAATAATTTCTATCTTTTGCCATATCCCTGGTATCTTGCTTCCTTCGGTTCCCAAGGTGCTCATCAGAGCTGCTTTTCAGCACAGAAGACCCCTCGTTATGAATGAGTTCTCATCCCAGCTGCTGAGAAGTTAAATATGAGAAGATTGTCTATATGTTGCACAAATAGGGTTAGCACTCCTCGGGGTCATTGCCTCCCTCACTGACCAGTTCTAGAGTCATGCAGTGTTTTCAGCTCTACTCAGTTCTGGTTTCTTTTCCAACTCACGTGAGCTGTGCTGCAGATTTTGCTCTGTCCATTGCCACAGACTTCCTGACTTCCAGAAATGTCCATGGTTTGGTATCAGGCAACTCCCTGGGGATGGGTGGCCCCACATGGCTGCAGCTGTCTCTATAACAGATGTCCTATGCCTTAGGCTATACTCACCCATTGAGAATACCTAGTGATGGCATGCTCTTCCCACTAAAAACCAGCCCATCCAACTCTGTGCCTTCAGGAAGGTTACCCAAACTCACAGCCTTCTGGAGATCCTTATGAAGATATGTGACCTCAGAGAGTACTCAAGGGTCAGACCATGTGTGGCACAGTCTGTTAGGTGTCCCAGCTGTTAGATGGAAATGGCTTATCTGGCTGGATCCAGTCACTAGACATTGTTTCTCAGACTGTGCTCCGCAGACCACCCGCATCTGAATTACTTTGGGAATATTCAAAAAATATAAATGGCTGGGCTTTCCCAAGACTTACTGAATCAGAGCCTTGGGAGGTAGGGATGAAGACTCTGAATTTTTAACAAGGCCCTATTAATGCTTTTTCATCCTAAAGTTTGAGAATCACTGCTCTAGACTTTAAGCTCCATTCAGGCAGGAACCTTAATTATATTCCTCAAATAGACAACTTTGGTTCCCCTCTTCCTCCTGCTGGACACATAGGAAGAGTCCATCTCCTAATTCCCTTGCAATTGGGTGAGACATGTAGTCATGTGTAGCTGATGGGCTATAAGTGGAAATAAACTGTTACTTCTAGGCCAAAGTAGAGAAGGATGGGGTGAATTCTCCATGTTCTTCTCCTCCCTTTCTGTGGTGACCACAGAGGTCACATGTTCCAGATGGAGCAGCTACAGGATGGTGCAGCCTCCGTCATCCTGGCTCCCTGAGTGGCTGTGTGGGGCAGAGCCCCCTCACTGAGCTGCTGTGGACACAGAATGTGAGTGAGAAATAGACACTTGCTATGTTAAGCCACTGAGATTTCAGGATTAGTTATCACAGTATAACCCAGCATTATCCTTACCAGCACACAAGCTAAATTCATCATCTTTCAGTGAATGTTGGGCAATTGATTTATTTGCCATTAGGAAATTTAATGAGATTTCCTTTAAGCTCCAGTAACAGTTGCTGGTGAAACAACATCTGACTGCAGTGGACAGGGCTGGGACAAGGGTGCGACAAGCGGGGCAGCTACACTATAAAATTTAAGGAGGTTCTCACTCTCGGGTTTGTGCGTGTACAGAATCAGCCCCAAAGAGTGAGTGCCTCCTTAAATTTTGCACCCTAAGTGCTTATCTTGCCTCACCCTGGTCCTGGCCCCAGCAATGGAAAAGCCCCATCCTGTTAATCTAAGCTTTGCCGTGGAGAGCTTCTGCTTTTTAAAAGAACAAATAAAAACAATTTGTAATCTCACCCCCCCTTCATTCAGTGAAGACTTGCTGAGACCCACATGCCTGAACTAGGCACTGTCATGGTCCTCAAGGGGAGCAAGTCAAATGAGGAAGCTGACGAATAAGGACAATACAAGGTAGTTGGTTCCGAGATGAGGGATGAACCAAGAGCTCATTAGCTCATACAAGGCAGAGGCTTGGGCTCTCTGGGCAGCTCAGCTCCCCTGGCAGATGATGATGTGAAAATGCCAAACAGAAGAGTGCCTCATGCTTGTGTTTGGAGAATGGTTGGGTAACGGTAGCTGATGACACTTGTTCAGATGCCCCAAATGGCCGATGACTGGTAACTGGGATCTTACTATCATTTGGGTGCATACTTGGTCTGGTATTGCAGAGAAGGAGGTTCCAGACACTCACCCGTTGAGAGGACACATGCCAAGTGCTGGACACAGTGCCCAGCATAAGGCCTGGTTATAGGAAGGGCCCAGAAAGGTCAGTTCATCTTTCCTCTAACTTTGTTTTGCCAGAGTTGAGTGTGGGAATGGTCAAAGGGAGGGAGGAGGCAAGAAGCTCTATAATGAAGAAATTGATGACATTATAATAAGCATAATAATATTAATTGAATACTCATGATTTGCCAGGCATGAGTCTAAGCACTTTATTTGTAAGAACTCACCAAAAACCCAATGACAGAGGTATCTGTATTCATCTCCTGTGGCTGCTGTGATAAATCACCACCAACATGCTGGCTTACGACAGCACAAATTTATTACCCTACAATTCTGGAAGTCAGAGGTCTGACATGGGTCTCACTGGGCCAAAATCAAGGTGTTGGCAGGGCTGTCTTCTTTTCTGGAAGCTCTGGGCAGAATCCATGTCCTTGCCTTTTCCAGCTTCAAGAGGTCTCCTGCATTTCTTGGCTCATTTCCTCTTCCATCTTGAAAGCCAGCAATGTCAGCTGAGTCCTTCTGCTGTCATCTCTCTGGTTCTCTCCCACCTCCTTCTTCCCGTTTTAAAGATGCTTATGATTACATTGGGTCCACCTGGATTATCCAGGATCATCTGTTTCTATTATGGTCAGCTGATTAACCCTCAATTCCGTCCTCAACCTTAATTCTCCTTTGCCAGGTAACCTGACATATTCAGAGATCCCAGGATTAGGACATGGACATCTTTATGGGAGGCACTATTCTGCCTACCAGAGAGAGTGCTGTTAATGAAGGAGGTGCTGTTAAAGGAAAGACCACGACCATCAAGGTGTTTGGAAGACTGAGCACCAAGTTTCCTTATTTACCAGCCAAGGGAAGACATGCTGGGGAGGAAATTCACCAAGTGACTCCCTGAAGGGAAAATGTCAGGGCATTTTCTGTGCTAGGTTGTGATTATGCTAATTGAGTTGCTGTTTGCACCTTGGATTGGATAGAATGAGTCATTGGCTTGTACGTGGTCCGTTAAAATAAGTCTCAGTTTATATTGGTCAAGAAAGAGTCTTCAGTTAGTTCTGTGGAGGTCTCCTGTCCTGGGTCACGCCAGGTTCACAGATAATTATCACCATCAGCTGCTTACAGCCAGTGTGGTGAACACAGTACTCAGGGCTGTTCCAAGTGGAAAGGCCTTCTTTTATCTATTATTGCTCCCAATTTCCAGATGAGGAAACTGAGACTTAGAGAGGTCACAAAGCTTGAAGATTCAAACCTCAGCAGTTGGATGCTGGCTTCCTGGCTGGCACTCTTCTCCTGTATCCATCTTAGGTGCAAGAAGAGGCTGCAAGTAGGGAATTCAGCGATGGCACTTCCTGGAGGCTGAGAGACTCAGGTAGGAAAATCAACACAAAAACCTTGTCGGGAGTTTCGGGAAAATGCATTTCCTGAGTGAACAGGGACATTTGTAGACGAAACTCACCAACCATCAGGCAGTGCCTCTTGCAGCAGAAAACATGATCAGCTTCTGACATTAACCCCGGGGCAGGAAGGAGCAGCTCATTAAGCTCTGGCGGGATCTTGACAGCCGCAGATGTGAGACCATGTTTCTAAACGACTTACAGTGGGGACCAGTGACACCTCATTACAAGCGCCCATCAAGGGCCTGTTCTTCCCTCTTCATCTCCCACCATCAATCTTCCAGCACAGAGCCTGTAATTAGGACCTGTATTGACTCTTGATCAATTTGTTTTGTTAGGCTGAGGAAGAACACTGCTGGTTATGTGTACACATTGAAAAGGTTGTCACATGAAAGTGTGTGGGTGTGTTGGGGGCGGTGGGAGGTGGGGATGGTGCCCTGGGATTCCTGGCTCTGCCTGCAGTCACAGAAACATGCCTGATGGATTCCTTTCCCATGGGGCCACCATGGCAGCTAGGGCCCAGCCTTCCCCAAGATGAGCTATCTGATAGTGTCACTCATGTGCCAGCTGCTTTTGATGGTGAGTAGCTTCCCATGAGCCAGGCACTGTGCTGTGCCACAGGAGATAATTCTTGTATCAGTTATGCCAAGTTTCTCCAATGGAAAAATGGAGGCTTAGTGTGAAAAAGTAACTTGCCAGGGTCAAGAGAGCCCCACAGATGTTTGTAAGGTTGCCTCAAAAGTAACGTCATTTAGAACAGAAGTGGGAAAACATTTTTGGTACAGCCCAGTGGGTGACACCGCCATGGCTAAAGAAAACTGTCATTAACTGGATGGGGGAGGGAGGCTAGGGTCAGCCCTAGTCCTGGCAAACAGGGAACCCTGGAGGCTAAGTTGGCTGAGGGTGTGTGCCCCTCTGGGATATTGCTCCCTGGGCTGTCACAGAGCTGGTCTGCTCCTGAGACAAGTGTCTGCTTTGGAGACCAGACCATCTGACACTCTCCATTCGGCTTGTTACACACCCTGATCACATAACCAGCACCACTTGCATTGAGCCCACAGTCACATGACAACTCTCTGGTGATGAATTGGTATCCCGTGCAGATTCTCTGTGGATAGATGATGGCCGATTAACCATTGCACTTCTCATGGCGAATTTAAATGTTGACATTCGGGTGTATGCATCCGCTTCTTGTAAGCTTGGTGAATTTGAGTCTAGCATGAAGGGACGGCCACATCCTTTAGTTCTGGACAAGAACAAGATCCTAAAATTTGGGGCTACAACAAAACAGCTATACTTGATGAATTCACCTGGGGAATTTGTCAGTCGCCTTTTTTGGGTAACCTTGGGTCCTTGTGGCCAATCCCAAAACCCATGAATATTGAGGGAGGCAGGACTTGATATCTTGTCTGCCGACTCTGTGTCCAGTACTGTCCCTGATACCAACTATCACCTTCCGAGTCTTGGTCTCCCGGTGCAGACATTCAGTAGCCGAGGCTCTGCCCTGGAGAAGATGAGGTGGAGACAGAGAGGGGTGAGGGCTTCAGGGCTCTCCTGGCTTGACGTAAGAGAGGGAAACAGCAGGAGTCAGGCTCTCTGGTCTGCTCACTGGTTTTCATCGGTTGAGGCTCAGAGTTCTGACTGATTCCTAGCTCCTCTCTCTAAGGAGCAGCTCAGAAGCTGGGCAGGGCCAGAAGGACCTTTATTCCAGGCTCTGAGGGAGGAGAGAAAAGGCCCAGCATGAACCCCCGACTAGTACACTTCATAATAAAACTCAGAAATGATATTTTTCTTCTGGAAAAGTCAATTCTTCCTGAAGCTGAGGAGGAGAACTAATATAGGCTCAGAATCTGCCTGCAAATTCCCTGATGGTCCTCCCATTGAGAGGTGGGGTCTATGTTCCCTCTTCTTCAGTCTGGGTTCATCTTGGTGACTGGATGACCAATAGAGTAGGACAGAAGTGATGCTATGTGGCTTCCAAAGGTAGGTCATAAAAGATGATACAGCTTCCTCCTGGTTCTCTTGGAACACTCACGTTTTGTGCTCTGAGCTGTCACATTAAGAATACTGAAGCCGCCATGTTGTAAGGAAGCTCAAGACACATGGAGAGGCCATATGCAGATGTTCTGGCTGCCTGTCCCAGCTGAGATCCCTACTGACAGTCAGTGTCAACCACCAGATGTGTGAGTAAGACGCCCCCAGATGATATCGGCCACCAGCCATTGAGTCACCCCCAGCCTTGGAGCCTATCCGGCTGAAGCTCCAGACATTGAGGGGCACAGACAAGCTGCCATGTCTCTGCTCTGTCTTAATTCCTGACCCACAGAGTACATGAGCATAATAAAGTTGTTGTTTTATGCAACTACATTTTACGGTAGATTTTTTTGTAGCAAAATATAACTGGAATGGTCTTCAGTTCTGTGGCGTGGAATTAGACCCTTAACTTGTTTGAACCAAACACAGGATAATGATATCCACCTTGCATGGGACAAACATGACAATGTTTATTGAAGCTGCTGGCATGCATTAGGTGCTCAGCAAATCATGGTTCCTGACCTTTCTAGAAGGCCCTTCCCAGGTCTCTTAGCCTCCCCTTTGGGGAATATGGGCCTTTCTCACCAAGTCAAAAGGAAAGTTTTACATGGGCTCCACTGCCTATTTCTAATTAAAATCATAAAACCCCTTGGTTAGCACTGTAATAATTTTTGCCAGGCTGAAGGCAAGCTTCATAAACAGACTTCTTAAAGGGAATCTGAAGCTACTTCTGTAAAGTAGAACTTAGAAAAAACCAGTCATGAGGGCATAACTGCAGCCACAAAACAAAAATAACAAAGCTTCCCCATTCCTAGGGCAGCACGCTCAACTTCCTCTCAGTTCCTGGGGCATGTTGGAATCTCGTGGGCAGCTTGCTGAAAATGCAGATATCTGGACCCCAACGTGGATTAAACATTTTTCTTTGGGCCAGAAATCCAAATTTTTAACAAGCACCCCCATTCCGTTGAATTTTTTAAATAATGCCTTTTTTTGAGATATAATTCATATATCATACATCTTATCCATTTACCATACACAGCTCAATGATTTTAGTATATCCATAGAGTTGTGCAACCATCACTGAAATGAATTTTAGAACATTTTCATCACTCCGAATACAAACCCCATACACTTTAGCAGGTACCGCCTTCATTCCCACTAATCCCCTGGCCCTAGGCAACCACTAATCTACTTTCTTTCTCTATAGATTTACCTATTCTGGACATTTCATATAAGTGAAATCATATAATAGATGGTCTTTGAATGGCTTCTTTCACTTAGCATAATGTTTTCGAGGTTCATCCATGTCATATCCTTATCAATACTTCATTCCTTTTTATTGCTGTATAATATTCTGTTTAATGAATATACCACATTTTATTTATTCCTTCATCAGTTGACGGACATTTGGATGATCTCCACTTTTTGGCTATTGTAAATAATGTTGGTATGAACATTCATGTACAAATTTCTATGTGGAAATATGTTTTGATTTCTTTTGCATATGTATTTCTATGACTGGAATTGCTAAGACATATTGTTACTCTATGTTCAATCCTTTAAATAACTGCCAGACTGTTTTACAAAATGGCTGCACCATTTTACATTTATCTCAACAATGTATGAGGGTTCTAATTTCTCTAAATCTTTGCCAATACTTGTTATTATCTGTCTTTTTGATTAAAGCATCCTAGTGAGTGTGAAGTAGTATCTCATTGTGATTTTGATTTGTATTTCCCTGATGGCTAATGATGTTGAGCATCTTTTCCTATGCTTATTGGCCATTTTCCTATCTTTTGGGGAGAAATATCTATTTAGATAATTTCCCCTTTTTTTAGTTGAGATAAGAAGACTTAACATGAGATCTACCCTCTTAACAAGATTTTAAATGTACAATACAGTGTTGCCAACTCTATGCACATTGTTGTACCGCAGATCTGTAGAACTCATTCATCTTGCATAACTGAAACTTTATACCCAGTGAACAGCAACTCTCCATTTCCCCCTCCCCGCAGCCCCTGGCAACCACCATTCTACTCTCTGCTTCTATCAGTTTGTCTATTTTAGATACTTCATAGAAGAGGAATCTTGTAGTCTTCGTTCTCTGTGACTGGATTATTTCAACAGTGCAATGTCTTCCATGTTCATCCATGTTACTGCGTATGGCAGGATTTCCTTCCTTTTTTCCTAAAGGCTGAATAGCATTCCATTATATGTATATACCACATTTTCTTTATCCATTCATCTGTCAGTGGACATTTAGGTTGTTTCCACATCTTGGCTATTGTAAATAATGCTGCAGTGAACATAGGAGTGTAAATAAAGAAGACACAAATAAATGGAATGACATCCCAAGTTCATGGATCAAAAGAATTAATATTGCTAAAATGTCCATGCTATTCAAAGCAACCTATAGATTCAATGCAATCCCTATCAAAATCCCACTGGAAGTTTTTAGAGAAATAGAAAAAAAATCCTAAAATTCATATGAAACCACAAAGGACTGTGAACAGCCAAAACAATCTTGAGAAAAAATAACAAAGCCAGAGGCGTCACACTTCCTGATTTCAAAATGTACTGTAAAACTACAGTAACTAAAACAATATGGTAGTGGCATCAAGACAGACATATAGAGCAATGGGAGAGAATAGAGATCCCAGAAATAAACTTATGCATATATGGTCAACTGATCTTTGAGAAGAGTGCCAAGAATGCACAATGGGGAAAGGATGGTCTTTTCAACAAATGATGTAGGGAATACTGGCTATCCAGATGCCAAAGAATGAAATTGGACCCTTATCTTATACCACACACAAAAATCAACTCAAAATGGATTAAAGACTTAAATGAAGACCTGAAACCAGGAAACTCCTAGAAGAAAACATAGGGGAAAAGCTTCACGACATTGGTCTCGGCAATGATTTCTTGGATATGACACCAAAAGTATAGGCAATAAAAGCAGAAATAGAGAAGTGTGATTACATAAAAGCAAAGAGCTGCACAGCAAAGGAAACCATCAACAGAGTGAAAAGACAGCCTGAGAAATGAGAGAAAATGTTTACAAACCATATATCTGATAAAGAGGTTAATATCCAAAATATATAAGGAACTCCTGTAACAATAGCAAAAGAACATGTAACCTGACTGGAAAATGGGCAAAGGACTTGAGTAGACAGTTCGCTAAAGAAGACATAGGGATGGCCAACAGGTACATGAAAAGATGCTCAACATCCCTAATCATCAGGGAAATGCAAATCAAAACCACAATCAGATACCATCTCGCACTTGTTAGGATGGCTATCATCAAAAAAACAAAGATGACAAGTTATACACTATTGGTGGGAATGTAAAATAGTGTAGCTGGTATGAGAAACAGTGTGCAGGTTCCTCAAAAAGCTAAGAATAGAACTCCCCTATGATCCAGTAATCCTACTCCTGGGTGTATATCCAAAAGAATTAAAAGCAGGCAGGGTCTCAAAGAGATATGTACATCCCATCATACTGAATTTTGAGACTCTTCACTCTAGATTTCAGAGCTCAAGGGACTCTTTGGGATACAGAGAGGAAAGGGGAGGTTGGCTCTGAGATGGGATGAGACCCTTGCCCCTCCGTGAGCTGATGGGGGAGCAATAGCAGAGGTCTGGCCAATGCTCCCTGCACGGTGCTCCCTCTAGTTCCTCGTCATAACTCAGATACTTCAGTGTCCCTCCACCAGCCTGCACACAGGCAGCCTCATCAGGGTTCCACCCACATGGAACAGCTCTCAGCTCCCACCTGCGCATCCAGCAGGCATTCTAGATTTTCCCAGGGCCTTTCCCAAAATATTTCTGAGAACTCTGGGGGTGCTTTTGCACACATAGCCTGAATATCCTCTTCTTACTACCACTTTGTGGGTCTCAGTGATGTCCCTTTGTAGTTGCTGGAAATTGGGGACCTCCCTCTGAGCCTGAGGGAATCTTCCCTTCCTTGATCTCTTGAGGATGCGGTTTCTTGTATATAAACAGAGCCGCTGCCTGAGATCATTCTGCCTGTCTTGGGGACTTGACCTCCTCCAAAAGATGTGTACATTTATAAATGCTTACTATTGGCCAAGGATTGTTTTAAGCACTTTACATGACTACCCCCATTTTTGGATTCAAGGGCTGTGGCTCGGAAAGGCTAAGTATCTTGCCCAGGGTCACAAAGCTTGTAAGGAGCAGAGCCTGGCTTTGAACTCAGGAAGTCTGACTCTGAGTCTACTCTCCATCTGATTGCTGAGCCCTGCACATTGTGTGTGTGCTGCCTCCCCCATTGGACCACGTGATCCCAGGGACATTTGCCTCGTCAACCTCTTTCCTGTATCCCCAACACTTAACGCAGTGCCTGACTCACAGGAGCCCAGAAAACATTTCCTGGGAGAGAATATGCGAGTCTCAAGGTGTGAGTCACGGCAAAGCTTTAATTCCACAAGGAAGCTTTTAGGTGCAGCCACAGGAGCACCGACGGGAGCAGGAGGCCTCGCTCGGGTCCTGAGTCCCGGAGGAGAGTGAGGCCTGGAGAAGTTTCCTGCTCACTCCACCGTCTAGACGAGGAGCCGCAGGGGCTGATGTGCCCATGGTTGAGTCACCGTGTCCCTGAGAGGGACCCATTGGCTATTACTCACGTGTCAAAAGCAGGGCCGGGAACTGCGTGTGATCCAAAACCACAAATTTATGAAAATAGCACTCCCTGTTGAGAAACACTGGCTCAACCAGGAAGAGAAAAGCTGTCATCAACGCCACCTGCTGAGAACGAAATGAGAGAAAGATAGCTCAGTAGCTGCTGTAAATGCGTTACGCAGGGGAGGCTCAGAGATTATCCACCCTGTGCTGAGAGTGGCATCGATTCTATCTCAGCACCACCAAGGAGAACAGTGGACAGGCTCGGGCCCCTCTCTGAGTCCCTGCTTGTCACTCTCTCTGCCCAGAGTACCAGAAATGCACATGCCTGGATTCTTCCCTAAGCCCTAAACACAGCAGATGGCGTCAGCTGACTCATTTTGGTGTCTGTGCTGGGGACTGGCGTGGGAGGAGGATGCAGTCCCATTGTCTTAGCTGGGTTTCTGCAGGAGCAGGCTCTCAGACAAGGAATGCGTGCAGCAGTCTCTTTGGGTGGTGATCCCAGGAAGGGACACAGGGAAGGAAAAGAATTATGACAATTAGCTCCTGTCTTGCTTTGAGGGGTCTAGCCTTCAGCTACCATTGCCTGAACCTTCTTCAATGGATTTTCAGGAGATTATTGTGACAAGAGATGCTTGCAAAACCCAGGCAGGTCCCCCAGTGAGGGTGACAGAGGGGCACTCTGACCAGAGGTCAGATCTTCACAGGGACTGGTAAACCTACTTCTGATTTTGGGGACCAAGGGAGAAGAAAGCAGGGGATGAAGTTGCGCTAAATGTTGACATCCCATTCTGGATTTCCATGTGGGCCTGTCATTGGTGCATATGTACAAATAAAATATGTCTTGACACCGCATCGACATTAAGTCACAGTTTTCCCTGGGACTCGTGCAAAATTGCAGAGAGTCATTCTCCCTTCTAAGTGACCTGGCATGGTCCATTTGTGGGAGACCAGATTTCCCAAACTTTCTGGCACAAGCAGCTATTTCCAGACACAGTTCCCTGATTGTTTAGCTCATGGTGGATCTGTTTGATCTGGAATTTCCCTGAGGCCTCGTTCCATTTGCCAAGCTGAACAGATTACATTGATTGATGTGTGTGTGTTTCAAGTCATTTTCAAGTAACAAATCTGCCTAAACTCCTGGCGCTGACTGCAGTTTGCTTCTTGACATCTGGTGTGGCCTGCCCGGTGGGCATGGAAGGACACGCAGAAGCCAGATCTGGCATGGACAGTTTCATCAGCGAGACCTGACAACTGGAACAGCACTGGGCTCACACGTGCCCAGCCAGGCACTCTGGAACCCTCCAGGCCTGGGGACCCTTGTGCTCTGAGTAGGTTCTGCCGGACCCTGTCTGCTTTTGAACACAGGGCAGATGGCAGACTTAGCTTAGACCTGCTTTCCCAGGCTCCAGGGAGTGACTGACAAGGCAGATGGCTGGGGCCACCGCTGGTCTGAGTGGTCTTTTTTCCCTGTGGGTCCTGTGGTCCTTCTGGTCCTAGAGATGTCCCACGTTCAGTTGCTCTACCTGCTTATTTTGTGTTTTGGAGAATTTAGAGCTTTGAAGGGCTGCCCCAGACTTCTTCCCTTTTTCCTCTCTCTCCCCACACTTTTTTTTTTTTTTTACTTTTTATTATTTTATTGAGGTCACATTCATTTATAACGTTGTATAAATTTCAGCGGTATGTCACTAAATTTTGGCTTCTGTGTAGACTGCATTGTGTTCACCACCAAAAGTCTAGTTTCCATCCCTCAGCATACATGGTGTCCCTTCACCCCTATCCCCCACCCCATCCCCTCTGGTAACCACTAATCTGTTCTCCGTATTTATGTGTTTGTTTGTTTATCTTCCACCTATAAGCCTCCCATACCTTCATTAGACCATCAGGTGAGCCTTTAACAGAGGACATTGGTGCAGAAATTTAAAACCAAAGAGCTAAACTCATTGCTGTGTACCCCCTCTGAACCCGTCTCACCAGGGCGTGGGTTGATGAGACCTGGAGCTCCGTTCTCAGATGGGCCTCAAACTCACCTTACCCTCAGGTCTTCATCTTGGAGGAGCCCTCCCCCTCCCACCTGGCAGTGTCATCCTAAATTACCAGGGCACTTCCCACACAAGTCAACCTCGGGGCTCCTGCAGCCTGGAGCTCTCCTGCTTTCTTCTTGTACAGTGGTCAGGAAAAACGTGCTGCTCTAACGAAAAACTTAGGTTAGTATCAAGTACTTCCTTCTGATTTCTTGCTGGAAGCACCTCTAAACTACAGCAGGAGTTAGTGAACTTTTTCTATAAGGGGCCAGATAGTAAATATTTTAGGCTTTGCGGATCATGTAATTTCCGTTGCAACGGCTCAGTTCTGCCATGTAATACAAAAACAGCGTAGATAATATGTAAATGACTGGGCATGGCTGTGTTCCAGCAAAACATTATTTATGAAATACGCAGTGGGCTGGATTTGGCTTGCCGACCATAGTTTGTTTGGCCCTGAATTAGAGCTTGGGCCCTGAGAATAATTATGTTGGTTTATTGAGTGCATACTAAAAGTCCTGATTCTAGGGCCCGTATCTAGAGGTTCTGCCTCAGTGGCTCTGGGGTGGCACCCATGAATCTGTATTTTTGAAAATTTCATGCGTAATTACGAAGTGTAACTAGAAGTGCAGTACAGGTCATCTCCTTTTACTGTTGGGACAATGACAGCAACACAGTTGCATCAATGGCAAAGCTGGGAGGAGATCTCTGGTCTTCCTTGCAGACCAGGATCCCTTCTGTTTCCATTTGTTCATCTGGGGACCCTCCCAGGTGAGGTATGATGAGCTCAGCTGTGGGCATCAATGGGCTCAGACAATGGGAGCATTTCTCACCTCATTAGTTTTCAATTGCCTGCCATTTAGCTCAGGAGGAACTGCCCACTGCAGAGTTAAGCCCAGTGACAGCAATATTAATGTCACATGAAGGAGAGCTTGGAGCTTCCTAGAGTGGACGTGAGAGGTGGATACCTTGAAAACAGACCCATCTCCTTGGTCCTGTGCCTTTGAAAAATCAACCTACTAGTAGAAGACTAGACTGAGCCATTTTCAACTTGAACCCATTTACTCACTCATTCATTCATTTAATTTTTCCTTTATGTATGCAATTAGCCAGCTCCTGTTCTGGCATCCAGGAAATATAGCTGCGTCAGATGTTACCTCTGTCTTCACTTCCCCGTGTGTGATTCACGTGGCCAAGGGCACATTTATGAGTGCCTGGGAGGAAGAGAGGTCAGCCTTTTATCAGAATCAGGGATCGGTTTGGGGAGGAATCTGGGCTGCATCAGGAGCCAGTCTGGGTCTCAAGGTCAGGGGTCAGTCTCCGATCAAGAAACACAGTGAAGGTCGCTAGATCACACAGATCCATTTCCTTAAGCTTCATTGGCACAGAGAGGGCTTAAAAATGAGTGGACATTCTGGGTGGTCTTTCTCATGACTTGCAACATTAATCTCAATCATGATAGATCCATTACCAGGCAACAGCGCCCTATGACCTTGAATGAGGTGGGGAAGGGGCTTAGAAGGAGTCCAGAGTATCTTCTTAGCTTCTTATTACAGTATTCTCTGCTCACTGGGGTGGCAGCGGGGCGGGGCGGGGCAGGCAGTGGAAGTAGTCTGGTCAGAAAGACCTATTTTTGTAGAACTGGTTTTGGGTGAGAGCCATTGTAAGATTTAAAGATCAGCCCATCTTAAGGATGAATTAGAGTTCTAAAGCAGAAAGATATTTTGCACTTTAAAGAGAAAGTAATTTTATAAAAAGGAGTTGCTAAGCCACCACCTAACCATGCCAGTGATTTTAGCTGAATATTTTTCCATGTTAAACTCCCAGAATGTCAGAGCTGGAGGCAACCCCAAGGATTGTTCTGGCTAGTTGTCTTTAAAGTGTGCTCTGGAATCTGCCATTTCTCTGGTGGTGCCTGTGGAGAGGCAGTGGTCGGGATGTGAGGTATCTCTTGCATGGTCTGAGACAGCAGGGTAGTTGGAAGAAGAGGGTACTATCCCATCTCCCCTCCCCCACCTTCCACCCCAGGCCCCCACTTCCACTCACATTCTTGCTCTCCTTTTGAATAAAGCATCCCTGCCATTCAAAGAAGACCTCCTCGACCCTTCACCAGTGTCTAGGTGTGTTCGCCTGAGGAGAGGTGGAGAAGAGGATATGCAGAATAGCTGCCCTCCGAGGCAGGGGCCATGGCATCCTTCTTGTGGACACCTGGGCAGCAAGGGAGGGGCAGCGACTGGCAGAGACCTGGCACCTGGAGAAGTGATAAGTTCTGTCTCTCCATTTTCCAAGGGACCTACACTGTGGAAAAGGGATTGTTCTAAAGAAGTTTCTCTCCACATGAGTTAACACTGCTTTTTGTGAGTATTTCAGTGAGAAGGGGTGTTTAAGGTGCATGAACAGCTGAGACTCCAGCATCACCTCCTCTGGTCACCTTTTATTTTTCTATGAAACAAACAAAAGCATTTCTAAATGGCACTCAAATCTTCAGAAAGTTTTCTCCCAATTTTTGTGCTATCTCCTCCTTCAGACCTTTGTTTATCTCCTCTTCCTATTCTTGTTTCACATGTGTGCATTTTTTTTATGGTTTAATCGTTTGCTCACTGTGCCGCGGGCTGGGAGCACGGCCATTAGGGATACTGGATTCCCGTCTTGTTTTCAAGATTCTCAGAGTCTAGGGAGGAGGCAAGAGAGGGGGCAGAGCTGTGAGGGCTGAGGGAGACCAGGCCAACAGAGTATAATTATTATTTTTAAATTTTATTTATTTCTATTGAGGTAACATGAGTATTTGTTTTTGGAAGAGCAAACAAGAGGATTTGAATACCCGAACCCTAGGGACACCATTCACACAAGCCATGATGTGCATGGCGCCCCCTGGAGGCAGGCCGTGCAGCCTAACCTGACCCGCACTATGGCTCGCTCCGATCTTACCCTGGCCATGTCACACATTGTGTTACTTGCATGATTCTTGGAGATGGTACCAGGACCTGGAGAAACAGAGGACCATTGCAGGCTGGGGGAAATGGGAAGGCATCATAGAGGGACAGGAGAGAAAGAGGTACAGAAAGAAGAAAAGAGCATTCAGAGCAGGAAGAATTGCATTTGTGAAGGCCTGGAAGCTCAAACTGGACCAGAGCACATGCCGGTTCTTGGTCCTCTCTAGAGCGAGAAAGGGCAGAATAGTGAGCGACTCAATCTTGAGGTGGCCGGTCATCTATATTTACCCATGTTTACTCTCCTGTGTGGGAAGCTAGCTGATCATTCTGGATCAAAGCACACGTAGGTTTTGTGTTCCACATGCTTTATGTTGCCTTCCAGAATATTCCACCCTCCTCTGACACCTCTCATCCTCCGACAGTGCTGTTTATTGTCCCTTTGAGGTCCTGGTGTTCTTGGAAGCTTGTTGTTCCTCTCATTTTTATTGAGATTCTAATTGTATTGAGAGGAATTTAGGTTGGTTTGACCTGAGATGGGCTTTTAGAAGCCAATGAGGGTGTTTCTTTTTAGATATTTAGCAGTAATTGTCTTATGAAGTGCTCTCAAGTCCACACTCAGAGAACAAGCCTATAATTTCTATTCAAATAGCCTCTAATGAGACGACGCTTTTGTTAACTTCTGGGGCCAAATCAGGCTGTGGAAAAAACATATTTCAAATCCCTTGGTCCTTGGACAAACTCAAAATGTTCACCAAATATGCTTTGGAGCATCGCAGAGGCATGAAAAGTAGACAACTGAGGTGAGATGGAGGGCATGAGAGGTCTGAGAATCTTTAGCAGCTTTATCCTTGCATCATTTATTCACTTACTAGAAAAAAATATCTGCCAAACACCTATTGTATGGGTATACCAGTGCTGTGCTATGTGCGGGCCATCAAAGGATGAATAAGAAATGAATTCTGTGCCACAAGAATGATGCACAACCTGTGTGATATGAGTGTACATGACATGTGTGTATGTGTTCGTGTGACTTTGTATGGTGGCCAGACAACGACATGGAGTCAGTGACAAAGTGTGATAAGAGCATCAGCTCAGGGTGACTATACAATTTATCATCCAATTTGTGACACCACTGGGACAAATGCTAAACCCTGGACAACAGCCATAAACTTGACTGTCCTAGACAAATCAGGACATATGATCACCTTACATAATGCCTGGCACAGGGAAGAACAGATGACTTCCTGGAGAAGGTCCCTTTGAACCTTCCAAGTGTCCTCTCCCCATCCATTCTCATCTCCCTCCAGTTACTGAGGTCCCAGCTCCATCATCCCTTCCTCTGGGAAGTCTTCCTAGACCTGTCTCCACCAGATCAAATCTTCCTCATACACTTTCATAGCCCCGTATGTAGATGTCTCTTATGTACTTATCCTGAGATTGTATATCTGCCTCCCTCACACCATGAAGACGGGACCACCCATGATGGTTTTGCTTACCATATATGGGTATTCAATAAATACTGGAAGAATGGATGGGCTGAGCTTTGAAATACTGTCTTACTTAACTAGCTGACCAGGCACCTGAAGAAAGAAGAGGAGTGGGAGGGAACTGGAACCAGAGAGCATTCTGGCAGAGAGCCTGGTGGGTGTGAGGTCTGGTGCCAGGATGGTGCATGTGGGAGGTACAAATAACTCAATGGGGCTGAATCACAGGGTTTAAGGGGTACTGTGGGGGAGGGACTGTGGAGAGGGGAGGCCACATCCTAATGGGTTTGTAAGCCACATTGTGGACTCTGCTCTGTAGCTGCCTCACCTTCTTTTCCCTGCGTGGGATTTGATTAAATGAACTCTAAGACATCTACATGTAATCCTTCCTGTTTTGTCCTTTCACTGATCTGGCTAATGGTTTAAGGACATTTGTCCTAATTACCTCTCTCTTTTTATAGTCCTCATCTGGAGCAAGATTTCCCTCAGTTTTGGAAAAGTTGAACAACTAGGGAAACTCATAAGAGAGATGCTAGGGCTGGTTCTAGAAAATGTGCTGCTTACATTAGATGTCAAAACAAGATAGGCCTTTGGAAATAAGTCACATGGACAGCTTCTCCCTCCTGCTGAACACCCAGGATGGGCTTTCTGTGAACTATGGGCCTCAGGAAGGCCACCTCTCTCCAATGCAGCAGGTGCTAAGTAGATGACCAATGAATGCTCCTTCTAGTTCTGAGAGTTCACGGGCTTATAAAATATGCATTGGACAAATGCCATCTTCCATTTCTCTCCATCTACAGCTATTTTGTTAAAAGTGTGCTTTTTTTTTTATCCTAATAAAGTTCTCTTGGTTTAAGATGTGACATTTCCATCCACTGGGCCCCTGGAGCCTGGCCTTATACCACCTTTCCCCACAGCACAAATGTGGGTAATTCTGCAAAGAGGTGCAACTTGTGTCACTGTGTCCCAATGACGTGAAGCCATTTCCTTAAATGTATTATTTGGTTTCTTGCAATTTTGACTGCTTTCACATCTTCCGAGCCCCCCACCAGCCCAGAAATTGCATCAGATAACAGCTCCCAAGTTCTCTTCCCACCCCCTCCCCTCACCATCTCGGCTGACAGAGTCTGTAAGGGAAATGAGAGCAGAGGCTCATTTCCAGCGGCAGCGACAAGAATTTGCTAATTAAAATGAAAAGCTTCAGTTCCCTGGATCAGTGAAGGAGGCCTCTAAGAGGCACCTAGAGGAAATCTTTCTCCAAACGAAATGGCCTTCCAGCTGGGCCGGATAGAGCCCAGCCATCTTCCAAAGGCAGGCGGTGGGAAACTGGGGCTCGGCAGATCGGCTCCCAAAGTCTAATGAGCCCTTGGACCCATTTCTAGGAGCTCCTGTCCCTTGTCTTCCTTGGCCCTGGATTCACAGATATCTTCAGAGATTTAGTCAATGTTTGACTCAAGGGGCCTTTGGATCATCCACTCAAGTGGTTTTCAACCCGGCTACACACTATGATCACCTGGTGAGGGTTTAAAAGATACTGATGCCCGGGGTCCTCCCAGGTCTATTAAAAACCAGTCACTGGAGGGGGCCTGGGCATCTGCATTTTGTAAAAGCTTTCCAGGTGATTCTGCTGCACAGTGAGGAGTGAGGGCTGCTGACCTCATCCAATAGCCTCATTTCTGGATGAGGACTTTGAGGGCCAGAGAAAGAGATGAAGCTGCGCCAGGCCACACAGCAAGGCAATGGCGGAGCTCTGGTTTCCTGGCTTGCTGACCCTTTCTACTCCATAGGGCGGGCCCCTGCTCTGCCTTCCTCATAGGGCCGTGTGCCAATGAAGTAAGAGGAAGGGAAGATAGAAAGCTGCTCAGCCTGAGGGCCTGTGGTCTGACTGGGTTGGTGTGGCTAAGCAGGTTTGGAGAATTGCAGCAGGAGTCTCTTCGCTGAGGAGCCTCATGGGAAGTCTTCACCCTAAGGGAAAAGGTGCATGAGATGTGTGACTGTGGTCCGGGACAGGGTCCAAACATCAGGTCCAAGGATGGGGAGAAACATCGGAAGCACCTGACACACAGCACCGTGTTTTATTAGGTTGAATCCTATGAAACTGTGGTATCTGGCCATTTTGACCTGAAGAAAGGGCAATTTTATGTGATTGGACATAATAGTCCCAGCAGCACAAAGGAGGAGATGAGAAAAAGGAGACCCCGTGACTGCCACGGGCTCAGGACTGAACCTGGGTGTGTCCAGCTCAACGTTTCTCAGCCACTACGCTGTATCCCCTCTTCTCTCTGTTGCCTTGGCCCCAGAGCTGCAGTCTGGGACACACACATAAAGGAGCTGGAAACTTTCACATCAGAAAGTGATGCCTGGGGAGCTAAAGGCCTGGGGTCCTCATCCCTGGTTCTTTCACCTACACTTCGTTATTATCACTGTTCATTGTATCAGGTAATGTCCGTAACGCCAGTAATCCTTTCTATTCTTGGGCAATTCACTGAGGCTCAGTTTCCTCATAAATAAAATGGGGGATGTGACCTTGGAAGGTCCTTCCTGTCTCCTTAATTCTGATAGTCTAATAAAAGTAATAATTCACATTTGCAAAGCATGTTATAGATTCCCAAAGCATCATTACATTTCTTGTTTGGTTTAATATTTCCACAATCTGATGAGATGGAAATCATTACCCCCAAATTTCAGACGTAGCAACTGAGGCCCAAAGAGACCTTAGGCAATTGCTCAAGTCATACAATGTTTTTGGAATTTTTTGTTTTTTCCAGGAAAAGATTTGCTGTGAGCTAACATCTGTCACTAATCTTCCTCTTTTTCTTTTTTCCTCCCCAAAGCCCAGTACATGTTTGTATATTCTAGTTGTAAGTCGCTCTGGTTCTTCTGTGTGAGCTGCTGCCACCGCATGGCACCTGACAGGTGGGTGGTGTGGTTCCGCGACCGGGTAGCGAACCCAGGCAGCCAAAGCGGTGAGCACCAAACTTTAACCACTAGGCCATCACGGCCTGGCTCCAGACAATGTTTTACCGGTAGGCTCGGAACTAGAATTTGGGTTTCCTGACTCCTGAGTGTGACGGTCTTTCTACTAGACTGGGTTGGAAATTAAAAAAGAGAAGACCCAATTTGAAAGGCTGGCGTTGAGAACTGACCTGTCTGGTTTGGACCTCCTTTTATTCTGTCCCGTGGGGATTGGTGGGTTTATCCCATGGGGATGGGAAAAAAGAATTAACACTTAGCTTTCCTTTCTAGGACTGCCCTGCCTCCTTTCTTCCCTACTCTGCCCTGCTTCAACATCTCCAAATCTTCTGTAGAAGAAGGGCGTGGCCACGAGGTTCCTTGCATTTTACTCTAAGATGCCTCTGTGGGTGAGATCCAGCCTGGCACAGTGGTGGGGCACAGACTGCCTGGATTTGAATCCTGGGTCTGCTGCTTACCAAATATGAGACCTGAAAAGAGTTACTACACTTTTCTCTGCCTCTCTCCCTTTAATGGGGATAATCGTGGTGCCCATATAATAAGATTATAAGAAGGATTAAATGAATTAATTATAAGAGCTTGTATTAGTCAAGACATATGCTTTAATAACAAAAAACCCCCCAAATCTCAGTGGCTTAACCCAATCAAGGTTTATTTTTCACTCAAGCAGAATCTTGATGGGGTTGGGGTAACTCTCCAGAGCCCTCCATGTGGGACTCAGTGATCCAGATTCCCTTCATCTTGTGAAGCATCTCAACATGTGACTCCCAGAGTCTCTCAAATAGCTCATAGTGAAAGTGACGTCATTATCCTCCCTCAGCCAATTGGCCAGAATTAGTCACATGGGCCCAATATAATTACAGAGGAGTCTGGGAGACACAGGAACTATTTGGTGAACCCCACTGTCTTCCAGGGTATGTAAGTTTTGTTAAATATAAAAAAAAGTTATTTTTAAAGAAGCCTCATTTTTATGTGTTGATAATTTAATTTTCTTACTGGCATGTCATATTTTACTCCTGTTTATTATTTCTTATTTTACTCTCAATTTAAAATTTTTATCGCTTCTTATTCTTTTATGTTTTCCATTAATTTTCCTTTGTCTTTCTAACAGCCAACAAGAAGCCGTTTAGCAGGGACAGCAGGAGTGATAAACCCTATCAATATCTGGGAAAGCTGGAGGTCACTTTTCTCCCCACCCCAGCTACTTCGGTAGCCACCTCCTTGGTTCCCTTGGATGATCTTCCAGTTCTTTCAAAATCTCACCCTGGGATGCTTATGGGATCCACGGTTCAGCTTCCCCAGGGCTTTGATTGTCTTCCTGTTGTCACATGCCTGAGTTGTTGGAAAGATGTTGCCACTGACATTTCCTCTAGGCCTAATGCAAGACACCATATGTTTTTAAATCCACAGTCTCTGACACATGGAACTTTGCCTTTTGAAGACAAACAAGCCACACCAATAGCAAGCAACAACCCGGGGGGATGGCTAACAGAGGTCTTATTCAGGGAGGTACTCCAGCCCGGTGTTGGTGAAGAGCCAGGGGTGCTGACCTTTCCTACAGGGACCCACAGGTGGGTGGCACCTCCCAGCCCCCACGACATTTCCTCTTGAGTTATCCACTTCCACCTTGGCAGGCCTTAAGACAGCTCTTGCTAGGGAGGCCCTGTAACCCCCTTCCCTTTAAGAGAAGTGTTAAGCAGAAGCATCGCAGAAAGGGACATGCTCTGATTTTTTGAATGCGGTCAGCTGGGAGATCAACTGCGTCTGTCAGGAACATATAAAGCAGTGTGCGCTGGTGAGAATTCTAAAATCTGAAAAGAAGGGAAGTTTATCCCCCTGCAGAGTAGGGGCCTGGAGTTCTCCTGGGAAAGCTCTTGGGGTATCGGGAAAGATGAGCACTGGGATTCTCTGCTCTACATCCATCTCTCTAAAGGTCGATGGATGCCTTCCTGGGAAGCCTGGCAGCGGGCGGGGGCGGGGGTGGTGGTCTCTGCGGAGGGATGTTATCAGCTTGCAGAGCTGAGACTATGATGACAGGATGCCCTATATCATGCATATATCTAATCCTCTCCTCGCCCCATGAACTCTAGGGATGGTATTTCTTGTACATAAATGTCTCAGCCTCTCATCCTACAATGGAACTGATCTCTGGCCCAGCCCCACATAGAGGCCTCGCCCTCTGTCTTTTCTTGAAGGCGTGCCTGGACTCTTTGCCCTCCTCTCGCTTGCGGCGTACACCACTGTTTCTGGGAACGTTCTCCGCTTGACTAATTCTCCAATAATCCTCATGCCAGTGTGAAAATCCCACAGTCTCCTTAACCTGCTTCAGGAACTGCTAAGCAATGCTCGGCTTTGGACCGGTTGAGCTGGGCTTGTGAGCATCAACGTGAACGGCTTCTTGGGGAATTACGGCTTGTGTAGGGAACAAGGCTGCTTCTTCAGATCCAGCCAGCCATCTGGAGTACGCTCCTCAGAGACAAGGCATTTCTTCTTGATTTATCTGGTTGGGATTATAAAGGCATGAATCCTAATACATTGGCTTAAAACGTAGATTTTAATATTAGTTTTTTTCAAGAGACCTGGAATTTAGCATATTTATCTCGTCATATTCATGGTTTTGGATCTCTTATTTCTCCAGTGGCATAGGTAAAGAAAAGTTGGCCCAAATTTTTCTTTCTGTATATACCACATGTCTCTCTTTGGCTCTTATGACCAGGACATTTTGTCTTTCTGGTTCTGACAAGCAGGACATGAGTTGCCTTAGCACATTTCCCCTCCAAAGGCACCCCCCACCCCGTCTGTTTGGACATATGATACCTCTCTAAGGATCTTTTATCTTGCACTTAATCCACAACCCCAGGGCAGAATTGGTTATCTCTGGGGAATGGATGCCAGAGCTGTCTGGGTGTCCCTTGGGGTCCTACTTGGAGCCATTAGTGATAGCTGATTGCTCTTCAAAGCCACTCTTAAAGATACAGATATACGCACTTTTGAGGGAAATTCCTCACCCTTCTTCTTATTTTTTCACAGAACCTGCTGGAGCTGAGAGGTGGAATACAGCATAAACCCTGGGGAAGCTGTGCCCATCTTTCCAGTCCAGGGCTCAATATATTCAAGTTGGTCCTTCTTTGTTTGCTTCCATCTTCAAGTGGGATAGTCTCAACCAGGGAAAGCCATTCCTCTTCCTTGATTATCATCCTTGGAGTAGTGCCCTGGCGCTATCTGCCCTCACAGTTGCCTGGAGAAGTGAGAGGACCCAGAGGAGTAAGATGGACCAAAGACTTTTCAATTTCTGTTGGGGAAGAGGCTAGGAATTGGGGATGGTGGCCAAAGAGGGCCTAACTTTATCAACAAAGTTCTGATTATTTAACCAGGAGAATGTATTTGTGTGTTATTAATGTAATTAAAAATTAAGCAAAGAAATAAGGTGAACACTCTACGTCTTAGACACTAACATAAATGGATGTACTGGATACAGTAAAATGCATCGAACTGAACTAAACCCAAAAGACAATAAAAACTTTGGTGACTTATAAGAGAAAAGTTTTCCCTCTCATTTTTTTCATGCCTTTGGTCAACAGATACTTGATAATATCAAACCAAATTTATTCAAATTGTACCTTGCCAGATGTGAGATTTGTCTTTCTAATATCTAGTGTGACAAGAAATCCCAAGGAATAGATCAGATTGTATTCCTGTCTTGGTACTACATAGTTGTAACTGTTGTAGTTTATCTGAAAATTGTTTGGCTATTCTTGGGTGTTAATTGTTTTTCAGATAAACTTTAATATGATTTTTTCCAAGTTACCTACTAAGAGACTCACAGGGATTTTGACTGAAGCTGAATTAGTTTCTTCTTTAAATTTCGCCAGAATTGGCATTTTAACTATAGTTATTCTTCCCAATTCCTGCATTTCTTCATTTATTCTCATCTTCTTTTAGGTCCTGAGATAGAGTTCTGTGGTTTTCTCTATGTGAGTCCTGCACATTTCTTAAATTTATTCCTAGGTTTTTAATATTTTGTGCTGCTATTATCAATACAATCTTTTGTTCTTTCTTTTTTTTGTTGTGAGGAAGATTGGCCCTGAGCTAACATCTGTGCCAATCTTCCTCTATTTTGTATGTGGATATAGCCACAGCATGGTTGGATAAACGATGTTGTAAGTCCATGCCCAGGATCTGAACCTGCGAACCCTGGGCTGCCGAAGCGGAGCACACGAACTTAACCACTACACCACTGGGCCGGCCTCCTATAATCTTTCTTTTTCATTATGTTTTCTAACATATTATTGATGCTATATTAATGAATGAATTAATTCACTAGTTCATTCTGCAAATTTTAAAAGGAAACCATTTATTTTGCATACTTATAACCTGTTCCTTTACTGACTCCTTGTTACTCTTAATAAGTTTGGGATTACTAGGCATATCTCATTGATTGTGATAATTTTGAATCTTCATTTACAAAGTAATTGTGGCAATTTAAAAACCTGTATACAAATTCTTTGACACTCCTTTTATAGAGGATGAGTCTATATCTTCTCCCCTGTAATCAGGGCTGACCTCAGAGAATCCCTTACAACCAATAGAATCCGACAGAAATTGTGCTTTGTAACTTAGAAGGCCAGGTCAGAAAATGCCACTCAGTTACTGCCAGAGTCTCATGGGACACTCTGGGTGAAGGCAGGGGCCAGGTCATGAGTGTGACTACCCTGAGGCCACCATGCTGGAGAGGTCACATGTAGGCACCTTAGTTGATAGCCCTACTGACCTCCCAGCCAACAGCAGCCATGTGCATGAGCCATCCAGGACATCCAGCCTAGGCAAGTCTTACAGATAACTGCAGCCCTAGCTGACATCTGACTGTAACCACAGGAGAGACCCTCAACAAGAACTGGCCAGATGACCCCTCCCTGAATTCCTGACCCACAAAATCACTAACAAAATAAAAATGGTTGTTTTAGGCTAATTTCTTACACAGTGATGGTAACCAGAATAGTAACCTCCTTTTTTTTTTTTTTTGAGGAAGATTAGCTCTGAGCTAACATCCACTCCCAATCCTCCTCTTTTTTTGCTGAGGAAGATTGGTGCTGAGCTGACATCCATGCCCATCTTCCTCTACATTATATGTGGGACACCAGCCACAGCACAGCTTTGTTAGCAATGCACAGGTCTGCATCTAGGATCTGAACCGGTGAACCCCAGGCTGCTGAAGCAGAGCATGCAAAGTTAACTGCTGTGCGACCAGGCTGGCCCCTCTCTTTTTTCTTTCCTAATTACGTTAGCTGCATTGGCATTAGCCAAAAATATATATAAATATATTTTTTGACGAAGATTAACCCTGAGCTAACATCTGCTGACAATCCTTCTCTTTTTGCTGAGGAAGACTGGCCCTGAGCTAACATCCATGCCCATCTTCCTCTACTTTATGTGTGGGACACCTGCCACAGCATGGCTTGCCAAGTGGTGCCATGTCCGCACCCAGGATCTGATCCGGTGAACCCCGGGCCGCCGAAGTGGAAAGTGCAAACTTAACCGCTGCGCCACTGGGCTGGTCCCGAAGCCAAAAATATTAAATAATGGCAATGATGTAAGCATTCATGACTTTAATAGGAATAAACAATTTTTCTCTATTATTTAATACCTTGGGTATTTATATTGGGCAGTCTGTAGTAATATAGAACTCCAAATGCTCAGTGGCTAAGTACCATAAAGTTCTGTAGGTCCAGGTAATGCCCAGGAGCAACTGTCCTCCACGTGATGATTCAATGATCCAGGCTGATGGGGACCCCCCCCATCCTGTGACCGCACCATCTGGAACACAGGAGCATCTTGATTGATGAGGACGGGAAAGAAAACGCTGTAGAGTCTCCCCCAGCAGTTAAATACTTTGGCAGAGAATTGATGTACAGCATTTCTGCTCGAGCGTATTGGCCAAGACTTGTCACACAACCCCAACAATTTCAAGGAGATGGAAAGGTGTAATTTTTCTTTATACCTAGATGAAATGGAGAAGTAGAGATGGATGAATTCTGATAATGCCTACAACTCCTTATTTTAATTTTTGATACTAACAAAGTATCCTACAATTACTAGCTTACTGAGACTATTGTATTTAATCAGAAATTGATATTACATTTTGTCACATGCTTTTTCAGTATTTATTAAGATGATTATGTACATCTTTCTCCTTTTACCTGTGGACTTCCTAATACTGAATTATTCTTGAATTCCTGGTGTACAGGCTACTTGGACCTGGCATATTATTTTTAAAAAGCAGCTAAGTGTAATAATTAATATTTATTAAAACTCTTTGTATTTATAAATGTGACTAGTCTACAAGCTTTAGGGGTGTGTGTGTGTGTGTGTGTGTGTGTGTGTGTGTGTATACTCTTTCAGATTTGGTATCTGTGCTATTTTAGCTTCATAATATTCATAATATGAATTGGAAGCTTTCCTTTATTTGCTTTGTTCTGGAATAGTAGATATAGCATAAGAATTATTTTTTTTTTGTTTGAAAGTTTGATCAAGTTCACTCATAAAACTATCTGTTCTTGTGTCTTTTAGGGAAGATTAACTACTTAAATTTTTTTTCTCTGATAATTGGTCTTCTCAAGTTTTCTATTTCTTGAGCCAATTTTGATTATATTCATACATTTCCAAAATAATCTGCTTGATCAATATTTTAAAATTTACTTGCCAGAGTTGTTCATAATGTCCTTTTATAATGCTATATAATTTCCTCTTTCACTATTATATCCGTTTCCTATTTCCTAATTTTGAGTATTTGTGTTTTATTTTTGTTGGAGTTGTCAGCAGTTTTTTTTTGTTGGATACAACAAAAGGAAAAGTTCTTGGATTCAGTTCTCAAATCTGACGTTTTTCTGCATTTGGATTTGTTGTAAGATGTCTGCCTTTTCCTGGCAGGGACTTGATTTCATGGGCAGGCGCTGTCTCTGGTTCCTCAGAGTGAACCTCGGCTTTGAACTCCTGCATCTTCTCATGTGTCTGGTGATGTTTTCTGCTTGTTCCTCCTTACAACAGGAGTCCTGAGCTTGCTCAGAGTCAGGAGCTGCCAGAGAGCACGGTGGAGGGAACACGAGGAAAGGAAAAGGAAGCTGAGATTTGCCGTTATGTTTCCTCTGCCACTTGGGAATCCAGAGAGCACGGTGGAGGGAACACGAGGAAAGGAAAAGGAAGTTGAGATTTGCCGTTATGTTTCCTTTGCCACTTGGGAATCCCGACAGCCTGTGAGGGCAGGCGGCTTGGGCAGAGCCGGGGCACTCAGTGCAGGCAGCTTCCTCAGCCCTGAAGAGGTTTGCGCCCGCATTTACTGTTGGCAGGAATACCCCTCCCTCCATGTTTTCCTGGTGCTCTTTCTCCCGCTAGCTGCCTACATGGCTTGTCAGGACCCATGTCCTGCGAAGGGCAGCCTGGGAGTAGGTATTGCTGTAGGCTCCTGGCACTGTGGGCGTGGATCCCACATCAGATACTCCCCGCTCCACCGGCCAACCACCCCAGTGTGCTGGCGCTCATCACAGGGCTCCTACGGGGCCACTCACGCTCCTTCTTACAGTCTATTGGGCGGGCTTACTATTTTCAGCAACATATGGGGTGGCAGGACTCCTGTTCCCAAATCTGAGAAGCAAAATTAACGTCGTGACACATAGGATGAGCCTAGGACATGAGGATAGCCCCTCTCATATGAATCACTTTATACCAAGTCCATTTTTGTCCCTGAATCAAAAACTTGACTGGACCTCTGGCAGCCCTCTATGCGTGTTGGCGGGGTCCCATCTCAGTTTAACAGCTGGAGGATGGGTTATCATGCATAGCTTAAGCCCAGTTTCCCAGCTACTGTGCCCCTAAACGCCAAGCCTGAGATAATGTTTTATTTGGAAATAAGAGTCCAGGGCACAGTGTCTGTGTGGGGTGTAAATCAGAGAAGGAGGGAAGGCGGGGCAATACGAGGTTGTGTTACGGAGCTAGCTACTTCTACAAGGGTCTGTTTGCTGGTTCTGGGGCCCTTTGAAAAGTTACATGAAATATCGCTCAGAACTGCCTTCAGAGGAAAGAAAGAAGGAAGCATTTGTCTACAGGCTCCAGCACCTGTTGGCCAAAGGCTGTCCCATGGGGTGTTAACCTCCCTGCATTTTTGGGTGGCACACATATGAGAGCTAAGTGGGTTCCTGTGGGCATCTCAGAGCATAGCATTAGAAGCTGTGGGGCAGGAAGAAAGAGACGCAGAGCCTGCCTGAGGGGAGGCACCGTGGGCCACCCCTGCTTGAAACCTGCAGAAGGCTGCTTGGAAACGGTCACCACAGCCATGGAGGAGCTGAGAGGTGAGGTTGAGAATATTCGAAGTGACGCGGTAGGCATCGGCTTTACCTGGTCTTGTACATAGTTAACTGTCAATGTGCTCTCTCCTCTCCCTGCGTCTCTCTGCGGTTCTCCGAACAGATGCGGGGGCATGAAAACTAAAATCATCAGCATGCATTTCTACAAGTTTCTCCCTGCCATTGTCCCTCCCATACAGGTTTTTCTTAATGTTATTTCATCTTCCAGGAGATAGAAATGGACGATTGATCAATTTTCTGAGTGAGAACAGACCATCTGGAGGGTTGGAACACTTCATCTTCTTTGAGGCTTCTTTATATCATCTAGGTAGCAAAACACGATTCAGCATCAACCACTGATTATGATTCTCATTTCAGCTCCTCGTGTGCTGTAATCAGAGGCAACTCCTCCCAGATTCACTCAATGACTTGTGGCCAAGTTTCCAGCTTTTACTATGTATTTGTAGGTATTTTAGAAGAACGTAGGAAACTAGCTATGAGCCATGATCATAACCTGGAATGAGGATGGCTTCTTGGCCCCGCCCTGCCCCACCCCACAAAGGGATGAGTTCAGCTTATTTCTAGGCACATATAGCTGTTAGTGTCCTCAACTCTCAAAAGGACATGTTAATCTTCTTCCTGCCTCAGCTGGCTCTTAAAGCCAGGCTTCAAATTCAACCAACAACTTAGAACAGCTGCTTTGCTGGTAATGGTCTGAGATAAAAGCCCCCAGCTCGTGGCCACTCAGAGAGGAAAGCAGTGTGATGCTCAGGCTGTATGATACCCAAGATTCTGCAAACCTTCACTTCGCAGAGAACCGTGTAGCTGGGCCCCTTCATTTTGATCCTCCAGTAAAGAGCTTTCACTGAGTTGTTCTATGGCATGAGGCCATCAGCCTTCAAGAGGGAAATGTTGTATTCCCTAAGGATGCTGTTGAAGCTTTTCTTTATTAGGGGGACCTGGAAAAAATTACTTCTATCCTCTGTAGCAGAAACACTTTTATTTATGCTAAGCAGCTGTTTTTTTCCTTCCAATTTTTGACATTGAGTTGACTAATTGACTGTGTTCTCCTTCTTGGGCAGATGGTCAGTGCCAAGTTCTTGAACCTCTTGATCCAGGTGTGCAGAAGGCTTTTGGGTGTGATTCTATTCCTGTCATCGCCTTGTCTATCCTGCTTTTTTTTTTTTTTCCCTATGTCCTGCTCTGCCCACCCTTTTTATATAATTAGTGTTTCTAGGTAGGAAAGTAATACAAACTTTAGAAAATATAGAAAATTACAAAGAACAAAAATTATGCATGTTCCCTACGATAAGAGATAATCACTGCTAATATAGTGATACAATCTTTCCTTCATTTATATATTCAATTTAATTTCTCTATCTATATTTCTCTGTATGTTTCTCTATCTATCCATCGCTGCACTCCAGATGTCCTTAAATAAGTAGTTCAGTTTTGTTCTAGTGCTGATCCATGATCTGTGAAAATTGAAACTCTCCTCGTTTCTGCTAATTTCCGTGGGTTGTATGGAAACGGTCCTCTCTGCATCTAGTTTTTCAGTCTGTGGATGTCGTCTGCCTGTGGGTGCCATATCTCTACGGCAAGTCAGTGGAAATTTCAGGTTCAGTCCCTTTGCTAGATTTCAAGAGAAATCTACTCAGGCCAAACCCTTGTGGGGTCTACTTGTGCTCCCTAAATATTAAGTGGTGAAAACTTTTCTAAAATTAACCAAGAATGTTTTCCTTTCTCCATCTTGCTGGCTTCTTCTGCACTTCTCCTGGTTCCCTTCTCTTTACCTCCCCAAACCCTGCCAGAGGAAGTCAAATCCCACTTCTTGCCTCCTGTGTGGCATGTCGGTGACCTTGTGCCACATTCTCAAGGATCTGAAGGCTTCTAGGTCCCCTGGAGTTCTGATGGAAAGCTTGAACCCTGGAATTAGAGGAAGATCTTAAGCTAAACCAGAGCTCTCCATCAGAGTCCATCCAAGGTGCTCTGAGGTTTAATGTGGCTCCACACTCCAGGTCCAGCCAGACAGGAGGGCTAGGCCAGGACCCGCTTGGGCAATCAATGGACATGCGAAGAGAATTGTGCTATTCTGGTCTCCAGCATTGGAGCACATAGGGGTGGTTGTCCCTCACTGTTAACAATGGTCCAAAGGCATCACTGTGAGAGCGCCTGAGTCTTAATGTATCCAAACCAGGTTAGGCTTAGGCTCAGGAGTACTAGGAAGGTATCAAGAAAGAAAAGGGATATTTAAGAATATTTCCATGGAAATATGCTTGATGTTAAGTGGAAAGAAACCTGTTTCAGAATATATACGTAGGTTGATGTCATTTATGTAAAAAATGTACATATGTTTATATATGCATAGAAAGGTTTGAAAAGTCATGAAAATATGAACAAGTACCTTTGAGAAGCAACAACTTTTACTTTATGCCTCAAAAAGTTCTGTATTGAGTTCTTCCAAGTGAGTACATGCTACTTTTTTAAATAACTCTTTGAAAGGCCTTTCCATTTTGGGAGAAAATGATATGCCCCAAAGAGTTTTTGTTATTAGGAGATATGTGAGATTTTTCCTTCTTTCTAATTTTATTTTCCAAATGTCAACTATTACATTTGTGGCAAAAGAATAAACATAGCAGGCAGAGTAAGTGAGATTAACAAGGACAAAGGGACAAGGATTACTATCTGGCTGCCCACCAGGTTCCCAACTCAGGACTCCAGCTGGGAAGAACATGTTCTCTGGGCTGTGTGGCTTGTGGGGGGTCTGTTGGGTACTACATAGAGGTCCCTTAGGCTGAAGAACCTGCCAGGGTTCCTAAGGCTGAATGAGAATGAAGTGAACCCTGGGCTCCGGCCCTATGGCTCATGCTTCCAGCTCATATTTATATCTGGATACATACAAAGAACTTGGGAACCAGTAAGCTCCAAGGAGCTGATTCCAACTATTTCTTCTGCTCACCTGGGAAGTAGAGAGCATGTGCATCCAACTCAGGATGGGCAGCCTCAATCTCTGGTTTGGGAACTGGTTTGTCTCCTTGTCCCCTTGGGCCCTATAGGTCCCTTTCTAACAGCAATAGCATTTAGAACAGCGCTTGCCTATCTTCAGCATGTATTACAATCCCCTGGGGCACTTGTTAAGCATACAGATTCCTTGGACCTATCCTGGACCTACTGAACCAGACTCTGCATGTTTAGAAGTTTCTCAGGTGAAGTGATGTAGGGGCCCTGCAGACCACACTCTGAGATGAGAGCGTTAAAGGCTGCACCTGGCCCCATTGATTTGGTACCCAATCTGAGCACTTATTGGAAAGTTTATTGAGAGGCAGGGTTTATGTCAGGAGGTGGAGTATATTTCCTTGTCCCTTGATTATGAGTATGTCATGCAACCAGGTTTGTCTAATGGGATGTTGCAGATATGACTAGAAACAACTATGTAATTGGACTTTCTCTCTCAGGCTCTTGCTATCACCATGAGAAGCATATGCGTAGGCTATCTCACTGGCCCGAGGGGGAGGATAAGAGACACGTGGAGCAGAGCTGCACCAGTCAAGGCGGCCTGGCAAGCCTGGCCTCCAGTAGAGCCCTTAGTGACACATGAGCAGGCCAGCTGAGATTAGCTGAGCTCAGCGTAGATCAAGCAAGCCCCAGCTGACCACCATAAAGGACTGCTGGTTGAAGTCACTGGGTTCTGGGGTGGTATATGATGCAGCAACAGCTATCGATACATCTAGGCAGCTTGTTAATATGCAGATCCTGAAGTTGTGATTCTGTAAATTGTGATTCTTAAAAAATCTGTCTGTTTACAAACTTCCCAAGTGATTCTGATGGCAGCGCTCTATGGACCCCACTTGACAAAAAGTGTTTTATCCAACTCTTTTACTAGTGTAATGTGTAATTGTGGAAAATCCCTTAATATTTATGAATCTCAACCTTCCCATCTGTGAAGAAAAGATAATACATATTTCCTGCATTGTAGATGTGAGGATTAAATGAACATAAATATAGAGAAATCTAGTCAATAATAGGTTTATCTCGGGCTGGCCCCATGGCGTGGTGGTTGAGTCTGGTGTGCTCTGCTTTGGTGGCCCGGGTTCGTGGGTTCGGATCCCTGGCATGGACCTACACCACTTGTCAGCCATGGTGTGGAGGCAACCCACACACAAAATAGAGGAAGATTGGCAGGAATGTTAGCTTAGAATCTTCATCACCAAAAAACAAAACAAAACAAAACACCCAACACATTTGTCTCCCCCTTCTTTTTCAACCTGTCTCCACATCACCCCCACCCAACCTCAGGAAGACACGAGTGCGAATATCTTAGGAAAACATGAATCTCAGGGTCACAGCTTTATTGTATAGATTTTCAACACAGCCATATTACAAACATTGTCAGGGAACATTTACAAGAATAAATAAGATGAACTTGCAGGTGTAAAAAGATTACACATCACTGTAATGTACAGTCAAAAAATATATTGATATTCATTGACCTGACATTATTTACTTTCTGCTTTTTTAAGCTAGAATTGGAAACGAAAAGAAAAAAAAGAACATTGACAGCACAGTGCTGGCTTCTTTTAAAAGTTAATTTATCTTGTTTTCTCTTCTCATACGTGCTTTATCTATCAAACACCCAAACTGTACAGGTGCAGGCCATTGGGATTCATGGAAGAGGCTGCAAACAGTGTGGAGACTTTGGTCTCATGCAATATCATATGTCCAGCAGATGTGAAAATGTCAGTCTCCCTGGAGTTGAGCGGGAACCCCATGATGGCCCTTTGAGGGCTCTGATGGTGTCCAGTACCCAAGGCAATGGTAGAAGCCTCGCCTCTTTGTCTTTCATTGGCTAGTAGGATATAGGGTGAAAAGAGAAGGTAGAAAAGTGCTTTTGAGTTTAACTGCCAATAAGATTAGCCTGGAGTGACCTGGGCTAGCTCAGGATCCACCTGGCAAGGAAATGGATGCACTGGGGATGATTATAATCATGTGTCAACTGTGTCACTGTGCTTTCCCTCTTGCAATCTGGTCCAACAGGCCTCAAGTAGGGAGTAGGGGTAGAATTAACCTCTGGAGATAATGTGTATAGTAAGCAAAGCCCTGCTTTGGGTCCTGCTTGGACCTCTACTGGTTCTGGCTGTCACTGATGGCCCTGTTGGCCAGTGGGTCTGAATTATGCCTGGTCTCATCAGAGATGTTGGTGGGCATTGGCTCTATGGCTAAGCAACTGTTCTCTCCAGGCTCTTTGATGATAACTGGCCTGGATGAGCCTTAGATGTGCGGCCAGAACAGCATATTGGCCTGTGTGGTGGGAAGACTTGGGTAGGAGAGCAGGGGGCTTCAACCTCCACAAACCAAGTACAACCTGTTTGGCTTTGTGCTCTGAGGGAATGAAGGAGTTCAAACACGGTCCTAGCTCCATAAGATCTCAGCCATCTAGGGTGGAAGCAACTTAAAAGCCACCTCAGCAATGCTTCTTTTTCCCTTAAAGAGATGTCTGGCTTCTGCTGGACCACTGCTGAGATGGGCAGCTCATCCTCTCTGGCAGATAGCAAGTTCTTCCTTACATCTAGTACGTTTCACCTCTTGGACCTAGTTCCACTCATGGGAGTGACCTGGGACTAGGAAACTGTGCTTGAATTTGTCTAACATTCTGCAGACCTATGGAGGACATAGGCACTAGTATTCTGCCTGACCCTTTGGAAGTCTGATGATACCACTTTGCCCTCTGAGCCTCCAGATTGCCCTGGGGGCTTTGGCCCAAGGAACGCCCTACATCATTAATCTTCCATGGCAGAGAGAGGGGCATGGCGGGCACTGAGAGTTTGCTGGACCATCACCTAGGAGCCCCACTGATATGTATTCACAAGCCCAAAGGCGCTGAAATACATGTACAGGGACTCAATTTTGGTAAGTTACTTCACATTCTCCTTCCTTCCCCAAACCTAAAAGTCCCACCCACCAAGGAACCATGAGTTACACTAATTACCTTGAGTTCCAGGTTTTCATACCAATACTTTCTTGTACAACACTCTAAGGCCCCCGGACTCTCATTCTTTGAACATTCCAACCAAGGATCAGGGTCCAAATTCCATGACCCAGGGCAGCTCTCAGATCCAGAAGGAAGCTCCATCGTGATTCAGCCCCAACAGCTCCTCCCTTTGAACGCTCTTCCATCCTAAGTCTTCCCACATCCCTTGTATCAGCCCCAGTGGACTACTCCCAATCTCTTAGATAACTAGGATGCCAGGCCTGGGGTCTCCCATTGCGGGTTCTGACTCCTCCTCTTAGTGAACCTAACATTCATGGGTGAATTTCAGGGGGTGAATGTGGCCCCTTTGATGACCTTTTCCCACTTTTTCTGGAGGTAGGTGAGAGGGATGAAAGAGATGGTCTTGGACTCTACAAGACAGTGGTACAGTCAGTTAGTGCCATGCAAAAGTCTATCTCTGGTCACCAGTAAACCGGAAGAGAGTCTGCTATGTGCACAACTATGGCTTAGACACCTCTGCTTTGCTTCTGAGGGTCATATCTATGACCCTGAAATATGTGTCAGAGGAAACCGGAGCTAGAACAGCCCCCTCTACTCTCTGCCACTGACTTCTCTCCATGCTGTTCAAATAGTACATGACCTCAAAGGCAGATGCCTGCTAGGTGAAGCCAAAGCCTACATTTTATCATTTCTAGATATGTATACATGGAAAACCTCCAACATGGAGCCATGGAGCCCCTGCATGGGAATATAAGAACAAGGCTGAATCTCAGCTGGTCTCCTTTAGTTGGATTCACTTTACCTATTTCCCTGGCTGTGATTTGGAGCTGGCGTCATTGGCTGAGAAGGAGTTCAGACTAGTCTGATGATGGAGAAAGCAACTCAGGCCTTCAGATGAAATGGCCATCCATGTCACTCATCTTTTGACACACCCTTCAGCTTGGGTTGAACATTTATCCCCAGGGATCTTGGCCTAGCACAGGCTATTGGCCTTATGATTTAGGATTAGCATCCTGCTCATCTTATCCTTGGGCTCACCCATATTTTCCATGGCATTCCTCCTGACTCAGCTTGGTGCTAATGGCCTGTCTGTCCCGCCCAGGAGTGGCCATTGTCCAGGTTAAGAGAGGATAGCTTTCTTCACTCTGTTCTAAGGCTGTAAGATGCAGGAGAATTATAATTCCCTTCAATGTCTCTGGATCTGGGTTGGGCAGTCACTCCTGCAGAAATGACATGATAAGTACCTGGCTGCTCCTCCCTGGGCCTCACTTCTGCTGTATGCAGCAGCCTTGCTAGACTGACACCTCTGTGCACACTACAGAGATTCATACCACAGCTTAGGAAATGTGGTTCCTGGTGATGATGCACAGCAGGAGCTAGCTTAGCAATGGGGAATGGATGATGAATAAACACGAGTGGTCAGAGGGAAAATTATCATCTTTTCTCCAAGACACTGAGACTTGTATTAAAGCAACAAGTGGTTCTGGCCAGTCCTTCCTCATCCCCTGTCCTGTTATGTCATAGAAGTGACCACTTTGCCTAGTAGTCCATATGCAGTATTGGTTCTGAGTATTCCAGTTGGGTCTCAACTTCTTGGTTTGCCTTCCTATTTTCCTGCCCAAAGCTCTCCAAATCTACCCCTACCTGGCCAAGCCTCCTCTCTTCACATCTTTTTCCATTAATTGATTGGCCCAGCATTCTATAGCCAAGAAATGGCTGGGCTTGCATCAGAACTGAAGACTGAGCTCTTTCCACAACAACCCCATGCCTCACCAAGGGATGAACTGTGCCATAGTAACCTGTGCTTCCTGGTAGCACCCCCTCAAGGGCCCTGCATGTTGTAAGAAACCAGTAAGTATGTGTAGTTGAAGTAAAGTGAGAAGCCTTCCAGACCCCAGCCCCTCCTGTAAAGTGTGTCCTCAGATTTGTCCATATTAGCAACCACATGACTCTGCCTGGACAAAGGGCACCACCTTCTAGAAGACCCAGCATTCAGGAATCCACTGAGTAAGGCTGTGTCCGCCTTCTCCTTTACCTTTAGGGTTTTATGGGCTCAGCCTTCACCACGCCAGATGGGAACATCCTCATCATTCTAGTATATGTCAATGGGTTCCTTCCAGCATCCACCTGAAGACTTGAGTTGAGATCAACCCATGAACAGTGAGGTCGGGATAGACCCCCACACCAAAGGATCTGCCTAGGGTAAGGTGAGCTGGACTTGAACTTGAGTCTTGAATTGGCCTCAGGAAGAAGCAGCATGGCCAGGCACTGTGCCTCTCAGACTGGGATACAGTTCCCTAGGGTCCATCGTAGTGAGTTGAGGGGATCAAAATCCCATGAGGGACAGGGCCCATGTGGTTTAAAAAATATTTATACTGTCATATTAAAAGAAATCAGGCAAAATTAGAGTGGAATGCAAATATCACATGAATTGTTAAAGTAAAACATGGAACCATGAAAGAATTGTAAGCTTCCCAGTGTCTGTTTTGGGCTTTACAAGACCCATTGGGTTATCTGTTTCACTCTAGTCTTTGCTATTATGGGTAGCCCATGGGGAAATCTGAGACACAATGGTAGAAAAATATTGTCTTTGAAGTAAAAAAGACCCATTTAAATCCTGGCTCCCTCACTCACTAGCTGTGGAACTGTGGGCAAATGATTCTTCCCTCTGAACCTCAGTTTTCTCATCTGTAAAATGGTAACAATCACAAACACTTTTGATGAATTTTGGAAGAATTCAGTGAGCTCACACTTTGGAGTCCCCAGCACAGGGTCTGCTGGTTCCATGTGAGGGCTGACATCTGGCAGGCCATTGCTCAGGCCATACCTAAAGAGAAGGCCAGCACCAAAAGCAACCTGGCCCCTTCTGTTCCCACAAAGAAAGGTATACTGTGGCCATCTAGAGGCTCGGAGGCCCCTGGCTGACCCAGGATCTTCACACCAGAAAGAGTGAGAGGACACAATGTTGGGACACAGCGAAGATATATCCTGAAGCTATCTAGGCCATAAACACATGCAGGTGGGGACAGCTCCTGGCTTCTCATTAATTCCTTGCATTTTCTCCAAACAGAGTCCACACCTAAGAGGTGAGAATCACGAAGTTCTGTACTAAGTAAGGGTACCGTCTTTGGTACCCAAGAGACAAGAGGCTAGCCCTTGCTGTGGAGACTCAGAGAGCATTAATACTATTTTCCTCTGCATGTGAAAGGTCAGCTCACCCTATAAGTGGGGAGAGGTGGGAAGATACCTTGGGGGAGGTGGTGTTTGCTCAGAAGGTTTTTTGGGGAAGAGATTAAGTCCAAATTCCTGGGCACCAGTGCCCTATCTCCTCTAAGCTCTGTCTCACACTTGCCATGCAGGATCCTGGGGAAGGCATCCCCATCCACAAGCCTCAGTTTCCTCCTGTGTACACTGGCCCAAGACTCGTTCACTGCCCTACCTTCTTTGGAGGGTGGCTGGGTTGTGAGGAATGAGGGGATGAGCTGGGGGAACCATCACTGGCCCTTGTTGGGTTACCCCACCGTGGCCTGAGTTTTCACAATGTTCCTTCTCCCTGAAGTCACATTTTAAATTCTTACCATTTGAAATGATAGAAGACACTGTCATTTTTATCTGCCAGCTATTTCACCCTTTCCTGAACAGAAAAAAGCCCAGGATTTGTGTTAGAGAGTGCCTCCCTACTACCATTCTGTAAGGATGAGCCAAGATTTGAGGGAAGAGCATGTAACAGGCTGATTTGCTTTGCTACAGGCTCCTTAAAGGCTGGGGGAAGGCTGGCTGGAACAGTGGGCTGGAGCCAGGAGAAGCCAGCAGGACCACTGGGGGCTGGGGCCTGGGGACCTGCTCAAGCATACCTGGGAAGGGGCCCATGAAAGGAGAAGATCAAGTTCATCGTGGGGCTCCTTTGCCTTCCTTCGCTTTGAGATGCCTCCTTTTGAACCTCCAAAGTGACAGCCCTTCCTTGATCAAGTCTGTGTCCCTAGACTTCCAGATAGCTCCAGAGCCTGAGCCAATGGGAGCAGCTTCTGCGGGTCCCTTTCAAGTCCTGTCCTCATGGGCCTGGAGGCCTGGGTTGGTCACCCTGCTCTGTGGTAGAGCAGAGACCCAAAGTTCCTCATAGAAGCTGCATCTCATGATCCACTGCATTTTGTTCCAGCAACAAAATAATGAGCAGACAGACAAATAGATGAGATATTAAAAAGTAAACACTTAAGGGAATGTGTTTTCACAGTGTCTGATGAAAGGAAAAGAGGCAGCCCCACTCCCCCAGAGGGAGCCTTCTCTGACACTTGGCTGAGCCCATCACTCAAAGGCTCTGCTGGCTCCTTGTTGCCCACAGGGGCAAAGTCTGCACTCTCAGTGGAGCGTTCATCTCCCTGACCCTGCTCATCTCCTGCCACGCCTCCTGTCTGCTGTGCTCCACCTGAGCTGACCTCCCACCATATAACCCACCCATCCAGTGATTTCTCACACCTTTTTGCCATTGTACATACTGATTCCTTGGCCTGAATTTCCTTGTCTTCCTTTTTCTACCTGTTGAGACCCAGCTGGAATGGATGTCACCTTCTCTAGAAAGCCCTGGGCAAGAATCTGTCATGTTCCTCGACTCTATAACACTTGCACGTTGCACCGTGGTTCAAGTTACCCAGTATACAGTGAGCTCTTGAGGGCAAAAATTGTGCCTTATTAAATTCTGTGCTCCCCATGACCTGTCTGGAGCTAGATGAGCCTCCAAGATGGAGATTGCTCCATCCCAGGCCACCCCAGGCTGCCAGATATTGTACCTA
This sequence comes from Equus przewalskii, assembly GCF_037783145.1. Taxonomy (NCBI): domain Eukaryota; kingdom Metazoa; phylum Chordata; class Mammalia; order Perissodactyla; family Equidae; genus Equus; species Equus przewalskii. Next base: position 31,617,745 of record NC_091851.1, read on the forward strand.
AGAGCCAGCTAGAGACCAAGGTAGAGAGAGTGTCCCTGGTTGGCAGAACTCATAGCCTGAGGGAACAGGGAATTGTTTCCACTGGCTCAGATATTAAATGAGACTAGCTTTCCTGGGGAGCTGAGAATGAGTTACTAAAACATATCTGAAATTCTGGGCTTCCCAGAAGAACTGGCATCAGAAACAAAGAATTAAATTTCCATTATGGAGTTCTCTGCTCAGAAGTTTCTGGCCTTATTTTCTCTCCATAAAATAATTGCTTGGCTGAGGAAGGATGAAGAAAACAGTACAAATAAGTCTCAACATCATTATCTGTCTTTTTGGAACCCAGAATTTCATCACTGAGGAGAATGCCTCAGTTTGTAAAGTGGAGATAACAGGTTAATAGCTGGCTCATGGGGATTCTAAGGTTGCATGAGATGTCATATGGAATGTGCCAAGCTTGGCATACAGTAGATGCTTAGCAAATGTTGGTTCCCTTTCATTTACTCACCTACATTATGGGCAAGACCCTAGATCTTCTGATCCCTTTGGCCTGTTTTAAACCAAAGCATAACTGGGTCCACAATGACCTTTTTCAAGATGGCAGCTGGGATCTCCAGGAAGGAATTGGAATTTGCGGATCCAAGATTATGCACAAAGCTGGTACTCTATCTGCTCTAGAAACCAAAGGGACCATCTTCAGACTAGGCCATCTCTCCCTTGCTCAATGGCTGTGCTCTCCCAAGGTGGGACCTTTTAAGGACATTGTCAGGAAAGAGATTTGTTTTACAGCTACACATCTGAATTCTCTCCCCACCTTTTTTGTTTTTTTACATAAGAGACTAAGATTTTACACTCCCCCAAAGAAAGTTTCTTCTCACATACACTTTGGAAAATAATCAACTCTTATGTTGTTCATCCCTCCAAAAGGAGCCACCACCGAAGAGACACAGGGTCAGCCAGAGCCCTGCCCCAGGGAGGTGGTCCCTTTTCACAAAGACAAGGAGGAGCAGGAAAGTTCCCTGCAGTGCCACCCCCTCCCACTGACCACAGAAAAGCAAAGAAAACCTTTATTGAAGGGTGCTGTGGACACAGCGGGCTGGCCAGTGAATGACAGCAGGTCAAGACCCAGGCTGGGGGAGGGGTAGAGAATGGTAGTGGGCCAAGCCCCATGCAGGTTAGGTGTGAGGACGGGGACCTCTGCTGTGGTCTTGGGAGCATCCTGAGGTCACACTGATCCAGACTGGCAGGTGTCCAGTGCCAGAGGCCCCTGAAGGAGATTGCAGGGGGCAGCAGAGCAGGGACCTCAAGAACTCAACCATTTCCATAACAGCGTGGGAGAGAACCCACATCCCCTCCACTCTCAAGGACAAGCAGGACAGGGAGGTGCTGCCGAGCCTGCCACTCCCCAGCACCACGCAGTCGGCCTGCCATGAAATTCACACACTTGAAAAGAGCAAAAGCAAGAGGTCTAGGAACCGAAAAATCTGGGGCCTTGCTGTGGGTGCACTTCTGCATGGACCGTGGCTGTGGCTGGCTGGGTGTGGAAGCGAAACCTTGGCCTTTCAGAACAGCATCTCCCACAGCTACAGGAGACCCTCCCCCAGAAGGTGCAGAGCCCACCACAGAACACGGGACCACAAGTCTTCTCCTTGGAGTTGGGCAGGGTGTCGCCTCTCAGTCCCTGGGCCCAGTCACTGCCGCTCACAGAAAAGGGGGCTTGGCTGCAGCAGGTTCTGGACTCCGGCAGGTTCCCCATCCCATCAGGCTAAAAGGAGCTTAAATATTCCAGTGCCACCTCGTATACAAATTTATACTGTTCCTGAGAGGACGAAAGGCAGAGAGGGAGACGAGGAGACAGGAGAGAGATGAAAAGGAAAGAGAAAATGCATTTAGTTCAGAGATACAGATTTTGAAGAAAATTTGACGTCTGTACTAACAGTCAACTCAAAATTATCCATATGGATTCTGAATCAGTAAATCTAGAGTGGGGCTCAAGATTCTGCATTTCTACCAAGCTCCCACGTGATGCTGATGCTGCTGGTCTATGGACCAGACTTTGAGTAGGACCTCACTTTGAGAAAGTCCACACTTAGAGTAGGTTTAAAGATACATATTAAAGTTCCTTGTGTATGGTCTGTCTCCATCACTCTGCCTGCCCACTCTCTTTCCATCCCTTTCTCCATAGTGTGCTCGCTTGACGCTTTATACTGTAAAAATTAACATAGATTAATTAGAATAGGATTGGACTGAACTGAAAACATAATTCACACTCTACTAATCCAGAATCCCTTCCTCTAAGCCTGAACTAGTGACACTCTCCTAAGGAATGGAAAGAGTAAAACAAGAGTGTACAAGGATTAATATTTGGACTGTCCTATAGAACAGAGAAGTTGGTGACGTCAGAAGGGAGGGAAGCAGAGCAGATAACTGCATGCAAAGGTTGTAGGCTGTAGGGACTCAATAAGCACCTAGTTGTTGAGTATTTTTACTATTGATGCTGTTTTCTTCACGGTCAGGCCCTGGCTACAGGAGAACAGTTCTTGGGACACTCACCAGGGTCTCCACCATGTTGGACTTGTTGTTGCGCAATGTTTTCACAATGTGGAACACGTCAATGATGTTCTGCTGCTGGATCATCTCGCACACGCTGCAGATGGCACAGAAGGTCCCACTGCGGCCTCCCCCATTTCTAAACACAGAGCACAGAGGTGAGCCAGATTCCTGGGTACCCTCAGGCACCTGCTGACCCTGAAGCCACATCAGCAATAGTGGGGAGTGGCTGCCTTGGCAAATGCATGATGAGGCAATGGTGAAAGCCTGAACCTGAGCCATGAGTTACGATTTGAGTCTCATCTGTGTTATGAATCTGCTTTGATCTTGGGCATGTCACTTCCTGTGTCTGAGCCCCAGGCTCCCCATTTATATAATGAAGGGGTTAGACTAGATGACTTTTGAGAATTCAATTAGCTTGATGTTTGCTTGATTCTATGAGCATGTTACAGTTACCTGTGGGACACTGACCCAAATCCTCAGGGCAGACAGATAGTGTGTCTTCATAGATGTGGCACTTGCATCCTTGTCTAAAAGGATGCTCTGGGTCCACTTACACATCCAAAGAAGACAATGGAAGGTGGCATGTGATTTTCCTCATAGTTCTTCGCATCCACTAAGGACAGCAATACCAGAGACATCTCTGCTAGCATAGGGTCAGCCAGTCTAAGTTTTGGAAGGAGGATGGGGTGGGTCTGAGATGCCGTGTCCCAAAATGATAGGTCTCTGTTTGTGCATGCTGGTTTAATCAAGACCCTCCTGATCTGAGGAATAGAGATACAGGGCTCTTTGCAGGGTCATCCTTCTGTCACTCCTTCTTTCTGATGCTCCATAAGTCATCTTCATGGAAATACCCCTTCAACTATTTACAGAAAGTCCCTTTAGAAATCTGCCAGATTTGGAACTCCTGGGCATGTTGCCAAGAGCAACTAATGTTTTCATGCAATGGTCTGTGTCTTAAGAACATCTGGACGGAAGCTAAGGCACTCAGTCAATCTCCCAGATGTTTTATCTATAGGATACCCAAAGACCAGATGTTTCAAGTACAGACAGTTGCCCTTCATCCAATGCCTGGCCAGTGCTTACATTTCAATGTCTGTTTTGGTGTCTCTGGCCCCCAAAGATGCCAAGGTCCCTGTTGATAGAAGGACACTCCCGTGCTTTCCTTTGGTTCAAACTGCTGGTCACCTTAGCTAGGGGGAACATGGATAAAAAGATACTTCTGCAAAAAGCAGGCTAAAAAACAATCCCATGGGAAAGAGGAGGAAAGGAAATCCCAGAAGGAGGGTTCAGCATTTCCTGAAGCCAGAAAAGCAGAGTCCAAGAGGAAGAGGTGAGTGGACACAGGCAGCTCAGGGCCCAGTGGAGTGAGACTGAACAGGTATGGCTCTGTGCTAAAGGTGAGGCCCCCTGAGTTTGCGGGACAGAACTAGAGGGAGCAGGGGTTAGTTGGCAGGGAACAAGCTGCCAGTTTCTGGGATGTAGGCAGAGCCAGCTCAGCTTGGCTGGCGTCACCCACCATGACATGCAACATCTCACAGCATCTTCCTGGACTCCAGTCTGTGATGTGCATCCTTTGGGAAGGGGAGATTGCTACCAGTGGTGGCCCTTAAACTGTGTGTCTGTGTGTGTGTGTGTGACCTCCCTTTAAGCTCTCTGATTTTCCTGACATGTGCATGCACCACCTATCTGAAAAAGAAGGAACAATAATGGTGGGTTTGGGTCAGTGTGCTACAGGTAACTGTAAAATGCTCAGAGAACCAAGGAAACATCAAGCTAATTGAACTCTCAGAAGTCGCCCTTCATTATGTGAATGGAGAGCCTGGGGCTCAGACACAGGAAGTGACGTGCCCAAAGTCAATGGCCTGGTTTTGAAAAGAGTGAACTCAATTCTGAGCTCAGTAGGATGTTATTAATGCCTCCACCGGCTCCAGAAATATTTATTTGAAAAAGGGAAGACTTTGTTTCAATCTTCCTTTAGCATAACATTTTTAAAGAGTGAGGCCCTCTCAATCACTTCCCCCCAAATCATTTTACGTTCTAAGAAGCAAAGTGAAGGAGTGCAAATCAAATGTTCCACACATAGCTCTTACGGCCACAGATTAGTTTTGGGTCTGAGATCTTTGTAGAATCTTTCTCTGAGGTGGCTTTATCCTCCTATGGTAGACTTTGACACATGCTCTCTGAAGTGGTTACATTTAAACCATTTGCATAGTTGCTACCGTGACATTGTGCATGTCTATGTTGGTAGATAAATTGTTTTTGTTTTCTCAATATTTCATGCCTAAACGCCACAAGATCTTAAGTTGATCTAAGTCAAAATACTCATTGGACAGAGGAGGAAACTGAGGCTCACAAAGTTAAGTGATTTTCTTGATGACAGCTTTTTTTTTCTAGATGACAATCCTCTGGGGGTCCTGACCTCTACCCCACATTATGACATCAGGGCCTATTTGACCAGGAAACTCTGTGCCTCAACCATGCCCATTCTAAGACAGGAGGCAAAGGTTCCAGTTCACCCCAGTAATGGAGACAGTGCTCCCAAGGCCCTTTGCATTCACTGGTCAGCCCCTCAGGGCAGTGCTCCCCCTCATGCTCTCCATGTCCCGGTGTTCCCACTGTGCCCATAGTAGAGATGTCCCAGCAGGCAGACGTGGTGGATGAGTCCTTTGGTTTACCCAGAGGCAGCGTGGGTTAATGGACAGCACAGTAGCTTGGAGCCCAGTGGTTCAAACCAAAGCTCCTCTCATAATTGCTTGATCCCTTCCTCTGCCTGTGTCTGAGTTTTCTCACTACAACATGGTAATATCTACCTCACAGATGGAATGAGGTGATTCATTTAAAATGTCTGGCATTAAGCTCACTTAATCAATGCCTTCCCCTTTCTTCTTTTCCTTCTGTAGGAAATAATAGAAGAGGATCTGGTCAGTGGAACCCACTTCATCCTGAGCTTTTTTATGACTAGCAGGACACATCATGCCTCCTGTTGGACAGTGGGGCTTATCTCCCTGTTGGGAGCACTGAGAGCAGTCTGTCCACCCCCTATGTTTGTGGAAAGGCCACCAAGTTTTGCATCAATAATATGTTATGTAACATTAGTTCAAGGCAAAAAATTGGCAACCCCAGTCCATTAAAGGATCGAAATTCCTTGAACACACTCCTATTGGCCTTTAAGGGGTGTTGAGATGTGGTATAGCCAGGCATGCCTAGGACTGGTGTTTGTGGCAGCAGCATCCTCGTGCTCGTCCTATTACCCACCACCCTGTTGCCCTGGAGACCCCTCCATGGTACTCACAGGCAGTGGACCACAGTGCGTCCCTCCCTCCCGTCATACTGCTCCTGCCACTTCTCCAACCGTCGGACCACTTTGAGCAGAGAGCGCTTGGAGGGGGGTGTGTCCCGGTAGGCGGGCCAGCCAATGTACTGGAGGTGCTGGACTATACGATACCCATCCTGTGGCTGAGAACAGAGAGGCTGTTAGGGCTGTTCTGCTGGGGATGCTTGGGGACTCAAGCCCTCCAGATACCCTGGGCGCTGCAGCATTATAGTGGGAGATGGACCAAATGGGGTCCTTGCCACATCCTGTGGGGAGAGTCACAGACTATACCCATACTCATCTCTACATCTTTGTGCACAGTGATTCTCCTGTCATGACTGCCCTGCACCCCTTCTCTACCTGTAAAACTCCTACTCAGTCTTCAAAACCTTATTCAAATGTCCCTTTCTCCAGGAAAAGCCTTCTGTGACTCTTCCAGGCAGAATTCATCTCTCTCCCTGAGGTTCATGTGCCAGAGTATATCTCACCTTCCCATCAGATAGTGAACTCTGAGGGCTGGGACTGAGTAAAGACCAAGGCCATTTTAGTTAGCCCCCATTTCATAAATTACTAATATTCTCCGTTCTCCCACCCAGTACTCTTCCACCCAGCCAGTGAATTTCCTCACGGAAGCAACTGATTATTTTTCATGTTCGTGTTCCCAGGGTCTAGTCAAAGCTTACTGGATCCATTCAAAGGCTGCATCAATTCATGCCAAAACAGTGTGACACAGTGGGGAAGCGCTAATCTCTGAGAAGTTTTGTCTACACAGCAGCAAGCGTGTCAGGAAACAGGCAGATGGCAGGTTGGATGTCGCCCTGTGCGTCTCGGAGTGTTGGAGCCATTGCCACGTCTAGAGCCGGAATCGACAGAAGCATCACTTCCTCAAGGAGGAGATTATCAGGAGAGCACAGCACAGACTCTTGGCTGGCGTGTGGGATCTTCTCCCAGCAGCCTCCGTCTGTTTGGGGGAGGAAAGACACAGAAAGCAACGGCGGCCGTACGCTTACCCGAGCCATGTTACAGATGCGGAATATTCTGTGGATGATGTCCTCGTCGATGTCTGCGGAGACGAACTCCACCTGGATGGGCCCGTAGCATCCGGAGGTCTTCTCAGGCCAGTACTGCATACAGAGCTGGGGAAAGGAAAGACGTCACAGAAAGACGTCAAGGCCAGGGGTGGGGGGATTTGGTCTCATTTATCCCTGAGCCTTTCTTAAGGCCTGTAGGAAACATTGGCTAGAAATTTAGGGTACTATCCAGAAAATTAGACTCAGCTTCCGTGTTGGGAGCAGCCATCCCTTTTTTTGGTTGTTGAAATGTCAAAACCCTGAACACAGAAACACTGGGATTAAAAATCTTTGCTATGCTGATTTCAAACCATCTGTTAGGCTTCCTCATCCGTAAAATGGAGAGAATAACACCTACCTTGAGGCACTGCTGTCAGGATTGATAGAACGCTGAGGGAAGGGCAGGTATAACTTTAGTTCAGTGGGAATCATGGCAAACTTTTCCCCATTCTCGGAAAACCTTCACAGTGTTCATTTCATCATCAGATCGCCAGTAGTTTTAAAACATACATAGGCTTTGGCATCAGATAGGCTTGGGTCCTAATCCAGGCTCTGCTGCTTCTTAGCTTTCTGACCCAGCTCAGTTTTCTCATATGTAAAAGGGGGTAATGATGCTGACCTTGTACCAAAAGATAACATAACATGGTATGGAGAGATCTTGTCTGTGATCTTCCCCATTTTTCTAGAATTAGGAATTAGAACCCACAGCTGAGAGAGCAAATGGCAATGGTTGTCCCTCAACCTAAGACAATGGTTCTCAGTCAGAGGGTGTTTTGTCACCCAGGGGACATTTGGCAATGCCTGGAGACAGTTTTGATTGTGACACCTGTGGATTGCAATGGGCATCTAGTGGGTAGAGGCCAGGATGCTGCTAAACGTCCTACAGTGCACATAGTAGCTCCCCCAGGAGGAACTGTTACAGGCTCTTAACATCAGCCCTGATATCAGTTCCCCCACATTGAACCCACCATATATGGGGTTAAAACTAAAACCCACCACCCCCTTTCCTGCTTCTCTAGCTCCACTCACATGCAAATACCTGTTTCTTTAAACTTGGACTCCTTGAGCTTTACAACTAAATGGGAGTGACAAACTGTTAAAAGCCCAGGTGGCCTGGAGTTGGAGGCACACTAAAGTTTAGCTAATCATGTGTCCCTGAGTTTGCCAGGAAAGCCGCTGTCTCAAGAGTATCAAGGAGCGGAGGCTTCCCAGATCTCAACTCCTCGACTCCCGGTGCTCGAACCTGCCTCAAACAAGAAGAGGAGACAACGGCGAAGGATGCCCGCCTGCCATCCTCCTATCTCACCCTCCCCCCGCCTTGCTGCAAGCAGCCTTTCAAGGCCAAACGCAGGCTGGTGGGAAAGCACCGAGCTGCACAAGCTACATGTTCCCCCCTCCCCTACCCAAAACCCCAAATAAAAATCCCTACCCATTCCTCATCGGGCAGCTAGCAACTTTTGAGGCATGGGCCCTTGCTTTGCTCCCTGTGCCTGGCATAGTAAAAACCTTTCCTCTTCCACTCAAGACTCTGTTCTCGTTATTTGGATTAGCATCGAGTTCAGAGACTAAACTTTCGGTTACAGAATCTGGCCCAAAATATCAATAGTGCAGGAACTGAGAAACCCTGGTCCAAGATCATAAATCGTTCCTTAAGTTTATGGTGTCACTAAGAAGGAGAGACAGATACTTTATTCCCCTGTATCTGTTGAGCCCCTAGATGACTGTAGCTGGGGAAAGAATACTGAGGTAGGTGGCAGGGATTGTGACTCAGAGAAGGGCAAAGCATGCTCCCTCAAATTCCTGGTTCCTAAGGGGCATGGAGATGGACCCTGTCCAGGTCGGCGGGCCACAGAGTTGGGGCACAGAGGAAAGCTCACACTAGGGTGCTGGGGGGCACTTCAGCATGGACAAAAATGCCATGTGTTAGAAAGACCCTCCATGTAAGGGTTGCCCAGAAGACGTGGCTGAGACTCACAAAGACCCACCAAGGCTCCTGAGAGCAGCTTGGGATGGAGTCTCAGCAGTGGGGTCTGCCACAGCCTACACCAAGCTTGCAGACAAGGAGCTAGACTGACAGAGGTAATCCACAGAAATCCAGGGGCCTCTGCATAGCCACCGCGGATGCAGGATTTTCATGAAAATGATCACTCTCCCTTTTGTTGAGAGAACAGTCAATTCACCCCGGGCAGTCACATGCAAAAACATCTTTTATTCTATCTTTTCTCCAGAAATAGAACCAGAATGGAAGAGCAGGGAGGAGGGAGCGTGTAGGAGAGAGAAAAGCACGTGTCTCCCGCCTTCCTAGCTGTGGAACTCAAGTTCTAGCTGAGAGATAACACTGTTCACACTATGGCCCATAGGACAGCAGCCTGATTTTGTAAATAAAGCTTTATTTTTGTAAATAAAGCTTTTTATTTGTAAAAATAGCTTTATTGAAATACAGCTATGCTCATTCTTTTACGTATCGCCTATGGTTGCTTTCAAGCTCCAGCGCAGATTTGAGTAGTTGAGATAGAGCCCATAGAGCCTGCAAAACCCAAAATATTTTCTATCTGATCCTTTACAGAGAAAGTCTGCCAAGCCCTGTCCTGCAGGGTGCTCTGAGGATAAAGGAGATAATGCTTGTGAAGAAAGCCCTTAGCATAGCGCCAGGCATGGAATAAGCACTCAATAAATACCAGCGCTTCATATTATTGTTGAACCTATCAGTGCTCAACAAGAATAACAACAATAATGTTAATAGCTAACAAATAAATGTGAAGGATTGTTCTTCTTATCACCTCTCTTAAATAGCAAAGACAAGGAGGTTAAGTTTCATAACGCAATGGTGCCTCGCTTTCCGGGCGTCTCTATTGGGGGTCAACTGGGCATACTGAGAAAGGAGATGTGTGTGTGTGTGTGTGTGTGTTTGTAGGGCAAGGGGTAGGGCTGGTCACAGGGGCCTCCGTGGCTGGACAATCATCTACTGAGCTGTGCAGTAGTGACAAATCCACGGTTTGAACTTCATTTCTCTTTGCCATTGGCTCTTCTGCCTAGCACCCTTCACAGTAATGAGGGACTGGTATAGATAAGTGTGCGGCTGGCCAGAGAAATCAGAACTAATCAGCACTGCCCATTTAAAGAAAATAATTGCCTTTTATCACCTGCATTGAATTTAGCCTTGCCAGAGGTTGGCCGTGATCCTCACATGAGGTACATGGGTCCGAAGCACCGGGGAAAGTCCAATACCCCCAATATTTCCAATCTGGAGAGAATGTTGAATGATTTGTCTCTTTTAATGAGATTTCCAGACCAATTTCTCACGCTAATAGGTTCTACTATGCCTCAAACCAGACTCCTATATTTTGGAACACTTCGCTGCATTTGGTTTTCCAGGTCACTCTCCCCTAGTGCCCAGAGGGCTGGGGAAGGTTGCAGGCTTCTTCTAATCCTAAATCCTTTCACTTGAGTTCCCTAATTCGGGAGACCACATCAGCAACTGTGCGGGTGACATTCAGCTGGCTGATGTGTGGGCAGATGCAGTGTTTGAGCTGCCAAGGATCATCAGGGTCCCCCCCAACCCAGGACGTCACACATAATCTAGCCATGGGAAATGGGAGAAAGATGGGGGAAGCCAAGTGTTCTGTTCCCAGTGACACTTTGGGACTGAGAAATGATTCTCATCCACAAGAAATGTCCTCTACGGTTGAGCTCAAGACTGTCCTGGTGTCCAGTGGGTGCCTCATTTTGGCCTGTATATGCAGTGCAGCAAAATGTAATGGGGCTCCCACTTGCAGGGTCCCGGGTTCAAATCCCAGTGCTGTCACTTTCTAGCCGAGTCATAGTCAAATCTTTTAGCATCTCTGGGTCGTTACGAGTGGCTGTGAATCTTGATGTGTCTTCTTAGCACAGGGATCTGTAACCAGTGAGTCCTCAATAAATATGAGCTTTATTTAGCAGGCAGTGTGGGGGAGAGTCACTCAAAACAAGACGGATAAGCGAAGGTTTTTTTTCCTCCACTTGGCAGCCCTTATGAAAATGTCTTTTTAGGATAATACTCAAAGGACTGCCCTTGCTGTGAAAATTCTTGATCAGCTGGTCTGGGGAAGCAGTGGGGATGGGGGACACTGTTCTGCACATCAAAGGAGAAAGACCTGTGGGTTGTTCTTGAGAGGGACCCAGGAGACGGAAGAGGGAGGTTGGGAGCATAGTGGAAGCAGTGGAAGGGTCAAAGGTGAATCAATGTTCATGTGACCCACTCCTAACCTCCTAAATATTCAGTAAATTTATAATAATGTGTACAATGCTCAACGCACATGGATTTCTTATGGAAATCAGAGAGGAATTGAGCTTTGTTCTTTGGGTGACATAGGAATGGAGCAAAGACCACATATATGAACTAAGGGCCAGACCATGAGCACATAAACATCAGAAGTTTATAGAAATCTTGGGGAGGAAGGCTTACGGTTTCTTAACGTCCTGGAAATAGGCGGTTCTAGGAAGCCCACTTGGTTCCCTAAAACCACAAGGACCCAGCTAACCTGCGGCCACACGTACACTCAATCCAATGTTGGCATTTTCTTCCTTAGTTGGAAAACTTTTCAAGTGGCTGTCTCCAAGAATGGAGTCAAACCCTTTAGCCTAGAGCCCTAACTAACGGCCTTTCCCATTTCATATCCTACTACTCCCCTCCTCTCCTTTTTCTCCCGTTAGTCTGGGAAGGGGTGGTGTTGCTGTCCCAGTGGAGGCTTCACCCCTGCGGACACACACAGGCCGTGCTGAGGACCCGACCCGGGAGGGGAAGCTGGTCCAGTTGCTGCTGCTGATTTAGAAATGGCTACACTCCTTCCAGAAAAGCAGAGGGGCTTTTGCTATTTATTGTCAGAACAAGTTAAACCAAGCGAAAGTCGTGAAGCCAGTGTGGACAGCCCTGGAACAGCTGCCATACATTATTCCACCTAGTGATCTCTATAGCTGTTTGGGCCATGAAAAGCTGTCCTTCGGGGGTGCGAGTTCATACGCGAAACATAACAAACGGGGAGGCAGCCTGCCTGTTAAACATCATTTTCTTGCTGATGGAATCAGAAAGCTTGTTAGTCGCTGGAATAAACATGCTCTGATGAGTTGAATGAAAACTAGCATACGGCCTATTTTGGGCATAAACAATTTTAAACTATCTTTCAGTCCACCTTAGTCACGCCTTTTGGTAATTAAAACATACTTTGATAAAACGGAAAGGCCAAGTAATACCATAGCTTCAGAAATTAAGGACTCTACTTATGAAGGTCCCTGTGATCCATGGCAGGGAAACAAGCCAGGGCCACTTAAAGGTGACGCTGAATTAGCATTTTTAATAGAAAAATATAAAAGAGTCACCTGGATTGAATTGGCTTTAAAATTCAGATCAGTGATTATAAAATTCCTTTAAGTAGATTCTATAAAGAGCCAAAAACGTATAACTGGCTTTAACACTGTGGCCAGTTAAGGAAGACAGACTGTGGATGAAGCAGCAGGGGCGGAGCAGGGGGCAGAGAGAGAAAGGCACATGGACCGTAATCAATAGCCGCACGAGGTGACTAATGCAGTCCCCAGGTAGTGGGTGGAAACTTACTTATGACAGTTGCATCCAAGTTTGTTTTGGGGAAGAAAGGGTGGGAGTTGAGGAGAATGTCTACAGAGGAAGGTAGAGTGGGTGGGAGGCAGGTTATAGAAGGAGGTATTAGAAAGACTGCTGAATTATGCAGCTGCGGAAAGGAACAACTTTTGGGGAGCGGGTGGAAGAGCTGAGCAGGAAGGAGTGGGAGAAAAGGTAGAGAGACGAAGAAAGTGGTTTGAGCAGCATGGTCATAGGAAGATGTGCTGCGGCCCGCCAGGGGTGGGGAGGCGAGATGGGGGTTAAGAAGGAGGATGCGTGATGTTCAACCTTCCGTTATGGGGGTTGCTGGGATGTGAACCCCATTCTGGCCTCAGGAAAGCCTGAACTCAGAAGCGAACATGAAAACAGGACTCCTGTGGAACTCCCAGAAATCTTGCCAGTGGATAATGGACTTTCCCACAGCATGGGGAATAGGAAACAGGGCCCATTTTATTTAAATCTTCAAAGATAGAGTGATCTTGGCTGAAATCTGGGTTACGCAAATTTAATAGATGATAACATTGAGATTGGTCAGGTTAAGAAACTGGCTTAAGGCAACACAACAAGTAGGTGGCAAGGCTACAGCTTGAACTGAGGTCTCCTGAGCCCACACTTCTTGTTCCATTTTTACTTCCACTAGTCTATGGGTTTACCCACTGTTGGGTAAGACAGAAACACATCCTCTTGCAAAATCAGACCTGAGGCTTGCGGGCACGTAGACTTGGCTGTTCTGTGCATTTTGCTAGCATGTTAGACTGTGTTTTCACAAGCTGAGATAAAAATGGGGATATCAGTCCTTGCTATTTGCCCCACAGGTACAATGACAGGAAAAGACATCTCTGAAATATCACTCCCGCTTTTCTCCTGGCAGGAGGATGAGCTTGCCTCTCTCTCTTCCAGAAGCGCCATGGGAAGGCATCGTTCTTGGTCCCACCCTCCCTCGCCTTTCCACCTGGCTTTGCATCATCTGAAACTTTAGCCTTTCCGCAGTGGGATACTTAGAACTGGGTGACTCAACTTTTAAACAACCTAGAGGGCTCTTGTTTGTTTTAAACTAAGGAATATTCTGTCCTGCTCCATATTCCCAGGTACCAGCAAGTCAGTGATGATCAGGCACTGGGGCCCTGGAAATCCTGTTGTTTAAATGGTGGCAAAAATCTTCAGAAACCCTAGCGGTAAGCTGAGGGCCTGAGTCACTGATGGGCTATGGGACTTTGGACAGATCCTTCCCCTTTCCTGGGCCTCAGCTTCCTGACCTGCAAAATGAGGGGAAGTGGACCTGGGTCACATCAGTGGTTTCCAAAGCAGGGTCCATAAAGTTGGCAGGAGAAGTAATGCACTATCTCCAAAGTCAGGGGGATGCTATTGTCCTGGGGTGGAGGTCTCTAAGTCTCTGGCTTTGGGCTAGAGTAAGAGCATCTCGTGCTAGCTCTATATGTAGCCTGTGGATCAGAAGTTCACTGGGGCAGTTACGTTTATGGAAAAAATATAAGAAAAGCAATAAGTACAGTCTGGGAAATAAAAACTTTCAAAATACTGGGTCCACTTCCAAGTCTGAATTTCTGGTTTCAGTTTTACTGCCTGTATTAGTTTTCTATTGCTGCTGTAACAAATAACCACAAACTTAGTGACTTAAAACAACACAAATTTATTATCTGCCAGGCACGAATCTGAGATGAGTCTTAAGGGGTGAAACTCAACATGTCAGCAGAGCTGTCTGTGTCCTTTCTGGAATCTCTAGGGGGGAATTCATTCCTGACCTTTTCCAGTTTTAGAGGCTGCCAGCAGTCCTTGACTTGTGGCCATACCACTCCAATTTCTGCTTCTGTTGTCACATGGCCTTCCACTGATTCTCACCCTCCTGCCTCCCTCCTAGAAGGACCCTAATGTTGGGCCCACCTGGATAACCCAGGACATTCTACACATCTCAAGATCCTTAACTACATCGCATCTGCAAAGTCTCTTACCATGTGAAATAACGCATTCATAGGTTTGGGGATTTGGATGTGGACATCCTTGGGGGCCATGATTCCACCTACCACACAGCCCCACCACATGGCTGGCATAGAGGATCTCCTGAGCTTTCTAAATAATATGGTGGGTGTGGCCTGATCATGAAGAGGGCTTCTTTCTGGTGTCTGCTCCCCATGGACTCTGGTCTAACCACAGAGCCCACAAAGATGGAAGAGGTCTTGCCAGCGTTAGTGGGTGTGATTGAAAAGGTTCTGATGTACCCATCGGAAACCCACAGCGTCATTTGCCAGATGTTCTGGTTCTAGGATTTTGCTCCACTAATATGACCAGAGGTCTTTGGAGTCCCAAAGAGCTAGAAAAATCTCTAAGGTTGAATGTGGTTGCTTTGAGAGTCTTTATCGTGAACCCTCACTGCTCTTAATATCTTTGAACAGCAGCCACCAACGAGAATGGAAGAACATCTGTGGCTGGGGATGGCTGATTGGATGAAGTAGTACAGGATTCTGAGCAGAGGCTGACAGATTTGGCGAGCAGTGCAAGAAAATAAGGCACTCTGGGATCTCTCATCGTCTCCTCAACCTTATTGTGCTGCAGCTTACAGGTAGCCCTGCCACAATCCCCAACATGAGCCCTTACGGTCCCCAGTCTAACCACAGGATGTGGCATTGGTGCTCTTGGGAGCAGATCTGTCCGTATTGCTGGGCTGGCCAAAGCTGTGGCTGCCTTGGCTTGAGCACACTGGCAGACAAATGCTGATGCCACTTCAAAGAACCGCCCCTCCAGGTGCTGAAGGCGGCTTTTCTGATGCTCACGCTGTGTCATTGTTTATTTTCGCAAGGCGCCCAGCTGTTGCAGTGATGATATTTATATCAATAAGTGCTCTATTCATCTGCTGATTTCAGGGGATGCTTGCCAGCTGCATATGGCAGCCAACCCCAGGGCACTTCTGAGCCTGATGTTTTTGCTCTTAGAGAATCATTTCTCAAAGGCTGTACCAACATCTGGGGCTGAAGGATCTTCATTTATCCAGGACCCACCCTGGAAAGGGGCGCTGTAGTCAATGACTTTGACTCGATTCTCTCTATGTCACAAGGTGAAGTTCTTTGAAACTCTTCCTTGGTGCCTGAGCTCTGGTTTTGCAAAAAGGGATGTGCGAAAAAAGAGAACAGCAAACAGGCTCTCATAGGCTCTACTTCACTCACGGAGTCATCCTTGATTCCTCTTTTCCTCTCAGATTCCATATTCAATCTGTCAGGATAGTTTGTTGGGTCTACCTTCAGGATATATCCAGAATCTACTCCATTGCTATCACTTTGGTTCAAGCCACCTGCACCTGTCACCTGGAGTACGGCAGGAGCCTCTTCTCTGTTCTCTGCTTCCATTCTTAGAAACCGCCCCCCCCCACCCCCCCTACCGCAACTTTCTGCACCAACAGTCTATTCTCAACACATAGCCAGAGGGATGCTTTATTTAAAAAGTCAAATTACTGTTCAAGTCACTCCTCTGCTCAAAACCTGTCAATGGCTCCCTATTTCTCTCAGGATAAAACCCCATGCTCTTCCTATGACCCCCGAGGATCTGTGTCTCTGTGTCACCTTCTGTTGCTGTCCCCACAGTCACTCTGCTCCAGTCACAGTGGCCTCTGTGCTGTTCCTCAAACGTGCCAGGTGCGTGCCCATAGGACCTTGGTGCGGATTGCCTGCTCTGCCTGGGATGTCTTCCTTGCGATGGTCACATGCTCATTCTCTCACCTCCGTCAAGCCTGCACTCAAATATGACCTTCTCCACTCACTTGGATGGGGCCTACCTTGTCACTCTGACAATTGTATCCTGTGCCCTGAATCAGGCTACTGATCTTTATACCCTGTCCTCTTATTTTTTTTCCATACACTTGCCACGTTCTAACATATAATTAAGTACATTATAGAGTGTTTGTTGTTTATTGTCTCCCCTGCTTTAGAAGTTGGAGGAGAGATTTTATTTTGCTTTCTCTCCCTTGTTCCCTGATGCGTTCCATGCACCTAGAATAGCTCTGGCAAATAGCAGATGCTCCTCAAATCGGTAGAATGAGTGGATGGAGTCCCTCATGAATGTCTCCCACATGCACATCCTGAGTTATACTCACTTTCTTCCCTAATAATCTGTTCCTCTCCTGGCCTCCCCAACCTTCCTGCTTCCTCTCCCACTCCTGCTCCTGGCTTCCCCACTGTGGCCAATCTCATCCCAGATGTCGGACTGCCTACCCTCGAAACCCCACCATCAGCCACAACTTCTCATTCACTTCCCACATCCAACTGCTCCCGAACCTGTGGATTTCAACTCTGGAAATGTTTTCACCTCCAGCCGCAATTCCCCTGCCTCCTGGCCACTCCTCAGTTCAGATCACAACTTTTGTTTTCTGCACACTTGCAACATTCTCCTCCCCACTCTCCTAGTTTCCAGGTTGTTCCTCCAGCTTTTCCTCCTCACCGGTCCCCAGACTTACCTTTCTAACAAGGACTCTGCCTCTGCCACACCACTGCTTAAACTCTTCAGTATCTCTCCTCTCTGTAAGGCAAGTATTTTCTAACTGTGCTCCTAGGAACCCCAGGGGTTCCACAAAGGTCCTCAGAGTGGCTGACTTTGAGGGACATCAGGGGAAGCCAGAAGACTAGTGTGGGTAGAACTCTAGACCCCACCCCTCTGCTTCAACATGAGCAGCTCTTGATGATACCTGTTTCATATACTGGGTTTGCATCAAAGCTTTTATTCGAAGAAAGGATTCTGTTGCTTACAAAGTAAAATTCTGACACTTACCATGTTGCACACCAACACCCAAGCTCCTTAGCCCACCATGGGCAGCCCTCTGCAAGCAGGGCCCTGCTGCATTTTCCAGCGTCACCACTCTCTTGTCCTCCCAGCATGCCTCAAGCCCCAGCCACACCACAATAGAATCTGTTCTGCAAACAACCTACGCACATTCACCCCACCTTGCCTTGGCCCCTGCTGTTCCTCTGCTTGAAAGGCCTTTTCCCAACTATTTCATCCCCCACACGCCCAAATCTCTGCTGTCTTCTTCAAGGCCAAAGTCACCTTATTTTTGAAGTCTTCCCTCACCCTCTGGGCAGAATTAATCGCTCCCTGTTCCTGGCCAGCACAGCACTTCGCTGCTGACCTCTATTATAGCGCTGCCACAAGAGGTTGGGACAATTTGCTCATCTGTCTCTGTAGCGAGACTGTGAGCTCCTGGAGGGCTCAGACTGCAGCTCAGATCCATTTTTTTTTATTCTCACACAAGGCCTGCATAAGGCCAGTGCTCACACAGAAGGAGTTGAGTTACTTTCAGTTTCCTTCAAGATCGTGAAAGGATTGCTTTTCAAAAAACCTGAAAGGTCACTCTCACCACCCAAGAATGGCTGCCCTGCCATGGGAGGCAGGGCCAGAAGCTGTCCCGCGATATGTGTCCTGTGTCCTAAGTACTGGGATGTGCTGTCAGCACATGATGCTTGGAGCTTTTGGACCCCAAGGGGCTAAGGCATGAAGCCTGCTGGGGCACAAAGGTCCCCTGTAACAAAGCCAAGCTTGGTGGGGTGGTCGGTGGGCAAAGGGTCTAAGGTTCAAGTCCTAGGCTCTGTCAGTGCAGCCTGCATCATGGAGGGCGCAGGGCGGGTGGTTGTGGCCAGACATCAGGATATTCTGCAGGGCTGGAGACACTCAGAGCTGGGGGACGTAGCCTCCTGGCATTTTGAGCTCTGCGTGATTTGGAGCAAGACCTGAACCAGTGCCTGGGGAATGGGGCAACAGAATCTAGCCTTGGGGATGAGGGTACAGGATAAAGCCCATAATCAGGAGGCGTCATTGCTGGAAGTGAGAGGACCCGGGAGCACTAAGGGACCCCTGGCCTCTGCCAGAAGCTGAATGGGCTTGCTTGGTGCTCACAGCCAGATGGTGCCCATCAGAGGGCAGTCGGACAGAGGCAGCACTGTGCTGCTGCTCAGGGCTCTCTCTCCAACTCTAGGGCACGGTTGCCCTAAAGCACCTGAGCAACCAGGGCAGTGGCTGGGCCTCCTCCTACCTGGGCAGTGTCCATCTCATTCAGCATCACCACGGAGGAGCAGTTATAATCGAACACCAGCCTCCAGAAGTCTGCCACGGTGTTGGGTAGAGGGTGTTGGGTGACCACGAAGGCGGCGGGCTGCTTGTGGCTCTGACAAAGGAACAATACAGGCTTTGTAAAATACACATCCATCAGCGATGTCCTAATGATGATGATGTCCGGGTGGCTGCCAGATGTCCCCGAGCCTGTCAAATAGATTACACACAGCACCTGCCTGTTCTGTTATCTCTGGATGCCCTGGCAGCCAAGGGGACCTTCTCATAATGAACTCATTCTGCTCCAAACTAAGACATTTCATTAGGAAAGTGTCACTCGGATGGGGATTATCCAAATAAATTATTTATGTCTTGGAGCTCAGCAAATAATCATTATTACAATATGAAATGAAAGATTCTTGATGCAGATTTCCTGCTCTGCTGGCTAAGGTACCTCCTGGGATGTAAGGGATATCTGTGTCCCTCTGCCCACGATGCTGGAGGAGGGACCGGCTCAGCAAGGCTGAGAGTCTCTGAAGGGGCTTATATTGCAGGAGGCTCATTCCTGCCTCAGGATTGGAAGGAGGGCCGAGCTGGCCTGGCAGAAGATGGACACTGTGTCCTGGGAGCCAATGGGACAGTGGAAGGTGCCCAGGTTTTAGAGTCAGGCAGACCTGGGGTTCAAACTCAGCTTTGCCACTTGAAGGTTATAAGTCACCCATCCATTCATCTATCCATTCATCCATCCATCTATTCATTCAAGCATCATTTGTAGGGTGCTTTTTTTTTCTTTTCCAGGGCTAAGCACTGGCGAGTTACTGGATATCTCCAAGGCTCAGGTTCTTCATCTGGAAAATGGGAATCATCACTCCAAAGGGATGGCTCTCATATAGATTGAATGAGATTTGCATGGGAAAAGACCAGCAAGCAGGAACTGGACTGTGAGCCCACTGGCAGGGCAGAAACATCCCTGACTTGGTTCCCCCTCCTTGGCACTAGCAACGTGGCTGGCACACTAGGCACTCAGTACAGGTCTACCAAACAAGTGAATACATTCAGTCCCATGTTACAAATGGGAAACTGAAGCCCAGAGAAAATGGGCTGTGTGGCTATGGACTACATCTGAAGCTTCAGCTGGGCCCTATTTATTACCCTGTGAGAAGGTGTTTGGAAATATTGGGGAGCTTCTCCACTTCATTAGTGGTTTGTGAAACCTGAGAAATAGCCCATGCTGTCAACATGTTTTCTAGAGAGATGATTCCTGTGGGAGTCACAGCTGTTTTCAGTGGAATCACGAGTCAGCAGGAAGATGGGAAAGACCCTGGCAAGAGACCCTGCCAAACAGATGACATAAAGCGCCTGCCTGTTCTGTTATCTCTCCGTGTCCTGGTGGCAAAAAAAGAGAAGCCTTGCAACTGTGGACGCCACATATGTACTAGGGGGTCCTGTCTTCTCTTGGCTGGAGGAATGGTCAGAAGAGGGGTCTGGGAGGGCAGACTGTTTAGTTTCCCCAAAAGCCAAATTCTAACTGCAGATAGCAAGTCTTTGAGCCATTTCCAGACATGGGAAAGAATCTAGGCTTTAAGAGTCAAAAGACTTGGGGTTCAGACCCTTGTTTCCACTCTTTCTGAGCTAGCTGGCCTGGAGACAGTCATGGAAATACTCTGGCTTTCAGTATCTCGTGCAGACAATGGGATAATAATACCCAAATGCAGAACGAGACAGTATAAGTCTGGGGCCGACATGGTGCCCAACACTCAGTGAATGTTAGTTTTCTTTCCTTTTTCCCTGTCTCTGTGATAAATGCTCTATTAGGCCAGCACGCCTGACAAAGCCTTATCTGAAAATATGCTCCTGATCTGTGCTCCTGCCGGGTTTCAGGGATCAGCCAGCAATCCATTTCATGGATAACATCATCCTTTACCAGGGGAAACATTAAAAATTAACCCAGAGGACTTCATATTTTTCTGCTAGAAGCAAAGCTGCTATGGTTACCAGATAATGCACAGACTGAGCTGGAATACAGATAAGGACTTTTTTTTTGCAAGAAAGGCAAAGGCCCCAGTGATGGCTCACAGGAGAAATGCCCCATGGACAAAGAGAATAGAATCAGCATCAGAGCTTGGCAGAAGGCATTTGACTCCAGGCAGCATCTAACCTACTAAGTGGAGGCCAGGAGCATGTTTGATCCTTGCTTGGATGAGGACGGCAGGGAGAGGGAGTTGGGACAAGTGGGAGACAAAGCTAGGAGGAACCTGGAAGTGTGGGTGCACCCCCAGACCCCATCTCTTACCACCCAAAAGCACACACACACAGGCATGCATACACACACACACATGCATGCACACATTGACCTTGGAAGGCTCTAAGCTAAAGCTAGCAGTCTTCCTTCCACATCCAGCTATTTGATCTGACCAGGACAAGACTCTCTGCTTCTGGATCCATAGCCAGGGTTTCCACGGAGGACTTGTGTGCCCTGCGGGCAGAGGCCAGGGCAGGCCCCTACAGAGCTGAGATAGGTGTTGACCTCCCATCACCTCCCTGCCTCCAACACTGAGGGCCATAGGGGAGAAAGTTTCAGGAGGATCAGAGGTCACAGACATAGTTGGTCTTGACCCAGGAGAGAGCACCCCACATTCCTGCCTGTTCTGGGTGAGATGGGAGGTCTAGGTGGACGTGACCTCAGACAAGAGTTGAGAGGGGACCTGGAAGGGCTCATCTCCAATCAGGCCATGATGTTCTTGGTCTTGAGCCTTGGGAGGCAAGATGTTTGCATCTTCCAGGATTGTGCAAACCGTCGGGTGGCTAAAACAATGAATTCTAGAGCATGAGCCAGAACTCTTGGGTTCTGGCTTTGCCACTAGCTTTCCGGGTGACCTCAAGCAAGTCTCTTTCCCTCTCTGGCCTCAGTTTCCTTTGCTGAAAAGTGCAAGGACGAGACTAGATGATATATCCTGCTGCAAACATCTCTACATCCCGGAGGCGGAGGGAAGGTAACTGGAAGTAGCTGGAGGACCCAAGGGGAAGCATGTGAATCTGGAGTGTGGACTCACAGGGGCAGGGACATGACTTCCTAATCCCAAATCAGCCCAAGGCAGGAGTGCCCTTCTTGGACTTGATGCTGAGAAAGTAGGAGACAATGTCCCCAAGAGAACAGTCAAGAATGTGGCCTGTTTCCCCTCCATGCTCCCTTTTTGCATCCCATCACTTGTCCAATGGCCATTTACCGAGCACCTACTATGTGCCATCCTCATTCTTGCCCCTGCACAGGAGTTACCTGGGAACCTGCCCAGGAGCTCCTGGAGGGCAGAACCTATGTCTGTACCATCTTATGTTCCCAGGGCCCAGACCAAGGCCTGGCATCGAGAATGTTTCCTGACCTCAACTTAAGGCTGAGGGTCAGTTCTGTAGGCAGCAGGAGGGGGGACTGGGTGGTCCTGTATCCTCGCTGTGGTGTCAGGGGACCCCTCTTAAGCTTTTGGTCTATTCTTTCTAGGCTTTTTGTGGGAGTAAAAGAGCCAAGAACACAGCTTGCATATAGGTTTGGACTAGTGCCTTCAGGGGTGCAAATGTCACTGGGACAAGGAAGACCAGAAGGAGGGAGAAGCTGGCTGTGGGGGGCGGGGTGTGTGCCTGTGCCCTGGGGTCCAGCCACCTCCAACTTGGAAAAATCTTTTCCCTGGAATGGCAGCCAGGAGCTTTCCCCAGCAGGGCTCAGCTTACATCCATCAGTGCTGCATTGATGTAGTTGCTGGATTCTCCATCCACCGAGATGAGGAAGGGCAGGCAGCGGTCCAGAGGCAGGACATCCATGCTCCGATTCTTATCATGGTTCCGGGGCAGGAGCCCAATGCTGCAGTCCTCAGGCCGGACGCGGGGAGTCACGATGTTGAGGGTCTTTAGGGTGCAAAGGTGGATAGGTAGGCACTACTCAGATGGTTGCCCCAAACAGAGGAAATAGCAATATTCAAACCCAGCCTACCCCCCATCTCCATCCTCCAAGCTTAGCTCTCCAATCCCTTTCCCAGGACTTGTTTCTCTTCCACAGTGATGTTCTATCATCTCCTGTTGGCTGCTCCAGGCCCTGGGAACTGAGAGCCTCTGCCGGGGGCTGTGTGACACCGCCACGATGTGAAGACTGCAGGGGCAACACGCCCACACACAGTGCAGGCATAGGCTGTCAATACCTGCCAACCATTTGAGCTAAGTTGTTCATTTCAGCCAGTGCTGCATTCAAGGGTGGGCCAGCCAGGAAGTCATAAAGTAGGGAATAGGGGTAGGGAGTCCCTAATGGGTGTTAAAGACCCCTTGGCATGTCATGGAATGAGGGAAAAGATCTTACCAGCACTCGTCTCAGAGAGAAAGCTTTTTGAGAATAGAAGGATGGTTGGAGGAGCAGCTCAGGATGGGTGAGAGACCCCCAAGGGGCAAGCTCTAGTAAGTCTGGAAAATTTCAGGGCTGTGTTCTGCAGAGTCTTGCAAGTATGGAGCCAGAGCTGAACTGCCCAGTCAATAGATTAGATGCTCTGAGCAACCAGCAGGTCTCCATGTCCTCCATCTTTCCCTCATTCAACACTGGGTCTTACTCCCAATCAATAAAGTCTACTTGTTTGAAGGAGTACTTAGGTAGTGGCCTGGCTGGGGTATCAGCCCGTGGAACCATGGGCCCAGAAGTTTTCCCTCAAGTCCTGGAGCTTCCTTGCTTCCTCCTGCCTGGTTCTCAGCTCCTGTTGCCCAAGTATGACCCTGGCACTGACCTTGGGACAACGGACTAGACTCTGGCTTTGCGTTACTCGTTGATTCCCATCCAGGCCTCCAGACCAAAGCTGCCACCATTCTCACCATATGGGCTCCAAGGCGCAGATCTGCTATGCCCCAGCTGAGCTCTAGGATGGTGCTTCTCAAAGTTTAACGTGCAGGCAAATTACAGAGGTCTTGTTAAACAGCAAGTTCTTGTTCAGGAGGAGTAGGTGAGACCCAAGATTCTGCATTTCCACTAAACTCTCAGGTGAAGCCGGTGCTGCCCATCTCCAGACCCCACTTTGAGTAGTGAGAATTTAGGACACACTCTAATTGTACAAAGACTGAGAAAACCTGAGTCTCTCCAGGGACAGAGGAGCATGAAATTCACACCTGTGTGTATAAACTTGTCTCCACCCACAACCTGGACTAGAACTAATTAAGACCTCAGTTCAAAAACACAATCATAGTAAAAAACAAGTATCAGCCATCACTGAGTGATTGGTTCATAGTAGCTCGTGGCTCTGCATTTTATGTTCTGGAATGCATTCTGCAGCTGTCTAGAGCTGCAGACACAAGAAGCACACACACATATCAGTTCTGACAAAGAAAACCCCATGAGTGTGCTCAGTGCTGCTGAAGTGGGCTGGGTCACTGGGCCTGGGGTTTGTTCATACCTGAAATTCGTCTTTGATTTGGCTGGAGTTGGTCTGGGGGTCCAGCCTGCTGATATTGTAGTAGAGAGAGCGGAACTCGCACACCGGGATGGCGGTGTTGCCACAGAGGCACGCTTCCAGGATGGCGTCATGCACAAACACGTATTGTTCCTGCAAAGCCAAGGGGAGAGGGGGTAGGGTCCCGGGTAAGAGCAGTGGCCTGGGAGCTCGCTGTCCACATTTACTCCTGTGGCTGTAAAGGATGGGCATGATTTATACTGCAGAATCCCTGCTTTCTATCCTATCACCTAAAGGGCCACATGTCCATGTTTCTTAGTGATTGCCGAGCTATGGTGAGTTTTGGCCCTTACGTAAGATTGAACAGCACAGTCATTGATAAAAACTAGAAACCTCTGGACACGCAGGTGCTCTTGGTGTCCTGCCCATGTCCCCTTGGCTTTCACCTTTACCTGCTGAAGGCTGCTTACTGCAAACACCTGGGATTCATGCTGAGGGCTTTTTTTCCAGTCCCAGAAGCACACTTGGGCTGTGTGCAGAATGATCCAGTAGGGCCGAAGAGGTAACGCCCTGGGAAGGAGCCCCCAAGCCATGTCAGGTGGAGAGCTGGGGGATAAACACCCAAGTTCCCTCTCCCTTCGGTGAGAAACCCAGAAGTGCATGTTCCACGCCATCTCCCAGAGCTCCCAGCAGGATGGGGCTTCAGTGCCCATAGTGTTAAACAGCTTGTAAAACATTCTAATAGTGTCAAAAAGCTTGACTGCCTTCCCTTCTCTATCACATTTCCCCACTCACCAACCAGGGTGTCTTGGGGTCACCTCTTAAATAAATCACTTGTGCTCAAATCCTTATCTCAGGATCTGCTCCTGAAACATGTGCCGTCCCCTCTGCCATCTCAGTTCTTTGCACCTGTTGTTCTCTCCCCCCAGGACATCACTCCTCCTTTTCTATGCCGTCAATGACTCATTCCCTCTGGAAAGTCTTCTCTAAACCCACCAAGTAGGAGTTAATGCTGTTACTTCTAGGCCCTTAACAAATGTTTGTTGAGTGACCGTTCTCCTGCAGAACTTGGCCCATCTCTTTATACCTAATGCTTATCCAGATGCACCATGATAAACTATTTGAATGTCTGTCTCCCCCAGACCAGACAGCAAGGTCCACATGTTTAACACCAGCCAACGAGACTGCCTTCTGTGTGCATGTACCTGGGAACAGACAAAGCCGCTTCTTGGCTTTAGGAGCCTCACCAAGAAGCCAGAAGACTGGTCTGTTGGAGCCGGCTTAGGGCCCACAGCAAGGTCTTATGTGGATGAGCCTCCAAGTGAGAGGATTCCCGCAGAGCCAGCAGTGACTGGTGATGCCCAAAGCCGGGGTAATTTCCCTTTGCAGGGAAGATGATGGATGCGGCTCCTTGTTGGCTCCAGCTCTGACTACCTGGGCACCCACAGCCTTCACTAGAACCAGAACATGTGCTCATTAAAGGAATAACAGACCATGGCTTTGAGGAGGAGCGCAGGCAGAAAAGGCTGCCCAGCGAGAGAGCACGGTTCAGGAGAAAGAGCATGGGCCTTGGGGTCACACGGACCCAAGTTCAACCACCATCTGCCTGCGTGAGCCTCGGGGACCCAGTTTCTCAGTTTCTTCATCTGTAAAGGGGGGTACCAGTAGAACCTACCCCATAGGCTTGTTGTGAGGAGTGGAAGCAATACCCTGAGTACAAAGGACCTAGCATGGTGCCTGGCACATAGTAGGGTGCTCAGCAATAAAGATGAACCTCTCCCATTTCTCTCGGTCTTGGGCTCTCTCACTGGACCAGAGGGATGGCCGAAGGTCTGCCTCTCCCTCAAGGGCAGGGGCTGTGTGTTATCTCTTTTGAAATCTCCAGAATCCCGGGCAAGTACTCATTAACTGTTGATTCAGCCATTTCTGCAGTGACATTCAGTGAATGCCAATCCTTCCCTATCTCTCTTCTCCTTCACTCCAGGTACGAATACTATTCAAAGAACTCCTAAAAGTTGTCATTCAGTCCCTGCTTGCCTCCTGTCAGAGACGGGGTACTCACCAACACTCCTCATTGGTGGAAGTCCCTGCACTGCGAACCCTTAGTGTCGGCAGGGACGTCCTAGTTTCTATGGTGGTCTCATCACAGCAATCCACGATTCACTCCCTCTCATTTCTCCCACACCCAGGACCCTTTCTAAGGATGCCTCCAGCAGAGCATGGGTCTCTCTGCTCTACCATGCTTCTCCTTGGCCGGGGCTGCAGGTGGCCGGCGGCTCAGTCCCCCAGGACTCACCTCCGTCTGCACCAGGTTGACTCTCTGGGCCCGGAGCTCGCGCACACAGTTGAAGATGTCCACCACCCCTTCATTCTCGGCCATGTCAAGCATGGTGTCAATGGCAATGAAGCAACCAGTCCTCCCAGCTCCAGCACTGGAAGAGAGGACAGGGGTCTGTGTTAGGGACCTTGGGGTGAAACCAGCCCTGGGGAGGCCCCTCCCATTCAGCCCTGTCCCCGAGGACCCTGCAGAGAGGCAGTCTACTGTAGACATCAGACAGAACAATCTGAATGCCAATGCTACCAGGAGATCCTGAGCAAGTGACTAAATTCAGAGCCTCAGTTCTCTTTTTGTAAAATGGGAGAGTGATGCTTGCCTTTGGGGGCTTTTTTTTTAAACAGGACTGGCTTATTTTTGTTGTACTCATGTAGCAAACGCTCATTTAGCCCTTATACAGTGCCAGACATTGTTCTAAGTGCTTCACCAATGTGACCTATTCATTCTTTCATAAGGTTTTTGGGAAGTTTCTTACTCCATTTCATAGGTGACAAAACTGAGGCACAGAGCGCTTACCTTGCCCGAGGTCACCCAGCTGGCAAGTGGTGGAGCTGGGACTTTGACCCAGGCAGTCTGGCTCCAGAGTCTTTGCTCTTGCACTTCTTCTCTTAATAATCGTTATAGCACATAACGCAGTGTACACAACACGCATGCGTGCAGTCTCTCACCTTATGGCTGAAGCTAATCCACCTCTAGGGTATCTAGCATGGTTCCTGGCACACTGGAGATGCCTGATAAGCATCTCTTTCCTTCCTTTCCCCTTCCACCCCCACTTTCCTTCATCTCTCTCTTTCTTTTGTCTTCTTCAGCAAATGGGTTGATGGATGGAAGCAAGGAAGGAGAAATGAGAGACAACAGAGAGGAGTTAGTGAGAGGGCAGAAACCAGATCCTCTGAACTGTCCCAAAGGCAGAGAGTGACTCTAGAGGCACATGTCCCAAGCCCTGGGTTTGGCTCCACTTGATCCCATTTCCCAGGATCACAAGGCAGGAGCCTCAGTAAACTGGAGCAGCTGACGGTCCTGAGACCCTGTTCCGGTATCAAGTCTGACACATACTCGATTCTGATCACCTCTGGCTTCCTTTAGGAGCATCTCAGACCAAGTACAAAACAGCAGAAGAACTCAATGGGACCACATGGACCCCAGCCAGCCCTTCCAAGATCAATGTTGGGTTTCAGAATCATGGCGCTGGACAGAGACAAATAGAAGAACCTTTGCCTTAAATGCGCATGGTTTTGGAAGTGAAGGCCAGACTACCAGGGAGGCCCACTGTGGCTGCATTTTCACATCTTGTTTCCTTCATAGAAACAAGTGTCTTTGTCTCACAATGTGGAAATGAAAGGAAATGCAAAGAGGAAGAGTGATGGAATAGGAAGGAAAAGCAATGTTGGCTGACCATAAATCCAAGGAGGATAGGCCAGTGGGGACCATCACCCACAGAGATCTGGAAAGCAAACCCCTAGAAATCCATCCTCGATAATCTGGAAAGTAAACCCATGGGAAGCAGAGGATTCATTCAAGGTTTGAACTGAGTTAAGTCTGACTTCTATTTTGCCCAGAGTATACCCTGCCCCCAATCCAGACTCCCAGAAGGGACTCAGCAGGCAGGCCTTGGGGTCTAGGAAGGAGCACGAAGAGCCACATCCATGTCTTCTCTGAAGTCTCATCCTTGACCTGTTTTAGGGGCAAGAACCAGTCCACCTCGGTTTTGAATCTTGGATCTACCGTCAGTGAATAAGCTGCCTGGTGCCTGTGAGCCTGTTTTCTTACACGTATAACACGGCTCCCTGAATGGTTCTCAAGAGCATTGAGCTGTGTTTATTTCAGTGTCACGTAGCAATTAATCACTTAATCAATTAATTTAACAATTAAGCACATTTGGGATCTGACCCCTGGAATCAAATCCTGGTTCAACTACTTATCAGCTGTGTGACTTGGGGCAAATAACTCAACCTCTTTGGGTTTTAATACCCTCCTCCATAAAACGAGGCTGATAATAATAAATAGACCCACCATGGAGCATTAATAGCACAATACATGTAAATTGCATGAAATTATGTTTAAAAAGCAAAATGCACATAAATTGCCTAGCCCTGTGCCTGGCTACATAGCAATTTCTCAATGAATGGTTGCTACTTATATTCAATAAATGTTTATTGAGCACCTATTATGCACTAGATGCTGGGACTGGGGGAAGGGATATGAAGATGAGTAAGACATGGTTCCTGTCCTGAAGGATTAATAGTTGGGGAGAGGGTGACAACATTAAGAGGCAGAGAATAGTCATATTTTTAAGTGCTTATGATATGTCTGGAATTCTCTTAGGCACCTAGTGTATGCCAGCCAACCCATCTAATCTTCAGAAGAGCCTCAGGAGGGTGTACCATTCTGCTCAGGTGCATTCAGGGGACTTGCAAAGGAGATAGAGACACAGAGCCATCAGGCAAGGAGGGGCTGACGAATGTTTGCCATTGTGGCCCTTTCTCTCTGACCCCTGCTCTGGCTGCTCTTTGGGACGTGGGACTTGGGGGCAAACGGTCTATTGTCTTTGGATTGTCATGTGTTATAAAGCAGTGAATACATGTAAAATGCTTAAAGAGCCCATGGGGTACGATGAGGATTACCTCCTAATCCTCAATTGCGTCATCTGTGAACTGGGCTTTCTAATTCACACCTCGCTCTTGCAGGAGGGTGAATGGATGCTGTGTGAGAAGGGGGCTGGCTCTGAGACATCTACAGTCTATGGAGCCTCTCCTTGACCAGACTCAAGACCCTGGTGGATGTGGACACCGCCAGGGCGGGGATGAGATGCCCGGCATGCCGGTGACAGCATGTAGGCCGGACCCAAGGTCGCATTGGAAATGAGAGGCATTGGGAAGGAAAGGGCACACAGGCTAGCTGGCCTTCAGGTCCAGATGTCCACCCTCCTCCAATTCTTAACGCCCTTGTCATGACAGTTCATCTCCACTTAGGAAGATTCAAAGACATGCCACTCATTCCCAATGTGACTTTCTAGGTCACAGCTGAAAATGTCTCTTCTTCATAAGAAGGTGAAGCTGACGCTGTCCTTTTACTCTCTATTAAGGACCCTGCAGGCCAGCAATTCATTTTTAAAATAATAGAAATGAGGAGAAGCACACTTCCACCGAGGCACTCCACTGCCATGTCAAGGAGATGAGGGCAAGCATCCAGAGAAAAGCAGGTTAAAGATCCAGGCTCTGCCATTTCACACCTGTGTGGCCCCAGCACAGTGTCTACCTTCTCAGCACCTCGCTTTTCTCATCTGTAGAATGGGAATGACAATAACGCCCACCTCTCAAGGTTGGGTGAGAAGTAAATGAAGTGATATGAATCAAGTGCACCTGTAGCAGATGCTGTCAGTGCCAAGCCCACTTCCCCAGGGGGCTTTCCTATTTCAGGGCTAACAATAATAACAATGACTGCTACTGCTACTATTACTGTTGCAGTTAGACCTTGGGACCTGGGGCTCATCAAAAAGGGCTGAGCATAAGGGACACAGGCAGGGGAGTCTTTAAGGTGAAGAAGAAATGTCACAGGCAAAACAGTATCTCCCTCCTCGAGAGAGCAGAGCTGCAGGAACCCCCTTGTTTAGAGGGGGGGGCCTGTCACTTACCTGCAGTGGACCACTATGGGCCCAGCTTCGGGGGGGTTGAGGAACTTGACCTGGCGGACGAAGCCCAGGAGGCCGGTGGCATAGCAGGGGACGCCGTGGTCAGGCCAGCTGGTGAAGTGGAAGAGACGGAGCTCCCGGATCTCGTGGTAGCCTTTCTGAGGAGAGAAGGGCCTCTGTTCCTCCAGCTGCTGCCCCCACTTAGCCTGCCCAGCATCCATGGGGAGCGGCAGCTGCTGCACTGAGGAGCCAGCCTCCCCAAAGGGTGAATAGGGGCTACCGCATAGAGTGGTTCTGTGATTTGTTACGTCTGGGGACTTTGGAAGTCAATAAGGTGGAAGTGATTGCTTTATTGCAGGACTTCTCAGAGCCTTTAGTGTGCTAATATACATTCTGAATTCCCAAGGTGGCATATAACACCCACAGTGATTGCCCAGAGGAGCTTTTTTTTCCATTTTTGTTTTTTGTGAGGAAGATTCGCCCTGAGCTAACATCTGTGCCAATCTTCTGCTACTTTTTATGTGGGATGCCTCCACAGCATGGCTGATGAGTGGAGTAGGTCCATACCCAGGATCCGAACCCACGAACCTGGGCCACTGAAGCCGAGAGCATGGAACTTTAACCACTAGGCCAAGGGGCTGGCCCCTAGAGGACCCTCTTTTGATAGGGTTTATGGGACTTATATTCAGCAGAACAGATTCAGAGACGTGTTGGCCTTAAACACCAAGTTCAAACTGCTTCCAGTGGAACAGAGGCCGTCAGTGGCTGAGACCTGGGGTCCTCCAGTTTCCCAGTGCTGTACGTACAGTCTGCATGGCTTTCAAATTAAAACAAAAGAGCAGACTTCTTTATTAATTAGATTCTTACTTAGAATTATAAGATAGGAAACAAATAAAAGCAAAGCTTCTCTGACCGATGGGGGCAGTGGGGCCTAGGGCTCTGCGGTGCCCCTGTCCCCTCTCAGCGCCCCTCACATAGACACCCGCCAGGCCACGGGGCCATTCTCTGACTATCCCATGGTCAGGTCACACCTCTGAGCCTTTGCTTATGCAGGTCCCTCACCCACTTTTTCTACTTACAAATCCCCTGTGGATATTGAGAGAGCCCTGAATAGGAAGACTGTCTGATGGTTCATTCTTTCAGTTAAAGAATAGTCACTGAGGGTTATCTGTGCCCAGCCTTGTGTTAGGCACTAGGAAGGAGGAAAGAAAAGCCACAGTCACTGTTCCTGCAACAGCTCATGGTCTAGTGAGGGAGGCAGGCTCTTAAGTGGATAATTCTGTTAAAGTGCATAAAGGAGTGTCAGCTAATCCCATCTGGGGAAAGGAGAAATCAGAGAAGGCTTCCTGGAGGAGGTGATGCCTGACCTGAGTCTTGAAACATATTAATAGTGAAAATAATAGTTAAAATTTATTACGCATCGACTGTGCCAGTCGCTCTTCTGAATACTTCAATGTACTAACTCATTTAATCCTCATATTGTTATCTCCAGTTTATGGATGAGCAAATTGAGGCTAAACAAGGTTAAGTAACATGCCCAAGGTCACACAATTAGTAAGATGTAAAGTTACAGTCTGAACCCCGGCTGTCAGGCTCCATGGTCTGCACTCCTAACCATTATGATACATGGATGCCTGAGTACTACCCAGTTGAAGAGATGGAGCGATTCTCAGGCAGAGGGACAGCACGGGCAAAGGCATGGGGATGGGACTTTGCAAGACGCGTGCACAGACTCACAAGCAGCCCAGGACTATTCAGAGGATGGTAGAAGACGGGTGCAGAGGGACAGCGGGACTGGGAGCGGGAGGCCGAGTGGGTGCTGGCTCCTGGAAGGCCTTCAATCCCACTTTAAGGCCCTTGGACTTTGTCCCAGAGGCACTGGGCAGCTCTGAGGAGGCTGCACAGATGGCTGCACAGACGGGGCAGTGCATCGTCAGACTTACATTTCAGGAGGACCATGCGGCTGCTCTGCGGAGGATGGATTTGGGTGGGTGTGTTGGGCAGCCGTGTAGAGGACATGGTTGGCGCCCAGCCAAATCCCTGCTTCTGAGTCAGTGCACCGCCCCCCCCACCCCCGCTACTGAGTCTCGGCTGCAGGCAGCTCTCTGTTGCCCCCTTCTTCAGAAAACTGCTCTCAGCTGAACAGGAGCCACCTCCCGTGGGGGTGGGGGTCGGGGTGGGCAGCTGGCATTCAGTGATGGAGAGAGAGTTAGAGAGACCAGGACTGAGGGGTTTCCTAGGACGTGGGACTTTCAATGCTACAGCCAGGATTGTCCTGGGCAAACCAGGATGGTGGGTTACCCTAATGGGGGTTCAAAAGACCCCCTTGCCTCAAGATGGGATCAGCTCTGTGCCCCAGAGCTCCCTGTGGCATCAGGCTGAGGCACCCATGCTGGCTCCTTCCCCTGCCCTGTCCTGCCAGACTCACTCCCCTACTCTTCAGAGCTCTCCCTCAACACACCATCAAGGGCACCCAAATCCTTGCCTCAGGCTCTGCTTCTCAGAAATCCAAAGGAAGACAGGGGGCAACACCAGAGGCAGAGAGTCCTGTTAGGAGGTGCTGCTGCCGAAGTCCAGGTGGGAGTGAACAAAGGCCTAGATTAAGACACTGAAGCAGGAGAAGAGAAAACAGCTTCGAGAATACTTGGAGCTTTTCACTCCATCCTCCACATCAGCTCAGCCTTGGGAGTTGTTGTTTGAGCCCTCACCACCTGCGCTGTGACTGTTTATCAAGAGCCCTCTCTACCCAATGGGACTGCGCTCTCTTCAAGGGCAGACAACACTTCCTGTTTATTATTTCTGGGTCTCTATCTTGGGAACCGATCTGGAGCTAATAACCTGGGCCTTGTTTGCTGAGCGCCCGCCCGTGTGCTGTGGAGAGGCTGGCCACGTTGAACTAATCCTCCGAGACCCGTGGGGTCTTCTAAGGGTGTCTTCTCATGAGTAATAGCTTCCCTTGTGATGGTTTGGAAGAAAAACAAGATGACACTCGGAGAAAGAACTACAGACTCCTCAATACGCTGGGCTGGCTGCAATTCTGCAAGGCCTCCCTGCTCAGGGTCCGAGGCCCAAGAAGGGCCACCACGTCCCCAGTCATTCCTCTCATTCCTGTACTAACTGTGTGTGCAGTAGACAAGATCAGTGTCCTGTTCAGATCCTCTTTGCTGCGCTGAGTCCCAGACCTTAGCTGTAGGAGTGTTGATGGCTAGTGACTCATACATGCCCCCTTTTCTGGAGAAGCACCCTCAGCTGACAGGAGCCAGCTAACCCTAGAGGTTGCCCTTCACTGGCTGGTCCACAGTCACTGGGCTGATTGACATGATGGTGCAAAAGTCTGGCCCTGTTGCCTCAAGGGAGCCAATCTGTGTTGTGGCTTATGCTCCGGAGGCCCCCGTGGATCAGGCCTAGGCTAGAGTTCTCTGGAGACTCTGTCCTTGCCTGGCCCCTTCCCCCTTCTTCTCCTGCTTCTTCCTATCTCTTACAAGCTTCTCCTGAGAGTGCTCCCTTGATACTCCATGTGCACCTGAATCCTTGTCTCAGCCTCTCCTTCTAAGGAACCCAATCTAAGATCACATGGATGTACTTGTTGTTTTCCTCCTCAGAGTGGAGGGTTGCTCTTCCCTCCTGGGTCTTCACCTGAGTCTGCAGACGCAGGCCTTCAGGAGCATGGGGGTTGAAGGGCGAGCTGCTGGGAGCAGTGTGTCCTGCACTCAACCATGCTCGCAGGAACGGCCCTGTGCATGTGCCTGCTCTGACCTTCATGAGGACCCATCAAACTCAAGGGCACAGCTCTCAAGGCAGTGAGGCCCCAGGCCTTCTGCATCCTCAGGCCTGTGGCCGCTTGGTCCATTAATGCCACTGTTGTAGAAAATGGCAGCTATGGTGTGGTGGGAGTGACAATGAGCTTCAGGTCAGTGGCTGAGGTGGGACTCCTGGTCCAGCCACCTTGCACCTGGGCAACTTCGGACAAGGGACTTAAACACTCTGTGCCTAACTCTTTTCATCTGTAAAATGGGAATAATAATAGTGCCTACCTCAAGGGGCTGTTGGGAGGATTAAACGAGTTAAGTTACGCAAAGCACTTAGAAAAGCACCCGGTTTAGTCAGTGCTCAATAAATGTTAATTATCATTATAACAGTAATGATTCAATAATAACTAAATTATAAATGATAATAATAATTTGCTATCTCATTCTTGCTCATCCAACTCCTGCCACCCTGACCTCCTTTCCACACCTAGACCAGACTTTCTCAACCCCAACACTGTTGACATTTTGGACTTGATCTTTCTTTGTTGCTGGGGGCTGGGCCATCTTGTGCATTGTAAGATGTTTATCAGCATCACTGGCCTCTACCCACTAGATGCCAGTAGCATCCCTCCTTCCTCAGTTTGGACAGCTAAAATTGTCTCCAGGCATTGCTAAATGTCCCTTGTGGGATAAAGCCACCCCCAGTTGAGAACCACAGGCCTAGAACACATCAAAAATCTTCTTTCCTCTCGATGCTGTACGTTTCTTTCCCTCTGCCTGGGAGGATATCCCTGCCGCTCTTCCCTTGGCTGGCTGCTTCTCATCCTTCTTTGTCTGCCTAAATGCCTCCTCCTCCAGGAGGCTCTCTCTGACCCCCTCATCTTCCTGTCTCCACTGGTGGCATGTTTCTTTGTGGCTTTTACCACCATGCGTCATTATGCCATTTATTTGTCTGTTGAATTCTGTTTGTCCCTCTGCTAAAGGTGAGATCCTTTGGAGCAGGATCCACATCTAACTTGATTGCTGACCTCTCCCTGATGCCAAGCACAGAATGAGCACAGAGCAGACCCTTGCTCACCGTGCATCCTGAATGAACAAACAAGCCGGCTTGCCTAGTGGACAGGCTGCCAACAGCCACAGGGAAATTTACCTTCTGGACTGTGAAGGTACGTATGACATATTCTGCCAGGGGCTCTGTTTCGATCAGGGTGACTTTAATGTCTCCGTAGACCTCTGTGTCATCTGGCCAGTAGCGCACACACTTCACCTGTGAGAAAGGACAGAGATGAGGACGTATGAGCAGGTGGCTGAGGGTGAACAGCAGCTTCATCTGGTCTTCCCGTTCAAATAAACCCAAGGGCTACTTCGGTGGAATTTCAGTCCAAGGGGTTCTCATCTGGCCAGGGATCAGCAAAGTGCACAGGGCCAAGCTCAGTCCCAGAGGAACTGGAGCCATCAAGAATAATGGTAGTACCTTCTTTTGCAGAGCTCCATACAATTTTCAAACCGATTATCACACTAAGTGATCAAATAGATCTAGGTGAGACAGGCAAGTAGTGTTGGCCCCATTGTATAGATGAAAATAATACTCAAGTCTGGAGGTTTGGCGATTTGTCCAAGGTTAGTGGCCAGTTTCCACTTTTGGCTGGGTCCTTGTTCTGTTCTATCAGGGCTGGGACAGCTGAGTCACGTTAGCTGAGCAGAGATGAGAATAAAAGCTGGGATATAGTGAGGAGGTGGAAGCAGAAGTGGTTGGGAGGGGACATTATTAACAAGTGGTATTCGGGGGCTGGAAGGCGAAGGCTCTTAGCTGGGGAAAGGACAGCAAGTGCTGGCCTCAAAGGGAAGTCTGTGCAACCACTCTCTGCACGGGCGGTGGGTGCAGACGCTACGAACAAGCTAATCCCACGTTTGACTCTAAGCCACAGTCCACAGGAGGAAGAAGAGATCATCATTGTTTTCCCCTTAAAAGAACAAAAGCATTACCATTCCGGGGGACGCCGCGCGGCCCAGAGTGGCATTTCCCACAGTGTGTTCCGCTGGGTGCTAATAGGTGTTAGATAAAAAAACAAGAAACAAAAAAACAAACAAAAAAAGGTTTTGTGGTCAAATGAGTTTGGGAAATGCTGGATTAAACAAAGTTAAACAGGCCGCTTTGCTACAGGACCACTCAGCTCAGTTCATGTGCTCAGGCTAATGTGTTTTATGACTCTCCAAAAGGGGCAAAGAGTACGCAGCATTTCCCAAACGTATTTAACCATGGAACCCTCTGCTCACTAAGCAACCTGCAGACTAGCATCCCATGGAACCCACTTAGGGAAATGCTGGCATAGCACAACAGGCTTTGGAGGCAAACGGATGCATCACTTGGATCTAACACTCAGTTGCTGTGTAGCTTCCAGAAAGTGCTAAAACCTCTCTGAGCCTCAGCTTCCTATTAATAATGATAGCTAACACTATTGACTGCTTACCATGTCTAACACTGCTTACTATGTCTTCTACGAACACGTTACATGTATTAGTTTAATTACTATCACCACAATCTTATGAAGTAGATATAGATACTATCATCATCCCCATTTTACAGATGAGGAATTAGAAGCACAGGGAAGCCAAGAAAATTGCTCAAGGTCAACTGTTACTGAGGGATGGAGCCAGGATGCAGAGGCAGGCCGTCTGAATAATTACCAGCAGCGTTGCCTCATACAATTGTTGGGAGAGAAAATGGAGTGATGCACAATAAGCCTCTGGCACAGTGCTTGGCTCCTAGCAGGAGTTCCATTAAGAGATTGCTCTCCTGTCTCCTCCCCAAATCCAAATTAGATTCAGGATCCATCCATCAGGGGAATCTGTCTCCAATGTAGGATATGTTACAGCATTTGCCTCTGAATTCTTATATCCTAGGCTGGCCTTTTTGTCCAAAGTAGCCGCACCCTGGGCCTCTGTCCCTGGGGAGCAGTCCTGAGTGGAGGCACCATGGGCACTAAAATGAGAGTCAAGAGTGAGAGATCACGGCCAGGTTCTGGCTGGGTGACTTCAGGGTGGTTACTCCACTCCCTTGGGTCTGTTTCCTCATCTGTAAAACTGGGGAAAGGACTAGAAAAGAGTGGGCTCATGGATAAAGTCTCTCCTGGCCCTGAATTCCTATGAGGTCATGAGGTCTCCATCCCTTTTTCCTGGATTACGACTGACGGCCCAGATTCTCTGTTTCCCATGATCCTGGAGGCCAGGACTCTATTTTCATGGATTAGCTGACTCTTGCTAAGACAAAAACTTACCTGCCCACTCTTTAGTTAGCTCACGTGATAAGGAGAGAGGCCCTCTTAAGTCTGCTGTTCGTGCACCTGCCTCTAAACCCAGCAGCCCACCCACCCACATGCCACAGTTTACCAAGTAGGCAGAAGCAAGCTGAGAATTGCAGTCCCATTTCTAAGCCCTAGGAGTAGCTAAGGACCACGGAGGAGAGAGTCGAGATAGAGCAGAGGGGGAGACCAAGGCCTGAACCCTGAAGAATATGAAGGTTTAGGGGTCAGGGGAAGAAGAGCAGGTAGCACATGGTCAAATGCTGCTGAAGGTTGAGTACAATGAGAAGAGAGAAGTGGCTGTTGGACTTGTCAACATGAAGGATGCTGGTAATATTGACGGTATCACTATGGGTGGAATGGAGTGGGTGATGATCTCACTATGTTGGGTTGAAGAAACAGAGCCTGTGTGTGTCTTTAGAATTTGGCAGAAAAGTGGGGACAAGAGAATCAGCTTTGTTTGCTTGTTCTATCTTTTTAAGAGGCAAGGTACTCAGCATGTTTGTATGCTGAGGGGAATAATCTAGCAATGAGAAATAGATTTATTTTTCAAGTGAGGGGGGAAGATGAGAAAACTCTCGAGCAGAATCTGTTTTGTAAGGCACCAGGCTTACATTTGAAAGGGCAAAAGTCATTTCATTCATCATATGAGGCTGAGCCATAAGAAATGGCCAATATTCTATCATTTGGGGTCAACAAAAACAGCCACTTTTTACGGTTCAACCTGATAATAGAGAGGAAGAATGAGAAGATGGCTGTAGATACAAGTAGGGGTGAAGATGAGAGAGTTCACATCTGATGGCTTTAATTTCCTCAAACTGTACGAGATGACGTTATCAACGGAGAGTGAGGGTGAAGAAAGGGATGAGGGGATTTGAAGGGAAAGAAAATTCCTAGAATATGAAATAGGAGGGGGATTTCTTTCTTGTAGGTTGCTGTGAGGGTGAAATATTGAATAGGAGGCACTTGGCACGATGCACAGAACAGAGAGATGCTCAGGATTGCAATGCCAGCATCCTCTATCCAGGTAACTGCAAGAGGGGCTTACCCTGCCCACTTCCACGAGGTTTGTGACCATGACGATGCTGGCCGAGTTCTCCTGCCAGATCATTCTCCAAAAGTCCTTTACAGTCTCCTGCATTGGACCTGCCAACAGAGAAGGTGACAGGATCAAAGACTGTGAGTTCAGGAAGCAGCCAAGAGGCTGTCCTGGCTGGTTGGTCAGTCAAGGCTCCACCCAGGTGAGCAAGAGTGAGGCCAGGTGATCCTCACTGGGACACTCGAGTAACTGACACTGGGGCCTGAGGCATGTGAAGTTGGAGTACGGATAACAAAAGCCACATTCCAAACTTGCAAAGTCTGCAGCATCCATGGGAAATGCCGACAGCTTCCTTCTCTTGTCCTTCAGCTCAGACCCTTTTCACTAGCCCCACTTTTCTGCTGACCCTTCACCTTATCTGGACTATATTACAGGTTAATAATATAGCTTAAGGGAATTTTCAAAAATTGGGCTGCAGAATCTCAGTGAGAGACAGGAAGGAAATTGGGGTGTGGAAGGTAGGAGGACAGAGAACTGCCAGGAGCCAGACGCTGAGAGCAAAAACAGAAAGGAGGAAAAAAAGTAGATAAGAAATTGGAGATAGGATCTCAGAGTCCAAAGTAATTTTCCGGGAAATTCCTCTTTCAATGTCTTGGTCAGTCATCATTTTTAAAATTACAAGAGTCATACCTGCATTTGATATAAAATTTTCAATGCCGTTTTTCTGTGAATATATGTATATGTAGGCATTTACTGTAATAAGCATCATATATATTACATGCATTTTCCCATGCCCTTAACAATTCTTACCAAGCATGACATTTTTCATAGCTGCATAATTTTCTGTAATATGGAAGTATCACACTTTATTTAATCAATCTACCAGTTGTCGGGCATTTAAGATTTCCCACTTTTTTCCTGTTATAGATGACACGGTGAAGAGAATCCTTACACATAAGTCACTGTCCACATATATAATTATCCACAGGATTTCCTCCCAGAAGGGTTTGAGAGGTATGATCAATACTAAGCCTTCTGAAAACATACTGGCGAGATGCTTTCTAGGACAGTTGGCTGCTTCTCTCTTCTGGGCACACACCCATTGAGGAGATAAGGCACCGACCGCTCCAGTTCTGGATGGTAGATATTGATGGCCCATGCCTGAGGCTGATGCTCTTGGTCCATCCTGCCTGATTATTTTCTAATGACACCTCCTTCCTCTCTTACTCATGTCCCTCCCCACTATAGGTGAACCTGTCACCTCCTTCCTTCCCAAAGAAACAAATGAACAATCTCAAGGACCTCTGGAAACTCTCCAGCCCTACTCTTATGTGACTTCTTTGCCCGTAGCTCATTCCTCTCCTCCAATGAAGGGCAAGGGCCCTTTAGAGGAAAAGGAGAGTGCTTACCTTGAGTTGCAATGTAGTGCCGAGGTCTATGGTACCCCTGGATAACAAGAGAAAAGCACAGTGAAAAGCCTCCAGTCAAAGGTTTCAAACAGCATAATATTAATAGCTTATCCTTTCCAAGACATGTTTTTCTCACAGGCAAAGTGAGAATAGCGTTAGACATTTCCCAGAGAAGTGACAAAGATTAAATAAGATAATACACATCAAGCACTGAGTAAATCACTAAATGATTATTATTATAGTTACTTGTGAGGTGCCCATGCCAGCTTGCCTTGGAGCTAGTGGACTGGGAGCAAAGACTGCATGGGCATCACTCATGCCCCTGCACCCAGAAAGAAGTGGAGAAAGACTTTTCAGGTTTTGGTGGGACATCACCCCCCAAAAAGTCTTTCCTGAGCCATGACTATATGCAGAACACTGCATGAAGCCCTGTAGGGCACCTGAAAGAAGAAAACCATTGCATTGTTGGCTCTTTGCATTACCAACAGTTAGAAAAAGAAAATTGGGAGTGAAACCACACTGCCTCTCTGTGCAACATAGATGGGCTTGGAATTAGTCCTGTTCATCGGGAAGGACCCTGTGTAGGTGTGACCTAGAGACTGATAAAGCCACTCTCTAATTCAGAGACCAGTTTCTGATTTCCCTGTACATTTCAGAGTGTTCCAACAGGCCTGCTGTGCTCTGGGGTGGGGTATCTCTAATGCTCCATAATCCTAATCACTGGGGAAGAGGTTGAAGGTGACCTTCTCTTTGGCCCAGGCATTGCATACATGGAGGATCCCCTTTCTTGTTACAGAGAAGTATATCCTATTGGATAGAAGTTCAAGTTTTGGAGACAGATCTGCATTCAGTATGTAACATTGAATGTAATTAATATTTATTTAATGAATAAATGAGTGAATGAATAAATGAATGGATAAATTTTTAAAAAGACAGATGATAACTATAGAGTATTATTGGAGGAGAGGTGGTTGACAACCCTGAAATCTACTTTCCTTTATGTTTAACCATCTTAGGAGAAAATAAGTCCTAAAGTTGGATGAATATTTATTTTTGTCTTTAACATTGGTGATCAGTCTTTCTGTCCTGTCGAGATGGATGAGCTGACTCAAAGCCCCCTTCTTCAGGAAATAAGCCAGAATGACCATCTGTGTGGTTTACGGTGAAACAGACATGGCATCTGTGAAGTTCTGGATCCATTTTCTGATTCAAAGACTAGTTTTGGAGTACCCTGTACATTTCTCTCCCTCATTCCACTTTCTCCATAAATATTTAGTAGGTACCTCCTAATTCCTAAACATACTCTAGTCAGGCCTGGGTTGATTGTATGAGCCCAAGGCCAGAACTGTTGGATTAACCACATATGAATCAAGAACCCCATCTAAACTCTTTGTTTGAGTGGTCCTATCTTTTCTAGTGAAGTTGTCAGCTCCTTGAAGACAAACACTACCCCTAAGTTTAAGAAAAAGTTCCCATGGAGCCTCACACAGTGTGAGACTCAGAGCAAATGCCCAATAAACCAGCGGCTCACAAACCAACTAGAAAGGCAGCAATGCAGGGTGGCTATGTGCATAGACTCTGGACCTAACTGCCTGGGTTTAAATCCTGGCTCTGCCCTCAAAGGCTGTGTGGTCTGGGGCAAGTTACTTAACCTTGCTGTCCCTCAATTGATTTTTTGCTATTAAATGGAGATATCAGCATTTATATCATAGCATATCTGTTGGGATTAAATAAGTTAATACAAGTTACTAGGTGCCAGGCACTATTCTAAGATTTAACGTATATATCTTTGCTATTGTTATTATTTTATTGTCTATTTGGCAAAGATTTATTGAGCGCCTACCACAACTAAAAGTCTATGCCGGCCACTAGGGGGACCCTGAAATGGTAAGCCACGCTCTCCCCTCTGCACACGAATGTGGTAAGAGCCCTCCTCTGTGACAGAGGTAGGAAGCAGACGAGAGGTAGGAAGAGTGATCTGTTCCTCCAAGTCAAGATGGACAAGGCTTCCCAAGCTCACAGGAAGAATTGGACTCTGGACGTTTTCTTGAGTAGGTTTGGGAATAGAAAGGAGTCTCCTAGAGCCTGGAAAGGTGCGCTTTCTCAAGTCCACCCTCTTCTGCTGTCCTCATCATCACCCCTCACAGCCCTCAACCTCCCTGACCAGGGCCACGGAACCAGCCTCTTGCTGACCTCCCTGCCTCCAGTCTGGTCCCACAGCCCACCTGTTTTCTGCCAGAGCGAATTTCCCAATGCACATCTGATTATGGTATTTCCCCACTTAAAAGCCTGCAATGGCTCCCCATTGCCTGCAGGATAACATCGAAATGCCTTAGCTGGGGAATAATCGTCTGTCTCCAGCCTCATTTCCTTATTTCCAGTCGTCCCTCTCCATCCCCTCCCACACGCCCCGTGTCCCAGCTTCCCCACACTGCACTTCAACTGATACCTCCTTCCTCCCGAGCGGGCCTGCAGGGCTTTGCATGTGCCCGATTAATGCACTTACAGCAGCTGCTGCAAGAAGTTTTTGTACTTTTCTCCTCCTGGGCCACGGGACCTGCCACCCAGAGTGGGTGCAGTTTTCAGGAGAGGCTGGTTGGTGGCATACATGCATGAATATGTCTCTGAGGTGAGGTTGGGACACTCCCTCAACGCACAGGCTGGAAGACAAAAGACTCTCTGGAGGAAACTGATTTGGAAGATTCTAATGTGCTTGAAAGTCAACGAGATGAAATTCTGAGCAAGAAATTCCCATTCCAGTTGTGGGATGAGATGACTTGGGTTCACTATTTTCATTTAATTGTCCTCTCAGTCATTCAATATTCAATCTACAGGTATTAATTGAGCATGTAGTACCGTGTACAAGGCACTTGGAAATACAAAAGTCGACCAGATGGATGTGGGCTCTGCTTTTGAGCAGCTTACAGACATCAACTCACTGGGATAAGGGCTCCCCAGGGGAAGATGTGCGGCTCTTTGGAGCTCCCACGGGGAGCTGACTCAGCCAAGGAGGCCAGAGAAGTGTTCTCTGAGGTGGTGGTTGCATTGGCCTCCTAAGCCTAGGGTGGGCATCTTGACATCCCTGTTATTCCAATTTCATCCCTTCAGAATAGCCTCAATTTCTCACCCCTCTCCCATGGCTCACTGGCTGTCTTGCTCCTCTTCAGAAAGAATAGCCGTGTTTCCATCTAGAGTCTCAGCACTGGCCATTCCCTGTGCCTACTCTGTCCCCAGATCACCCAGGCTTGCTCTTTCCCTCCATCCAGCCTTCTGCTTGGTTGTCAGTCACCTCCGCAGGGAGCCCTTCCCTCACCACCCTGTCAACCTATTTCCACTTTCTCTGGTTTCTTTTTCTTTAGCATACTTATCACCAAATGGCATAATGTTCTTTGTATATTTACATGCTTATTGTCTGTTTCTCCAGTTGAATGAGACCTCCAACAGAGCAGGACTGTCTCTGGCTTGTTCATCTGTGTCCCCAGCACAGAGAAGTCAGCCCAGGCCATCAGGCTTGATAAATGCATATCAAATGAATGAATGTATGCATACTGTGTGCCTGTGCACACAGCACACTGCATCTAAGCAAAGAGACCCCCTCTGGCCTCCAAGAACCCATGCAGTCCCCAAAGAGAAAACATTCTAACCACGCAACTCCTCAGCACTGGAGATAAAAGGAAACGTATTGCTCAATTGGGGCTCCTCTGGGGATTTGCCAAGAGCTGGTACAGGAAACTTCCTAACCTTAAAAGAACTTTGAGTTCATTTAAGTCCCACCTACACAGCACGCAGCTCGACTGCAAACCAGCACTGGGCCTGCCTCCATCTGTCTGTGAGCAATGGAAAGAGGTTTGCATCCAAAACGCATTTATCTCACTCTGCACTCATGCATCTGTTACTTACTGGGGACCCAGATACGATATTTATTTCCAGACTGGTAATTTATAACAGATTCAAGTGGCCAATACATTCTCGGGTGTGCAAACAAAGCCGCCAGTGGGATGGTTCAGACAGTAGCAGAACCATGGCCTCTGGAGGCACAGACAGGGCTGGCCCCATCCAGCTCATTATCCAAATGGGGTCGTTTTAATGGATCGTCCAGATCCAGTTGTGGATAAATGATTCTAGTGTGGGCAGTTAGCTCTATGGGGACTCAGGAGGATTTCAGCTGGGGTGGAGACCAGGGCAAAAGGGTGAGGACCTAGAGAGCTCTGTTGGGTGTGTCTTGCAGGGAATCCCCATAGCGACCCCAGGAATTTTAACTTTGCTGGAGCAGATGATAGGTTCACAACTAGTGTGAATCCCCTGCCCTCCATCCCATATTGGTAATACTGTGCTAGGAGGTGCTTGTCCTTGGTGTCTTCTCTGTCCCTCTGTTGGCCCTCTCTTCCCTTCCATGCTTTGCTTTGTGCCATGGGAGGCTGGCCTGTATGGACTACACCACGGGCTTCCATGCCCTCTGGCTTCTAGTTGGCTGGGTCAGTGGGGAGCAGAAGCAGGAGCTCACATGCCATGGGGAGGTTGGGGTGTGTGTTCTTTGAGATCTCCCCCGTCAGGTCACCATGGGTCAGCCTTGACTCTCTATCAAAGGCTACAGCTCCTATCAGGCAGCCCTCTCCTTACAGTTACTCTCTCCCTCTCTAACTCTGGAGCTCCCTGAAGTTGCTGGCCTGGGGATACCGCACCCCACCCTGTCAGATTCCCTTAATCCTCTTCCCACCCTTATTAAACTTTCCTCTGTTCCTCCCTTTGAGTGAGCCTCTGTTTCCAAGTGGCACCCTGAGAGATAGATACTTTACATCAGTTATCACATTCTTGTGGGGTAGTGTTATTATCCCATTTTACAGATATCAGAACGTGCAACTAATTTATCTAAAATCATAAAGCCAGTAAGCAGAAAGGCCTGGATTCAACAGGCTCTACAAGGACTGAATTCATGACTTGGGTCTCATGAGCCCTTGACTCTAACCATTGAGATCCAGCACAGAGTTCAGTGGCAGATATTAAGATAGCATCTA
Organism: Equus przewalskii; assembly: GCF_037783145.1. Lineage (NCBI taxonomy): Eukaryota > Metazoa > Chordata > Mammalia > Perissodactyla > Equidae > Equus > Equus przewalskii. Next base: position 31,662,219 of record NC_091851.1, read on the forward strand.
GCAGAGGCTGTTTGCTTGTCCACGCAATCTACTTAAAGAGAGAGGGAGAAGGCTGTGGTGTGTCCTAGCTGGGCAGAGAAGTGGATTCTAGCTGTGTGACCTTGGGCAAGGCTCTTAACATTGACCGCTGGTTTCTTATCCTTAAAGACTTGCAGAATACATTGTAATGATAGAACCTGATAGAAATGGGAGGCGTTATTAGCACTGATGTTGCAGAGATTCACTTGCATTTCAGGCAATTTCATTTGTTGCTTATAAAACACTAAAGTGCGTCTCGGCTCCGACTGCATTCAGATGCTTACTCAACTTTGGATTGAGCGTCTGTCCTGGAAAGTGACTTTTACTGGAGGTTACTACTCAGACAACAAATGCCAGGTATGGCAACTCAGGCCACAGACCCTGCATGGACCATCGCCCTCAGGGCTGCCACATCCATTCAGCTGTAGACAAGGTCAAGGAGAAATGGAAGGAACCAACTCAATCTGGTTTAGCATGTGCTGATCGAGTCCCCACTGAGTGCTGGGAGCAAGGTGTGTCTGGGAGAAGGTGGGGAGGGTTGGAGGAAGAGCCCTGGGCTGGGAGTCATTCAGGTCTGGTTCCTCGCCTGATTCTGCTGCTGATCAGCTGCACGGCTTTAGGCAAGCTTTGCAATCTCTTTAAACCTCAGCTTCGCTATCTGGAAAATGGGGGTGATTATCTTACCTTGGAGGGCCATTGACAGGTCTTGATAAACTGACTCATTGAAAACCACCCACCATAGTGTCCAAGAGTGACTCATTTAGAGCCACTGGCTGTCCTCATTGCTTTACTATTATTATTAAAACCAGCAGGGCATGGTGGGGGAGGCATCCCTGATTCAGACTCCTGCTCCCTCTTCCCTCACCTCTTAGCAGTGTGAGCCTGGATAAGTTACTTGTCCTTGAGAGCCTCAGCTTACTCATCTGGAAATGGGTAGTAATGACGCTTACTTTGTGAGGTTGTGGTACTAGTTAAGGTAATGTTTGCAAATGACAAATGATCACTAATTCTTCATTTACTATCCATCCTTCTCGTCTGGCTGATTCTTACTTGTTGGCTAAGGCAGCATGGTGTCACCTCCTCCAGGAAAACTTCACGGACCACTCGCCCCCACCTCGAGGCCTTGATTCTTCTATGTGTTCCTGTAGCCCCTGCTCTCAGAGGGTCTCTTTTCTTATCTGACTCTCTGACCAGACTCGAGTCCCCTTTAAGGTCTGTATTTCCAGCACGCGGTGGAGGATCTGTTCAGTGTTTGTGAAATGAATACTAGATGCATGAAAGAAAAGCTGAAGGCATGATGAGTGAATGCTCAACTGTTTCGCGTCAGGTCGGAGATAGGCTATTCTGAACCAGCCATGTCCTTGTGAACTTTCTCAGAAGGGCCATAGTGACAGAGACCATGACCTCCACTGAAGCTCCAGCCCCAGTTCCTGACCACATGTAGGCCCTTCATTAGCCAGGGTCCAGACAGGGAACTAGAAACCACCCTAGGTGTTTCACACAGAGGGAATTCGGTATAGGGAGTTGGTTATATAGCTGATGGGGGAACAAAAATGCTAAACAGGGGACAGTGGGATGACCCAGAGATCAGCAGCAGCAGCAGCAGGCTGTGACCATCCTTAGAACTAGTGGGATAATGGGAGACAAAGAAGCTGCCAGAGCCCAGGAGCTGCGACCACTTGGCCAACCTAGAACTCTCATGGGCCTGCTTGATGGAAGCGGAGGCAGAGATGGGATGTAGCTACTGCAGGAGCTGCCATGCAAAGAAGTGAGAGAGGAGGAGAAATATACTGGCTTCTTCCTTCTTCTTACCTTGCAATCTCCTATCAGTGCTTCCTTTGAAAGAGTCAGCTCACTCTCCTCCCTGCACCACACACACACACACACACACACACACACACACACACACCTGTAAAGCAGAGTGGGGAAGGACAAGGAATAGATCTGAGGGCACACAGGCAAATGACCAACACAAGGTTCAATAAATATTTGCTGAATTAGTGAATCATCTGGCTCAGCCTAGATTATGGGGAATTCAAACGCATGCCCCTGCAGTTTATAGCTTGTCTATAAACACCCTTTGGAGTCAGAGGGACCAAAGTGGATCTCTGAGCCACTTCATCAAGGTCTTTGGGCTCCTAGCTGAGGATCTGAGAAGCCTGGCTTGAATCAGTCAGGCTGGGATGTCCATCCGGCCCCAGTGGCAATGCTCCTCCTTTGCAAACTCTCTCATGTCCATGGGCACTCAGCTCGGCTCCTGTTGTATTTAGGCCCTTGCTCAATAGGCTCGGAAATCCTGAAGCAGCCCCTTCCCTAATTGGGTTTCTTAATTCCAGACTCTCCTCCCTCTGATCTCTCTTCCCCTTGGTGACAGATAAGTCATCTGGAAGCTCAGCCCTGAACCGGTAACCTCCTTGATCAAAAACTTTCAACAGCTTTCTTTTGCCTACAGGATAAAGTCCAACTTCCTAGGTTTGATCATAAACCATCAAAGATGTGGCCCCAACCTCATTTTCCACTATTCCCATTAATGGTCTCTGCTCCCCTCACACTGAGCTGCTACATATCCTCTGCTTCCAGCTGCTACATCTCGGCTCGTGCTGTTCTCTCGAAGAGAGAGAGCCCATCTTCCCCCTCTTTGATTTTAAATTCTACCTGTGCCTGAAGCTTTGGTTCACATCACATTGTGCATTCCTGATGGAAGAAGTGATTTCTTCCCCCACCTCTGAATCCCTGCAGCATTTTATCTGAACTTATGACACTTACCACTTTCTAGTTTGCCCTGGAATTATTGATGTGCACAGCTTAGCTTCCTGCTAAGGTTTTAGAGCATAGACATCGTGGCATTTTTAGCTTTACGTTCCCATAGCATCCAGCATACAGAAGGCACTTTTAAATTTTTGTTGCATAAATGGCTATATCTTCAAATGAATGAACGAATGGACAAATAGACATACATACAAATGACTTAACGGTTGAATGAACAAGCCTGGCAGTTGTCCTGGGGCCCTGCAGAGCAGGCTTCTCCGGCCAGGCTGAAAGAGGCTGTAGCTTTAGATGGATAACCAACTTGAGTTACACTAGTTACACAATCAAAGAGGAGCCAGACCACCCTGGACATGTTCTGGGAGGTCCACCTTGTGGGGGAGACACTGGGGTCAGCCACAGAAGGTGAGCCTGCTGTTGTCAACCCCGGACCCCAGCTGCCCAGCCCTTGAAGACCCTCACATCAATGTAGTTGGCGTTGATGTAGTCAGAGTGTGGGTCTCCATCCAACACCAGCAACCTCACTCGGGAATGGTCATCTACAGAGAGAGCAGAAAACAAGGAGACAGGTGAGAAGAAGCTTTTGATGAGGGGCGAGCACTGCCTTCCTTTAGAGCCACCATTTATTAACCACTGCAAATCAGGCATCGTGCTACTTCTGCACAAATTCTCTCGTTTAACCCCCAGCACCGCCCTCAGTTCTTATGCCCATTTACAGATGAGAAAGTTGAGGCTCAGGGAGATTACTGTGCCCTGAAAGGACCTGTATGTGCTTATTCTCTAACCTGCCCTTCTGATTCTGGTTTTGTCATTACCCATCTAGGCAAGTAGGTAGGTACTCAATCTGCTTGTTTAAGTCCTGGTAACTTTGTCATTAAAATGGGGCTGGAAATACTTTCTCCACAGCACAATGCAAGAGACACCATATGAAAACACTCGGGCTGCAAGGAGTGTTGAATTGGAATTAATGTGCTCCATTTCCAAGCTTGCTTAAAAAAGGCAAATCTACTTATTTTCCACATGGGCACAAATTGCTTTTCTTTTGCTTCTTGGAGTCTTGTTGTAAACAGATTGTTGGCCACATATGGTTATCAATACTACCATTCAAGTGAAGCTGACTAAATCATTATAAAAGAGGTCATCAATAACTAAAGATCGTGTGACAGAGAATACCACTTCAAACACAATCTAGACATAAACAAGATTTGCAGGATTTAGTCGATCGTACACTTACTTCAAATAATGCCAAATAAAAACCATTAAAAAAAACCTAGTACAGCGGAAGAATCAGGCTAATCCTTTACAATTAATTAAAGCATGCTCCGACATGCTAATAGACACACACAAATGCAACACCCGGCTGGGTCTGGTTGGCAGGAGAGGCTCAACTTGCCGGCTAGGTCACTGGGCACACAGCACCGATGTCGCTGCAACCACTGGCCAGCCCACCTTACTCTAGGGCATGAGTGGGGTTCTCAGCAAGCGGGCTGGAGAACTCTGGGTATCCCCAAGCGTCCCCAGGGGTCAAGGAGGTCAGGTCAGCTTATCCTGTTAGCCTTATACAGCACTTTGCAGTTTATAAGCTCAGCTAGTACTCCTGACTGGAAGCCCCTGAGAACAAGGACGTTATTTGTTGTGTTTCCTGACCCGTCCTCTGTACCTCCACGTGGGGCAGGTCCTCAACAAGTACTCTGTAAATGTATGAATGGCTCAGCTCATTGGACTCTCACAATGATCCTGGGAGAGAAGGAGGATGGGTGCTCTTAGCCCTTGTTACAAATGAGGAAACTGAGGCTTACAAGGACTCACTGGTCACATGGCCAGTGGATGGTGGAGCTTGGAAGAGTGGGGTTCTCTTAACTCTGAGGTCAGATACTCCTGCTTCCAAAGGTCTAAGCAGGATATTAGAAACTTCTTCAAGTGTACACAGCAGAGGGAATCAATGACAGAGAAGTGGCTACCCAGGAGATGGAAGAGTTGAGAAGCAAAACAGAGGAGGGTGAAGCAACTCAGATATAAGCACCAAGAAGGAGACACTATCTCCCCAGGGCTGGAGGGACAGAGGGAAGAGGCAGGGCTGCCAGAACTCAGAGGCTGGAGGGACGGAGGAAAGAGGTAGAGTTGCCAGAACTCAGGGCTGGGGCCCCCTGTGGAAACTGGGGCCACAGTGGGCTTCTCTGGGGGGAGCTGGAGGAAAGGAGGATCTTCCTTGGCTTCTAAAGAAGGCGCCTGTGAGTGGGACAGAGGGGGAGAAATACCCTGGCTTCTTCTTTTCTCCTGCCTTCCAACCTCCCACTAGTTCATGTCATTGGCCAAATGCAGCCAGAAGCCAGCTGATAAGAGAGACTGAGACATGTAACCTGCAGGGGTCCGTTCCCCGTGACAGAAAGTTGAGCAAGAGAAGATAAGGAATGGATTGGAGGATGGACAAACAGGCCCAGGGCTGGCCAGGATACCATCCATATCCATTATTTAATTAACTAATCAATTAATTCAAAAATTATTCATTGAGTATCTCCTGTGTGTCAGGCAGTATGCTAGGCAGTGAGATACACTGGATGCCACTTTTATTCATCATAGGGAAGAGTTTAAGTGGAAGCAACTAGAGGGGGTAGGTGGGAGGTCTAAGTCACCCCTTTGGGTGGGTGGGAGAGTGGGGTGTGAAGTTGGGGAGGGGTTTGAAGCTAGCCTTTATGGAGTTCGTGGGAGCTATCAGACACTTTACATACATAATCTCACTCAATCGTTTATTCCTCAAAATAGCTCTATAGGTCATTATAATAACACCGTCATGATGTAGTATTATTCTTTCCATTTCACAGATGAAGAAACTGGGGCTCAGAGAGGTTAAGCAAGTCTCCCGTGTTACACAGTCTGTAAGTGGCAGAGCTGGGATTCCATCTCAGGTCTGACCCTGAACCCTTACTCTGTTCACACAGTGGGCTGCCCCTGGACCTCCAGCATCTTGCAGTTCTACTCCTGAAGTCTGTGCCAATGTTTGCTCCCCAGCTCCAGCAGTATTCTAGCCCCAGAGAGTGGGAGTTCCTGGGGGACATCCCGCCCAGCAGGGATTCAGATGAGGCCCAGCACCTGACTCTGAGCTCAGGCTGTTAACCTTGTTACCAGTGGTTCCAAAAACTGTAAGCCTTAAAAAAGTGAAAATGCATATTGTGTTTTCACTCAGTGGTCTCACTAATGACTTATTGATTCAAAAATCTCCTTTATTTATTGAATTATGCCTGCCCCTAGGGGGGCTATAGCACTGGAAGCAGAGATTCTGGTTTAAAGGAAAGGGAATTTTTTAAAATATAAAATGAAATTTAAAATCTGAAAGCAAAAATGATTAAAAACAAAACAAAAAGAAACAAACTTATTTCTTCCGGTTAAATATTCTTGAAGATGAAAGGTGCTTCCAACCAACAGAAGATGGTGTTGACCAATCTCTCCTCTTCGTTCATTTATTAAGCAGACATTCACTGAGCACCCACTACGTGCAGGCTTGTTGAAGGGGCTAAAAAGTATTATCAAAATGATACTCACGCTTAGTGGATTTGATAGTGCAGTAGGGGAGACAGACTATACCAGAAGTGGAAATTCAAGATCTAGAAAGTGGGGAACAGAGGGCTTTGTGAAGTGATATGTGAATGAGGAATTAAAAGTGAATAAGGCTTGGCCAGTGGACAAGGAGGAAGGGTCTTTCCACCAGAGGGAACAGCAAGAGTGAAGGCAGAGATCCTGGAAAAGCAAGCACCTTGGGGAAGCTTCAAACAGTTTCGTGTCTTGTGAGCACAAAGTGCGAGGGGATTAGCAATAGGAGGAGAGACAGAGGAGGTGGGCGGGGGTTAGACTATAAAGGGCTCTCCAGGCCACTTTAGGGCACTTAGATGCAAGGAACCACACTGCGCTCTGCAGGGCATCGAAATACAGACTCTATTTTCTGAGACTGTGAAAGGCTATTTTAGTATGAAATGACCAAGATTCATTTCCACATGGGCTAACCTGGGGTAAGTAGGATAAATTTTTAATATGTGATGTGATGTATGGAGCTGTGGGTCAGATCTGTGTTCAGATCTTAGCTCCATCACTTAGCAAGTCAACGATATCTTTTAGCCTTGGTTTTCTTAGTAAAACGGAGCCAATACTATATAGTTCACAGACTGTTGGGAGGATTAAATGAGGAAATGTGGGCATGAAAAGTGATAGGACATTAAGATAATGAAAAGACAAGCCACAGACTGGGAGAAAAATATTTGCAAAGACATATCTGATAAAGGACTTGTATCTAAAATATACAAAGAACTCTTAAAACTCAACAATAAGAAAACAAATAATCCAATTAAAAAATGGGTAAAAGACCTGAATAGACACCCGACCAAAGAAGATATACAGATGGCAAATAAGCATATGAAAAGATGTTCAACAACATGTATGTCACTAGGGAACTGCAGATTAAAACAACGAGATACCTCTGCACACTTATTAGAATGGCCAAAATTCAGAACACAGACAACACCAAATGCTGATGAGGATGTGGAGCAACAGGAACTCTCATTCATTGCTGGTGGGAAAGCAAAATAGTACAGCCACTTTGGACAACAGTTTGGCAATTTCTTCCAAAACTAAATATACTCTTATCCTATGACCCAGCAATTGCTTTCCCTGGTGTTTACCCAAATGAGTTGAAAACTTATGTTCACACAAAAACCTGCACACAAATGTTTATAGCAGCTTTACTCACAATTGCCAAAACTTAGAAAAGGCCAAGACATCCTTAAATATGTGAGTGGGTAAACTGGTATATCTATACAATGGAATAGGATCCAGTGATATAAGGAAATGGGTCATCAAGTCATGAAGACACGGAGGAAACTTAAATGCATACTGCTAAGTTGAAAAAGGCAGTCTGAAAAGGCTTTACATTTCTGGACTTCAAGGTCTAGAAAGTGGGGGAATTGAAGGCTCTGTGAAGCGAAATGGGAATGAGGAATTAAAAGTGAGGAAGGCCTGACCGGTGGACAAGGAGGAAGTCTTCCTATCAGAGGGAAAGAGCAAGAGTGTTTCTAAGTCTACTACACTCTGGAAAAGGCAAAACTATAGAGACAGTGAAAAGATCAGTGGTTGCCAGGCACTTGGAGGGAGGGATGCATATGTGGAACACAGAGGATTTTTAGGGCTGTGAAATTATTCTGTATTATACTCTAATGGTGGATACATGTCATTATAAATCTGTAAATACCATAGACCTGTACAACACAAAGAATGAACCCTAGTGTAAACTATGGACTTTAACCAATACTAATGGATCAATATTGGTCTATCAATCGTAACAACTGTTGTTACAATGATTCAAGATGTTAACAATGGGGGAAATCAAATGTGGGTGGGGGGACAGAATATATGGGAATTCTCTGTACATTCTGCTCAATTTTTCTGTAAATCTAAAACTCCCCTAAAAAAAGTGCTGGGTACACAGCAGGTGCTTAATAAATTGTGGTTGTGGGCTAGATGTGAGGCAGGCAGTGAGATGATGGCAGAGATGATTAGAAACAGTGCTTCCCATTTGCCCTTCGTACCAAATGTGAATCCATCTTTCTGCAGAGGCAAGAGCTATTGCCTGTATTCACTAAAGGGCAGAATGCAGCCACAGGTCCACCAGAAAGGCATTGCAAGAAATAGCAGTGTCCTCATGGTTTATTTATTCCTTCTGGGAGATGCTAATATTATTTTGTGTCCTCTTCTTCTTCTAACTTTATATAATTAGAAGGATAAAAAATTGTGTTTATCCACACACACGGAGAAAGATGGGGCAGCAGGCAATGTGAAGGAGTTTATCCAAGGTAATTTACGAGCAGCCTAGAACGTTCATCATGCCCTATCTACATTTTGCAAGCTTGAAAAACAGCTAATTTGGTACTCCTCGTTTGATATTCAAGACAAGGAGAGGAGTTGAGAAGAGTCATGTAGGGGAGAAGCAAACCCCTCAAGGGTGGCGAGAGAGGAAGGTGCAGGAACCTGGCTCCACCCAGCTCTCAGCTGGGGTGGGAGGTGGCAAGAACTAGCTTGTGGGGAGGAGAGAATGGCTGACGGGCGGCAGATGGGAGACACAGCTGCAAAGACCTGTAGATCCAAAGAGCTTCCCTGAACATAGCTCTAGGGGAACAGAAACGTCGTCCCTCTGGAATCAGTCTGTTCCTCGTAGTTTTAGGACAAAGACCAGTAGATTGCTGGTAAATGTTTTACAAATAGCTCTCCGGAGGAAAAGAAGGCTCTGATCTGTGGTGTCTTCTGATTTCTGTGGTATAAATACTCCCACCATGATGGATTTCAAGCCACCAACATGGCATCCTCTAGCTCACAAAATTCCTGAAAATTTAGCCATCTGCTCTTACAAGCTGGCGTGGAGTGCCAGGACACCATCTGTCACTGGACACAGAAAAAAGCCTTACCACATCCCACATGCTTTGCCTGATCTGATGGTTTGCGATCTACTTCCCCATCCAGACTCATGCCTCCCCTCCTCACACACTACTCTGATAACTGTGCCTTTCTTTCAGTTGCTCAAATACACAATGTCCGTTCTGACATTGCACAGGGCCTTTGCACATACAAATGAATACTCCAAACCCTGTAAGGCTGACAACACCTCATTCTTCAGCTGTCAGCTCAATGCTCTTTCCTCAGGAAGGCTCCTATGATCTCTGCACCCCAGACTCTGATAGCTCCCTGTATTTTTCTTCAGAACTCTTAGAGCAGTTGTATTTCTGTGACTTTCTGATTGACCCATGGCTCCCCTTCACACCCTATTTAAGGAAGGCACCCTATTCACTGAACTCCTCTACAGCGTGTGACACACAGCAGGTGCTCAACAATGATCCGTTCAAAAAATGCGTTCATCTTTGTGTCTGAAAGGCTGAGAGCAGAAGGGGCAGTGCTCCTTGCTTATAACCATACAGTTGATTTTAGGTAACCTGGCCTGGGACCCAAGGCTCTTCCCTCTACACAAGGCTGGCAGAGTATGCCTGGATCCTGTGTTCAAATTCTTCCTCCTCCCATGGCTGACCCCTCACCCCACCTTCCGATCCAGTCTATTCTGCCCCAAGATTAGCAGCCAGTTCAGGCCTTCAGCGGGATGGATGTGAGGTATTAAGTGGGCTCCGGAGGCAAACCTGAGTTCTGTCACTCACTAACCGTATCACCTGGGGCAAGCTACTTACCTCCCCTGGGCCTCAGTTTACCCAACAATAACATCAAAATCATAGCTACCTTTGCAGACCTGTTGCAAGGATTATAAGGGGTAAGATATGAAAGCACCTGGTGCGTTGTAAAAAATCAACACAAATATGAAAATTGTTTTATTATTATTCTAGACCAGTGGTTCTCAAAATGTAGTCCCTTGACCAACAGCATCAGCAAGATGCTGTTAGAACTTGTTAGAACTTGTCAGAAATGCAAATTCTTGAGTCCCAGCCCAGACCAGCTGAATTAGAAACTCCGAGGTGGGGCCCAGTAACATGTATTTTAACAGGCCCTTCAGGAGATTCTGATGCACACCCAGGCTTGAATATTTACCAGAGAGGTGCCCTGGCTATTCACTTCTATTTGTCTTGGGAAAGACCAAAAGATCTTATTGTACTGGGCCATGAGACTAGAGACCTATCTTGAGTTAGGGGTGAGATAGAGTAATTTACCTGTGTGGAGTGCATAAGATGTTCCAGGCACTAGTCTAGAAGCCTTAAGGATGCTATGCCATTTGGTTCTCATTGTAATCCTGTGAGGTATACATAGCATCATCCCATTTTGGGAATGAGAAACTCAAGGCTCCAAGAAGTTTAACAACTCAGGAGGTGGTGTAAGTTTGAGAGCTTCCTTGTTGAGTGGTGGGGTCCCTACCTCTCCTGGAACCCTGAGACTCATTGCCTCCATGCCCCTTCCATGCCAGTTCTGACTCTAACACTGTCCCATCCTATTGTGTTCCCACGCCCACCCCAGAAGAGAGGACTCATTTTCTTCCTTTGCACAGTTCTAACTCTCAAAACAAACCACAGCTCCTCCTCCCTTCCTCCATCATCAAAGGCAACCCAATAAACTGGTCTTCTCAAGTCACATCCCCTTAAAGAGAGAATCACTCCAGAGGGGTGGGTTTGGGGAGAGACTATCATTTGATACATGATGTTCTTTCTTCCTGTCTTCTGGGCACTTAAGGAGGGTAAAGAAAAGGTGCAATTTTTCAGAGAAAAGAGATTTGACTCATTACAATGAATTGTGGAGCTGAAAAATCATTTCCTAGAAGTATTGGAAATGTTAATGCCATCATCTTGCACGAGTGGATGGGGAGGAGGCAGGTAATTCCACCGAGACTGCCTGGTACCTCATTGAAGCTAAAGGTCTGCACATTCAATCTTGATTGAATTACCATTATCAAGAGAGAGGGTGGCTTGGGTGTGAGAGGGAAACAGCCTGACACTCTGTGCACCTCTTCATTCTGCCAATTCCATGCTGGCTGAGGTTGGGCGCTCCCCTCTGCAGGGCCCTGCGAGGAGCTGCTCCAACAGATGAAGCCTTTGGGGGAGTAGAGGAGGCTTAAGCACAGAGGGGCAGAGAATTGAGAGAAATTAGAGGGACGGTGACCCAGCTGATGAGTTCATTGATTCATCCTAAGCAGGCTGTCCAACCCATACCCTACTAAGGGAACTTTCTGAAGAAAGGGGAGAATGTTCCTTATTTGGATTCCTTTGGAAGCAGAATCTGAGACCAAGATTTGAGTGCAAGCACTTGATCTGAGAGGTGATCCCAGGAAACATCAGAAAGAGAATGGGAAGTGAGATAGAGAAAGGAAGGAATCCAATAAGGCGTGTGTCATCAAGTAAGCTATGAATGTAGACAACTGGGGCTTAATCCTGTTAGGGAGCTCCAGGAGATAGTGGGAACACACGCTTCCAAGTTTATTCCTCTCCAAGGGAGCGGGAGCTGGGGAATTTGTACATCCACCCCTGTCAGTCATCAGATGGGGGCTGCTCCTGGGGATTTACTTTCCTGGCACTTTCAGCCTGCCCTGTAAGCAGGAAGAGAGGGCTCTAGTGACCAGAACAAGTCCTCAGAAAAAAAGACATAGGCAGTGGCAGTAGGAACTAGGGTCAGCATGTATGGAAGTGGTGGATGTTGGGGGATATGGCAGGTGACTTTTGTACCAGGATCGGTCTGTAGGGCCCAGGCAAGAGCCATCCTCAGAGTTAGCAAAGGAGAATGGAGGCCCGAGAGCTGGGAACGCTGAACGAGGCACCCATTTTGTCATCCTAGCTCTGTCTTTCCAGGAATCAGCAGAGAAACCGCCGTGAAAAAACTCCTCTGGGTTTGTTTTGAACCAGAATTCCTCCCTGGAAGTGAGAATGGCCTCTCCAAAGAGCTCGTCCCAGTCTGCCATCTGTTCTGAGGTCAGAGGCCTCAGCACATTCTCTCCCAAAATCATGGATGCGTCTTGATGCAGAGAGACTCCTAGGTAGGGAGCACATGGCACCCTGGCAGGCACGAGCCCAGTTCTGCCCTAGAGACTTGCTGTGTGACCTTGGGTAGGGGTTCTACATCTCTGGGCCATTGCTCCTTGCCTGTGAACTCAACGAGGCTAGACTAAGTTTCATCTAGGTTTAAAAGTCTACGCACCAGATTCAGATTCACTATCTATTCACCTTAATTTGCCATTTTTGCAATGGGAGATGAGAAACTGAGGGTCAGAGAGATGAAGTGACCTCAGTCAAGGTCATGCACCAGGTGAAGGGCAGAACTGAGACTAGCACTCAGGTCTGCCTGACTCCATGTCCAATAAACCTATACATCTGTTGTCTTAGACTAAGGGGAAAGAAGTCTCAGAAAACGTCCCAGGTATCTTGTTTGCCCTTCAGACCCTCTCTCCAGCCTTCTGCACCTGGCCCCCTATCCAGGCGGCTGATGTCTGTGGACAAGACTGGAGGTTCTCAACCTTGAACGTGCATCAGGCTTACCTGGAGGCTTTTCAAAACACAGATTGCTGGACCCCACCCTCAGAATTCCTGGTTTGGTAGGTCTGGGGCGCAGCCCAAGAAAGATTTCTAATAAGTTCCCAGGTGCTGCTGCTGCAGGGACCACACTTCGAGAACCACTGAACTAGGCTCACTCGTCCTCTGGCATCTGGCCGGGTTTAGCCCATGGAGAGCACAGGCAGGAGACTGGACGGAGGGGGCACTCCTTGCTTCAGTTCCCTTTGTTGAGGTCATGATGGGCGGGCGACAGCGCCACTGAAGGTCGCACCTCTGGTCAGGTCTTCTCTCTTTCTCCGCATCCTGGTAACCTCTCCCACTGCATCCTCTGTGGGTGGGGATGCTAGTTAGCCCCAGGGTTCTGCACTATCCCTTGTAGTCTCTCTACACCTAGTTCCCACCTTTATAAGCAATCTCTTGAATAAATTCTCCTCAAATCACCCTATTTGAGGGTCCCATCTGTGTCCTGCTGGGACCCTGACAGATTCCAGAAGGCAAGCCTCATTTTATAAAACTTGCAACTCCAGAGATCACTTCCCCTCCTCAGTGTCCTTTCCTTCCTGCCAATTCAGGAAGCACCCTCTAGAACTTCCACGTGGGGAGCGCTTTGGTATTCTTGAAATTTCCTGTGTCTGCAATTTCTGCCCCAAAGCTACTTGAAAGCAAAGCACTCTTTGCACATTTCCCTCATTGATTTCCTTCCCTTTCCCTTTCTTTCTATGTACACTCCCTGGAAACCCCACAGTCCCTATTACTAACTTCTAAACAGAAGCATTTGGAAGAAAGGGCTTATTTAGCCAAGGTTTTGCTCTCATTCTTCCTCTTGCAGGCGGTGCCCTCCCTCCTTCTCGTCCCTTCCATCTTTTCTGTTCTTCCTGGCCTGGGCCTTTGTCCACCACTCCAGCCTCTCAGTGCTCTGGGTTCCTTAAGATGCTAATCACACCCAGTGTTCTTCTTGTGCCAAGAATATTTCTATTTATCGAGGCACGGCACACTTTGCCTTTGGGAGGGACACACACAAGGGCAGGAACACTGTTCATTCCTCGGGGCTGTTTCTCTTTTACCTTTCTCATTTCCATTCCAAGACTTTTTTTTTTTCCCTTGGTTCCCCTTTATGTCTTCTGCTGCTTTTGAATCCACTGGTTAGTTCAGCACCGTCTCCTTTCAGTACTGAGTACAGACCTGCTCCAGCCCTGATCTGTTGCAGAATTATTAACCCTTAAATTAGAAAGGAGATTCAGGTTTATTGAGGCCCCTCAAGATGATATCACTAGGTGTTTGAATTCCCTCGACCTCCATTTGGGTTTCCCCAGAACTAGATGTAAGAGGAGGATTCCAGCGCAAGTAGTTTATATGGAGGAGAAGGGGATACCAGTAGGAAACAGGAGGAGTAAGACAGCCAAGAGAAGGTAGACTGGAAGGGGTGAGTTTTCAAGCGCAGTAAGACTGTGGGCAACTGCAGCCTCCTCCCCAGAGAGACTCTGGAAAAAGGTTTAGAACACCTGCCCGCCCCCCCACCTGCCCCGCAGTGGGAGGGTAAGGAGCTGGGCTATTTCATGGTCCAGGGAGAGACTGCCTTGTGCAAGGACAGAGCATCCTTGCCAGCTTTGGAGAAAGTCCTGGGTAAAGAGATGCAGACAGGGCAGGACTAAGGCGGAACAAGTGAGCACCTAGGACACACACTTTAACGAGGCACTCGTCCTCAGGGTCGTGCAAATGCAGGGTCAACAGCTGCGACTGGGGCATCCTTGAATGTTGCATGCTGGGTGCCTTGCCCGCCTCCCCCTCGTCCTGGCCCTGGATATGGGTATTACCAGATGGTGTTACTGCACAGCAAGGTGGTGAGGCCGTGGGTGTGGGTGGGACACTGACAGCATCTTCTGTACCCCCAATGATGGAGTTCTAATCCCCCTTATTGTTTTTTCTTGCTGCCTGGCATCCTGCCTTTTCAGATGCAGCTCTCAGAGGGATGGAATTGTTTTCTTCCTTTCCCTCTGCGTCCCGTCTCTACACTCTCTTCATCAGGCTCAGCATCTTTCCCTACTGGAATATCATTGTTCCAGGTGTCGTCCTGGTCCAGCCTCCTCCATCTAGCCCTTATGGGTGTTCTCTATTTTATTTGGGAAGCCAGAATGGAAAGACCCACTGCTCAAGCTCTTCAGGCTCTTGCTGAGTCTGTGCTTTCCAAGATTTAGTTCTTATTTACTGAGCACCAACCATATGCCAGGTTTGGGGAAACATGAGTGCAAGATAGTCATGGTCCTGCTGTCACAGAGCATCTAGTCCAGTGAGGGAGTCAGGCAGTCAACAGAGAGTGGTCCAAATGCCTCTCAATCACAATGATGACAAGGGCTAAGGATGAGAAATGTATCATGCTCTAGCAGTGAATAATGGAGTTTTGATGAAATTCGAAGAGTCAGAAGGATTCTCTGAGGAAGTAATGACTGAACTAAGATCTGAAGAATAAGTAGAACTTAGTAGGGCAAAGAGAGGAGGGAAGGGCACTTTGATAGAACAGAATGTGCAAAGTCCTTGTGGCATGGATGAGCATGGAAAACTCAATGGACTGAATGAAGGCCAGTGTGGCTTCACAGAGGAGACCGTGATGGAGAGGACACAATGTGAAGCGGGACTGGAGAGGCAGCTGAGGGCTGTGGATAAGGAGTGCTTGAGTGAAGGGAAGCCGTCTGAGGGTTTTCAGCAGGAAAATGACATGGTCCAATTCATGTTTTGAGGAGGTCCCTCTGGCTTCTGTCAGAGATCAGACAGATAGAAAGTTGGGAGCAAAATCAGATGTGGAGCAACCAGGAAGGAGGCTGGACCGGTGAGAGCTGATGCTGGCTCAGGCAAGGGTGCTGAGTGCAGAGGGTGAGCGGTGGGAGGTCCAGATACATGCACAGCTTTGCTTCTCACCATCGGACCCCGCAGGCTTTGGCCCAGATACCAGCCTGGGTACCAGCCTGGATAGCCCCATCTCTCAGGGAGGCAGGGTCTCTTCACTGGGCTCTAGTCATTTCATTTTTCTTACCTGCCCAACACCCCAGGAGGAAGACCCTGAGAGCTAATGCCTCCTTATAGAGAGCGAGTGTCAAATTTATGCTCATTTGACAGAGAGAAGACTAAGGTTTAGCATGATCCCCAAGATGTCGTGGCTTATAATTTAGTGGACCCTACCTGAACTCACAGTCTGATGGGGGGAACAGACAAGAAAGCAGATATTCTAGGGCACAGTATGCACAGTGCTCGAGCAGAGGATGGTCAGAGCGAGCAGCCACCTGTGCCTAGAATGGGAGCTCCCTGGGAGCACAGACTGAGGGTCCCAGTGCCCAGCTCAGGGCCTGGCTCAGAGGAGGCACACACATCGTAAGTCTTAATACACACTTCCTGATGGATTGAACATCTCTTTCCAACACTTCCCTTACAAGAAATCCTGCTGTCTGCATTACTATCTTCCAAGACACAAATTACAAATGTTTTCTAATTAGTTCTACCATTCACAGCCCATTCCTAAATCAGCACAGGAAACAGCTAAGCTAAAACTTCTGCCTCTTTCTTCCTTTACAAGCTGCCTGTAGCTTACGCTTTCTTCCTCCAAGCTTTTTCTTAGGCAATGTCTAGACAGTTAAACAAAACAAAACAAAACACGGAACTGTGCTAGAAATAATTTGTTATTCAGGATTTTTTTTTTCTCACTGAACTGGGGTACCCTGAGAGCTGAGACCAAGGAATGCTATGCACCCAACTGGTGAGATGTGAAAAGGTCCAGGCTGGCTACACTGTGGCAGACAAAGGCTGTTGTAGACTCCTGTGCTAATCAGAATATATGCTTAGCATTTTGTATGGGGTAACTCTGCCCTCTCTGTTATGTTGCTTCGAAGGCTGTACATACCAATATTTGGCAGTGACAACACTTGTGTGTAACCTGTGCATGGTCTTCAGTTCTATGGCAGTCTCCTCTGAGAAATCAACACTATGTTCGAGTCACACACAACTATTGTTACTGCCTTTGTTTAGGCCTCATCATCCCTTGCTGGGATATCTGCAGTAGCCTTCTAACTGGTCCTTCTGCCTCCAGCCTCTCCCAATCTAACCCACCCTCCCAATCAGCTATCCTAGTGATCCCTCCAAAACAGACATCTGATCACGCCCTACCCCTCCCCAACCTGGCTTATTCCATGTGCCCACATGGGGATTCAGTGAATCCTGGTTAAAATAAGGTGGAAAGATATATCCACACTGCTCATCAGTGACTCTAAGGAAGTGACTCTATGGCTAAGAGTAATGGTGCCAGGCACTGTGCCAAGGGCTTTATGTACGTTTTCCCAGCGATTCTCTATTATTTTCATCATTTTAAAGGTGAGGGAACTGAAGCTTAGCGAGGTCAGGTACCTGCTCAGTGCCCCACGGCTGGGATAAAAGCCGAGGCAGTTTGATTCCAGAGGGTTCTAACTACTCTGCACCACTGCCTTTATCAAATCACACACAAGGGTAGCCTATAGGAATGCTAAAACTCATTGTTGAGCAAAAGTCAGTGTCCTTTCATGCCTCCCCTAGCTCCGCACAGAACATGCTTTCTGCCTGCAGGCTCAGTGCCACCAAATGCCTGTGCCAATGCAGGCCTGGAGTGGCACACACTCACCTTAGAGCCCCTGTCCCATTAGCAGTGGGGTCTGACAGAAGTCATAATGCCCTAAACCCTGTCTCTTGTGTGACCAGAGTAGTCTTGGGTTCTTTTGAGCCCTGAGCTGGCTGCTCCCCAAACCCTCAGGCATAAGTGAGAGTTTCTGGCTCCTTCTGAGCATCAATTCTTGCTTGGGACTCTACATTCTTAGAGTAGCACTGTTTTCTTGCTAGATGTTCTCAGCTCCTTCCTCATGGGCTGGATCTTGCTCCTCATCCCAAATTGCTGCCAGGGTGGTACTCTGAATTACAGGAACTGCTGGGAACACAGGAGAATCATTTTGGCTGAGCTTCCTCCCCAACCTGAGGAATTCTTGACTGGGCAATGCCAGGCAAGACCCAGCCTTCAGAGCTCCCTGGATCTACTCTGCCTGGACCCAGCTCCCCTCCTGCCCCCTCTGGTTGAGATGAGCCAGGCTCTCTCATCTAGGCCAGGTAGGACAGGGAGGCTGAAAGAGAGCTCCCAGCTTGGCATGTGGACCTAAAGCTGGAAACATCAAGGATTATTCGATAACAAATTCCAGATAAATAACAGTAATAGCTTCTTTTACTCTATGTCCCCAAAGCCTGGGGCCCTCCCAGCAGGGCACCTACAGGATATTATGTTCCCGTATCGATTCTTATTGCGGTTTTCATCCTCTTTGGCTGTGTCCCACGAAGCTGTCTGCCCCTCCGGTAAGGCCTAAAAAAAAAAGGACGGAATGGTTAGAATGGTCTGAAATAGGAGTTTTATCCAGGTGTAGATGAGCCAACGGGGAAAGGGAGACCCACTGTGACGAGTCACTTAGTATAAAGGGCCGTCCGTTCTTGGGTGGGACCTGGAGAGAACGTGGACTCAGTCCCTCCATGGACTTATTCACTTGTTCATTGAATCAAATGCTATTGATGTCTTCTCTGTGTCACGAGCCCAAATCTGGTCCAGTAGGGGAGTCATTTGTCCATTCATGTACCCATTCACTCACTTTATTGAGTCTCTAATAAGTTTTTGTCACTGTTATACGTACTCGGGATACACTGAAAAAGACAAAGTCCCCCTTGAGCTTCCAGTCAACTGGGAGATGCAGCAAATGAACAAGCAAACACACATAATTTTAGATAGTGGAAAATGCCATGAAGAAAAGAAAGTGGTGTAAAGGAATAGTAAGGAGGGATGAAAATTATTACAGATTACACAGTCTGGGAGAGCTTCTCCAAGAAGCTAACATTTAAGCTAATTCCTTAATGATGTGAAAAACCAGTCATGCCAAGAAAAGTAGGAAGAGCTTTCCAGGCAGAGGGAATAGCAGGTGCAAAGATGGTAACCCAATGGCCATATTCACGGATGAGACAGGGGAGAGCAGTGTTGGGAGCATCTGGAGATGCTGGGAGAGTTCACGTTATATAAGGCATTGTGGTCATGGGTAACGAGTTGGATATTGTTCTAAGTGTGATAGGAAACCATTGGAGGGTTTTGAGCAGAGCAGTTAGTTGATCTGATTTATGTTTTACAAAGTATTCTGGCTCATGTGTAGAACACAGGCTCTAGGAACCCCAGGAAGGAAGCGAGGAGATCAGTTAGGCAGTTGTTCCAATAGTCCAGGCAAGAGATGATGGTACCTTGGACCCCTGTACCAGGATGGTGCCAGTGGATGTAGTGAGAAGTGATCATTTTCAGTTGAATATTGCAGATTTTGGTTTCCCCGAGAAAGAGGTTCAGAAACAAGGGTTCCAGAATAAGATTTTATTTGGAAAGCAGTCCTAAGGAGCATGGGTGGGAGAGTGGGGAAGTGAGACAATTCAGGGAAGGAAGTCAGTATAGGGTACATCAAGGGGCAAGTTACCACTGTGTGCACCTGGGGCTTAATCCCACGGGCCCAACTCCTGCCTCAGAGTTGTCTCACCAGAGGGAGAAGGGGGTTGGGGTATTTACCCAGCAATTCCCATCTATCGGTGGTTGAAGACGACTCTTAGGAACTCCTTCGGCACTTCTGCCATGCTCTGTAGGCAATGTGTCACATTCTTTTTGGAGGAAGTCCTCCAGGCAAAAAGTCATAGGTGCCTCCAGGAGGCAGGCATTGGTTGGGCATGCAAGGGAACAGTGAGTGTAGAGGGGACATGGGCAGGGTACCAACATGGCTACTGCAGATGTGGACTATGAAGGAAAGAGAGGGGTGAAAGCTGATGCCCAGACTGTTGGCTTGAAGTGCTGAATGGAGAGTCGGGTCGTTTACTGAGATGGAGAAGAAATGGATGGGGGAGAAATAGGATTGGGGAGGCAGGAATTAAGTGTTGTGTTTTGGGTACATGAAGTGCTTAGAACAGTGCCTCGCACTTGCTGAGGACTGTGTGCTTCTTAACATGTTCAAAACAATAAGAACAGCAGCAGCGGCGGCGGCCACATTTGAGATGACCACTTGACATCCAAACTGAGATGCTGAGTAGGAAGCTGGACATGCAGGTTCTAAGTCAGAGTTTGGGGAGAGAAGAGATGGAAGTCATCAGTTTAAGAGGAGACAGGCAAGTAAACAAGCATGTGGAGTGATTTAGCAGAGTTACGAGCCAAGTGTTATGGAAACACAGTGGAGGGTGGAGTCCATTATCTCATAGAGAAGGAAGATGGGCATTGAAGGGAGCAGGAATAACTAGAAAAGCCACAGAAGCATCAAGGTCGGGCCGCGCTTTGATTACCATCCCCACCCCGCCTCGGTAGAACAGGCTGAATGCCCCATTCATGCCCCTGCATTGCTCCTGGGACTGAATTTGCAACATCTTCAGTCTACTCAGCTCCCTGTCAGCAGTGCAGGGGAGACGAGCTTCCACTCATCTTAATACACCAGCCTTGCCTTTGCCCACCTGTTTCTTACCGGGTCCATCCTAAGCAAGGAGGAGTCTAACCTGGCTGGTCAGAAATTCAGCCATTCAGCGGTCTATGTTTTACAAGCAGGCAGGACTACTGTCTATTAAAGCTGAGCCCATGCATGACGCCCCCTTCCTTGTTTCCAGTCTTCCAAGTGTTAAGCCAGCCTGGGTGGGTCTTCTTCTAGGGCAGGGGTTGGCAAACTTTTTCTGTAATGGGCCAGATAGTAGGTAGTTTGGGCTTTGTAAGCCACATAGTTTCTGTCGTAGCTACTCATCCTCAACTCTACAGTTGCAGAGTGGCAGCAGTCCCAGACAAAATGCAAACAAATGGGCACGGCTGTGTTCCAATAAAACTTTATTTACAAAAACAGGCATTGGGCTGGATTTAGTCTGTGGCTGTAGTTTGCCAACCTTTATTCTAGAAGCATGACCACGATCCTTATCTATCAGTGTTGAGTAGGTAGGTTTGGTGCCCATTGTGCTACCTAGCCGCTCCAGATTGAATGGAAATGGGGTGGGAAGCCCTTGTCTGGGCTAAGCCATGTTCTCCAACTTAGTTTTGCCCAGGGTCTGAGGTTGGGGTAATAGAGTGCCTTCTCAGCTATTAATTGATCAGAATCTTGTTCTTTGTGTGTCAGAAATCCTTAGACTGGCATCTTGTAGGAGAAGCAGAATAGGTGCTAGGTTCTAGGCACCAATCTCTGTCCTAAATCTGAGGGTAGAAAAAGTGCTGTGGAGTTAGGAACGTATTCATTTTATAAAGGGAAGCCTTGTCTCTCCTTTTTCTCTTCCTCCTTTTCTTCCTCCTTGTTATAATTGACCATCTCCTTGCATCCCTGTTGCCACCAGCATAAGCCATCGTTAGACTGCAATTGGTTCTTGCTTTTGCATGTAACTCTTAGAACTGAGACCCCAGCCTCTGGCCTCATCCTCTCACCTCAGCCAGGTAGCTCCAGCTCCTTCAGGCAACTTGCCAGGTCTATAATATTCCTGGTTCTCTACAGGGGTGGGGTGTGTTTGTCTCAGTGGTAGCGCTGGATTTCTCCGTGTTCAAGCTGATATTCTGAGGGTGGATTTTCTCCCTGAAACCCTTGGTGACAAAGGTCATCTGTGCATCCAAACATATCCCCCTGAAAGTGGTGTGAAGCAGAGAATAGGATGCTCCAAATGTTTTCATACTAATTGTTTTTGGGGAAAAAAAATCTGTTGACACCCTACTATGTGCCAAGGTTCAGGTTACAGTGAGCTTAAGGTTTTGTTATGGTTGCACACTAGAATCATCTGGGGAAGCTTAAAAGCTCCCAAAGTCATGACTCTACCCCAGACCAATTAAATCAGACTCTCTGGGATGGGACACAGGCATCAGCACTATTTAAAGCTCCCTGGGTGATTCTAATGTGCAGCCATGATTCTTTCACACAGTGAATTTACCTGGAGCAATACTTTCCCATGAGCCTCCTCACTGGTTTCTCTGGCTTTGTTTTTGTTCCCTGCAATCCATTCTCCTCTGTAATCAGAGAGCTCTTTACAAAATGTGAATAGGACCCAGTTACTCCCCTTGCCATTACCTTCAGGATAAATTCCAAGCTTTTTAACATAAGGTCCTTAATGACTTCACCCCACATTCCCCTCGAGCCTCATTTCTTGCTCTTCTATCAATATTCCAATGATAAGGAACTACATGCAATGCCTCAGTTTTAGGTATTTGAAACTTCTGAGGCTTTACACATGCTGTTCCCTCTGCCTGAAATTCTCTTCCACCCAAGTCTACCTGGTAAGCTCCCATATATTCTTCAAAACCCAGTTGAAGCATCTTCTCTTTTGTGAACCCTTCCCTGCTTATCCTCCCACCACCCCACAGCACCCCCAGCTAGTCAGTCACTTCTTCTATTATTAGATGGACTCCTTCACATCTGATGACTTGAATGTCTTGTCTTCCAACTTGGTGATGGGTTGATCCAGGGAAAGCGTATCATCTTATTCATGTCTGTATCTTCAGAACCCAATACTTGCTTTGTACTTCATATGTGCTTGAATTACCCCTTTTGAATGAATGAATGGATGGACAGATGAACAAATGAGTGAGGTGGCTCCTGAGCATTCAGAGGGCAAAGATCCTAGCATCTCAAGGTGTCCGTGACATTGAAGGTCATCTAATTGTATTCCCTTCCACTATGGTCTTCTAGGCAGCTGGTAAGCTGATCCATGGCATCTGTTACTTGGACACCCTCAAGGACGAAGAGCCCACCACCCCACGAAGCTTCCTGCCTCACTTTTGGACGATTTGTTAGACAGTTTTTTCTTGCCTCTGCTTCCACGTGCTTTGCTTTTGCCCTGCTCCCTGGGGCCCCACAGAATAAGCATGCACCCTCTGAACTGCGACACTGCAGAGATTTGATGAAGGCCCCTGTGCACCCTCAGAGTCCTTCAATGGCACAGCATGGCACGGGCCATGCTCTTCAGGACACACCCTGCATGTAGATATCCTTTAAAATCCCAAACTAAACAACACAGTTGTGATGAGTGGCACTTCTCTGGGAAACCACGCAGGCCCCTGCCACAGCCCCGGGAGCCTCTGTCTCCCCCTGGTGGGCGCTGAAGGGGAACGTGTGGGCCTGGGGGCTGAGATGATGTTGACAAAGGCAGAGGAGGCAAGGCCTCATAGAGCCACGCGGGAGGGAGCAGTAATGATCCCCTAACTGGCAGGCTTTGATCACACATCCATCTCCCTTTTAGGGAGCAGGAATCTAATAGGGGATAATCTCTTGAAGGAAAAAATTAGGGGGGGTAAAAGTATGAAAGGAAGACTCATCTCCATCTTCAAAGTGAGCCAGCCGAGGGGCATTATTTTTACATTAGTGGCTAGTTACAGTAGATTGACCAAGGAATGGTGGCAGTCATTAGGAGCTAATCACATTCTTTTGAAACCAAAAATTGCCACCTCATTATATTCATCCATTATCGATCTCCGCTTTCCTTTTCTCATTCTCTCCTCCTTAGGGTGTTCAGCCCTATTTTCACTCTTTTTCTCTGAGTGTGGACACATTCCCTACTCTTCAAAAATGTTGCTTTTCTAAGGCAGTCATTTTTCTTTAGTCCTAAAAGATGCTTTTGGGGATGTCCACATTCCTGCAGGGCTGAGGTGAGGCAGAATTCTCAAACGTCAGATCTGGAAGGATCTTTGGAGAAAATTATTGCCTCACTTTACAGATCAGCAAAGTGAGGTCCAGAAACAGGAAGCGACTTGCCCAAGAAGATATACTGAGTGTGTCCATCTCCCCTCCCCCGCTTCCTTCCATAGCGACCATCTGAGAGCTGGGCACCGTGCTAGGTCCTAGAAATAAAAGCAACAGACACGGCAGAGAAGTTCTTATGAACTTTAAGTTTTGGTTGTGGGAAAGTGCAGACAATAAACAAACAAATGAGATAATTACTGTTATAACCAGTGCTATAGAGGTAATAAACACGGTGCTGGGACAGACAGTGACTCAGGACAAAGGACTAATTTAGAGAGAGTAGACTGGGCAGGACTCTGCAAAGGTGACATTTGAGAAGGAAAAAGCAGCCTCTGACTTCTAGGAGCTGGCCTGGCACTCACAGCTGGACCTCGGTGTTCTTCCCTTGAACATATACAATTTCACAGAAGGCCAACATCAGAGCCCAGGATGGGGCAAGATAAACACATGACCACTCTTTAGTCCTATCTAAACACAAATAAAAATATCGACACTGTTCAATCCAAAAAAACGACCAAAGATCCCCATATCCTGGCTAACAAGAGACCACTGCTTCTTAGACAATTACAGCTTTAACCTCTATCTCATGTTCCCTTCTTATAGTTAAGATCTATTAAGGTACCAGATCTCACCACTTACTAATAGTGTCCAATCCAGAATAAAGCCCCACTTCCTTAAACACTCTCCCACATCACCTCACACAGCCTGCATCCTATGAGTCCTTTCTAGCATCGTCTTCCTGAGATGTCCCACAGTTCCTAAACCCAGCTTGTTCTACTGCAGGTGTGTTCTTATGGGTCTTTCATTGACACATTTGCGCTGAAAACTAAGTGAGGAGCAGAAGCCAGCCATGGCAAGAGCTCGGGGGAGAATGTTCCAGGCTGAGTGAAGAGCGAGTGCAGAAGCTCTGAGATGGAATGAGCATGATGTCTTCTAGAACTTGATGGAAGGCTCTCCAGAGCCAAGAGAATAAGAGTGAGGGAGTGACACATGATGTGGATGGGGAGGGTGTGGTGTTCAATCAAACCCTTGTGGGCCATGGCCAAGAATGGCCATTTTAGTCTAAGTCAATGGGAATGCGTTGGACGTTTTTTAAAATGTGAGGCTGAGCCACTACCAGCATCATGACAAGCGGCTAAGAGCACTTGTCTCTTGTAGACAGGCTTCACAGACTTTAGGAGAAAATTATCATCCGGTGCCTGCCCCAGACTAACTCTCCCTGTGGTTGCAACCCACTCACTCACCTACCACTCTCCCTCCCAGCCACAGAGCTGAGGCCTCCTGGAGCCGGTGGGGGCTCAGACCACGGGAGTGCAAGTCACAGGCTTCTTATGCCTTGCTGTGCTGAGTTAGTCCAAAGGACTGTGCAACCTACCTCAGTTTCCCCACTTCATACTTTAATTCCCTGCTAGAACTGAGAATTGTCCCTGATGCTTGCTTGGCCGATTCCTTCTTCTACCTGTTGTTTTGGGCCTACTGAGATAAAGGGTCCTTCCCGAAGCTTGCCATCCTTCTTTGGACACTCTTCTTTGCACCTAAGCCTTTTTGAGTTATTCCTCAAATAATGAGATGTCAGAACACAGAGCTTCCAGGAGCAGCTGGCCTCTAATCCAAGGCTGAGGGCATCCTGGTCCGTTTTGTTTGCTTGCTCACCAATTATCCTCAGCAGATTCTGTCAGCTATGATGCCTCTCTCACTCCTATTCAATTGACTATATCCCTGGAGATAATTGGATGTGATATGCCCTGGGGTGCAGCAAAACCAGGCCCAGGGAATGCTGATTAAGCAGTTCCTAGCTGAGGCTTCAGGGCACAGCTGAGGGCCTGCTTCCTCCATGATCAGTCCAGACTGCCAGGATTTCCCCACACCTCTGCCCACCACCATGCTCTTCTGGTGGAGGGAAGATGCCAGAGAGTTTTCACCAAGGAGGCACCATTTTACCTGGGTCTTCCGTTCATTTATATTGTCAAGAAATCCCTCTCATCCACTAACCTTGTGTGTGAGTCAGGGAAAAGGGAGGGCTTTGCCAAAGGCAGACAGTCTAGAGCGTTTGGATGTTTTTTCTGCAAGTCATTTCACCACTCCTAGTCTCAGTTAACTTTCCTGAACACTGAGTCAATACCGCGCCTTTCAGGTTAGGGCTGGGGAAGCATCTGACTACGCAGAGAGGGCATGGGGGAAGTTTTTCGCTAAGGAACTCTTATGTATTCCAATCATGCTGGTGTTTACATGACTCTATGCATTTGTTAAAATTCATAGAATTGTACACACCCCGCAAAATGAATTCTTGGGGTGGCTCTGGCAGAGGCCAAGCTTTCAACAAATGCCTCCTTCTGTGCTGAAAAGCAAACATCTTAGGGATTATAAATGTGGACAAAGAAGGCAGGAGAGGATGACTAATGACATCTACTCAGAGTGGCATCAGGAGAGCAAATATTATTGTGCACCATGTCACTAAATAGACGGTAATGTATGAATTCTGCTGGGAAGCTAAGTAGAAAATCAGATCGCAGCAAGATGTGGGTATTTGTCTGTGACAGGAGCTTTGATCAAGGCAGGATAGTTGAGTGTGTGTAGAGTCACAAAGCACCCTTTAAAAGAGCCCCTTAAAAGCTACAAAGTCTTTTTTAAATGACAAATTTTAGGCCAGCAGTTCTCAAACTTTGGTAGGCATCCAAATTTCCTGGGGAATTTGGTAAAATGCAGAGGCCTGGATCCTCTCCTGCATCCATGAGCCTGTGTCTCAGTGTTCTTTACTAATTCTCCAGGTCATTCTGACACACATCACTCTTTGCCAACCACTGTTTTAGGCAGTAAGGTAGATGGAAACAGCAAATTCCTAGGGGAGACTCAACCTGAAATGTAGAGAGATACTCAGTGCACCTGTAGAGACTGCCCACGGGTGTGAGGGTCTTCCTGTGTTGGGGTCTTTCTTTAAGAAATACTGCCTTTTTTTTCCTCAAATGGAACCATTCTTAATCACAAAGTTTTTCACCAGGACTTTGCATTTCAATTAATATTTAGTATTTATACACTATTCTCCAGATGCTTCAGAGAAGAGAGATGAGTAAGACCCCATCACTACTTTCAAGAAGCCTAGAGTTTAATGGAGAAACTCATGCTAGGGTACCTCTATTCCTCTCAGCTCTGAGCCTATGATTTGGAGCAGCCCTGTATCCCATTTCAGGCTGCAGACTCTGGTCCCCTCCACACATTGTCTCCATCTTCGCTCATGAGTTTCTGGGTGGCTGTCTCTGGGTCAACAGCTCTCCTCTGAATTTGAAGTTGGCTAGAGTTAAGGGGCAGACTGTCAAAGGCTGTGACTATTACCTTGTTAATTCTGCTCAGGGAAACTGTACAAGTGGCATAAAATTCTCATTTATCTCACAACTAGTTTCATTTTCATTTCTCTTTTCCTAGAGGCATCTCTATGTCCCTGAAGAGCTGGATTGCAACATTTCAATTCTTTTATGTGTCCAAGACCCTGAACATATGGTTCCCTCTGTCACACATACTTTTCCTCTACCTGACTTTCTTCTACTTTTCTTAAACTTAGTGCCTCACGTTTTGTGAAGCTTCTGATTCATCTTGGCAGCAATAACTGACAAAAAGCAAAAATAAACAACAACAACAAGAAAACCTGCATTCACCCTGGACCACCCTTACTTAGGTGTCTGCAAAGCATTTTAACTAGAGTTCTGTTATGTAGTTACATGGTGTGGTAAGATCACGAGATTCCTTTAAAGTAGTGTTTTCACTTTATTTAGCTTTCTAACTCAGTGCCCAAAACAGTGTAAGGTACACAGTAGGTACTCAATAAGTGTTTCTGGCCAAATGATGTAGAAGCATATATTATCAGGCTTCAGAAGTCCACGCTATGAAGTCAAACATTTCACAAAAGATGAATTAGGGACCCAGAGATGGAAGAGCCTTGTCCAAAACCACCCAATATGTCAGCAACAGACTGAGAACTGGGTCTTGACTCTGGGTCAAGGGATTTTTCTGTGGTACCACCTGAGACTTGCTCAATTGGTTGGGGATGGTTCCCATATTAAATTCAGAAAATATTGTTTGCTAGGTTATAAACAGAATTGTAAGTGGAAAAATAAAAATAAACCCAAAGAAAAAGACTGAGTTAATACTCCCCTACATGAGCTCTTTCCTGCTAGAAAGACTTCCAAGTCTGAAACCCCATGGGTTACTGATGTCTTTTGGCCATCTCCTGGAAATGGCCCATTTTCTCCTTATTTTAATCCATGGCGGCTGGGGTGAAATGAGCAAGTGGAGTCCCAATCTTTCTATTTTGGTCATTGTGAATTCCCAGAATTGGAGAACAACCATGGTTGCCCCTTTCATGTTTGGGCATCCGCCACTAATTCCCATGCCCCTACCCAGAATCACTTCTCATTTGCAAATTGAGTAGCTGGATCAGGATCTCTCAGGGGTCACCTGCAGTGGGATGTTCTGTGACTTTGCTACCAATTGAGGATAGAAAAAGTTATGGGAAAAGCAGAAGGTCTACTCTGCCCCTGCTCTGGTGGCTCTGAGCAGAGAAGGAGGCACATTGGGTGACCTGAAGCATTCATCTCCATGGTTACACCCCATCAGGAGGCTGCCCGTCCACCATCACCCACAGGTGATTAAGAGAAAGATGGCAACACCAGCCTCACCCCATAAAAGCCTCACCGCATAAAAGCCACGCACGTGGCATGTCCGCCCAGATAGAACTGGAAAATGAACAAATGTTTGCTCTTCATTAGGCTGCATCATATTCCTCACAGCTGCTCCTTGTTGCCTTAAATAGTCTTAATGGAGCTGTAATAACCAGATACCTTCTGGTTGCCCTACTGGGCTCATTCTACTCATTATGACAACAGACTGCCTGGATTGGATTGGAATTATCATGTTTCCTTTCCTTCTTTCCATCACAAAGTCACCTCTTTCTGTTGTCCCTCATCTTCCCCAATCCTGTTACTTTTCTGACCATGATGATGGCCAGGGTTACAGAGCTCACAGACAACCCTACTCTCAAGCCAACATCTGTTAGCATTTACTGGCATGCTTAGGGTTTTTGGTTTGTAACTGGGAAAGGTGGGAAAATTTGGGCTGCGGATTGGGAGGAGGGAAGATGCTATGGTCCAAGGTCACATGCAGAAGTCCTTTGACTTTAGTGTGGCTGTGTTTCATCAGCAGGGTAGATTTGAGGGCTCATCACATGCGTCCATGGGCATCAGATGTGACCAGCAGCAAGCACAGCAGGTGAGGTGATGGGTCTGTGGGCACAAGCAGGGCATACACTGGGGACTCATGGGCCTCCTTACACAGCATCTCACAACCTTGAAAGTAAATTATAGTCACCTGGAGACCTTAGACAGTACTGACCCCTGGATCCCACTCCCGGGGATTCTGACTTAATTGGTCTGAAGGATGGCCTGGGCACTGGTGTTTTTAAAACTTCCCTAGGTAATTCTCAAGTGTAGGCAAGAATGAAAACCTTTAAGACTCAGAAATATACGGCAGGTGCACTTAATTTGCCTTAGGCCTCCTTGAGTTCTTAGGAACCCAAGGCCCCTGGTCAATCATGGTTGCTTGGACTTGAGACATAACTACGGGGGTGGTAGTTTCCGAGAGTGGGGTCCAGTGGGACTATCAGTAGGCGGGAGATCCAGCTGGCCTGGACAATTTGTTTCTACCACAACTCCCAAAATATCACAGACAGAAGCGCTCTTTGGATCACTTTGACCAACCCCCTCGCCCTCATTGCATATATATGGACGTGGAGGCCCAGAGAGGGAGAGTAACCTGCCAAGTTCACCCAGACACCTAATGAAAGAGATAAGACTGGAATGTAGGTATCTTGACTCTCAATTCAGGGCAGTTCACGTATTACTTCAATTTACTGAACCTAAAATATGTATTGAGAGACTCAAGTTTACATGCTAAGGAGAACAAGCTGATTTTATGGCTCTATATGAAAGAAGGTGTGTGGGCATATCTGGGCTCTGGGCCCAGTCTCCTGGTTCAGGCAATTCCATCTTTACCTTGAATTACTGTCCCAGCCGCCTACACGCCTCTGGTCTCCCTGCTCTCATCTGTGTCAGATTTGTTGTTTGTTGTTAGTGCCATTGAGTTGATTCTGACTCCCACTGACCCCGTGCAGAGCAGAGCGGAACCCTGCCTGGTCTTTTTATGCCATCCTCTCACCTTCCAGTGTTATATCGGACAATGCTCTGCTGCTGTTCTTAGGGTTTTCATGGCCAATTTTTTTGCAGGTGGGTGGCAGGTTCCTTCTTCCTAGTCTGTCTTACACTGGAAGCTCTGCTAAAACCTGTCTATGCCAGATAGTTACATCTAAAATGCAAATCCAGCTTAAAAAATCCTGCCCCCTTCAATGGCTCCCCATGGCCCCTGGAATAAAATCCAAACACCTTAGCCTGACAAATGTCCCCTTGCCCTCACCCCATGCCCTCCCCTACTAACAATTTCAGCCCATCTCCCTCCAAGCTCCCTTCCATCGTTTATGTACCAAACTGCTTCTGGTTCTCCTAACTCAGTCTATTGTAAACACCCTCATGCCATAGCTTATTCTAGTCCCTCTGCTTAAAACACCCTTCCTGCTTTCATTTGGTTATTCCTATTTCTCAAGCTTTGGTTTAGGTTTTATGTCTTTCAGAAAGGCACTGGCCATCCATCCTCAGGCTAGGCTTCATGCATGCCACCTGAAGGGTTCCCAGAGCACTCTGGGTCTACCTCTACTGTGACATTTTGCCAAGATATTGAACTGAAATGATCAGTTTATATACCTGTTTCTAAGAATAGGCTCTCAGTCCCCAGAAGGCAAGGGCTCTATCTCACCTCATCTCCTCAGTTCCTAGAGCCTAGTACCATGCCTGGTCTCTGGAAAGTGCTCAGACATCTTCCAGTTGAAATTCTATAAGACTCAGTCCTTGGTCCTTGTCTCTGTCTATGCTCACTTGCTTGGTGACTTGGAAAAGTCTTGTGGCTTTAATATCATCTATATGTCAATGACTCGCAAAGTTTTCTCCCCAGCCCAGGCTTCTTTCCCAAATTCCAGGCTCATATATCCAACTAGCTACATTCCATCTCCACTAAGATGTCTAATAGATGTGTAATTGTTCAAAGTAAAACTCCCAATGCTCCACTGATCCCAAGTCTGCTCTACCTGCAGCTTCCCCATCGCTGTTGGTGGCAACTCCATCCTTCCAGTGGCTCAAGTAATAGCCTTGGAGTCACCCCTGATTCCTCTCTTTCTCTCACATGCCATGTCTAATGTGTTAGGAAATCCTGTTGGCTCTATCTTTAAAATATATTCAGAATCCAGCCACTTCTCAGCACCTCCACTGCCACACCCTGGCTTGAGTCACCATCGTCTCTCACCTGGGTTACTGCAGTGGCCTCTTCACTGGTCTCCCTGCTTTTATTCTTGCCTTCCTGTGTCTATGCTTAACACAGTAGCTAGAATGAGTGTTTCAAAATAATGTCAGGTAACTATCACTTATCTTCTCAAAACTCTGCAGTGGCTTTCCGTTTCATTCAGAGTAAAAGCCAAAGTCTTATAATGGCTTGTAAGGCAGTATACGGTCAGGCCCCCTTTATCTCTCCAATATCATCATCTATTACTTTTACTTCTTGTTCACTCTACTCATGCCACCCTGGGCCTCCTTGTTCCTCTTTGTACACGGCAGATGTATTACTCCTTTGATCAGGAACTCTCTTCCTCTAGATATTTTCCACCATGTCTCTGCTCAAATCTTATCTTCTAATTAAGGACAACCTTTCTACTCTACTTAACATTGAAACCTCCTTCACCTTATGTCCATGGAATACACTATCTATCTCCCTTCCTTGCTCTACTCTTTCTTTTACAATGGTACTTGTAGAAGATTGTATTATCCAAAGATTATATTTTCCAATATCTCCTGTTCCATATTCTTTTTTAGAATCTTGCAACTGCCCCTCCCTCCATCAAGAGATGGAGTCTAACTCCCCTCCCTTAAATGTATGCAGTTATTATTTACTTACAACCAATAGAATATGGTAAGACTGATGCTGTGTGATGTCCAAGTGTAGGTCACAAAGGTGATACACTTTCCACTTTGTTAGCTAGGGAGCTCACCTGTGGAGTTCTGAGCCACCAGGTAAGAGGTCTAGCTATACCGAGGCTACCATGCTGTGAGGAAGCCTAGGTCATCTGAAGAGGCCACCTGTAGGTGTTCCAGATGAGAATCCCAGCTGAGATCCCAGATGATAGCCTGCATCAATCCCTAGACACGTGAGTAAAGATGCTTTGAGATGACTTCAGTCCCTAGCTTTAGAGCCTTTAAGGCTTCAGACAGCGTGGAGCAGAGACAGACCACTGCTGCTTTGCCCTGTCCAAATTCCTGATCCACAGAATAGTGAGCACAATAAATTGGTTGTTTTATGTTGCTAAGATTTGGGTAGTTTGTAATACTGTTAGACAGTATTTTTCACTGTCTAACATACTACATTATTTATGAATATATTACATTAGGTAAGTTATTGTAAAACAACTTACTTAGTTGGAAGCCTTTTGTTTAGTTCCTGTTTCCTCTGCTAGAACACAAGCATCTTGAGGGCATGGATCTTTGTCTATTTTGTACACTGTTGTATCCCAAATATCTAGAACAGTCCTTGGGAATAGTAGATACTCAGTAAATATTTAATGAACAAATTTGTAAGTGATTATACAACTGAACTGAATTTTAGAAGACACAGGTTGCTGTAACTGAGAGGTCCCTTATACGTTGACACATCAAACTCACTCAGTTGTATGAAAAAGCTGAGCAGGGTAGGAGAGTAACAAGCAACAAATAGCACAGAGCATGTTGGTTTGAGAGAGGGACTGGAGATCCAGGAGTTTCACGTCTACAAGAGGACACAGTCTTCAAGCAGATTTGTGACTCTTATGCTCCCTATGTAGATTCCAGACGTCACAGGATCCTTGATGATCAAACCCATATCCACCTGTAGTCTAGGAACATGGACTAGCACATTGTGGAAAGACTCCCATTAAGAAATGCTTTCCAATTAACCTCCTGTTAATCAGAGAATGCTGTTAACTAGAAGCTAAGCATTCCAGTTAACTGATTAAAATAATTTGAACTAATTAAGGGCAAGGCTAGTCTAGTTAGCAGTATTTCTGGTTGAGGTCCAAATGATGGAACAACATGTATCGTTTTTCTCTCACTATAAAAGCAGTTCATTTCCAGGCTCAAAATAAACCTAATCCCACCACACACATGTGGATGCTTTTGAAAGAGATACCTTTCTGGAAGGAAATGTGCCAAAGCAGTCAAATGTATTTGTATTTTTGTCTTCAGATTTTAGATTGCAAATTCTTAGAACAGTGTTTCTCAGGCTTTGACTACTTGGCCCCTTTCTGATAAGTCACATGTCTCCCTTAATGCTATTTGAAACTTTACAGCAAATTAAATATTATGAGTAATGACTTATTAAGCCA
This sequence comes from Equus przewalskii, assembly GCF_037783145.1. Classification (NCBI taxonomy): domain Eukaryota; kingdom Metazoa; phylum Chordata; class Mammalia; order Perissodactyla; family Equidae; genus Equus; species Equus przewalskii. Next base: position 31,695,269 of record NC_091851.1, read on the forward strand.
TCATGATACTGAGGATGCCTGTACAAACAACACACCTTCTCCTGACACTCACCAAACAGATCTACATGGGTGTATATAAGCACACACACATGTAGCTCCCCGCAAATTTAAGGGGTTGGGACTATTCAACCAACCCTCTAGGAAATAAGGCCCAAGGAAGGGAGACCATCTCCTTCAACTCTTGTCCCAATATCCTTCCAAAATTTGTAGATAGAGCATATGAAAAATGCTGTTTTACCTGGACCATATTTGAAACTAACTGCTAGTTCTCCTGAGCTGGTAATCACTCACATCCATTGACATCAATGTTTTTGTTCTCGTAAATGTGTCAAACACACCCCTTGCCACTAATGTTTTACACTCTCGTAAAGTTTTAGGACCAGACAAGCCCTTAGAAATCACCTTATCTAAACTCTTCATAACGAATAAAGAATTTTAAAACTCAGGTAGCAGAATGATACGCTAAGATCACACAGTTTGTTGTGTTAGAATCTGGCTGTCTGGACCCCCAGTTTAGCACAATTTCATGACCTCACACAGCTTCTGAAATACTGCTTTGTAAGCTCTGTCTCAGAATACAGTCTGAGAGATAAACTTAGGCTGCATTATCAAGAATTCCAAATGTGTAGAGTCTGAGTCAATGCGTTTTCACTGCACAGTGAAACCGAACCTAGCATATTTGGGGCACATGCTGCATGTGAAAAAAACTCCACAAAAAACTAGCGCATATAACTCAGAGCCTGGCACACAGTAGATATTTGAAAGATATTTTGGGAAGGGAGGAGGAGAGAGAGAGAGAGAGGAAAAGTGAAGAAAGAAATGCTTGTTTTCAAAGTTGGCTGCAGCTGGATTCCATCTGCATGAGGAGGGTGGAAAAATTCCTCTTGGAGAGTGAGGTGCTCTTTAGTGCAGCGCAAACATCTTAATGAGTTTTTTGTTCTATTTTATTTTACTTTTTCTTCGTAAAAGGTGAGGCCTAATGCGCGAGGTCTGAAACAAAAGGAGTGAGACAAAGCGAGCTAAATTGTTCTGCATAATAAAGTAGGGGAGAGTAGGAGTTCTTTTCCTGACTGCTGGGAAAAAGGCAAAAAAAGGGGGGGACTTCTGAGGATACTGCAAAGAACTTTCAGGAGAGGAGTGGATAGAGAGCTGACAGGAGACCGGAACCTTAGGAGGAACCGTATCCAGGAGCTTCCTGGATTTTGCTGCCCTCCTGTTATTCCCCAAACCTCAGTAACAACTGCTACTCACAAATCCTTTGCGTTAGAGACGCTTTGGGGAGGAAGGAAAGGGATGTCCAATGCAGGGGTGAGGAGAAGGTACACAGAGAGAGGGGACGACAGTCACCAGATGAGATATTGACTTGGGGGCTGTTGAGAACACAACAGAAGCATGATAATGAGGCACGAGGTGACTAGGAGCAAGCAGGCCTCCCAGAAATCACTGGAGGGGCAGATTTGCTGGCTTTTCTACAACATGTAGGATGGGGGCTTGAGCTGGTCTATCTTCCTATTGAAGGGAGGTGTGAATCCAAACTGATTAAGTAGGTCTGAGTGGTGACTGAGATGGTGCATTTCCAACATGTTCCCAGGTGATGGTTATGCTGCTGGTCCAAGGACCATACTTCGAGTAGCAAGGCTTTAGCACCCATGAAGCCTCTGCACCCATCAGGAAGTTTCCCCACAGGCTGGTTTCTTACCTCATATTCCTCCTTGAACCCGTAGCCCTGGCCTCTCTTCATCTGGGTAATGTGCTGCAGCAGATCAGCCACCCGGATGGCGGGCTGGAACTGGTCCCGAGGATAGCTCATCTCCACAGGGTCGCAGGCCCGGTAGGGGTGAGTCTGGATTGTGAGGGTGGGCTGGGACAGCTCCCCGCGGCTGCCATCTGCTTCAGAGAGAAGGAGGCAGAACAGACCATCACCTATGGGAGTTTTGTCCTCTGTCCTCCATGCCTCCCTCAGCTTGACCTGAGGAGGGCAGAGGGAACTAACTCAGGACTCAATCGATCAGGAAACCACAGAAAGAATAGAGACACACTGCTTCCCTGGCACGGCTGTGGTGGTAATTTAAAAATTAAGACAGCAAACAAACCAATGAACACAATAACCCTTGATTTGTTTCTATTTCAAGGGTGCATATTGATGGAGGAAAGACAAAGTTCTAGGTTGGCTGTCATCCCCTGCCTGTCTCAGTCCTTCCTCCAGTCTTGTCAGGGTTGTCTTGGCCAATCTTGGCCAATCCCAGAACCAGTGAGAAGCCAGAAAGGCTGGATACTGGGAGTACTCTCCTGTTTAGGAAGTAGGGTTCCTGGAAATCGTGTCTGGTGCCCGCCTGCAGGTGAAGAGAGCCACAGGTCCCTGGAGATCAGAGCCACGTGTCTGCTTCTGGCCCATTTGCCCACATCCCTGTGACCCGGTTCCCTACTAGTTTGTTTCCTTTGGGTTGTACGCTGGAAGGAATTGGAGCCAGTCTTGGACCCCCAGCAGACAGCAGGGACTCTGACCCTCTTAGCTGCTCTCTCCAGCTATGGGCTCTGCAACAGTGACCACCTTCTGCCCACTGTCCAGTTTCCTCACCACTTAACACTCTTGAGCCAGGAGTGTTGCTGAGCCCACCTTGCAGATAGGGAAGCCCAAACCTCTTCCTTCAGTCCTGCCAACTACTTCTCCCAGGCCTGGGTCCTATGCCTCGTCTCCTTCATAAAATCTCTCTTTGACATAGCTCTGTACTTCCCCCTGATAAGAATCTTTATACCCACTGAGTTGCTTTAACTGCCGTGTATTAGTTTGGCCACCCTGGAAACTGATTTCTGCTGAGGTTGGATTTGAATTCCTCTGTGCCCCTTGGACAAGTAAAACTACGTTCTTGCCTTATCAACTCTCTGTCAGGCATACATTGTTGGTCTTCCAGGTCCTTCATCCTATCCAGAACTATCTAGGCTTGGTCTCCCCAACCTCCTCTCAAAGACATGGACAGTCTATGCCTTAGACCCTCCCATTTGTGGCATGCATGAGATGATAACTGCATCTCCCCTGGATGTTTCCAGGCATTGCATGGCACCAATGCAGACCCCGCTAGGCCTATGCCGTACTCACTCCCTGGGGGTCTGTAGCATACATTCTTGATTGTCTGCAACTTGTCTTTGCAAAATCCATGTTTCCTTCAGCTTGTTTGTCTCTCATGTCACAATAATCCATCAGACATTTGATTCTGTAGGTGAAACGGAAGTTTCCTACCATGTGACAGCATGAGCAAAACTGTTCCTAGTAGGGAAAGATCTAGAATATAGAGGTTTATGCATAAGGAAGAAAGGCCTATGCAAAATTTCCTGACTGTGCATAAGAAAAATAGCGCTTACTTTTTCTCCTGGGCTTTCAGGTAACAGGTAACACCTCTTCGATGGCATTGCTTAAATATAGAGCTTGGCAAATGTGGGGGCCGCTTCCCTTCTCCATCACACCCTTGTGATCAGGAGTTAAAATTTATTGAGAACCCACTCTGTGCCAGGGGCTCCGGTAGGCACTGGCAATGCACAGATTACAGATTTCACCCTCAAGGCTTGATGGTCTAGTAGGGAAGACAGACAAGAAGAACCAGCTGAAGCACAACAGACGCTGGAGAAGCCAAGTACATTTAGGTAGGAGCAAGGAGGTGGGGGTGGAGTGAAGGTGGTGAGTGGAAATGTGATGAGGATAAAGCTATAAGAGACAGTGTGAGGTCGGTCTAGAAAGGCTGTGAATTCATAAGAATCTTCAAGCCAGTGGGAAGCCGTTGAAGGATTTTGAAAAGAATCTCTCTTTTTAAAGATTCACACTATTTCTTGTAGGTGTCCCAGCTGCCATGGATCTGAGGCACCCTTCCAGCGAATATCACTCCTGTGACGGTGTGGTGGGGTTGGGGATGGAGAAGAAAGAAGCACTTGAGTTTGCTTCTCTAGATGCTGCACTTCATGATCCTTAGGAGAGGATGAGCCAGAGTCAGTGCCCAGAGCCCTGTGGGTGTCTCTCACCTAAGCCACCATCACATAAGGGGGCAGACGTCTTCAGAGACCCATGGTCTCCTACAGGTCCTGGGGCATGAGCTACGTGGGAGACTTGCTGCCTGGCAGAGACAGGCTTCTTAGGAATGGGAACCTGGCAATTTTTGTGAGATGCCAAATGTTTCCAAAACCAAATAAGCTACCAAATGGATATTTTCCCTAAACACATTGCTACACAGACTGTAAACTTGGTGTCAGCAAAACCAACACTGGAATGGAAAATAACTGCATTTGAAATTTAACAACTTGTATTGCTGTAACATTTGTAATAATGTCAATGCTGGTGCTAATGATGCTATGAAGACTCGGAACCAAGGGATTTTCAAGGCTTATTAAATCAACTAGTTGGACTCCCTTTTGCAATGTATCTTACCTCACCTATTCCCTTATTAACCTCCGATAACGCAGAAGTGATGCCTTTATCACACCCCATTTCACCAGACGCACTATACTTAATTTTCCATCATTAGATTTAATGAAAACCCAATTTCACAACTCACTTCTCTCAGGAACCTACAAGTAATGCTACGTTTTTATCAGCCCCAATTAAAAAGCGTTATGATGTTTCTATTCGAGAGGGAGCCTTAAAACTAATGTGCGATTCTGCTGCTAATTCAACAAGGGCGCTGGAATTCACATGCTGCTCATAAAATGTAACTCAAACCAGCTGGCCAAGGGAGAGAACATTTTTCATTTTTCTCCTCACTAGACCCTCAATTTTCACGCCATTTCACCTTCTCATTGATGGGTCTTGCCTGTTTATTTACCACATAATCATATTTTGGATTTCTTTTGCACTTTTTCTAAAGCTGTTGTCTAACCCTGTAAATTCCCCTGCAATAACTCTTGTCGCTGCCTGTGAGGGGCATGTGGGGCAGGCAGAGGGATTTTGGTGACATGTATGAGATCACAGCTCACCACTGTCCCTCTGATTCTCTCTTTTCTGTCTCTCTCCTAGTTCCTCTTCCTTCTTCCTTGGGAACCAGGCTTTGACCTTCTCTTTTTTATCCCCTTGCTACCAGCCATTATAGATCTCTCTCTAGCCTGAGCCATATATTTTCAATCACTTGCTAGAAACTGCCACTCCAACTAGTTAACAAATATTTACTGAGTACCTATATTGTACGAAGCATTCTATTAGATACTGTGTAGGAGCGTGGAGGAAAGTGTGTTCAGAGGGAGATAAGCACTCCACAGGCCTAGCAGGAAAGAAGAAGAGATAAGGTGTGCATAAACAAGTCTAGCAAAGCTGGGAAGGGATAGGCACCTAGGAGATGGGAAGATGATGTGCTGCAGAGTTAGGCACCATGGAAACAAGCTCTGGACATTCACGCCCCATCTCTGTTGCTTTTGGCATGACTATGTACAACCTATATCGCTCTACCCAATAGAACTTTCGGTGATGACGGAAATAGTCTATATCAATGCTGTGCAATATGGTAGCCACTAACCATGCATGGCTACTGAGCATGTGAAACATGGCTAATGTGACTGAGGAAATGAATTTTAAATTTTGGTTAATTTTAATTAATTGAAATTTAAATATCCACATGTGACTTGTGGCTACTGTATTGGGCAGCTCAGATCTAGAGACAGGGAAAAGGCAAGCACTCTGGAGTCAAGTCACAGGGCAATGACATCTAGTGGAAATATAACATGAGCCATATATGTAATTTAAAATTTTCTTGTAGCAACATTAAATAAGGTAAGTGAAATTAATTTCAATAAGCCATTTTATTTCATCCAATATATCAAAATAATATTTCAACACATAGTCAGTATAAAATTATTAATGATATATTTTACACTCTTCATTCATACTAAGGCTTTGAAATTCAATGTGTATTTTACTTACAGAGCATTTCAGTTCAGACTAGCCGTATTTCCAGTGCTCAAGACCACATGTGATTAGTGGCTACTGTATCGGACAGCACGGGTATACACAGGCTTATCCCAAGCCAGATCAAGTTCTAAAGAGAACTAACTTAGAGCTGGAGCGAACTCTAAAAAGACGCTGATCTAGTGTAAGACAGTCCCAGCGCAGCACTGTCCAATGGAACTTTACACGATGATGGAAGTGTTCATATTTGCACAATCAATATGGTAGCCACTAGCCACCTGTGGCTATTGAGCACTTGAAATGTGGCTAGTGTGACTGAGGACCTGAACTTTTACAACTTAATTTCAAATTAATTTAAATGTAAATAGTTTCACGTGGCTAGTGGCTACCATATTGAATAGTGCAGATCTATACAATTATGTCTTCAAATTTTTTCTTTAAATCAGCTTTCAACTATTTTTTTAACTTTATCTCATTATGAATGATAGTGAGACATAAAGTCATGGATGTGATATGCTCGTTTTGTTTTCATGTTCATGAAGATGTTTACATAACTATTTAAGAAATGGCCTGCCATGTCCCATGAGAGGAGCACAATCCACACCCTGGGAAATGCTGTGGGTCTGGGTTCCAGAATCAATCAGAATGGGGTTTGTATCTTTAATTAACTGGTTACGGGCTGTGAGATCTCAGCCAAGTGACTGATATTTCTGAGTCTCAGTTTCTTCATCTATAATACAGGGAAAATAAGTACTATAAAGATTCAAAGAGATAAATGGTAAGTCCTCGTACAATGCCTGGTATCTGGTAAGCAGTGAAAAAAACAATAATTGTTCTGATGTTGTACAAGATGTCCTGCTGGGCACATGAAAATCCACAGACTGGTGAGGGCACCTGGGGAGTCGTTTAGGGCTTCTCTCTTTTTCCCTTCATGACGCACTCCAGAGCCATCTATTTTACTCCATTCCTGCTGCTTTCCCCTAGTTCAGATCCCCATGACCATTCCATCAGGTTCCTAATGGCTCTTTTTGCTTTTACAATTCTTTTTATACAGCTTTGATCAAGTCACTCTTCTCAGCAAAAGCCTTCATAGAGTTAAGACAAAATTTAGTAACTAGCCAATCAAATTTCTATAGTTTCTGGTACCAGCATCTATTTCTTATTTCATCTATCACAACTCCTCTCTAATCCATGTGCCCTTTAGGGCAGGAGAACACGAAGAGTGGATGGGTAAATATATAGAGACTGTTTACTGAGCAGGGAGAGTCTGAGAGATGAGAGAAGGTGTGAGGTGGGCAGGAGGTTGGGTCACCTCCTCAGAGTAGAGATGTGGTCAGAACAAATGAAGTGGGGGCTGTGGCAACAGCAGGCATCGGGGTCAAAGCACAGAATCTGAAGACAAAAGTTGGATTCAAATATGAACTTCACAACTTTCTAGTATAGGACTTCAGACAAGTTACTTTGAGCCTAAGCTCTTTATTTGTAGTTGGCAATATAAATGGTGATGATGATAATAATCATCCTCATATAAGAAGGTTGTTGCAGGGTTAAGTGGGATTCCATTGGAAGAAGCTTCAAGATGGCACCTAGCCAGCAAGCAATGCCTCATCCCTCTTCCCCCAACAAATAACAAGCCTCAAGAAAATAAACTTGTAATAGCACTGAAATCTACGTCTGTCAACTAACCTAGTGTCAGAATTTGGGAGGAATATCCATTCATTATATCAGATTCACATTTACATGTGCATGAAAATAAAGGCTTCATTTTGTCAAAATTACTCTCTGAAGTTGTACAGAATCATCTTTCACCTGATTTAACACAGCAATTTTCCCTCTGGAGTTGGGAGAGACTGCAATTTCTTTGGTGAAGCATCAGATGAAGTAGTTGGCTTGTGTTTAGGAGCCATGTTGTAAGAAAAATTTCCTCTGTATTTCCAAGTTCTAGACATAAATTAGGATAGGTGCATAGATTTGTGACCCTTGAATAATGGTAGATTCTCATCTTCCATCTCATATCCACTTAGGGATGTGTCATCACATCACAGTGTGATGATAGATGGAATTACCTTCTGTCTCTTTCTTAAGTCTGACCAAATGCATAGGGTTGAACTTGAAAAACTAGTAATAAGTAGAATGCCACCCTACTGTGCCGCATTCTAAAGCTATGGACAATTTCAGTTTATACAACTGGTGATCAACACTGATATACTTTGCTACCTGAAGTAACATTGGCTTGAAGGATAAAAAAGAAATTCTTCATTTTTTCCCACTTTCTTTCCCGGGCTCAGAGGATCAAAGACTCTAGCAACCAAACATGGGGGTCAGGCATCTCCATGCCCTTTCACCTCCTAAATCTCTTTCACTGGGGTCTCTGACATGGCAAAGACACAAGTGAGTGGATAAAGACCTTTGCATCCCAGAATGCAGATTCAGTACCAGGAGAAAATTGTGATGGACAGTCAGATAGAAGGATGACGTCAGACACTTTACATAGGAATAGTGGCTATGAACACCTATTACTACCTCTGCTGAAGCCACAAGGTTCCAACATTGGACAATGAGGGCAACAATGAGAATCTGCCTTCTCTGTTTATTGGCAAACAGCAGTCCTGGAGAGATCTCTCCTCCTTTGAAGTCAAGAAAACAGAAAACAACATGCAGTCTGAGAAAAATCCGCTATGTTAAAAATAAGGATAACGACACTCTGGATGCTGAGAAAAATACAATTTTCAAAACAAAAAAGCAGTCAGTGTTGACCGTTTACCCAACAGCCATCCCCTACCTTCTTCCTTTCTGGCAGAGCCCCCAAATTAGTTTGGGTGCCCACACATTCCCCATGTGACTTGGGGGAGGATAATCCTATTCCTAGATCTAGGGGTAAATCCTGATTTCCTTAAGCCAGTCAGGTGTTCCTATCCCTTTTGCCAATTTTTCCAAAATTTTCAATGAGATAGGAGGGGAGTTCTATTAGGGGACTTCTAGGAAAGGCTTCCTTACTTCCAGGAAGGATATTCCAGTGGTCCTTCTCTCCCACTAGACATTACCATGTGTGGGTTTGATGCTTGGGACTGCTAAAGCAATCTTGCATCCACAAGGGGATCCAGGCTGTGGGCAATGCCAACAAGAGATGGCAAAGTGGAGAGCTTGAAAGAACTGGGGTCCTTTAATGACATTCTTGGGCATCTCATTCAACCAACCCTGGACCTTGCTTAGCTCTTGACTTTCTGTTCTGTGAGATAATACATTAACTTATTATTTAAGTTAATTCGATATTTTTTCTGTTACAGGTATCTTAACCTACACAACAGAAACAGAAATGCATTTTAGATTGCATGAATTTTGTCAAAAACAAAATTCAAGAAAACATGGAAAAATAAAGGAAGTGAAAGCTTAAATAATAAGACAACAGATTTTTCAAAATATGGATCAAGTTAAGAAGCAACTGGAAAAAAATTCACTGGGTGAGGCAAGGCAAGATGGTAAGGAAACTAAAATGCAATAGCAGAATTAAAACGGACATTGGAATCTGTAATGAGAATATGCAACAGGCAAAAGCTTGTGGAGAATTAATTTGAGAACCTTGCAATGAAAATTCAAGGGATTGAGACTTCTGTTTCCTCTGTATCTATTATCTGCTCATGTGTGTTCATGTGTGAAGGCACCAAGAAGACATTTTCCGAGAAAAGAAAACAGACATATAAGAGACAGATAATTGGTGTTACTAAAGAAGAGAACAGAATAAGTGAAACAGAAGCGATAATAAAGGATACAATGTGAAAACAGCTCTTTGGCAGAATAAAAACCTCAATCTTCAAATGTAAAGAGTTCTCTACATGAAACTTAAAATAGAACAGAGTTCTTGATACAATTGTTTAAACATTATTGATGTAGAAATGCTCAGATAAACATCTAGGCTGGAAAAAATGGCTATCTGTAAAGGAAAAGAAACAATGCTAATCATATGTTCTACTACTCAAATTTTAATGCCAGAAACCAATGGAACAAAATTTTTGAGGGTAAAATGCTATAACCCCCAGTATATATACACTGATATAAGTTGTTTTTTCATTTGTGAGCCTACAGAAAGACATGCCCTGATACACAAAGATTCAGAAATTACATTGGCTCTGATTCTTTTCCAGAGGCTTAGGGAGGTTGGAAAATAAGGGAAAAAACAAAAATACCATAAGATTGGAGGAAATCATATTATAAAAGAACTTATTTGTTAAATACCAAAATAAGTTAAATGTAGATATGAGTATAAATATCAAAATAAATACGACTCAAAACAGAATGAACTATAAAAAAGAATTCTTAAAGAGAAACTGTAAAAAAATCGAATATAAGAATTCTTGGCTAAAATCTGAAATTTTACTAACAAAAACCAGGAAGCGGGTGACTGATACATCACTAAAAATAAATCTATCAACTCCGTCACCTTCCATAATGGACAATCAATATATATTATTTTAATCTTGTTCTTGAGTAAAGGATCTAATTTCAAGGGTGTATGTACATATCTGTGCGAGTGTGTGTGTATGTGTGTGTGTGTGTGTGTGTGTGTATTTTTAAGGTATCAATTAGTAGAATAAAAAGAAGGGTATATAGCTTTCAAATAGAGTCAAAAGTGAAGCAAAAGAAAGCCTAGGCCTCTACCACATGTGGATCTGGAGTCCACATTCGTGCTATGCGTGTGATAGAGGAATTGCAAACCTAGAAATCAACATACAAACCCGCGTAATACCACTGGAAATCCTCCTGTTCTGACAAGCAAATGAGAAACCACTCTACAGAGGTATTTTCATAATCCAAGACACATTGATTCCCACAGAACAAAACTGCCTCTACTAAAGATGAACTCATAGGGAAAAATAAAGTATAAAGGACGACAAGCCATGTGAGGAAGCTTATTCTCACAAAGGAGAGTCGGCAGACACGATACACACAGAGAAATATGCCTCCCAAGAATTGAAAATAACAGAACAATCAAAGAGACTATAAAATAAATACATTTAGATTGATTAAAGAGAAAATGGAAAGACTATGAACCACAGTAATAATGCCACACATCATGGAAAAAGGATGGGTAGATTTTAAAAATACAAATTTAACTTCCAGAGATAAAAAATATAGTCACTAAAAGTAGGAAGAGTAAATAAATATATGAACAGATGTTAATGGAACACAATAGAAGTTAAAGATACAACAGAGAAGCTGAAGAAAAGCAAAAGCTGGCTCTTTTGTTTGAAAACACCAATAAATTAGACAAAGCTCTGCCAAAAGTGATAAAGAAAAAAAGACACAAATAAACAATTTCACAATTGCTAGAAACTAATAGAACACTTTTATCACATGTTTGGATTGAACAGTGAGTAAATGACCAGAAAACCACGAAACACATCAGAAGACTCTGAAGGACGTGGCCAGAGTCAGAAGTTACATATCAGCTCATCACCAAAGCATGAGCTTTCTTTAAGAAAGAAGTTTTATTTTGGGATAATTGTAGATTCACATGAGTCATAAGAAATAACACAGGAGTCCCGTATACCCTTCACTCAGTTTCCCCAGCGTTAACATCCTGCATAACTGTAGCACGGCAGCACAAGCAGGAAATTGACATTGATACATTCCACCGCTCTTATTCAGATTAGACATTTACATGCACTTGTGTGTGGGTTTGTTCATGTGTGTTCATGTGCGTCTTTAGTTTTACACAATTTAATCACATATGTAGATTTCTGTGACCACCACCACAACCAAAATGCAGAAGCAGTTCCAGTACAGGGATCCTTCACCCAACAGAATACTAGTTTTGACTTTCTCTCTTGTCTCTAAGCAGAGGGCTAGTTACTGCACCCTCAGTGACTGTAGCGATGATGGAAGGAAATGTCTTTCAGGAAAACCCTAAAGTCTGCCAGAGGCTCACAAACTGGGGCCGTCTTTCCTTGATGCTGCTGTATATAATCCAGGGTCCACAGGGCCACCACATGTGGCTGTACGTGCCACGTGCCACTCAATGTTAGACGGTGCTATTCCTGTGATAGACCCATGCTTCGTGAGTTAAAAGCCATCTGTCTTTACTTGTTTAAGCGACTAGTGGTTGGGTCGTTGTTTTCATTTTCTGTAAATCATTAAAGTGGAAAGCTTCACCTATGTGGTCTAGAGGAGAAAGAATAAGTGAATTACTCGTCTGTGGACTTAGCGTCCTAAGAGCTGAGCCAAAGTCTGAAGGGAACTCTTTGTTCAGAGTCTCTCCTGTGGGCCAGAGAATTGGACCTCCTGTGGGGTTTTGTGCATGCAGTGGGTGTATGTATATGCATACACGGGTGGGTACACGGTCTGGCAAGCACACGGGTATTCTCTCACTTCTGTTCCAACTCGAGCCAAATGTTTTTCAAACTCTGTTGTATAAAATAGACTTCTAGGTATGATTGTGTTTGAAGAAAGGATTTCACTATTAAAAAAACTCTGAAAAAACCACTGGTATATATTTTTTCATTTTGTCACAATTTCATGAAAATCAGTGGGAAAACAAGACAGCCAAAGTGCTGATCCCAGTGTTCTCCAGCATAGGTTTTCTAAACTGAATTCAGTTGAAATAAAATAAAGATCCCTGGGTGAGCCAGAAGTAGCAGACATGTAGCAATAACAGGATGCTTTTTGGTCTTACACATTTAGTGATCAAACAAGGAAGTGAGACAATAAAACCAGTGGGAATGTATGGGATCCTGGAAATATACTGCTGAACCACAAAGGAGAATGGACATAATTCTGGACCTTTAAAATGAACTCACTGAAAACACAAGCCCTTTCTTGTAACATCTAAATCTAATGTTTAATTATTGCGTACTCATCATTCATTTGTACTTCCAGAGGCACTTATGTTTGAAAGCAATGGACTATCTGAACTTTGATGAGTGGAAAAATATCCCATAAATAGACAAGGATATATGTAGCTAAAGAATTTCATAAACTGATGATAAAGTGTGGTCCAAATGTTGACTGGCAAGTAGTGGATTCCTGGGAAGTGTACTATTTATCAGACAAGGATGAAGTACATAATAAAGTAAGAAGAAACCGTGAAGTCACTCAATGTTGGGAAGATTAATATTATTGAGAAGTTATTTAATATTATTAGGAAAAAATTCTGTATATGGCTGCACATGTTAATGTAAATAGAATATTCAAATGAACTGAGAAGAACATGTCATAAAGAAAAGTAAATTGTATAGTTTAGATGTTCTTGCAAGCAGAAAAGAGAGCGATACTGGGCTGGCTTTTTAAAAATTTTTCTTTTCTTTTTTTCTGAGGAAGATTAGCCCTGAGCTAACATCTGCTGCCAATCCTCCTCTTTTTGCTGAGGAAGACTGGCCCTGAGCTAACATCTGTGCACATCGTCCTCTATTTTATATGTGGGACGCCTACCACAGCATGGCTTGCCAAGCTGTGCCATGCCCGCACCCAGGATCCGAACCAGCAAAACCTGGGCCGCCGAAGTGGAACGTGCACACTTCATCGCTGCGCCACCGGCTGGCCCCTGTGCTGGCTTTTGAGAGGAGTCTGAGCAGAGAGGAAGGCTGAGATTGCGTGAGGAAGGGCACGCTTCTATCAGACTGAAGGTTGTCAGCTTCACCATGACTCCAGCTTGGATGGGGCATTTGGAGTTTCTCATTGGCTCCAGGGTGGTGTTCACATAAAAACAACGAGCCCAGCATTTTGTGTTGTGTATATATCAGTACATTCCAAGACCCACGTCCTCATAGGAAAATGTGTGATAGAAAGAAAAAACACCTTAAATAATGCCTCACACTGAAAACACGGGTTTGCCTTATTTTCTCTTTCTCATTCATCAAAATCATAATAAGACAAAGGTATGCAAAATAGTTGCAGAGTAATACTTAGCTAAACTAGAAAAACTCAATTTTGACACGTTTTACAATCTTCAGCCTGACAGGTAACTTTGTCTTTCGTTGATGTGCAAGAAAGAGAAAATGTAATGACTAAACTTGTCTGGGAGAGGAAATTTAAACGTGTAACAGCTGTTTGAAATGAGTTTGCCGTTGTACTGTGTAGATGGAAGCCTGCTTTCTCCATTTCAGACGATGCCCTGGATACATAAGCAGAGTTTGTGGATACAAGAAACCACAAACACAACAGAACACTAATAGAGTGGAAATAATGCAGTTTTGGACTTACAAGACCTGACTTTTATCCTGGTTTTGCCACGAAACTATTTTGCACAATTGCTTTTACTTTCCTGGATCTTAATTTTAAAATTAGGGAGTTGGGTTAGACTAATGCTTCTCAAACGTTAATGTACATTGTCTGGAGATCGTTTAAAATGCAGATTCTAATTCAGTGAGTCTAGAATGTGGTCTGAGAGTCTGCATTTGTAACAAGCTCCCAGGTAATGCTGATGCTGCTGGTCCATGGACCTGCACTTTGAGTAGCAAGGGTTAGATGGTCTCAAAGGGAACTTCCAGTTAAATATAATTTGTTCATTAATGGCCCTAGAATTGCTCAAAAGAAAGCAGACACTGTCCTTTCTGCTCTTAGTGAATGAATGAGGTAGCGCAGATTAGTATTGTTCAAAATCAATCAAACAAAAATTTCTAGGAACCTAAGCTGATGGCTTTTTCTCTGGGAAGAACAGACAGCTAACACTCTCCTAAGAACTAATAAAGCAGTGTGTGCATCAACCGCTAGCCTGGGAGACCCTCAGCTGCTGAATTACAGAAGTTGACCACGGAAATGGTGACCTACTTTGTTTTGTATAGTGGGTCCCAAATATTGGTGCTAGACAAGAGACACTCTGGAAGAATGTTAAACATAGATTCATTGGCTCCACCAATGGACCTAAGAATTCAGTAGCTTTAGGGTGGGGCCAGTCATGTTTGGGAATTACTGTTATAACCATTTAATGGAGGCTGGGGCAGTGACTGGGGGCCAGAAGGGGGAATTTTGACTCAACTCCTGATTGAAACATGGTAAAGAAAATCAGTCCTACAAGTTTTTCCAGAATCCCAGTGGCTTCTTTTCATGATAATGAAGGTGGGAAGGTCACAAAGGAATCACTGTTATAGAAAAACAGCCTCTGAATAGTTGCATTTGTGGGATGTCAACAATTTTAAGGACCCCTGAAAGTTGCAATGAGAGGTCTTAACTGTATTCATATTCTTTTTGTCCACAGAAATTCATCAGAAGAACCAGAGTTAAATCTTGGCTCTACTACTTATTAACCAGAGGTTTTTGGTGAATTATTATAACATCTCACATGTTAAGCCATATATTGGTTATCTACTGCTACATAGCAAACTACCCCAAAACTTAGCAACTTAAAATAATAAACGTCTACTATCTCACAGCTTCTGTAGGTCAGAAATCTGAGTGTGGCTTTAATGGGTACCTCTGGCTCAAGGTCTTTCACGAGGTGTCACTCAAGCTGTCAGCTGTGAGTATGGTTGTGTCTGAAGAAGGGGGACAATCCAATTCCAAGTCCATTCACATGATTGTTAGCAGATTAATTTTCTCATGAGTAACTGGAGTAAGGGCCTCCGTTCCTTACTGGCTGTTGGCTGGAGACTGCCCTCAGTTCCTCGCTCAGTGAGCCACTCCATAAGGCAACCCTCTAACATGGCAGCTGGCTTCCCATAGAGAAAGTAAATGAGAGAGTGAGAGAAAGTACCCAACATGGAGGCCACAGTATTTTCATAACCTAATATTGAAAGTTACATCCCAATACGTTGTCACATTCTATTCATTAGAAGCCAGTTGCTAGATCCAGCCTGCCTCCAAAGAAAAGGATTATACAAGAATGTGTAATAGGGATCAAGGATCTTTGGGGCCATTTTAGAGACTGTCAACCACATACTCCAATGTCACTTCACAATGTCTTTGTGAGAACTCAGGAAATAATGTCAATGAAAGAGCATTTATAATTACAGCAATATACACACATAAGAATATGTTATACTAATTTATTCCAAGGGGTTCATTCAAAACCCTCCAGCTAATTTTACTTAGCTTTGCCAAATGTTCTGAGCCATCCAGTTAATGAAAGTTCTTTAATTCATGAAAGTTTCTAAACTATTCTTTCTACACTTTTCCAAGGATTTTTCCAACATCTGATACTTCAAGGGAAATAAATGGTTTAATTTTCCTTACAACATGAATTGCCACTGACAACAATCTTTAATCATTAAAGAGTTAACAATGCACTTTGAATTGCTTTATCCAGATAAAAAATTCATTCCCTAAGTAAATGAATTAGCCACGTAACTGACAGTCGATTCCAGTAATAAAACACTAATTGAGTGAGTCTGCTAAGTAAAAAGTGCAATGTGATGAATTTGCTAAACAAAGGCCTAACTAATAAATTTTCATGCTAAATAAATGACTTAGAATGGTGACTAAACACTCACCATGTCTAGGGTCAGTTGAAAAAGCAATACTGCTTTTAGAAAACAGTAAAAGAAGTGACTGTGCCAGCTAACATCCTTAACAACATTACACTGGGCTCCTTGCCAAGCAGGGACCAAGTGAATAAGTCTGAATGGGATAAATGTACTAGATTCTGGGAGGGGCAGGGAAATCACCATGGTCATAGCACTGGTGACAAGCCTAATTGAGGACTTGGAATAGTCCAGGATAGCCAGATAGGAGTCATAGTAGAATCCAGAAATGGGCAAGTGGAGGCAGGACTCAATGCCAGACTTTACTGGGTTAAGGAATGTCAGAATCAGCACCAAGGAGAGATCCTGAAAGCAGTGGCTTCAGGAGAGATTCCTACAGTTGGACACATGCTTTATCACGGGCAAAGAGCTTGAAGGTTATAGGGTTTGCTCTCTGTTTCAGAAGGGTAGGATGGCAGTAGACTCAGCCCTCATAGGTGTAAGGGTCTTTGTTGTCCTTTGGAAGCATCTTGGATCAACCCATTTACAATAGTGCCTTCTGGAAGGATCTAAATTCAGAGAAATACATGCTTCTCATGGGCTCCACTGGTTTGGACTTCCAAGTCCTGTCCAACAAAGAATGGTGCAGACTTTTCATCATTAAAGCCTTGTTTTCTGGACTGTTGTAGCTGGAACAGGCTCTGGGCTTCCTTGATTTTCCTTGAACATATCAGGCATATTCTTGCCTTGAGATCCTCTGGCAGGAACACTCTTTTCCAATATGGCTCACAAATCTCATCTTTTTCAAGTCTTTGGGCAAATTTCACTTCTGTAACAATGTAATCCTCCTTTACTTATCACTCTCAGTCCCTCTTATCCTGTTCCACATTTTTGTAGCACTTATCACTTTCTATAATACCATATAATTTTCTTATCTTGTACTGTCCATTGTTTATTTACTGTCTCTCTCTTTTCCCTCCCTACCACCACTACCATGTAAGCTCTGTGAAGACAGGAAAGATTTCCTATGTTATTCACTGATGTAGCATGAGAGCCTATAATATGTCTAGCACATGGTAGGTGCTCAACAAACATTATTGAATGAATGGCAGCAGGGTTATGAAGCTTGCTATGCTCTAACCACTGAAGAGAGGAGTGCAACCTTAGAAATATGTGGAATAAGGAATAGCCTATATCCTGGGGTTTGAAGACATCGCTATCAAAGTATGCCATCCCCCTGGTGGCCTCAGAAGTGTCTGCATGTCGCATGTTATCTGGGAGACAGTCCATTATAGTAGTAGGATCATATGCAAGAGGAAGATTAGGCTTGAATCCCAGTCCTACCACTTAATAGCTATGTGACCTTAGGCAAGTTACTTAATCTCTCTGAACCTCAATCTTTATACCTGTGAAAGAAATCTAGCCCCTCACTTCATAGGCTGTGAGGATTAAAGGGTATTACATATGTAAAACATTCTGCATAGTTCCTGACACATAGTTAGGGCTCAATAAATGTTAGTTTATTTTACTTTTCCTTTTAAAGACAGTGAGGCATATCCCTTAATACATAAAGGTAAATTGACTTTTCAGGTTTTCCAGACATTGGGAAGATCCACAAGGGAATAAAGTTGGAGATGGGTAAGCAGTGACTGGGATGAGGGGTGGGGAAGAAAAAGAAATTAGAAGCATAGAGCCGCCTGGAGGAGAGAGGGGGATGTCAAGCAGGTAGGGGCAGCAGGGGCCACGAAGTCATTCTGAAGAGTGTTCTTTCTGTTTTCCAGGCCTGCACAGAATGATGGAGCCCAAGGGAACCAGTATTAGGTGATGAGGCCTTTATAATTAATGATTAGAACAAAGATACCAAGATTAGAGCTTCTTAAGAAATGGAGTTGCAAAGTGAACCCTATATATCTCTCTCAGACTAGTGCAATGGTCTTCTCCCTGGTCCCCTTGCCTCCACCATGGGATTAAAACCTTGGCGTAACCTTAGTCATCTCTGTGCCTGCAGGTACTTACTTTTCCAGCAATGCACAAGAACAGTCGGTTGAATATGGAATAGTCAAAAATGAATCACTATGATCCATCGTGACCACAAAGTTAGCTAATGATTCATTCAGTGAATACTGGTCCAGCATTTATCATATTCCAAGCACCATACTCGTCTCTAGGAATACAGTGGTAGCCAAAATAGAAGTGGTCTCTGCACTTTGGAGCTTGCAGTCTAGTGAAGAAGGCAGACATTACCAAAAAACTCTTAAGTGAATAAATATTTGCACGTATTATACTTGTGTT
This sequence comes from Equus przewalskii, assembly GCF_037783145.1. Taxonomy (NCBI): domain Eukaryota; kingdom Metazoa; phylum Chordata; class Mammalia; order Perissodactyla; family Equidae; genus Equus; species Equus przewalskii. Next base: position 31,713,833 of record NC_091851.1, read on the forward strand.
GCATGCTGAAAGGGACTAGAACCTAGTGCTGTTCGAGAAAAAATGGCCACTCTTTAGACTGGCAATTGGAAAGCCCTCAAAAGGTGACAATTCATCATAGATCTGAAGGATAAATGGGGACTAAATAATGAATGATAGAAAGGACAAATGTTCTAGGAAAAGAGAACAGAATTGTGGAAGCCATGATGTCAGAAAATACTTAGTGTTTTCAAAGAATAGAAAGAAAGTCAATATGACTGGACTATATTGAGCAAGCCAGAGAGTGGCCAGAGATAAGACCAAAGATGTAGACAGGAATTAGATCATTCTGAGGCTTGTGGGCCAGAAGATGACTTTTAACTTCATCCAGAGGGCAATGGGGAGCCAGTGACAGGGTTTTAGTTGGGCAGTGGCATGGTGAGATTTGCATTTGTAAATTGCAGAACAGGATAGGCAAGTAGCTATTTTATAAGTAAAGCATAATAATGACATTGAATTATTAGGTAAACTTTTGCTGATGGACCAATTTGAAAGGAGTGATGGGACAGAATAACAAAAGTTATTAATAAGACAGTGCCCAGGGACCAGATTCACAAGTGCATGTATTAGCTAGAGCACAAGTGGCTGAAGACTCAGTGGAGGACCACATGGGTCTTCACTGCAGAAGAAGCAGAAGTGACTCTGCCAGTTTGGAACGACTCTCTTACTTTCTGAGCCTCTGTCACATCTGTAGATCAGAGGGAATTTCATCTAACCTAGATCAAAGACCCTGAATATGAAAGGGGTTTTCACCTGGGAAAAACTGAACTGGCCCAATGAGACATTAATTGAATAAGCCCACTCATTTAAAAAATAAAACATGTCCAAATATTTCCAGCCATCAAACCATCAAAATATTGACTGATCAAGAAAATAGGGAGCAAGCAGGGAGATCTAATCAATACTTCTTGACTTAACAACAGCCCCAAGAATGGTATGCCATAGAGTATCCTCTCTCTACCACCTGCTTCATTACAAAGAGTTGGTCACACCAAGTGGGTGGTAGTGACTGTTACTTCTGGAATCAGGTATGTGTGTATGCGAGGGTGTGGGTGTGGATGTATGTGTAAAATAAAATTTCCATGTGCACCAGTATTTTGTGCTGTCACATTCCTTGAATCTGATATATGAAGAATCAATACTTACTTTTTATTAACCTCATTAACTCCCACACTAATACATTCCCCTCACTGTCACTAGGATGATCTTTCTAAAATTAGGCTCAACCCTGCTCCTCCACTTAAAATCTGTGTTAGCTCCCTGCAGAAAACATATTTCCAACTCTCTAGTTTTTGAGACCCTTTAAGACACAGTCCTTGATTACGTTTCCAGGTTCATCTCTCACCACTTAACCCCATGGAGATAATACTCCCAATACTCCAGGGAGGTCAAAATATCCACAATTCTAAGTCCAAGGGAAAGGACTTCCTGTGAAAAGGGTCAGGGTCACCCTGAACTCAAGGGGCCTTGAACTCTGTCCAAGCACCTTGGACAGAGACTGTAACATCTGTCTCTGCCCTTCAGATTTCTCTCAAGCCCTGGGGAGAAGTTAACATTATTGATGTCTTTTGGACTCTGTATTCCAGGAAATATATTTACACTAACAAGGAACTGTGCAAGAGAGCAAAAAGTTCTTTCTAGATTCTGAAAATCTTCAGAGACTCTGCCAAAGCATATGCCAGTAATGGAAGAGTTATCACTCTAACCAAAGTAGGAACTGGAGATTTGGGAAATAGTCTTATTTATTCTTGATTGTCTTAGCCAAGTAGACTTTCTCACACCTCTGTTCCCTTGTACATGTATTCCATTCTTTTGGAACAGTATGGTAGTTTATCTCTAAGATGACCACTGCCAATTCCTTGTCTTCCTGTAGGCATATGCCATTTCCCGCACTGAGAGGTGGAGCCTGCTTATCCACTCTCTTTGGCTGGCCTGTGACTACTTTTAACAATAATGTGCAGCAGAAGTGATGCTGGACAGTTCTGGACCTGGTTTTTAAGAAGACTGGCATTCATCCTGGCTTTCCTGGAACACTTGCGCTGGGGGAAGCCAGCCATCATGCAAGAAGTCTGATTACCATGAGTCTACCATGAGGCTTCAAGGAAGCCTAAGTTAGATGCATAGGAAGAGAGCAATGCCAGCTAGTACCAGATGTTCTAGTTACTTCAACCAAGGGGTCGGACATGCAGATAAAGGAGCCATTTGGGCATTTCATCCCTAGCAGACGCTACTTGAGGAAGAACTGAGGCCCCAGACATATGGCACTTGGAGAGCTGTCCCAGTCATTTCCAGCCATTCAAGTCATTCCAGCTGAGTTGTTTCATTTTCAAGCAGACACAAGCCATCCATGCTGTGCCCAGCCCAAACTCCTGGCCCATTGTATTTTGAGTAAAATACAATGGTTGCTGTTTTACGACATTAAATGTTGACATGGCATGTTATAACAAAACAGAGAACAACAACATGTTCCTCCTTTTCAGCCTTGAAAAACTCTGACCACCATCCTTTAAAATTCAACCCCTCCATGATGTTTTCCTTGATTATCTTCAAGGAGCCTGAGAAGCCTAATTCCATTTCCTGCTGATATCCTGTCAACTTATCTTAGTTTTGTGTCACCTAGCAAACCATTATGGTCCAAATCCTTTCCTTTTTACCTAATAAGCCAGAAGGACCTTTTTACCTAGTAAGTGAGTTTCAATTAACTAAAACAAATCTCAGCTCCCAAGACAAGTGGTGTGGAGAAGCCAGCCCTCTATGACCATACAGATTGGATCAATGTTACAGGTGTCTACTATCTCCTAGAACTTTCTAAGATAACTGATGTCCCCAAGGTTATTTGTGAGGTCATCCAGCAATGGAGAACCACAGCTTGTTGTTATATCTGCTTCCTGTGTTTGCTAATTTTCTTGCTTCTTCCACTGGCAGAGCCAGATAGCAGCCCATCTGAGTCTTTGCCTATATTTGTGTGCAGTTTGAAGACCACCAGCTGTTATCCTTTCCTTTTCCTATGATTGGAGGAATGATTGTATCACATTCCCAGACCAGCCAATGGTTCGCTACTTGAGGATATTCTGAGTAGCAGCTCCCAGTTTTGCAGGAACCACAAAAAGGAACTTGTAAAATTCCCTTCAGTGTTGGCAGACTAGGAGTTGGTGGAAGGGGTGGGAGACATGCTAAGATCTGAATATCCACTGACTGGCAAAGAAACATTCTTTGTTTCCTTTCTCTGCCTGCACTCAACTCTGGATGCAGAAAACAGGACAACAGTGTAGTGTCAGCTGTAGGAGCTTTCCAAATATTCCTTTTCATTCGACTTAGTATATAGGATTGCTATGCCTGAGTCCCAGCTCTCTATATATCCATCCATTCATCTATCCACTCAACTAAATAAGAATTTTGGGTATCTTTTCTGTGCCACAAACCATGCTACATGCTGGGGATACAGTAGTAAGCAAAATATAAATAGCCCCCCCTCTTGAAGTTTGTCATCTGTCAGAGGGGTCGGACCTTAAACAAACATATTTGGAAGATGAGGTCAGTGCTGAGGAAAAAGCAACAAAATTCTGTGATAGCACCTAACAAAGGAATCCATTCTGGTTTGGGGAGAAAGGGGTCAGGAATGGAAGAAATCCATGAATTGAGATCTAAAGGAGTCAATCAGGAAAAGAGTGTGGGTATAGCCAGTGCTATAGATGAGGAGCTGGAAAACATTTCTGCCAAGGGCTAGAGAGCAAATATTTTAGGCTTTCTGGGCTAGATGATCTCTGTAGCAATTATTCAATTCTACTGATATAACACAAAAGCAGCTATATATATACAATTTATAAACAATTTGTAAAAGCATGGCTGTGTTCCAATAAAGCTTTATTTACAAAAACAGACAGTGTGCTATATTCAGTGTATGGGTTGTAGTTTACCTACGCTGCTTGAGATAGAGCAATAGCATAGACAAAGGCCCTGTGGTAAAAAGAGTGCGAAAAGTTAATGTACTGAGTGAAGAAGGTAGTGTGACTGGAGCTCACAGAGAAGGGGGCAGTGAGACGTGAGAGCATGGGAGAGATAGGCAGGACAACACCCATATGTAGGGTCAGGATGAGGACTTGGTTTGCAGCTTAAGAACAATCAAAAGCCATAGAATTGTTTTAAGCCAGGGAGGGATGCAAAATATTCAGATTTGCCTTGAATAGACCTTTCTAGCTGTTAAGAAGAACATGGACTAGAGAATAATAAGGATGGATATCAGGATTATTTAAGGGCTACTGATCTTATCAAGGTAAGAGATGGTGGAAACTTGGACAACGATGGAGGTAGTGGGTGTGGATGTGTTCTAGATACGTTGAAGATGTAGAATAACCAAAACTTGGTGTTGAATTGGATGTAGAAGGTAAGGGAAAGGAACATGTCGAGATTATTCTATATTGTACCTCTGATGAATGTATCTTTACTATTACATCTAACACATCTCTTCTTTTTTAGTGCCAAGAAATTGAAATTTTATTTTCATTTCCAGCATCCATATAAATAGGAAGTCAACTCACATAGTTGGCAAGGTGAAAAGTAAATCACCTGAAGAGAGATGAATCACATGGTTAGTGGACCAGGACAGCCTCCCTTCACCAGACCCCACTCCCCTAGCAGCTTCTATACATATCTCTACTATATCAAGTCATATCACTGTTGTCTGTGTTCCCTATCACATCATGGGTAGAATTGCCTTTTTCTTGTTTGTGTCACCAACACTTAGTAGCTGTTTGGAGGATCTCCTCCCTTGACATCTGTATACTCTAGCGGTAGGTATGGGCTTGGGACGTGTTAGATGTGGGGTGGGTAGTTCTCTCAATACAGTCAACAGCATCCCACCAAAAATCAGCCTGAGTAACTAAACATCATGACACCCTCCTTCAGAAATATGAGGAGAACACCCAGAGAATGATGGTGATGGTAATGCAGGGGACAGAGGGATTTTCCCTGTCCTTTGCCCTGTGATATTTTCTACCACTTTCTCAAATGCTACTTTGTAAAGATGTTCCTTTCTAAATTTCTACTTCTTGTCTTATACCTCCTGCCCACCTCTGTGGGTAGCAGGACAATCTTACACCTGGGCAAGAACTTTAGGCTGGGCTCCTCAACCTTTGTGATGGAGTCAACCCTATAACTCCTTCACCAGCTTTCCAAGTTATATAGATCTGCTCTCAACCACTAACATATAAATAAGACTTCAGGTTCTTTGAAATTTCTACTGTGAATCACAAAATTCTGCTTTGGACATGGAGATCCTATCATAATCCAGGCTGAGTAGACTATCACAAGGGCACCTAATCCATTAACTCCTTCACACACCCTGAGTTCCATCTCAGGGTCCAGGTGGATGACCAGAAGTTTCCGTATTTGGACCATATTCACACAGCCCCTTTTATAGTCCCGTTTTCCCCTCAGCTTTAATCAACTGCTTTTCTACAGGCACTTCTAATATGTAAGTCCTGGTTCAGCGTTCTGGCTGTTCCCTTAACTTGCTGAGTGACCCTAGACAATGTCTTTCATCTCAAAGTGCCTCAGTTTCCTTACTCGTGGCAAAGTCTTCAGTCACCTTGCATACACAGTGTAGCAAACGTTTATATCTCCAGGACTTACTCCTCTGCTGAGCTCCAGGCCCACAGATCCAACTGCCTACTTGACAACTCTTCAATGACTCAACAGCACCCTAAACCTAATCTGTCTAGATCTAAACTCCCCCATTCTCCTCCAATTCTGGCCTCTTCCTTTGCTCATTATCTCATTTAATGTCACCACCACCCACTTAGACCAAGTATAAGCAGGAAGGAGGTTCTGGACGAAGCCTTGGGATGCTTTAATCGTTAGAGTTTGGGAACAAGGGGAGGAATCAATAAAGAAGCTGAGAAGAAATAGCTGGGGAGGAAGAATAAAACCCAGGACGGCAGAAGTCAGGCAGAGAAAGTATTTCAAGAAGGATGGGCTGCTGACAGGTCAACCGTATAAACGCGGGTTCAAACCTGGGTTTGCTTTCTTGGTAGCTGTACGCCCTTGAGCAAGTTGCTTAAATTCTCTGAGCCTCAGTTTCCCTAACCAACCTCATAGAGTTGATAGGAATATGAAATGAGATGATGCATGTAAAGTGCTTTGTCCTGTAATTACTTGCAAAATGTTAGCTGGTAAAATTATTGTCTATATTTTCAACTTATCAAGGCTGTGGCTTCGAGCCGAGGGAAAAAAAAATTTGTCTCTAAGCTCAGTTTATTCTGCTACCTAGCAACTATATATTTACATTTTCAACATCACTTCTTTATCCTTGATTACTTTAACAAGCACTTTCTAAGTGCCCTGTTGTAATTCAGGACCACCTGTGAGGTATAGAGGACAATTCTATTTTCTTCTCAAGATGTAGTGGCCTAGCATAAATTGTCAAAAGCAACTTCAGCTCTGTAGCTTTACTGAGGTCTCTTTGAAAGGGTATTGAGAAGGAATGGCTCAGCCAGTTCACAATAAGAGTAAAGGTCTGTAGCTGATAAAATTCTATTCCTACTTATCTACAATGGAAAACTGAACGTATACAAATCGAAGAGAATACGAGGCCAGGTTCCCACAACATACAAGGACATCTAACAATGAAATCACTCGAATTTCCAAATAGGTTGCCCTTCCTGGAAAGTGAAGTTAAGTAGGCTACAAATGCAAGACCCTTCTCAGGCAGGTTCCAGCCTCTGTTCCAGCAACTTCTCTGGCCATGTGCTCTCAAAACAGAGCAGCTTGTACTCTAAGCCCCCTTCTCCAAGTCCTCCATGCCCCTTCCACCTCCAAGTCTTTGTCCCTTCCACCTGGGACAATCTTCCTCTTGCACCATCTTCAAATCAAAATCCACCTCCTTACGTGGTATTATCTAACTCACTTTGTCAGAGTTAATCACTTGCTGAGCTTCTGATCAGTGTTCCTGGGGCACTATACACGCCTTTTCTCTATCACTTATCACATTTATTGAAACTAAGCCACTTACAAGTCTCCTCTTGGAGGACAGAAATATCCTTGAAGGCAGAGACCATGTCTTATTTATCTTTACAATCCCTGCACCGCTAGGCACATAGTCGGCATTCAATGAATATTTAAAGGAACACCTCAGCGACTCCCATAACCAGGAGATGAAAAGTATAATTCAATTTGAGAAGGCTCTATTTGTGCAGAAATCAGATTGGGGGGTCTACGGAAAATATTAGAAGAAAAATCATTATTGACCATCCTTTATTCCTCTGAAGGAGGTCATAGGACAAGGACTAGAGTGGTCACAGTCCCCAATTCTAGTTCAGGTTCTGCTAGTGACTCAATGAATGGCCTTGAGAAAATTTTCTGGGATTCAATTCTTCACCTTGAAGTTGAGGAGGTTGGATCAGATGGGGTCTAAGGTAATTTTTGGGTTTGATGGTCTATTATGTCACTTTTTGAGTCTAAGATCTTTCTGCGAAACTTGTCTTAATTTAACTCCGTAGTGTTTGTGATGGACAATTTGTCTGCTTTCTCAAGGCCACTTAAATTTCCATGTTGCACTTCTAAGGAATAAACAACTTTGGGTTGGCAGGAACTTAATAGTGTTCTTTAATCTGTCAGCCAAGTGGATGATTGCAAAATATTCAATAATCCCTGTAAAACATTCAATAAAACTGGAGGTGGCAAGCTTGTAACATTCAATTCTTCTCCTAGATTCAATTTAATCCTGGAGCAACTAGAAAATATAATGGTCCCTGCAAACAGAGTTTCATGCATTTTTTTAAATTCCTCTTCAGAATGTTCTGTTGAGCTCTTGGTTTCACTGTGTGACTCATGATTGCTTTCCTTGTAAATTTCCACTCCTTCCATTCTGACTCTTAGGTTGTTCGCTGTTTAGACAAAAGGAGAGAAAGGTCCAGAGATGGTTGAGAAGAGACCCTTGGATTTGGCGACTCTCACAACTATAAATGGGTTTCAGCAGCCTTAAGGTCCAGCACTTCCAAATGGCAATGTCTTCTTGGTACATCCACCCCGAGAAAGGGGGAGTTGGCCTTTCTCTCCCAGTGTGCCTGTAACTCTCCTATTATCAGAGACAACTTGGCACAGGAAGAACAAGAGCTGGGAGTCTAATAGTTCTGGGCTTTACCTTGAGCCAGTGATTCTCAAACTTGAGTGTGAAGAAGCATCACCTGGAGAACCTATTAAAAACAGTGATTGCTGGGGCTCACCCCTGGCACCCGGAGTGGTGCCCGATTATTTACCTCCAAAACGTTCCCAGATCATGCTGATGCTTCTCATCTGGGGACCACACTTGCAGAACAACTGCTTTGAGCACATGACTCAGTATCTGTGGACTTCAGTTTCCTGCTTTATAAAATGGGGATAATAACATCTACAGTATAGTGGAGTGGTTTTGGCTGTGGGCTTAGGTGTGTCAGATAGACCTGGGTATAAGTTCCAGCTCTGCTATTTAAAGCTATGAAGCCTTAGGCAAGTCCCTTACTATTTAAACCTCAGTTTCCTCACCTGTAAATCATCAGAGATAATCATAACACATCTAATTCTCCCGACATACAAACGATATAATACAATGCATATTGTATTATAAAACACTCAGCTGGAAATGGGCACATAATTAATGTTCAATAGATGACAAACGGTATTATGAATATTAGTAATCTAATAATTATTATATTTTGAGAACCCAAACTGGGAGGATTACGTGAACTCATTGGCTGACACAACCAGAAATCAAACATATCTCAGGAGGCTGGGATTACAGGGTCAAATCTAAGAAGAAGACACAGCACAGATGAAATATAAAGTCCTTTACTTGGGCTCAAAAAAATCATTTTCACCTAAGTTGAATGAGGCAGCCCTAGCTGGAAGCCATGAGCTCAGCATCAGGCAGATGTATGATGGGCCTTGGAGGTTAATCCAAACATAAGCAGTGTATTCTGAACCCAGTTTTGGAAACCAGAGTGAGGGTGCGGGTGGCTCTCTGAACATCCAGGAATTCAGCCCAGTGTAGCGGGTCACATTCTTCTTGAAAACCACACACTGCACGGACACGGACCAAATGCAGACAGAAGTGCCAGTCAAGATTTTGAGCAGGTTGGAAAACAGAAATGTATCCCGAAGAAGGCTGATGGCTGATGTGGGGGCTGCTTAGCTTGAGGGAAGGATGTGCAGGGCGCATAGGTGGCTGCAGTCCAACAGCTGGGGGAGGGGGCGGGTGCTGAAGAAAGAGAAAGACTGATTTCATTACCCTATGTGACACCAGAGGGCAGACAAGGGCCAGCATATGATTGCTGACCCATACAAACTTGTGTGCAAAAACAGGAATGAATGGATGGAAGTTACAGAGAGCAGATTTCAGCTTAAAAGAAGATAGAATTCACTACCAGAAGAGTTGAATTAGATATGAGCTTGGAGCTCGAAGGTCTTAGTTTGGATTCCAGCTCCATCATTTATTCATTCATACATTCAAACACTCAGTGAGTATCATATGGGCCAGAGAGTTGGGCAATGGTCAGAGTACATCTTGGTCAGCAACCATGGGGGGCCCAGGAATCCATGCTTACGATTTTAGCCTTTACCTCAGGGCCAACAAAGAGCCACTGAAAGTTTTAAAGCAAAAGAAGGGAAGGTCAAGTTGGGATATTGCAAAGATGGGACAGCAGAAATGTATTTAACTTCGTTGAGCTTGGGTTTCCTCATTTATGACATCAGAATAGTAACTCCTACCTGGTTGCAGTGTTTTGAGGACTGGAGATAACACGTGAACAGCATCTAGCAAAATGAATGCTCCAGCAGATTCTGAACAAAGGTATCATTAGCAATCCTTAACATCACACATCTTCAATAGTTTCCCCAGGGAAGGCCACAGTGAGAGCAATTTTCCCAGAGACCCATTTCTCCAGCTGGCTCAACATCCTCCTGAAAGAGTTAAGGCATCTTCCTGAGGAGTTTCCTGCAACTCCAGCCAACCCGCTTACATCTTTAAAGTCATGATCTGTATTCCCCATTTGAATTGCTTTAGTTACATAACATGTTCCTAAAATAATCAGGCTAAAATTTTGCCTTGTGCTTCCCTCTGCCTACTCCATCTCTGCTCAACTATCCCATGGGCTATTAAGCTTGAATATTCCCTGAAGCTGCCAGCAAGGAAACCCTTTTATGAGGTCTGTGGGCTGAAGGACAGGGAGGGCATCAAGTCTCAGGACCCATCCCCTTCATCAGCAGCAAATATTTCCTGAGGCTGCTGTATGCTGCCTAGCAGGTATATTTTTGGTCACATTGGAGGTACAAAGGGAAGAAAAGGATCCTGTGACTCTTTTTGCAGGGTGCCACTGCAGCCCTGGTTGGGTTCTGCAAAGATACTTGTTATTGGACCGTCTGTTTGCCCTGCCAGGCTGCAGGCTGCAGGCTGCAAGATTTCTGCAGACAGGGGCCACTCCTTGCTCCTCTCTCTCTCTCTCTATCTATCCAGGGCTTGGTGCAGCTCAGAATGCCTGAGGATGGGACCATCTGGTCTACAGTTCCACTTCCTAGGAGATTCCTTGTGGGACGATTCCCACAGATCCTGCCTGTGAGAGCATCCACTGAGCAGGTGCCTTCCTGCAGCAGGAGCATCAGGCTCTGAAGTGGAAAGAGAAACCAAGAGAAGGCACTCTCTCCCCAGCCAGAGAGGCTATATGCCTTGATCTCCTTTCTCTCCTTCACCTAGCTTTCTGGTGAACAGAGAGCTAAAGGTTAGAGGAAAGACAACGATGCTTGGTTTTAAAAGTAGAACATCTTGTTTGGGGTCCAGATCTCACTATCTATTCATCATATGACTTGAAGAAGATCTTTTAACATCTCAGAGCACCAGTTTCCTCAACTGTAAAATGGATTTGAAAATAAACACACTGACTGTATAGGGTTACTGTGAAGATGGACTAAGATGCCATATTTGGACATGCTTATCACAAACCTGGCACCTCATGGGAATCTGGTTGACTCCATGCCAGTGCCCAGCCCCAGACCTCTATGCAGGACACAGCTCTGGAAGCAGCTTCTGCCCACATGGTAGAAAAGCTGGCTGGCCATTGGGAGAGGAGTGGAGCTCTCCCTCTCTCCCAGCCATCAGTGGCCTCACTCAGGAATACCGGTGTGTGGTGGGCTACCATTCAAGGTACAGGAGTAGGAACGTGGGTTCTGGAGTCAGAGAACGCTCTTTGGTTTCCAATCGCATCTCTACTATCTGTGTGTGAGACTGTGGGCTTAATTACTTCAGTTCTCTGAAATGAAGTTTCCTCATTTACAAAATGGGAAGCATAATATCTAGCACAGAGTGGGCGCCAAGAAAAGTTATCTTCTTGTTTGGGCTTTTGCTACGAGACAGCTCAGAGCCAAATTGGAATATGAAAGTTACTAGCCTGCAAGTTATATTACATTTTAATATAATATAATTACATTTTAATATAACCTAGTGTTGGCCTTCTTGTCTCCATTTCTGTTTTCCTGATCCTGATTATTCACTTCTCTTACAGTTGTCTTATTGTAGGTACTTTTATTGGATACATTCCCAAATTCTTTGCATAACTAGGTGGACAGAACGTAACTGATGTCAGGAGAAATGGATCCTTATTATGACTTGGCAATGACTGTGCGATTTGAGGTATGGAGTCTCTCTGAACCTCAGTTTCCTCATCTGTAGAATGGGAGTAATAATAGACCTGCTTATGGTGCGGGAACAAGGCTCTGTGGCTCTAGTGTTTTGCAAAAAGCTTTCGTAAACTATGAAAAACATACAAGTAGAAACATTCATTATTTGTGAGACACTGCCCCATTATATTCATGTTGTAATTACTCCCCTTCCCAATCTGCACCCAGGACTCATAGCACAGGGACAGGCGTGTACTAAGTATTGAGAAAATGGCCATTGAATCTCACCTCCAAGGCCTCAATCATGCCTGCTTCCTTACTTAGCAAAGAGCTTGAAGGCCCAGTGTCTGACGATCCTTAGAGATGGATTGCCTTCACCCACCAACATGGAATCATTCAACAGAACAGAAGCATAACGGCAAAGACAGAGTTAACTAATGGTGCCCAGTGGGCCAGTGAGTCTGTCAAACACCATTATGCGAAGGGCAGACAACCCAGCCCCATATCATAGGAATTCAACATGGATTTGCTTTGAAGCATTTTGATTTGGACTGAAAATGAACAAAGAGAAGAGGACACTATGAATAAAAGATATAAAGAAGAAGGTTTAAGCATGGATATAAAAAACGTGTCAGAAGAAAGACCCCCAAAATGATCCCAGTGAATGAAAGATCTCAGAAAAATATAACAATCAGGTACACAGAGCGATAAGATCAAAATCAGATTACTTAATAAAAGCAAGAGTTTCTTTAAACTGAAAACAATGTACATTGTTTGTCCCTGAAATGTGACATGCTCTCCTTTTTCAAGAATACCTCAGCACTCCAAAGCAACAGCCCATACCTGACAGAGCCCCAACAACCCTGCGGCCCGAGGCCATTGTTCCTACACAAATTTGGGAGCCTTGATTGAATGGATGCTGCAAATTTAGCAGTCACCTGGAATGAAAACCCCAGAAAACAAACCTACACAGGGATGCGTAGAGTGTGAATCAGGCAAGAGCCCACTTGTTCAATAAAGAAATAATTGCTCAGGGCACGTTCTTCTGTAATCTTTCCCTATGTGACAACCATTCTCGTGCCCTGCCTCTCTCAATACTTCCTCAACATTTGCAAATAACCTCAGGGTCTCCTAAAGACACCGATGCAGAAGCCAGACAGTCACTTTCCTAATGCCACGAAAATAGATTCAATTTTACATACATCAGGGCGATTTCAGAAGCAATTTCTACATCTCCAGTGTAAGCATTACTTACATTTTTCTCCCTTCGAATCTCATCCCAGTGGTTCCACAGGGCATTTTAAAATGTACCTGATGCATTCCAGGGCATTCAAAAGAATCCCGAGAGCATGTTTGTGGCTGTAGCCTGAGGACATCAGATGTATTGAGTCCTAAAGCACTCATTGATTGAAACAAATGCAAAATTTCTTAATAAGTATGTATAATGTCAATAGAATTTTTCTGTCTCTTTAAAAGCAACATCATTAAAATGTGAGTGTATATATATATATAATATGTATATATAAGTGTGTATATGTCTTGTGTGTGTATATATATATATATATATATAAAATACATTAATTATTTGGAAAGACTGTCTCTGGACTTTAAAACATCTAATTAGATTCTATTGGATATGCTTCTTCTTCCTTTCTGGCTGGCTAATCTACCTCAGTCTTGAATACGTTCCTCTTAAGAATCTAAGTTTCAGCCCATGGGGAAAACAGTGGTGATGGTTCCCCCTGAAATCCAAAAAATCAGTGTTACCCAGGTTTTCACTTGAGATCAGAAAGCTTAAGATCAAATATTTACAATTTCAGATGATTATCATGCATCTTTGACCCTAATTTTTTTGGCATTCAGAGTCCTCCCAGGACATTTTGATAAATGGAAAAAAGTGTGTGCACAAGGCTGGCCTTACAGCAAAGGTTTTGGGTGAATGGGTACCACTTGGCCAGTATGTTCCATCAGCTAGACTTGCTAATGAACATCCTTTCCCCTGGGCTAAAAGCAGGAGAGTCAGTGACACGTTAATACAGCCAGAGGCTTAGGCAGCTCAAGATGAGCCTTTCTTTAAGGACAAGCCAAGTCCATTTCCTTGCCAACGCCTTTCTGCTTCTCCTGGCCTATGTCGATATCCCCTTTTCCCGGTCCCTAGGGAATGTATAAATCCGAGAAATGTGTCTGGGTTAAGAATGGAAGAAGGACTGGTTTATGGTTAGGTAGACTGCAAACTTGCTCTGCTGTTTGAGACAAATAGAAGTTAAATATCTGCTCATGAACTAATCAGTATGTGCCATTAGACTTTGTCTGTAAAAGCTATTACTCAACCTTAAGAAGTCTTCAAACTTAGCAACGTCAATAATGGGCAAAGTGATAATGTGTGCCTATGGATACGATGCAAAGGGAAGTACACAATATGACCTATGTGGTATTTTTGCCAAAATGTTTAACCTGAATGTTATCATGATGGAAAAAAATCAGATGGATCTGGATCGTGGAACAATCTAAGGGACAACCGGCTTAGGCTTTTAAAAGATGTCAGCATCCTGAAAGAAAAAATAAAGGTAGGCGGGCTGTTCTAGATGAAAGGTGGTGAAGAGATATGATGACCAAATACAACGTGAGTACCTTGATTGGATCCTGGATTAAAAAAATAATAGGGCCATTGAGGAAATCCAAATACGCACTGGTGTATTAGTTATCATTTAAACAAGGTTACATTTCTTGGGTAAGATAATTTTATTGTGGTTATGTTGAAGAGCTGTCCTACTTCTTAGGAAACACATGCTGAATTCTCTGGAGGTGGAATGTCATGATGTCTGCAACTTACTTCTAAGTGGTTCAGAAATTATATATAGAGAAAGAGAGAAAGAGAGAGAGAGACAAAGTGCAAATGTTGCAAAATGTGAACAATTGGCAAATCTAGGTAAAGGGTATATGAATTTTCATTTTGCTATTTTTTTCAATCTTTTTATAGATTTAAAACTAATCTCTCTTTCCCAAGACAGCACGCCAATATTTGAAAACAGCTACTGCCTCCCTCAAAGTCCAGCGTTCTTAACCAGGGTGCCTATAAGAACCTCCTGAATGGCTTTTGCAAAAGCCACCTCCCTGAGTCCCCATCCTACCCTTCATCCTCCAGGAGATTTTGATTGAGTGAGTAAAGTGCCAGCCCCAGATATATGTATTTTGAAAACTTCCTTAGATGGGTTCTGTGCTGCATTTCAGGTTAGGAATCACGGGTCTGAGTTATCCTCAGATCCCGGATCCAGCAGGAGCTGGCTATGTCTCTCTGGGAAGGTCGGCCCAATACATTGATCCTTGGATACCTTACCTATAAATTGGGAACAGTCACAGGAAGTAAGGATGAAGGAGGTCAATAAATATTTGTTTGCTTCCTTTCTTCATTCTCTCATAGATTCTCATCATCCCAAATTGATCAATCACATCTAAGTGATTTTCACAAAATATGATTTCTTTCATTTGCCATTGATACAGTGTGGGGAGGACATTCGTTGATGCTCATATTACTTTAGATTTCCTGCACTCCCCAATTTGGAGCAGAGGCTGGGGAATCTAGCATTTCTATTAAATCCAGGAAAGAACTGACTAACAGAAAGATAAGAACAAAAGTCAGCTCTCTTGAGTCTGATCACAAAGCTAGCTTTAGATTACCCATCTTGAGGTTCTCCTTTGGACAAGGGTTAACCCCGAAATCTTAGCCACTTCTATAGGCTTGGCATCCTGTATTAACTCTGCATAAGGACACAGGCGCTCTTGACTAAACACTAGCTTGGAACTGGCCAAGGCTTGGGAGGCACAGCCTGTAGGTCTGGAAATGTTACTCATCAGCCATGGTTCTCTGGAGAAGTCACCTCTCAGATACTCAGTTTCCTAAGTACTCAAAACGGAGACAGTAATAATCCATGACTCACCCACCTTACATGGTTTCTGTGAAACACTGTTTTGAAAACTGTAAGACATTCAATATGGCATGTTTTTCTCCTTAAGGGCATAACTGTGTCCTCCTCCTTTTTGACTATTAGTAGTTTTGACCTATATTTATTTCTGTCTATTGCATTTAAAATGGCTTGCCTCCATTTCTATCTATTTTGGGGTAGATTCTTAAATTCTACTCCAAATTGTTAAATTTTCCAGGGAGAACCTTGATCCCTGGAGCACCCCAGGGAAGCATCTAGACTCCACGCCCTACAGCACCTGACCACCACGAGGGGTCCACAACAGAGGTACCAGGGTCAAGCTGGACCACGGATGTCCCCTTCCCCTTAGTTGGCTCAACTTACTGAATCCGTTAACGTCCTGAGAGCTAGAGAAGCCTTCATCGTTGCGGCTGGCATTGAGCTTGGTGGTAGGTTTGTCGGCAGAGGCCACAGGCCCCATCTCCCTCTGGGCTCCACTCTGTGTCTCCTTCTGCTTCTTGGCCAGCTTCCTTTGGGACATGTGCAAGGGGAAAAATCACAGTCAGATGGTGCCAGTTGCATTAAAGCATTGGGAAGATCAGATTGCTCTCCTTCCCCACCCATCATCTTCAACCCTCAAACTTGGTTCATCCTCCAGGAATAAAGTCAAGATGCTTCCTCCAATATCAAGGTGGAATAAACCTAAATCCTCCCGAAACCTCCAGTGGCTTCCATTTACTCAGAAACATGAGGCTCATCCTGCCTCATTCCCAACAATGGGTATGTTCTTTACTCGAGCTTAACCTGGGAAATCAATGAGACTGGCATGACGCTTCCCGTACTCTCCTTTCAAAGGGAGGGAGAAGCCAGATTGATCTTTCTATTCCCATGGCTCTAAGTGAAATTCAAAATGGAGCCAAGCCTCTCTCAGGGACTGAGCTCATGAAATAACGCACCAAACAATGGTAGATTGAAGTAGGGCCTGATGGTTGGCGGTGGGTGAGGGTGGAAGTTAGTTATTCTTGTAGCTCAAAATGAGAAAAGTTAAAGCTGAACTTGACGCATAGTTATTCCTATAGGAATAACAGACCCTCAAAACCAGAAGGGCATTTACCATAATACTAGTTTAGAGCAGGGGTTCTCAAATTCTGGCGTAAATTAGAATCATTTGAAGAGCTGAGGAAAACACACAGATGCCTAAGCTCATGGAGGTAAGACAGGGCCTGGACCTTTGTATAAGCACGAAGTTCCCCAGGTCGTTTTGACACTGTCCATTGGAGGTTACAACTGTCAGTTGTGATGTCAGGCAGACCTGGGTTCATATCCTACCCTCCACAACCTGCAGGCTGCATGACCCAGGGCAAGTTTCTCAACGCCTTTAAGTTCTGAACTCTTCCTCTGTATACTGTGGCAAACAGTAGGCTTAACCTCATAGGGTTGTGAGGATTAAATGAGGTAATGTGTGAAACACTCAGAGCACAGTGCCTGGCACATAGTGAACATCCAACACATGGTGGCTGCTATTCTTGTTTTTACATAATCACCACTGGTCCCACGACATTCTGAGGTCTGAATCCCCCTCCAACAGCCCCACTGTGAAATCCCTGGATTATAACAAGTGATCGAGACTTTGACACTTCACCAGGGAGCTGAAGGGTTAAACAGATCTTCATATGGATTTGAAATCTACCTCCCTTAAATTTTAACTAATTGGTCTTAGATCTATTATCAGAGATATAAAAATATGACTCACTCCTCTTGCATATGACAGTTCTTCAAATATTTCTAAAAAACCAACATGGTCCCACTGAGTTTGCCCAATATTTATGCATCTAAGTATAGTTACTATGTTCCTATATTATATTATGTTATGATAGGAAAGGCTATTGGTTGCACATTAAATATCTTGAGGGTAAATTCTTCCAGGTCTCTTGCTCCATTTTTCACAGGCTGTGGCAACAAATTCAATCTTGGTCACTCCTATATCAATACGGAAAGAACAGATGTCTCAGAGAGGTAAAATTCAGTGCCATCCGTGATTCCACTTGATCATGAAATAGGCGGTTTCAAGAGGTAATGAGCTCTCGGTCGGTATTAAATGAAAGGATAAACCTAGACTTAGAAGTATTTTAGAGGAGTTCATCTAGGATCAATTCTAGTTTGATAGTATGAGAGTATCTTCCTTCACAGGAGTCCCTTGATGCAGGTGTGGACTGCACAGAATAATGACAGATGGCACATGTACATGAGGATCATTTGTGTTTATGTGTAAAAGGACTGTTGACAAAGGTGAGAAGGGTGTAGCGAATCCAAGGTATACTATAGTGACAGGAGGACTGTTTACCAGCCTTGTGTCCAGAGGGACAAGTAGAGGAAGCAGTCAGCAGAACCTAAAAGGAGAGAGTCATGAAGAGGAGGTCACTTGCACAGAAGCAGTGTCTTTCCCTTGAGAGACTCAGCCAGTCCTGGATGACCTCACAGGGAGGGAACCAGAGGCATAAAGCTCTGACTACATTCTCCCCCCTCCCTCTGACCTCCTATAGTGGCTCTCATTAGCTGAACCCAACTGGAAGCCAGAGGCGTGGAGTCCAGACAGATCTAGCTCTGCAAGCAGAGAGCAGAGCGCGGGAGCATGGGGAGTGAATCTAGATCCAGGAAATCTCCACCAAGAGGAGAAGAGCTTTTACCTCCCTCATTTTGGCCACAATTTGAAGATAAATGCAGCCTAAAACAGAGTTTTTCTTCTTTTTAAAAATGTTCATTGGCCTGTGGAAAGAAGGGCACTCAGTACTAGGAATGCATCTTTCGTTAGAATGCTTTGGCCACAGGCATTCTGTTCCACTAGTGAAACTATTCCAGGCAGAGAGAAAAACAAGAAATAAAGCATGAGATCACTTGTGTCTTTTCTCACCATTGGCAGACAATCAGACAGAGGGTAGGGGGACACTAACGGAAGAAAAATGAGTAATTCTGCGACTGATGACATTTTGAAGTTTTATTCTTCATTTATTATCAAAAAGGAGCGTGTTTAAAAATGTATATGTGACCTTCTTAATCATAAATTGGAAAAGATATATAGCAGATCCTTTGCCTCCATCAGAGCTTGGCTCACATTGCCCCAGCAGGAAATAAAAAGGAAATCCGATAAGAGAGTTAACTTTAAAACTATAAATGAGTATGTATTGGAGGCTTTGATAGTTCCTTGGAGGCAGAACTCCCAACCAATCTCATTCCATTTAGGGTGAAATAATATGGAGAGAGTTGTCTTAGGCACAAATCATTGGTTTCCAAAGGAATATAATAAAAATAAGGCCTCGCTGCATCCACGAAAATTGGCATTTTACAGAAATGTCTAGGTAGCTCTGAACACCCAGATGAAAAAACAATGAAAAACTGAGCCTCTCCAAAACGTAGAGATATTTAAAAATCGGACAACTAATTGAGTTGTAAAAACGCAGGTGTATGAAATCTACAGTATTGAGCCCTCAGTTGACACCATGTATTCATGGTGATGATGATGCTGTATAATAATTTCAAAGTGAATAGACAGGTGTTTCAGGAACAGGTAAACGCAGTTACAAAGTGGAAATGGAGAAGATGTGGAAGGAAATAAAACACAAAATCACAGTTCTGGGATCTATCTTTATTCTATCAGAATTTAAAATTTAAGTATTAAAAAACCTTCTCAGTAATACAGACAAAATCATATTCATTCTGATAGCCATAGAGTTTAATTGATATCCCACCCTTTTCCTTAAGAGAAGGAAAAACTCAAACTTGTGAGTAGGGCATATAAGACCCTTAGACTACAGCTCCAGGCTTCAACTCAGCCTTATCTTCCACACACATTTCCTTTTAGGAAATAACAACTACCTCTTCTCCCTCCCCGATCATTCCTCAATACTCTACATCCCTTAATGTGTCCCCATTCTCCTCCACTGGCCACCTCCTCTTCATCCTTCATGGCTCAGAGGCATTCAAATGTCACATCTCCTTTGAGGTTTCCTCTTGCTCCTCTAAACAGATTTGTGGTTTTCTCTTCTTGGTTGATTCGTCCATTGAACAAATATTTATTGAGCACCTACATGTACCAGTCTTTGATAGATGTAAGAAGGTCATAGTGTCAAAAGCCAGACATGACCTTGATCTTCATGGAACACAGAGACTGATGGCAAAGACAGGCACTAAACAGATAAATACAGAAACAAATATAAAATCACAGAGGTGATGGAAGCCAAGAAGGGGAAATACGTGGAGCTATGAGCAAGTAAATAGCTGGTTTGAACCCTGTCAGGAGATCAAGGAAGGCCTCATTGCCTTGTGAGCTAAGCACTTGACTAGTCCAATGGCAGCATTTCAACTCTCCTTCCCACTAAGGCAAGAACCTCTTGCGTGAAGGGCTTTTGACTTCTTGCACCTACTCCAATTTCTTGTTGAGTGTCTGGCACATAGCTGGTGTTCAATAAATTCGTTGTATAATTTCATACTTAAAAGTCTCCAATTTGAAGCGTAGAAAAGATTGTTATCCTACCCTGACTGCAAATTATAACCACTTTAAAAAAAGATACACGCAAGGAAAGAGGAAGAAAAACCTGCATGAAATTAGCTTGTGATCTGGAATATTTCTACTTATGAATATTTTTGGCGAAGAACTTAGCGTTTCCTTCCTGTGGTTGTCACAGAACTCTTGGGACGTTTGCAGAATTAATGGAATGTTCACAGAAGTCAGAGATTTTTTTTTCTCTCAGAGCCTACAGAATAGCCTAGCTATAGAATGTTTAAAAAAACTCATAAAATAGTCACAAGATACACGGAAGGGTGCATAACTCCTGGAATCCTTAGATCCTTCAAGACTCAAATACTTGTGACTTCCCAAACCTGGAGTTTTTTCTCTAGTTGTTCTGAGATTCTTGTCAATTGGGTCACACAATTTCGCCAGCAGGGGGTACCAAAAGCTGGTAAAAAGAGAGCCTGTCTGTTCTTCTGCAGGGACCTTTATAGAGCTGAAGAATGTTATAAGACAGAGCAATCCGAAGTTTACTGCTTCTGACAGGTGGGGCTGATGTGGTGTGGCTGCGGCTCTTGGCATTCTTTCTTCTAACAGATCACTCTGAGGTCTCGCTGACCTTTGCTTGTTAGCTGAGCGAGAGAAGGTGGCAGGGGATGTGGCCATGATGGACTGTGAGTCCTATGACTTATTCTGAGTACCACTCTTTATAAGGGATAGTGGCAGGTGGAATGGCTCAGGGGAGAGGAATGCGGGGCTGTGAAGGGTTCTGAAATCATGCTATGAGAGGCAGAGTGTCTGAAACAACCAGGGATATTTCTCACGGAGAGGGAATACTCAGGAATAGTCTCTTCACACTATCTGATGTCTAGCTCTGTGTGGCCTCAGCGGGCAAAATTAGAACCAGGTTGGCTGGACACAAAGAAGAAATTTCCAGCTAAGTAGAACCCTTGGGTCTCTTTTAGAAGTGCCTATGGCTTGAACGGCCCTTCCCATTTTTTCTTCTTTGGCAGCCTTCTTTTTACCTTTTAAGGCCCAATTCAAATGTCCTCTACTCTTAGAAGTCTTCATCTCCTCCCCAGAGTTAGTAGTTTCTTCCTCTTTGCTCACTAATTTGTTGGAAAAATACATAATGAGCACCTACTTTGAATGAGTGGCTGTTAGAAACAGATCATGATGTAAAAAGTCAGATATAACCCCTTCCCTGTTTAGCCTTTTGTAGGTAATGAGCTCCCTATCACTGGAGGAGTTCAAATAGAGACTGAGAACCAACCTGGAAAAGAGCTGGTAGGAAATTCCAGCATCTGCATTCTGCAAAACCCTTGATTCTGTTCTGCACTAGAAACAGGAGGCCCCAGCCAACTTGGGGAGCATCTTGAGGGTTCCATCTAGGATTTTCCCTGGACACGAAGGCCGTGTCTCCTGGGGAGACACTGATCAGGCACTCTTCCCTTTCTCCACATGGCTCTTCCCCTGGCCCAACCTCCACTGACATCTCTGGACACACTTTCCTGGGAAACCACAAAGGTTGCAACCCTGGATCTAGAGAGATAGCTCAGCTTACAGGAGGTGGACAAAGAAAACACACAGCTGAGACTCTGCTCCTATTAAAAACTGGCATTGTATTCTTTGAAGCCAGGATGCTCCTGTGCTGACATGGTGGGATCTCTAATTAAAGTCAGTCATCAGACTGTAATGGAACTGTGCCATTTATGGAAGACACTGAGGCCTGGACAGAGAAGGGGCGTAGCGAGGCACACAGCACATTGGTGGAAGCCACAGGACCTGAACCCAGCACAAGACAGTCCTTTACGTCACTTCAGGATGAACTTAGAAGTGCAAATTCAGTCCATGGTATATATGATTCTAGTCCCTTATGAACGCTGCAGAATTTCGTTAATCCAAACCCCACTAACTCAGAATTACTGTAATTGAGGCAGAGGCTGGGCTACCCCACATCAGAGTTGAGAGCGTAAATGAGGATATAGATATATGTGCAGGATTTAAAGGAGAACACGGCGCTTTCTCTTATGTCAGGAGGAAGGAAGGCAGAACAGTTAACACACTGACTTTGGTGCCAGACAGCCTGGCATCAAAACCTGGCTCCATCGCAGACTAGCTATGTGAGCTCTTGCAAGTTACTCATCCCTCTGCCTGTCAGTTTCCTCCTGTCTGTAGAACACAGGTAACATTAGTACTCCCTTGGAAGGTGGTTGTGAAGATTAAATGGTGTGTCTAGCAAAGGATTTTTCCCAGTGCGAGGTACACAGAAAGCACTCAATAAAAGCTCTTTAGTAATTTTTTAAATACAGGAAACAGGCACATTAATTTAAATGGTCTCGTTACTTATTAAACATGAATTCTCTATAGCAGATGCCCTGAAGAATGACTTTTCTCTAAAAACATTCTTTGATGTATTCTAGAGCCATGCTTCTCAACCTTGGCTGCAAAAATCACTTGGGGAGCTTTAAAAATTACTGATGAGATTCTAATTTAATTGGTCTGGGGTGCAGCCTGGGCATCTGGGTTTTCAGAAGCTCTCCAGGTGATTATAAAGTGCCACCAAGCTTGAGCACCACTGACGTAGAACAGTGGTTCTCCACGTGTAGTGTCCGGACCAGCAGCATCGGCTTCCCTTGGGAATGTATTAGAATGCAATTTCTCTGGCCGCACCCCTGACCTAGTGAATCAGAAACTCCGGGTGATTAATAAGCCTTCCAGGCAGTTCTAAGGCATGCTATAGTCTGAGAGCCCTGATGCTGTGAATCCACTCTCTAGCTGGTCTGAATTAGTGAAGCGTCCCTATCATGTTTTGTCAGTGAATGGAGGGCCAGGCAATAGAAGACCTGAGTGCCTGCCCCAGGTCTCTAAGCATCTCACTAAGGTACCAGGGCCGTGCCCTTTCCCCTCTCTGGGTATTGATTTCACTACAGGGAGGAATTGGCATCTAAGAACCACGGCAAGAACTGATACCTCTTAAATGACTGCTGTTGATTGAATGATGCCCCCCGCTAAAAGACACATTGAAGTCCTAACTTCTGGCACCTGGGAAGGGAACCCTATTTGGAAATAGGATCTTCACAGATGTAACCAAGTTAAGATGAGGTCATTAGGGTGAGTCCTAATCCAATATGACCGGTGTCCTTATAAGAGGAGGGAAATTTGGATAGAGACACACAAGGAGAACGCCATGTGATGACAGAGGCAGAGACTGGAGTGAAGCTGCTGGAAGCTAAGGAACACCAAGGATTGACAGCCACCAGCAGAAGCTAGGAAGAGGCAGGGAAGGATTCTACCCAGTCACGGAGGGAGCAGGACCCCGCTGACACCTTGATTTTAGACTTCTACTTTCCAGAACTGTGAGAGAACAAATTTGGCTTCCAGTTTGTGGTACTTTATTATGGCAGCCCTAGGAAGTGACTACAATGACCATGAAACCACAAATCCTAAATTTACTTCATCTATTTAATAAACATTTATGTAGCACTTATTCCATGCCAGGCACCATTCAAGCTTTTACAAACACAGTTTATTAACTTCTTTAGTTCTTGTAATAACTCCGTGAGGTTGGTGGTATTACTATCACGGTTTTACAGATAGAGTGAGGCAGAGAGAGTTGACGTAATTCACCAAAAGACACCCAGGCTTTAAGCGATGGGGATGGCATTCAAACTCAGGCAGTCAGACTTCTGAATATTTTCTAAGATTCCTTGTTATGTCATGCTCAGCCAAGGACCCACACACATCTACCTTTGTCCCAAAGCTTTCTCAGCTGGCTCCCTTCCTCTCCAGGCAAACGCACTCACGCATAGACACATGAAGCCAGAATGCTCACATTCATACCCATTCACATCCTTCAAGCAATGCACATCCTGTCTGCTCATTACCTCTGTTGGGTACCAATTGTGGAACATAGCTGGTGGGTCCTTCCTCTCCTACTCCCATCACTCTAGCTTGTGGCTTCTCGGTGCTTCCACCAGAATGGCAAAGTTATAGAAGCAAGCAGCAGATCTCCTCATAATTTGAAAGGCCAAGGGACCTCGGCCATCACCTCTCTCACCTCCCTCTCTCTGCTGTCTTGCTCTCCATGTGTGTGCCTCCACTGTTTTGCCTCTGCTTCTATCTTCTGCCTGTGGCTGCCTCTCTTTCCTCCCTGCCTGGATGGGCTCTCCTACATACCACACTCTTCCACTAAGGACAGAGTCCAACCCAGTCTGATGGTTCTCTGGAACTGGCGGGGGAAATAGTGCAGCAGAAGACCTAAGACAGATGCAAGGCCCTCCTCCCACTGGGCACATGGTCACATCACGCCCTGGACCCTGAAGCAGAGCCTACTGGGAACAGCATGGGCTCTGGAGCCAGACTGCCTGGCTCAAATCCCGCTCCATCATTTACTAGCTGTGTGGCCTTAGACAATTACTTAGTCTCTTTATAACTCAGTTTCCTCACCTGCCAAATAGGGATATTGCAGTCACATATCATTTAATGACAGGAATACTTTCTGCGAAAGGCATCGTTAGGTGATTTCGTCATTGCGTGAACATCATAGAGTGTATTTATACAAACCTAGGTGGTATAGCGTAACACACACCTAGCCTATACGGTACTAATCTTTTGGGACAACCATCATATATGCTGCCCATCATTGACTGAAATAATGTGGTACATGGCTGTAGAGTGAATTCTCACAACAACCATTTGCAGTAGATATTGACTTGTAAATGGTAAAGTACTTACAACAGGATCTATCACTTACCAAATAAGTTCTATATTAGTGTTTGTTAAATAATAGGCAATGAGAAGGGAACAAATGCCTCAGAGGAAAGTAAGGACAGAATCTGTGGTTCAGACAGTGGGAACTGTCCTGAATGCTCTCAGGCCACTGACCCCTGAACCCTGGACTAGGCGAACAGCCGTCTGTTCTTGGTGCTGTGGAACACCATGGACTTTGGCCCCAGAGTCTCCTGGTTCTAACCGGTTGTGTCATCAATACCTAGTATCCATCTCTAGAGTCTATGAAACTCAGCTCCTCATCTGTAGAATGGTATTTGCTAAGCTCCAGTTCACAGTTACCGTGATGATTAGAAATAATAAATGTTAATTCCCTAGCATGGGTTTTGGCATATAATAGACACTCAGCAAATGCTAGTTCTTTTCTTTAATTTGAATTTTGTGTTTGATCTGCTCCCTGAGATGAGCACTCCAGGGAACCGAGGTAGCTTCTTTTTCTCCTCGCACCCCCCTTCTTTATCTATACTTTGCTAATGTGGTCACAAACCAAGCCAGAAACTTGGGCAGATACTCTTCTCTAGTCGCGCTTTGACCCCCAGTTTCAAGGTCATTACAGATTATAGAATCTTGGATTCTCTGGGCTGGAAAGGCCACTGGGGTCCTCCAACTCATTTTCCCACCCTAGCTGGGAGACCCCTTGCAACACCCCCAGCAAGTAGATATCCAGCCCCTGACTGCCCAACTCCAGCGACAGGGACTCATCACCTCTCCGGGTGTGCGGAGAGGTCCCTACCAGGTGGCCTGTTCCAGGGGTGTGGCTTCCTCTATGAGATGTCCTCTTCTGAGCTGAGGCTGAGCTGAGCTCTGCCTCCTGCAACCTTTGCCCCTCGGACTTTTCTCATGCCCCCTTACAGGACATTGCTTACTTCTGTTTTGTATCCTAGTCCTCTGTCTGCCTGCTCTCATCACTCTTCATTATAACAACTTACATAATATACACTAGTTCACATTCGTATTTCCTCCAGAACTTATTCAGCACTTGCTACAATGTTGTTAAAGCTTTAAAACTATTTACTGACTAAATGAATGAATGAATGAAACTTTCAATTCCTTTTTTGTTGCTCTGGCCCACATTTAACCATCCCTATTACTTAGACTTGACTCCTTCCATCTACTTCTGCACAAAGTGTCTGTGCATGAGCAGGTCCTACTTGCTATTCTGCAGTGATGCTCAGACTGGAGGGTGCACCCAGAGAACATATTAAAACAGGGATTGTGGGGCTCCACCCTCAGAGTTTCTGATTTGGTGAGTCTAAGCTAGGGCCTGGAAATGTCTATTTCCAAGTTTCTAGGCGATTCTAGGACTATACCTTGAGAACTACTAGTGTATGGAATGTCATCTCCCATCCCATTGGGAAACACATACCACTATTCTGCTCTCTTTTCTCCACCAACCGCTTCCAACCTTATTCCCACCGCTGACCCAACCCCACTCCTAAAACTTCCAATGGGAATAACATATACCCTTTAATCTAAAATTCCCATATTCCTGGTACATTATCCTAATGAAATAATAAAAAAGGAAACATGCATATATTATGTAGATAACACTGGAAAACGCAGCTTCGTATACACCAGAGGTTCTCAACCTTGGCACTATTGACATTTTGGGTGGGATAATTCTTCATCGAGTGGGGCTGTCTTGTGTTTTGTGGGATATTTAGCAGCATCCTTGGCCTCTACCTCCAGATGCCAGTAGCTCCCCCCACTCCCAAATGTGACAATCAAAAACGTCTCTAGACATTGCCCGGTGTCCCTGGGTAGGAGCAGGGGGCAGAACTGGCCCTGGTTGAGAACCACTGGTATATATATACATGAATGTAATAGTTTAACACTTAGTAGGTACCACCATGTGCTTGGTACCCAGAAAACATCTGTAATCCTCATAGCAACACTACAAGTTGGTGACAATTTCTTTTGTTTTATAGATGAGGGATCTGAGGCCCAGAAGGGCTAATCCTAAATTCATAAAACAGGTAAAGGGACCAGGTGCGATTTGAGCCCTGGTTCTCCAGCCTGCAGAACCCTGCTCCCTCCCTCAGTCCGCTCTGCTGCTTTTCTTGAATGGCAAACATCCGTTACGGCCTCATAAATGTCTAACAACAGGGGACCAGTTCAGTAAATTATGGTGCATCCTCTGGATGGAATATTACATAGCTATTAAAATGATGGAGTGCCATTAAAAATGAAAACTATGTAACAACATGGAAAAATGCTAACTGGGTTGCATTAAGTTAAAAAAATAAACTAGAAAATAAAACTGTGTCTACATTGTGAATACCATTATGAGAAAGTGTATCTTTGCTGATGTGTTAGATTGAAGGTATTAAGGATAATTTTCCTTTCTTCTTTGATATCCATTATTGTTATCAGAATGTCTTTGGGATCATTACTTTTAAGTGGTAGCAAGTTACGAAATTCAAGATGCTATATTTGTCATAGGTCCTTCTTCCACTTGAACTAGTAGAATCAAGGCTTCTCTAAATCCTTTGAACATGGCAAGGGTTTGATATACTCCTACGTTCCCCCAAATAGCACTGTTGTGTGTGTGTTTCTGAACCAGGACATCTCTCCTTGAACTGACCAGTTTCTGCCAAGCATGGCAAGCTGGAGGCACAGAAGAAAAAGGCTCTGAAGGTATCCATGTGTATCTCTCCGGGTGCCAAGGCTGTTAGGAACACGCGGTCTGCAAATAGCAGATGTGTCTGTCAGAGGGTACTGAGCAGCGCACTGGTCTCATGCATTATGCATCAGGAGTGGCCTGGCACCCTGGCCCGGCCGTGCGAGAGAAGTCTTGCATAAGGAACATCTGATGAACTGATTGGAATGTCAAAATGTCATTAAGGATAAATTAATGGATGTGTTACTTTGGCTGTAAGAGGCAGTGCCAGCAAGACAACAGGCAGCCAGCGGGCTGTTCCTTAGCCCAAGACAGACAGTGTTTGCAATGGAGATTCATGGTCTTTATGCAACGCGAGATGCTTTGCAGGGAGAAGAATAAACAGAAATGCTCCAGCACTTAAGCGCCATAAAATCACAAGCATGAGATAAATTAATTAGTGTACACTAGGAAGGCGGCTGGTCTGTCTGCACTCCTGGGGAAAGCCAGAATGGATGGCACTGGGCTGGAGATGACGGATCTCAACACTAGCCTCCTAAAGAAAGCAATTGAATTTAATGTGCAATCATAAACTGCAGCCGATGGAAAGATAAGTCTGGTCTGCACTTGTTTTTTCATGGATACCATTTCTGTCTACTGCTTCAAGCTCTTTGTGTCTGTGGGTCAAGTGTCTTAGGTGACTGGGGAGCCCTGGAACCACTGCCGCTTGCTTTTAATGCCATGGTGGGGAATTATAGTACCTCAACACAAGGGGAAACTCTTGGGAAAGCCTGACTCCCCAGTGGCATCCTAGATAGGAGGTAGTCCATTCTCCCGTGGCGGGAGGCTCATTACCTCACATTCAACCAGTTCTACTATTGGACAAGCATTGTTAGAAAACCCTTTTTTAGCTTTCTCTAGCATCTTCCTCCTTGTAACTTAACAACAACAGCAAAAGCAACAATGAGAATAGCTAATGCTCATTTGGCATTTGCTAGGTGCCAGGCACTGCGCTCTGGTCAATTACCAACTTATCTTGTATCATCCCCACTTTACAGTGTAGGAAACTGAAGACCAGACAGGGTGAGAGACATGCTCAAGACCACACAGCTAGTACATGGCAGAGGCAAGATCCAAACCTAGGTCAGCCTACAACTAAGTCTTAACATCTTAATGATCACACAACTCTTAGTTCCATAACCTCCACACATGAAACAGAACCTGGCTTTTAGAGCAACACAGAACATGAGATGGAAAAACAGATGAGAATTAGCACTGTGAGCATGCATTGGACACTTCACTAAGCACCTGGCCTGATTAGTTAACTTAATGCGTCTTTCGTGCTATAGCTGTTTTTGTGTGAAGTTACTATTTCTCCACCTGAAATGTCTCTTTTCTTGTCTTTGTTTCCATGTACATTTACTTTTTGTAATATACCAAAACCAGTTTCATTTCTATATATTAACAATGAACAATTAGAATATGAATTTTTCTTAAAAAAAGTACTATTTACAACAGCACAAAAACATGAAACATTTGGATATAAATCCATCAAAACCTGCATGCTGAAAACTACAAGAGGGAGAGGAAAGAAATCAAAGTAGACCCATACGAATAAACAGACATACCATGTCCCTAGGCCAGAAGACTCAATATTGTCAAGATGTCAATTCTCTCCAAGTTGATCCACAGATTCAACACAAGCCCAATGAAAACCCAGTATGATTTCTTGCAGATATCAACAAGCTGACTCTAAAATGCCACTCTATATTTACTTTTAAAGAAAGAAAGAGGGAAAAAAAGCCTTCAAACCTCTGGACAGTTGAGACCAGAAAATGAAACCTGACACCTGTTGTCATGTTAGATATCATAATCATCTGGGTACATATTTAAAGAAAGTTATTTCTCTATGTCTGGCATAGCTGAATTTGAATAAAATCCTCTCCATGGCACAACTGTATTTATAAAACATAAACGAAAACATATTAAGAGACAAAAGTTTACTTTAGAAAATTAAAAATGAAGCCCAAGAGGCCTTTTTTTTTTTTTAAAGATTTTATTTTTTTCCTTTTTCTCCCCAAAGCCCCCCAGTACATAGTTGTATATTCTTTGTTGTGGGTCCTTCTAGTTGTGGCATGTGGGACGTTGCCTCAGCATGGTTTGATGAGCAGTGCCATGTCCACGCCCAGGATTCGAACCAATGAAACACTGGGCCGCCTGCAGCGGAGTGCGAGAACTTAACCACTCGGCCACGGGGCCAGCCCCCCAAGAGGCCTTTTTAAAGAGAATAACAAAAACAACGCCCACCTAGCCTTCCTTTAGTCTTTGTTCTTATTTCTCTAATGCAGATTATAAAATTTCATGCAATCGTAAAAAGATGGATGATCTTGTTCCTGTTTTATTCTTGTCCCATTTATACAGTGAGTGTATTTAAAGGAATGAAGTGGATGTACAGGCGCCCCCCCACACCCCATTATAGTTTGAAACAATAGTTATAAACTTTCAGGGAGGGACCAAATTTGGACCTTATTCATGACTTATTCCACTTCG
This sequence comes from Equus przewalskii, assembly GCF_037783145.1. Taxonomy (NCBI): domain Eukaryota; kingdom Metazoa; phylum Chordata; class Mammalia; order Perissodactyla; family Equidae; genus Equus; species Equus przewalskii. The sequence continues at coordinate 31,743,864 of NC_091851.1, forward strand.
TCTCAGACAGTGTAATTCTTATCAGTTCTGACGTCGTGTAAAGTAGCTTCCTTCAGAATTCTTGTCACACCCACCACTCAATCCATGATAAGACCACAGCACCAGTAATTGGCAAGTCTCTGTTCCATGGATTTCTTTCTTCATGCAGCCTGTGCCCCTGGTCCATTAGGTGAGGCTTCCTTTCTTTACATTTAAAATGACACTTCCTCATTGGAGTGACTCAAAGATTTCATGAGATATCTATACGAAAGTACTTTATAAACTGCAAAACACAAGTAGACATAATAATATAAAAAATAAAATGCAGTAATAATAATAATAACTACAATGTACTGAGCACCTGCTATGCACCAGACGTAGAACCAGATGATGTACATCCAGTACATTATCTTATGTAATCCTGGTAGAGCTCCACAGCAACTTGGTAGTATGGTCTCCTTTATGCAGATGAGGAAACAGAGGCTCAGAGAAGTTAGGGTGAGAAAGTGGCAGAGTCCAGGATTCAAACTCAAATGCAGTCCATGCTCTTTTTACTACAATCCTGCCTCTAGGTATTGAGTATTGCTTTCCTGGACCATCAGAACTGAGGTAAAAGTATTGTTTAATACTCTTAAGGAGTGGGAGATGAGGTTACAGAAATATAATTTGTTGAGCAAATTGCCCCAGCCCAGATGGCTAGAAAACATCTGCATGGTAATATAGTGGACGCGTACACTTGGAATCAGCCATGGATCTCCTGGAAAAACCTCAGATCCTGCATTTTCTTTTACTTTCACTATATAAAGCAAAGATAAGACAAAAGAATAGTATGAAATCCCTTATCAACCAAATCTGAGCTTAGATTTTTTTCACTAGAAGTTTTTTCCTCATCAGTAGATGTCCACATCGTCAATGACATGGAGAAGGAAGAATAGAGTAAAATATAGACTATTTTAGCTTTTCTCCATTTCTAAAGAAGTGCATTGTCTCTAAGCTGTTGTCCAAAACAAACGAGCCTTCTTTAATCTTGAGGCTCCATTTGGTTTATAACCTTAATAAAACCATATTTTCACTCTCTACAAAAATCAAGTCTCCCGGTACAAACAGGGTATTGACCATACTAATCTTTCAATTCTTCCACTTAAAAATCGTGGGTGGTTATAATATACTCAACAATTCCCACCCTCTTAGAATGTTCTACACAGTGGCTCAAAGCCATTGGAAGGAAAAATTGCTCCAGAAAGAAGCTCAGCTGATGTTCCCTTATTCTGATAAAAACAAGATTGCATGAGGAGAAGTACTGGGCGCCTTGGGTTTCACTGATGAAGAGAATGCTTATGAACAAGTATTTCTCCGGAGACTGATCATGGCTGAGGGGTCTTTACTCCTCATAGTGGTACCAGCACCACTGTGAGGAGTGATTGCTATGAGAAATTAAAGACTATTTAAAAACGTGCTGGGGGCGTTTTTGCCATTCATTAAATGGCCTCTACACATTAATGAACAGTATAAGGAGTCTCTCAATATCTAAAAGAAGGAAACAGGGCTGGCAAATAGCATGCTATTTTCTGTGGTCTCTGCCCTCCAAACTCAGGTTCCATCATTATAACCAAAGCCGTGTCTATGTGATGATCCCATGGGACCAAATTCTCAGCTGAGGTTCTGGATTAAGTGGCCAGACCAAGCTCTCACGCTAATCTTCCAAATGTCTAATATTCCATGACTGTTGATTCTCAAGCTCTCCCCGATGGGTGGTTCTCAACCATGGTTTCAGATTGAATAACCTGGGGAACTTTCAAATGTCTACGCACTACTTGAGATCAATGCAATAAGTTCTCCAGACTTTCTTTACAAGTTGGACTTGTGGTACCCTTCCTACATGGCTGCCCTCCCCAAACATACAACAACTCCTCTGAGTTCTGTTCCCAGGGAGGAGGCAACATTCCTAAAGGAACGGTCCAGAATGGAGTGGCCCCTTCCGCATTCTGAGAACCATGCCTCTTTTAAAGCAGGTTTTGACATCCCTATCAAAAAGGACAAGCCTGTCCCCCAGCCCCTAAATTCATAAATAACTATAGTAGCCATTTTATTTTCAACCCCAGCCTTTTTTCTGCTCACTAGTCTACAGAGCCTTCTTGTGTGAAAATGACATTGTCTATCCTTGTGGTTCTGGCCAGAATCACTAATTGATTCTGATCTCCCTGATTGATATCAGCAGGGATGGGTGCCAGGAGGAGGGGTGTCCTATCTGATGGCTCAGAGGAGAAATTTTAAAAGTTTAAGAACCACTATCTACAATTGCCTTATTTCATTCTATTTGACAAATAGTTCTTCCATTCAGCTTATGTTTGGAACTTACAACCTCTATGTTACCCGATCGCCTGATGTGCTTAACCACCGCCATGTTCCAATTCCCCTCTACCATTTCATAAATGAAACAATTCCCCTGGCATATGCATTATATCATTTAATTTCTTAAGATAATCCCATGAATTGAGCACTATCATTCCCATTTTACAGATGGGAAACTGACACTCTAGAGTGTTTAGAATTCATCACTGCTAAGTAGTGAAACTGGAATTCAAACTTTCTCCTTCCTCTTCTCTTTCCTTCTAAACTCCATTCCTTTCTCCCTCTTTTTTTCTTTTCAAGTTTTTTCCTAGCATATCACATACCTAGTTATAAAATGTGTGTTTGTGTGTGTGTGCGCGCATGTGTGTATTTCAAGACAGTGAGGCCAAGGAGAAAAGAGGGCGAGTGTTATTTGTTCGGTGAAACATCTTGCATGTGCTCTGTGCCAGGCACCAGATTAGCGTCTGTAGCTCATGGCACCTTTCCTCACAGCAGCTTCAGTGACTTCCTCCCTTTGTCATGTCTTCACTTCTCCTCTTTCATATATTGATAACATTATTTATAACTATTAACAAGTCCAAGTTTCCTTTTAACCTTCTTTAGAGAAGAATATTTCTTTCTAAATACTTAACACCTAGCTCAGTGATTAGAACAAAGGAATAGGTCAGTAAACGCTTATGAATGAGAGAATATGTCATTTAAACATCACAGTTCTTCTAAGAGGTGGGTGTTATTACCTCCATTTTAAAGATGAGAAACTGAAGTTGAGATGGAGTTAAGTGACTTAACTAAAACTGTGGAGCCAGAATGCCCAGGGCTCTTTCCTGTATGGCACACTCATCTATCCAACTACACTTTGCTAAGTACCTCCAAGCCCAACCAGACAACTAGGCAATAGGTGGGAAAGCACTTTGGAGGAGATAAAGCTGTATATACAAACAAGATGTAAACATTATCATCATCATCAACATTGCAGAGCTTAACTAAAGCACTTCCTTCCATTAAAAGCACTATGCTGAAACTCTTAGAAAGGCATTTTCCAGTTTGTGCATCTCAGGATCCTGTCTTTGCTACAGCCCTAGCTGCAAAAGTTGTTTCCACCTAGGAGATGCTCGCTGAAGTCAAGTGCTTTCAGAATTAAACCCATTCCTGCCCTGGAGACACATTGCGAAGGGATGCTACGGCCAGGCACTTCTGACCCTCGTTCTCTGCTCAGGCTGGCTCAGCAATAGCCCCTCACTGCGGTATCTTCTGTGATACACCGTGAGCTCCCCCAGGCAAGGGGTATGTATGAAGATGCCGGCAGCCCTTGTGCCCAGCACAGACACAAGTGAGAAACAAATGCCTATGAATGAATGATTACCCACGGAAGGACTTTAAAAAGTTTACTTATCGTCAGTGGGCAACAAAGTGATGACCCCAATTAGTTGGTATACAAAGTGTCCACAGGCAACAAAGTGTGCATGTTCAGGGGAGGGGCATACCACATACTCAAATCCACCAGACTCCAGTGGCCAGATTGAAGAAAAGCCTATGGGAGTGTCACAGAATGTGTTTCTTAAAAATTAGACTCTGAGACAGAGATTGACAAGCAAGAGGTGGATGAAGAGGAGTTTCTGGAGTCAACATCTATGGAAGGAAATGGAAGGAAAGAAAAGGAGAAAGAGTGGGCACAAGGGGAAGTTGAATGGTGACGCAGTCACAGTGATGGCTTAAGCCAAACTCATGGAAAGCTCTGAAGCTGAGGTGACTTTCACACCCTTGTGTTGACCAGCTATTTGGATGACCTTGGGTGAGGCAGCTCTGAAGGGCAAGTGGCCCCAAAGGGGGCTGTTCGCCAAGAGTGTCTGCCGGCAGCAATTCCAGGAATTGCGGGAGTAAGTCCTTCATTCTTGAAGGGGGATCTGAGTAGCGCATCACAACTTTCTCCATAGGAACTTCTCCCTGCAACCCCATTTCAGTGGGTCCTCTCTCTCTGTCAGCAGAGAATCCCCGCACTCTTTTCTACCTTCTTTACAAAATTCAGATGCATTTACAGAAGAGAAGCATTTAGAATCACAGACAGACCTTTCTAAGCCTCAAGCCATCCTAATATGGTTGGCATTAAAACTTAAAGGATAAACTTAAAACGAAATATAAACATCTTTCCCCACCTTTGGAGGGGAAATGCTCATCTGTATTTTCCCTGATTAAGGTGACAGAGCCTCTGACTTATAGATTTGCTCTGTTTGGTATTCATGACCGATATGTTTAGACTCTAATTCAATAGAGTAAACAATAAAGCATCCATTCAGTCGCAATTCCTATCCAGCTCTAGCCGTACACAAGATTTAGCCCAGTGCATTTGTATTTATCTTGTTGCAACAGCATTTGTTAATTTTATGCATTTATAATTGTGACGTGCAAGTACAACATTTCTACACCTAAAACCAATATAAAACTACAAAACAGGTGATCAGAAAGCCCCACTATCACCATATGCCAAAATAATTGAAAACGGATGAAACTAACTTCTAGAGAATGGAATAATAAAGTCAATGTGAGAGAAAACAAAATGGGGGAGCATCAGCCTCACACAGACACCCACTTGTCTGTATTTATTCATGTCATCCACACAATCTTATGATGCCTAATTTGTTCTGGGCTCCGAGACAGTCACTGGGAAATGAAAGATGAGTAATACATGGTTCTTGTCGACAAGGAGATAAACCTGCAAATATACCAAGGGCAGCATAACCTGAGAATGGTTCCTGAATGAGGGAGTCAATGGGTGAATGAATGAATGGTAAAAGCAACAACAAAACTATGAGCCCAGCACTACAGATATGGTCTGTGGGAATTGGGGACGGCCATTTAAACAAGAGAATAACAATTTTCCATTTTTAAAGACATTGAATGAAGGTGGACAGGCATGCCAGGAAGAGGACACTGTAGGTGGGAAGGTATAACATTGAGAAAGGGACACTGATATCAGGGTGCTGTCAGGAGAGAAGTTGTTCTCAAAGTCAGCACGCAAAATAATAATCTGAGATGTGTGTTAAAATGCAGCTTCCCAGGCCACACTTTCAAAGGAACTGAGCAGATCTGGGGTGAGGCCCAGAAATCAGGATTCTCACCACGGTCTTCCCCTTGCCTGAAATACAGCAGTACCACAGCCCTCTTTGTCTTGCCTTCACGGTGTTGCCTTAGGTTTTTAGCTGTCAACATGTTTGCTGTCAGCTTTTGGTAATTGATACTTATCATCTTTAAACGGTTTCCTTCTCTTCCAATTTTTTCTTCATTTTTATTTGAAGTGACTGATGAATTACATAAAACGCTTTTTGAGTATCTCTTGATACAATCATTTTAAATTCCTCTTTAAATGTATTGAGGCAATGATACTTGATTTGCAACAGCCTATGATGTGAAAACGTTTATGCATTCGAGAAAAGGAGGCAGTTTCTTACTTTGGTTGAGGACTTACCATGTGCTAGGCATTTTCCAAACATTATCTCATCGAATCCTTGCAAGATCTCTGTGAGGTATGCAGTTTTCATCTCCACTTTACATATTAGGAAACTGAGACTTGGAAAAACTTAAGTGGCTTGTTTAGGTCACAGATGCTGAACAGGAGCAAAGGTTGCCTTAAAGCCATGGAAGCAACGATGGTACGGGGTCTGGGGTTATCTAAAAATTGTTGCCATTTTTTTCCTTTTTAAGAGCTGATCATCTCCCTGTCAACTTTAGATGTTACATCTTTTAATTTCATCTTGTCTTTCATTCATTCCACATACATTTACTGGGGGTTCACTGAGCATGTTAGGGGCACTATAGGGAACACATTAATGAACAAGAAACATCCTTAAGAGACATCTGCTCCTGCCCATGATGACAAAGTGACTGTAGCGAGAGTTCAGAGAAAAGGGCCGTTCCCACAGGTGGAGACAATCAGGGAAGACTTCTTGTAGGAGCCAGTGTTTGTTCTGGACCTTGAGGAACAGATTTAGGATTTGAACGTGCTGGAATGAGGAAAGATAGGAAGGATATGGGAAAAGCCCAAGAATTCCAGAATTTCCACAGATGGGGACCGGCCCAGGTCACCATTTTCTGCCTCTGCCATACAAGCACAAGGCATTCATCCAGGGCCAGGAGAAACAGGCAAGTACCCTCTCACCATCAGATTGGTCGGCAAACATCTTTGTGCTTTTTCAAGAACTACTACACTAAAATGTCTCTGTTTGAAACAATGACTGTGCCCGTCACACCTTACGGTAAATTAACCTGTGAATACACGCCAACTCTTAATATCCTTTTAAAAAGCAGACACCGAAGTTGTTGGGTGCTGTTTTACTGTAGAAAGGCAAAAAGGAATTCTAGAGAAGCGTTTCTGTCAGCTCAGAATGTGAGGAATCATAGCTGCTATTTATAAAATACCTACTTTGTGTCGGCCACTCTTTATATACATTCTGTCATTACCCCTCCGGAATATGCTGGGGAGTCACTGTTGTTATCACCACTTTGCAGGTGAAGAAACTGAGGCTCAGAGTGGTCCCATGATTGTCCAACGTCTGAACAATCTGATAGTAGAGGAAGACCTAGTATTGTTATCTACGTCTGGCAGCAAAACCCACAGTATTCTCACTTTTTCATGAGTACTAGATAATGAAGGACCCCATTCTAGACTCACCTCTGTCCCTGGGTCCCCTGATCCTTCTATCTATAGCTCTATTTATCCTAGTCATTAGTGGTCTTTTGGTCACCCCTCACTCTAACCCTGTGGCTGCCTCTGATCCTGCAGCCCAGTGCTCTCAGCTCTGACCACGTGGCAAATCCTAGGGACAGCAAAGACAGGATTGCCACAAAGGCCTTCTTGCCAGGCAGGCTTAGCTACCACTTCTTGTTCCCAGCAGGGTGCTGATGTCCCTGCACAGAACCAAGGCTCTACAGGCAGACAGACTTGCAATTGAATCCTGGCTCTCTCATAGCCTGGCCAAGGGCTCTCCAAGCACATGGTCTAGGCAGCAGCCTGTCCATCCCGTGAACAACAGGCTTTAGTGAGAAGGATGGGCGGGATTTGGGGGTATGTGGTCCTGGGTTCAAAGCCTAACTCTGCCACATCCTGGCTGTGGGGTGTAGAGAAGTACTCAAACCTCAGTCTTCAGGTCTAAATAAACTCAACACAACAGCATGTATCTCACAGGGCTTGTTGTAAGCATTGGATGAGCCTGACACATGGTAGCTACCATCTGGTAATTCTTTTCAGTTTCCTCCCTCGTCTAGGCTGGTTTGGGCGCGCTTCATTCACCTTTGCGTCTGCAAACAGCAAATGCAAGGTGCAGTTCCTAGCAGGAGTTCAATAAAATAGGAGGAAACTTGAACCCCATCCTCTCCCTACCTCAAAAGCCTAGGGCAGGAATTGGCAAAGTATGGCCCTCAGGACGAATCTGGCCCACTGTCTAATATTTTAAAATAAATTTTTATTAGAATATATCCATGCTCATTCATTTACCTATTGTCTTTGGTTGTTTTCATGTTACATCAGAGTTGAGCAGATGCAACAGAGACCATATGAGCCTACAAAGCCAAAACTATTTACTACTGGCGCCTTACAGAAGAAGTCTGTGCTCCCTAGTCTTGTGTATTGGACCTTTCAATAGGGGAGAGCTCTTGAGGGTCTCCTCAACCCACACTTTATGTCCTCTTTCCCTGGTTTATCTAGTTTTTCTCCTTAGCTCTCTTGGCCATTACATAACATCTACACTACTTTTCTTATGTATGTTGCTTATTTTCTATCTCCCTCACTAAATAGCCTCACGTGGGCAGGGATTTTTGTTTTTTGTGATAATTCTTATATCCCAGAACCTTGACCAGTGCCTGGCACATAAGCAAGAACCTCACAAATACTTGTTAAATGAATAAACATGGATTTCATTGAAAAGATGGTTCAGCCGAAGTGTGTTGGAAGCTTTCTCTTTCATGGAAGATTTGGGGGCTTTTAGCGGGATCAGGTGGCTCCCCAACCCCAGTGAGGAGGGTATTATTTTTCCTATTTCATAGATGAGACAACTGAGACCTTGGTAAGTCAGCGCTTCTCAAACTTTAACGTGCACACAAGTCACCCGGGGATCTTGTTACAATGCAGATTCTGATTCAAAAGGTCCAGGCTGGGACCCTAGGGACTGCAGTTATAATAAGCTCCTGGGTGATGTCACTGCTGCTGGTCTATGGACCACACTTTGAGTAGAAAGGGTTTAAAGTACCCAATCGGGGTCTATACCTAAGACTTGGCAGAGTGGAGTTTTGAATCCAGAGATCATGGAGGTCATAGTTTCTTTTTGTTCCCTCTTCTCCGTCTACATGCATCTCTCAATCCTATGGTCCCACAAGACCTGTCACAGCTTCCCCCCTAGGCTGCTCCCTGTCCCCAAACACTTTACCTCCAGACCCTCCCTTCCATGGCAACTCCCCCTCCAGCATCTTCAGGCTTTTCCTTCTGCACAGGCTCCTCTACTTTATCACACATGTGTTCAGGACTTCCTGACCTTTCAAGTGGCCAGTCTCATGTTTCTCTTCTGTTTTAGGGCCCAAAGGTTAAAAAGAGGTATCCTCCTCGTGGGCCACATGTAGGCTCGCTTCCTCCCTCAACACTACCCCATGACCTTCTGATGGTCACATGTCAGGGCTGAGCCCATGCCCTCCACTTCCATCTCTCTGCAGCATCTGCTATTGTCAAATCCTCCTTCTGTAATTGACTTCTCTTAGTTCTTATGGTTCTCTTCCTACTTCTCTGTCTGCTTTGCCAGTTTTCCTCCTCTGAATCTTTAACCATGGTCACTTCCTGAGCTCGCATGAGTTTCACACTATAGGATCTGTCACTTAGAACTCCAAGTTTGCACTGGTTGAAAGACCCTTGTTTATCATTGCACCTTGAACTACGAGTACTTGCGTATCTTTCTCCTACACTCTCACATTGTTCATCTTTGGTTTTACCACAGTACCCAGTACAAGGCTTGGTATAAAGTGGGTGTCCAAAGACAGTGCTCTGTACACTGGCTAACAGACCAGGTGTTGTTATGGGTCACTTCAATCCCACACCTACTATGAAACATTGATGCCATGAGAACCTCTGGAAGAACAGAACTGCTCCCAGGGGCCACCACTACTGCTCTGACTCCTTATGGTTTCTGAAAGGGGAAAGAAAGAAAACTAACATTTCATGAGTGCCAACTTTGTGCCAGGCATTTTATAAAATCCCTCATTCCCAATCAGTTAGGCACTATTACCCCTATTTTAGAGTTAAGAGAAATGAAGATATGACTTGAACCCAGGGCTGCATGACTCCTAAAGCTCATTCTTTTTCCACCAGAGCAATAATATCCCATATGGTTTTATTCCTCTAAGCCTTTGCAGATGCTGTTCCTTCTGCTCTGAATTCTTATTTCTTCAGTATTGGGTAAATCTATCCTGAAAAATACTGATAATTATCCCCTGGCACATTAAAAAATTAGTCACCAACTAAGTGCTCCTACACCACAGTACCTCTCAGCTGACCTTTTAAGTATTTGATTTTATGCTAGTCTGTCAGATGGGCTTGAGCACTATGAGGGTGGGGCTTACAGTCCTGGTCATCTCTCCATCCACAGTGTCTGGAACATAATGCGCATGTTCAACATATGTTTGTCAAATGAATGAATGAACAAATGAAGCAAGTTCTCTGGTACTTTCAGCATTGGTGGAGGGGTCCATCAGTTCCTATATTAACATGAGGGTGGCGGTACCAGGGTCTTTTCTGCTCATTGTCTGGGCCTATTGACCTGGGACCCAAACAATGAGCAGAGGGGATGAGAGAACCTTTTGCTGACTCCATCTTCATCTGTGAAGTCTTCAGCAGATGGTTACTAACAGACACAGCTTTTCTCACAAGGCTGTGTTTGCCAGGGGTGGAGGAAGACATGGAATGATGGAAAATTCATTTTACCAGGAGCCGGGTGTTCTGAGTTTTAATACTACTCTTTAGCTAACTGATTTCTTGCACTTCTATGGACCTCAGTTTTCAAATATGGAAAATGCGTACTAGGAATATGGGACTAATTCAGTGGTTTTCTAACTTTTCATTACCAAGGATCTATTTATGGAGTTTTCCTCCTTTATCCTCATATTTCGAGAATGTCTAGTTTAATAAGGAGAAAAAGCACCATCTTTATTTAGAAAGTGCAAAAAAAAATTGACAGGCAATCAGCCATCTATAACTACCAAGAAAATGCACTGATAGCATGAGGTAACTAATGCGAAATGCCAGACTGAGATAATTCTAGCCCAAAGCAAAGACCTTGGAAGTTTCTGTCTCCTGTGAAGCTGGCTCTAGATAAAGTCATGATTCCCTGTAGACTTTCTGAAATCATGGAAATGGCCAATGAATTTCTTTCTAACCTTTGGGCCTCTAGGGCTACACGTTCCCCAGGTAGACACAAATGGACTTGAAGTTGCTGAGATCGGTGATTCTATTCTATGTGTGCAAGTCCTGCAGGAGGATTAGGTGGACCTCTTGCTGGAATTCAGGGATTTCTAACTAGAAATTTACACTGACAAAGGAGAAACAGCCCTTCACATCTCCAAAAATAGGGGGAAAATCCAAGATGGCAGAAACATAACAGACACGAACAATGACAGGGCATTTTCAAGTGAAAAACATCTATGCAAAATAAAAACTTTGGGGCTACAGATGACTTAGACAGAAGTGAGTATGAGAAACCAACAGACACTTGGTTGGTGCAGGAAATGCATGCTACAGGTTCCCTTACAGGGCACGAAGGAAAGTTACCCCGGGTCGATACTTACAAGTAATAGGAGTAGGAATAAGCATTTCTTCTATATATTGATGGGCAGTCAGATGAAGGAAATGTCCAAAAAGGGGGAAAAAGAAAAGACAAACAAACAAGAATTAGATTTATATGAAATCTTGATTCTTAGAAATGCACACAGTATTTCAGCATCCCTAAGCTCAAGGAGATGCAAGTTTCTCTACTAATCATCTTTGCTGAGAATCAGATACTTTCAGTGGTAAAAGAAATGGGAGAGACCACTCCTACGATGGAGAAACTCACTACTCATACAGAGTAAGCCACGTCTCATGTTGGCTGTTTTAGTTGTCTGAAAGTTCTTTTTTTTGGTCAACTAGAACTAGCTTCCTTGTAATTATGACTTTTCGGTTGTGGGTTAGATTTCTGTGGCCTTCTAGAGCTCGTCTACCACTCTTCCACATGACAATGTTTCCGTGATCTAAGGAAAACCATAATGACTCCTATCTTCTCTGTTTCAGGTCAAATCACATCATAATCTATTTAGCAAGTTCATGCCAAAAGCAAGGAAATCATGTATCCGGCATCCAAGATGGCTTCCCAATGATCCACACTTCCCAGTATTTATGCCCATGTGTAGCGGTCTCCTACACTGAATCAGGATTGGCCCTATGTGACCAAGAGAATGTGGTAGGAGTTACATTCTGGGACTTTCTAGGTCAAAAAGAAGCCTTGCAGCTCTGTCTGGGTCTTTGGAACTCTCACTTGGAACCTTGAGTCTCCATGTAAGAAGTCTAAGTATCCTGAGGTTGCCATGCTGGAGAGACTATGTGCAGAGGCCACATAGAGAGGCCCTAAGACTGCATGAGGAGAAAAAGACATTCAGTCAGCACCCAGCTGTTCCAGTCCTAGCAAGTTAGATTATACCAACTGAGACTCTTGATATCATGGAAAAGAAACAATTCATTCCCTTCAAGCCCTAACCAAAGGTCAGATTCATGAGAAAAATAACTCACTAAATTTTAAATCTTATTTTTAAGCCACTAAATTTCAGGGAGTAGATTACATATCAATAGAAAACCAGAACAAAATTCAAATTTCATCATGAAAGAGCTTTGCACTAAGACAGAGGAATTCCAATCTTCAATTTGAACAGAGTACAACTTGCATAAACTCTCTGTGTCATTGTTTCCTTATCTGATCCTTAGATGAGTTGACCTAGATCAGTAGTTTTCAAGATCCCGGAGGTTCTGTGGAGCAGCCTCATTGTAATGAGGAGGGGGGGATACCAAGCAGATAGCGCTACTGGTCCCTCCCCCCGCTACCACCAAAGCCAGAGCTTCTATTTATTTTATAAATTGAAGTTTCATTTAAGATTTTAAATGACTAAGAATTCCAGTCTCCAAAAGAAAGTTTGAAAAATCACTGCCTACCATCTCTTTCCAATGTCCCTTCCAGCTCTTGGCTTTTAAACAATAAAAAACTCAAATAAGTTCATGATATTCCCTTGGTTATATTTTTTTGTATTTTGTAGGAAAATAAATAGAAATGCTTTTATTTTACAGACTTAGCTACACTGACAATAACTGATACATTTGTGGAATGAGAAAAATTTCTTAATAATTCAGGTCCCCAAATATCCACTTGAGTAGGCAAGAATAATTTCCTTCTCTCTTGAGTTATTTGGTTAATTGCAGCCATTATCCACTTTGCTTGGCACAGGAAGATGCTGTCTTTATATCTTCAGAGTGGGAACATGTCCTCAGAGCCCCAAATTTCCCCTACTTCAGTAGGAACTGGCCAAACCCCCCAAGGCAAGGCCATCTCTAAGCTTTCTCTCATTTATCAGGAGAGTCCAACAGAAGGAAAGTGGCCCTGAGAGCTAAGAAACCACAGCAGAAGGGAAGTCCCGTGCCTCCTTGGGAGGCTGGGTTGAGGAAAATAAGCAAGTGCAGCAAGATCTGCTCACTCACAAAACTGTTCAATATCTTGGGCCAAATGAACAGTAACCCTAGATGATGAAAAGGGTGAAGAACTCCCAGCTTGATGGGTGGGAATTGGAAGAGCTCAGGCAAGTCATCAAATCCCTTTCACCAACCATACAAGTTGGTGCTGTGAGGAGAACATTCTTCTTCTTCATTGCTGGCTCTGTGGTCCAATGCCTGAAAATGTGATTTCTCAGGGGCAGAAAGCAGAAGGTCCATTTGATGAAGACTTACAGATGCACCTATGTTCTCCATATTCTCAAGAACACCAGGCTGAGAATTGAGAGGCCACAGCTCTGATCCTAGCTCTTTACCTGTTCATTATAACATCTTGCGCAAGTTAACTCCTTACCCTGGACCTCTGTTTCCTGACCCATGTACCAACGCGAATGGCATAGACAACCACCAGCTTAAACAGCTGTGAGGAGTGGGAAAATGATAACTCTTAGCCTCCCAGCTCCAGCACTTACTAACTGCATGGCCCTGAGCAAATCACTAACGGTCTCTGAGTCTCAGTTTCTCCGTCTCAAGGTAGAGGGCAATAATTACCTATTCCCAAGAGTCATTGTGGGCATTAACATTAGATTATATCAACCTAGTTATATTCAAATTATATATGACATTTAATATATAAAGTATTTTAAGTAAATTATATTAATCTAAATTAATATTAGATTATATTAATCTAAACACCTGAAATACAGTCAGGCTCAGTAAAGGGGAGTTTATGTCCCCAACTCATTCTCAGATACAATGTTTGCCGCTTCTCACTCTGGTGACCAGGAACAAAGTGTTCACCTCTTTAGGAATATTAAAAATAGTTATAAAACAAGAATAAATACTTATGTAGCACTTACTATGTGCCAGGCATTGTTCTAGGCTCTCATCATACATTAACTCATGTGTTCCTCACAACCACCCTGACAGATAGGTATTATTATCATCCCCACTTTACAGATGAGGAAACAGAGGCAACAAAAGCTTAAGTAACTTGCCTAAGACCACAAAGCTAATAACCGGATTTGATAGCAACATGGCAGTAAAGCTCATTTTCTTGACCACCAGCCTGTCTTGCCTTCGAGGAAGGAAGAAAACAGATGTATGCTCAGCAATACACTGGGTCAGGCACTGAGACGCCACATGCCTTATCTTTTTTAATCCTCCCCACAATCCCATGGAGCAGGCAGTATTCTTCTCATGTTTGTTGAGGAATCTGAGCATCTAAGAGGTCACTCCTAACGAAGTCTAATGTTTTGTGTATTTTTGGGCCAACTGCAAGGTCTCTATCCTGAGCCAGGATTTCCTCACTGTCAGCAGCCCAAGGCTGCACTCTTGGGCTTCAGGTTGCACTCAACATTCTGTACCCTCTGGATTTTCTGCTCTCAACCTTCAGGATCCACCTCTGCCTGGGCCACCTCCTCATGACAAATGCTTCCTTAACCTTCAAACCACCTCTTCCAAATAGCTTTTCTGAGTTATCCTGGACGTCACCAGAGCCAGTGCTCTCCCTGACCCAGCTTCATGGCAACTCCAGAATGACGGCAACTGAGATGCTTCTGTTAATTGAGTATCTTTTCCCAATTAAATTGCAAAGTGTTCCAGGGCAAGGATTACAGTTCTTTATCCTGTGACCAAAACACAGTATATATTGTGTTTTCTCTAAGGCTTGAAGATTTACTGAAGGTCTAAATTTACAAGGATACAGTGATATTGCAAGTAACAGATTGCCTGAGACCAAAAATCTTGAGCAGGAAGACAGCTGTGCTTAGGAAAAAACAACCCCAAACTTAATAAATCGCATACTGCGAATCTTCTTGGCTGGCTAACAAGATTAACTTGAGGCACAGCTTCCTTTTGTTCCATACTATTTCAACAGGACTAAGTTGTCTACCTAACCATCCATTTGACCGTCTACCCATCCATCTAGCTCATAAACCCAACCATCCACCCGTCTATCCATCCATGGATCTATGCATCCATCCAACCACCCATCCATCCAGCCACCCATCCATCCATCCATCCATCCATCCATCCATCTATCCACCCATCCATCCACACATCACTCCCTCCAATCATCCATCCATGCACTCACTTAACAGTCTATCTATCCACCTATCCATCTAGCCCATAAACCCACACATTCATCTATTCATCCATCCACTCATCTACCTATTCATCCAACAATCTATCCATCATCTACTCATCCATCTTTGCATCATTAATTCAGCAAAAATTCTCAAAGGCCTACTATATGCCTGTCTATGCTCAGAGATAGAAAGACAAATGAGATCTTGATTCAGTCCATATGTCTGATGGGAAAGCCAGACAAGAAACATAAAACAGATGATAACAATAGCTACCACTTAAATAGTAGGAGGTCACTTATGTGCCAAGTACTCTTTTCAGTGCATTATATGGACTATTTTATTTAATCCTCACTATAAGGCATTATTATCCCTGTTTTACAGATGAGGACAGTGAAGCTCAGAGAGGTTAACTAACATGTCCAAGTTTATATAGTTGGTAAGTAGCATGGCAGGGATTAGAATCCAAATAGTCTAACTTTAAGAGCCTGCATTAACAACCACTATATTATATTGTCTTCTGGAGTGATAAATGGTATGATGCAGCAACACATGGAGCTGTGGGACTATATCCGGGAGTAAAGGTGGGGAGGGGAAACAGGTAAGGTGGTCTAGGGACTATGAGACCTGAGTCATCAAGTCAAGGAGTATCCACATAAAGTAGGAGGAAGGGCATTTCCAGTCAGATGGAACTGTGTTTATGGAATGGGTGCATGGGTTGGGAAGGTGGGAATATCAAGATGTTGACAGGGCCTAGTTGCTAAAGTGCTTAAGGAGCTTAGTCTCAATACCATAGGTCACAGGGAGAACACAGAGGGCCAAGTGGCCAAATATTTTTCTCGATGGATGATTCCGTCAAGAGTATAAGAAGAAAATTGGAGGGAAGAGGGATTGGGGTCATGAAAGAAAGCTACTGCAAGGATCAAAGCAAGAGATGTTGGGGACCTATCTTGCAATGGCCATGGGGAAGGATCAGAGGTGAATATGAAAGGTAGTTAAGACACGAAATCGATAGGTGATTAAATGCGAGCACACTGAAGAGAACTTCCAAGGTTCTAGCATGAGTGGCTACCCAAGTGAGCGCAAACAGAAGAAGGATTCACTTCTCAGGGTGTGGAGTAAGGAGCAGTTTAGAACGGGGTGAACAAAACAAGATGACACATTTCACTTGAGTTCCTTTCCCACCTCAATGAACCACTCAGAATTATGTCACATGATTTGGCACCTCAGCAAGTCCTTTTTTATATTTCGTGCAGGTTAGGTGGTGTTTAAGAGTGTGGACTCCATTATTAGATTGGCCAAGTCTGAGACCCTGCTCTGCCACTTATTAGTTATGTGATTCGAGGCAATTTCCTTAAATTGTACATGTTTCAGGAGTTTTGTGATTTGTAGCATACTCTAATCTAGTCTAATAGTGGTGATGCCTCTTTTGGCTCACCCAGTAATTAGTTTTCCCTATTGTCTCACTACGATTTTTCCTGATGTGTGCCCTCAAGGCTCAGACCATGATACATCTTTCACATACTGTCTTTCCAACCTTACCACACCCCACCACAAGACTGGGTTTACCCTTGATGCTCAATGTTGACATTTGGGTCTGTGTTCTGAGTGAAGCTTTCTTGCCCAAGAGATAGAATGTCAATTCTATGTCCCACCTGTTCTAATTTCACTGGGCTCCTCCATTCAACACATTTTTTAGGGAATCCCCAGTATCTGCAAGGCACATTTATGATAAGGATGAATCAGAAAAGGCAGCTGATGGTCCAGTGGAGAAGATAAGATGTGACTATAAATGACAAGTATAAGACAGAACATAACATGGATCTTCATGGAATGGATCAAGAGGGTGAAGAGACTGCATCTAGATTGGAGGTCAGGAAAGGTTTATTGGAGAAAGTGGCTTTTGAATTAGACATTAAACATGAGAAATATCTGGTCACATGGAACCGAGGAACACAGGTATTGAGTGAGGAGGAAACTTCACAAGGAAAGGTATAAGAGTGGGGTAAGATCTTCGGAAATCTGCCAGAATCCCTGTGAGCAGGGGGACAGCATAACTTGACAAAGCAGTTCAGATGACTTAAACACGCTTCTCCCTTCATTTCCACCCCATGAATGGCTGTTATAGGGGAACAGAGGCCACTGAAACATTTTGGACAGCAAGTTTGGGAGTACAAGTTTCATTTTTGAAACATCACTTTGGCTACAGTGTGGAGGATGGGTTGGAGTGGTGGGGCCAGAGGCAGGGAGGCTGAGGAGGAGACTCATAAAATAGAGCTATAGAGGCCTGCACCAGGGAAGAGGCAGTGGAGAGAGAGAAGAGAGAATGTGACCAGGAGAACGTAAAGATGCAGATTCAGAAGTATTTGGTGATGGAATTCCATGGGTTTGGCTGATGGAATGTGAGGTAATGCCTGTCACTAAGATGGGGACACAGGATTAGGACACAGGATTATGTTGGTGGGTAGGTGATGATTTTGGTTTGACCATAAAAACCTTGAGGGATTTTCAAGGTAGACGTCCAGGGGCAGATGATACAGGGTACTGGAGCTCTGGCGAAAGAGGGCTAAAGCAGAAGACCCTGCCCTCCCAACCCCTTTCCATCTCCAGGCCAGCAAAACTACAACCACCATGTAGACCTGTGCATATGGAGCAGTGGCTGCACGCAGGGAAGTGTCGTCGGATCTTCCTGGGGTGGGGGGCTTGTGGGAAGACTTTATGGAGGAGGCAATGCTCGGGAGTCCCACTTGGAAGAACTTGGGCTGAGGGTTAGAGAGTAATAGGAGCCTTGTAGGTGAAGAGAAATGTCTGGACATTTGATTCAGGGAAACAGTATACACAAAGGCAGAGAATAGTAGAAAATGATATCTGATCCTGGGTCACCTGTTTCCTGTTCCAGGATTCACTTATTTTCTACCAGTCTCCATGGACTGATAGAACAGATGTTAACAGCATAAGGTTTGGAGTCACAGAGCCTGGGTTTGCATTTCAACTCTGCCCAAGACCATAGCCAACTCAGATAACCTTTTTGAACCTGAGTTCTCTCAAAAAAACAGTAGCATCAAGAGTCCTACCCTACTATGATTATTCATAGGATTAAAATAAGAATACAGCAGCAATTTAAACAGAAAATGGACAAATTTGTTAGGTCAGAGTGTGCGTATTGATTGCAGCACTGCCTTTAGCATATTAGTGATGGGTTTGGAGCCAGCTTGGTACAGTTGATAGTCATATCTGAGATGAATGTCCCTGTAGACATTGTGCATTATAAGCCTTTAGGCAGGTACAGGAAATAAAGCCTGTCCCAACCATTAGCTCATTTGACCTTCAGAATAGCCCCAGGAGATTGGCTGTATCTCACAGTTGAGAAAGCAAAGGCGGAGCTTTGTTAAGGTGCTTCTTCAAGGTTAACAGTAAATAAATGGGGCTATAGAGATTTGGATTGAGGTTTCTGCTTCCCAGTCCATAGCTACAAGACATCTGTACCCATTAGACTGGGAGCTACCAGAGGGCAGGCACAAATCACAGAGAATCAAAGTATAGCCAGAGTTGCAGAGTAATCTTAAAGTAGATTCTCATATCTCTAACTCAAGACACTCCAAATACATTCTTGGAAAAGTTACTATTTGGACAGACAAGGCCTGGTTGGCAGAAAGTTCAAGCTGGACCAGGAAGACCTGGGCAGAGAGGGAGGAGGAGAGGAGATGGGGGTGGCTGGAACCATGCATAGTAACTAACTTTGAAAATATCTCCCTAAAAGTTGCCAAGTTCTCACTTGAAAAGTAAGAAGGAAGAAGAGATTAATCTAAGATCCAGACAACTCTTGGGCTGCAGATCTACCAAAGGATCCTGCTTAACCTGGCTCCAGTGTTTCCCCATGCACAAGTGCACGGCTACGCCTTAAGCCTTGAAAGACCATGCTCAGACTCCCAGAAGTGTGTCCTATGGGATAAATTGGACTATATGAAGCTTGTGGGCATATGCACATATGTCCACATCCCACAAAAAAACATGAAACTGCAGAACTTCTCACATGTGAGTGGTCAATAAACACTGTCAAACATCAGGATACACTGGTTAAGGCACTAAGGCATGAGCTCCCCACCTTAGTTTGCACTGCAGGCACCAAGTGCCCAAGAGTATTAAGCCAAGGGACACAGGGGTGGCTTAGCAATCCCTTGACTGCCCATTCCTTTGGGAGAGGATGTCCAGCAATTCTAAAGGGAGGAGACCAGAGACGATGACCAGGACTGCAATGCAGAGTTGGTGATGCAAGTATCTCTCTATTTCAAGACTGACAGGGTGCTCATGAAAAGGAAGTATGTTCTATTACATAATGGAATGCAGGAACCCATTCTAGAACATTCCGAGGTCTAGATGTGATCAATAGAGCCAGGAGAAAAAGATGGAGCCATTATCTAGTGACAGCATAAGGATGAATATTTTGCAGTGAGTTTGGCTAAAACCACACTGATTTTACTCTGTCAGGGAGGGGCACTAGGTTCCCTTCTTATAATGCTCATGTAATCCTCTGTATCTCCATGTAGCCCTGATTCTGTATGGTCCTGCATTCAAAGAAGCCCAGTCCAAACAGCCAAGGGTACTTCAAAAAGAATTCTAACCTTACATCTTTTACGAACTGTAAAGGAATCTTGTTTGAATTGCCCACCAACATATCATACCCCTTTCTGTAATCTTTCATTTCTCAAGCTCCCCTCCACCTATTACAAAACATCCTAGCAGCAACAACAGAACATCCCTCAGGCTTTGTTGATTTTTTTCTGTCTCTTCTCTCTCTTTTCCTTCCCAGTCTTCTGACTGTAAACTGATTTAGCTTCTTTCATTAAGCCCTTCCCTTGGTCTTCCGTACCTCTAGCCCATTCTCTGCCTGCTTTATAGTTCAGTATTACAAAACAAAACACCTAACAGCAAGAGAAAGACTGTCTTTGGAGAGTGACAAGGAAGCCCTAAGGCTAATGATGAGAACACTTCAAGGGGAGAAGCTAGGGACATCTTACGTGTATTAGAAACATTTGGCCGCAGCTTTGGGGAAGACTTTGAGCCGGTTGAATCCATCAGGAACAGAGAGGACAGAGAGCCACCATACCCATGCTCATGGAGGTTAGGGGAAAAACCAGCTCAAGCCCGGGTTGGGGGGCATGTGGCTGGCGTTTTACTTCTGAAAGCTCCTGGATCCAGGAACTAACTCTAAGTCCTGACTGGGACACTGAAGAGATGCTGACACTAGGATCGTGAGTTGTGATGATTTGCCTATTATTTGGGGGTTTCTTTTCCTTTAATACTTCTTCATTTTAGGTAGCTGTGGACAACATTGTGGCAGTAAGTTAGCAAAAGAATCAACTGACCAATGAAGTTTTCCCCACATTTATCTATGCGATTGGGGTGAGAAGAAGTAAAGGACTTCACCAAGCCCTTCACCGCCCTTTGGGGGCATCTCTAGACATCAGAAGACATTGTAGGTTAGTGGAAAGAGTGCAGGCTTATGTTTAATTTCTCTCTTTCTCCCCCTTTCTCCTCTTCTCTCCTCACTTGTCCTCTCCCCTCCTCTTCTCTCCTTTCCTTCCTCTATACCCAACTG
The DNA here is from genome assembly GCF_037783145.1 of Equus przewalskii. Taxonomy (NCBI): domain Eukaryota; kingdom Metazoa; phylum Chordata; class Mammalia; order Perissodactyla; family Equidae; genus Equus; species Equus przewalskii. The sequence goes on from NC_091851.1 coordinate 31,764,640, forward strand.
TAAATTATTACTCTCAATTATCATTATCAACTAGGTCAGAAAAATGTCTTACTTCCTCCAAAAGATACTGTATATGCAAACACTGATCAGCACCCCCCCCCCCAATCCGCCCCCACCACCCCAACACTGAGTTTTGCCTCTTGAGGAGAAATGGTGGTCATGTGATGACTATTGGTTGGGTCTGATGGATGATTTTGATAGAGTTGAAAGATGATGAAAATACACGTAAGAGGCTAAAACCACACCAAGGACTCACTTTACACTTGCTCCCACCTTGGAAATAGAAAAAAAAAAAAGCCCTTTCCTCCCTCTTGAAAAGTCACACATTTTAGAAATAGCTGTTGGGAAGGAAGTGAAATTTCTTTGCAAGCTCACAGACAATAGTGCTGTGGCTTAAGCCAGGCTTTAGAAAGAGGAAAATTGGAAGAGCATATCTGACTTACAAATCAGTGGCAAAGAATGAGAACATTTCAGGCCTATCAAAGAGGAATGCAATTCTATTAAATTGGTTACTTTTTCCAGGTAGGCAGTCTCAAACTCACCTATGCCTCCGATCTATCTGTGACTCTAAGAAACTTGATCTTAGATGGGCAATGTGCTTACTGCACCCAGAGAAATCAAATCTTATGTTCCACTTCATCTAACAGCAGCTGAGTTGTCACTGAGACATAAACTTTGGTCTTGTTTTATGGATGAAAATGATGATATGACAACGCAATGCTGTCCTTAACCCCTTGGGGGCTCTTGATTCCCAGTGTTAACATAGTACCTTCCTTTCCTCCTAGACACTTCAAACAGAAAATCAGTAGCTAGATGAGAAGTTTAACTCTTTAGTCTTTCTGCTGAGAGCCTGAGGAAAGGAGTGATCCTGTTAGACCAGAGATGTCAAGAAAGGACAAGGTCTGGCCAGAGAGAGGACTGGTTGATTCAGAAGAGAGAGATGAGAGACACAGAGACATTCTGGTGCCCAAATGGCTAAGAGAAGGCTGACTGCTTGTGTAGTGGGAACCTCAGTATTTCTGACTCACTGATGTCTGGAAATGAGGACATTGTTTCTTGGTGTTTTTTTGTTTTTTTTTTAACTTTCTGCATTTATATTCATGTGTCTCCCTAGGTAGAAGCTGAAATTTGTCTTTGAGGCATTCTGTCCCTTTGTTCTAGTAGGGAACAAATTTCACGAGTACTTTTCATCCTACAGTTGGAGGCAAGTCCCTGGTCCTTGTTATTGGGCTGGTCCTGAACTCTGTGAGTAACTAAACCCAGAGCTTCAGGCTGAGGTCTTGAGTAGTTGGTCTAATAATGCACTAGGCTCTTTTCCTTGAGGGCAGCGCATGTTGCAGCACATATTAATGTAATGTGGATAGATGTTTTGTTTGCACTGGCAGACTGAGGAGTGGGAAGGTGGAGACCAAGACTGGGGCCCTGGCATTGAAATTGAGAAGACATGGAGGTGGGCAGCAGGCATGGAAACATGGTGGCAGCCCAGGAGCTAAGGAGAGGTAGGCAGTAGGACTTTCCGTTTAGAGGAATAACCTAGGGTCAGCGATAGCCGATATTCATCAGCTTTCCTAGATGAATATTTCCTTTCCCTCTCTGCAATTCCCTTGTGTTATCCTTAAGCCTCGTGAATGCCTGATAAACAGAAGATGGCAGTGTAGGGAATCTTGGGGATAAGGAAGGAATCTGCACCCTGGCTTTCAAGAGCAATGCAGTCTAGAGGAAACACATGCAATATGAGGAAACTGTGTTAGTTGACCAGAGGTGCCCAGGGAGACATCCTGTGGAGAGGTAACAAGCAGCAATAATCCAGCTGGGAAGGTTTTGTGGGATGTGGAGTAGGAAGGAGCCTTCCCTAGGGACTATCACAGCATTGGAGGCTTTATCCCTGTCATGCAGGGGGCAGCCTGGGATGCTGCTGCTTGACCAAAGGGAAATCAAGGATAAATGGAGGTGAGAAGGGTGAAGCATTACTTTGCTGCATCTATATTTCTGGGCTCATCTGTGTTCTTGGGGCTCCCCAGTAATCTTGATGACATGACCAATCACAACAGAGCAGCTAACTCTGAGAAGACTCATGATACATGGGATCCTATGGAACATCAAGGTGACCCAACCATACGGATCACTGGCCCCATAAGAACCTCGCCATCTCAGGGCCACTCACCACGCAGGCAGTACACAGCCTTCAGACACCAACACAATGAGCCACAATTGACCCTTGTATTTCAGGACCTCCACAATCACATCCGGAGGTCTGTGCTTGGAAGTGATCAACAGAGCAAGGACTTGGCCACACACCAGCGTTGGGCCCAACTGGGGTTGGCGGAGTCTGCAGGGCGGCAACAGAGACTCACCTCCTTTTGATGGTGAGCATCACGCCCAGGAGAATGATGATGAACATGAGGAGACCAGCGATCACGCCGGCCATCTTCACAGTGTTGTCTACCTGCTTCTCTGGCTCCACGGTGTTAGAATTCTGGGTGGAGGCACCTTGGAGGGGAAAGGAGAAGGAGAAAGATGTTGAAAAGGCTCACACGGTGTGAGACAATAATCGTAATGGCAACGGTTTCTATTTATTGAGTGCTAACTATGTGCCAGGCACTGTGCTAAGGGCATTATACACATTGTCCCAGTTAATCCTTTTGAGAATTAATCCCTTGTGGGGCTGTGGCAGATGAAGAAATTGAGGTGCAGAGAAAGTGAGGTACCCAAGATTACACAACTGCTGTGTTGGGGCATCCTTATCCTGCAGTGAGATGAACTGGAAGGCTTTATCCCTCACATTGCTTTGTCTCTAGGATCAAACCATGGAACTACAGCTTGATTCTTGGGTTCATGGAATTATTCCAAACCCTGCTTTATTCTTTCAGGTAAATAGTGAAAACAACATGTTTATGTTAACACAATTAAAATCACTGGATTTTAAAAGATAAAAACAAAAAGTTTTTGTTTCATGCCTTATATGAAACATATAATGGGGTAGAAATTTACTGTATTAAAGGAATTGCCTTGGGTTCAGAAGACACTTATATATGACTAACTCCATTTTTAGAATTTAATGCTGATGCTGCGTGCTCTGCTGGGAACTAACTCACTGACTCAGTTCCAGGTAGAGGAAGGCAGGGAACTGGGCACTTAGGACGACACCCTCAGCCCCGTGCTGGGCCACTTCATGGATCCAGCTTGGTCAGTCCTCACAAACATTCCAAAAAGTAGATACTGATTCTCCCATTTGATAGATGAGAAAGCCAAGGGAAGTTGCTAACAGTCACGTGGCTGACAAAGGTCAAGGTCTGGATTCCACAGGTTTTCTAAGTCTAGGCCTCCGTAATCAGAAACCACAGATTCAACTTTCGAGCCCTCTAGTCCCTCAATCCTCCTCCCCCCAAACAAGGAGCTCGCTAACGCCACAGCAAAAGTAAGCAGCCCAAGAATGCCTATGCTCTACCTCTTCATGCAAGGTACCAGGGATCAAAGGGGACTTCTCACTCCAGACACCTATGTGAACACTTCTGGAGAATGGTCCAGGGGTCACTAGCACCCTAAGTGAATTTCTTCCTGCTGCTCTTCATATTCCCAGTAGTGCCATGTTTATGTGAGACAGCTTAAATCCAAAGAACCTTTTCCTAACTCATCCTTACTTTTCTACCACATCAGCACCAGCTCATACTTCATCAGAGATCACATCTTCTCTGGTTGCCTGTGCCTCTGGGAGAGCTGCTCTCTCTTCTCTAAATTCCGATAAGACTCTGTAACACTTGGTACATACCTCGATGTACTGATATTATTAGTTATTTGTTTCCCCATTTGTCTCCTTCAGTGGTCTGCAGGTTCCTTAGGGGTGAGATTATGCTTCCTTTCTCTTTGTTTCAGCATGTTAGCACAGAGCCTGGCTCTTAATACGTGTTCCTTTAATGCTTGTGGTTGTTCAATGTTTAGCTGAAGGGATGACATCTCTGCCCACACACATTTGTTCTCATAGAACCAAACTGAGTTTCTCTTTTTTCAGCCATGTGTTCACAGAACTCAGCTTATTTGAAGGGATGCTAAAACCATAAGCCATGATTCTCATTTCCCAAACTCACTGATGTTTAAGAACAGCCCTCCAGCACAATGATGCATCCCCTCTTCTTGTTTAAGAGTGTCAAGTGCCTCCTCTATCAGAGCACTTTCCTGAAACTCTCTTGTAACTTAGACAAGCTGGGTTCACTTAGCCAAGTCTCCTGAGTGAGAAGGCAAGTCTTCAAGAACAAGAAGTGTATCCTACGCATTTCTCTAATGCCAATTATTAGCATAGGCCTCCCTCCTTGTGATTGTTGGTTAACAGATGATTATTAAGTTATATAAAGGTGAGCAAACCACAGATTTTGCTTCGTTTATTCATTAATTCATTTGTTACCGAGCATCCATGTGCTGTGTGCCAACTATGCTGTCTAGGGGATCAGAGCTCCTTCTCCTGGAAGGACTTACGGACGAGGGATTTTATTCAGTTCCCCTCGCCAGCTAAAAGAAAGACCAGCTCATCCAATCTCAGAGCTGTCCGAGCAAGCTCTGCTTATCTACAGCCCAGAGAGGTCCTGGAGGAGTGAGCCAACCACCTCTTCAGCAGAGCTGATCTCACATTCCAGAGAAGAAGCTGGTTTCCAGTAGTGGCCCACATGGCCCCCATTTCCCAGTCTGGAGACATGATTTCTGAGATATGGTGAGTCCACTGCACACCAAGCATAAAGTAAGCTGAACACCTGAGACCATAATTTCCTCAATAGTGCCAGAGGCTTTTTACTCAGATTTGGAGGAAGTGTTGGCTCGGGAGCATTCACTCATTGGTATAGCTGAATTTACTTAACGCCTGCTATGAGATCTCATTCTAGAGACTGGGGTACAAAAGCAAAGGAGCTCTGAAGAGGATCTTATTACCGTAGGAACACTGTTATTAGCTTGATCTAATGAGATTCACACTTCATTCCTTCAATAAATAGTCACAAGCACCCACGAGATGCCAGGCACTTGGTGATACAGTGGTGAGCAAACAGGCAGAGTTCCTGCCCTCAAAGAGCCTACAATTAGTGGGGGTGGTGCTCAGGGGACAGGATTAATGAACCAACAATCAGTAATAGTAAGCTTTCAACTCTGTTAAGGATGAGAACAGAGAGGTGTATGCCACTTGGAAAGTGCATAATAGGGAAGTGAATCACTTCCAGGAGGAAACAGCTAGTAGAGTGAGTTTCAAGGGAGGACAGGGTATAACTAGGCAAAGAGAGCATGAGAGGGCTATATGGAAGCAGCAGAGGAAAGAGCACTGGCTAAGGCTATCTGCTGGGGGCAAGGGGCCTGGTGCATTCAAGAAATGAAAGAAACGTGGAGTAAGGAGAGTGAGAAAGCAGGGAGAGCACGGTGAGAGAAGCTGGAGAGGGCAGCAGGGGCCATTCCATGCAGGACATTATAGGCCAAGATATGAGAGTTTTTGTTCTTTACCCCAAGAAACATAGGGAGTCATCTAAGTGTTGCTCATAGAGCAATGATATGGTCAGATTTGCATTTCCAACAGATCATTCCAGCTTCAATATGGAGCCAAAGTGGATTGGAGAGATGAATTTTGAAACCATTGCAGGCACCCAGGTGGGAGATGATAGTTGCTTGGACTTAGGTGATGGCAATAGAGACAGAAAGATGCAATAAAAGAGATAACTACTTGAAATAAATATAAATAAAACCTATTGATGGATTGAATACAAGGAATAACTTGTGACTACAAGTCTTCGGTTTTCATAACAAGGTGGATGATGGTGCTGTTTAGAGGTTCAAGAAACAATTGAAAAAGAACAGCTTTAGAGGAAAGATATGTGTGTTTGGGGCAATTTGAGCTTGAGAGATACTCTAGAGAAGTAGGCAGTTAAAAATGCAGGTCTGGGGCTGGCCTAGTGGTGTAGTGGTTAAGTTCACGTGCTCCACTTCAGCGGCCCAGGGTTCGCAGGTTAGGATCCTGGGCGTGGACCTAGCACCACTTATCAAGCCATGCTGTGGTGGCATCCCACACAAAATAGAAGAAGATTGGCATACATGTTAGCTCAGTGACAATCTTCCTCAAGCCAAAAGAGGAAGATTGGCAACAGATGTTAGCTCAAGGCCAATCTTCCTCACACACACACAAAAATAAATAAAATGCAGGTGTGGAGCTCTGAAAAGAGGTCTGAACTGGAGGTAAAAATGTGTGAGTCATGTGCACACAGATGGTATCTGATGGATGGGGGTTGATGAAGTCATCCAGGGAGAGAATAAAGAGGGAAGAAGAAGTGGGCTTAGACAGAGACTTGAGAGCCTGCAGTATTTACTTAGTGGGTAGAGGAAGATACAGCTGCATAGGAGACTGAGAAGGAGTGGCCAGACAAGTAAGGAAAAAAAAACCTGGAGAGTATAGTATCCTAGAGCTAAGAGGAGAGAGTGTTAAGAGAAAGAAGGGATAATCAATGCTGCTCCTGGGATAGAATCCAGCTGCCTACCCAAAGGAAAGTGAAGATCTTGGATGAATGTTAGAAAACCTTTCCCAAATAAATTTCAAGATGTTTCTAAGCAGAAACATATTCAGTTCTGGCCATGAGCCAACAATGAAACATACTTGATTCATGGGGCCATCTGAAAGGCCAGAGCACAGCACTTTAGACAAATTCAATGAGTTCAGCCAAGAGGCATCAGAGCTGAAATCACAAACTCTATACACTAAGGTTGTTAGGAGGAGACATGCTTGGCTGGTCTACCCAGACTCCAGATACAAGAAAGTGCACATGCCCTGGGCTGTGGCACATCCACATTCCACTTAAGCACTCTTTAAGGGCATTTGCTCTGGCTGCTGGGGATTTGTGCTGCTGTTCATAAAGGAAGTGTGCTGACAGTGTTCAAAGCTGACATTGGTAGAAAGGAAATGGCTCTGGGACCAAAGGCCAGACAGCATTCACATGTGGCTCCTATATCTGAGAGGAAGATGAGAGGGACAAAGACAGAGGATGAGCTAGTCTTGCTCCTGTTGCAGAGTCAGGAGTGCATCCATGAGGCTCAGATTGTAAGTGCTCAATGGAACAGATGAGAACATGCGATAGGACTTACAGGAAAGCACAGAGGGGTTGGCTAATGATGGGGTCTCCTAGCAATGTGGTCGGCTGTCTCAGGCAGGCACTGAGCTCCTCATCAAACAGAAGGTCAATTACTAGTACTTTTTAAAAATGTAGCTTAAATGTACTGATCCATTACTGAGTGCCAAGCAATATGCTAAGCACTTTTCATATATGAAGTCATTTAATCTTCACAAAACTTGACATAGAAGGTGCTAGTTTTATTTTCCCTTTTATATAGATTAGAAAACTTCACAAAAGGGTGAAGTGACTTGTCCAAGGCCATGTGAGTTTCAGAGCTGGGATTCTGTGTGCAGGGCTCATCTCCGTATCACTACAATGAGCTGTCCTTGATGGAGCAGTAGTTAAGGAAATGCCAGCACTGGGTCACATAGAGGGCTGGCCATCTGACTCACTGGCTGGAAATCCAAGGGAACTCTTCAGAAAGGGAGACTGGCAGTCCTTCAGAATATGGTAGCCACATTACTTTGGCCCTACGCCCACATTTTCCATGAGAGTAAACTTTGTATCAGTCCCTAAAAAGCTCTGTTTCTGGCCCTGGGTGACTTCTGTCTACTAAGCAGGGATTGGGAGTCTGAGAACTGAGAGAAGCGGGAGGGATTCAGAAGCATTCTCTTCATCTCTGCCCTCCACTGGAAACCAAACTGAGAATTGTCCACGTAAATCTGAATTGGCAGCTAGGCACCAGGTGGCAAATTTATCCAACTGGAGTAGCTTCAAGGCTCTACTTGAGTCCCCTGTGTGATGTAGTCATCAAAAACAATCTTGTGAACTCAGCCTGCACTGACAGGAGACTACTGTCTCCAGCATGAGGCTGCATGCCTGACCTTATGCTTCAGCCAGCTGTGCCCTCCAAGCAAGCTCTGAGCCCTCCCAAAGGCTGAGCCAGTCCTCTCAAAGCAGCTGTTTCTGCCTCCCTGCCCTCTACTCGTTCCAGGAAAGCTATGTCCCCCCCTAGCTCCAGCTCAGAGTCCGCATCTGGTGTTCAATGTACTACCTACTCACACTTGCATATGGAAAACTGGTGCCCAAGGCATGGCTCTTGGTCTCCTGAAGTCTTCTCCCCTCCCTCAATATTTGCTCCATACATAGGCCCAGTCACCACGTTCTATCCCCCTACCATCTCCTCCCATGCTACCAAACGACCATCCCAGTTTATATTCCCCAGGGACTCCTGACACCCAACACGGGCAATGCTGCTCTGCTCAACTCTACACTAGTCAGATCACTCTGGCGAGGCTTGTCCAGTTGTGTATCCTACCTTCTGGAGGGACCTCCAGGGTGAAGACAGGCCAAGAACCTTATCAGTCAAAGTGTGGTCCAATGACCAGAAGCATCAGCATCACCTGTAAGCTCATTATAAATGCAGAATCTTTGGCCCCAATCCAGATCTGCTGAGTCAGCACCTGCATTTTAACAAGGTCTCTAGGTGATTCAGGTGCACATTAAAACCCATGGTCATTGACTTTGGAGGAGTGGCAGTCAGAATGAGGGTTTTTCAACCTTGAGAGGGGAAGATTCAGATGAAAGTTAAATCTTGCCTTCAAAAAGTTGAAAGGCCATTGTGGAAGATGGAATAGATTTGGTCCCTTTAATTTTAAAGATTAGAGGTAATATCAGTGAGTAGAAGTAACAGGATAGATTAGGGACCAACACAAGAAAAGGTTTTAATGTGGGTAGAAGCACAATGTTGGCCCTTTTCGATGCAGCATTATGATCTAGAGAGGAACACGAAAGCAGTCACGATTCACAAGTCCCGTTTCAGAGTTACCCTCCCTTTTATCTGACCACTGTCTCCACCTTTTCTCACCTCCTGGGCTTCCTGGATGCTTAACCAAGTCCTCAATCTCTCACTTTCATGGGATGCGACCTTTCTTCTCTGCTATTGACCCTGCCTCCTACATCAACTCAGCATCCCTTGATTCCAGTGATAGTCATGCTCTGCATGAGAGAAATCCTCCCTGTCATCCTTAGAGCCATAGACTCCCATGGGGCCTATCTCCCAACCCCTAAGTAACCCACAAAGGCAGGAGAATGTGCTACCAACAATGAAAGGTGCTATCTGGGAACTTACTGTGGTCGTCATCAAGCAGAAGCGACTACGTGACTGCTTACACCCCTTCTGATGTTGAGGTGCTTTGGTTTTATGATATCCATCAAAAGCAATGGGTTTCGAATCAGAAGCGTATGAGCTTGCATCCAGACTCCATCACTAACTGGTCATGTGACCTTGACCAGTTACACAAAGGTGTCAAGCCCAACATGATTTGATTTTCTCATTTGTAAAATAGGGAGTAAGTGCCAAGTTCACAGGGATTTTCTAAGGATCAAGTGTAATAATGGGGGTGAAAATGCATCATAAACTCTGAGGAACTGCTCACACATGTGGCATAATGATGGCATGACCTTGGAACTGGTTCCAGGGTGGCAGCAGGGTCTTTAGTGTCTATAAAGTCTGAGTACACCATGGGTGCTGGGGTGAGGCCTCCTTGCAACCTACTGCCTGAGTTCATCCAATCCTTAGGATGAAGGCAGGCAGAGCCCCCCGAGTGATTCTCTTAACTTTCCTCCTCTAGGCAAGGCCTGTATCAGGCTTCCATCTGGATGACTCAATGGCCAGCAATAACATAATTTGGCAACAAGGGACTAATGATTCATTCTCAAAGTGCTCCCACTGGCTACAGGCCCACTTCTATAGCTTTAGTTCAGAGAAATTCCCCTGTAAAGATATGGAGCAAAAATAGAAGTCGCAGATAAAGAACAACTAATTGCAGTTGATAAAACCAAATAAATCCCAGTAGATGCATATAACCCTTGCTGGTGATCATTGCTGATGGTAAAGAAAGGAAGCTGGCTCTCAGGGACACAATTTCTAAAAGCTACACTCTTTAAAACACATGGTTGCCTCTTAGCTACCCAAGGGCATATTATCCTCAAATCTTACTGTGCTGGCAGTTCACCCCCATCTACTTAATGACTTCTTTTGTTGAAGAGTTTCGTTGTCTTTACTTTGGCTTCGTGTGCATCTGGCACCCAATAGGGAAAACCTTTGAAATCCTGACTCTGAGCCACTACCTCTATGCCAGTGAAGGTTTTAAGCATTGCAGGCATCTCTGATTATGGTGGGTGTTGCCAAGAGGAGGCAAAAAGGAAAAGATGAGGAAGCTGGGCAACTTTCTGGCTCTTCTAAAGTCAGGTATGCACCATATCCCTCCTTGATTTTGCTGGAAGCGAATTCTCAGAATGGTAGGCTATTTTTAAGATAGAATTGAAGTCCAAGATAGGAAAGAAGTTGGTAGGAGAGCATCTGGATACTTCATTAGATTCAAGCCTCTAGACTTTACAAATTGCATCCCAAGGCATTGAGAGCTTTTGTAATTGTGATCATGAACTACTTTGGCAGTCTTTGAGGAATGAAATTGTAGTGAACAGGAGGGGTGCGAGAAGCCTGGGGAGAAACAAATGCTGTTGCTGACTTTTTTTTTAATGGAAAATTGTGGATTCCAGATATTTCACACAAGTAAGTGTGATGTTGATAAAGGAAAAAATATAGAGAGGGGATGATTAAATCAGATTTTTTCCCCTTACCACTTACTAAAGGAGGGAATAATCACTAGAAACCAGCACAGGCTCCACATCAGTCAGCATCCAACCAGGAAAAGGGAAACTGCTCCAAACATTTAAAATGGAGCAAATTCATCAGAGTATTGGTACACAGGGATCAGGAGAGCACGGTGAGGCAATCCAGAGAGTAGCAACATCAGGAGCCATTACCCAGTCCAGACTGGAGAGACGAAGGGGCGGTAGTGGGGTCATCGGAGCCCAGAGGTCAAAGTCACCCAACAGAATCTGGAATTCTGGTAGACCTCACGGATACTTGGAGCCATGGAGCAGACACAGTCACTGCCAAAGAAGGGGCCTGAGGACAAGATGGGGAAGGTTTCTCCTCCCTCTGGCTCTCCAATTCATGCCTCCTATTGGCCAATCCCAGACACCAGTTGACATGAGCTTCAGGAAACACAGCCTGCAGGGGTCACCTGCACGTCCCAGCACAGCAGGGGAAGAGTGAAGGATGGATGTGAGGCCAAACAGGCCAAGGGCCAGCATGAGCTTCCTATAAACAAGTGATGCTAGGTTCACCTCGTTGCCACTTTTGAGAGCTGTCTGGACTTGTAAACCAGGAGGAATGTCCAGTACCATGTCTTAACTTCAGCAACGTCAAGGCCAAGATGGAGAAATTGTGGCTGGCTTCCAGAACTGCCAGCTGCTAAACTGGGCTGTATACAGAAGATGGCAACAGAAGAGTCAGGATACCTGACTGCATGTGAAACAGTAATGGTATTAACAATAAAGAGGTAACGCATATTTAGAACTTTTACTACAAGCCCGGCTGCCGTATTTAGCCTTTCACATATGTTGTCTCTTTTAATCCTCTCTACAACCCTATGAAGCAGCTTCTATCATTAGACCCATTTCATAGATGGGGAAAACTGAGGCTCAGAGAGACTAAGGAACAGTAGCAAGTGGTAGAGATGGGATTTGAAACCTGGTACAGAGTTTATTCTTTTTAAACCACTATAATATTCTGCCACTTCTCTAGTAAATAGGGGGAGACGTTGCTAAGCAGGGAGAAATGGTTGTTTTTTTCAAATATCTTGAAGAAAGAAGCAGACTGGCGGTTAGGGGATCTAGAATCTTATCTTGACCAGCCAGATTACAATGCCTTTGTATTTGTGCCTGTCCCTGCTGAGCCTGCCACCTGCTGTACCATGCAATTCCACTTTATACCTGCTTGTCTTGAAGATTATCTCCCCTCTTGCCCTCTCACCGACATATCATATTCTACTACCTAAGGGATTGATGAACATGTCATGTGAATCTTGTTATATGGGCCAAATTATACAGACTTTGCTCAAATGATATTTAAACTTGACCTTTTTAACTTGAGTCCCCTCATCCTTTTCACTTTCCTTGTATATCAGCCACCATCTCCAAGCCCTTAATACATTGAGTTTAGTTTTATTATTAATCTCTGGGCTTTCTGTATAATACCTTTCCTCATATTTAGCAACCAAAGTATCCCTTATAATTCCATAGGGAGACAAGTCTTGCTCAAGCTTGAGTGACTCTTTTCTGCTTTATTTCCAATATGCTTTCTTTGATCTCACAATGACTAATTTTTTAAATCACTGACGACCCCCCCGCACCTCAGAACAGTGCCTCCCTCGCTAGATCTGGTTGATAATGGAGTACTTGAGAAGGATTATTCCATCATTCTTCTAAGTGACATCACCTAGGATGTTTCTCAAGTAATAAATAAATTGCCTCAATTCATCATATGACAGTAATTGCTTTTAGCCAAGATTTAACTCAGAGTCAATGTCAAGTAGCTGGAAAACACTACAGGGACACAGGCTTTTCAAAGATAACTCTACCCTTGCTGGGGAAAACCATTTAATAAGCACTGCGTTAAGTGTAAAGAAGATACAGATTTCTAATATCCCAGACTCCCTCAATATTACCCAGCCAGTCCTAAGAGGTTGGAATTGACTTCATCACAGCCTATAAGAGGAAAACTGCTAAATATTGCCGACAGAGGTTGCCCTCTTTTTCAGCCTTAAATGGAGGTTAGCACCCCCGTGAGATGGGAATAGCTTTAATTGATTGTTTGAAAGCACATTGGCCACTCCAATAAATTGCTCCTCAAATGCTGATTCTGCTTGGTCCCACGCATCTCTGGAATCTGTGTTTCCAGGCAAACTTTGTTTTACACAGCAAACGCTCTGTGTAGTCAAATTCTAATTCAGTCATGTTACTCACAGTAGGAAAGGTGGCTATGTAAGACCCTTATGGTGAATCTCTTCTGGGTGCAAGAAAACTCCTTCATATTAAAGTTTTTTTTATGCATTCAGAATTTAGCATAATAGACATTTATTTATTTATTTATTTATTTTTTTAAAGATTTTATTTTTTCCTTTTTCTCCCCAAAGCCCCCCGGTACATAGTTGTATATTCTTCGTTGTGGGTCCTTCTAGTTGTGGTATGTGGGATGCTGCCTCAGCGTGGTTTGAGGAGCAGTGTCATGTCCGCGCCCAGGATTCGAACCAACAAAACACTGGGCCGCCTGCAGCGGAGCGCGCAAACTTAACCACTCGGCCACGGGGCCAGCCCCGACATTTATTTTTTTATTTACTTTTTTTGAGGAAGATTAGCCCTGAGCTAACATCCGCTGCCCATCCTCCTCTTTTTTTTGCTGAGGAAGACTGGCCCTGAGCTAACATCCGTGCCCGTCTTCCTCTACTTTATATGTGGGACACCTACCACAGCATGGCTTGCCAAGTGGTGCCATGTCCACACCTGGGATCTGAACCAGTGAACCCCGGGCCACCGAAGTGGAATGTTGAGAACATAACCGCTGTGCCACTGGGCCAGCTCCAAATAATAGACTTATTTAAAAGCAGTCATGCCCGATTGATGCCAGGCATTGTCATTATTGCCACATCACTTGTAAGGCATGCTGTTTCAAGGGCGTCAACATTGGTGGGCTAAGAATCCCTTTATACCTCCCCATAGCCTCAACTGCTCCATCTCATGCCCATGGGAAACCCATAGCATGAGTGCCAGGACCCTAGCCTGTGACCAGACTAGGACTATAAGCTATGGCTAGAGTGGGGTGCAATACTGTCTAAGAAACCAGAGATGGGTGCACTTTGTAAACTGGTTTATGTGTCAGACTACAGTTAAGGGTAAAGATCAGGATGTGGCTAAGGTAGGGGTCAAATCTAAAAGAGGGATGAGGAGCCAGCCTGTGGCTGGGGTTTAGGAATGTTCTGCTGGTCAGTCTGCACCCATGGTGAGGGGTCAATCTATGTCTAGAGTTGTGCTTAGTCTTTGGCCAGAAATAAAATTTAGTCCATAGCCATGGAACTGGACAAAGCTATGTGACTTCCAAATGGACTAGACCCATTACCTTGGCCTCATCAGCACCAACTCAACACTTGGCCACAGAGGAAGAGTCCTGGACCTTGCCTGATAAAAGTGGTGCTAGGATTATAATGATGATAGTTGGTACAGCAATGTGCTGGGTATGTGAGGTAATTAAGAGACAGCCCTGCTGTCTGGGAACTTACTAGTTAGTGGGCGAGAGAAGTGCGCAAACTGAGAATCAAAGCCCAGAATAATGGGTGCTAACATAGAGGTGTGTACAGAGAGGCGCATGTATGACTCTGCTCATCCCTGGGATCACCCAGTGGCCTCCTCCCTTCTCTCCCATCCTGGCTCCCTGTGGTCCAGACAGGCCTGCCCCACTGATGAGGAAGAACAGGCTGCGTCAGCTCAGTGCCAGCACTACCGGCTCCCTGCTTTCAGAAATTGTGCATTGAGCCTGGAGCCCAGGGGGCTCAAAGCTGCTTAGCTACAGGGCACAGGAGCACCCACAGCCTGTGTTGGGATCAAAGATTTAGTCTGAAGAGCAGGTGTAAGAGAAGACAACACACACTCTCTCAGATGCCCTGTGGCAAATAGTCCCTTTAGACCTTCTCAGGCAGCCGGTTTGAGAGAGCATGTGGTCACACTGAACAGATTGTCATTCTTCCTGTGGAGTTCAGAGCAGTCCTGGGGCAGCTGGGGAACGAGGGAAGACTTCCCAGTAGCAGTCAGCATAGAGACGAGCATAAAAGCCAACCAGGGATGGCCTACAGATCAAATAATGCTGGGACGCCGAGAGCAGGTCACCACAACCTGGTTGATGGGGCAGAGGCCAAGGCCAGGGCGTGACCAGCAGCAGATACTAAAACTATTCAACAAAACAGGCAGAACCAAAAAGGGGAGGGACAGAGCCACAGAGTGGAGACCAGTTCTGAGCCAATGTAGGATGCAGCCAACAAGGAGACAGGGTGGGCCAAAGAGATTCTCTGGGCTGGCAACTTGAGGTCACCAAGCCTCAGTCGCCTTGAGGTCAGTCCACTGTAAGGGTACAGCCTTGCCCACTGCCCAGGGCTCAGGATCGCTGCGTTTCCAAGCGGATTAGTTTCCTAGAGTTGTTGTAACAACCCACCACAACCTGGCTGGCTTAAGACAACAGAAATTTACTCTCTCACAGTTCCGGAGGTTAGAAATCGAGGTGTCAGCAGGGCCGTGTTCCCTCTGAGACTAGGTGGAATCATTCCCTGTCTCTTCCTATCTACTGGTGTTCGCTGGCAATCCTTGGCATTCCTTGGCCTATAGATGCATCATTCCAATCTCTGCCTCTGGCGTCACATAGCAGTCTTATGTGTCCCTGTCTTCATGTGGTGTTTTCCTCCTCTTGTCAGGACACTGGTCATATTGGATTAGGGCCCACTCTCAGGACTTCACCTTAACTAATTACATCTGCAAAGACCCTCTTTCCAAATAAGATCATATTCACAGGCACTGGGTGTTAGGACTTTAACATATCTTTTGTGGGGACACAATTCAGTCCATAAGAACTGGTTAAGCTGAGTCATGATCCATATAGCCTAGAAATGGGCCACAAATGGGAGGGAAGTCTTATCATTTTACTAAGCAAAATCAAGCACTAACTGGAGTCCGGGCCAGTTGGAGAGCACATGGGAGGAGGGATGGGAGATTCCGGCTTGGTCACAGACTGAGCAGAACAGGCTTCTGGAAGGACAACATGTCCTGGCTTTATTTGTCTGAACAGCACAGCAGGATGCGCCAGTGGACTAGATGTCCTCAAGGCTCTTATTCAGAAACATAATTCAATTCTTTCCAACTGACTCTGGCCAAGTGTATCCCCCAAGGGGTGACACATTACCTGACCCAAAGGGGAGGAGGGAGGAGGAGAAGCAAAGATCTGCCTCGCTGGGGCAGCTTTGTTCAGATCTTGCTTCTGGAACATGCAGTTTGCAGCTTGCATCAAAGTGCCTGGAAAGGAGAGAAGGTGCACGGGAGAGAGCGAGAAATCTATAGGAAGGATTAGTGGATGCATGAGCAGGATCAGAGAGAACATTCAGTAAACACGCAGCACGGGATTCAGATTAGTACAATGAGACTGAGTGAAGGGAATAAAACCACAGTGGAGCGGCATCGATTGTTGACATTCCAGCCAAATCTCCCATGATCATGTCTCCTTTTTTTCTATCTTTGCCCCTTGGCTTTTGGAAGCAGAAACACTGAATCACTGTGTTGTGTACTAAAAGCTGATGCATCCCTCCCCAAAGGATGGATGGAAAAGCTGTAACGGGTGACGATGGAAGGCAGAAGCCGATGTCTAGAGCGTTTGCAGTGTCTGATGTTTGCTCACACTGGCAAACTCAGAGTCGTGCAAGAGGTTTCTCGTTTGATGCCCGTGGTTGCTGTTCCCAGCTGGAGCTCTCCTGGGCCCACACCGTGCAAGTCTAGGCCGGGCATTGGGCTCAGCAGGGCTGGACCAGTGGCTTCGGTGGAGCCCCATTCAAAGGCTTCAGAGAATCAGTCTCCAGAAAGCTTGGCAGGTGGGGCTGCATGGAGTTCATATACTGGATTGAAAACTAGTCCTCAGTGACAACAATCAGCCTAACAAAATGGTAGAAGGTGAGCCACGAGAGGTGCTGGAACCATCACAGGGTGGACGCAGTGGGTGGGGCGGGGGTGCATACATACTTGGCACATACTCTATCAGTGTTAACAAGCCATTCATCTACGGGTCCACTCATGCATGGGGCCAGGTCATTGACCACTCCATGTGTGCTGGGCACGGGGTAAGAGGTGACTGAAACCAAACAGCTATAAGGCAATGTACTTTCGATGTGACTGTGTGCCATGTTCGAGAGGAACTCTCACTCAGGGCTAAGTGTTCCCATTGTTCTGGCCAGCTGACCATCTCCTCTAGTTGACCGTCCCGATCTGAGACAGTGTGGGGCAGGAAAGGCTTTGCAGAGATCCACCTGTCTGAACTTGATCCTGGAGGTGGGGTAAGGTACACCATGGAGGAGAGAGCATCTCAGCAAAGCGGGGCAGTGGGAGGGGTGGTTGAGAAGGCAGGTCCTGCTTACATAGTCAGTGGGAATGCAGCACAGGAAGCCAAGGTGGAAATAAGTTGGAGAGGTGGAGAAGGGACAGCGACTAGAGTGTGAAGGACCTTTGATTCAGGCTTATTATCCCAGAGCACAGGGGGGTCTTGGGAGCATCTCAATCAGGATCAGACTCTTATTTATAGAATCTCTCTGAGGCTCAACATCCCACAGCTAGTACATTATGTGGTTTTTGAGAGTCCTGAATCCCTCTGCCTTGGTATTTCTCAGTTCTTGGCACACAATAGATGCTCAGGAACGTTGGCCATGGTGGCACAGAGCATGGTGGATAAGATTACAGAATTTCCAGAGAGACCTGGTTCAGATCTTGGTTTCATTATTTCTGAGTTGTGTGATTTTCAGTCATCAGAGCCTCAGTTTCCTCATCTATCAGGTAAGAATGACAATAGCACTCTATCAGGTAGAGTCGTGGGGAAGTTTTAGCACATTAAGAATGTGAAACCCGGGGCTGGCCCCGTGGCCGAGTGGTTAAGTTCGCGCGGTCCGCTGCAGGCGGCCCAGTGTTTCGTTGGTTCGAATCCTGGGCGCGGACATGGCACTGCTCATCAGACCACGCTGAGGCAGCGTCCCACATGCCACAACTAGAAGAACCCACAACGAAGAATATACAACTATGTACCGGGGGACTTTGGGGAGAAAAAGGAAATAATAAAATCTTAAAAAAAAAAAGAATGTGAAACCCTCAGCACATTCAATGAGCTGTAGGAAGTATGAAACACATATTTGCTGTTTCATTGTTCTTTTCATCATCTCATTGGACATCCCTGATGCCACTGCCCCCTAGAGCTGCCACTTCTCTCCAGCGAGCCTGGCAGGCTGGGCTCCCACCATCTCTCCATCAAGCACTGTCCCATTGTGGTGGATATTCAGGTTTAAGCCTTTTCCAGAAAGCTTCATCTGGTCCTTCTGCCTCTAGCTCCTGTTCTCACACCATCCATCAACCCTTGCCAGAGAGCATAACCTCCAGGGGAGGGTCACTAATGCCCCAGGGTGTCCAAGCTTGCCAGGGTCACCATGTACCCGCTGGGCCCTCACGAGGCTGCCATGCAGCTTCCTCATCTGCTCTCGGCCACACAACCTTGTCCCAAAGGCTCAACCTCTGACTACCTGGATCCAAGATTTACACAACATCTCTGGGAAAGTTGCTTTAGAGGCAGTTAGTTGGAAAGCAGTCTCAGAGAGAGTATTACGGCTTGAATTCTGTTGCTGTGGAAAGGCCTTGATTTAAAGACTTGCCAGAAAAATAACGATAGAAAGTTTTAGCATGAAGTGCTCAGGAAAGAAAGGAACACTAGAGAGGAGTGGTATCTGACACCCTCTCAAGCCACGAGCTGTGCTAGATATGCGTCCATTTTCTCTGATGACTCTCGCCACGATTAAGCCCAGCAGCTCAGGGACTCATCCTTATTTCATAAATGAGGAAACTGAGGCTCAAAAGCTGAGTGATGGGCCCAAGTTCCCCAATTTTAAGGAATAGAGTTTGGGCTCCACATGAGGACTTGTCCCAAAGCCCTTCTTGCCGAGAATTGACAACGGGCACTGGGCATGGCCAAGGCAGTGCATCTGGGTCTCCCCAAGGGTCCAGGTCAGAGCAGGGCAGCCTGGCTGGCCTTCAGTGCATCCATTCTAGCCTCCAGACTGGATGCTGCCGGCCTCCTATTGGGCCCAGCATCCCAGATCGCCCCCTGGAGGCCTGGCTGAGCTCCTTCAGGGGCCAGAGAAGCACTCTTTCCATAGTGGTGGGTCTGGGGTGGACCAGGTCCTTCGGATGAAATGTCAAATAACTAGACATTTTTCCACTACAGCCTCAAGTCATCCCACTACAGAAAAACACCCAACCTTGGCCATAAGAGGTTTTAGCTTATTTTTTTCAATGGAAGAATCCCTGGACTCTACCTATTAGATGCCAATAACCTCTCACACTCAGATATAACAACCAAATATACTTTCAGATACTGTCAAATGTCCCCTGGCGGGGGCAAAATGGAATAAAGAGAACTGAACATTTTCTGAGCCTGTACTCGGTGCATATACACTTCTGTCCACCAATGAGGCACAAAGATAGTCCAGATGATTTTTACCTCTAGATGTGCACTGTCCACAATAACAGCCACTAAGCCACACTTGGTTACTGAGCACTTGAAATGTGTCTGTGTGACTGAAGAACCAAATTTTAAAATTTATTTCATTTTGACTAATTTAATTTTTTTTCTGTTTTTTTTTTGGTGAGGAAGATTCACCCTGAGCCAACATTTGCTACTAATCCTCCTCTCTCTTTCTCTCTTTTTTATTTTGCTTGAGGGAGATTAGCCCTGAGCTAGCATTGGTGGCAATCTTCCTCTGTTTTGTATGTGGGTTGGCACCACAGCATGGCTGATGAGTGGAGTAGGTCTGTGCCCAGGATCCGAACCTGCAAACCTGGGCTGCCGAAGTGGAGCACACGGAAATTTAACCACTTGGCCATGGGGCCAGCCTCCTCAACTAATTTAAATTTTAAAACTGAAGCAGTGTAAAGTATGTTTACTTGTTAAACACAACGTTTATTTTTTTAGAATTACATTTCATTTTAACTGTTTAAAATTTAGCATATGAACTGAGAAGTGCTGTAAGTGTAAAATTCACACCAGATTTCAAAGACTTAGTGCAAAAAAGAATGTAAAATTTCTTTCATTAGTAATTTTTAAATATTGATTACATGTTAAAGTGATAATATTTCGTATACATTGGGTTAAGTAAAACAAATCAAATTAATTTCACCTGCTGTTTTTTACTGTTTAAATATGACTCTAAAAAAACTTAAAATCGCATACATGGCTCAAATTCTATCTATTGATCAGTGCAACTCTGGAGGTTTTCCACAAGGGGTGCTGTTGCCCCTCAGGGGACATTTGGCCACATCTGGAAATACATTTGGTTATCACAACTGGGGAATAAAGTGCTACTAACATCTAATGGGTAGAGTCAGAGATGCTGCTAAACATCCTACAATGCACAGCACAGCCCCTCACAACAAACAATTACCTGTCCCCAAATGTCACTAGTGCCAAGTTGAGAAACCCCGCCCTGAAGTATGAATTCCTTGAAGGAAAGGCCAGTAAGTCAGAGAGAGCTGAAGAGCCAGTTGGCAGTAGCTGAGAGAAAAAATTACAGCTGTTATTACATTTGGTTCTCCTGATTAACCATGGCCTTGGGTGTCATCAGCTGTCCCCAGAGGAAGAAAATGAAGCCCGGAGAAGAGAAACAACTTGCCCAGGATCCCCAAGCCAGAAAGTGGCAGAGCTGAGAGCTGAACTCAGACTCAACTCTGAGTGCCAGCCTGCCCCAGCTACAGGGTGCGGTTCTGCCCTCCTCCAAGTTGGTGCTGATACGAAAAGAGGCTGCCTGTGCTCCCCATCTAATAGCCCCATCACTCAGATCCGGGCAGTTACTATTTACATCAGCCATTATTGCTCCTGGGGGTTGAGCATTAACAAAAACCCTTTGAAAGGGACAGCCTGCTCAAAGAGAAACACTTGTGGGCACCTCACCCATCAAACGAGGCTGAGGAAATAAATGCAACACAATGAAATAAACCTGTCAGAGGAGGAACATTCAGATGCCTCAGAAGGCAAGAGGTAAGAACAAATGTGCCTGATATGGGATTGGCTCTGTTTAAAGAAAACATTATCAGACAGCTCGACTTGAATTGAGCCAGGGTACAATGGCCCAGCAGAAATGGAGCTGCTCATACATACTCGAGAAGAGCATCGTTTCTCAATAAACTGGGCGTGGGCACAGTGGCGAGAGTCACTTTCCTCTCACTGTCACCATGCATCCCTCTGCAACTCCTTATGGCACATGGTGCACCCTAGGGGGTAAGCATTATTATTCCCACTTAACAGATAAGAGAAGGAGATCTATATCCTTAACAGATCATTGCGTTTAAGGGAGTTGTCCAGGACAAACGGCAGACCTGGGATCATAGCCAGATCTACTCATTTCCTAAGCACAGACATGCTAGGTCAACTTCTTCCCCAACCTCAGACGACAGTTCAGTTATCACTTCCCCTGGCAAGCACTCCCTTAGATCCAGGTGTGTTTGTTTATTTTGAACACCATATACTTCTCCTTTGTGACCGCCACTCACAGTTGCAGGTGTACATTTATTTTGGTAGTTTTTTGACTAAGAGCTCTGTCTCCTCCCAGAAAGGCATAGGAATATATCTTCTTTAGTTCATTATTATATCCTTTGGTGCCCAGAACAGTGCCTGGCACATAGTAGGTACTTTGCAAGCATTATTAGAATGGATGAATGGATGAGTGGATAGATGGAGGGAGGGAGAGATGAGTGGGTGGATAGATGGGTGGGTGGGGTGGAGGGACTGCCAGTTCCTCTCTGGTGCACCTGGCCTAGAGGACCCACTGAGTGTAGGCCGCTCTCGCTCCCCTCCCACCCACCCAGGGCTCTAGTGATCACCTGTGGTGAGGAGGCAGAGTGGAGTCCCCGGGGTCACCTGGGCGCTGCCCATTGGTGCTGACCACAAGGAAGCCAGTCCCCAGGCAGCATGCAGAAGAGAAGGAGAGAAGAAACACACATGAAAACGTGCAGTACGGTGAACAAAACTACAATTTTTGTGGCTCTGAAGAGCTCACGCTAGAACAAAAGAACATCATGATCTAACAAAACAGAGCCCGAAATAGATTTTCAAAAATGAAACAAGAACAAGAGTCACCATTTATCAAGCACCCACGACATGCCAGGTACTCTGCCAGGCACTTCGCATACAATATTTCCAAGACTTAGAACAACCCAGAAAGGTCAGTATTATTATAAATGACCCATCATCCTTCTACCCAGACGTCTTCTCCCCTAGTTGTCCCTTTCTTAGTAAATGATGCTGCCACCCATGTAGCCACGGAGTCTGGAAACCTAGGCGTCATCCTTTACCCCTCTTTTTTACTCCCACTTCCAATCACTCAGCACGCCTTGTTAATTCTATTCCAGAAAAGTTCTTGAAGCTTCCCCCGTCTCTCCGACTTCATTTCCACTTGGTTCAAGCCACCCTCACGTTTCACTTGGGTTATGTAAGCAGCCTCCACTCTTGCCCCCTTTCAATCCATTCTCCACCCGTCGGTTGAAATGCGTCAGTGGCCCCATTGTTCTAAGGTAAACTTCAAACCCCCTCGCCCAGCTCACAGGCCCTCACTGAAGAGTCCCTTGCCTGCCTCTCCAGCCTCTCTCCACAACCACCACCACACTCTACCCTCTGCCCCAAGCACAATAAACTCATTTCCAGCATCAACAGTCCCCCACCTTCTTGGCTGTAGGCCTTACTTAGGCTTGTCACATTGTGTGGGCATACACCTTCCTGCCTCTTCACCTGATGACACCCTCTCATCCTGCAGGTGTCAGCTGAGAACTCCTTCTCTCTGGGAAGTCTTTCGTATCTCACTATGTATGGGACAGATGCCCCTCCTATGTCTTCCCATGACACCCTAGTGTTCTCTTCTCGTAGCAATAACCTCACCTGAGCTGCCTTCCCTCAATTCTGAACCTCCTTAAGGCTGTCACTGTGTCTCATTTACTAGTGCACTGCTGTGGCCTTGCCTCAAATATTTGTTGAATAAATGAATGAATGAGTGAAGGAATGATGAACCAGAAAATTGATATAACTTGCTCAAGGTCACAGAACCAGTAACTGACAGAGACAGTCATCAAACCCTGTTTTGCATGACTTTAATGCTCCTTCCCTTTCAAACCCACCACTTGTCTCTCTAAAGAAAATGAACAAAAGGCAGGAAGGTGCCCTACGCTTGGTCAAAGGCTGCACTGTCTCTCCAGCGATTCATCAATGAAACTGCCTCAAATCCTGATGCAAAATGCAGAGGAAAGTAGGGCACTCCAGACCAACTGATAAACAGGAAACACAAAACTTCAAAAATTTACACAAATACCAAGGTTGATCAACAGTCACGAAACGCTATAAACTAAACCATCAGTCAACACTAATCATAATTCACCTCCCTTAAAGGTATGGGGAACTTTGCCATTTTTGAAGCACATTCTCAGTCAGAGGTCAGCAAACTATGGCTGGCGGGCCAAGCCTAGCCTCCCACCGACTTTTCTGTGTATCCACAAGCTAAGAATGGTTTTTACGTTTTTAAATAGCTGGGAAAAAATAAAAAGAAGAGTAATATCTTGTGACACATGAAAATTATATAAAATTCCAAAGTCAGTGTCTATAAATAAAGTTTTATTGGAACACAGCCATGTTCATTTTATAGGGATTATCTACGGCTGCTTTTGCGCTGCAACGACAAAGTTGAGTAATTGTGACACAGACCATATGGCTGGCAAAGCTGAAAACATTTACTATCTGGCCCTTTACAGAAAAGTTTGCCAACCCCTGTTCTGAGTGGCTATTTTTACTAATTTTTTTCCCACCCTTTTGAGGTAGGCAAGATGAGGACTGTTGGCCTCACACATCAGGAAAAGAAATAGAAGGCTTGAGAGAAGAGATGGCTCCTGTGTTCTTACCTGGCCTCTTTTGGCAGCCTCCACCTGTTCCATGCTCCTGTGTTCCACCCCTGTTCTTGCCTCAGTCCCCCTTTTCTAAGCTGTAATTAGGGTGGCCTTAGTGACAAAGGCAGTCTGTTTAAGCTCCTCCAAGGGCTCCCACCGTCTCAGGACAAGGTTCATGTACACACTATGGGGCCACACAGAGTCCCTAGTGTCCTGCTCTTGCTTACCGCTTCAGCCTCACTTCTGATCACTCCTAGCTTCCTCCGGTCGCATCTGCATTCTAGCCATTGTTCCTTTCCTTGTCCCATTCAAGTTCAGTGGCAAGCTCTCTTGCCCCCAGTGATTTGCACATGCTGCTTTCTCAGCTCAGAAAACCTCTCTGTCTTACTCTCCAACCTGGTTCAATATGATTATTGTCACTCTTCTTTCAAAACTTGTCTCAGTTCTTTCAAAACATATCTGAGAATGCGTACCCTAAATTGATTTGTTTCCCTTCTCTGTGCTCCCACAGCATCCTGAATTTACCTTCATCATAGGCCTTATCATACTGTATTGATACAATTTATCTATTTGTTGGCTCCCCCGCTAGCCAGAACCTGTTGAGTGCTTATTATAAGCCAGGCATTGCACTAAGCACTTTATATGTAATAACTCATGAAATTCTTACATTGGCCCCATGAAGTAAGTGGTTATTGTCATTGATTCATAGATGGGGAAACTGAGACACAGAGCAGTTAACTACCTTTTCCAGCCTAGAACCAAAGACTGTGCAAATCCAAAGATGATGTTCTTAACCTCTAGGGACTGAGGGACCATATATCAATACTAAGTTGCACTCAATAAATGTTTATTGAAAAGTAAGTGAATACATGAAATTCTGGTTTGGCATTTTTTACTTACTGGCTGTGTCACTTGGAAAGTTACATACATTTCTAAGTTTCAATTTCTCTATCTATAAAATGAGGATAATAATAAGCATTTCATGATGTTCTTTTAAGGATCAAATGGAAAACAGTTAAAGCCTCAGTTCAGCTGGCAGGTCCAGAGGAGGTGCCTCCCCACCCTACCACCTACATTACAACTCTGCTTAGCAGGAATGCTCAGTGATGAGGGGTAGGAACAGCGGTACAGCTGGACAGGGGCAGGGATGGGGAGAGGTTTTTCTAGTGGGTGGAGCAGCAGAAGATAAGTGATCGATCATGGGTCTCACCAGGACTCAAAGGGAGGTAGAAATCCAAAAAGGACTCAAATGTCTCATGCTAGAGATGACTAGTGTTTACCAATGCCTGGCTCATCTCTCCTTCTTAGACACACGGAAGAATTCGAGTCTCATCAAGGCCATGTAAGTGGAAGCGACATGCGTCATTTCCAAGTGAGATATTTAAGATCCAGATTACTATGTTCATACTTTCTCTTCCCCTGCTATGGAGTACTTTGAAGCCACATACATTCTGGATGGCATACAACAAAGAAACCTTTGTGGTATTAAACTACTGAGATTTGGATATTAATTTTTTTGCAGCAAAAGCTAGCCTATCCTGACTAATCCAGCAGAAGAAAAGGTGGTAGTCCCTTGCTCTCCCCTCTATCACCTGGTCCCCCATCACATGGCTTTTTTAATGGAGGATTCATGACCCTGTTCTCTTCACAGTTTCTAGGACCTGTCCATACATATATATACCACCCCATAAAGAAAACACTGAGACCATGCAAAGAAGAAGGAGGTCAGCGTACTAGATGCCTCAGATTTCTTTTCTGACTTTTATTCCCTTCTAAAGCAAGGAAAGATGAGTATATAGAGATACTGATTGGCTAAAGATGGCATTGGAGCAGATAAGGTTGAAGAAAAACTAATTTCTTGGCTTATTAACTTCAGCATGTTGTGGAAGTGTAGAAAGCCAAGGGCTTGTTGAGGCACCTCACATTCTGCCCCAGATCCTAGGACTTAGCTGGGACACCGCCAAGGATAGGACAAGGACCCATCACACCCGACAGATTCCACAATCAACTATTACTGGAAAAGAGGCATGGGAAGGAGTTAACAAATAGGAGACAGGGCACCCTAACAGTGGCCTAGAGAATCCCACTCAATCTATGGTTGTGACAAGATTCAAAATGGTGCCATGGAAATGCCAGGAGTGCTGGAGTTAGATCTGAGCTACAATTCTGAGGGACCTTGAGCTCTTTGTTTAACCCTTCTGAGCCTACACTGTTTCCTTTCTTGAGTAAGGCTAATAATGATGACCACTATTCATTTAGTGCATAATACATGCCATGTTTTACTTCTGTCATTGCACTGTAAACTCATTTCACATACATAGCCCTGTGACTGGCACACAATAAGTGGTTAATTTTTGCTAATCCTCTCCAACTTTGACACTACATTGAAACCCGAAAACCCCATCAGAGAAGGCTCTAATGAAGCTTTACTCTTTTTATTTCTAACTCTTATCTTCAGTCTACCCCAATTTTCCCCCTTCCCTGATCCCCAATTTTAAAACGCTTCCTATTCCTTTTGTAAGATGCAACTGCTTTGGAACAACAGATTTGAGCTAAAGTCAATCAGGTGTCTCAGGTCAGTAGATAATTCTCATTTCTAGTTTAGAGGGATGAACTGGGACTCCCCAAGGACACGTTTGAAGGACAAGAGTTGGTCTTGGCTTTTGTTTTCCTGGACTCTATTGCATCAGCTTTGTCTTCCTGAGTGGAGTGTGGAGAGTATTTGTGTGGGTGGTGGGGGGAAGTTTGAGCAAATGTAGAGAGTAGAGGGTAGGCAAAGGACAGAAGAAGACTAGAGAGATGGACCAGCCGTTGTAGCAAGAAAAATATTGAAGAAATGGTTGAGATATTTGAAGGTCATCTTTACTATCATTATTTCACGGGGTACTTATGACACAATCCTCTTCCTCCATCTTGTCACAAAACCTTCAGGAAAATCCACATTATTCCACTGGCATTTTAGGGCCTAGAAGACTCTGGACCAGAGCAAAAGGGCCAAGGGTCCAGGAGACCTTGTTACACTTAAGTAATTCTGAGAACCCCCAGCAGGGACAATTTATCTCATTGGGCTTGGCTAGGGAAGAACAGCACTACCCAACCTCAACCCCCAAACACACACCCTGGGCTTTCCCCTCTGAAAGTCTGGCAGGATTTCTAAGGATGGAACAATAACCAAGAGTTTTTGATAGACTGGCTCGCTATAGTCTTGCCTCTCACAAGTGATCCTTCATTACGGCCCCTACTCCAGCTGCATAGCTGGATTTGGGCATCCTGGGGTTCTGGGTCTCTCCTGAAATTGCTGGGCAGATGATGAGAAAGGAAAAGTGCCATAGTCAAAAGCTAGCAAGTACATGAGCAAAATTCTATACTCAGTCAATAAAAATATATTATTGCTATATAGGGTCTCATCTAAGCACAACAACCTATAGGAGAAGAGGTTAAATGCTGAAAGCTGAGGCCAGCATCGTTCCTGTCCCCTCTCAGTTTCCGCACTTTGAATCTAGCCTGAGTCCATTTGATAAATGCCTGATTTGTAGAATTGTATGAGAAGTGACTAGAGTCCAGGCTTTGGCTTTCTTCCTTAGAGAAGAGCAGAGAGAGGATATGTACTTAGTAGGCCTGGGTCTCCAGGTCTCATATCAAAGAAAGTCTAGAAGAAGGAAAGAAGGAAGCTCAAGTTGTTTATCATCTGTTACTTCTTGACTTTTTACATGCAATATTTCAAATAATCAGGAGAAAGAACTAATGATCTTAAGCCTAAAAGTGAAGTGATAGACTCATAGAGGTTGTGACTTGTGTGAGGTCAAATGGTTAAGTTTTGGGCACGGGATTTGAATCCAGGTGAGTCTTATTCCCCATTATTCCATGCAACCCCTCAAGGCAGCTTTATATAAGACAGAACCTTCCATATAGAATTCCATCAATGGAGGAAGAGAAGGCAGGCAGTGGGCATTTCCTATCTGATAGCAGACAATTCCTATATCTCGCTTGGCTTCTCACACCACCTGTAGCATGTTATTCTTATGGATAAGGGAGCTGTGGACACATCACTCTCCTTCTCAGCCCCAGTCTTAGCATGTGTAAAATGAGGGCATCTCACTGGAGAATGGCTATTTATTGTTCCTGCCAGTCTCTGCAGGGGTGAGAATCCATTATGAAGAGAGGAAAGAAAATGTTGGATGAAATGCTCTACCTCAGGCTCAGTCATTATAAAAAGAAGCGACATTTACAAAAGATCATCACCCATACCTCTTGCCTGTTGCCAGCGGGACAGTGGTTTTAGTCCATCACTGCCACCAGGCGGCATGGAACTACTGGTGACACTGGACCCTCATCTCATGCTTCATGGCTCTGGAGTTCAGCTTTCAGCACCTTCTCTGAAGGGGTTGTTTTACTGGGATCGTTAGAGAGTGTTTACTAGATTAAAACTGTGGCTGTCTTCTGCAAAGCAACTCTGCAAATGGCTTTATGGGTTTCTGGATTTATTTTGTCTCAGTGACTCGGCTCAGTTTGCAAATCAAATCAAAGCTGATTTTTCTAACTGCCACTTGGGCACACCCAGCCGGAGTCTGCAGAGCCAGCTGTGTTCCCTTGATGGCTGATGCTGGAGATGGGAGTGCTACTGCCTGCTGGTGGGCAGAGAAGTTCCAAGGGGGAGAAGGCAGACAAGCAAGTACCTGCCTGACTCTAATCTGGGTGGAGGAGCAAGTCAGAGGAAGCAAATTTTATTTTCTGGAAGGAGAAAAGCAGACGGGATCTATGTGGTCTCAAAGACTGAATGGCAGGAATCACAGGG
Organism: Equus przewalskii; assembly: GCF_037783145.1. NCBI lineage: Eukaryota > Metazoa > Chordata > Mammalia > Perissodactyla > Equidae > Equus > Equus przewalskii. The sequence goes on from NC_091851.1 coordinate 31,793,119, forward strand.
AGCCAATTTGTACTCATGATATTGAGCTGCCTCCAACTGAAGTGTCCAATGGTAGAAGGAACTCCCTGGGAGTTGTGAGGTCCCTGTCACAGCAATTACCCAAGCAGAGCCTAGTTGGCCTTTTCATTAGTGGGGGTTGTGGTTCACATAATTGATCCCTACCTCTATCACTTTTACTCCTACCTTCCAAGAGAACAGTTCTGACAAGTAGCTTGTATTTGAAACGATGGTGCCATGGAAGAATGACTTGTTAGCCAGCCAGTCATCCATCCATCTACCCATCCCTCTATCTATCCACTGAGTCATCCGTTGATTGATTGATTGATTGATTGATCGATCTATCTATTCATTTATTTGTTCACTTGTTCATTCAGTATATTTTATTGAGCACCAATGTATGCTAGGATCTGGGGACACAAAAGTGCTCAAAATAGGCGCATTCCTTTCACTTACTTCACTTAGAATCTAGCTGGGAGATAGATATTAAACATGTAAGGAACAAAAATATATCTATATTTGCAAATCATGATGAATGATATGAAAAAAAGTGCAAGTATTATGAGAGTGGAAACTATTGGGAAGATACATTAGATTGGAGGTCAGAATGGTCCTTCTGAGGAAGTGGGATTTCAGCTGCAGTCTGAAAGATGTATATCTGTTAAGTAGACACATATGGTAGCCAGATGATTTCAGGCAGAGGGGGCAGATGAGCAAAGGCACTGAGGTAGGAAGGAGCTTGATGTGTTTGAAGAATTGAAAGACCAGCGTGTTGGAGTGTAGTGAATAAGAGGATAGAAGCCTGGATGAGACTGGAGGGTAGGAAGGGGCCAGATCATGCAGGCAAGCCTAGTGGAGGCAGGGCCTGTGGGTAAGAGCAGGCAGCAAAGTAAATGAGTACATGAAGGGAGTCAGGGGAAGGCAGACAGGATAATCAGTGGGCAAGGGGGCTTAGATGGAACTGGAATTAGTTTCTGGAAGAGAAACTGACCAGTATGGTTCTAGAACTGAACCTCTAGGTCAGAAACCATTTTCCCTTGGCCTGCCCTGTCCCAATCAGAAGGGCATGAATTGAGAGACTCGGTACATCCTTGAGCAGCTGCAGCCCAGGGCATCTTCCACCAGATGGAATGATCATCTCCCAAGGAAAGGGTTGTCTTCTCTCCCACAGCACTTTGGAAGTCTAACTATCCCACCCCAAGTTTTCACACGATCCAGTTTCCCAAGGGTCACTTTTGAGCATGTTCAGCTTACATCTTCAACCTGGTGCCTAAATGGAGTCCATCCCCCATCTACCGAATGTAGGATAAACATTATTTAATGGGTCTAAGTGCACCTCCCTCTTAATGCCCTTTCTCACTGTTCCTGTTTTAACTATAAGACTAAACCTAATTTCTAAGTTGATCTTTTTTGCTCGCTGAATTTCTACTGCCTTCCCTTCAAAGTCCGAATAATGGTTTCCTGTTTCTAACCCAAAACTTAATGTTTGTTGACCAACTGGCTGCAGCTTTCTCTCTACAGCTCTGAGAAGATTCCCAGAGCCAGAGTTGTGCCAAGCAAAGGGCTTTTACAATTTTCTTTCAGCTCTTTTATTTGAGCAATTCAATTACCTTTTTGCTTTCCCACAACCCAGTGATGAAATACATCCCCTATATAATAGGAGCTCTGTATAGATGCTGTTGGTGCTACTTGCAAATCCCCTTTTCAGGTTGGTGTGCCACCCAACAGCTACTGTGAGTGTTGAAGCTAAGGGTTTACACCTGTGACTTCTCCAGAGACTTGTGCAAAGCTCAGGGGTACCATTTCCTCTGGAGCCACCCAAGAGATGGAGGGGAGAGGTGAGGGTGAGGGAAGGGGGAAGTGCAAAGACTGCTTGTTATGGGGGAGGAGGTAGAAACCCTGGTCTTCTTGCCTCGGGCAGTATGACTTTGGAGAAATTTACACTCCACCCTGGGTTTAGCCTAGGCTTGACTTTATCTGAGGAAAGTTTCTTGCTCAGCCTTTTCTCATTCCCCATCCCACTTTCCTCTCTCACAGATTTCTTCTGAGAACCCTCCCTCAGTACATCACATGCACCCAAATCCTTGCCTCAGGATCTGCATCTAGAGAACCTGTCTTAAGAGGAGCTCCCATTAGTTTTTACCTGCTCCTTGATAAACTCTACGTCCCCATTATGGTTGAACTCATGTTCTGACTCCTCTAAATCTCCAGTCAAAGTTAATAATAGCCAACCCCTGACTGAGGAATAACGTAAAAAAAAAAGCGAATCTGGGGCAGTGACCCCAAGTGATCATCGATGAAAAGGAATGCCTTCAGAGCTTTTCAGATAAGCCTGTCCTGATCCTAGAATTAACCCCTGTACTAGCAAATACCAAACTCCCACTCCGTAGTCTCTTAGCCATGCCTTCAATCTGAGGTCCTGCCCAGGCTCTGTAAGTAAATACTGCCCCCTGGTGGTATGTGAGCCCACCCACTAGATCCTCTCCAAACTCAAGGTACTTGGCTCCTCCTCTGGGGCTTGGGCTGGGGGCTAGGGAGCTGACTCTTCTCAGAGCTTGAGGTCCTGAGTCAGCTGGCCTCCCAAATCTCACCCCTGCTCTAGGCACTATGTGATTCCCAGTGTTAGCTGTGAAGGGATGGGGAGCCACAAAGTCTCCTACACTGCACCAGTCCCAGAGGAGCAGAGCTCCAGACAATGGCCAGGAACACACATGCCATTACTGTCTGGGGCTTTGGCACTGTTACTGTCAGTCCCCATTCAGTATATTTCATTTCTCTTTGGAAGCACTGATCACAATCATAACTCCACCATTATCTGTAACAATCATTCACTTAATGTCTGTTTCCACACTAGACTCCTTGAGGACAGGAAGCACGACTTCTGGTTCACCATGAACACCCCAGTTCCTTCCAAGGTGCCTGGCTCATAGACGCTCAATGAGTGAGCTGACTAAGCGGAGGAAATAATAGTAATCAATAACAACAAAATTTTTTTTCCAAAACACTTTGCAGTAAATAAAACACCTTTAAGTATATTGTATCATTTGATCCCCATAACAAACTGGGTGGTAAAGGTCTTATGTGCTGGAGAGGGCTTGCATCGGCTTACTGAGTCAGTTGTAAAACATTCGGGAATTTTTTGCAAGGCAGTTGTTAAACCATTGGTTATTTGAAATTGGACATAGTGGGGATATTTACACCCTGGAGATTGACAAAGACTACAAATAAGAGCTCTTCTTTTACAAAGAGCACGTTTGTCAGAAAGTCACTGGCAGTGGGTATATTAAAAAATACTCTGTGAATAGATAAAGAAGATATGGTGTGTGTGTATATATATATATATATATATATATATACAATGGAATACTACTCAGCCATAAAAAAGACAAAATTGTCCCATTCACAACAACATGGATGGACCTTGAGGGTATTATGTTAAGCGAAATAAGTCAGACAGAGAAAGACAAACACCATATGATTTCACTCATATGTGAAAGATAAACAAAAACATGGACGAAGAGAACAGATTAGTGGTTACCAGAGGGGAAAGGGGTTGAGACTGAGCACAGAGGTAAAGGGGAACATTTATAAAGTGACTGACAAATAATAAAGTACAACTGAAATTTCACAATGTTATAAACTATTGTGACCTCAATAAAAAAACCCGAAAAAATAAATAAATAAAAGAAATACAACACAGAAACTTGGATAATAAAAAAAAATATTCCATGAATAGGTACATAAGGATCACTTTAAATATGGTGCCGTTGAGTTTGAGGAAGATTGAGTGAGACCCTCAAAATCTCTGAGCCTTGCTGGAGTGAGATGCTGACGCCAAATGCATTTACTCATTTCAGCAGGTATTTTTGACTGCCAACTATATGCCAGGAGCCACCGGCCATGGCAAAATGTGACTGGCAAATTAGTGGTTCATTAAGACCAAGCAGCTCCTCTCAAACAGCAGTGCTGGGGCTTGCCCCAGGAGGCCCAGCCATGCTCAGGCCCCAGAACCATGACTGGATCAGCAGCTGATGCTCCACCATGATGTAGGGTCCAGAACTGTCCTGCTGCAACAGACCCAGCATCTGGTGTGTGGGGATGGTCCTCTGTGTTTACCCCTTGCCCAGCGCTCCTTCCACACAACATGCAGCTCCTCTGCCTGAGGCAGCCTCACTCAGTTTGTGGAAAGAACAGGAGCCAAATCTGGTCCTCAGCTCACTGCCAAGGCCCCCTCTGGCAGGGCTGGTTCATGCTCCTTGCACACTCTTACAAAGCTATTGGGTCACACTGAATGGTGAAGGAGCAGAGGCCTCAATGGGAACCACAGGGACACTGCCCCAACTGCCTGGGTCCAGCTATGGGTTAAACTGTGTCCCCCTAAGTTCATATGTTGAAGTCCTAACCCCCAGCACCTCAGAATGTGACCTTATTGGGTAATAGGGTCCTTGCAGATGTAATTAGTTAAGTTAGGATGGAGTCATACTGGAGTACAATGGCATCTAATCTGACATGACCAGTGTCCTTATAAAAAGGGAAAATTTGGATACAAACACACACACAGGAAGAACGCCATGTGAAGTTGAAGGCAGAGATCAAGATGATACTTCTACAAGCCAAGGAACGCCAAAGATGGCCAGAAACCACCAAAAGCTAGAGGAAAGTCATGGGACAGATCCCTCCCTCACAGCCCTTGAAGGAACCAGCCCTGCTGACACCTTGACCTTGGACTTCTAGCCTCCACAACTATGAGATCATGAATTTTGTTGTTTAAGCCACTCAGTTTGTGGCACTTTGGTATACCAGCCATAGCGAATTAAAACAGGTCCCTTACTTTGCAAATATTCAAACTGGGCAGCACTACATTAGAGCTTGGGTGACTAACAGTGACATTACAGGCAAACAAGGTTAGAGGCACATGCTGGAGCCAGGTGTAGTATCTAATAGAAAATGCACTGGGCTTCATGTCAGGTCAAAAGGACCCTGAATGAGTGCTCAGGGCTGTTCCATTCTGAGCGGCACCCTCCAGTTCTGTGGGACCCACTCAGGTGACCACAGACACTGCTTGGAATCATGAGGCTCAGGGACAGGACATCAGCAAATTGCTTCATCACCAGATCACTAGCCTCAAGCCTGCACATATGATCACACTCCAGGAGCTGGAAGACCCATGAGGAAGGTGCCACCATGAGAGAGTGGTGGAGGAGCTTGGAGGGAGACAGATGGCCCCTGGAATCTGCCACTGGGACTTTATGCCACCCCGATGGTGGTGGGATTCCCAGAACAGTATTTTCCTCTATTAAAAGGAATAGTGTTTTAAGCAAACCCACGAAGAGGGAAATTTGATACATGTAGTTGGGAAAGGGATGGGTCAAATACTGATGCCTGGCCTTAGATCCTTGATCCAAAGTCCTCATGGGCACTGCACAGATTTAGATAGAGCTTGCCTTTAATCAACCCTGGATGCTCCAAGGGTAATGCCAGGCACAGAGTAGACACTAACCGAAGACAGGTTTCCTTCTCTTTCCCTTTTCTCTTCAGTTACCAAGCATCCTTCTTGCCTGATGTAGTACCGAGAGAGGATAACTCCCTGACTGTGGCAGACTGGAATTCTGCATTATCCAGCTCTCTGACCCATTCCCAAGTGCTACCAGAGCCCTGATTCTCTGGGACAGCCCTCACTGAGCGGAAAAACAAGGGTGTGGATGCTTGGAATCCACGTCTGCCTCTGACTCCTCCGAGCCCTGCCTGGGTTTGGCTAGCTGAGCATTCATCTTCATCCATGAGTTCCTGTCCTTTCATACACCCTGCATGTGCACACACTCCGCTAAAGGAAGACTGTAACCTAATGGTCAAAAGAGGAGAAATCCTTATGCTAAGGAGAGGGAGAGAGCTCTTCTGCTCTAGTTCTTTAAAGACCACTGCAATTCTCCTGCAGATCAGCAACTCTGGAGAAGCGCGACATGGTGGGCTTCTATGTCTACAAGGACAGCGTGTCTTGAAATCACCAGGAAAGTACGGTTTTAAATATTCTCTCTTGAAGTCCCCACATGTACCTATTGCCTGTCTAGTCACATGTTCCCAACCCTTAGTTCAGAAAATATGATCCAACAAACTACTCTTTAGGGGGCTTTATGTCCTAGAGGGTGTCCTTAGCCTCCCACATACCTCAAGGAGGGCAGAGATATCACGTCAACCCTTCCCTGGTCTAGAGGTCAGGAGCTATAGGGGAGCCAAGCAGCCCCATCATGGAGAAGCTTTCTCCGTAAGTTCCCTTCCCCTCTGGCTGCCTGTTTAAGCAGGATGCTGCAGACACCCAGCTGTCCCGCTCGCAGTCCAGAGCACTATCCAATTGATGATGTTCTTCCTTCTAGATTATCTGTTTTCTTCAGTGGCAATGTCTGCCAAGGCCTGTGATTTGTATCACTTTTGTTTGCGGGCCATTAATTCTCCTTGTCTCACAAAGAGTATTTTATCTCTTTCTGTCCAGCAGCTTGAGTTTCTGAGAGGGGGCAAGTTAGGGACGTGGCAGCCTCTCATGACTTATGTGAAATCAGGGTGAGTTCTTATCACAGTTAGCCCTTAGTGCTTCTGTCTTCTCCTTCCTCCTGCATCTTCCCTATTCTGCCTGCATATGGATCTGATTTTCTTCAAAGTTATAAGAGCCATGCGTGACAGGTCTTGGTGCATGTTTTGTCAAATAGCTTTAGATCTCTCTCTCTACGTGTTTTCTCCTCCTCCCACCTGTGTGTTTTCCTCTGTATTTGTGTGCATGTGTGTATATATTCACATATGTATATACATACTTGGGTCATCGCGTTTGTTTATAGTTTATACATCTGATTATATGCCTACTTATATTTACAATTGTGATCTCCATGGAAGCAACCTATGAAACTATATATGCTATCAGTAAATTCAGGGAACAGACTAGAATTGCCCGATTTTGGTATGTTTATATGATGAGGATAGTTGTTAAAAATATCAATTCTATAACAAAAAGATAAACCTGATTTCTAACTATTCAACCTTGTAATAGGGCAAATGATAACAAACCATTCATTGATTTTTTTTTAAAGAGTAATAAACAGAAACATGTACCAATTGAAAGAGCCAGGAAATTCAATTATAATTAGGAAAACAAAAAGTGATGAGCCTGAACAATGCTGCCTTAGTTTTTGGGATAAGTGTTGAAAATGCCAACTACAAAACAATGCAGTGTTTGTTTTCTCATTATTGAAGACACCAAAACTAATCACCTCATTTTTGAAAGCTATGCATCAATTGAATAAAGCACAAAACCCAGAAGACAGATCTGATAGACATGCTTTAAAAAATACCCACATAAACGCAGACCTAAATGCAATGAAAATATATAGTAGAAGAATATTCGAGTACATTCATATTCACCACTCCATCTATTAATGCACCAGTTCATGTGTCTATCAATCCATCCATCCATCCATCTATTGATTGAACAAAAACGTGTTGAATCTTACTAAGCTTTCATAGTGTTAGTTATTAATGTATACCCTAGGTATATATTAATCCCTAGATGCAAATGACTGTAATATAAATTACAATTTTTTCTTATTGTCTTTAGTCATCACTGCCTAAATTTTCCCTTTGCAACTAGAGGGAGAAATACTTAAATAGTTGAAGAATGGCTGAAGACAGACAAGGACATGCCAACATACCTTTCGTAGCCAGACGAACACAGTTGATTTTGGTCTCCTGTGAACAAAAAAGTGATGCTCCAGTTAATTAGCTGTGGGTTTGGTTTGTTATATACATAAAAATTATACACATATATTTGTATATATATCCATGCATATATATTTTTAATTATAATTTTAAATTTGTCCTTTCCATTTTTTCCCCTCAGTGGAATCACCTTCTAATTCTATTTCTTCATTTCTCTTCAGGTTAGATGGATAATTTTTTCCTTTCACTTCCTGGCTCCCATCACCTCATAAGCTTCTTCCTCAGATGGAACCATTTCCTGAACATATCAGATACTGCCCAGCACAGAACAACTTTAAGACTAACACTAAGTGGGTACTCTGTGGCATGCAGTATGCTTCCTTCAGTTGCATAGGTTAGTAGATGGTACCAAAGGCATCCTTGGGAAACTTTGTTATAAACAAATAAAGCCTCTATATGCACGGACTGAAACAGATGCTTGGCAATAGCCCAGTCAATACGAATGTCTAAGAATCAAACTGCAATGTTCATGTTCAAAAAGTCACTTTGGTCCTGAGATCTCTGGTGGTCCTCGTGGTTTTCGTGGATAACATTGTGTGTGTGTTTGTGTGGCAAGAGAATCTTTGCTGGGTGAACTATCCAGTTATTGTTCGCTGTTCCTCAAGCGGACAGAATCCATGAATTTGTGATGTTGCTGGGCATGCAATAGAGTTACAGAAGAGTGAGCTTAGGAAGAGAATCAGCCTATTTCATCGGGATTGTCTCCCCGGAGATTCCTGGAACCGGTTGAAAATTCCAGTTGACTAAGTTATACCCTCAGCAACGTCTGAATGTAGTGTCGGAATGACAATAAAAGGCAAAGAATGCAAGTGTGTGAGTCCCAAGAATCTGATGTTTGTCTCGCTAATGCTCACTCATAAGGAACCACCGCATCTTGAAGGCACTTGTGTTAGTCAGGACAGAAAAGGTTATGCAGGAGTAATAAAACCCATGAACTTCAGTGGCTAAAAACAGCAAAGGCTTACTTTCCACTCAGCCACATATCTAATGTAGGTGTGTGGCTGGGTCTGAGGGGGTTGTGTGGTGGTTTCGGAGATTCTCTACTCATTGTAGTCACTCAGAGACACAAGGCTGGAACCTCCACTTTAACACAAGGCTTCAGTGTTCATTTGAAGAGTCCAACATTCGTAACTAAATGATTTGAATCAGAAGTGACACTTCACTTCTACTCAGGTTTCATTGGCTAGAGCCCGTCATAGGCCTCGCCTAACTTTAGTGATGTGAGGAAATGAAGGCCTCTCTGCACCTAGAAGTGGAGAAGAAATGGTAATGTCCACAGCAGAGTCTATTTCATCTATGTACATCTCTGAAAGCTGGAAATTGTCACTTCTATTAAACCAAGTAAGACTCCCTGTAATTAACCCCAGTGGTCTTGATTCTATTCCTCAGACTACAGACAGTCTGTCGCTGTTTGTATAGGAAAGATGTCTGGATATTGAAAGATGGTTTTCAGGTTCATTAACATTCTTCTTCTTCAGCTCCTCAAGAGTCCAAGCCCTTTGAACCATCCTATTCATCCTGGGACATCCTCCAGTTTGTCCCTCTTAATGAGAAGGGACTAGAACAGGAAGCAACAGTCTACATGTTGTCTGTCAGTATATGATTACCTAGATTATCACTATTTTCTATTTGCCTGACTTACACTGGGCTTCTATTAACAGAACCAACATACAGTTTTTCATTAATCACAACAGATGTGCCATCAACTTTCTCCACCAAAAAAATACCTGCCATAAGCTTGATTCTACATACATAAATGTGACTGCATTTCTGGAATGCGTGTACAGAGTCACATTTACCACTTTTGAGTTCCATCTTCTTTGACGGATTCAATTACTACAGCCTATCATCATATTCTCCACCATCTGCAAGCTTTTGGACATAATTTTTCTCTAACTTCATCCAGATCATTAATATAAGTAATGACCTGGAAAATGCCAATAGTAGAGCTCTGTGGCACCTACTAGAATCTGTCTTCCAGACTGGCATTCATCTGTTCATTAGAATCTTTGGTTGGTTATCTAACTAGTCACTCATCTCGTCAATTGCTTATGCACTCAGATCCTACTGCTGTATTTTTCCACCAAAATAGCTTAAGAATAGGGTCAAATTCACTTCAGATACTGATACTCTTTCTACTGCATTTTCCCAACCTATCAGCCCAAGAACTCTCTTGAAGAGAGAAGGTTGGGTTGACATGACTTTTCTTTGGAACAAGTGTCTCTTATTCTTTACTATTTTTTTTAATGCTGAAAGTTTTTTTAGAATAAATAATTGTTTTATTTTATAAAATGGAAAATGCAGGAATGTTAAAAGAATACAACACATCATGGTTCAAATATATGAAGTATTCATTTGAGGTAATCATATGAAATTTGAAGTGTGCTATATTTCAAGAAAGATTTGCATGTTACTAAGCATTTAAAAATAAATCTTGAAGGAAATATACTGAACCTTAAAAATTATTACACAGTTAATTTGAAGTATAACATACCTGCAGACAAGTATACTAATCTTAAATACTGCTTGCTGAGTTTTTCGCAAAGTAAACACACATCTATGACCAGCACTCAGATCAAAACAACCAACATTACCAGCACCTCAGAAGTTTCCTTCATGCTCCCTCTCTGTCACTTCCTCCCCATAAAGGTGAATGCCAACCTGCGTTTTGCGGGAACGTTCTCTTTAAAATGTGTCCCATTAAAGGGAATCCCAGGTAGCCACATGTTTATTTTATTGCCTTGTCTTTCTCATTGGGTCATTTGTGAGAATTTTCTAATTCTCCTCAGAATCATCTTCCCTTCCACAGTTGCATGCATGACTGTGAGCCATTTCCTAACCTCACCTCCTCCACCTCGCATCTCTTAAAATCTGTTTTCTATAATCCAGAGTGCATGTCCGACTATGCTTAACTCTCCCTGACCCTCACAAACATGACACTGACATATCCACTTTTGCCCAAGTTCCTGATGCCTTTAATTCCATAACCAATTTGTCTTTGTTGGTTTGAATTAGGTACAGAATAACAAAGTCCTGAGTCACTTTCTTGACCTTCTGGGTGGTTGAACTGCTGGCAAGAAAGTCAGGAACATGATAGAAATTCTGCATCCTATCATATGGGAAGTCTGGCCAGTACACATATACCCAAAGTCCCCCAATCAGTCCAGTAAACAGGAAACGGATACTTTCTTTGTGCCAAGATTGTATACGGCTTTGGAAAAAGGAAAAACATTTATTGCATTTTCTGTTCTATCTCCACAGTACAATACAATGTCACTTCTCCATCATTTTAACCTCACTCACATCCCACTTGCCACTCCAGACTTGCAAATCTGCACACAGATATACATCATCTTGGGTCAAATATACTGTCCTGTTGTGCTTCTGTTGAGACATGCTTCTACTCAAGGCTCTGCCAGTGCTGTGTAATATTAACTGGCTGTGCAATATTAACAAGTCACTGAACCTCTCTGTGGTTCAATTTCCCCATGACTCAAATGACAGAGAAAGGGGTGGAGAAGGCTACTTTGGTAGGGTAGGCAGGAGATTCTAAGGTTGCTTCAAGTTCTCAAATGCTGAGTCTGGTTTCAGCTACTGGCAGTACTCCTGCTTTCTCAGTACACTGTCTTCTTAACAGCATTCCCCATCACCTCAGCCCAACAACAAATAGCTTTTTTTCAGTAAGCTATCACCTACTTTATTTCCCAGAATGCCTCACGCCTACTTCGTTATCTTCTTATAACCTCCATTTGAGACTAGGCCAAGTCTGACTCATTCAGCCATCTATCCATTTATCCATCCATCCATCCACCATCCATCCATCCTTCAACTATTTACTGAAATTATAGGCTATCTCTCTAATTGAAGGGCTTACAGTGTGGTGTCCAAGGCATCAAGTATTTCCGTAGCTTCTGTTTATTATCCATAAGGACTTAGGTTAAATTGTACTGCCAACCTGATCAAAAAGCCCTAGGTACCTGGATAACACATACAATTCTTACTCTGCTGCCCCATTAGACTCCCTTATTCAGTAGGATGGGGATTTAGCCCTGACCTCACAGTTTTCAAATAGTTTTCCCAGTTACCCTAACTCATGCCTTTGTCTTCTCTAAGACTGAGCTGCCCCACTTAATATGATGTGATTTAGCCCTGACTCCAGTCTTTCCATAGTTTTCCCAGTTGCTTTGACTTGTGTCTTAATTTTCCTCTAAGACTGGGCTGGGACCTCCATTTATCTCTTTATTAATTTGGTCAGCCAATCAACAAATATTTATTGATATGATCATTACTGATTATTGATCATTATTGAACGATCACCGTGGGCCAGGCATTGTGCTGGATACTGGTGTTACAAGAATGAGAAAAATAGACGTGGTCCCTGTCCTCAAGGAGCATGCAAACATTATTTTTCTAATATTTGTGACAAATATTATATAACTATTCTCACAAGTAAATGTATGATTACAAGTTGGAGTAAACACTATGAGGAAGAAGAGCTAGGCGCTACATACATGTAAGGAAGAGGACACGGGATGTGGGTGGGAAGGAGGGTGCTTTACTGCCTTGAGCAAGGACCATTTAACCTGAGACCTGGAAGATAAATAGGAGTTAGATATATGAAGTATCAAGGAAGGGTGTCTCAGACTCAGGAACAGATGCGCAAAGGTCTGAAAGTAGGAAAATGTATGGTGCAGTCGAAGACATAGAGAAGTCTGGTATGGTTACAACATAATGAAGTACACGGAGAATGATATGAGGTGAAGCTAGAGACATATGTCTGGTTGAACCTTTTAGACTGTAGAGTTTTGGTCTATATTTTAAGAACAATAGGAAGCCAACGAAGAGCTATGAGCAGGAAGAATAAAAATTTCAGACTTAACATTTTTTAAAATGTAGAGGCTGCTGTATAGAGAATAAACTTATGGTGCAAGAGAAATTAGTTGGCGGGAAGAGTGTGGTGATATAGTCTAGCCAAGAGATGGTAGTGGCTTGAACCAGGAGAGTGGCTGCACAGACCGTGTCCCAATCTCCCTCACCTTTGGAAAGCATATTTCGGCTCTGCCTGAGCCCAGAGAGCTCCCACCACCCCACCCCACCCCACGTTTCGGGGTCAGTCTGGGCTTCTGGTGCTGATAACTCCTGGGTCCTCAGTCTGGTCTTCCTGCATCCTATCTTCCCTTGATTTTCTTCCATTGCACTGATCCCTAAGCTGTTGTTTGGCCTCAGTGTGGCTCATCCACTTAGCATGTGTCAGTTCCGGAAAGAATCACCACCAAAATTAAAAAAAAAAAAAAGAGAGAAAAGTTCTATTATCTTAAGGTACCTACTTTGAATATATTTTTTTATTCTTATAGCAAGGCTATGAGATGAATACCAGAATGCTCATTTTTTTTCCTCATGAAACAAAATTAAATAAAATTTGCATGGTTACACAATAGTAAGCCAGGCTAAAACATAAAGTGACCTTTAAGCAAATGGTCTTCTTTTCTGAGGTTTCTATAGGCAAATAGGTCTTTGCCACTGAGGTCAGATGCCCTGCTTTCTTGGTTTGTCCACAGGCACACAATGACATTGGAGCACAGCTATATTTTGGAAAACTGGCTAAGCAGTTTATGTAGAGAAATTCTACATTTGATGTGAAATTGATGTGAAACAGGACCCTGAGCAATCAGAAGGCCAATGATGGAAAACAGAGGCAGACAGACTCTGGAAACTTTGAGCAGCCCAGAACCATTAGAACTAGGTAACCTGGCAGGCTAATCTTCTGGAAAAAAATGAGTGAGGAATGCTTTTTAAGGCAGGAGAGGGCCAGAGTAGCATTTGAGCTATAGCTCCCTAATAAGCATGTATGCGCAATCTGCAGACCCTCAGTCACCAAAAGGAAGAGGCAAAGCAGAGCCGCAGGCTGTGGGACAGTTGGCTATTGGTGGCATACTCTTCCAACTGGATAGGTATCCACCACCAACCTTATGAGATCTTCCTGGAAGGCACTAGGCTCTGCGTCAGGCAATAGCCAGTGCCCTGAGCCAGACTCTAAGGGAGGACGCTCCCAAGAAATATGGAAGCCCATTCAGAAAACTCACAATTAGACTCAAGCTCTGAAGATCTTTTGTCTTCTCTCTCTAGATGCAGACTCTATTTCCTCACCTCCATGACTCTCTGGAACTCACCTCAATCAGATTGCTCTCATCAAGGTCAACAAAAACTTTCATGTGGTCACTGCTCCAACCCCGTCTTCCTTAATCTCTCATCAACATCACTTGCAACTATCACTCCCTCCTTGACTCTTTTTCTCCTCTTCCCTTTTGGGTCACTCTGCTCTCTAGGTTTTTCTCTTACCTAACTATCTGTTCCTTATCCATTTTTAAATTTTTGCTAGGCATTTATCATCTGCTTGACCTCCAAACATTGGAGTGGCCTAGTTTTATATCCTCTTTCATCTATATGCGAATTCTCTCACTAAGAGACTGCATTCAGTCACAAGGCCTTAAATATTGAGTCCTTATGACTCCCAAATTTCTACTTTTAGCACTGGTATTCCTGAGATTCAGGTTCATATATCCATCCATCTACTTGAAATATTCACAATAAATTTACAAACCTCCAAAAGAGAATTCTATTATTCCCTTCATTTCCACTCCAGGCCCTATACACTACCAGTTTTCCCCATTTCAGTAAGTGTCACCATTATCTACTCAATTGATTAAGTCAAAAACCCAGAAGATTGGATTGGTGGTTACCATAGGGGAAGAGGTGAGGGGGGAGGGCAAAAGGGGTGATTAGGCTCACATGTGAAGGGATGGACTATATTTAGTTTTCAGATGGTGAACACGATGTAATCTACACAGAATCTGAAATATATTATGATGTACATCCGAAAATAAATAAAGAAATTAATTAATTAAAAAAACTCCTAGGATTTATCCTTTATTCTTCTAGTTCCATCATCTCCCTCAACCAATCAATTCCTGCTGGCTCTCGGCAGTTGAAGAAATGGTAACCATCTAACACCAAATCTCCCCACATAGGCTTCAAAAACAACAGAGGAAAACAAGAAGAAAAAAATAAAGCTATACAAAATCCACAACCTCAGCATAATTGAAATACAGAGAACCCTTAAGACTTCACAGTCCCTGTTAGTAGAAAAACAAGCACCATAGATGAATGAAATATTTCTAAGGCTCTCAACACAAGACTTTGTGGACAGGGCCATATGGAAAACCAACAGGAAAGAGAAAAGAGGTAAGCTAACAGAGGGTGTAAGATTAATCTAAAATGATATCCATAAAGACCAAGTTTATGTGTGTGAGAAATCTGAAAAAGAATACTGGTAGATTAAGGCAATGAGTATGTGGAAAGGACTTGGAAGCATACATAATTCAAGGTGATAATCTTCAATAGGTATCACCTATGAGGGAAAATAAGGTGAAAAAAAAGGGAGAAGTGCTGTTGGGAGATTGGATGATGAAAGGCAAAAGAGACAAAAGGGGGAATTTTAAGAGCCTATAAATAAAAAATGAACAACAGCAGCAACAAGTCAGAGAACATACAACCACCGTCCCCTATGATATAAAAAATCAGCCATCCATTAAAAAAACGTACTTCACTGCCCTATCAGAACAGTGTGCTTTTGAACTAGGAATCTTGTAAACCCCCTTAAATCTACAAAATGAATAAATGGAAGGAGCCAAATAAAGCTACTACATGAAGAAAACAGAAAATAAAATTTCCAAGTGATAAAAATCCATCCCCTCAAAAGTCAATTACAAACCAGAAGAAACTTGTAACACAACATTCCAAACTGAATTAAATTTCCTCAAACAACTTTGAATTGGAAATGAAAAGATTAAAAACTGAAATGTATTTAAAAATCACCCCCCCCCAAAAAAAAGAGGAGAGAGAGTTGATTGAACTCAGGAAAGTGAGAAAGAAAAAAAGACAAAAGCACTTCAGAAATGAAGATTAAATTACAAGCTGTCCAAAGGAAAATTTTAATACGGGGCATTGAAGAAAGAGCAAAACAACCAAGAAAATGAAAATGACATAAAGAAAAAGGTAACAAGGGTCAGTGAAAGAGTGACTTAAAGGGAAGACAAAGACTCAAAATCCCTGAGAAGAGAGAATAAACAATTGGATAGGCTAGGATTTATAACAATAATCCAAGGAAAATTTCTGGAATTAAAAGCCTGAGCCAACATATTGAAAGGACCCAAAGACTGGAAAGATGAATTCCAAGATCCTAGTAAAGCTATTTAATTAAAAAAAAATTCTCAAGGACTCCAGGAAAAAATATCAATAGTTCACAAGGGCAAGAGAATTGGGCTGTCAGGAGATGTCTCCAAATCAAGACATAAGGTCAAGAAATATGGAGTAGCATTTTCAAGAAACCCAAAGAAAGAAAGTACAAACCAAGGATTTTATAGCTATCCAAGTGTCTTTCAAATATCAAAGCTAGAAGAAAATAACTTTCAATATTCAATAACTCAGAGAATGCTTTACTCATGAGTCTTTCTTGAGGAATATACCAGAGGGTAAACTTCATCCAACAAAGAGATGAGGAAATTTCAGCAAAAGGACTGACGGTAAGCATTTAAGATATTTAATTGTAAATCTAAGACTAAAACAAGGTAGAGACATTGTTGGAAGCAGAATATTTAATTGTTATATTTTTTGATAATGTAGAAATAATGGAAGCAAAATGAGAAAGAGAAGAAATAGGGAAAGGGGAGGGTAGAATAACTTCATGGATTATTGTACAGGCAATAGATAAAAGTCAACAGATACCATCAAAAACTGACAAACCAGTGATGTCTGAAAGATGGTGGAATAAGAGTTTTCAGCACTCATCTTCCCATGAAACATAATTTTGACAACTACCCATGAATGATAGTACCTTTGTGGGAGCTCAGAAGTCCAGCAGAGGTCCCAGCACCCCATTGGAGCAGGAAGTCTGAGAATAGACGTGTTGAAGAGGGTGAGTGGAGCAATTTCACTTTACTCATGTCACCTGTCACCCAAGGTGGCGTAGCTCCGTGCCAAGAGAGTTCCTTTCAGCCCATGATTTCTCCCACAGGGGAAAATGAGAGCATAGTGAGTGCCCGGCTTCCCCAGCTATGCAAGATGCTGCCCAAGAGGCCCATTTCTTTCTCATGCCAACCAGAACACTGAGTGGATTAGCCCTGCTGAATAGTCTGGGGCCGCTAGGAGCAGGGAAAAGAAAATGTGGGATATACAGACAATGGACTACTACTGAGTCTTAAAAAAGAAGGAGAGCCTGCCATTTGCAACAACGTGGATGAACCTGGAGGACATTATGCTAAGTGAAATAAATCAGACACAGAGAGACAAACACTACGTGATCTCACTTACACGTGGAATCTAAAAAAGTTGAACTCATGAAAGTAGAGAGTAGAATGGTGGTTGTCAGGGGCCAGAGGGTGGGGTACACGGGGAGATGTTGGTCTAAGAGCTATGCAGGATGAATGAGATCTGTATAATAGTGTGTCCTATGCTTGAAATTTGCTAAGAAAGTAGATCTTAAGTGATCTTACCACACGCGGTGGTAACTATGTGAGGTGGTGGATATGTTAACTAGCTCAATTATGGTAATCATTTCACAATGTATATGTATATCAAAACATCACATTATACACCTTAAATGCATATAATTTTATTTGTTAATTATACCTCAATAATGCTGGAAAAAATTGCTGACAAACCAGATAGGAAAGGGTTAAATAAGAAAAGAGAGGATTAAAGGTGTTGAAAATTCTAAGGACAAAGGTAACTACAAGAACAAAAATACAAACCGTTCTAAATATCAAAAGAAATTTTAAAATAAAAGAGTAAGAAAAACACATCAGCAAGTATTACAAAATTAACAAATTATGACCTAAAGAATATATGATCAAGTTGAGACCAAACACATCAGGCATATCAACAAATGTGAATGGATTTAACTCACCTAATTAAATGAAAAAGATTTCAAATTGTCTGCTAAAGTAAGACCCAGCTACCTGCTGTATACAAAGGTCACACCTAAAACAAAGGAATTCACAAGGCAACAATAAAGGAAAGGGAGAAACGATAAATGGCAAATGAAAAAAAGAAAGCAAGCAAGCAGTAATAGTGATCTTGATATCAGACAGAGTAGAAAGCAATTTGAAAAGCATGAAACATAACAAAGGACACGTTTTAATGCTTAAACCCACAATTACCAAGAAATATAACGGGTATGAATATCTATGAACCAAAACTCACAATAATTACCTTTATAAAGTAGAAACGACAGGAGTTGCAAGAATAATAGAAGACTACTGTCAGTTTAAAATAGATCAAGTGGCAAAAAAATAGACAAGGGTATATAAGAGCTAACATAAAATAAAATAAAAGACCTT
The DNA here is from genome assembly GCF_037783145.1 of Equus przewalskii. Lineage (NCBI taxonomy): Eukaryota > Metazoa > Chordata > Mammalia > Perissodactyla > Equidae > Equus > Equus przewalskii. The sequence goes on from NC_091851.1 coordinate 31,811,274, forward strand.
GTGGATTGGATCAAACCCTACAGCCTGATAATAGAGAAAAACCTTCTATGAGGTTAGGAAACATTCACAAAAATTGACCACATGTTAGCTAATTAAGAAAGCATCACTATATTCCATAAAGTAGAAATATAAGAATTTTCTATGGTTACAATGTAATAAAATGAGAAATCATTAACAATATTAAAAAACTGAACAGGTCCCGCCACCTGGAAATTTACAAAATAATTTCTTTTGACCAACTCCTGGGTGAAAGGGGAAGCTGTAAACAAAAATGTAAATAGTTTTAAACATAATATAACGAAAACTGTACATATCAGAGTCTATGGAAAACGTTTAAAGCAGTGAGCAGATGACAGTATATCAGTAAAATGAAGGCATAAGAAAATTAACTATATTTCCAGCACAAAAATCTAGAAGAGGAGCAAAAAAAAATGAGCCAAGAAGTACATAGAAGGGAATAATAAAGGCAAAAGTAGAAATTATTGAAGTAGAGAAGAGAAAAATGGTAGAAAAAAGAGAAAAAGAGAAGGAGCACCAACTACAAAATAAGAAATGACAAGGGGAAAATAACCATTGAAAAAAAAATTTAAAAAAACGAGACTACTTTTCAGATCTCTGGAAATAGTTTGAAAAGCTAAATGGAACTGATAATTTCCTGGGAAAATACAGCTTATAAAAATGGACTCTATTAGAAACAAAAACCTAGACTGAGTCCCATAGAAGAAATAGAGGAAAATAACAAGGAAATACCCCATAAAAAACCCACCGTGTCCAGATATTTTCCCAGGGAATTTCTACCAGGCCATTAAAGACAAAAATAGTCCTAACATAAGTTGTTCTAAAGCATGGCAAATGAAGGAAAACTTTCTTATTCTTTTTATGAAGCCAGCATGACATTGACACCTAAACTTGGTAAAGACAATACAAAAAAGAAAAAAAGAGAAAATTATAGACCAATTTTACAAATTTGTGTAAAACTATTAAATGACACGTTAGCAAGCAGAATCCAACACTGCATTGAGAAAAATAAAATGTCATGATCAAGTGGAATGTGACCTAGAAATGGAAGGTTGGTTTGATGGTAAGAAATCCATTCAAATAAGATACCATATTAATAGATCAAAGGAGAAAATCATATTATTATCTCTATTAATGCAGAAAAAGAATTTGACACAATTCAACACCCAATTCCTGATTAAAAAGAGAACATACTCAAGAAAATAGGTATTGAGGAATATTTTCATAATATGATAAAATTATATATCTTAGTCCTAAAACCAGCATCTTACTTAATGGGGATCTAGTAAAGGCATTCCCACTAGGATCAAGAACAAGAGTGGGATGTCTTCTATCTCCTTTACACTGTACTGGAAGTACTAGCCAGTGAAATTGGATAAAAGAAATCAATTAGAAGCATGCAAATTTGAAAATGACTTTAAAATATCTCTGTTTGCAGATGATGTAACAGTATATCTGAAAGTCCTTAGAGAATCAATGACAAAAGCTGAAAGCATATAAAATTAACGTGCAACCAATAGTCAGAGGACATCATGACAGCAAATCTCATTAACAATGGCAACAAAGATGAAATCTTTGGTAATAAATTTAGCAAGAAGATTAAAACCTATGTGAAGAAAACTTTACAACACCCCTAAAAGGCAGAAAAGTGGACTTGAACAAATAGAAAGATATCCTCTGTTCTCAGCTAGGATAATTCAACATCTTAAAGATGTCACTTCACCCTAATTAATACATAAATTTAATGCAATCCAAGTAAAATTACCAATAGGCTTTTTACTGAGTTGGACAAGTTGACACGAAGCTCATATGAAAAAATGAACACAGAAGAAGAACCAGGAAATCACTGAAAGAGAAAACCCAGGTGGGGGGACTTGCCCTACCAGGTGTTAAAGCATGAAGCCTCTGCAATTCTGACAGTGTGGTACTAGTGCGTAAACAGGCTAGTGAAAGAGAATGCAAAATCCAGAGAAAGACCCAGGAGCATACGAAATTTTAAAATATGAGAAAAGTGGCATGTCAAATTATGGGGGCAAAGATGGACTTCTTAATAAATGTTGCTAGGATAAGTAACAGCATTTGGGAAGAAAAGATAAAACTAGATCCATACTTTACACTATGTACGAAATTAAACACCAAACATCAGAAATTGTAATGTAAAAAAACAACGAAACTATACAAGTACGAGAAGCAAACATGGGTGAATTCCTTTATAACCTTGGTGTAAGAAAAAGCTTTTTCACTATGACTCAAACTCTGGATGCAATAAAAAAGAAAATAATTGACGCGTTTGACAAATATATATGAATTTCTTATTTTTTTTGGTGTGGCAAAAACACCATAAGCAAAGTCAAAAGATAAATAACAGGGGTCGGCCCCATGGTGTAGTGGTTGTGTTCACGTGCTCCGCTTCTGTGGCCCAGGGTTCAGGGATTTGGATCCCAGGCATGGACCCATACACTGCTCATCAATCCATGCTGTGGTGGCATTCCACATACAAAATGCAGGAAGATTGACACGGATGTTAGCTCAGGGCCAATCTTCCTCACTGCCTCCCCCACCAAAAAAAGATAAATAACCAACTGGGAAAATTGCAACATATAGCACAGGTAAAGACTTAACATCCCTGATATATAAATAGTTCTTAAAAATTGAGGAGAAAGAAGATAAAAAAATCTGATAGAAAATTGGGCAAAGACATAAAAAGGTAATTCAAAAATTACGTAAAATTGTCTTCTAAATATATGAAAAGATGTCAACTTCACTTATAACAAGAAAAGTAAAACTATATTGAGATAAAATTTTTTACGTATAACTTTGACAAACATTAAAGTTAAACCACACAAACTGTTGGCGACGATATGGAGAAACAGTCTGATACACTTCTGGGGGAAATGCAAATTGACTGAACCCTTAAGGAAGGAAATTTAGAAATATCTAGCAAAACTACACATTTGCCCCCTTTTTGATCCAACAATTCCTCTTCTAGGAATGTGCCCTGAAGACATACCTCCAACAGTAATATATATATGTGTGTGTATACACACAAACACACACACACTCCTTTGTTGCAGCAATATTTGCAATTGAAAAATATTGGAAACAACATATATGTCCATACACGAGAGTATGAGAGTAATTGAATAAACTAAGATATAGCTATATAACAAAATACCATGCAGCTGTAAAAAAGAATGTGGAAATCCTCCATGAAGTAATACAAAGTGGTTTCCAGGCATCCATATTATGTTACCTTTTCTATAAGAAGGAGAGGAAATAAAATATACATGAATTTCTTATTTTTCCCCCAAAAATTTACAGGAAACTAACAACATTTGTTTCCCTCAGGAGATGGTGGGAATGGGGTGAAAGAAATGATGTGTACTTTTTCTCCATGCACTTCTTTTGTACAGCTTAGACTTTTGGAACCATGCTATAATATTTTACATATCCCCTCCCAAAAAACCCAATAAGGATGGGGAAAGTGAATCTAAAATTAGAAACAAAACCCAGAGAAACAAATGAATCTAATTGTATTTTCAATAAATATATAACCATACCCTAGGGACAGGAAAAGAACTAAACCAAGTAACTTTTGAACACGATATTTTATACAGCCTCACACTTAATATAGCAAGAACTATAAGTATGTATTGAATCCTAATTAATAAGTTTGTTTTACAAAGTTATATAGGCTAGTAATTCTGAAAATATCTTCTGGGTATTCTAGGGTTGAACAAATAAGTAAACGTATTGAGAATAATGAAAGTCAAGTTTCTCACTATCAAGAGAAGTAAGTTAAAATATGAGTACGGGGGTGAAGATTGGAATGAATCCTGTGACGTTGGATTGGAATTAGGGGTATCATTATAAACTTGTGGTTTTAAAGAGAACGGGAGGGATGGAGGTGGGGTGGAAGGGGGCAGAGAGAGAGAGACAGAGAGAGAGGAAATTATATAGATATTTGCACAGCTTGGGTTGATGTTCAGCGAGAGAGCCTAGTAGCAATGATAATTTCTCACTATGGGGTTGGGGTAGAGGAAGCACAAAATGTTGTGCCAGAAAGAAAGTTTTCAAGGACTGATAGGGACCTGTCAGAAGGACCTAGGTACTTCCCTGAAGGCTCCCTCCTTATAGTTTCAGGGCCTGGGCAGAGGGACAAAAGGAAGCCACATACTGTTTATTTAAATGTTCAAATTGATGGGTCAAGCTAACAAGCTGTTAAATAAAATATATTCCATCCACCTTTTCTTTCAGGGCAAAGCACAAATTCAGTCCCCCGCTCCCATGAATTACGCAGTTGAGTTTCCCATATTTGGGGAAATCACAGGGGTCAGCACATGGGAGTGCAATGGATGAGCCTGGCCCTGGGAAAAACACCTTCGTGATCCTGGTGTCTCCCCTGCCAGGTAACTCCATCCTGCTACTTTGAAAAATGTGTGTGTGTATATACATATATAAATGAAAAGATAGGTGTATGGCTTTTACATGACTAAAGGTTGGCAAAATATTAAAAGAAAAAAGGACATTGGAACCAACTTGATGGGGCTCTTACCAGCTAAGACTGGGATCATTTGAGTGTAAAAATAAATGATGGCAATGGGTTGTTACCTATTGAATAAAATAAGAGTCTATAAGTTATGACTAACAGAAATAAATGAATACATTAAAAACAGGGGACAAAGGAGAGCTCATCCTCACAAACACTTGCAGAAGGAATGGTGGATTAGAAGATCATCATTTGGCAAATACCTTACTAATTGATTTAGACAAGAATTGTCAACAAATGCTAAAACTGAGAAATGAAGTTTGATGAAGAACAAGATGTTTATATAGTCTAGAAGTATATCCTTACAAAACGCATACACATTAAAAAGAAATAGTAACTTTATGGTGGAGAAAACCTTGGTGGACAACACTCTAAGTGATCTAAGTGACATCACAGTAATGAGACACGTGGATATCATATGCCTCCTGATATGATGCACTAAGAACTCAACATTGCTTTTGCAGTATTCCTGCCAAAAAGGCATAACCAGAATCTAATGGTGAGCAAACCTTAGACAAACCCAACATGAGGGACATTCTACAAAATAACCGGCCTGTCACTTTCAAGAATTAAGGTCATGAAAGCCAAGGAAAGATTGAGATACAAGGAATCTAAAGAGGCATGACAACTAAATGTAACATGTGACCCTGGATCAGATTTTTAACAAATTTAATGTAAAGGACATAACTGAGACAACTGGGAAAGTTGGGGCTAACAGTACTACATCAACATTAATTTCCTGTAATTGCATTGTATTGGAAATGCGCCTCGAACGTTTAAGTGTAAAGAGGTGATTGATCAATTGATAGTAGATCGAGAGACAAATAGACAGATAGAGGGGGTAAGGGGAAGGGGAGATAGAAACAGAGAGACAGAGAGAGAGAATGGAATGATAAAGCAACCATGGTAATCTGTGAGCAATTAAGGAATTGGGGTGGACAGTTTATGAAAGCTCCTTATACTATTCTTCACGCTTTTCTGTTATATTGAAATTAACCTGAAATAAGGAGTTAAAAATATTTGGCGAAGCAGAGGGAGTGATTTGGGGTAGAGAGGAAAAAAGATTGGCCGTGGATTAATCACTGTTGGCCAAGCTGAGTGATGGGGATACAGAAATCAATCTATTACCCTCTTTATTTTTGTACATGTTTGAACATTTCCATATTAACACATTTTTTAGAAGGAGAGAACAATAAATATTTTTCCATATACTGAACACATCATGTTCTCTTGGCCTCAGCAGTCACCACCTTGGTGTAAACTGTCCCCATCTCTAGCCTGCAGCTTCTTGTCCACTTTGTCTACAGCCTTTCTTGATCCTGATAATCAATGTCCGTCCCCCTTGCCCCCACCGTTAGCCAGATAATCTTTTAATTGTCTGAGTCAGATCCCACTACTTTCCATTTAAAACTCTCCAATGAATTTCCAGTGGACTAAGGATAAAATCCCAACCTCTCCCTTTGACTCTAGTTGCCCTGCATAAGCCAACACTGTTATCTCTTCTGAGAAGCTTCTTACCACTTTCTCCCTCAAGCCATCTTGATCTTGGATATAATCCCTGAATGTGCTGAATTTATTTCATCTCCAAGGCATTTGCATTGCTGTTCCATCTGCCTGGAATGCCTTGAGATCTTGACCACCTCATCATTTGAGTTCTGTTATCTGTCACCTCCTCAAAAATGCCTCCCCTGATGGTTCCACTCAATTGCCACACTCTCCAGTCACCCTCTATCATATCACTCTTTTCTGTTCTCATCCCTCACCATATGAAATTATTTCTTTGTATATTTACTAATTGTCACTTTCCATGCTCCCCATCAGATGGAAAGATCATGAAAGGAAGAGACTTGCCTATCCTCTTCATTGACAGCATAGTGCCTGGCACATATTATATGTGCCATAAAAAATGAATGAAGTTAGACATTCGAATTCTAGTTTCATTTCTCATTGGTTCAGTAACCTTGGGTAAATTCTTTAATGTTTCTGAGTCATAGTGTCCTCATCTACAGATGAGGTATCAATACCCTGTACACATCTCACTGGGTTGAACAAAATTTTGAGTGTACAAGTGCCTGGAAGATACAAAGAAGTATACATGCATGTCTTTATAATTATAATAAATTGATATTGGGATTATTGACAAGATCATTTTCCCTGTGTTCAACAGAATAAATTCCAAGCTTTTTTCATGGCATGCAATGCCCCCCATTAACTGCTCTCTCTCTGTCTCTGGTCTTCTCTCTACACCCTGGAACCAACCCCACCAAATCTCCCCCAATGTATCATGGAATTCCCAATCTTTGGGCCTCTTCCCAGGTGCTCCCTTTGCAGGATGCGCCCTGTCCTCCACCTTATTGTCTGCGTGGAAAAAGCCCACTTATCTTTCAATATTCAGCTCAAATATTAGTTTTTCTATGAGACTTTTCCTAAGCACCTCCTCATCCCCTCCACTTCCAGGCTTCCAATTGTACCCAGGGTATTCTGCCAATGTGATTCCTGATATAGTTTATTGTACAAATTTGTTTTCATAATTGTCTATCCCGCTGGATTTGTGCATTCCCTCAGGGCAGGAACTGTATCTTATTTATCTGTGTATCATCCCCACTGACTCAGAGCAAGCCCTTAGTAGTGACTGTTGGATTTTTATCATCATCATCAACATCATCATCATCAATAGCTCTTACAGAGGAGATCATGGCCCATGATGGCACAATTTTGCAGAGTAAACAAATGCAGATAGGGTGTGAGAGACTAGGTTCAAGCTGTGGCTCTGACCTTGGGCAAATCACTTCCCCACTCTGGACTTCAGTTTCTTTTTCTGCCAAAAGAATGGAACTGCATAATCTGTAAGCTCCTTTCCAAAACTACATTTCATGCTTCCCATTCCTCAGTAGCAGGACTTTGAGGCGATGGAACAGCTGTACAAATTATCCCCTAATTGGGATGTCAGAAGTGTGGTTCCTTTGAGCCTCATGGAGAGAGGCTTCGACCTTCCACTAGGGACTGGTGCCTCTCAGTTCTAAACCAGCTTAAGCCAGTGCTGTCCTTCATGCCTCCCTGCACAGCTCTTAGCTGACCTTAATGATCCCTCTCTCTGTGAGCGATCCTTTGAGCTGCAATTACTAATTGATGTTTGTAAAGTCTTTGAAAGTCTCAGGTGACAGATGTAATCAAAGGCCAATTTATGATAATTGTTATTAGTACAGCTCCTCATTATTTGTTAATGTTAACGGCAGGGCCAGCAGGTGTTTCAAGATTGAGCGAGGGATTGAGGCTGGCCATGTCTGGTGGGAGAAAGAGAAAAACATGGATGTTGGGGGGGGGGGATTTGGGGCTTTTGAGGTACTCCTGTTGGTTTCAGTCTAGCCAGATTCCACTTTGTGGGGTTATGACTCAGCATGAAGCATGGCACTAAATGCACAGGATTGCACAATGGAATTTTTATGTGCACAGGTTCAAACCCAGCTCAGTCTCTTCAGCATCATGGTCTCTCTGAGTCTTGGCTTGTTCGACTGTTAAATGAAGATACATATAGTATTGATTTGCATTTGCTGTGGTTGGAGAATGAGTTTGAGGCAAGTAAGAGTGGATTTGGTAAGACCAATTAGGAAGCTGCTAAAGTTTCCCAGGCAAGAGATGATGGTATTCCAGGTTAGTATGATGGCTCTGGAGATGGGAAAAGCACATGGATTGGAGAGAATTTTAGAGTGTGTGACCAGTAGGACTTGGTGACAATTGGATGTAGAAGGTGAGGGTCTTGGACAATCCAGACTTCTGAGATAGGAAAGTCTTAGGGATGTTTTTGCAGTGAAGGAATGATTTAAAATAATCATTGCCTATTATTTCCATCAGTCTCTTGTAGGTCTGATTTATTTGAATCTCCTCTCAACTCTGTATCCAGATAAACTGAGTTTATGAGTATGCAAAGTTGGGGGCCATGATGTAAAAGATGGAACTTGACCAAATTTCAGCCTCCAGGAAGAGTCTGCAGAAGAACAGTCTCACTTCTCCACTTGTCTCTCTATAAGTACAACATTCCCAATCTTCCTTTGAAATCTCACTCTCTTTCCTCGATGAATCCAGTATGTCGCCTGGTCTCTGCATACCCTGGACTTGGCTAATTTTGTTTCTCCTTCTTGAATCCCCTCCTCCCACACCCTGTTCACAGTCTATTCAAATTTGATTGATGGGTTAAAAATGTCTGTGCACCCACAGATTTTGCTTGTTCTTTCTTTAGAGTACCTCCACATTCTGCCTCATATATACCAATTGTGATATTCTAAGAATGATAGCCAATATTAATTGAGTGTTTATTGCCCATCAAGCACCATGATAAGCATTTTTTCATACATCTTCTCATTTTGTATTTACAAACATTTTTATAAATTTGATACTATGGGTATCAAAATTTTCCAAATGATGAGACTCAGAGAGTTTAAATCACTTGCCCAACATCAAATAGATGGTCAGTGCCAATGTATGCAACAGGAAAGACATCATACTAGGCATATTCATAAAAAATGCTGAGGGGAAAGAAACTTTGAGACCCATTAATCTTATTTAGTGGCGTTAATTAATAGCATTAACGCCATTATAAAGCACAATAAACAGACAGAATCCTTGAATGTAAATGGCTTCATTAAATCCCAGGTTAATATTGTATCACAACATTGATGGAAAAGGGACTAATGGAGGGTTTGAGCAAAAATGATATTATGATATTGACTGGTGTCTCCTCAGGATCCCTTATGTAAGGATATATATGATAAACTCCCCTTCTAGTATCTCTCATAAAAAATATGTATGTATGCTTCCTTCTATCCAGTAAAAGAAGATAAGCAAACCTGCCATATGTCTATTTTTGCCATGGCTTTTAGGAAGCTCAACAAGTATACGTAAGGTTCTAGTTCATTAATCATCTATACTAGGTCGCTGGAGCAATAACAATCTTTCTTCCACAAAGATTCTTGAGCTAACTAAAAATTTTATTTTAACTGAAGGTGTAATATGTATTAATATGTATTCATATATATGTGTACATAAATGTACATATATACATATGCTAAAACATTTATGTGTATGTATGTATAAACAAACATGCTGTATTTGCCACACACAAATGTTTGTGTTAGCAACATCTTCATTTGAAAGATGCTTAGGAATGTGCAAAGAGTTATCACAGCTATTGTTTACTCCTCACAAAGAACTCAGTGAGCTTGGGAAGGCACATCTCATCCCCATTCGACACATGGGAAAGCTGAAGCATAAAAGGCCAACATTCAGTTCACGTAGTTGAAAAACAGCAGAGCCAGTTTTTAAACCCATGGATCCAATTTCCAAATTCAGAAGTTTCCCCACTTTTTCACCATTTGGGGGCCAATTGGGCAGAACTTCATGGAGGCCCTCAGTTTGGAGGGGGCTTGATGGAGGCAGAAACCCTGCTATATGGAAACTTAGGCTCTATTTCCATGAGCTTCTTTGGGACTTGGGTCTGGAGCATTGATGCCTCAAGGCCCAGGCTGAGAAGATTATCAGCTGTCAACATTTGGGTAACCTTCATTTCCTTCTCCAAATGAGTTTAAAGTATATTTGCATTGGAAGGAAAATGTTCGTGGTCCCTTAGGTCTCATACCATGATAATAAAGTCTGTAGAAACTGTAAGTGAGTGAAAAAATAAATTAGCAACCTGGGAGAACTCATCTTGATATTTGTACAAGGTGACACTCGGGGAATTTCTCTCACCTGGGAAGAGAAGTTTGAGACCCATCAGGGCTTCAACAGAAGTTCAGAGCTTTCAAGAGCAGGTGATAAGTCTCAAATGGTGGAATGGAGGCCTGGAGATAGAGATGCTCAAGGGGCTGGGTGATCCCAGGAGACAGAATCCACTGAGGACTGGGAAGGAGGCTAAGGCAGGTAGACAGGGCATGGAATCTAGGCTCTGGTGACAGATGAGAACAGGGTGGGGGCATTTACCAGGCCAAGGGTCTCCAAAGTGGTTACAGAAAGTTTGTGATGATAGCCCTGGATCCAAATGTCTATTTCTCAGTCTCCCTCTCCGCTTCTACAAGGCTGCTACAGAGTGAATAAAAGCCAGAAATATGTTCCTAACATAGGACCATGGCAACAAATCAGAAAAAGGACATGCGGAGGGCTTCGGTTCACAGTTTTCTGTTACCTTGGCTCAGCCATGGATGAGTGGGAGAGATCAAAGGTTTTCCGAGATCTCTCAACCAAACTTCATGGTAGACTTGGAAGAACCACTGCCTTTCAAGGAGGAACAGTGTCACAGGGAGTATTAGACATTTCTTTACCGTATCTCCACAGAGTAAAGATAAAAGTCTGCTGCTAAAATCCCTCTTTCAGTATGAAGTAACTGAGATGCTATGAGATTCCAGGGTGCTTCTGGCAGTCCATCGATCCACTGATTTAAATGGTGCCATTTTGTCTGGGAGTCCAATCAGGAAGTAGTATGGGTGAAAACACCTCGCTTCGTGTCTGAGATGCAGCAGGTGCTCAATAATATAAAGTTCTCAGGATCTGTAATAAGAACTGCATAGATGCTTCAAGAGTGAGTCTGGGTATTATGAGAATTTGAAGGAAAAGATTAAGGCATAATGGAGAAGTGGGTTGGTCATTACGGATGTTCTCAAATATCCCAGTTCTGCTTCTAGAAATGTAGTTGGAATGCACTGCCTAATTCTTTTCTTTTTTTAATTTAGCCTAATTGTAAGACATTTATTTATTTACTTACTTATTTTATTTGTTTATTTATTTATTTGTTGAGGAAGATTAGCCCTGAGCTAACTACTGCCAATCTTCCTCTTTTTGCTGAGGAAGACTGGCCCTGAGCTAACGTCCATGCCCATCTTCCTCTACTTTTTATGTGGGACACCTACCACAGCATGGCGTGCCAAGTGGTGCCATGTCCCGCCCGGGATCTGAACCGGTGAACCCTGGGCCAACAAAGCGTAACGTGCAAACTTAACCACTGTGCCACCAGGCCGGTCCCTATTTATTTATTTTTTATTGAGGTCATAATAGTTTATAACATTGTGATATTTCAGTTGCACATTATTCTTTGTCAGTCACCATATAAATGTGCCTCTTCACCCCTTGTTCTGACCCCAATCCCCTTCCCCTCTGGTAACCACTAAATTCTTCTCTTTGTTCATGTGTTAGTTTATCGTCGACATATGAGTGAAATAATATAGTGTTTCTCTTTCTCAGTCGGGCTTATTTCACTTGACATAATACTCTCCAGGTCCATCCATGTTGTTGTGAATGGGACAATTTTGTCTCTTTTACGGGTGAGTAGTACTTCATTGTGTATATATGCCACAGCTTCTTCATCTGATCATCAGTTGATGGGCACTTGGTTTGCTTCCACTTCTTGGCTATAGAAATGCACTGCCTAATTCTTTTTTAATTTAAGCATGGCCACATGACTAGTCTAAGCCAACGGAATGTGAAAGTGTTGTGTATCATTTTGTGTGAAAACTTTTTAGAACCAGTGCCCTATTTGCCACATTTCTGTTTCTCTGCCTTGGTGATTACGGAAGCATGTGTCAAGATGGACTTTTCATCAGCCTGAATGACTATGACAAGCAGAGCCCTTCTGCGGACCCATTTTGGATATGTAGAAGGAGTGAAAAATAATATCTTTTTTTCTGGAAATACACTAAAATTTCCTGGTTGGTTGTTACCACAGCATAAATTAGTTCATCCTAACCAACATAGGAGTTTTCTTATAAACTCCCTGATGGAATATCTAAGACCAAAGCCATGAGATCTCCTATGGAGTCTTAACTCTAAACCATTTCAGCTCGAGTCTCCCACATCTTCTCATTCTATGGGTCACTTGAGCTTTTCTCATGTGACATGTGAATAGTCACTAAAGTAAAAAGAGAATTAGGGAATGAGAGGGGCAAGATCATTCCCAAAAGATAAAGTCAATTATGTCAAAAGATTTAACAGGAACAGATGTCGGGCTTGGAACAATATACGAAAAATTAAATTTAGAAAAATACAGGTTGGGGTGGGATTATAAAGCAATTGAATCATGGGTGAGCCAAGGCAATCAACAGCTGCCACATAGACATGGTTCCTAAGGTCCTTCAGAGTTGGGAAGTTATGTGCTTCCATGTGGAGTCTACTGGACAAAGTGGGATACACCAGGTAAGGATGCACCAATCCTCCCCTCCCTCAGGAGAAGGGTTCCAGGAAAATAGCAAAAGGGAAAAGAACAAATTTTACAACAACTGTGACAGATGCCTTATATACATTGTCTCATTTACTCTCCCCGAATTTTGGGGAGGTAAATCATTAATCACATTTTACATCTTGAGATGTTAAGTAACTCGCTCAAGTTCACATAGCTGAGAACAGCCAAATTCAAGCCAAGTCTGTCTTGACGTGCAACTCTCAGTTCTTTCCATCCCACCATGCCACAGAAAACACATTCATGTGCAAACGTTCTTTTAACAGTGCTTGGACACAACTAAGCTTAGTTTCATCCAATTCGTTTAGATATAAAGAATTTTTCCTAACCCAGCTCTACCTAGATCATCCCAACTATTATAGTATGATTACACTGCAAACATGAGGACCTATTCGAAATAGCATCTGGCTTCGAACTGCTCTCAAGAGGCAATTGAGTTCAGGAGCTGGAAGAGGAAGTGAGAGAAAGAGAACAATCACCCTTCTACTTCCCACTTCTTTTATTTAGCTCATCATTTGGCAGAGGCTACTTCCAGGTTAAATGTGCCCCTACATGATGAAAAAGGATATGGCAAGGAAAGAGTTTTCTCTGGGCATAAATAGAACATGCACAACAGCATTACCAACAAAAGGTGGCTTCTGATGGATATTTGCATGAATTCGCCACACTTGTTTTGCATCCAACCGTTAATTATGGTCCTTTCAACTTCACAATCATGGCTAATGGTGGTGGGGATGCAGAGAACAGTAGATTCAGCAGACCTCATTCTGGGAAGAGTGGGAAAGACACAATGCAAAACTCCACCCGCCCACTGTTTACAACTGAGACAGCTACTCTGGGTATCATTTGGAGGATTTGGAGGAAATCAAGGCTGCCCAGGAGCCTGGAGCTTGGGAAATGAGACAGCTGGGGAAGAGTCTGCTGTGATGGAAGGAAGGTCCTTTAGGGCTCATCTGTCTATGGTGAAAATAGCTCAGAACCACATCTCTCATGCTACACTGAGTGGAAATTCAGACTGTACTTATTTGATGTCTTTCAGTATTCAAGATCTTTTCTCATTTAATCCTCCAAATGATTGTGTAAAGCATGCATTACTATTTCAATTTTATAAGTGAGGAAACTGAGACTCACAGATAACAAGAAACAGTTCAGCCCTCATTCATTCATCAAATGATCATTGAGTATCTACCATGTGTTAAATATTGTACTCAGTGTGGAGGATACAGCAGCAAACAAAACAGAGTCCCCACCTCCTGTGGCTCTCAGTCTAACAAGAGAGGCATGCACTACACAAAAACAAGTGCAATTAAAAATAAATCCAGTGTTATAAAGAAAAAGAACAGGTTAGCATGTAAGTGAATACTGGTGTGGATGGCTCTTAGATAATATAGTTGGGAAGTTCCCAGAGGATGTGACATGAAGGTGAGGCCTGAAAAATCAGAAGGTACTAGTTCTGCAAAGAACAAAGAAGAGAGAGACTCGGGTGAAACAACAGCTTGCATGAGGGCCCCGAAGTGAGAAAAATATCTTGGAATGTTTGAGACACAATGTCTTAGAATATGGTCAAGAGAGGAGGAATAGTTAAAATGTAGCAGGCATGGCTTAGCTATATCTGAAGCACAATGCTAACCTCTGGGCACCCCTTTTTTTGTAAGGAGGGCATTTGAAAAAGGAATCTATCTATGAAAGAACAGAATAAGAAGGATGAAAGAGATACAGAAATCATGTCATATGAGAAACAGAAGTAACTGCATGTTAAATATCAATGAGAAATGGCTGGCATGGCTAGGGATGGTAGTTGGTACTGCAATATTTTCTCCGAAAGGTTGACTTGAGAAAGAAAGACTTGATTTGTTCAAGTCAGTACAAATGCCAGAGAACAGAGAGTTAAGGAGACAGAATTTGGCTTTATAGAAGGAAGAAAGTTCTAATAATTTTACCTATTGTACAAAGGAATCAACTCTTTCCTCCAGAGAATTGCAGTGGTCAAGCTGAGGCTATAGAATGCTCTGTCAAGAACGCTTTATCAGAGATTGCTTTGTTGGCTTCTGGTCTACGTTAAAATCACCCGATTCTAAAATATTATAGATCTATAACATAGCTATATCCAAAACAAATGGTTACAATATGCCCTGATCCACAAGAAAGACGGGCCTGAGAATTCAGAACCGAGGACAGTGCTCTGACAGCTGGGACTGCCCGTCGTTGTCTCTCAGAAAGCATCAATGGGCAAATGTAATACTACTAATCTGATCAAATTCCCAATACAAGTGCCTGTGAACAACTTGCACTTCATGAATATGCCTGTAAGGACTCGAAAGACCATGCCTCATAATGCGCATCATACTTGGACTCTCCATAGCGTTTATAGAGCTGGATTAAAATACTTCACATTTATACAAATCACTGTTGAGTTTACAAAATGTCTTTATCCTCCTCCTAATGAGAGTCAACATTTAATGAGTGACCTCCACATTCCTAAGTCTAATGATTAATTATTTGACATATTATTTCATTTGTTTATTTGTTTACTTTTGGTTTCTCCCCTACTAGAATGTAAACACCATGAGAGCAGGGATTTTTTTGTCTGTTTGGCTTACTGCTTTATTCCAAACACTTAGAAGAAGTGCCTTTTTTTGACATATAGTTTGTGCTTCCTAGATGTTCACTTAATAAATCAATCAATCAATCATATCTAACTCTTTTAATAGCTTACTTAAAGTCACAGAATTACCAGGGTTTTTTGTGTAGCTAGTAAAGGCTGAATATTTAGCTACTCTGCTAAGCTGAAAAATCATCCTTAATATCCATAGAACAAAGGTTTCTGGACCCTAAAATTCTCTTACCCTGTCCTAACTGAAACTTGCAGGTAGGGAGCAATGAAATTGATTGATAGTAAATTATTCAACCTGGCCCACAACCATCCTGCAACAAATGGCCATCTTTGCTTTCCTTTATTTTAGGTTAATATAACTTTGCCCCATCTTTTGTTTTTAATCTTCTAGTGACATAGATTTGCTGAATTCTGGTTTTTACTTGACCCAAGATATTTTCCCTTCCTTTTACAAGGGGAGAAAAAGCACTACTTAAAAAAAAATCAAATCTAGTGCTTTTGTCTTCTGGCTTGCTTTATAGTTGCAGATTTTCATGTTTACTTATAGTTTCCTTTGTTTCTCCCTATTTTCTTGTAGATTGTTGTTTCCTGGATTTTCTATCTTAAAGACTGGCACCTGAGCTAACATCTGCTGCCAATCTTCTTTTTTACCCCCTCCTTCTTCTCCCCAAAGCCCCCCAGTACATAGTTGTATATCCTACTTCTAGTTCCTTCTGGTTGTGTTATGTAGGACACCGCCTCAACATGGCTTGATGAGTGGTGCTAGGTCTACACCCAGGATCCGAACTGGTGAAATCCTGGGCCCCTGAAGCAGAGCATGTGAACCCAACCACCTGGCCACAGGGCTGGCCCTTTTCTGGCTTTTAAATGATAGACTGCAAGGCTGCCTTTAGGTTCAAAAAACTACATTTAAAAAAAAATTCTCAGTATCAAAAATAAAATAGTAGTTATGTATTCCATCCTGTCCAAAGTGAGAAAATTAGCAGATTTTAATTTACACTCATCAGTCCTCTCTTTTTCAGTTTTTGTTGACATAATGGTGAATTGTAGATCCAGATCACAATTGTTAATCTTTGACATTACATATCTTCTCTTTAAGTATTGTTTTTATACTAACTTTCTTTTTTATAACATATTTAGAGCAATTATTCAGCATTAATTTATGTTTAATTAGTTTCCATGGTCACTGCACATCTTTTTATTCCATATTTCTCTTCTCTTCATTTCTTTATTTTGATTCATTGTTCAGTCAATTGCTCTTTGAATGATTTATTAGAGGCAGGGCATCTGGGAGCCCCTGGATGCTGAGAATGTCTTTCTGATGTATTTGCACAAGAAGAACAACTTGGCTGATAAGGAATTTGTGGGTTATAACATTTTCTCCTCAAAAATACTCCAGGCTTAACTGCATTGTCTGCTGCCCTTTATGATATGGAGAAATCTGAGAGGGGCTAGGCAGAGATTTGTCAGCCTGAGAATGGCTCTTCTGCTCCCATGACCCTTTCAACCAACTCCTTTCAGTAAAACTTAATACTAAATGCAGCAATTTGAAGTAGTGCATAGTTTTTCTCTTGCCAGAAAAATACAACATTCTGAGCGTCCAGTTCCCACAGCTTTTCCTTTCTGTTCCTGTGAGGCTGACTACACCCTCAAGACACCTGGCATAAACACTCATCCAATTCCATTCTTGCTTGTATTTCATTACTGCAAATCTTAGTTCCAAAATGGGAGTACACATGGTGTAGAATCGAGGGCATAAGTAATTAAATGGCTTTATTCGTCTTGGAATCCATGGTAGAAACAGCTTCCTAGATGAGGCAGCTTCAGGGTAGGGTGACTTTTTTCTCAATGGACAAACCTTTTGTCTTGAGGATGGGGTCAATTGTGTGATGTTCGGGGAGCAAAACCTTCAAGAATCCTTCTGCTTCACTTGCTGTTCTGCGTGGGGCCAGTCATACTTAGTTTGGGGAAATTCCTCCTGGGGTCCATTTGCCAGTTTCTGGGGTTCTATAGACTTGGTTTCTTGCTGGGTTTTTATGAGAATCTTGGTAGGAATCTGATAAAGGGTGGACTGATGCAGCTACTACTCCATTTCACAGCATGGAAACCCAACAGCACCTTGTCATATGTTGCCAAGAGCAAGGGAGCCACACATCCTCAGAGTTGTGCTGAACAAATAAACTGGCCAGTATGGAAAGCAGAGAACAAGAACAAGATGGGGCCCTTGAAGCTTCTGCCCATCTTTATGTCTTCTTTCTCGATACTTTAGAGTGTTTCATGCAGAGGGAAGACCAGATGGACAGGTGGAAGGCAGTCTGGTAGCTTCTCTTTATAGTTTTGTACTCTCTGTGAGGAGTATTGCTTGAATCAGTAATAAATGCAGAGCTGAAATACCAATGTGGAATTTAAATGGCTATGTGGATATTTTAAATGTTAATTAGTTCCTCAATCCAGGTTTCTCAAGGTAATGGCTGCCACTGACAGTCTAAACCAAACTCTCTATCTTGGCCATCCAGAGCCTACACAGGCTGATCTCCACACACTTCACCAAGGCTTGCTTTTGTCTCAGCTTTCTCTTCTCCAGTGAGCTTCTCACTTCACTGGGGCTTCTCATTCCAGATATACTGTGGAACATGGCACATACCAGACTCCCTTACAAATGTATAAGCTCTTGGAGGGCACATACTACATAACCTTAACATGGAAACATAGGGCCTCGCATATGTCAGTGCTCATTATATATTTGTTGAATGAAATATAGTAACCTGGAGTATGTCCACAAAAGCATCATTGATGGAAAATACAAACTTGTGTCATAAGAGAAAATAAAGATAGTTAGCTTGTAAGAAATAAGACCAGATGAAGGTGTTTGTATAAAGGGGAAGTGGATGATAGACTAGATCTTATGTAACTGAAAGAATACCACCTGTGAAGGTGATTGCTTTGGTTCCATTGGGCCCTAAGAGAAAGAACCAAGAGCAATGGGTAGAAGCTACAATAAAAGATATATTTAAGTCAGTATAATAAAAAGCTTTCTTAGAGCCACAGCCCCACTCCCCAAAGACCATCAAAGATACCACATAAAGAAGTAAGTTCTCTGTTATTGGAGGTATTCAACAATAAGCACTAACACTGGTTAACTGTGATATGGTAATGTTGATTGAAACACTGTTTTGTTTGTAGGGGAAGGGCAGGAGGTATTGGCTGACCTTTCAGGTCCTTTCCAGCCCTGTGATTTTGTGATGTTATAACTGGCTCCCCTCCCAGATCAAAGAAATATTTGACACAAAAAAAGTTTACCTTGTCTTTGGGAGAAAAGAATACTTTCCAGTGTGACTAATGATAATGATAGAGGAGCTAGTATTCACTGATTAAATACAACCTGCTTAGTGTATTCACAGATATCCAATTGACAGGTATCATTTTATAGATGAGGAAATTAAGACCTTAAAAGTGAGACACCTTCTACCCTCTAATACAGGGATCTGCAAACTTTTTCTGTAAAGGGCCATAGAGTAAATATTTTAGGCTTTACGAGGCACTGAGTCACTGTCTCAACTACTCAACCATACTATTGTAGTATCAAAGCAGCCAGAGACCATGTAATTGAATAGGCATTGCAATATTAAAAAAAAAAAAATCTTATTTTTTGAAAAAAGGCATAGGGCTGGATTTGGCCCACTGGTCTTAGTCTGTCAACCTCTGCTCTAAAGCCATGCTGTCTTTTCATATGAGAATGGGAAAAATACAAACAAGGCAAGAAATGGCCTCCATGTGGCCATACTTACTCCATTTGCTTTGCTGAGTGCCTGGAAGTAGATGCTGTAGCTTTTCAGAGGGGAAAGAGGAGGGTTCCAGTAGCCATTGTATGTCTTGTTGTCACCCACTGTAAATGGCTGGGTGACAGGCAGGTTGGCGGGCTTCAGTTCAGCAGCAAAGTAGTGTAAAGAATCGAGGGTGGAGGCGTTCCTATAGCTTACAGGCACTGAAAAGCACTCAATGATGTCAGCTGCCCTCCGTGACTTCTGAAGTCTCTCCTCCTTGACAACCAGCTGATAAACACTGGACAGGAAAGAAGAGAGATAGATGAACAACTATCTGGAAGGACGAACTTGTTAGTTATCATCATGACTTCCGTCTACAACGAATTTTTCCTCCTGAGCTTCAGACTTGTAAACCTACTGCTATATGGAAATCTCTCTCCATTTAGATGCCCCAAAACCAGCTCACTCTGGGTATGTCCAAAATGCATTTCAATCCCAAACCCTACAAACCCGCCTGCTCCTCCTTCTATGGCTCTTTCCTTAGTGAAGGGTAGCATTGCCTGTCAAGTGGTCAGGCCTTGAATCTTGGGCTCATTCTCAATTCCTACCTCCTTAGTTCTCACTCTGCACCTCTAATCAACAGACCCTGTTGACTTGACCTTTTTCTGCCCCTTCCCGTTTTCTCCTCCCATCATGTTGAGGTTGGGCACTTCCCCACCTCTTACCCAGACTCGACTGGTCTTTTTGCCTCTAATTATTTCATCAGTTAACCAGTTGACCCATTGATCTTCCCAATCATATAGTACTCTCCCTCTTCAAACGCTTTCATAGGCTCTCCCTTATTTGAACGATGCAATATAAACTCCTCATGCTGGCATGTGGGGCACTCTGTGCCTGACTTCTAGTCTACCTTTCAGAAAGTCTTATGATGTACCCTCATTCTAGCTGCTCCAGACTCCATGCTATTGTACAAACATCCTTTGGATCCTACCCATGCCATCACCAGGTCATGCTTCCTCTACCTGCAATGCCCTCTCATCCTGCCCACCTCTGCCTGTGGAAGCTTTTCCCTAAAGGCTGAGCCTATCTTTCTTCTCTTCTATGAAGCCTGTCTAGACTCTCCCATTTGGATGAGTTTTTTCCCTCCTTAATTTCCCTGCAGCTAACTAATGGCTATCTGCTTGGGAATGCAATACCATGAGCATGGGACTACTGTTTCCCTAGCTAGACTGTCACATTTGGACGTGGGAGTTGTGGCTTAGTTATCTCTGCATCATTCTCCCCACACACACTGCCCAGCAGGATGCCTGATATACAGCAAGTGATCAATGAATACTTTTTTCAAATGAATCTAACTGAATTGAATTAAAATAGAAAGTAAGCATGAAACCAAATCTGACTGGATGCAGAAGCCCTAGTCAATATAAACAGTGATTCCCCTGAGCTCCTGTCTTGTGATCTCATATCATTCCCTTCAATTTAGAAGAATCTAAGAAGGTATGTGCCAGTGTGTGAATAGAGATGACCACACCTTGATTGAACAACAACTGTATGCCAAATGCGTAGGCTCATTTTATAAAAGTTATCCTAAAGTGTGTAAATTTGGATAACATTTTACCATCTTTTTGAATTCCCACAGTTTGTACTTCTCTTGAATAAATGCTCCTCTTTTAGCAGAACTTTATTGCAAAGATCTCTGGGACTCACGATCTAAGATAAAAGATCAATTGCCCAGAGAATGCCTACAGAAGACTTCTGTGAATTAATGAGATGGCCCTAAACCAATCATTTAAAGATGGCGTAGTGAGCTAATACATGATTTATGAAAATGGAACATGGTGTGGGATATCATCTTTCAATCAGACTATCTAAAGACACTTGGTTAAGAAGCACAACTTGGGTGAAGAAAGAGGCACAGAATTATTTCATTAGGGATAAAAGGCTATAGAGGGACTTTCCCAAGGAAACATCACACACTGAACATGGTAAGTCTTCTTCTGAATCCTTTTGATCATGGGGATGGTCAGCAACACAGATGGGAGACAGATGGGCATGTGAGTGTATGCCACACTTAGAGGAGTATGATATCTGAGTGGGGGTGAGCAGACAGCTCAATGGGCATGCCTGCTGTCCAACGTGCACATCAAAATGAGAAGCTGAGAGTCCAGAGTGCATGTAAGTGACACAGGGGTGAATGTGGCCAATCTCTCTGGGAGTGTGTACTACATCTGAGTGTGCACAACATCCAAATGAGCATCTGTAGGACCTGGGTGTCTGAAAACTGAGCAAACATATGTACTCTCTGAATGAGTGGGTGTAACATCCAGATTAATGTGACTTACCTGAGTGTCTGGACACCTAAATAAGTGTGTATGACATCTGGGAGCATGTGTCTAACATTCAAAAGTGTGTGTATGTGCATGTGTGTATGACATCTACATATGTTCATAAAGCTGAAGTCAATAATGGCTTAAATTAAATTATGGCTTCAACATTCACTTCCTTTCAACTCTGGGGTCTTTCTCAACAGTACAATCACTTATGTTTGTCATGAAAGCTAAGTACAAAACAGTCTGAAAAGCAGCACAGAGGATCCAAACCTAGAGGACACCAGGTGGAAGTGGAGGAGTACCTACAACAGGGTTTTCAGGACCTGCATTGCTTTACATATAACAACAATCTCAAGGAAAGCTTTGAATGCAGCTAGAGTGCTAAGGACCTGTAGCTCTACTTGTTGAGGGCCCATTACTCCTGGGACTCTAATCTATGAAAGAAAGGGCAAAAGGCAGTAAAGAGGGGAGAAGCAATGACTCTTGAGTTCAACTGTTGAGGCTAGCATAGCACCTAAAATACTCTGCATTGAGTTTGAGGGGCACTTGACCTGTCCAGTCCTCATGCCTTCCTGGCCTGGTTGGGAGGGACCAACAGCCTCATCCCTAGGAGCAGGGGTTGAAAAAAGCTGTGGGCCCCTGCTTTCCCCTGAGGCCCATTCTATCCCTAACCACCACTTTGGCTAATCCTGTCCACTTCAGAAGACTTCTGTCTTCATTTCTCAGTCCAGAATTCTCATGCCACCCTTGAATCCTTCTGTCGTCTTTACCTTCTAAAATGAGAACCCAAAGCCTTTGGAGTTTCTCTGGGGCTGGGTCCCACTCCTAGAATCACTTTCTGTTGTCCCTTCTCTTCCTACAATGGGATGGATCAAGAAGAGTGACAAGGCTGGCCAGAGTACTGCCCATGACTGGCATGAAATTCTGTAGTCATGGACAGCCAGGCAGTGGGTCTTCGTTGGGCTCTGACAGGTGTGAATGCTGCCAAGGGCTACAGAGGGAGGCACAACATCTCTCCAGGGGTTGGCTTGTATCCCCCCCATTCTCTCCTCCCCACCAATCTGATTATTGAGGACTCACTTGTCAATCCAACCACACTCAACAGCCAGATTACAGATGAGGATGCTGAGGCTGAGAGGTTGAGTACCTCATGAGTGTTAAACTGCAGCCAAAGTATAAACTCAGACTTTTCATTCATAGTTCAGCATCCTTTCTTTTTCTTTACTTTCCTACTTTTTTTTCCATAAATCAACAAAATGTACAAAGAGCCTTAAGAACATTTTTTACTTGGTGGCCTAAACTGCTTAGCTCTATTCCACCCAGCCTCATCTGAAATCACAAAGACTAGCAAAGGATATATTTTGGGTTAAACTGTGTTGTCAACACATGATTCACATACAATTGGGATTAATGTGCCAAAGTACACCCAGAAACTCCCCCAGGCCCACTGCATCTGCAGCTTGTCCATTCAGAGGCAAATCAGCAATTGCAACCAGAAAGCCATGAACCATTTTGTCATATAAATTGTTTTGCCAGTGGATCCAGCATCTCTGAAAGATCAGGGAACTCTGATTGAGGAGGAGAGAAGAAACGGCACGTGCAAGCTATGCAACTTTCCTTCCCTGACACACACACTTTAGGAAGGGGTGGGAGCAAGAAACAAAAAAGTGGGTATTATTTTTGTTTCTCATGGTAAATTCATTCTTATCATCACTGTCTTGAAAATACATTTACCTAACCTCTTTTCAGTTTGCTGGTAATGATAAAATCATACCTAAATGAAAATAACCTCCCCAAATCATATCTCCAGGGCAAAAGAAGTGGTTGCAATAAATTATTTAGGATAATTTGTAAAGAGAAAGGATTTTCTTTTAGTATAAAAGTCCTGATAGTATGAGAGAAGAATAACTTAAAATGCTCACCTCACAACATATAGCATTTACTCACCCATTTTCCCCTCCTATGACACCCACTTTATCATTCTCAATGAGAAGATGGACATTTATAACCATATTTTCTGTGTAACTTATCCTGAGGGTCTCTGTTTGGAGGGCCCTGCAAGATATGCTGCAGCCCCACCTCAACTCATCAGGTCAAGGAGACTTTCTACTTTCTGTCACCTCCCTGATTTTGGTTTCCTCGCTTCAATACTTCCATATCCATTGTTCATCCTCTTTGCTACAGTGACTTACTCCCATCCTGTTCTCCCCAATTTTTCAGACCCAGGCTTGTGGCAACTTCCATCCTTTAGTTTCAATGTCTCATTAGACTAGAACATTCTAGTCTGGTCCCACGTCCCAAGACCCCCAAGCCTATAGAGGACAGTTGCCTCAGACTCCTTTAAGAGCAAAACTTGCAGGAATTCCTCTGCAGGCTTTAGAGAACCCTGACACTGGACCATCATGCTCCTTCTGATTCCTGAACTAATGGTTTGGATGATGACTCTTGCTTCTCTGAGAGGGACCAGGGACCTATCAGAGCCATCCATCCATCATTAACACATCCTGTGACCTCCTTTTTATATCTAGAGCAGATGCCTCCAGCCAGGGGCTATATCCATTCAGAATGTTGATCTCAGATGACAGAGGTAGTTCACAGGTGTAGTTCACAGGTGAAGTTCACAGGTGTAGTTCACACCTGTAGTTCACAGGTGAAGATTGCCTGACTTCAGAAAGGGGCACATTTGGGCACATGTTCTCCCAGAAATAGGCTTGTCTTAGATCAAGTTCTTCCAGAAACAGATCTTGAACCAAAGTTTCAATGCAAATTATGTGTTAAGGAAGTGGATCCAGGAGAAACCAGTAAGGGAGTGGGGGAAGCTGAGAGAAGGGGAGGAAGCCAAGCATGAATGTGATTTCAGGCAAAGTGCCAGCCTCAGCCTGGTCCCCTATCGAGGTCTGGAGCATAAGCTGTGTCCCAGAGTTTGTCTCATCTCAAGCCAAGGGCTTTTGGGCCTCCAATACCAATCAGTTATTGGTTATACACTCCCCTGCAGAGACATAAGATCCCAGGCACTCCTAATTCTGTGTGTGGGACAGACAAGGTGGCTCTGGTAGCCTAGTGGCAACCCTTTGTAGAAGGTCACAGCTGAGAGCCATTTGTATCAAAGCACACAGAAGCTGGGGGATGGGTACATTGCAGGAAAGGGGAGATGAGGGGCTGTGAGTAGGCACCAGCAGTCTCCCTAGAGGACACTTGCGACCAATGACCACATGGGACTTGCATAAGAGCAGAGATCCAGTTGGGCAAGATATTTTCCAACCTTTGTTTCCAGCCTCATTCAGCTGAGGCATATGGTGACATCCCATCAGTCACAGTGACTTCTCCATCACTGATTTTTATTTGCTTTCTTTTATAATATTTATTTGGAAATCTGTTTTACTTTTATAGTTGAATAAGAAACACTTGTACAAGGAGTTAATAAATATAAAATATTGAAGTAATAGTAAAATAAAAATGGTTAAATTCAGTAGGAGCCCCTCCAGGCAGCTCCCACATCCTTTGGTGGTCCCACTGGTCACTGCGCACACCTTTGCCTGCTGGCACCATGAGGGGTTCAAGGCTCACCTATGCCCCCCTTTCCCAGGACTGTACTCAGGCATTTTTCCAAAGGAGGAGTTCAGAAGGCAAGATATGGGCAACCAGTGAGCTCATTGCTACTGTGGCACCATTGCTTCTATATCCTTCTATCGGATAAAAGTAAGAAAAATATTTTTTAAACATCATGAGTTCATACTGATTAGTTCATACTGATATTGCCAATTCAAATCCATTAACAGAAGATTCTTCCTCACCTTCCCCATTCCTTATTTGTTTTTCCTTTTTCCTACAGTAAGAATCTTTGTTTCCAACATCAAAATTTTTACTCACAGACTCACATAATACACATAAAATTGTTCCAGAATTAACTAATCAATACCACAACCGACCTCAATACTTACAAGTAAAGTTTAAGATTTCTGTACTGCCCTGCTCCAGCTCCTTCCCAAACAATTCAGTCCTAAAGCCTGAGATAGGGCAGAGCAACGCAGGCATCTGAATGTGATCGAGTAGCCATGGGGGCCCAGTGTAGGGAGCGGAAGCCCACCCAGCCTCCTGAGACCCGTTCAGGTGATCTGCAAGGTCAAAACTCTTTTCAGAAAAGCACTAAGATGTTATTTACCTTTAGCAACTTCAGTGTTTCAGAAGCGCACTGTGAAGTTCTTAAAAAGCTACAAGATTTTGTAACTGTATGAGGCTGGATTTTCTTCATATACTTCAACCAAGCAAAATTCAATCTTGAATTAGGAAGCAGATAGGGAATCTAGCAGCATTGTAGTAGACCACACACTAGAGATTAGCAAAAATGTAAAACAGTACTATACTTCTCACTCAATCATTTTTGTTTTGGAAAATAATTGTTTTTCACAAAAATTTTTCGTTTATGTTAACATGTAATGGAATTTACTACTATTAGTTTAAATAAAATTATTTTTATTTATATTTTTTAAATTAATAAATATTTTAAAAATTTCTCAGTTTTATTTTCTAATGTGGTAAATTGATACACCACACTAAATTTAACTCACATAAATTTAACTCAAGGTTTTAAAAATTTTGTTCGTAGCTTTGACCACCAACCAGCCCTAGCAACCACCAATCTGCTTTCTGTTTCTATGAGTTCATTTTCAGTGAGTGGGTTTTCCAGCATTATTGAGGTATAATTAACAAATAAAAATTGTATATATTTAAGGTGTACAATGTGATGTTTTGATATATGTATACACTGTGAAATAATTACCACCATTGAGCTAATTAACATATGTACCACCTCATATAGTTACCACTGCGTGAGAAAGAACACTTAAGATCTACTCTCTTAGCAAATTTCAGGTGTAAAATACAGTATCATACAGATCTCCGGAACTTATTCATCCCGCATAACTCTTCTACCAACATCTCCCCATTTCCTTTACCTTTCAGCCCCAGATGACCACCATTCTATTTTCCACTTTCATGAGTTTGGCTTTTTCAGATTCCGCATATAAGTGAGATCATGCAGTATTTGTCTTTCTGTGTCTAGCTTACTTCACTTAGCATAATCTTCTTCAGCTTCATCTATGTAGTTGCAAATGGCAGGATTTCCTTTTTTTTAAGCCTGAATAATAGTCCATTGTCTATAATATATCACACCTTCTTTATCTATTTATCCATCGATGGACACTTAGGTTGTTTCCATATCTTGGCTATTGTGAATAATGTTGCAATGAACATGGGAGTAAAGATATCTCTTTGAGATACTGATTTCATTTCCTTTGGATATATACCCAGAAGTGAGATTGCCGGATCACAGGGTAGTTCTATTTTTAATTTTTTGAGGAAGCTCCATACTGCTTTCCATAATGGCTGTACCAGTGTACATTTCCACAAACAGTGTACAAGGGTTCTCTTTTCTCCACATCTTTGCCAACGCTTGTTATCTTTTGTCTTTTTGATAACAGCCATTTTAACAGGTGGGAGGTGACATCTCATTGTGGTTTGACTTGCATTTCCCTGATGATTAGTGACGTTAAGCACCTTTTCACGCACCTGTTGGCCAACTGAATATCTTCTTTGGAAAAAAGTCTATTCAGGTCCTTTGTCTATTTTTAAATTAGATTATTTGGATTTTTGCTATTGAGTTGTAGGAGTTTCTATATTTTTTGGATATTAACCCCTTATCAGATATGTAGTCTGCAAATATTTTCTCCTGTTCTGTAGTTTGCTTTTTCAATTGGTTTACTGTTCCTTTTGCTGCGCAGAGACTTTTAGTCTGAGGTAGTCTTACTCTTTTATTTTTGCTTTTGTTGCTGTGCTTTTGGTGCCATATCCATTAAGTCAAAGCCAAGACCAAAGTCAAGAAAGTTTTGCCCTACGTTTTCTTCTAAAAGATTTATGTTTCAGATCTTACATTAAATCTTTAATCCATCTCAAGCTAACTCTTGTGAATGGTATAAGATAGGGGTCCAGTTTCATTCTTTTCCACGTGACTATCCAGTTTTCCCAACACTATTGAAGAGATTATCTTTTCCCCATTGAGGATTTTTGGCTCCTCTGTTGAATATTAGTTGACCATATATTCATGGATTTATTTCTGAGCTCTTAATTCTGTTCCATTGGTCTAAATGTGTAGGTTCTTATGCCACTATTATATTGTTTTGATTACTATAGCTTTGTATATAGTTTGAAATCAGGAAGTGTGATGCTTCCAGCTTTGTTCTTATTTCTCAGGATTGCTTTGCCTACTCAGGGTCTTTTGTGGTTCCATACAAATTGTGAGATTGTTTTCCTATTTCTGTGAAAAACGCCATTGGAATCTTCATAGGGATTGCATTACAACTATAGATGGCTTCGGGCAGTATGGACATTTTAACAATGTTAATTCTTCCGATCCATGAATACAGGATATCTTTCCATTTATTTGGGTCTTCTTCAATTTCTTTCGTCAGTGTTTTATACTTTTCATTGTACTGATCTTCCATCTCCTTAATTACATTTATTCCTCAGTATTTAATTCTTTTTGTTGCTATTATAAATGGGATTGTTTTCTTTATTTTTCAGATAATTAATTGTTTGCATATACAAATGCAACTGATTTTTGTATGTTGATTTTGTATCTTGTAACTTTACTGAATTATTTTATTAGTTCTATCTAGTTTTTTGGTGGAGTCTTTAGGAATTTTATATATTAGATCATGTCATCTGCAAAGAGAGACAATTTTACTTCTTTCTTTCCAATTTGTATGCCTTGTATTTCTTTTTCTTGCCTGATTACTCGCCTAGGACTTCAAGTACTATGTTGAATAGGAGTGGTTAGAGTGGGCACTCTTGTCTTGTTCCTGGTCTTAGAGAAAAACTTTCAACCTTCCACCACTGAGCACGATGTCAGCTATGGACTTGACATATTATGTCGAGGTATGTTCTTGCTATACCCAATTTGTTGAATTTTTTTTTTTTATCATGAATGAATGTTGAATTTTGTCAAATGCTTTTTCTGCATCTATTGAGATGATCATACGATTTTTATCTTTTATTCTATTAATGTGATGTATCACATTCATTGATTTGTGTATGTTGAACCACCCTTGCATGCAAGGGATGAATCCCATTTGATCAACCATGATTCTTTTAATGAATTCTGTTCCCCAGTATTTTGTTGAGACCATCACTGATTTATCAAGTGAGGGCAGGGAATCATAAGGGTGTTGCTCAAGATCAGTGGTTCCCAACTCTAGCTGCACATTCTAATTGCCCTGCAGGCTTTTAAAAAATGCTCTTCCTTGGCTCCAACCCAGACCAACTGAATCAGAATCTTTAGGGGTGAGACCCCAGCATCAGTACTTTTTTAAAAAAGCTCTCCAGATGGTCCTAATGTGAAACTATGAAATCACAAGGTGAATCTGATATTTATACCTTTGTTGCACCCCCTCCAACATTCTTATGCTGTTGAAAATCATTTATTTGAGTCACTCCAATCCACAAAGCATTTATTCATAATTACCAGTGTTCTTGAGTCATTGTCTATCACATCCGTTGATTTATTTCTTTTATAGCTTTCATCACAATTGAAATATGTCTGATTATTTATTTACTGACTTACTGCCTGCACGCTAATAGTCAGTGAACTTTATGAGGCCTGAGATCTTGCTGTTTAGTTCATTGTTGCATCCCCAGCTTCCAACATCCTGCTGAACATGTAACAGTTGTTCACTAAGTACTTATTAAACAAGTGCATTTACAAAATGAATTTTAAGTGTACATTTACATCAATTCTCACACATGCTTCAGTGTCATTCTATATGCTGTTCTATCTTCCTACGACACCTTTTCCCTTTTTCTCCATCTTGAGAACTCCTCGTCCAACCATGACTCAAATACGGCTCTTTCTGAGGAGCCTCTCTTGCCTTGCAAATCAGAGCTAGTTTCTCCTTCCTCTGTTCCCATAGCTCTCTATCCATACTTTTGTCATATCTCCCACTGCTGTGTATTGCAATGATTACTTCATCCACCAGAAAATGTTTAATGAGCAATTATTATCTACTAAGCTCTAGGTTAAGCTCATCTCACACATTATTCTTTCACTTAACCTCTACAATAACTCTATGAGGCAGATATTCTTATCTTATTCAGACAGAATAAGAGAAATGAAGTACAGAGAGGTTCAGAAACTTACTCAGAGTCACATTGCTATTTGAGTGGTAGAGATAGGATTTGAACATAGGTGGTCTGATTCCTGAGCCCTCAGTCTTAACCACAAGGCTATACTGCTTTTCAGCACACCAAAAGTTGAGCCATCATCTTTATCCCACCCCACCAAATAATCAACTTTTTTTTTTAAAAAAAATTCTTTTTATGTCAAGGAAAATAAAATAACATTTTATAAAACCTGAAAAGTAGAGAAAAGAGAAAAAAGTGTTCTCATTAGCCAATCACTCTAATGCAATCATAAACTAAACGTTGGTAAATCTTTTATCATTCTTTTCTTCTTCAGGAACAATCTCTGATTTAATACTGGAAATCAATGAGGGGAAGCCTTTCATTTGTAGATATTTATCTTACAGCCAACTTGATTGGTTTGTAAATAAAATTTTAATATTATACGCAAAAGTCTCTCAATAGCATGTATCTTTATTCTAGGAGGTCTAATGACTTAGCAAATTTGTCAACTCTTTGTCAATCAATATTAAGGAGCCTTAATATTGGGGGGCCGGCCCAGTGACGCAGTGGTTAAGTTCACACGTTCTGCTTCTCAGCGGCCTGGGATTTGCTGGTTCGGATCGTGGGTGTGGACATGGCACCGCTTAGCACACCATGCTGTGGTAGGCGTCTCACATATAAGGTGGAGGAAGATGCGCATGGATGTTAGCTCAGGGCCAGTCTTCCTCAGCAAAAAGAGGAGGATTAGCAGTAGTTAGCTCAGGGCTAATCTTCTTCTTCAAAAAAAAACAAACCAAGAAGGCTTAATATTGGTACTGCTGAAAATAGTCAAAGATGTAACGTCTTAACTCAAACACACTGACTAATTATTGCATGGTCTGCTAATACTTTTTCTTCCAAATGTTACTTGACTGCGTGATCTAAAGGAACATACAGATCTTGGCTGTTCCTAGTCCTGACAGTGATCTACGGGAACATGTGTAAATGCACTCACTATTGAGGTTTGTTTAACTTTGTTCTCTCTTACGCAATCTCTGTACTTCATTAGGTTAATATAACTTCCTGAAATAGCAGGAAGCTGCTTTATCTCTATATTTTCCTAGATTACCCCATGGTCTGCTGATGACCAAAACAACTATGGAGAAAGATCCCAGACAGTAACAACTGGCGTTAGAGTTGATTCCTATAAAGATAGCAATGCCTTTAGCAATCAAAAAAGGTTAATCCACAGTACACAAAATCTGTTTAATAAGACAAGGACTCAGGCAACACATCTTTAGTGGATTTCTAACAAAGTTGATTAAAACACAGTATTAGCATTTATAAGCCTGGCTTCTAGTACAAGATCTGCTAATACTTAGCTGTGTGACCTTGGGCAACTCAGTTAGTCTCACAAGAGGATACAGTTACTGTCTTTCTTAATCTCTCTTTCCGGTTCTATGTGTGCATCACCCAGCTTCTGTGTGCTTTGCTGTTAATGAGGGCACTGTGGAATTCTGAAAGTACTGAAGCCTCCTTTGCTGGTAAAGAGGGACTGAGAATTTAAGTCCTGCTCTTCTCCAGTTTACACTCATACTCAATGTTAGGCTGGAGGTTGCCAGTGATTGCCGTGGGCAGAAGTGAAAAAGTCCCGCTCTTTCGCCCCACGGGGGACCTTAGTCAAGGTGTAATTCACTCTTCAGGTCTCCCCACAGGATCACACACTTGTTTGGCTTCTTAATCTTCTCCTTCCTGCTTCCCTCTGCCCCTTACTGCTTTTTAGAGGGACCATCCCCTTAATAAACCACTTGCATTCAAATCCTCGACCCTTGAGTCAGCTTCTGGAAGAATCCAATATAAAATAACCTCTATGGGCCTCAACTTCTCATATTTAAAAATTATGATGTAGGCTTTCTTGAACAGTGAAGTGAGGAGCTCAGCATTTTCTCTCTCTGAAAAGCAACGATTAAACTGGAAAATATTGTCAACAATAATTTCAGGAGTGATTAGAAAAAGTTTTACAGCTTTGAACATCTATTTAGAAAAGAAGAAAGACCTCAAATCAATAATCTAAGTTTTTACCTTAAGACAGAAGAAAAATAAGAGCAAACTAAACTCCAAAGAATCAGAAGGAAGAAAAGAATACAGATTAGCATATAAATCAGCGCAAGAGAAGACATCAAAACAAAAGTGAAAAATCAACGAAACAAAAGCTGGCTTTTTTGAAAAGATCAACATAATTGGCAACACTTTACCCACACTGACCAACAGAAAAAGGGAGATGATACAAATTACCAAAATCAAGGAAGAAAGAGGAGACATCACCACTGACCCCACAGAAATTTAAAAATTTATAAGGAAATCCCATGAAAAACTCTATGCCAAAAAACTTAGACAACTTAGACGAAATGAAAAAATTCCTAGAAAGATGCAACTTATCAAAACTGACTCATGAAAAAATAGAAAATTTCAATATGTTTATAGCAAGTAAAATAACCAAATTATTAATTAAAATTCTTCCTTCAAAAAATCCCAGACCATTCACTGAAGTCTATCCAACATTTAAAGAATAAAAGGTTCTGATTTTTCACAGACTTATGCAGAATATAGCAGAGGAGGGAACGCATCCTGACTCGTTTTGAGGCCCTGATATTAAAACCAGAGAAATGCATTACAATAAAAGAAAACTACAGCATTATCCTTCATAAATATAGACCCAAAAATATTTAACCAAGTATTAGCAAACTAAATCTAGCAACATATAAAAAAGATTATACACCATAACTAATTGAGATTTATCTCAGGAATGCAAAGCTGAATTAATATTTAAAAATCAGTTAATGCAATACAGTGTAGATTTAGAATACAGGGAAGGAACTAAATGATAATTTCAACAGATTCAGAAAAAACATTTGACAAAATCCAATGCACATTTATGCTAAAAAGGACTAATAAACTATGAACAGAAAGAACTATCTAAACTTGATAAAGCCCATCTACGAAACATATAAAGGTAACATCATACTCAAGGGTAAAAGAGTGAATGCTTTCCCTCTAAAATCAGGAACAAGGCAAGGATGTCTGTGCAATGCTGTACTAGAGATTCTAGCCAGGGAAACTAGTTAATTAATTAATTAACAGCACCCAGATCGGAGAGGAAGAAGTAAAAGTTTTCATTTGCAGATAACATGATGCTGTATGTAGAAAATTCTAAGGAGTACATACACACATATAAATAGACACACACACACCCCCTAAGTAGAACTAATCACAAATTTCAACAAGGATGCAAGACCAATATACAAAAATCAATTGCATTTTCTTTGGTGAGGAAGATTAGCCTTGAGATAATATCTATGTCAGTCTTCTTCTACTTTGTATGTGGGTCATTGTCACAACATGGCTGACGAGTGGTGTTGGTCCATGCCCGGGATCTGAACCTGCGAACCTGGGCTGCCAAAGCAGACCATGCCAAACTTAACCACTACACCATGGGGCCAGCCCCTCAATTGTTTTTTTTATTATTAGCAAAGACCAGTCTGAAAATGAAATTAAGTAAACAATTCCATTCACAGTATCATCAAAAGAACACTTAGAAAAAAATTTAAAGAAGTGAAATACTTGTACATTGAGACGTACAAAACATAGCCCCCCAAAATTGAAGAAAATTTAAATAAATGGAGAGACATTCCATGTTCATGGACCGGAATAGTCAATATTGTTAAGATGGCAATTCTCACCAAATTTATCTATAAATTTAATGCCATCTTTATTAGAATCCCAGGAGACTTTGCAAAAACTAACAAGCTGATGCTAAAATGAATACAGAAATGCAATGATCCATAATAGAAAAAAATTTTTTTAAATAAGAACAAAGAGGACTTACAGTCCCTGATTTCATAACTCATGAAAATCAACACAGTGTGGCACTGGCATAGGATAGACTTATAAAACAATGAGAGATAACTGAGATTCCAGAAAGAAACCACTACATTTACGGTCAATTAACTCTTGACAAAGATGCCAAGACAATTCCATGGTAAAAGAGTAATATTTTCAGGAAATGAAGATGGGTCAATTGCCTATTCACACTATAATCTAGATTCACACAAAAATCTAAATTTGAATTCACACTATACACAAGAACTAACAGAAAACGGATCATAGTTTTAAATGCAAGAGACAAAACTATAAAACTTCTAGGAGAAAACATAGGAGAAACTTTTCATTATCTTGGATTAGGAAAAGGGTGTGTAGATACAACACTAAAAGCATGATCTATTAATGGGGGGAAAAGATAAAGTGGGTGTCGTTAGAATTTTTTAAAAATTGGGCTTCAAAAGACACCATTTAGCAAATGAAAAGACAAGCTACACATTGAGAGAAAATACTGGCAAATTATATGTACAATAAGACATATCTAAGATTCTTAATGATTCATTGCCATTCAATAATAAGAAGACAAACAACCCAATTAAGAAATTGGCAAAAGGTTTGTTTAGACATTTCACTAAAGGTGAAATACAAGTGACTAATAAGCTCATTAAAAGATGGTCAACATCATTAGTTCTTAGGAAGATGTAAATTAAAACCACAATGAGAAACCAGCACACCCCCCACTAGAATGGCTAGCACTAAAAAGACAGACTATAGCAAGTGTTGGCAAGGGTATGGAAAAACTGGAACCATCATACATTGCTGTGAGAAGCTAAAATGGTGCAGTCACTTTGGAAAATAATCTAGAAGTTCCTTAAAATGGTAAACATAAAACTACCATTCATTGAGCCATTCCAGTCCTAGGTGTCTACCCAAGTATGTCTATACAGACTTGTATACAAATGCTAATAGCAGCATTATTCACAATAGCCAAAATATTAAAACAATCTAAATGTTCATCCACTGGTGAGCAAATAAACAATATGTGGTATATCCACATAATGAAAGAGTATTCAGCAATAAAATAAACTACTGATATATTCTACAACACGGATGAACCTCAAAATCATTATGCTAAATGAGAGAAGTTAGATGCAAAAGACTATATATTGTATGACTCCATTCATATGAAATGTCAAGAAAATGCAAATTTATGGAGAAAGAAATCAGATTAGTGATTGCCTGGGAATCGGGGTGGGAACAGGAATCAATTGCACTTGGGCATAGTGTATTTTATGGTGTGATGGAAATGTTCTAAAATGAGATTGTAGTGATGGTTGCACAACCCTATAAATTTACTGAAAACCATTGAATTGTACACTAAAATGGGTGAATTTTATGGTATGTAAATTTCACCTCAATAAAGCTGTTAAAGAAATGAGAGAAACAGACTGAATAATCTTGGATTTCTTTCTCCCTTCAAAAGTCTCTGCTTTAGCATTCAACTATGCACACATTTTAATACCAAAATGCTATGATAAACCTTCAGTGTTACTATACAAGACAGGCTAAGAAACAAGTGTGAGCTTTACAATCCCCAACAGGATCTAGCTTTTCAATTACATTACCCATATTAAAGGTCATTTGGAATTATGGAGCTGAAATTTACAATGATATGTCTTAGTTAGCCAATCTTTATTCCAAGGCTACGGGAAATCCTGTTTTTATTCACTATTTGCGTAGTCACAATAGCCCTTAGAGGAGGCAAGGAAATGGGGAGAGGAATACATTTTCAGTTTAGCATCAGAGCACAAGCATGTGCATCTTTGCTTGGCCTCTGACTAGCTGTGTGACCTAGTGCCCCTTCGCCTGTTTTTCATGTACTTATTCATTTATTTCTTTATTAACTATAGTGTAGCAGGTGCAAACTTGAATGTAACATGGCCCCTGGGTACCAGGAGCTCAGAACCAAGATGAGGGAGACAGATATTAATAGGGATGATTCAGAGAAGGGGGCACTTACAGGATAGAAAGTGCTTTCTGTAGAGTAAACTGCTCTATAAAAGTTGCCTGGAGCCATCACAATTGCTACATGCACAAGTATTATTATTATAGTGTTATCAAACCAGACAACAAAGATTTGCCTTGTTTGCCATTTAGATCTTTCTCCTATGATTGAATCGCACTTGATAAATTTAAAAGTGGATTTGGAACAGAAGTTGAAAGGAAGAAATACCTGTTGTGTAAAGAGACCATAACAATTCAACCGAGGAGTTCAAATTAAGTTTTATTTATTATCAGATGAAAGCAAAGGAAATCTTATAAGAAGAAACCAGACAACCATCTGATGATAATATCCTTTTCTTCAATATTTAAAAGAAGCATAAATTTTTTAATTGAGCATGTACTTGGGTTGAGATATATTTTAAATTAAAATGCAGAAGACCTAGCTATTACCCTTGCATATTTTCCCTCAATCTTGGGTCCTCTCTTGTTCATAACAACATCCATAAGCAACTCCCATGGTTCTAATTTCAACATATACCCGGAATCTGACTGCTTCCCTCACCTCCACAGCTACTACCCTGGCTAAGCCCCCATCAGCTCTTGATTGGATTACTGCAATATCTTCCCAACTGGTCTCCCTGTTTCTGCTCTTGCCCCCAAGAGTCTATTCTTAAAACAGTGGCTAGAGTGACCCTTTAAAAACATGACTCAGGTCATGGCACTCCTGTGCTCAAAACCCTCCTATGGCTCCCACCTTACCTAGAGTAAAAGGCAGCCTCTTTACAGTGTCTACAAGGTCCTCTCTTGTGAGTTCTCTGTCCTCATCTCTTCCAATTCTTCTCCAGTTACACTGGCCTCTTTGCTGTTCCTTAACATCCTTGGCGTCCTCCCATCTCAAGGCTTTCGTGTTTGCTATCTTCTATGCTTGGAAGGCTCTTCTCTCAGATATACACAACCCTTGGAAGGCTTGCTTCTTCACCTCTGCCAGTGAAGTCTTACCTAACAGCTGTATTTAAAATAGCAACCCTAACCCCAACATACCCTACTACACTTCCCTGTGTAACTTTTCTCCCTATCATTTATCATCATAAAGCACACTCTGTGTGTGTGTGTGTGTGTGTGTGTGTGCATGTGCGTGTGCAGAAGCATGCACCTAAGAGGTCAAGTCATTTTAAGAGAGCACTGTAAGCATTGCAACTGTCAACTTTCCTTTGGGAAAAAGCAACTGGATATATATGGGGCCAGTTAGGCGATATTTGGATAGATGACCTTGATTTGCTGACTTTTTCTAAGGCAGTGCTGAACTAAAAAAGCAAGGTTGAGGTTTTAGTCCTGGCTTTACCTCTCGCTAGCTCTGTCTGACATGCTGAGCAAGTCACTTTACCTCTAGGACTTGCATCTAAAATGGGATAATTCTGGCCAATGCAATAAGGCACAAAACAGAAGAGATACTCATTTTAGAAAGGAAAGCAATTTATCATCATTTGTAGATAATATGACTGTGACCTAATATATTGAAGAGAATCAACTGAAAGACTTTTAAAATTAATAAAAGAATTCAGTAAAGTGGTTTGATAGAAGATAGAGATAAATAAACTGTACACCATGGGGAAAAAAAAGCTAGAAGATGTAATGGAAAAATCCTTTTAGAATAAAGTCCTTGAAAAATAGTTATGGATAACACAAAGAAATGTACACAAGAAATGTACAGGACTGACATGGGAAGAAAAAAACCCAAATCTATATTGAATGATATAAAATAATATCTCCAGTCTCTAGCACAAGGCTTGGCAGAGTGGGTGTTTAATAATTGTGCTGAACTGAAGATGAATAAATAGACAGAAATTCTGAAGTCATGGATGAAAGCATCACATATTGTAAAGATGTCAATTCTTGCCAAATTGATATCTTTTCTTTGGGAAAAAGCAAATTATATAAAATATGAGGCCAGCTAGGTGACATTTGGGAGCCCTAAAGATGTAGATGAACTTTACTTGGAAATTCCACTAATTTCAATGGGATTATTTTGGTTGGTTTGTTTAAAATAGGAAATACACTTAAGAACTTTTTTTTTTAACAAAGGAAAATGAGACAGATGTGTATGTGTATGGATGTGAATTTTACATATAGAAATAGAAGCAACAAAAATCAATGGAAAGTAGAAAATTTTATCAATAAATAGCATTGATAAAATTCCATAATTGTGACAAAAAAGCATCAAATTTAAGACCTCACCACATATGATAAACCACATTACATTCCAATGGTTCAAAATTTAATTTATTTATTGAAAATTTTCAGGATGCTGATAGCACTCAAATGCAATGTCTGATCCTTGATTGGATCCTAGATTGGATTACAAGAAGCCTTAAAGGACAATTAATTGGGACAATTGGGGAAACTTGAATATGAACTATATATTAGATACTGGGATTATATCAATTTCAATCTTCCTGAGTGTGAAGATTGTATAACAGCTATGTAGGAAAATGGCCTTTTTTCTTAGGAAATACAAACTGGGGGTTTTGAAGTGTCATGATTACTGTAACTAACCTAGTAACCATTTGGGAGAGAAGAAAAAGAGGGATAAAGTAAATATGGCAAAATGTTCACAACTCGTGAATCTGGGGGGAAGGATATATGGATGTTTATTGTACTATTCTTGGAACATCTTGTAGGTTTAAAATTAAAAAATAATAATAATCTTGAGTGGAAAACAATCTTTTTAAGCTTTGACAATAGAACAACTCACAAAAGATAGAAAAAAAAGATAGATGTGTCTTTGTGTAAGTTTGAAATGTCTAAATACAAGAATAAAAAATAAAACAACAAATTAGAAAAGCTACTTCCAGAAAATATGCCAGAGAAGGAAACAGTATTTTGATATTTAAGAGATCATATTTGGTAGTGAGGATAAAAATAACAAGACGCATACACAAAAATCAATAATGCCTTTGTACAAGTAAAGGTATACACTATAGTCTCTCTGTATAATGAGATAGAACTAGAAATTACTAAACCAAAATTCTAAACAAATAAAATCTTCCAACTGGGGAAAATAAGAACTTTCCTAAGTAACTCTGACATCAAATAATAAATCAAAATCACAATTTCATACTCTTCAGAAACTATTATGATAAGAACAATGATGTTTAATGCTAATGGGATAGGACCAAACCTATTTTTGGAATTTGAAAAGCCTTTATTATTAAACACAAAAGAATGACAATAAATTAATTAAGCATTCCATAAAAAGAAAATTAGAATAAACAACACTGAAGCCAGATGGCTTTTCCAATGAGTTCTTTCAATCTTTTAACAACTGATAATTCTCATGATATATAAACAATTACATAAGACAGAAAAAGAGGGAAAGCATTTGAAACTGTTGCAAATTATTCCTCTAATATACTATTAAATTGGTTCCCATAAACAGGTCATTTACCTCAGGCGCACATGATAGATTTAGTAACAGAAAATCTAGAAAAATAACATAAATAAGACCAAGTAGAAAACCAATATGGTCATATGAATAGATGCCAAATGGCATTTGATAAAATTTAACATCCATTTCAGATTTTAAAAGATACACAAAGATAAATGGTAGAATAGAGAGATTTTTCTCTATCATATTTTAAAAATATCTCTTTCAAACCTACAACTAACATCACACATATGAGAAATGTACTGAAGGGCTATTCTCTGAGTTTGAGAGTAACACAACGAGGTTAACTATCAACGTTATTTGGCAACATTGCCCACAAAGCTCTACCCAATGCAACAAAGCATGAAACCAAAATAAGAGCTACCATAATTGGAAAGGAGGACGTAGAATTATCATTATTCACAGATGATGTGATTATTACACTGGTAAACCAAGATAATAAAATTTAATTAAAGAAACTCACAAGAGGTTTCAGCAAATGGGATGGGTGAAATACACAGACATACACAGTTTCCCTAAATACCAGCAAAATCCAGTTAACAAACAAAATGGAGGAAAAACAGCAGAAAATACCATAAGGATAATATTAGCAAGAAACAATTTGCACAAGGTAGCTATGGATGTTATCAATATAAAGGAACCTATGTAGTTTTCCTGAGAAACAGTAAAGGCTCAACGAATGGATAGGCTTACTCTCTTTCTACGTGGAAAGCTCATGTTAACGTAACCATTTCAGATTCAGTAAGAGTTTTAATACAATTTAAACTATTCCATAGGGGATTATTTAGGAAACATGATAAAGTGATTTTAAAATTCATAGGAGAACATAAGTGGGTGAAAATAGCTAAGAACAGTTGTAACAACAAGAATCATTAGGAGGACTAGATATTAAAATGTTTTGCACAGCTATAATTAAAATGGGTGGCGCAGACACGGTGATCAATAGACAGGCAGATCTAATGGAACAGTACAGACAAACCAAGAGTATAGTGGGACACACACAAACACACACACAGGCAGCATCATAAGTCAGCAGTACTGCAAGGAGTATTCAATAACCGGTGTGGAGAAAACTTGCTAATTATTTGCAGAAATAAAAGAATAAGTATCCAATAAGCATCATTAAAATGGTAATCACTGTTATGATATGTGGGAAAAGTAGGATGAACATTGTAAAAGAGGATCAAAGTCATGTACAACCTGTTGTTTTTCTTTTTTGAGGAAGATTGGCCCTGAGCTAACATCTGTGCCCATCTTCCTCTCCTTTAAATGTGGGACACCTACCACAGCGTGGCTTGGTAAGTGGTGTGTAGGTCCACGCCCGGGATCAGAACCAGTGAACTCCGGGCCTCCGAAGTGGAGTGTGCAGACTTAACCACTGTACCACCAGGTCAGTTCCCTAACTTTTTAATATGGCAAAGAAAAATGGGAAACAAATCACCCCAATGTTAATATTTTATGATTGATAATAGATGACTTCTTTTTAATTTTTCTATATTTTCTATATAAGCATATATAATTTTTGTGATGAATCTAAATTAAACTTCACTTAAAATGATAAAATAAAGTTATATTAACTATTTTAGTTTTTTAGTGAGGATCAAAGATAATTAAGAACATGAAAATACTTTGAAAATGATTGTTTAATGTAATATGTTACAACCAGCTGTAGTATCATATATTTACTTGATGGATGGAGTTCTGCACATGGTGTAATCCATGCCTAATGGATTGCTGCATAATGTTGACTGAATATTTACTAAATATACCCCACTCCTATCTAACTTCAGAAGTGTTATTTTCCAAGTTCATGTTGAAAAGTATTTCAGTCGATGAAGAATCCAGGAATGAATGAAGAAGAGATTGCTCAGTTTGCAATGACCACTGACCAACAGCTCTATTAGCTAATGTGAACAGCTCATTTAAACAGTGACTTTAAAACAGTTTATGAGACTTAAGTAATAAGAATATTTACAGCAAACAGTGCCAGTCAGCAACAGATAGGAGAAGAAGGATGCTCAGAGCCTTGCTGCTCAGTGGTCCACGACCCAGCAGCATTCTCATCACCTAGGAATGAGTTGGAAATGCAGGCTCTCAGGCCCCACCCCAGATCTACGGAATCAGAATCAGTATTTTAAAAGATCTCAGGTTAATTCACTAACACATTAAAGTTTGCAAAGCAATAAAGTGAAATAGAACACCTTAGGGAACTGAAAATCTTCCTGGGTTTTTTTTTGTTTTGTTTTTAAATAAACATGCTGAAGTATTTTATGTCCCCTAGTGGAGAGACAGGCTGTTTCCCTCACCCCAGGCCTCCCAATACTGCCTTCTTCCTCAGATATCCTGGGAAGCAACCCCTTTACCCTCCTGCCAAGTTCTCAGTTGAAATGCCATTTTTGTTTTCTAAAATCACTTTATGTTGTGAGAAGCGCAAAGACCAAAAATGAAGCTGAACATGGCTGGCTTCGATAGGGGTTCAGGCTCCAAACTTCATGATTAAAACCCACAGTGATGCTTTTACAGAGGAAGATGCTACAGTGGCTACTTTTAAGAGTTATCAATAGGGTGCCTTGGATGAATCAACTTGCAACAAATACGTTTGCTTAAGGAAAGTGTCAGGTGAAAATCTTCTGAACGCTTTTCTAGAAGACCATCTGAAATCAATTATCCTCAAAAAGCCCTTCTAAGCTCTAAAAAGGTAAGTAGAATGATTATTAATTAACCATTAAATTAATCATAATAGCTGGCATTTTAGTGCCAGAAATGGCAAATAAATGCTATAGAAGAATTATAATACCAATTAAAACATTTTTCCTGTGGGAAAATGGAACCCACCAATGGGGTTATTTGCAGGAATGCAGTGGGCTGAAAATCACCCATGTGTAGGGAACTGTAGGTGTCATGTCCCCATCCGATAACAGAATCACCTGTGAACTCTAGGCCCCCACGATGAATCTATGAATACGTGCTTAGAAATATGAACTTTGAACAAGCTCACCAAGATATTCTTATAAACGTCAAATTTCAGAGATCATCACGCAGAAAGACTTGCCCTGAGTTTGTCATGTGAGCCAAAGAGACCCTTGGATAAAGTATAATCATCTAATCTAGCAGTTCTCAAAGGGTGGTTTATGAACCTCTGTGGGCCCCCAAGACTCTTTTTCATGATTCTGGAACATCAAAATGATCTTAAAAGTATCCTAAGACTTTATTTGCCTTTTTCCACTGTGTTGATACTTGCACTGAGCGCAAATGGGCAAAACTGATGATGCCTTAGCACGAATCAAAGCAGTGGTACCCAGCTAGATTGTCATTGTATTCTTCATCACCACACTCACTATAAAAAACAAAAATGCCAGTTTTACTTAAGAATGTCCTTGATGAAGCAGTAAACAGTGTTAATTGTATTAAATTTCAATTTTTGAGTACGTCTTTTTAATATTCATGTGATGCAATGAGAAGCATGAATAAATCATGTCTCCACCATTTCTGTGATTGTTTAAGTTGCATGTTAAACTAGCCACGTTTTTAAGGAAGTGCCATTTGTTTTTTCTTGAAAGACTGACTGACAAATGGTGGTTATTCACATTTGGATATTTGGTAAATATTGTCTCAAAATCCATGAAATTTATCTGTCATTTAAGGAAAACTGACAGTATTTGCTCATAATTGAGCTTTCAAGTGAAACTAGAATTTGGAAGTCTTTTTATTTGTTATTGTGAACTTGATAGTTTCCCAATACTTAAAAACTTTACTGATGAGATTAGTGATGGTATTAGCAAATGTGATATTTTGATATTGTATAATGAAATGTGTCAACATTTCAAAGATTTTTATAATTCAGTGAATTTTTTCAAATGACCAATGCATGACATTACAAAATCATGAAAGGATAAAATACCCATTCAAATTGCAACATAAAGTGATATATTTTATTGTAACAGAGTATAAAAAGCTCACTGATACGGTTTTATTGCAACTAAACTTTAGGGAACTACCACTTGCTGAGTTTTGGCATACTATCAAAGAAGAATGTTCACTATTACCTTAAAAGGCTATTAAAATACTCCTCCTTTTGCCAAATACATACCTGTGTGAGGCTAGATTTCCTTTATTTATTTCAACCAAACCAATTTGTGACAACAGATTAAATGCAGAAACAGATCTGAGAATCCACTTAACTTCTATTAAGCCAGACGTTAAAAATATTTGCAAAAATGTGAAACAATGCACCTCTTCTCCTTAATTTTATTGTTTGGGAAAATATAAATATGTTATTTATATTAATATGTAATGGGTTTCTTGTTATTTTTAAACAAATTATAATATTTTTTAAATGTAGCTTTAATTCCTAATACAGTAAATGTTGATCATAAAATCCACATGAAAAAAAGATCTTTGGGACCTTCATTACTTTTTAACAATGTAAAGGGTCTTGAAACCACAAAGATTGAGAACCTCTGATCTAATCATACATTAAAAAAAAAAAACCTATCAAGATACCCATAGCCAGAGTTTCTCAGTCTTTGCACTATTGGTATTTTGGCTGGGTAATCTCTGTTGTGGGGGTCTGTCCTGTACACTGTAGGATGCTTAGCAGGAACCCTGGCCTCTACTCACTAACTAGATGCCAATGGTAGCCTCCACCCCCAAGATTTAACAGCCAAAAATATCTCTAGGTATTGTCTCTAGGGGGTAAACTAACCCTTCTTGAGAACCGCTGCCATAGGTAAATAGGAACAGGATGTTAAAAAGACAACTCACAAAAAAAGAAATGTCAATAGTATAAAAATACATGGGAAAATACTCTGCCTTGCCAGGAAGACAAGAAATGC
Organism: Equus przewalskii; assembly: GCF_037783145.1. Taxonomy (NCBI): domain Eukaryota; kingdom Metazoa; phylum Chordata; class Mammalia; order Perissodactyla; family Equidae; genus Equus; species Equus przewalskii. The sequence goes on from NC_091851.1 coordinate 31,855,084, forward strand.
AAATCAAAGTGATAATATGCTCCCTTTTAAAATCCATTAAATTAGCAAAGTAAATGCAAATTATAATATACCATTTCAGTGAAGTTGTGGTGGAACTGGTAGGATTATGTAATTCCAGCAGCACTGTAAGTTGATTCTTCAAGTTGGGGAAAATAATTTGGCAATGGCTTTCGAAACTCATAAACACTTTTACGACCTAAGAGTAGAAAGAGCATAGATTCTAGAATCTGCATTAAATTTGAATTTGGGCTCTGAACTTTACCAGCTGTGTGACCTTCCTTAAAAATATTTAAATGGTATTTGAAAATCTGAAGACAATAATAATGTCTCCATCAACGATTATTGTGAGAACTGTATTAGATAATAACATAAGTGAACTTCTAGTTAAAAGTGGAAGATTTAATGCATCCACTTATCTCCTCTCTCTCCTGAGATCCCACTAAAATGACAGTAAAAGATGAAAAAGCATACAAATCTGCAAGGAAAAAGAGAACAGAATGGGCCATTAGTGGATGAGAGGTTTCAACAAAATTCTGGAAGACTATAAATGGTCAGAGGAGAAGCATCTGGCATGGCAGGATAAAGAAACACAAATTATAAAGAGATGTGAATAAGAACAGAGTTGATTTGCCCAAGGGATCTCAAGCAAGACTCTGACCTTGGATCAATAAAGTATGGAGAGTGTGGAAGTGAAATGTGGGGCTGAAAACAGGGATGATAAATCAAAAGTCTGTGTGTGAAACCATCAAACTCTTGAATATGGGCCTCTGCATCTATCCTCGACTTCCCAGGCAGGAGATAGGAGGTTTCATTCTTGGAGAGTTTGCACACCTTTACCCTGCAAAACACAGCACTTCTGGTCAACTTTCATACCTTACTTTAAAACATTTACTATGGATGCTCAGTGGTTAGGTGAGAAACGGTCCAACATGAGAGTAGTCAATATTAATGAGAAAAAATGACTCCAGAGGACATAGAGATAACACAGGAGTCAGCAAAGCCTCTCTCTCCCCTCCAGATCACAACAGCATCCTCAGCAAAGTTGGAGAAATGATTGCTTTTCTAAACAAGAAGTGGATGCTGTGAAAAAAAAATCATAGAACAGTAAATAGCTCTTAAGAGGAAAAATTTTGATTGCCGAAATTTTAAACAAATGATATAAAGGTTGGTATTGTTCTAGAAAATGGAAGAAAAAGACCAAAAAAAAAAAAGGGAGAGAAAGAAAATGAAAGAAAAAGAGAGTATTTAATAGTAAACCTGAAATGATAGAGCTCTGTGGGAAGAAAAATATACGAATATTATAATAAAGATATTACCTGAATAAAATAGAATAATTGTATATTTTATGATGAGTTAAAAAAAATAACAGCTGTAGAGAATAGGAGAGTAATCAGAGGTAGTGTAGCATAGTGGTTAAGTTCAGACCGTGGAGTCAGATTGTTATGTTCAAAGCCCAGATCAGCACCTTACTAGCTGCATGAACATGGGCAAGTTAATTAAGCTTTCAGTTTTTCAGTTTCCTCATTCCAAAATATGGATAATACTTGTTCTTTCCTTATAGGGTTTTGATGAGAATTAACTGAATTAATACATGTAAAGAACTTAAAATAGTATCTAGTACATAGTAAACGTTAAGTTAATTATACAATACTACAATAAAAATAGTATACCACTTGGCACTGAAGTGACCTGCTTTTATAGAATTATAAAATTAGCCATTGTGTATAAATAAATACTAAAAATGTTGGTATAAATACATTAGGAAGCTGGAAAGGAGGTATTGGATGATTTAAGACAGCCAAATTCTCATCTATAATAGCAGGAAGTAAATATATAATGTCTGTAATCAATAATTTTAAAATAGCACATTATGTAGTGACTGCCAATTCCCAGAAGAAATGGCAAAAAATTAAAAGGCAGTTGCCTCTAGGGCACAGGACTAGGGGGTTGAAAAAGGGAGGGCAGCGAAGGATTTGACTATTTGATTTTCCAACTATGTGCACTTGTTATTTTGAGATTTTTTAATTAAAGACTGAAAAAGGTTAATATATATGAATTGGCTGTCAGTGCCTGGCTTATAAGAGTAGACACTCAACACATTTTAGTTTCATGCTATTCATTTCAGTAATTCCACTCCTGGGGATTTTTTTCCTATTTAAAGATACAATGCCAAAAGAAAAACATGAATAAATACGTTTATTGCTGGGTTATTTATAACAACAAATAACTGAAAATGACCCAAATTGCCAACCATAGGAGAATGGTTAAGAATTAGGCAAAACCTTGATGGAATGCTATAAACCAAGTCCATAAGTTTATTGTTTCATTTGGCTATGGATTGGCTAAAACCTACCATACACAAAGACACACACACACATACACAAGTCCCTGAGAAAACCAAGACATCTGGATGGAGCAGATGGAGATATAGTGTCTTAGGACATCTTCCTCTGGCCCTCAGAGTCCCTAATCGAGGGTTCACAGCTGTTTGGGTCACTATGAGAGAGGAGTTTCTTCCAAAAACTGAGGATATTCTTTTTGAGTTATGGCTTTTTATACTAGGAGTTCACATCACTATTCAGGAAGAATGCCTATTAACAATCTATGCTGTTAATAGCAATTATTACAGATACTTAGGAACCCCCCTCTCTTGTTTTACAGTCAGACTGAGCATTAGCAAAGTCATGACTCGCCTGGAAGTCATTCCTAGCAGTGACTCAGCCTCCGGCCCTACAATGCTTAGGAAACCCATTTATCAGCAAAAATATTGATGAAAACTATGTGACAATAATGAAAAAAAATGACAACATCATGCATCTGAGTCTCCATCAGAACCTACAGACAAGGCCTACAGCTCTCGTGGATAATATGAGCTGGGCAAGCCAGCTTTTCTGGATCTCAGTTTTCTCACCTGAGAAATGGGGGTCATTTTTTTTCTATCAGTGTGATGTTGTGAGTATAAAATGAAATGTCGGTTGAGAAGTCACTAATCACAGATTCTGATCCAGAGTAGGAACTCAGGAAAGGTTAACTGGATGGACTTTGGCTGTCTGTGACCCACTCCCTAGAACAGGGCTTCTCAAACTCTAGCATGCATCAGAATCTCCTGGAGACCATGTTAAAACACAGACTGCTGGCTCCAGCTCCAGAGTTCCTAATTCCGTAGGTTGGGGGGCAGGCCCTGAGAATTTGCATTTCTAACAAATTCCCAGATAATACTGTTGGTCTTGGACCAACCTTTGAGAACCACTGTATTACAGGTACAAAAACTACCAAAATACAACTGGGATAAAGGTTGAGACTTTGAAGAGGGAAGAGAAAGGCAAGTGGAAAAAATTTTCTAAGCGTTCCCCATCTGTCCTTGGTCCTGATGCCCACTAGCTGGAACTTCAGATTGGCGTCTTTTACCAGTTCCACCTCCTTCCCAAGTTCCCTCCCAAGGTTTTCCCACTGAACCAAGTCAACTTCCTGAACTGAAAGATGACACCATACCTCATCTGCCTGCAGTCTACGTGCTCATGCAAGAGGCCACCTTTTTAGGTTCCAAGAAATTATGCATTCATTATGGAGGAAATTAACACCTCAAAGCAAACTATAATTAGGAATTCTTCAATTCAGTTTATGCTTTTTCAATTAGGCACTCTATAATTTTAATCATGGGAGCATTAACATGTTTCTGTAATTTATATACCTGTGGTATAATTAAGCCTGGGAAACACATTACTCTAAACCTGAATGGAAGTGATTGTTTCCCTTCACACTTGCAGTATTACAGGTCCCTGATGGAGAGATGGTGCCAGTTTCAAAGGCGCCGTTTGTGAGTTGCAGAGGCCAATGAGAGAACTCCTGGCTTTGGAAATGTGAAGGCTGTTGTAGACCATGTGATCCTTTGAACATCTGGCTCATGTGTAGACATCTGCATCCCAAAGCTTCAACTCCTATTGTGACTTTCCAAACATTTCACCATTGGAAACTGCTTTGGACAACTATTCTTGGAAACTAATTTCAATTAAGCCGGAACGGGGTGTCCTGGCAGGGGAGACGTTATCAGAGAGCCGTGGGAAGCAGATGGCTTTGAATTGAAGAAATTGAACAATACACTGAAACTTAGCCTGGATTGAGACCAAACTCCATTTTTTACATTGATTCTTTTTCCCACTTTCTCCAATTCTGCTCCTCTCTCATAATTTCAGCTCTGCCTTTTAGCTACAAAGCAGGGCCTGAATCCTATGTGCAAGGTAGCTCTCCTGGGATTCAGAGCAGTTCTGCAAATTCAAGGAATTCAGTGGTGCACTGAAAGTTTTTGTGCTTATTCAGACTGAACCTCTGAACTTTCTGAAGGTTAAAAACCTTCATTTCTTTCCTCTTCTTCCTGCTGTCCCCACAATAGCAAATTCAGATTTGCTGACTGCAATAAAAGGAAAAAGAACATAATCAAAACTGGCCCAGGGGGACACTGCATACAGATTCCAACCCAGCTGAGTGACGTGCCCATATTGCCGCAGCATTTTGGCACTCAATATATTTTGTCTGATCTAAGAAAATATGGAACTTTTTATAGAGCGAAAGTTGGAAATGGATTTGCTTCTCCCAGGCTGCTCCAGCCTTCCACAAAAGAATACAGATTTGTTCAGATCCTGATGCTCAGTCTCACCAAACATCCATCTTCCATCTAAGTACCACGATCTGCATAGAAGTGATATATGCAGATCATAGCATGAATTATTTGAGACACCAGTCATTGTCATCATCATAAGAAAACAGGGTGTGTTTTTAGCCCCCATTGTGGACAGGGATAGAGAAATAAACTGGCAGAGATCCTAGTTCAATTCTTAAGAGCTAAAACTGATTATCATTATGTGGGAACACATGCCGAAAGAGATGCAAGAGTTCCAAAAGCTGTGAAACCAACAGGGGTAACTCCACAGTAAAAGGCAAACAATTGCTTCCCCATATCATGAGAACGAATAAATATCATAGAAGAAAATGCTTGATTCCCTGTACAGGCTCCTGTCTCCATATCTGAGGCCACCTTTAAGCTAAACCAGTCTACTCATGTTGTGGTTCAAGACCAGCAGGATCATCACCAATGGGAGCTTGTTCAAAATGCATTTTCCCAGGCCCCATCCCATAATCTCTGGAGATGGCCAAGGATCTACACGTTTACTAGCTCTCCAGGTGATTCTGATATTCAGCAAAGTTTGAGACCTACGTTTAAGCCATTTCCCAGACTTCATCCCCAGGGAGGATGATGCAGTGGAATTTGGGAAGTCCAGCTCAGTAGGTCAGGGTGTCAGCAACAAGTCAGCTCAGTCATAGGACCCACGGCGGCTTTTGAGACTTACATTTTATGCCTGTGTCTAAGCCCCCATTGTATTTTTCATTCTCATAACAGAATTCCTGGCCTTTACCTATGGCTTCAAATGCTTACATTAATAGCCTCTTTGAAATCATACATGGCCTTGACTCCTTTTTACTAGCCCTCCTAGGGTCTACAGCAATGCTGTAAAATAGAATTTTCTGTGCTGATGGAAATGCTATTCAATATGGTAGCCGCAAGCCACATGTGGCTACTGAGTACTTGAAATATAGATAGTGCAACTAATGAACTGAAGTTTTAATTTAATTTAATTCTAATTAATTTAAATTCAAATAGCCTCATGTAGCTATGGCTACAGTACTGGACAGTGTAGGTCTAAAGTCTTGCCCTTGAATCCTTCTTGTGTCATTGGGGCTGTTACCCCCTGCCCTGGCCATGAGTACTTTCTTTATATGTTGATAATCTTTAAAAATTGCTTACTGAACCTACACCCAAGTGGAAATGCACTACATAAACAGTAAACCCCAAGCAGCTGTAGCCAGGTGAGAAAAGGATGGGTTGCATTGTGAAAGAAGGTTAGCACACATTTCTCCTGCCTAGTGGTGGAGACTCTAACCTTTAAGTTGTTCTTTCCCTAACAAAAAGCCAGGGCTTTCAGAATCACCTCTCTCACTGCTGTAGAGAGGAGGCAACTCTCTGAGCAGCTGCAGGCAGCTGGAGCAAGCATTGTGAAGAATACTTTTTGGATGAAAGCAAACCTCCTTGGATTCTAACATGACGCAAATCCATGCACTAGCTCAGAAGGACATCAATAGATCAAGCTACAGAAATGCACTTGATGGAGGCCAGCTTGAAGTCCGACCTTTGGGTGGTTGCAGACAGAAAGACTGAGAGCCGTCAGTTATCAGCTGTGCAAGATCTGGGACAAAGCAGGGATGCAAATGGTCATGGGGCCCAGAACAGTGTGAGAAGTAGAAGTCAGCAGAAAAAAAGTTGGGGAAAAAGTGAGACCCAGGAGAAGGCATCTTGCAGAATCACCGTCGTTCTTGCAAAGAGTGTCATCAGTTCCCCAGGGTGGGAGGATTAGCATTATAAGAACTACATCTATTTAGCTCTTGCATCCATAGCCTGGACTCTGTTCCTTGAAATACTTGGCTTAAATGACCTTCACCTTGTATCCATTACCATCCATCCACCATCACTGCCAACCTTCTCTCACCTGGAGCCATATAGTAGTGTTCCTGAATCCCACAGTAGGGTTCCATAACCGAAACCTTACCTTAGATCCTCTTACTCTCTAATTATCATTTCCTGTCTTTTCAGCCTCTCCCAGTTTGCATCCTCTGCACAGATTCTTCAACAGCATTGAGGTAGCCTGGCCCTCAACATCTGCCATCAAGGTTTTTTGTTTTGTCTTGTTTTGTTTTGTTTTGTTTTGTTTTGTTTTTATCAAGCCTGGATCGTATGGTCCATTTTCAAGCACTTTTGTTGATATCATCTTCCTTTTCTCATGATCCTGGATCAAGTTATGTATCTTTCTTCTTTCCTGCTATAAGAGCTGCTTAGAGCTCTTAGAGAAAATTAAATCACAAAACGTCAACATCGCCTTTCTTTCAAAACTACTCTTCCTTTGGCTTTCATGTTTTAGCTCTGCCCTGGTTTTTTTTCTACCTCTTTGTCCAGTCCTTCTCCATCTATGGTTCCTTGAGAGAGTTTCCTAGAGCTCTGTCTTGCTATCTCTTCTCGTATGCACTCTCCCTGGATCAGGTCATCCACTCCTCCCATGCTTTAAATACCACCTGGATGTTAATGATCCCCAAATCCGAAACCCCTGCTCTGATGCCTCTGCAGCACTCCAGTCTTCTGGAATTTAAATAGTCGCTATGGTGGGAGGTGAACATGACAACCACATTCTCCTTTCCTCCAGTAACAGTCTCTGTCTCCATCTCTCCAGATGGCAGACAGTCCAAAATAGAACACTCTTTCGTTCTTCATGTTCCTTCCGGCAACTGCTCCTGCTCCATTTAAAATATTCTTCCTGAAACACCTGTTTTTCCTCTTTGGTTTGAGCCTAAGGAATATAATTCAGAATTCTTCAACACCAGAGCCAATTCTTGGTAAGCTGTGTTGTTCAAGGGGGCTAATAAAAGACCTGCGATGCAGTTAGGATGAGCTGAAGTGAATGCTGTGCAGTGGCATTTATCCCATTATTACTTATTTCTGGTGGCTTCTTCTCATATCTGGGTCCTCCTCTCTCCCAATCTGGTGTGATGAAATCCCAGCATGCTGTTAGACTTGGCAACAAGTGGTATTATTTGCAGAAGGAAATCTCGCAGTTTACATGGGAGTGCCTCTTACCCATCTCCCCACAATGAAGTGAGACACATAGCACTTCTCATCTTGAGGCCCCAGCAAAGGTAGCCCGGAGAGCTGAGGGACTGTGCAAAACAAATGATGTTTAGAGAAAGAGCATCCAAATGTCAATGCGGCTTCTCATCTCTCTCAATGTGGACAGGGACTCAGGAACCCCTCAGGCTGCCCCATGTTAATAAATCCTCTAAATTTTAATTTCCTCTTCCTAATTAGACATCATCATATGCTGATATCTGAGAATCTGATGGTAATGATGCCAGTTTTGCTCACTGCAGTCCCACAGACCAGCAAAACCCTTCTGTGATTATTTCATGTGCTCCCACTCTGGGATTGACGATTATTAAAGGAATCCTGGAGGAAATTTGGCAATTGTTTCCTTTTTTTCCCAGTAAAGTTTCTTCTTTTTAGAAAGTGGACTGGATCTCCAATTTGTACTGTAGCTAATCACTGTGTTTTTCAGAATCTATAGACTTAACTAGCTGCACCTGTCAAATGCAAAGGGATCAGGGATTCTCATCTGGGAATGAAGAGAACTTGCAATGATCTTAGAAGCCATTCTCCATGTGACACTGTCTACCAGTATGCTGTCTGTCAAACTCCTGGCCCTCCAAGCCAGAGCTGGACCTGCTGTGCACTATGCCCTAAGCATCCTAGGAAAGCAGCCCACAACCTAACTAACCCTGGAGGAGGTCCCTCAGAGGTCCCCAGCACGTGCCTGGACCACATATCAGGTCCCACCCTATCCTTGTGCAGTTGGTTCCCAGGCCACGTTCATCACCTCTGGCCTCTCATGGGTAATGAGTCCTCATGGACTCTTCCCTCCCTCAATGTTCTTTGGCTCAGAGCATGGCACCACTGTTCCTCCCACTAACCAAGCCAGAAACCTGCTAGTCACCCTGGACAATGTCTTTTCCTTGACACGCACCACCTCACCCTAGAGAAGTCACCACCAAAGTCTGTCCATTTTACTTCCTTAAAGTTTTATCTCCATTACCACAACTATTCTAACTTGGGTCACCTTAACGTCTCATCTGGGAAACTACAACTGTCTCCCGACTGGACTCTCTGAATCATTCTTATCCTCTCTGTTCTGTTCTCCACACTGACGCCAGAAGGGCCTTTTCTAAAAAGTAAGATGGAACATATCGTTTATGTGCTTAAACCTCTTTTCTTGTTGACTCTTCACTGCTTACTATAAAGTTCCTTACTGTGGTGCTAACAAAGCCCGCATTATCCGGCCCTTTCACGCCCAATCTCATCATATGCCACTCTCGCTTGAATTATCTCCCCACTGCTGTCCTACTGGCCTCCTTTTGTTTCTCTGACACTATCTCCTGATTCCCCAGTCTAGGTCTGATCCCCCCTTTTTTGATATTTACTCTATTTCTTGTTTTATTGAGACAACATTGGTTTATAACATTATCTAGATTTCATGTGTACATTATAATTTGACATCTGTATATGCTACAGTGTGCTCACCACAAAAGTGTAGTTCCATTTACCACCATTTAATTGACCCCCTTTACCCATTTTGCCCTCCCTCTACCCCCCTTCCTCTCTGATAACTGCCAATTTGTTGTCTGCTTCTATGAGCTTGTTTTTTATATTCCACCTCTGAGTGAAATCATATGGTATTTGTCTTTTTCTGACTTATTTCACCTAGCATAATACCCTTAAGGGCCATCTGTGTTGTGCGAATGGCAAGATTTCATGTTTTTTTTATGACTGGGTAGTATTCCATTGTGTGTATATATACATATCATATCTTCTTTATCCATTCATCCCTCAATGGGCACTTAGCTTGTTTCCAAGTCTTGGGTATTGTAAATAATGATGTAATGAACATAGGGGTGCATATATCTTTCTGAATTAGTGCTTTTGTCTTTGGATCAACACTCAGGAGTGGGATAGCTGAATAATATGGTAATTCCATTCTTAATTTTTTGAGGAACCTTCATACTCTTTTCCATAGTGGCTGCACCAGTTTACATTCCCACTAGCAGTGTATGAGGGTTCCTTTTCTCCACATCCTCTCCAACACTTGTTGTTTCTTGTCTTTTTGATAATAGCCATTCTAACAAGTGTGAGATGAGATCTCCTCGTGGTTTTGATTGGCATTTCCCTAATAACTAGTGATGATGAACATCTTTTCATGTGCCTGTTGGCCATCTCTATGTCTTTTTTGGAAAAATGTCTACTTAGATCCTCTGCCCATTTTTTAATCAGCTTGTTTGTTTTTTTGTTGTTTGATCCCCCTCTTATAGGAAAGAGTGAGACATAGAAGGAAGAAAAACCAATAAAGTGTGTATTATTGAGCTAGCTGCCTTTGTGTGCAACCAGGACTCAATCCAATGGAGATGTATGAGGAACCGTGTAGCTTGTGCCTCAAAATGGTCCATCCAAAAAACAGGAGGCGGGGCATGGATGCCTGGACTCCCATCCCCTGTTGGCTAAGGGTTGTCCCTGCAGCATTAAATCCTTTGTGTTTCTCAGCTGTATCTTCCTACTCAGACTAAACAAGATCCATGAAGCTTTGGAGAAGGTATTAAGGTGAAAAAGCGGAAAAAAAAGGATGGGTGCTGATACTGGAGGTGGGATGCTATAACAGCACATGGAACTGTCCAGCCCAGCCACAGCTGAAGTCAGAGATGGAATGGTGAGGTGACATGGACCCAATAAGAAACTGCTACAAATGATAACAGTCTGTCATTAGTGTCTGTAGCACTGTTTGTACAGAGCTAACTCTGCCATTAGGATGTCAGCTGCATGTGGGCCTGTTTTGCTCATTTCTGCATCCCCAGAACTCAGCGCAGGGTCTGGCACATGGTTGTTGGCTCAAATTCAAATTAGATATTTACAGAATTAACTAGTTAACGAATTGACAAACAAATGGATGAGTGACAGATAAATCTGACTCATTTCCTAGGATCTGGTCTCAACTCTCTTGCTTGGTTTTGACTCCATGTACTCACTCTGGTCCCCAGTATTTATAAGGTCTCAGGTAAGGAAGCTCACGTGGGTCCTCATGCCCCTCCCTAAGGGTGCTGTGGATCTGCTTTGCTTTGATTTCACAACATAAAGTGGCATCTCTTCCAACTTGAGGGCACTGCTTTTTAGCCCTTGGTTTGCTGGCCCTTCAGCAGTTGAGACACCCTAGCTCTGTCTGTTTTGATTTGGTGTTTCTGAAATGTGCTCAAATATGAAGATCCACTTTTAAGGTAATATTGTTTTGAGGATTTTGTGACATCCTTGGAGATAACTACACGTTCTCTGACATATCACATGCTTGCCAGAACCTTGTATGCAATAGATCTTCCATGGTGTTAAAGGAGATCCAGCAAACAGGCATCAGCTTACAGCAGGGCTTGGAGAATAATCCATTCCATGGCTACTAGGGCAGGGAGCCACTCTTCATCTCAACAGCTTGGCCAACCCAAGGAGCAAGCTGAACAACTACCAATTCCACTTTAGCTTATTTGACCTTCAAAAAAATCTATGACATGGGTATTCCCATTTTACCAACAAGCAACTTGAATATCAGAGAAATTAAATAACTGGCACAAGGCCACCCAGTGAGCCAACTGAATAAGGTTGGATCTGACTCTAGGAGCCTATGCTGTTCCAATGTATCCAACTGGGAAGTCAGCTGTGGAGTAAGAACATAAGAGACCTCATTTCTGAGTCAGGAGCTGCCTCTGGGACACCGTCTCTGCCCCCAAGGAGCTCAGAGGCTGGTAGAGATTGAAAATGTAAGTCCCTGACAGAGGAGTGCCCAAGGCAGTGTGGGAACCCAAGGAGGAGCTGATGCATTCTGCTGCAGGATGGGAAGTGGTCCTGGATGGGGAAGATTTGAACTGGATGTTGGAGAGGTGGAGAATGCCATGCTTGGCAGGGAGAATGCCATAGGCAGGGGCTCGACTGCTTAGAGAACAAAAAGTTGGGTATCTGCCTGCCAAATGTTCCCCACACCCTTGAGGACGAAGTCCAAACCCAGAGTGAAGACCTTCTTTGCTTGGCCCCTGCCTGCTTCTTTGCCTCTCTCCTTGTCTCTCTGCCCCAGCACACAGTGCTTCCCCAAACACACACTGTGCATGTTCTCTGCCTAGGCTGCTGCAGATGCTGCTTCCTCGTGGGCCACACTCTTCCCTTCTTCACTAAACAAACTCCCCCTCATCTGATCAGTCTCAGATCAGGCAACACTGCCTCCGGGAAGCCCTCCCGACACCTGAGCCCATCAGGCTGATGATGGATGCCTCTGCACTCTCATGGAAACTTCCGACCGAGTACACAGGCTCATTGACATTTTTCCTTTTGCTGATCGTCTTCCTATAGGCCTGCATCATCCAAAGTGGTAGCCACTAGCCATACGTGACTCTTTAAATTCAAATTAATTTTTAAAAATTAAATAAAAAATTCATTTTCTCAGTAGCCCTGGTAGTATTTCAAGTGTTCAATAGCCACATGTGGTTAGTGATGACTGTACAGGACAGCACAGGTGCAGGACATTCCCATCAGCACAGGAAGTTCTACTGAACAGTGCTCTCATAAACTAGGAGGCAGCTGAAGGCAGGGCTGTGAAGAGCATCTGTACAGACCCAGTACCCGGCGTCTACCGGGTGTGAAAAACAGGCTTGCTACTTACTTACTTACTTATTTATGGTTTTCTTGAGTACCTATTAAATGCCAGACACTGTCTCAGGGAAGGGAGATCCATTAGTGTCTAGCCTCCCGATTTCCTGGAGCTCAGAGTCTAGTGAGGGGGACACAAGAAACAAAATCAAAGAAAACATACCAGCAAATGCAAGACACAATTAAAAGCTCAGGAAAGACTGATGAAGGAAACACCCTGGGCACTGTTGAGTAAAACCTGGTAAGGCGGCAGAGGGAAAGGAAATGAAACCAGAAACAGAGGTTAAGGCCCAGATTCCCATGGGCCTTGAATTCCATGCTGAGAAGATTGAACTTAATGCAGGAGAAAGCCAGTGACCCATTTGAGAATTTTAAGCAGGAAAGCTAACTTGATCCAATTTGTGCTTCTGAAGGACCACTCCAGCAGCTCAGTCGGGGGTGGACTGAAGGAAGAGAAACTTACGACAGACAAACCAGCAAGGCCACCCCGGCAGGTGGAGAGAGTGGGAATGAAGAGTCCAGAAGGGGAGGAGAAAGAGCTAATCCCAAAGCTGATTCTGGAGTTGAGTGGACACGTCCCAGTGACTGCCTGGGTGGGAAGGGGAGAGCAGGGGAAGGAAGGACATCTCCAAGGAAGCCAGCTGGGAGCTGGAGGAGGACCTGCCACGGAATCGGGGGCTCTGCCCCCAGCCTCACCGCAGGGACTGCATTATGGGAGATTAATTCACGGCCAAGTTACATTCTGATGAAGGTTACCACAGATACATCAGCGTGACAGGTGGGGTGTGGGGGAAGGAGGTTCGGCGTGTTCGAGTCAGAGCCGAATATTAGATTCCAGTCACTATTTGATTGATCTTTTAAGCAATTCTGGGATTCTGTCACTTAAAACCCAATAAATCTTTGAAGGCCTGAGGATAGCAATGCAAAAGCAATAAATCTCCATTGTGGAGCATTAGAAAAATAGGCCAAGCTGCCGCGGTGGTTTGGCTGGAGGGATGAGCGTGTAGGAGACCCACATGACAATCCTCCCTTCCTCGCCTCTTCACCTCCCTGCGTGCTCGGTTCTATCAGACAGAGTCAGACCCTTGGGGCTTCAAAGGGGCAGCAAGTGGCAGAACAGGGGCTGGAGTTTGGTTCAGTGAGGGCCAGAGTGCTGCTGGCAGAAGGAGGAGGAACAGCTTGCCTGGCCGGGGCCTGCAGCCGAGGCTCAGATATGAGTCTGTTTGAGAATCGGCAGCTCACTCAGAGAGAGATATGCTGAGCTTCATAAGTTACAGGGTGGGCCACCACAACCCAGAGTTGGAGGTCCCCTGAGAAGCCATCCTGCCTACCTCTCATTCCCTAGTTGATGGAGGTTCATTCCACAGAATCCTCATTCAAAGGTCACCCAGTCACCACTTGACATCCCAGGCATGGGAGAGCAATGAACCCAGAGACAGGAGGTTCAGTTCATGTACTGGCTCTAGGTGTAATGAGCCTGTGACCTTGGGCCAATCATTTAACATTCTAGACTTCAGCTTCCTCCTCTGAGATGGAGATGGCATTTCCCACTCAGCTTCCTCATCGAGTAAGGGATGACCAGATGAGACAATGGAATTACATCAACTATCAACTATGAAATACAATTCCAGGCATCCTTGACCCAATGTATCTAGTGGGCTCTTTGTGTCCTGTGGTCGAAGAGCACCTTCATTGTTTTCTCAGTGCTCCTGCTTCCCCAACCTGTAAGACTGGTCCAGTTGCCTGGGTTACACTCATCTCTCCAGCCAGTCTACTCCTTCTCGCAACCAATACACTGTCTCTACTGGTTTCGTATGATCTTGGTTTACTGGTTGCATTATTTTGTCTGCTTACTTGCTTAATGTACCACCTCCCTCCCCATTCACATGCACACATACTGGATGAGAAACCTCAAGAGGACAGGTGTGTGTCTACCTTATTTTCTGCTATATCCTCACTGCTTAGTTCAATTCCTAGGACATAGCAAGTACTCAATAAATATTTGTTGAATGACCTAATGGTCAACTGCTTCCCATATGGGCACCCTAGTGCCCAGAGCTCAAGGTGAGAAAGGGTTAAGGCAACTGAAATCTATTCTGATATTGTCACTGCTGTCATCGCAGTTGTCCTGAAAGTCTTACTGGCTAGCATTGGTTATTCTCTTCCCCTTCTTGGCAAATGCCCAAGCAACAGTCTGAAAATAATTCCAGAAACTGAGTGTATATCCACCCTCCGTGATCCAGAAGCTTGGGAAGAAAAGCAGCCAAACATTTCCAGACACCAAGCATTGCCCCTTTGAGCAGTGACATTTATTTTAATTTTTTTCTATGGAAATGTCACCAAAATATATCACGCACAATTTTCTCCTAGGGAGGTGGTGTGATATAGTGAAATGAGTGTTGGCTTAGGGTCAGCTAAAGAGGGTTTAAATTCTGCCTGCACGACTTGCTGGTTTCATGGCCTGGGTCAACTCACTTAGCTTCTGTTTATCTCAGTTTTCACATCTGTAAAATGGGCAGACTATTATTGAAATGCTGTGAGGGTACACAGAGGCTTGTGTACAGTGATGGGCACAAGCAAGTAAGGCACACGCTGCTCATTAAATGGAAGCCAGCAGCCTCTTTTAACTTGAAGACATGGAATCTAAGGCTGCATTTTTTGGGTGAACTATGAGCAGCTAATGAACAGCCATGGCTGTGAGGGGCTGCGGGGGCTGCAGCATATAGACGTCTTTGCTTCTTGAGTCCCTGTGTCGGTTTTGCAGAGTTGTTCTATTTTTTGCTTCCTGCCAGCTGTCATTTCTCACTGCTCCAGGGGCATTTCCAGTCCCACCTCCTAATTTACTGCAGTCTTAGGATGCGCAAGCTTATTAAATGGATGTGCAAACTAGGAGTACATGGGCTCCGAGGGAAAGTGTAAGGGGTTTCTTTGGGAACTGGAAAAGCTTCTCTAAGAACATGGGTATGGGCTGCTCAGAGGCCCCATTGGCTGGTCTCTGGAGTCAGGAAGCCCTGGGTACAAGTCCTGGCTTATCATTTACAGGCTCCGTGATCGAATTTGAGTTTCCTCATTTCTATCGGGAAGATAATAATACTACTCATAGGTGAGTCAAGGTTAAATTCTTGGAACATAGCAGTTGTCCAATAAAATATGGTGATAATAACTCCCATCTGTGTCCAGCTGACTTCAATGACTTTTCAGAGGTTCAGACATATAGTCTGATTCATCTTGAGGATGTGTCCCTGATCCTCTGTACAAAAATTAACTTTATCCTGACACTGGGAAGGACCCAAATTGCTTATCTCTCAGTACAACTAAAAAAAATTCTGAATCTTTGTGCTGAGAAGAAGTTAGGGGCTCCTAAAGAAAAAAACACAGCACTTCCCCATGGAGGGAGGGTCTCAAACAGCTTTGGAAATGTGAATAGGAAGCAATCAGGCAACATTGTCACTCTATAGCAGGGGTAGACTTTGAACAGAACTTCCTAAGTCCCACAGAAAAGAAGCAAAACTAAAGAAGGAACTAGCTCTCTGACAGCCTGCCTTGCTTTGGGCACCTCTAGATTTTATCCAGCCTCTGTGAAATAGCTATCATCTACACTTTCCAGATAAGGAAAACTGAGGTTCAGAGAGATTAAGTATCTTATCCAAGGTCACACAGCTGTGTTGGAGCAGGATTTGAATCCAGGTTCGCTGGCATCAAACTCAGATCCTTTCCATTGCCCTGCACAGCATCCAGAAGACTGTGGGGAGCTGGACTGAATCCACACCCACCAGGAAGCCACACAGTGGGTGCCAGCTGATCAGGTCCCCCTGCTGATAGCTTTGTAGGCTCGCAGCAATGAAAGGAGATGCCTGGATCAACTATATAAAGGTCATGGGCTTTGGGTCAGCTCTGGCCTAGGCTCCTGGGTTAGCTGCTAACTAGCGCAATGTTGGGCATGCTGCTTCTCTTTTCTGGGCCATACTTTTGACATCTGGGAAGCTAAGATTTTGAAACATGACCAATGCTGCCATAGGAAAGAGGTGAGAGCTGTAGAGGGGAGTAAGGCATGGGTGGCCAAAATGGAACATGTGATCTGGCACCTGGAGGACCTGCATTCAAACTCAGCTTTCCTTCTTACTGTCTGTGTACCCCTGGGCATCGCTGAGCCTCAGTTTCCTCATCTGAAAACGAAGATAATAACATCTCAGGGTATAGACAGAATTAAATGACAACATTGCATGAGAATTACAGAAAGAAAAGCAATAACTCAATAACTATTTGAGGTAAAGGCCACTATCTGCTTTGGCTCATCCCAGGTAGGAACGTCCTGGAACAACCTATGTGTAGAATATAAGGAAACATTCTTAGTTCAGGTGCCCCACAAACACTACACACACCTGTTGCAAGGCCTGAAGACTCGCCTGACTGAGGACAGAACGTTGATCAAAGTCTAACCAACAGATGGGAACTTCCAAATTGTTGGCAGTTGATTCTATCTGCTTCACTGCCTATAATTTCTGGGTGGAGCTGGAGCCAGGTTGGAAGACAGATAACTAGACCATCTCAATAGCCTCCTTCCTGTCTGGGCTCACAGGATCATAAAAGTCACACTGCATGTGGCTATCTAGTGGCTCCCCATGGCCCCCCAAACAAGCCTGAGCTTCTCGCCCCACCACTCCTGCCTTGACCTTCATGCCAAAGCAGACTTAACCACTCCTGGTTGCTCCCCATGACAGCAGGCTGCTTCTCTCCTCCACGCCTTTGCTCAGGCTGGACCCTCTTACCACTTTGGCAAAATTGTGTGCGACATTTAAGATACAGCTCAGTGTCACCTCCTCTGGGAATTCTCTCTCCTCTGAGCTCTCATAATGACCTATGCATTTCTCCATAGGCGTGCACTGTATTGTAACTATGCTTTTGTGTTTCTGTCTCCCCAGCCAGAGTTGGAGTTTCTTTAGAACATGACTTATTCACAGCTAGTTGACTACTGTATTCCAAGCAGTTAAACATTGCCTGGCACAGTGTGAGTGCTTAAAAAATGTTTGTTGAATGAATGAATAGATGAATCATTTTTACTTCCTGTGCCCCACTCCATTCCTGACATAAGATACTCAATGTACGCTTGTTGAACTGAACTGAGCCCATTTGAAAGCTGTTCCACTCAACTCTCTGCTTGGTTTCAAGGAACTTTAGTCCCTCAAGCTCTGGGCAAAGCCAGCAGTCAACATATGAGCTGCTGTCCTTGTGCAAGGCACAGCTTGTTAAAAAGAGACGCCCACCTTCCTGATCGCCATGAGCCCATGGACTGCACTGGGTCAGCTTAGCTACTGAGACGATTTCACTGCTTCGGCCTTAAGGATGCTCCTGAACTCCAGTAGTCTCTTGTGAAAATCAGCAGTGTGACTTTGACTGCAAGTACCCCTGTGGGACTCTAGCACTCCAAGGCCCTAAACTGGACCAGCCCAGAGGTCCTGTCCCATTCCTAATTTCTGAGCAGGTTGTTTTTAGAATTCAGCAAGTCTGTCCATCTGGCTGTTAATGGCAGTCAGACATGGAAGGGTGACTGAGTTTCCAGGCCTCCAATTCTACTAAATACGTTTATCATAGGTGTGTTCTAGAAAGTTCTCTCACAGCCCTCCTCAGGTCCCCATCAGCATGTTCCCTCTGAACTAGTCCTAATACCCCATTGTGGGGAGAAAGGCTCCTGGGTCAGTGGCCCCCTCTGAACTGGCCTTGGGGCTGCTGACCCTCTTCTTCCAGGAAGCCCTGCTCCTGGCCAGTCTTGTCTTTGGGCATCGCTAGTGAGATGATTCAACTGGAGGTGTGCATGGTGCAGAGAAGGAAAACCACAAACTCCAGGTTCAGAACCCTCCTCACCTGACAGGGGCTCCCCGTGACTGAGCCGGCTTCAGCATCACCGTGATGGTCGTGTCCGTTTCATTCAGTGGGGTGTCTGTGTCATATTCAGGCATCGACGGAGCTGGGCAGAGAACAGAGAGAGGAGGAAGCTCAGCATAGGTCCCAAACCCAGCTCACCACCTCCCCTTGATGCAATCGCTAAAGACACTCAGGATGACCCGAAGGAGGACGTTTAGGAAAGGGTTAGATGAGAGTCACAGAGCATCCTAGCTTCCAGTAAAGGAGGCCCTGACTTCCAACCAGCCTGTAGTTTCCTTCAAGGTCCAGAAGAGGCCGGGGCATGTTGGCAATGATGCAGCCAGTAACCCTCATGAATCAAAAAGGTCCACAGCGAACAAACAGATAAACGCCGGAAATATAAGTACTTACCAAAGACTCAACCTTATTAAACACATTTAAAATGCAAATTACAGCAGTGATGAACTAGTTCCTCTTATCTTTTTCTGTTTTTTCATGAGACCCTCCCTCACTCATCCCCAACGATAGGAGGGTGACTAAATTTAATCCCTTGGGAAGGTAATTTAGACATTTGTATTAAGAGCTATTAAAACCCACGTCCCTTTTAATTCAGTATTTCAATTTCTGGAATTTAACCCTAAAGTTATAATACAAATCAACAAATGAAACTTTATTCTCGAACATGCTTATTGAAGCGTTATTTTATAAAACCATGGGAGCACCAAATATATCCAACCACAGGGGAACGCTTAATTAAATTATGTCCATCCACTTGACAGAACATTATAACGAAAGCAATGCAGCGACATGGAAAATTCTATGGCATAAGGATAAGTGAAAACGTTAAGCCACAAAACCACCCTGGGTCTGTATCTGTGCAAAATGTGTCTGCATGCAGCCCAGAATCGCATAGGTATTCTGAAAAAGCGTAAATTGTAAAAAAAGTTCTGAGAGAATTCTTCTTTGATGCTGTCTAATGGTGGAGGGAGTCCTACTGGTGATGACAGGTGAAATCTCGGACCTCCATGACTCTGTGATAGTCATTCATTCAGTCATCAGACATTTTATGAGAACCTAAGCTGTGTCCTGCACTGCCAAAAGGAATGTTTCTGAAAATAAATCACATTTTTATAAGCCAATTGGTATGAAAAAAAATTGTACTATTTAATGTAACTATGTGGTAAGTCATTGGTGAATCACTCAGTGTTCCCTCAGGTCTAACTTGATTAATGTATTTTTGACACTTTAGGAAGTTCGTGGGTTAGGTTTTCTTCATGAGACCACAGCAGTGACACATGAGGGATTGCATCATCCTAATTGCTCCAAAACCACACGGTGACAGCTGGCTCTGCCCTTTTTCAGTCCCAGGAAAATTAGGAATGGGAAAACAAACAAAACAACTCCTGTCTCCCTTTTCCTTTTCTAAGAGAGATACCTGAGATTTTGGTGGCGATCCTAGTGGTGACGGGGGGCCCAAAGCCCTTTGCTGTGCTGGCCTTGATGGTGAAGGAGTAGGTGGTCCCTGGGTACAGACCCACAAAGAGGTGGTGTGTTTCATTCCGGAGTTTGAACACCTTCCCCCTCTGGCTGGAGAGGTCGGCACTCGGGTCCAGGGAGCCAACAGCCTTGTAGTTGATCTGCACAACAAGCCAGCAAACAGACAAATAAATTCCTCACTCGGGAAGCTGGACGGAGCTCACCTGGAGGAACAGCAGGGGAGAAGAGCGGAAGGCCTGAGAGCTTGATCAGCAAGTTCTGCTCTTACTGTCCACCTTACAGACTATGCCAGCCTCCGAACACTCCACTGCTGATGCTCTGGAGCATTGCTGTCCAATAGGAATAGAATGCGTGCCACATACATGCTTTTTAATTTTCTAGCGGTCATACTAAAAGGAAAAAATGTAAAAAGAGAAAAAATTAATTTTATTACTATATCTTGTTGAACCCAATGCATGCAAAATACTACCATTTCAATGTGGAAGCAACATAAAAAAGTGAGATACTTTCTATCCCATTATTCATAGTAAATCTTAGAAATCTAGTAAGTATTTTGACGTTACAGCACATCTCAATTCAGACAAGCCACATTTCAAAAGGGCAGTAGCCTCGTGTGGCTAGCGGCCACCATGTTGGACAGTGCAGCTATAGAGCAATCTCTAAGTGTAGCATCCCGATAAAAGTCATTTGGAAGCTTGTTAAAAAATGTCACGGTCCCCGATTCCACATGGACAGCATTTGCTGTCTGGTGTTTTATCATGCATTATCTTGTTTGTCTTCCTCCCAAAACCTTGGGGGCATCAGCATAGTTATTCTCACTTTAATGATGGAGAAACCAAGGCTCAACCAGAAGCAGCTTGCATTGAATCAGCACTTTCCAAACTCTCTGTGGTGAAGGCTCAGGTTTGTGTTTTCCAATTCACTGCAGGCCCATAATAATCCAAAGACCACATCACATGTGACTCATCATGTGAGTTTGGCAATAACCACACTGGTGTATACCCTGTACAAGGAGAGGCATCCACATCACCCACTTGGCTGTCACAGCCATGTCAAGGCACTCTGAGAATTTCTAAGTGCTCATTCTCAATTTCTGCACTTATCCTCCTGTGAGAGTAGCTAAATAGTTGACGTCCCAACACTGGCCTCCATGGCTCATACTTTGGGTACCACATTTCTAAATTACTCAGTTGGTAAAGTGGCACACACAGGCTTTTTTGTTCATTTGCCCTATCTAGTTTGTTCTATTAAAAATATTTTGTAAGAGTATAATATACATATAGAAAGCTAGACAGCTCAATGAATTTTTACCAGCTGGACACAGCCACATAACCAGCACCCCATCAAGAGACAGAACGTTACCAGACCTAAGAGTTTCCCATCATGAACCCTTCCACGCCTTACCCCTCTCCCCCAGCAAGGATACCCTCTATCCTGACTTCTAACAGCATCAGTGAGTTTCTCCTGGTTTTGAACTTTATATAAATGGAATGGTATGGGGTCAACTCTTTAGCATCTGGCTTCTTTCCCTCAACCTTATGTTTGTGAGATTCATGTGGGCTGTCACTGTAGCTGTAGATCATGCATTTTCAGGGTTATTCAGGATTCTATCCCTGAGACAGGGCTGAATTCTGGTCTGTTGGACTCTCAAACCCGTGCTTTTTTTTCTATACCACATGGCCCAGCCTGGAGACACATTTCATTAGTTGAAGAAGAGATTCATTCATTCACTTATTTTTTCCTCCACAAATGTTTCCCGCATACTCCTGGATTCTAGGACCTGCACTGTGTGCTGCTGGGGACCCCCAAACAAATACAAGCTAGGCCCTGTCCTCAAGTGTCTTCTCTTCTAGAATGAGGTAAGCAGGGGCCAGCCCAGTGGTGTAGTGGTTAAGCTTGTGTGCTCCGCTTTTGTGGCCAGGGGTTCATGGGTTCAGATCCCAGGCATGGACCTATATACTGCTCATCAAGCCATGCTGTGGTGGTGTCCCACATACAAAATAGAGGAAGATTGGCACAGATGTTAGCACAGGGCCAATCTTCCTCAAGCAAAAAAATATATATATATAGAATGAGGTAAGTCAACCACACAGGCACCTTATAGCACTTTGTCTTCTGTCAAGAATGTCTCATGCTTGACAGGAAGGAAAACCCAGGTAGAACAGGGAACATACCAAATTTGCTTCAAAAATAAGCACTTTGCTGTTTCTGGCAAGGGCACCAAACGTTTTGGGGAAGAGGTAACTTCTCTCTCCCGCATTAAGCAGTGCAGCTGTTGACACCACAGGTCGAGGACAGACTTCGTCTGGAGCAGAGTGAGCCCAGGAGGAGAAACTCATGGAGCTGAAGGATTGGGGTATTTTGCAAGCAGAGCCTGGGCAGGGGTACCCATCCCGCAGGTTCCTGGTGGGCCTGGCCACGCCATTCCCTCTGGTCACCCCCGCCCACTCCAGCCTTCTCAGAGGCAAGCCTTCAAACATCCACATGCCTTTCTGTGCTGGAGGGCTTTTTCCCGTGGGTGCTCACAGGAAGTGCTGGGGAATTGACACCCCCAGCAACTGGACTCGTGGGAGCTAATGCAGACATTCCCAGGCTCCTTTCACATGATACCCCTGCAGCATCCTGGGGATTTCCCTGAGGGATTCCGCTCCACTTGCCTCCAAAGGTAGCCGCCTGGAAAACACACCCATCACCAGCTGCCTTCCTTTCTCCTCCCCACTCCCTAGTGTTTCCTAAACTTCTTAAGAATCTGCTGGAATTCGCATCCCTGTCTCAGGATGTGCTTCTGAGAAACGTTGAACTAGACAAAGAGCTCAGGAAGGTATCTCAGGGGAGAACTGAACTGATACCTGAAGATGATACACAGTTGGAACAGAGGAATAGAGCATTCTAGGTTCCAGGTAGAGGCAACCGCCTGCACAAAGGCTGGGAGAACTGAGGAGAGTCCAGTGTGGCTGGGCAGTGGTGAGGGGCAGCTGAGCTTTCAGGGCTCAGCTGGATTCAAGTTTTCCCCAGCTGCAGAAGGAGGGAGGTGGTCAGAGATGTTTCCCTGTGGCAGCCAACCCCAGTCCACGAGCGAAGATGTGCTCATGCATCCTTTTGAAATTCCGCCCCAGTCCCCCTGTCTGGGCTGGTGGCAACCACACTGATATACAGACACTGGGAGGTAAAACTCATGCCTTATTTACTAGCCAATTCCTTTTCTGCACTCCAAATTCAACCCAAAAGCCACTCAATTTCCACCGAGCTGTCAATATAAAATACCGCGCTGCCTGCTCACCTCACCTTTCCCGGTATTACAGGATCCTCACTTACTTGTAATGAAACACTATGAATAAATCAATGTATGTTAATACAGCATGTCTTCAATTTTTTATGAAGAGCTTCACCAAATCTAATTCCCACTGCTTTGTCAGAAACAGTCTTTGAAAAATTTAACTTGCAAGTTTTACGAAGTTAGTGGGGGATCGGGCTGGGGAGGGAAAGAAGGAAGGTGAGAAAAATGGAATGGGATGGAGCTGTGGCTGTAAAATGCATAATGCAATGTGATCTTGGTTTAGAGGTGGAGAAAGAGGAAGATGTGTTAGGATAGCAAACGTAACATGAAGAGTTAGCGGGGGAAGGGGTGTGGAGCCAGGCATCAGCTCCAGGCTCCAAGGACTGGCTTCTGGCTGCATTAAAAAGCTTGGGGCCACCGTGGTCTCTTCTGGTGGCTGTCAATGGGACCCCCAGCCAAAAGCCAGAGTGAGCACTTTATAGTGAGAATTGAATCATGCCACCCCTTAGAATCAAAAGGGCAATGGCTTCCCATAGCTCTTGGGATTAAGACACATTCGTATCCTGTGGTCTTCATCAGCTCGCAGCTCACTGCATGAGCTGACCTCTCCTGCCCTCCCTCTTGCTTTCTAGGCATTATTTCAGTGTCTAAAAAGAGCCGTGCTCCCTTTTGCCACAGGGCCTTTGCATCAGCTATTGTCAGCTCAGAACTTTTCTTTCTTTCTCATGCCTTCCCTTCACCTCCTCATCCTTGAATCTCATTTAAAATGACACTTTCCACGAGCACCTTCTCTAACTCCCATGTCCTCCTATTTTATGTTCCCAGAATCACATCTATCTCCTTTGAACCACCAATTTGACATTTAACCATGCAACTATTTCACTAATGAGTCCCTTTTCTACAATCCCAGGGATCAAAAAGGTAAAGCCTCAAAGCCAAATTTGGCCCATCACCTGTTTTTGTAAATCACACTTTATTGGAACACAGCCACACCATTCATTTATATATTGTCTGTGGCTGCTGACATACCACAATGGCAGAATTAAGTAGTTGCGACAGACACCCTATGGCTCACGCAGCTTAAAATGTTTACTCTCTGGCCCTTTATAGAAAAAGTTTGCTGATCCTTGCACTAGATTTTAAGCTCTAGAAGGGCAAGAATCTTATCTGGTTTTTGTTCAACATTTCTTCCCCTTGCATGTATAAATGAATGATCAAACTAGCTGTGTGGCTTGAGCAATTTGCTTAACCTCTCTGAACGTTGGGTTCTTCAAGGGCTAAATAGTAATTTTAATGTTAGTTTCTGTTTTGATTTATGTTGCAGAGTGATCCCCAGCTCCTTTACTTCTGGAAGGTAGCCCCTTTGCTCAGGAGTAAGGCTCCAGGGAGTCCATGGGTGACTTTAGGCTTTGCATCAAGGCTCCAGCTACAACGGACCAAGGGACACCTTGGGAAGAACAGGCAGTCCTTCCACCCTGGGCTGAAGAGTAGAGGACAATAACTTCCCTTAAAGAGCCCCATCAGGAAGGACTTGTTTGTTTCTTGAACATGCTTAGATTGAGCCATGCTGTGCTCCAGACACTGGGCCAGGTATAAGGTAAGACCCAGTGGTTCCTTTTCAGATAGAGCAGCTGACAAGGTTCTGGTCCCGAAGATGAGATGATGCATGGGAGTCAAGTAGATGATGCATGAGATCAAGTAGGGATGAGGGACATAGCTTGACTCACAACCAGGTGGTCAGAGATGCCTTCACAACAAAAAAAACCATTCTGGAGCACTCACTATGTGCCAGGCACTGTGAGGGGGACCTCACATAAAAATCATCTCATTTAATCCTCAAAAAATGGTATGGGTTCTTTACGGTTATTCCCATTTCTCAGCTGAGGAAACTAAGGCCGAGAGAAGTCACACAAGTCAAAGACCAGGTGAGGGCAGCTATACGTGCAATCCGGCAGAGTGCTGGAAGGACAGATGGGACCCACAGCTCCTGAAGTGTCCTCTGCTGCCTCAACATCACCAGAGTCTCATCTCTTGGCTGGTGCATGGGTGTGGGCACCATG
This sequence comes from Equus przewalskii, assembly GCF_037783145.1. Taxonomy (NCBI): domain Eukaryota; kingdom Metazoa; phylum Chordata; class Mammalia; order Perissodactyla; family Equidae; genus Equus; species Equus przewalskii. The sequence continues at coordinate 31,880,102 of NC_091851.1, forward strand.
ATGTGGCAAGAACTTAGATAAGTCTATTTGAATACACAGAGATGCCCTGGAAGGACCAGGGGGCTGTTCAAAGAGCTCGCTCCCAGACAGATGACCCCAAATTGAGGAAACACATAACAGCATCAGCTGTCAGTCATGATAATATAAACTGGGTCAAGATCTGCCCACCCACAGCTTGATGCTCCAGAAGCATCCGCATCTTCTATAGCTTAGCAGCTACTATACCCATGGTGTCTTCATTCTAAATCCTTTGCAAGGGGGAGCCAGCACTCTGAGTGACACATCCCATCTCCTCCTGACTCTCTCCACATGGTTTCCAGCCCATACTCTGGGGGTCTCATCGTAGTAGAGTCTTAACAAGTCTCTAGGTAAAATAGACCGACACGGTCAATTCAATGAATACAGGGTTAAATTCATTTGTTTTCATTTAACTTAAAACAACTGGTTAAAAGATTTTCTCCTTTATTTTTTACCCACTGTAGAAGAGTTTCCAGGCATGATCTTTGCCATCATGGTGACCTCAGAGGCAAACGTACAAAAAGAGACCAGTTTCAGGTAATCTCTTCTTGGTAGAAGTGTACTGTTGACTCTTTGGTTTCCTGACAATTTAAAAATAAAATGGGAATGCACAGATGGCTGCAATGCACATGCCAGTGACTTTTTGGCCATGGGGCCCTTGTTTTCCCTAGAGAGCCGAGGACTATGGTAACAGCAGAAAAATGATTATGATCAACACACACACTGCTACTCCTGGTGTTTCTAACACTGCTGAGCCAGCGAGAGTGCAAGGACTTGCCGCTTTTGTGCACAGACAGCTATGGCTTTTGCTTCTATTGAGATGAAATGATTCTCTCAATCAACAAATGCTCACTAAGAACCCACTCATGCTGGACTCTGTTCTGGGCTCTGGAGAAACCTCAGTGAAGAAGACCCAGTTCCTGACTTTGGGGACCAACAGAGGCACTGATGGACACTGCAGGGAACCAAGTCCTTCAAGAACACAGTTTGGGGAGTAATGGTTCTCCCAGAGTGAGGAAAGCCTCCTTGAGAAGCTTCCAGGGTGTTGGGCTGGACCGATGGTCCTCAGGCCAGGCTCCAGAGCATAGAACACCCTGCGGACCTTTTAAAAAGTACCATTGCCCTTACCCCACCTCAGACTAACTGAATCAAATGCTCTGGATGCAAAGGCCTGGGTGTCGGTACATTTTTAAAGTTCCCCAGAAGATTCGATTGGGCAGCCAGGGCTGAGATGCTGGAGCTGGGCCCTAAAGGGTGAAGAGTATGATTAAGCAGAAGAACTGTGAAATCACATGCCAAGGAAAGGTGTCCTAAAATGGTGTGCTAGAAAGAATCGGAAACTTACCATTGGAACACCACAATGATAATGGCTGTAGGCAAGATTTATTGATGAATGCTAAAGTTGGTCGGTGAAACCAAGGAGAAACAGCATATTTGCATAGCTTTTTCTCCTCCAAAGTTTCCTAGCTATTGTGGTTTCACCTTAAGACCACAAATTCTGTGACACTCCTCCTCCCCAGGAGGTAGAGCCTACTTCTTCCCTCCTTGAGTGTGGGCTGGACCGAGTGACTCACTTTAAATGAACCCAGTATGGAAAGGGGAAAAGACAGCTTTAAAGTGAAGAGACCTGGTGTGATCAAGGTCAACAGTGCCAATGATGAGTCAAGTTGAGATCAAGAGCCCCCTGGTATGATGTAATGAGAAGGGTACATACCTTTTCCCCCAGAATCTCAGTCCATTAATGAGAAAACATTAATGAGAAAACAAACCCAGACTGAGTACTGGGCAGCACTCTTAAAACATATCAAGGTCAGAAAGAGAAGAAAAGACTGAGATGCTGTAACAGTCTTTTAGGATGAGAATAAGGAGACATGACACCCAACTGCTACAGGGGAACCTAGAGAGAGAAAAGGCCACCTGCAGAAAAACTTAGAAAACCCGAAAAAAAAGTCTGGAGTTCAGTCAACAGTAAAGCACAGATGTGAATCTTCAGTTTTCATAAATATGTCACGGCCATGTAAGATGTTAACATTTGGGGAAGTTGTGTGAAGGGTATAGAACTCTCTGTACTATTTTTGCAACTTTTCTGTCAATTTAGAATTATTTCAAACTAAAATGTTAAAGCAACAACAACAAAAAGGGCATGCTGGGTTCTGGCACCTGTGAGGTCTATGGCTGCAGAATAGAATCCACAACAAATATGCGTTGAGTTCTTGACTTGGCCGTGTGCTAAGCACTGAGGAGACTTCAGAAACTTATGGTCCAGTCAGGGAAACAGGTGCGACCACAGGAACGGGTGGTAAACACACATTAAGATTACTGCTCTGAAGGAAGGGAAAGTGGATCTTGGGAGCATGTGACAGAGAAGGCTTCTGGGCCCAGGCAATCTTCCCCATCGAGTGTGAGGTGTTAACCCAGTGCAGGAGGTGGGAGGGATAGCTAGGAGACAGAGGAGAGTGAAGGAAGTGGAGACCGGAGAGATGCTCTTGGGCAGCACAACTACTGGCCTATGTAGTATTTTTGTGCGAATTCAAAAAAGGCATCTCTCTAGGCAGATGCCGTCCCCCCTCAGTCCTAGGCCCCTGTACCTCAGTGAGCTGAGGGTGCCTTTGTGAGAAGAAAACGATGTCTTTCTTAATGCCTAGTCATATTCCTCTGGACAGATACAGCAGAGTGCTTAGTGGATTTCAGCCCCTTGGTGGCGTGCCTTGAGCAGTGCACAAACTATGCAGCCATCCATGACAGCCCTGCTTTGAGTTCAGGTCATGGAAGCCTTTAGGGGAATACTAGAGTGGTTAGATTTTATCTGCAGGGTCATATAGAGGCATTAAGGGGGAGGACAGGCTATTGAGAGAGATCAGAGTCATACCTGTATTTAAGAGCAGTGCTACCAAAATTGTAATCCATAGACAAGACAGCATCAGGACCACCTAGGGGTGTGTTAGAGATGTAGATTCCTGGGCCCATCCTAGACCTACTGATCAAAGTGTCTGGGGTTAGGGTCCAGGAATTTGTGTTTTAACAAGTTCTCTAGGTGATTCTCATGCATGCTAAAGCTGGAGAAGCACATTTCCTGGCAAGGGGCTAGAGGATTGAACTGACTGGAGGAACAGGGCCCCTTTGGAGGGTCTGGCTCTCATCCAGATGACAGGTGACAAAGAAGGCCTGGTCTACATGGGAAGCTAAGGGAATGAAGAGAAAGAAGTGAATTTGAGAGCTGTTGAGTCCTGGCTGGTGAAGGATGAGGCCCCCAGAAATGTAGGAATAAGACAGAGCCTACACATGGCACCAGGCCTGAAGGGGGATGAGTCTTTACAGGCTGGAAACTACTGAGGAAGATTTGTGAATGTCCACCAGCCTGCTCCTTCAGATGCTGCTGGCATTCAGGAATAAGAAGAGTCAGGAGGGAAGACCAAGATTTTAGCCTTGCAGAACCTGTGTCAAAACTCAGATCCACCACTAACACGAGCTGAGTGACGAGGATCTATTTTGTAACCTCACCAGTCAAAGCTCTACTAACAACCGGATGGAGCAGCAAGATCCTAGGCAGGACCCTCCAGGCTTCTCTGGTTCCCAAAGCCGAACTCTGGGGTCAGGGGCCCAAACTGTGGGTTTGGTTTGCTGGGCCAGGGCCTGCCTCCACTGCCTCTTTCCCCCACGCTGCCAGCACAGGGAACGATGCCCATAGTTGCCGGACATGACAGTCCCAGTGCCGCCCTACAGGCAGCTTGTTCTAGTCTTGTGTGGACTCCCAAGTCACGGATCAAAGAGGCATTGCGGAAGGGAGGTCAGCTTGTTGGCCCAACACAGCTTTTACTGATTTCCAATCAATACCCTGTTCTCTAACTTGAGCTGGTTTCCTGGTGGCTCTGGGATCAAACAGTAGGAAGAAGCAAGCTCAGAATCCAGCTGGTACAGGGTCATTAGGATTCACCATGCAGCAACCAAAACTGCAAGGTTGGCCAGTAGGTGATAATAACAAGAATGAACATTTATCGAGTGTCCAGCACGCATGCCCCACTCTCTTCCCTACATCACCATCCCGCCCTCGGTTCCCAGACAGACTTCAAGCGAGTGTGTTCCTGTCAATACATGCTCTGCCTGCCAGCCCCTCAGCCCCTCCAGTCCTTACCACTGGGCTGCTTCGCAGTCTCCTCCTCTCCTCTCCCACGTGGGAGGGATATTCTGACAGTGTCACTCTTTCCAACTGCTCTGAATTCCAAAGACGCAGTCTTACTCCCACAATGGGGTCATCATCAACTCTGCCGGCTCTAAGCTCCTTCTTCCTAAACTGTCATAATGCAGCTTAGTAGTACGAAGCTTAAACCTCCTTTCAGCTTTTAATCTCATGCTAGGGTGTCCTGGGTGCTATGAGTTTGTTATTTTCACAGAAACCTTCTTGCTTTATGAGTCTGTCTGGTGATATTCCCAATTGCTTTTAGTCTGCATTGCAATATTTCTCGGGTTTCTGAATGTAAGCGGCTTGCCGTCCAACTTCACACTCAGCTGGTTTCTGTTCTGCTGAGTGTAACCTGGTTAACTTGCTGAGTTGTGTGACCAATTCCTCTCCTGTTGGCTTTGGGCATGGAGAGACGAGAGAGAAGTTGAGTAATCCCTGGACCCTGCTCCCCGGAACCTTGCAGCCCCAGCAATGGCCTTTCTGGCAGAGACAGCCTGGGAAATCCTTCAATGAGGGCACGGCCTGGATGCTATTTATTCACTGCTATAACTGCCAGCACCCAGCTTGGCACAGAGTAGGAGTCAATGAGGTTTACTGAATAAATGAGGATTAAGAATGGAAATGTAACAAACTCAGAATGCGGTACAGCTGGGTTTGAAATGAAGTCATTCTGATGGCAAAGTCCAGCATTTTCCACCCTGCCCTGCCACCTTGCCCTTGGCCTTCTGTGCATGGCCACATGTAACCAGTTGCCAGGGGGAGGACTGGTGGGGGATGCCTGCAAATGTCACACCACCAGGCTCTGTAGTGGGTGTGCCTGGGCCTGCTACCCCTAGGAAGGACTTGGCAAGCATCCTTGGCAGCTGAGTCCAGGCCTGTCTGATACATAGTTGGTGCTCAATTAAATAATGTATTTAATAATGAATGAGGCCCAAGTTGGGGAAGTTCTTGTCCCCTTGGGGCTGTTTCCAAACCTGTATCAGTAGAAAGATCCTTCAGTGCTTTTCCATTTTTGGTGGTTTTTAAAAATGGCCACTAATCCTTTGATACTCCTCCCACCAAGAAGGAGCTCATGTCCCCCCTCTTGAGTCTAGGAGGATTGTGACTGCTTCAACCAATAGAATGTGGAGGAAATGATGCTGTGTGACTTCTGAGACTGGGTCATAAAAGGCAATGTAGCTTACTCGAGTCTACAACATCTAAGCTTCTGGGTAGGAAGTCAGGCCCCCCTGGAACCGCCATGCTGTGAGGAAGCACTGGGAGCATGAAGAGGCCATGTGTAGACACTCTTGTTGACAGCCCTAGCTGCATCCAGTCTTTGAGTCTTACCTGTCTGGGCACCAGATCAGTAAGTGAGAAAGCCTTCAGATGATTCCAGTCCTCAGCTGTCTTGTCACTCTTGGCCATTTGAGTCTTCTTAGCTAAGTCCCTAGACATCATGGGGCTGAAGCAAGCCATCCCTGCCAAGCCCTTTCAAATTCCTGACGGACAGAATCTGCGAGCAAAATCAAATTGTTGCTTTGTACTGCTAACTTTTGGGGTGGTTTGTTACATAGCAATAGTAAGCAGAACACCATTTGTCCATTAGACTGGAGAGTTTCTTGAGATCATGGGTAACATTTTATTCACCCTTGCATCCCAAAAAAGGAAGCAGAGCAGATGTTCAGTAAATGCATGCTACCTTCTTAACCAAGTGATCAAAGTCAACAACTCCAGTAATGAGAAATATGGACAGCAGGTGCCTCCCGATAAGACGTTCTGAGAAGGGCATATCACTCGTGTGGTATTTTTGCCAAAAATGCATAACCTAAATTAAAGGACAGTCTATAAAATAGACCAGAATAGACCAATACTCTTCAACATTGCTAAGATCATAAAAGACAAGGAAAGACTGAGGAGCTATTGCAGGTTAGGGGACACAAAGAAGTAATAACAACCAAGTGCAATGTGGGATCCTGAACTGAATTGGGAATTGAGAAAAGTACATTATTGGGAAAACAAGTAAAATTCAAATAAGGTCTATAGGTTATACTATTCATCACATGGTAGTTTATAACATTCATCACAGTTAATTTCCTGGTCTCCATCATTTTCCTATGGTCAGGTATGATGCTAACATTAGCGGAGGCTGGGTAACAGGTATATGGGAACTCTCTGTGCTAATTTTGCAATCTTTCTGTAAGTCGAAAATTATTTTTATATTAAATATTTTTTAACAGGAAACAAACAAAAAAATGTGTACTAAGTCACATTGATTGGCCAGTCTGGAATCAGGGAACCACAGGTCAGAAGCCAAAGGCTCAACCCTCCGCTCCCCATCTCTTTGTAGGAATTCATTACAATAATAAAAATATGGGTTAATATTTACCACCACTCAGTGTTTGCTGGGAGCCGTGCCAAGCCCTCTCCATGCATCACTCAATCATCACAAGTTTATGAGGCTAGAACCATCATTATACCCACTTTACAGATAAGGAAACTGAGGCTTAGGGAGAAGTAACTTTCCAGGGTTCTCACAGATAGTAAGATACAGAGCCAGGCTTGGAACCCAGCCAAAGGAATCTAGCATCCACCTGCTTTTCTCAGTGCCCTGCTGTCATCAAGAAGAATGGCCAGTCTTGTTTCCAGGGCCTGGGAGACCAGACACTGCTGTGGGAAGGTGTCTTTTGAAGGACTAGCTGGAGTGAGAGGAGCCGCCTAGAGTTTGGAGGGATGGATAGAGCTCCTGGTTAGAGACTTGGGGATATGGAAGCCAAAGTTAAGGAGAATTGAGGTGGAAGTACATTTGGAAAGCGGAGGGAGACTAAGGGCCCTGCCCTAGACTGGACTTCCCATCACACATTCTGGGTCAGCAGGGGGCTGAAGGCTGAAGTTTCACTTTATTGCGTTTTTCTTTCATTCAGCATTTTTTCTCATGAAATTAAAATAGAATTGATTTTCTCCCCTCCCAAATTAGGCACCAGGAAAGGAATAAAAAGATGGGCATATTGGAGATCTGAGCATCAATTCAATCCAGCAGAACACATTTGTATGATGTTGTATTAGCCTCTATTATTATGGGAAGGTTTTGTGAAAGTCTATTTTTTGGTTATATCTCCTCCTTCCTACAAGAGATGAAAGCTTTTGTTTTTTTCTCTTCTTGGTTAAAACGGTCATTTATTCTAACACTCTCTTCTGCTGGTCTCAGGTTAGAAGCTCTCCCTTTTTCTAATCTTGCCCATGTGGTATTTCCCCCAAAGCAAACACACAGCAGGTGACATCGCTATTTGGGGAACTGTCATTTCTGGTGAAACAGGCCATCAGGGAACTGACATCCTCCTATCCGCAGTGACCCAGGCCCTCGGCTGGGACCAGAATGGAACCTCACAGCTGAAGGGACCTTCTACATTTATACTCATTACAAGAGCACTCAGGAGAAACCGAGGCTCAGAGAGGTCAAGAGGCACGCCTAGGATCTCACAGTAAGCAGATATTCTCCGAGAAGATAGCTGTGAGATAACAAAACAACCTGGGAGGGAGTCAGAAAACTCGCGTACAAATCCTGATGCCTCCTCTTAATAGGCGGTAGTAGTCTGGCACAGCACTGTCCACTAGAAACAGAATGAGAGCCACATTTGTAATTTTATACTTGCTAGGAGCTAGACTAAAAGAATTTAAAAGAAACAGGTGAAATTAATTTTAATAATATATTTTATTTAACCCAAGATATCCGCAACGTTATTATTTTAACACACAGTCAACACAAAATTATTAATGAGACATTTTACATTCTGTATCTCCTACCAAGTGTTTGACAACCGGTGTGAATTTTACTTCCTACACATCTTGATTCAAACTAGCCACATTTCAAGTGCTCAAAGTCACGTGTAACTAGTGGCTAGAGAGTGCTGGTCTAGACCAAGATTTCTCAACCTTTTTTTTTTCATTATCACCTCCTAAGAAACCTATTTAGACTTTTTTTTCTTAATTTCCATGCAATTTTAATTCTATGGGTATGTTGTACAGCTGTATACGGACTCTACACATAGCTGTTCATGTACTTTGTGCATATGATGCATTTACATAAGAAGAGGAGGATGTTTTCATCCTCCCTAAGAACAAATGTCACCTCTTGTGGGCGATAGCATCTGTATTGAGAATGTATGGCCTAGAACAAGCAGTGACAGCCCTGAGCTTTCGGTTCTCATCTGTAAAACAAGGAGCTGTGAGTGGACAGAACAGTTCTTGTGACAAAGCATCTAGTAGTGACAAGGGTGGCACTGATGTCAGTAACTGAGTTGAACTGGTGCTTCCCTCCCACATTTCTGGCAGTGCCCCGGAGTCAGGGCTTCCTCCTCAGCCTGCAGGCAGGCGTATGTGCTATTTGTCCACGTCCTCTCTCTTGCCTCAGGGGACTTCACCAAGCTGTCAGAGAGAGAGACCAGAGCTGCTGTCCTTCAGCCTGGCCACAGCTCAGCCGAGGGCAGCAGGACCTTGTGGACCACAGCTTCAATGCCTTCCCTCCCCTACAGGACACTAAATTGATGCTAAAGGGTTAAAGGGACACCCTTGAGGGGCAGCCCAGGTCTCCTGACACCCCGACGAGGCTTCTCTTTCCTCCCCTGGGTGCTCACTGACAGAAGGGTAGTGCCCAGGCTTATTATCTCTACAGAGACACATGCCGTATGTTCCAATCCCTCACCCTCACCCTCGCAGTCTACCCCAGAATTGACAGGTTGCTAACTGGGGTCTAAGTGTTTTCTCCCCTTTGTGAAAGCCCACGTCCTCTGTGGATGAAGATATGGATTTGATGCTCCAGCTCCTCAGAGATTCTGGCACCTTCTTCCCTTCCTATCCCAATCCTTCACAGTGGCCAATAGGATTCATCTCCCAAGGAACTCTAACTTGTCATCACCAACTCTGCCATCTTCTATACAATGCTTCCTTCTGTCCCATCTGAGTGAGACATGCCCCTAGAGGCAATGCCACGGGTCATCAGGGAATCATCCAGAACACCTCTGGAGAGAGGAACCTCAGTCCCTCTTATTCACTCTGTGATTCTGCCTGTGGGTACTGCTGCCAGACATGGGTAGAGGAGTCAGACAAGGCTGGCTTCCACTCTCAGCTCTTCCTGCAATTCCATTGACTCAACATGGCACATGTGAGCAGGGCTGATTGCAAAGGCAATGACTTGGTGTCCTAAGCTGGGGATGGCAGAGTGACACCCATGCAGTGAACAGTCTGATCGCCTGATCTTCCAGGGCCATACCTCATTAGACTCTGACCGTAGGGAGAAGCCAAGCTGCAAACTGGAAAGGAAATTGGCTTTGGGACTTTTCTTTCTTTCTTTCTTTTTTTTTTTTTTGCCTCATAGGAAAACATACTTCTTGGATTCTTATGTTTTTTTAATAGACATAACCCCTCCTCTCTCTTTCACATGGAAGGGGCTTCAGACTAGAAAGAAATTGTTTTGAATCCTAGCAGTAAAGACTTGAAGGGAACAAAAGGATGAACTTTGAATTCTGAAAGATGTAACAATGTGGACATGATCTTGGGTGCCCGGGGCTGGTTTTCGGCCATGACGCTTAGCAGCTGAGTGACTTTCGACAAGACTCAGTTTCATCATCAACAGAAAAGGCTTGTTGTCAAGTTGAAATGTGTCCATGTGTATAAGAACCCTTGGAAATGCCCAGACCTCCGTAGGATATCAAGTAGGTCAGGCAGGCCTAAACTTACAACACTAGAGAAGGTCTTTGACAGTATTTTGGGTAAACCATAGACTCATTCAACTTGAGTCAACAATTATTTATTGAGTAGTAATACAAATTACCCATTTTTTTTGGCACTTGAGATATGTCAGTGAGCAAACCAATAAAAATCTCTGCCTTCCTGGAGTTTACCTTCTAGTTTCCAAGCCTGTGAAAGGAGGGGAGAAAATTATAAAAAACATAATATGTCAGTTATTTAGTATGTTAGCAATGAACACAAGCCATAGAAAAGAAAGAAGAAGAAAACAACAGAGTAAGGGGCACAAGAGTGCTGTAGTATTGACCGGGTTGGGCAGGCCTCATTGAGAAAGTGAGACTTGAGCAAGGAATTTATGGGGGTGACAGAGTTAGCTAAGTGGGTAACTAGGAGAAGAGCTTCCCAAGCAGAGAGAACAGGACCCTTATTGGGATCAGGCCTGGATGAACTGAGGAACAGCAAGGAGGCCAGCATGGCTGGAGGCCAGTGAGCAAAGGGGGGAAGAGTGGGAGATGGGGTGAGAGGGTTGAACGGGGTCATGTAGACCCCTGTGAGTCCTTGTAAGACTTAAGTTTCTGGTCTGGGTGGAATGTGGGCCACTGCAAGTCATGAGCAGCATCAGACTGAGAATCCCTGAGACAGACCAGATGGTGAGGACTGGCTGGAAGGAAGGGCTGAACCCTTTGTCCTTAAAGGTGATCAATGACTACTGCAACTCAGGCCAGAGATGCAGGGGCCCATGACCTCCTGGGACTATTATGCCAAGGCTCTGGGCTCTGGGCACCTGGGAGGACAGGTTGGCACCTGGGAGGACAGGTTGGCACCTGGGGTCCACCTCCATGCCCTCTGAGTCCACAGGGTGCTGCAGACCCCAGCCTTTGGACTCAACCTCCTTGTCAGTTGTCCAGCTTAACAACCCCCCTATCAGGCTTTGTTTGAGGGCTCCTGCTGGACAAGTCAGGGGCAAACAAGGGACATGGACCAGGCAGTGGGCAGGAAAAATGAACACAAATCTAGGATGTTGAGGCACTGTCTAGGAAGGTGACCACTGCCCACCCAGCAAGGCTGCCCCCAACCTGGACCTCAGGGGTGTGGGGCTGATTTGAAGACATCAAAAGCTATTATAAGCAGTGATCTCTGAAGGAGGTGACCCCAGAGCTTTGGCAGGTGCAGCCTTTAGTGTTAGCCTCCCATGAAGCCTGAGATCTTGAAATCCATTGCTCTTCAAGTAGAGGGATTAGAGCTGGGGGCCCAGCAGAGCTTCAGACACAAGGCATACTGCTGGTCTAATATTTAAAGTAACACAAACTCTTGATGAGGTTCTCTCCTGGAATTCCAGCCTCCCATCAAGAGGCAGAACTCACAAATCCTTCAAATGTGAAATAGGCAACTCAGAGACTCTCTCTTTAGCATGTATAAGGTATGCATCTAAAAGGCACTGGGTGTTTCACGTGGGAGGTGGAAAGAATCATTCCATTGATTCGGATGAAGGCTTCTTCATTGAAAAATATCAAAATTTGCATGAAAGATGTTTGCTAAAGTAAAAGCAATCGAAATACTCTTTGAAGCGCTCTGAATGTAAATATAGAAACACTCCCAGGGAGACCTGTTTGGACTGGCTTCTCGTCTTATCGCTCTATTACTGGGCTCATTGTTAGCCTCGGTTGGGGTGATGGAGTGGCTCAGTCACACTGCCTTGGGCTGCCTAACCTGTGTGGGGAGAGTTCTCCATCAGTTACTGGCTCTTTGAGCCTGGCTCTTTCTTTCAATGACAAACAATCCAGGGGCCCAGATTTTGCCTCCAAAGACAGAATTCAAGAACTGTGAGAGTGGTTCGAAAACAAATAGAGCCCACAGAGGAGGGGTGCACTACCTGTCTCCAAACCTGGGTGCTCCTGGAGAGTTTTAATGGTGGCCCATGCCCTCTCCATCCTGAATCTCTGTGTCGAAAGCTTCCTTGCCCATTCCCTGAACCACAGTTGCCATTTCTGAGTCAATGAGTCCATGGTGGCATGGACACATCTGCCAACTTGCCTTCAGTTGCTCAGAGGACAGAGACTGGGCTAAGTCAAAAGGGTGGGTTGGAGTCAAAGGCCCAGAGGTGGTGGGGGCCAGAGTTAGTCCCATTGAAGGCTGAAGACATACATTCTTTGAAGCAGGTGGCAGGGAAATCAACACCCACGCCAAGAATAAAGTCAGTGTGCAGAAAAGAGGATGGGGAAGACAGACTAAAGGAGGCAGGAAGCAAAGACAATGGAGAAGAGAAAGAAAGACAGAAATCTGGATATTTGACTTTCTGACTACATGCCCATGACACCAAATCGCTTTTCTTTTCTTTTTTTTTTTTAAGATTGGCACCTGGGCTAACAACTGTTGCCAATCTTTTTTTTTTTTTTTTTTTTCTGCTTTACCTCCCCAAACCCCTCCTGTACATAGTTGTATATCTTAGTTGCAGGTTCTTCTAGTTGTGGGATGTGGGACGCTGCCTCAACGTGGCCTGACGAGCGGTGCCATGTCTGCGCCCAGGATCCTAATCCTGGGCCGCCGCAGCGAAGCGCGCAAACTTAACCACTCGGCCATGGAGCCGGACCCCCAAAATCGTTTTTCATCCACTACCTAGGATTGTCTGTAAAAACCACCTGAGCTATTTTGAGGGACTTTGGTTTCTTAAAAGGTATATTTCCCTGATCTCACCTACATAATCATTTCATTTGCATCTTCAATCCATTCCTTGCTCTTTCCTCAGCAAACAGCCAAAAGATACTGGCACCCCCAACTCAGTAGCTGCCTGTGTGTCCCCTCCTCTCTCTGTGTCCATGATCCATTCTTCTCCATCCCGAGTCCTGCACCCTGCCCGCTATGAACAATGGATTCACCCAAAGTGCGGACTCCAAACCACATTAATTCAAGTGGGCACCTGGTGCTCCCCAAGGCAGGACAGCTTGTCCAGGAAGCAGAATTGAATGCTGATTCCTTCATTTCACTGCCATGTAACTCCGCCTGGGGAACCAGCCCAGGAAGCAGCTGTGTGGGCTGATAAAGCCTTCTCTCCCTTGTCACAGTCCTCAGGCACCAGCTCCAGATAAGGGCCGGTGACAGAGGCCAGCGTCTGTGCCAGGTGTCAAGTCTTCCCCTTGAGCCACATGTACATACAGGCACACCACACTGCCCTGTCTGGCTGTGTCCATGGCAGAGGGGTGGGCACTCCCTCAGTAGACAGGCTGAGTTTTTCCTGCTGTACCCCAAAACAATACTAGCCCCTACTCACCCCTTCTCAAAACTAGGAGACAGTTTCCTGCAGTGGTTAAGATGGGCAGCTCTGCCATTTACTAGCTGTGAGAATTCAGACAAGTTCCTTAGCTTCTTCGCATCTTGATTTTCTCACCTGTTAAATGGAGACAATGAAGTCCCTATCTCATAAGTCTAAATGAGGAAATGATTGAGATAATACTTATAAAGCCCTTGAAACAGTGCCTTGGACATAGTAACACTCAATAAATGCATGTACCACTATTACCGTGAAAATGTTACAGTCTTTCAATGGTTTGCACTTAGGATAAAACAACTACATACACTGTGGCCCACAGATCCTGGAGGGTCTGGTCTCTGCTGTCGTTCCCATGCCATGTCAGTGACCACATGTCCCCTTGATCTTGCCCTCAGACCACACCAGCTTTCTCCCTACACCTGGTACTAACCCTGCGTCTCCCACCACAGGGCTTGTGGCCATGTTCTGCACAGCACACTCTTCCATCCTTCCTTTGTTTGCTTAATGTCTCTTCTTCCTTCAGTTCCTGACTCTATTGTTACTTCCTCAGGAGAGACTTCCCTGCCTAAGTTAAATGTGCCACGATTGGCTCTGAAAGAACCAGAACTATCATTTAGCACAACTCTAGGGAGCATCATTCACATTATATCCATGTGGATAGCGCCCGTAGAATTGTACAAAGTAGCAGCCTTGCGGGGCAGGGCGTTGGGCCTCAGTAGGGATGGGCTGATGGGGGTGGGGTGCGGGATCTGCACCATCTGACAGTGAAGGAATAAGAACATTAAAAAGACACCACCATTCGCTAACATTTTCTTTGTGACTCAGGGTCTAAGCCCTGATGCCTCAGTCTTATGTCACATGGCTTCTTCTACTCTTCCACTATAGTCTTAACAGCTACAGCCAAGGTACCACTTACAGAAAGAACACTAAGAAAAAGCAATTCACATGCTACCTCATATCCTCCCCTAAAGCAACCTTTGACGCAAAGCTTCACAGCCCATCTTACATGTGCAATTTCACATTCATTTGTTTGTCTCTCTGATTAATACTTGCCACTCCAATCAGACTCTAAGCAACAGGCAAGCAGGGATCATATCTGCTATGTTCACTGGAGTATTCCTAGTCTTTAGGGCACAGAATAGTCCTTCAATAAATATTTGTTGAATGAATGAATAAACCTAAGTTTCAGTGCCCAGGGCAGTCCTCCAGCCCCGAATTGCCAAGACCAGTGCCTGAAATTCCAGCCCAGTCCCTTGTTCAAGGGAAGGAGAGTTAGGAGCCTAAATCACACTGACTAGTAAGTTCCAGAATCAGTCCTTTCATCAAAGGAGCATTGACAGTTGTGCCCAGGTGAGCTGCTGGGTTTGACCCTTCTTACCCCTGCCCATGTGAACCAGGGACAAGACTGGCATCACCTTAGAAGGATCAGATGGGAGGCGGTCTGAGGCTGGGGCTCCAAGTAAGTTGGTCTAGAATGTGGCCAGGGCATTAGCATTGTTAGCTATCCTCTCCTCCCTCTGGGATTTTGACGCAGTTGGTCTTCAGGCTGATGGGAGAAGGGAGGATAGTTGAGAGACCCTGCACCAGGAGGCTCCAAAGGTCCCTTGCTTCTCTAAGAACCCAAATTGTAATAAAGGAATAGAGGGTCCAAACTTCAAGGAGGAGAAGACCCTTCAGAACCTCGGCTGTGCTCCCAAATGAAGAAGGACAATTAAAGACAGACCAGCAAGAGAGTTGGGCAGGAAATGGCAATTCTGGAATTTTGGTAAAAAGAAGACAGGTTCTGCTCAATTTTGATAAAAGGCTCTTAATTCAATTTACAGGACATTTAAATAGAGTATAAAAAAACACTGAGACTTATGTGGAAGCAGCTCAAGTATCCATTGATGGGTGAATGGATAAAGAAAATGTGGTACATACATACAATGGAACAGTATTCAGTCTTTAAAAGGAAGGGAGTTCCGACACCTGCTAAGGCATGAATGAACCTTGAGGACCTTATGCCCAGTGAAATAAGCCATCACGGGAAGACAAATACTATATGATTCCACTTAAATGAGGTACTTAGAGTAGTCAAATTCATAGAGACAGAAATGGGAACTATTATTTAATGGGTATGGGTATAGAATTTCAGTTTTATCAGATGAAAAGAGTTCTGGAGATGGATGGCAGTGACAGTTGCACAGAATTATGAATGCATTTAACCACTGAATTGTACATTTAAAAACGGTTAGGATGGTAAATTTTATGTTATGTGCATTTTACCAAAATAAAAAAAAAAATTTAAAAACAAAACATTGAGACTTCAGCCACATTCTGGTTAAAAAAAATAAATAAATAAAGACACAGATCGCACCCAAAGCAGGACATATAGATACGGAGGTCACTCACGTTTTTGAGCACCTACTGTGTGCCTGGTGCTATGCTAGGCTCCCCAGTATCCACTGTATGATTTAATTTGCAGAGGAACACTTTGAGATAAGTATTACTCTTTCAATTTACTGCTGACAAGACAGGCTCAGAGATGGTGAGTGACTTTTTCTAGGTCGCAGAGCTGGTGGCACACTGCCTGACTGGGCTCTGGCTCCTCAAAAAGCAGGTGACAACAGGCTTGTACATGTCACTGAGGGAAGCATTTGAGGACAGAATTACAGAACTATCAGGTCATAAATATTCATTTTTAATCCTTATTTTCAGGCAGGGGCTTAGAGTTTCTAAATATTTAGATTTTCATCTATAAACTGACAGGATCCTGCCATTGACAGGAACTCTCAGAGGAAACAGAATTCATTCCTTTTTGGTTGTCATGTCCCCAAATGTCCTTCCTGCTGTGTGGATGCTTCTAACAGCCTTGATGTTAATACTGGCCGGCGGCAGCAGCCTCCAACATTAAATGAACCCGTTGATGTCAATATTAATTTTTAGTTGCAATAATAGAAATTATGGACATATGTATAGAGCTTTGCCATTTGCAAAGTATAGACCTGACTTGACCCAGACCACAACGGAGGTGGTGGGCAGAACAGGTGTGACTCCATATTACAGAGTGTGGGGAGGAGAAGAAAGCCACGGACATGTCACAACCAGGAAGTGAGAGATCAGATCTCATGTGTACACTGTTTGATTCTAGGTCTAGTGCTCACCACACTGCACTGCCCTACCTTTCATGAAACCCATGATGGAAGGAACTGCAGGCCAAGGATGACAGCGAGGAGGCCACATGCAGCATGAGTCATGCAGGACCCGGGAGAATTCTGAGCTGAGGCCGGTGGGGTAACTTAGGGCTCATGGGAAGGAGCCAATGACCCTGTTTGGGGAGATGCTCTCCCCCAGGGCATGGGGTGGAGGAGGGCAACAGTCCAGGGAGCAAAATTGAAGGTTCTTGTAAGTCTGCACCCAAGAGCCAGCACTTCTTTAAGTTCTGTGTCCTGGGAATCTGAATTGCCTCACCTGGTCCCTCACATCTGAATAA
This sequence comes from Equus przewalskii, assembly GCF_037783145.1. Lineage (NCBI taxonomy): Eukaryota > Metazoa > Chordata > Mammalia > Perissodactyla > Equidae > Equus > Equus przewalskii. The sequence continues at coordinate 31,896,764 of NC_091851.1, forward strand.
GAACATGGTGACTCCAGGGAGGACTCAGCTTCTGTCCAGCCCCAGGGAAATCCTGCAGCTTCCCTCCGTACAGCCTCCCTGTACTGGCCCTGTGCCATCCATCTCACTCTCAGTACCAGTGTATTTTCCCTCATACACCTTACAGAGGTGGGGTCTGTGCACTCTGAGGTTTAAGGAGAAGTCTGTGTGTGGACTGTGGATAGGGAGAAACCTCATCCGTTTAAGTAGTCAAATGAAAAATAAATAAAATCATAAAGTAATTAGAAGTAAATAAAGCTGGCTTGTTTGATCTCTGGTCTGGACTTTTTAAACATGCAAATAAATGAAGGAAGTGTACCTTACAAAACAGACTGATAGAGTTTAAAAATCAGGTTTTAAAAATGTTAAAATCTACCATCAATGTTATTAAAAGGGAAACAATAAAATGAGAAATATATATGGCAGAGAAAGTTAATGTCTTTAATATAGAAAAAGTTCTTACAAATCAACAAAAAGGATAAACATGCAAATAGGAAAAAATGACAAATGACATGAATAGGAAATTCACAGAGATACATATCATCAATGGGGAGAGAAGAGAGTCAACCTCATTAGAAATCAAGCACATGCAAATTTAAATTAGCATCTAGGTTTGCTATTCTAAGTAGTAAAGAGAATTTAAAATGATAATACAGAGCTTTGCTAGCGTTGAGAGTAAATGGGCAGCTTCATGCATTGCTGGTTTGGGGGCTGATCTCACGGCTGGAAGTTTACAAGAAGTTAATAACATCAGAGCCTGACGCAGAAAGCAGAACTGTAACAAAACAAAATCAAAACCAAAACTGCAGATCAGCACGTCAATTTCTAAAGAATTATATACTACTACTAAGAAGAATCTATTCCAGAAATTCAAAGATGATTACAGTTAAGATTCTTCTAATGTAATTAATCTTATCCATCAAAGTTCATCCCAAAAGATTTCCAAATGTATTTGCCAAAATTCAACATAAATTTATGAAGAAAAACAATGTTTTTGTAATCCAGAAAAAAAAGAAGCCTTTCTTAATGAGAGAGAAAAATCATGTATTATATCCACAATCATTTATGAGTACCTGCCATATGCCTGGGTACACAACGGGAGCGAGACAAAGTCCTTGCCCACATGGAGGTTACATTCAATGGGTGGAGACAAGTGGTAACGAAATAAACAGATAAACAACAAAAAAAAGGAGTGATCGGTGCTATAGAGAAACTCAGGATGAGGGCTCAGAGAGTGACTAACAGTCAACTTCATATTTAGTGGTGAAAGAGACAGGACAGACTTATCAAAGTCAGACACAAAGAAAGAGGTGCCTGCTCAGGCCACTATTCAACAATGCCATCAAAACGCAAGCACTTGGAATTAAATAAACAAACAAACAAAAGCAGCAACAAATAAAGCAGCATGCCAGGGTGTAAAGATTGCAAAAACTCTTTAGAGAAAAAGTGTGAAAACTGTACAAATTAAAATAGTTCCAGAACCCAAAGACTGGATTTTGCCATCAGCAAACTATCACAATGGATGGGGAAAACTGCATCCCAATTACACTAGAAAACTGCGATGAACAGGGCAGAAAAGATATTAGATTGCCGGGTGGAAGATGGAAACGTTGCCACCCTGCAGGGGAGAAATAGCAATCCTAATTCCAAGAGCAGAAGGAGAGACATTTTTAAGTTGATGCAGTGCAAAACTGTCTCCGAAATGTCATCAGGAAAGAACCACCCTCACACTGCCTAACCCTCAGCACGCTCTTAAGAGCCTCAGATCAAGGAATTCTCTTTCCCCAGGGGAACCTCTCTGAAAAATGTATGCTCTCCAGGCCACAGCTGGTTGCACATTGTGACAGTGATCAATGGCTCCATTGTGTAGATTTGTTTTTGCTCCATTTTGTCCATCAGACAGTCCAGCTGCCTGTCTGGAATAGACACACCAGGGTGCTCCTGGCCACCAACATGGTGGTCTCTCTGGGAGAAGTTCAAACCTAACCCTAACATTCACCCCTGAGAACCCTCACCCTACCACTAGCCCCTTCTGAAGGGGAGGTTTTAGGAGGTATGATGGTTAGGAGCCCAGACTTTGGTGTTGGGCAGACATTGGCATTGCTTATGACATGAAACGGGAGTAAGAAGCTTCTGAGCAGATTGGGCCAAAGAATTCCAGACAGAAGGAACAGCCTGAGTGGTGAGTTGGGGTCAGATAGTGAAGGGCCTTGAAAGCCATGATAAGGGGGTTCAGGCTTTATGAGAGAAGCAGTGGGAAGCCATCTCAGGAATTAAACCAGAGAGTGACGTTATCGTATTTTCTGTTTTAAGGAAAGAAGACAGTGGTGATAGGTTGAATCCGTGTAAAGAGAAGATACACAGCAGGAGAGGGAGCAAGGCTGTCAGCTGCTTGTCTTGAGTTCATCTTGCAATTACCTCCTTCCTTTGATAACCTGGAGGAATGCCATTTTTACCACAGTGTTTCCTTCTCAGAGAAACCCTGAATTTCATTGTGCACGAGGCCATGAAGGGAGAGCTTCCAAGGGCACTCATGGTAAACAGTCCTCACCTGTGCTTGAACAGACTTCACCAGAAACACTCACAGGCAACAACAGTCAGGCACGGTGTGGAGTTGCATGCCAAGGAGTAAGAAGCCAAGGGAATCTGTCTGTGAGCCCAGGTGGGCTCCTGGCACACCTGGGCTCAGGGTGTGTGCTAAGGCCAGAAATCCTCAGGCAGGGTGCCCACCATCAATTCAAGTTTAGTATTCCTTCAAAAGGTTTATTCCTAGGGGAAGAGATGCCCAAGCTGTAGTCTCTATGGGCAGCTGCTGGTCTATTGTCCCTCATTGTACTCTCCAACACACAGCCCACCAAGTTATTTACAATGTTAACAAATCTTCTTCCGTAAGTTCGTGTACAAAGGCCCTACATCCAGATTCACCTCTGTCACCTGTCTGGCTGGCTCCACATGGCCCCCTTCAGAACCCCACCTCTCACAACATCTTTATCTTGACCCCCACAGAAAGGGCATTGCCGTACTAGCTTGTTGTTCACACTCATCGTTGTGAGCTCACGCTCCTGCTTCTGAACTCCTTGCCTGACCCAAGCTGGAACAGAGTCATCTGCTCTATTTCTCAAGGGGTTATAAGGATTAAACGTCACAATGGATTCGTGGGTGTTTTCAGTGCTTTGCAAGCTTGAACACGCAGCCAAACCAAACGCTGATTCAGAAGATCTGAGGTGGCGCCTGAAATTCCACATTTCTAACACATTTCCAGGTGATCCAGGGACCACCCTTGGCATAGAGACATTCTAAACACTAATAGGCTCCCAGCTGCCAGTTCTCTGTATGAATTCGAAAGTAACACTGGACTTGAAATAAATGACCCAGACCACTTGTCAGCCTCGTGATTATACATGAGATATTTCCTAGCTCTGAGCCTCAATTCCCCATCTGTAAATAATGCCTGCAGAGGGCATGGCAGAAGATTTAGGCCTAGAGCAATAAATATTGGGAGCTTTGGAGGAGCGAGAGGAAGACGTGCAGGAGGAGAAAGAGGAAGCCAGTAAGAAGTGGTAGCGGCAGTGCTATTATTTGCAGTAAGAACAATACAGGCAGAACCAGCGGTGATGCTGTTACAAATCCTGCAGCAGCATCTGTTGAGTAGCAGCAGTAAAAATAATATCATCATAGCTGATAGGGCAGAAGTAGTACGAGGGGTCCTGCTGATACTGTGAGCAGAAGAGGTGGGGGCAGACTAGAAGGAGTGGCAGATGTAGAATATCTCACTGCTTAAGGATCCTGACTCCGGAGCCAAACTGCCTGAACTCAACAGCAAGCCTTCCACTTGGGAAAGTTGTTTGATTTTTTTGTGCCTCAGTTTCTTTGTTTGTATAATGACGCCCATCTTGTAGGTGGTTGTGAAGATTAAATGAGTTAGTATATACAAAGGACAGGTTAGAGTGTAGGGGAAGGGGCCAGGCTCTTAGAGACAGGCTCTGAATTATTCTACAGCCAAAGAAGGCTGCTGAAATAGACTCTCCTTCACTAGGTCTGCAGTGCCCTGCTGCTCCATGAGAGCAGGAATTACATCTAGAGGAATTCCTTTCTCCTGCCTTGGCAGCCTGCCCCATGGAGACTCAGCGCAGTGGGATCTCAGCAGGATATCTGAGAAGCTGCAGGCTTAGCCAGTTAGCCCACTGCCCCTTGCCTTGGCTGAACAGAAGAGAAGCGAAGAAAAGTCATTATGCACATGAGGAGAAATCTTTAAGTATTAGCCAACGTCCTTTTATTCTTCTGGGGTTTCCCCTTTTTCTGTTCTCCCATGCAAAAAAAGGTAATCAACTCTGTACTTGTTGATTGTTTCAAGGGAATGGTGTGGCAGGGTAGAAATCACCTTATTTTATACAATTGTTAAGATTTTCCCTGTTTGGGAAGTTGGCGGAAGGCATAAGCCCTGTATCTTTATTTCCCCCAATATTCTGCTCATGGCAGGGAAATCTGCTTATGCAAAGAAGGAAATACTCTTGTTTACATTTTTCTGTAAAGAGTTGAGCACAGGAGAAACAAAGGTGGAGGACATTTTTTAGTAGAACTGACAACTGATGAAATAAAGTGTGTATTGCAAAGCTTCAGGTACCTAGGCAGCAGAGCATCAGGGAAAGAATGTAAGATCCATGAGGGGAGGGACTGTGGCTGTTCTGGTGCCTAGAACAGAGGGAGGCACAGAGTAGGCACCAGATAAAGAGCTACTGAATATATTAGGAGTCTTGGATTCTTTTCTCAGTCCTGATGCCAATTTACTGTATGACTCTGAGCAGATGACTCGCCTTTTCTTGGCTTCAGTTCCTTCATCTGGCATTGAAGATCCTTTCAAGCTCTGGCATTTTCTCTCCTGAAGTTCTATTTTACTTTTTCTTTGCAACCTGATATTCTCTTTTTCATGAATTGTTCACTGATTTTCTGTCTCCCCACTAGCCGGTATGCTACATGCGAGGATGCAACTTGCCATCTTGTTCAACTGTGTCTTTCCGACACTTAGCACAAAGTCTGTCATGTATCTATACTCAGCGAGTATCTGTTGAGTGAAGGAAGGAACGGATGAGCTCTGTTTCTTAAGATCACAGGAGGCATCACAGTACAGTGATTAAGATACGGGCTCTGGATTCAGACTGCCTACATTTGAATCTCAATCCCATCACTTTCTGGCTCTGCGACCTTCTGCAAATTGCTTAACTCCTTGAGGCTCAGTTTCCTCATTTGTATAATGAGGATACTAATGGTATTCACCTCATAGGATTGTGGAAAGATTAAATAAGATAACTCATGCAAAACTCTTAGAATAGTCCTAATATGTAATAAGCACTCACTCCTCACCAGTCATTTTAGTAGGACTGTCATCACTTAATAATTATGTAGGTAATTTAGAGGAAAAAGAAATTCCTTGTCAGTTCCAGACATGAGTTGACAGATGCAACATTAAGTCCACTTGCTCTAGCAAGACTCCAAGGTGACCATTCCACTCTTTGTGCTTCTGCTGTGCCATCTACACCTCCGTTTTTTCACTTGGAATCTCGTATTTCATTTTTAACATGCCTCCCTTTGCCTCTGCCTCTAGACGCTAATCTCTTTAGTGTATCAGAACCCCCGGTCTCATGTCTACCATGCTCCCTCACTCTTCTTATTCTAGTAAAGTGCCTCTGGGCCTTGGCATATAGTGTCCCCTCTTTCTGTGATGGATTCTCACTTTTCTCCAATTGATTCATACCTGGTCATTGTTCAAGACCCAGATCAGGCCTTTATTACAGGCTGGTGAAACACATGACAGAGTTCTTTTCATTTCCCTGCAGCAATGTAAAAACCCCGTATATTTCATCAAGATAGAAAATGAAAACAACCAAAAACTCGTGGGAGTGCTTTGGTATAACTCAACAGACAATGACACCCCAATCACACCATCTTGTGGGGAGCCCTAGAACTAGCGAACACAAATTTGGCGCGCCCACGGACATGCTTCCCAGATCCTCTCGTTCTGCCATTCCTTGAGCCGCCTGAGCCTGCGTGGGGCACCTGGCGCTTGCTATCTCACTCCACCTCTTCTTTGTGTTCCTAAAGAGGAGTTAATATGCCAGGTACCTCCTTTCTCGGCCTTGGCCCTGGCTGTGTGATTGGGAAAATGAAACAGACTGGCCAAGGCTTGATGGCCCTAAATTGTAATTTCAAGGTAATTTGAACTCCCTTCCTCTTGGGGATGGATGGAAAAGTTAAAGTCTCCTCGAATCAGTGTGTGGAACTCAACAAAGAATTAAGGCACCCCTTTGCCTTGCTCCAAAGCCTGTGTGAGACCAGCAGGATAATCAATTTTGCAATTCTGTAAAGCTGATTGGAACATGATTACAAAGCCAGCCAGAGCATTCTGTCTGGGCTTTAAAAAGGCCTTTTGGAGAGGGACATAAGTGTACAATGTTTGGCTATCCACAGCACGCCCACCAAAGCCAATGATTCCCTTTACATCCTAGGATTTAATCCCTTGCTCCCCTGAGCTCCAGAGCCAGTCCTGCCCAAGGCCTGCAGGGTCGAGGTCCATGGTGGTTCCACTTAGGCAGACAGGTTTTGGGCTGAACTGCTACTGAGACTGATTAAGGAAAATCTTAGAATTCAGTGTTGCCTTCTGTTGGCCTCCCACCTCAGTTTCTCCATCCCACTCTCCAGCTCCCTGTGCCATCTGGATCCCCACTCTAAATCACTCTGCCACCTCCTCCAGGTGATAGAGTCCTGTCCTCTGAAATGACTGACTTCCTGGCGCAAGATGCAACAGGCACTGACCACTAGGCTACGAAGAGATCAGGTTTAACCCACACCCACCATGCTGCCTTGGAACCTGGGCCATCCCTCCTCGGACTCCTCACTTTCCTGAGCCTCAGATCTATCTGGGCTGGTTGTTCTCAGACAGTTCCTCTTCTCATAAGCCCCTGGACTGAGGGTCTGTGAAACTGAAAACAGATACCTGGGAACTGAATCAGATCATGAGTTTCCCTCCTGGGCACTGGACCCAAATAGGAAAGAGGAAGGTTGTACACCACAAGCTGCAGCAATGCCCCAGGAGAAGGTTGGCAAAGTGGGGAGAGAATGAGCCCACTTGGCCCTAGAGCTCTTGGTATAGCCTCACTCCCACTCACCACGCTCAGTCTTGAGTTTGTTTTCTGGTTCTCCCTGGACTCTGAGCTCCGTGAAAGCAGTATCTGTCTCTCACTCATTTTGATATTTGGATTATCACATTGGTTGGCTCATGGGAGGGGCCTTTGGGATTCATTGTAGGATAACACATCCACAATCCCTTTGAAGTTAGGCATGGCCAAATGACTTACTTTGGGCAATAAAATGTAAGCAAGAGTGACCTGTTATCTCCAGGCAGATGCTTTAAGAGCCAGAGCCCAATTCGCCATTTTCTCTTTTCCTTCTGGCATGATGACTGGCAGTGTTCAGCATGGCGACTGCTCCATCAGCCTGGGTCCCTGAGTGATTCTGCTTCCCTGTTGACTCACAGTGGACATGCAGTGCAGGTGGGAGATAACTTTTGGTGTTCTAACCTATAGTATGGATGAAAGAAACTTTGGATGTTTGATGTTTAAACTTTTGAGATGTGGGGTTTGTTTGTTATTGCAGTGTAACCTAGCCTAACCTAACCGATAGAGTGCTCAATAAATATTTCAGGAGAGTGAGAAGAAGGGAGGGGGTGGAGGAAAACAAGGAGGGAGGGAAGGAGGAAGGAAGGAAGAAGCAAAAAGGGAGGGAGGGAGAAGGAAGTAACTGACCACATTAGTCTTCAACTCTCTTTGGGGCTCAGTTTCCAACTTAGATAGCTGGAAACTAAGGTTAATCTACTGTGCTCTCTCCCATCTCCAACACTCTGAGAACCTGAGAGTACTCAGACACAAAATCCATGCAAAATTCTATTTTCTTAAATCTAATGTGTAGCATAGCAATATTTATAGAGAAAGGTGGCAGAGAAATGAGGCAGGAAACAAAGCAATTGTAACTTTTTTGGTACTATATCCAAGACATAAAGATTTCATTAGACTTCCTAATAGATTGCTAATGAAAAATAAGACCTTTTCCTATTTTACCTACTTTCTGAACATTAGAATCAACTTGGCTTTCCAAGCTCTGCACCCCATTTACATTAATTAGAAAGTTCCATATTAAGGAAAGCTGTTAATGGGCTGCTATTGCAGATGATTTTAGTGGCGAGCTGCATTGTTCTGTTTAATAGCACATAAAATGGCATATAGAGGAGACTTTGATACAATTGAAATTTTCATGGACTCTGGGCCTGAGCTGGCCTTTGCTGGGGGGCTGGGGTTCAGGGAGATTTTCTGACTAGGAGAAATGCCTCCTCTGTTTCCTTGGACTAGAGCTTGTTCTAAAGCATCTATATGTTTCTGACTCCAGAAATCCACACTGCCTCCTGCCTGGGTACACCACTAGCAGACTACTTCTGGATCCTTGTACATTTGGCAATATCTCTCATGGGTCTTCGTGGACATGATGGAGTAATCTTGGAACTGGGATATAAGAAACAGATTTCAGAAGGACAGATTGCCTGGGCCAGGTGGAGCATGTCATGGAGGGCGGTGCCAGGTATGTCCTGGAAAAGAAGAGAGGCAGGATTTGAATATGTTAGGGCAAAGGAGAGAGGACAAAATGCTTGGATAAACTGATGCTTCTAGAGCTTAGAAAGAGGTTGCAAATGAGGGCTAAGGCAGAACAAAAGAATGCCTACACATAATAGAATCAATTATACAGAAAAAGAGCAGGTAGGGTAAAGGGACAATTGGGGTATGATGATGGGTATAAGAGGAGCCGAGGGTGCTGGCATGGCACCCAGATGAAATCCTAAAGGAGAATAACTGTTACTCCAGTTGTCTTGTCCCCATTCATGCATGCTGTGCACAAACGGTCTCACCCACAGATGTTCCTGTAGGTTTTCCTTGGTCCAGGTTTCCAGCTGCATATTGCTCATGGGATCCCCACCTCTCCCTTTAGTACGAGAACAAACTGATTCCGGTGGCGGAATGGTGTGAAGTTTAGGAGTCTGAGCACTGGAGTCATGTCTGGGTTCAAATCCCAACTCTCCTGCTAAATAGCAGCCCTGTATTTTGGGCCAAGTCAGCTAAGCTCTCTGAACCTCAGTTTCCTCAACTGAAAAATGTATGTGCTTGCAGGGTAGCTGGAAGGCATAGGCAAGGTGAAGAGTTAAATGCAATTCCTGGTATTTAAAATGTGCTCCATACATGTGAGTGATTGTAAGTATAATTAAATAAATTTGGGTGGTTTAAAATACTAGCAATTTGGACAGAGCACAGGACATCTGAAACTGGAGCCATTCTGAAAACCAAGGAGCCCAATGGAGAAATGGAATATGGGGTCTCCAATCTGAATGACCCTTGAATGATGCATTCAATGGTGACTTTAGAGGTTGGACATCTGGCTTCCTTGGTGCCTTGTCTCGTCAATATAATCTGTGACTTGGGTGAGTGTGAGCACCATGGGTCAATGCAGTTTTCTTTTTGCCAGGTGGGCAGAAGGATGCGCCTAAGCAGAGATGGATAAAAACCAACCCTTTTATTTGGATTGTCCTGGCTGATAACCTTGAAGCAATGCCTTGCTAGGGAGCTTCTGACGTATCTGGGAGGACAAGGGGATGGTTAAACAGTTGAGTTCAGGAACTATAGACAGAGTAATCAGTGTCAGGCCTTTGCTCTCGCAGTCTTTGGTGTGTGGTAAGAACTCAATAATGTTAGCTACTATTATTTCTATCATAGAAAAATATAGGAATAAATGCAAGCACATTTTATTTTATCCTCTTTTTACTACAATATCATGTTTAGGTTTGTCCTCCATGCTGTCAGATTCCATCAAGCATCTTGGATTTAGTTCTAGACATGGTGCTGGTGACCCATGACAGATCCTGATCACGAAGATGAGGTGGTGAAGGACCTGGATATCATGTCACACTAGGAATAATGAGAAGAATTTTCCAAGAAGAGAATATTTTGTTGCTTCATGACGTTGGTTGCATTCTAGTAATCACATGGCAGCCATGTTGAGGGATTATACATATTCTTTCTACGTAGGATCAGTGGGTGGAGGGGTAGAGAGGTAGATATGACAATAAAGATGGAAGATTTATGCTGAGTTTGACATGGGGCACATGGTCAGAATCAGTCTCTGCCTTGCAATGTTGTGAGTTCCTATCACTGTGGGGATTCAGGATAAACGTGGATTCATTCATCAAATGTTTATGGAACATGGACCAGTACAGGGTCAGTGATAATAGCTGAGAACACAAAGATTAATAAGATGTGGTTCTTGCCTTCTAGTAATTCACTGTCCAGTGGAGAAGACAGACCCATAAACAAATACTTAAGTCAATGAGGTATGACACCCATCAGAGTAGAAATGTGCACAAGGTTGTGTCAAAACAAAGAGGTGATGGAGTGGGGACGAGGCACGTGGGAAGTCATAAGATTCTCTGGTGGGGGAGTTAATCCTTGAGGATGAATCAGTAGGACTCTGATGGGTAGACAAGGGTGGGGGAGAGATGAATCTCCATCCAAGAAAACAACATCTAAAATAGCACAAGGCTATGAAACAGCATGTAGGACTCTGTCAGAAGTCTGGCATTGCTAGAGCACAGGATAAGAGGCAGGGCCTAAGAGAGATGGAGAGCTGAGCTAGAATCCCATTTTGGATCCTGAACGAATCCCATTTTGGAGCTTGTGGGCCTAATAAAAGTTAATAATTAGGGGGTAACATAATTGGAAAACCACTGCAAGAGTCCAGAAAGAGAAATTATGGTGGCCCAACTAAAACATGGAGGAAAAAAAGAGGAACTAGATGATCCTCTGAATGGAGAGGGTGAGGGAAGAGCCAAGGATAAGGTAGCTCCCAGATTTCTAGGGAACTGTCTCTTGGGGAGAGGAGTTGAACTGGATAATCTAAAGGAAAGAGGGACATTTCATTTATTGGACATATATTGAATGCTAGACATTTCTTCATAACAACTCTGCGAGGTAAAAATTATTATCTTCATTACATATGAGGAAATTGAAACTATCTTACATGCCCAAGATCAGAGAACTGAAGCCAAATTTGACCCAGAAGTATCTGCCTTCCAAAAGCCATGCGTTTCCAATAAGATCCTCTAAGTTCCTTTTTCACTCGAGATTTCAGGATTCAAAGCACATAAGCTAATTCTTGTCTGTTCAAAATTGAAAGAAGACAAGTCTTGGTGGAAATAATGTGACTTTACACCTAGCCTGGTTATATACTCTTTCCACATTAAACATATTCATATAGAGTATAAGCAGTACCTATAAATATCTTTCCAATAAAACTGAGGCCATGTATTTCTGAGTGATAATACCCTGCTTCGGGCAGTGATATAAACCAGCAGACTGAAGGCCAAACAACTTTAGTCAGCCCAGAGATTCAATAAGTTAAAATATGTTTTGGAAGAGAGCTTCAGGCCAGACCTGTTTTTTCCTTGGCAATTATACGGAGACACCTTATTCAGCACAAGCAGACTGGCTACAGAGTGTGGATTTCTGTTTAAAGGGACATCAACAAGTTATACAGGACAGAATCTGATCTGAATTTAAATTTGAGAATTAGAATTAGGTAACCAGGGTATTTTGGTTTGGTTTGGTTTTATTTTATTATTTGGAAATAACTGTCCACAAAAAAATCTCACTAACATACTCTTTCCTCCTCCTGAAATGCCCCTTCCCCCAATACCTTCCATTTGAAAGCTTCCTCTAGGGCAGTGGTTTTTAACTGACAACATTCAGAAATACATGGAGATATTTCTGGTTGTCATGGCTTAGGCAGGAGTGGACGACATCTAGTAAATAGAAGCCAGGGATGCTGCTAACATCCTACGATGCACAGGACAACCCTCACAACAAAGAATTATCCAGTCCAAAATGTCAATATTTCCAAGGTTGAGAAACCCTGCTATAGGGCCTTCCCTGATTTTCAAATTAAATTAGATCCCGTGATATATGTTTTCATAGCAACTTAAATTCCTATTTCATACTGCTCATCACATTTTGCAGTGATATATCAATTTGTGTAATTATTCGTCTAATAACTTTCTCCCCTACTCAACTGACAACTCTAGGAGGGTGGGGACAGCATTTGTTTTTCTCCTCATTGTATCCAGGCGGTGGCTACAGTGCCTCGCACATGGTAGGTGATCAATAGAGTTGATGAATGAACCAAAGCATAATGAAAGATGGAATGTAATTAATTGCTGGGTTGTGCCTCTGAGATTATCCACATCTCCACTACTTCCATTGGAAAAATTAATGAAAAATATAAATGGATTGATTAAATGATTACTTAATTAAAAGTATAAACCAGGAAGCATTTTTCACCCTGGTGCTGCAGATACAAATGGTACCAAAATTAATTAAAGTAAATGCCCTGCGGTAGCCAGCTTCCAAGTTGGCCCCCAGTGATCCCTAGCCCCTGCTAGTCACACTGTTGTGTAGTCCCCTGTCACCTCGAGGCTAGGTCACAAAATACGTTGTGATTTCGCCCTCACTTTCTTGCTTCACTCACTTGGGTGGAACCCACCTGCCATGTTGTGCAAAAAGGCCCATGTTATGAGAAACTGAGGCCTCCTGCTAACAGCTGTGTGAGTGCATTACCTTGGAAACAGATCTTCCAGCCCCAGTCAAGCCTTCAGATAATGCAACTCCAGCTCACGTATGGACTGCAACCTCATGAGACCTTGAGCCAGAACCACTCAGATCAGTGGCTCTCAGATTTCTGAACCTCGTAAGCTCTGTAAGATAACAGATCTTGCTGTTTCACATGGGGAAAAAAATTTAACCAAAGAATAGGGTCTGTCTCAAGTACTGACCAAGAGGTTGCCATGTAGGAGTAAGAAACTGTGTTAGGGAGTCAGGCCTAAGTTTGAAAACTTATTCAGATTTACTCCTGAATTATAATTGGCCCTCAGCAAATTAGTTAGCACTTTCCATTGCTTTTAAAGTAAGAATAATACCCACTTTTAAGGGTTACAATTAGAAATAAATTGACTAATATGTAATGGGGTGTCTTATGAGTAAATTAAGAGGTATTTGGCTTTTTTTGAGGGAAAATAGAAAGGGGTTACTATGAACTCTTTAAAATAAGAATTAAAAGCAATTGTCCTTTTAAAGTGTGAGTTCTGAGCTCCCTCAACCTAAGGAGGAATGAAGTTTCTATTTAATAGCCCCTAACTACACCTCACAGAGAGGGAGGAGATTTTTCTACTGCAGCAGGAAGAGGAGAGGGTGTGGCTTGACCCTAAACACAGTTGTAGAAGCTTAAAAGACTGCAGCAGGATTATTTGAGTTGCAAAGACACAGATATGATCCCCAAATGTTAGGATGGAGACATTTTGAGCACCAAGCTCAGCAGCCTCAGGAATTAGAGAGCTGGTCAATATCCCAATCGCCGAGCTTGGTGAGGTGGGAGTGGGCACCATCAGCAAAAGCCCCAGGGCACCTTGGACCTGGACAAGCCAGATCTGAGAGGCAGTCCAGAGGGACCAAAGACCTGATGCTCTTATTGGATCTTCCTGGAGTAAGCAGGTCAGCCTGTGGTTCTTTTAAGATCCTAAAGGATGGGCGGGGGGAACGCAATGATGAATGGACTTGGATGAGCTGCCAGCCACACTGGTAGAAGTTGAGGTGTTTCCTTTGATTCAGTAATGGTGAAGACGAAACCTGATACATCTTGCCCCTGGATTTCACTGAGCAAGTCATACATGTTGAAAACAGATAAATGCCCTGCCACACAATTACATGTCACTGGATTTCTTTTTCTCTAAGATGCTGAGCATAGGCAAGTTAATCGCTGATGATGCAGTATACACTCTCCCCAAAAGAAGAGCTTCTAATTGTCTGATATTCTGCATGTGTCAACAACAGATTGCCAAGGGCTCCACTGGGTTATTTCTCTTCTTGCCATGATGGGAGGTGGCCATAGTGGGGCCCACTGCCCTCACCACCACACCATGTCCTTCTCTGCCCACCTGCCCCATGCCCTCCCTAGCTTCCCAGTAGCTCTCAAGTGGTTCTATCCCACTCTTAGCCGCTTCTCCACTCTCATAGTTAATTTGTTCCCAACAGGCTTTACATGTTCCCTTATGTCTTGCTTCACATTTCAGCCAATCCCAATGGAGACAATCTTACTTAAACTCATTCAGTTCTAACACAGACAAACATTCCTTCCCCTCCCTTTTCTCAGACCTTGCATGAAATGTTCTAACTGTGAGCCAACTAAAGATGTGAGAAGTAAGAGGGCTGTTAGAATATATCAAGAAAAAGGAAAAAAAAATTCGATAAGAAAATAGAGGTTGACATTTTCTTCTGGTGGAAGGTGTTTACCTTACTAATCTTTCTTCTGATGCTTTTTCAAAAAAAATCCACACCATTTTATTTTTACCTTAACCCACATATTTACCTTTAGCAAAAAAGGACTGCCATTTTCTGGCGACCCACAGTTCACTTGGCTTGGCATAGGAAAAAGCAAGGGGCTACAGAGTCAGACAGAACTGGGTTTGGTTTCTAGAAAAGATTGCAGCATAATATCCCCAGAGGCTCAGGGCTTCACAGTATAATACTAGGAAAAAGCCTTGGAGGGGTAGCATCAATTTGCAAGAACTTTGAAGAACTTTCATGAGGCAGGATGCAGATGGAATAGGTTGAAAGGAACATGGAGGGCAAACAGCACAGTCAGTTCTAACACTTGTTTTGAAAATGCAGACTTGTATATTTGGGAATAATTTGAACATAACACAAGCGTTTGATTATGTGTACTTTTGTACAAGAGAAACACTAGGTGATGCAGAAAACTGCGCCCGCGTGAACCGAATCATGTAGGAACACCCCAAAATAACACGTGCCTCAAACATCTTCCTGCTCCCTCAGTCCACTGCATGTTATCAGCCACACCCGGTGTTCCAACCTTGCCTCTCATTTTAGGCAACCTTCTCTCCACCACTTCATAGTAACTTACAGGCGTCAACCTGACACCCTCTTCCACATGCAAACTTCAAGTCTTTTTCAAGGTAAAAGTACCACATATATGGTAGTATTTGTGTACTTCATAACTGTTTACCATGTGTAAAACTCTGCCACCATTTTTACTAGGATGTGATGATGTCTTTAAAATGATCAATTAAGCAATTCCAAGGCTTAGTATATCAAAGATTGTCTTTATATAATATAATACCTTTCCCATATTTTTAAGCCATTTTGAGTTGACTTTTCTGTTACTTGTAGCTGAAATTATCCTGATTATTCTCCTGTTTGTTTAGCAATACTATTTTCAAAACAGAGAATTGAAAATAAGAGCAAAGGTTGATTTGAAGTGGAATTCATTGAACCATTATTTGTGTTCATGAGCAACTAGAAAAACCATATGTCCAAAATTGGGAGATTGGCTAAATAGGTTAACCCTGTTTTATAGAATCATCTGAAATCATTCGAATTATGATATAAATGTATTGATAGTGGAAAATGCTCACAATGGTCTTGTCCCCTCTTCCTTCATTAAAGTCACTGTCGAAACGTTAACCCTAATAAAGTCCAATTTCCCACCTAGTCTGAGTCTGCTGAAGAACTGTGAGAAAAACCCTGAACCACGCTCATTGGTCTCATTATAACTCCTGTCCACTCATGTTAAGTGACCCCTTAGTACCTCCTGGCGATCCTCTGACATTTCCCTATTCTAGTCACTTTCTTAGATTCCCAAACCACTTTCTACTTTATAGATTCTCTTCAAACCTCCAACATCTCCACTCATTCCTCATTCTTAGCTATTAACCCTGCTTCCTATTTCACTTAGGAAACTCCATAGCTCTAACCATGGCATATGTCAACTTAACTGCCTCATCTCCACACACTCTGCCTCCCCTTCTAATTGGAGGAACAGTCTATGCCGCCTCTAAGGCCAACTCCACAAGTGTGTGAAATCCCACACCATCTCACTTGCCAAAAGACATTCCAAAAGCAGTGTCCACCTCTTCAGGATTAATTTTTCCATTTCCAATGGATCATGCCTATTAGCTCTAATATTTCTCCCATTTCTTAAAATATATAGAACTCTCCCCTTTTGACCAGAGAGCACCTTCAGCTACATTCTCATGTCTCTGTCCCGCTCTGTACTCATTCTAACTCATTCCTATTCTCCTGGGGTCCCCCTGTAATCAGGTTTCAGTACCCACCATTCTGTAAAAACTGCTCTCATATTAAGTCACCAATGACCTCCACGTCGCTGAATCTAACGGTCAATTCTCAGTCCTTATTTTACGGAGCTATCAACAACATTTCATACATTTTGTCACTCTCTCCTTGAAATACTTTTGTCACTCAACTTCCTGGACCCTGATGTCTCTTGGATCTCTTACTTCACTGGCCAGTCCTTCTCAATTCATTTGATTATTCTGCCTCAAATTCCCCACCTCCCAAATCCAATTGTCCTGAAGCTCAGTCCTAATATCTCTCTATCATATCTACACGAATACCCTACGATCTCCTCTAGTTTCACAGCTGTGAATTCCATCTATAGGCTGACTCCCCAACTCACATTTCCATCCTGGACTTCTTCCCTGAACTTCAGACTGGCATATCCAACTGTCTACTTGACATTTTACCCAAAATATCTAACATGGATCTGAAACTTAACATATCCTAATTCTAAACCTAATCTTCTCCCTGAAACCTGCTCCTTCTACTGTCTTTCCATCTCAGTTAATAGCACTTCCATCCTTCTACTTACTCAGCCCAAAATACCTGGAGTCATTTTTGATTCCTTTCTTTCTCTCACATATCAAATCTAATTTGTTATCAAATTCTACTGGCTTTACCTTCAAAATAGACCTACCACTTCTCACCACTTCGTCCTACCTTGGTCTAAGATGCCATCATCTTCCACCTGTATTATTGCATTGCCTCCTCATCAGTGTTCTTACCTCTACTCTTGTTATCCTTCAGTCAGTTGTCAGCAAAGTACACAAAGCAGTCTTTTTGACAAAAGTCAGATCTTTCCTTCCACTCTTTCCTTAACTCACTTGTTTCAACCATACTGGTCTTACTATTCTTGGGACATACCAGCCATGCTCCGCATAAGATTCTTTGCACTTGCTGTTACTCTGCCTGGAACAGTCTATCCTCCAGACAGACATTTTCCTTCCATCAGGTCTCTGCTCTGATGCCAACTTTGAAGCCAGACCTTCCTTCACCGCCACATTTAAAACAACAAGTTCCTCCCACACAGACTCCTGGTACACCCTATCCCCTTCACTTGCTTTACTTTTTTTCTATAACTTTATCATCATTTAGCATATTATGCATTTAATTGCTTGTTGATTATGTGTCTTTCTCCACTAGAGTGTAAGCTCCACAACAGCAGGAATTCTGTTTTTCCACTGCTATTTTAGTGCCTAGGACAATGCTGGACCCACAGAGTGTAAGTAAATATTTGTTGAATGAATGAAAATAGATTGTTAATTCAAACACAAAACTGATTGTAAAAAATTACATATATATGGTCCTGGTTTTGAAAAACAAATATATATGAAAGCCAATATTGATTGAACACTTTGTACCAGACATTTTATTGAGTACTTTCACACCTCATCAAAATCACTAGTATCTACATCTTATACAGGAAAAAACTGAGGTTTGGAAAATGTAGTTAACTTACTCTGTGTTAAATAACTGGAAAGTAACAAAGTAGCAGGATCCAGTTTTATCTACTGTGAAGGCCCTTGTTCTGTGGTACATTGCCTCTAGGTGTGTGTGGGGGTTGTGTGTCCCACAGCAAATTATAAAAAGAAAATGTGTTTGCACACATTAAAGAGCCATTCCTTAATAAAACAATAGATAAATAGAAACAGTCAACAGACATACATAAATCTGATTAAGCTCCTGGCTAGTAAAATGGAAGAAAATTAAAATAGTGAGATAGTCTTCCTTTTTTATTATATTGGCAGGAAGAATTAAACAATAATACGTGTAATGTGCTAACAAAATGATCATTTATGTGTGCAAAGATTTATGAGCAAAGATTTTCATTGGAGAATAATTATAACAGTGAAAAAATATCCAGTAACGAGAGCTGGTTAAATAAATTATGCATATCTTAATGATGGAGTATTACAGAGTCATTAAAATGACATAAAAGATTATTTATGAGATATGAAAATGATGAGTGTATTATTACTTGAAAAATGCAGGTTACAAAATAGCACGTACAGTGGAATTCCAACTGTGCACCAACAAAAACAAAAACACATTGTGTATTAAAATTCCGTAAGGATGGAAATTTTAATAATAATTACCTTTGCACGGAAAGATTGTATTTGATAATTTTCAATTTTACATTTATGAATTTCTTATATAAAAACATAATGCCAAATCACATATCTATTGGTACCCCAACGTTTAGTGGTTTAAAGCAGCAATGATTTATTATTTGTCATGATCCTGTGAGTTAGCAATCTGGACTATTCTTCTGCTGGACTTGCTTGGGATCACTCACGTGGCAGCATCTGAAGGCTCAGCTGGGGTTGGAGGTTCCAAGATGGCCTCACTCACATGTCTGGCAGTTAGTGCTGACTATTGGTTAGAACACTTTGTTTATCATTTGATTTATCATTTTCCAGAAGACCAGACTGGGCTTCTTCACAGATGGTGCCCTCAGGGGCCAAGAGGGCAAGAACAGACATTTCAAGTCAAGGCCTTTGAAGACCTGGCTTCCAGCCTTGCACATCATCACTTCTGCCACATTCTATTGGTCAAAGCAGTTCACAAAGTCAGCACAGTATTAAGAGGGTGGAGAAACTAGATCCCACCTCTTGCTTGGAATAGTGGCAGTGCCACATTACAAAGGGGCATAGGCACAGAGAAGTGTGCCTATTGGGAACCATTATGATAACACTCTAAGAAATCTAACAGAAGAACTATAACAAATTATTCAATTTTCCCCAAACTCTTTCTTTCAGAATTCTCTCTTAAACCCATATTAACTTTATCTTTGGATTTAGTTGTATTGGATTTTCTGGGGACTGGTGAGGTGGGTTCACCAGGGTCTTGTTATGCACAAAGGCACAGTGGACTCATCATTGTAGCTTATTATAAGAGCAAAGATAGTCACAGCAATGATGTAATATCCTATGATCATGGATTAGTGTCTGAGAAGGAGTTATCCTGAGTATGATACATTCAGATCGCTCCCAGAGACTCATGCCTGAGTCCTAGGATATGAAAGATAGGGGATAAAAAGAGTTATTTT
This sequence comes from Equus przewalskii, assembly GCF_037783145.1. Classification (NCBI taxonomy): domain Eukaryota; kingdom Metazoa; phylum Chordata; class Mammalia; order Perissodactyla; family Equidae; genus Equus; species Equus przewalskii. The sequence goes on from NC_091851.1 coordinate 31,916,123, forward strand.
AGTTATTTTTAAATGGATTCCCACAATACTGATAATGTTGCTCATACTTGTAGCATCATCAGTCTCAGTGCTCAGTCTAGCAGTCATCTTACTTTAGCAAGGATGGATGAGCCTGCCCCTGTGAGCATCAGCAGTGCTTGTCAAGACATCGTGATGCATTTAATGTCAGTCCTTTCAAGGACATCCAAGACCATCCTTGGGCAGTAGGAACTAAGATACCCTCAGAGGTCATCACCCACATAAGTACAGCTTTGACCTTGGGCAGTGATAATGAGAAGCCACCCCCAGTGCCAATGCAGAGGAAGAAAATGGCAGCACTATTCAAGAAGTCTGGATAGCAGTTCACAAATTGCACCAGGATCACCTGGGGGCTTAAAAAATACGCATATAATCCTGGAGCCCATGAAGGATTCTGATTTTAATAGGATGGGTCTGAAGTTGAACCAATGAATCTTTTAATAAATCTTTTCCAGGTAATCCAGATGCTTAACCAGGTTTTGGAATCTCTGAACTAAACGCAGAATATCCTGAGGGCTCAGACTAGTTTTGGGGAATATTGGAGAGAGGCTGCTTTTCCCCTAGCTCTTCGGTGTGCAGCCAATTGCTTTGAGACTGTTGCTGTGATCTGGGAGACACGGGATATATTTACTGACTCATCTTGCACAAGAACTGCAACAAAATGGGTTAAATACAATTCTGCAGGTTCTAGCCACAATTTACATCACTTTTCACTCCAAAAAATGTAGTGTTTTTTTCAAATATCTGACTTATAAAATCACTTTGGCAATATCATCTTTTGTAAATTGAAAATGGCCTGTAACTTGGTTGCCTTAGCAACAAATTGGATTGAACATTAACATTTGAATCCAGATGGTCATTCCAGGAAGATAAGAAATAGCCTTGCTTCATTTTGGCATGCACTCATCAGTACCGTCCACATCAACATTTGACATAGTCCTAAGATATCTCATGTTGTCTTTAACCCAAGTCAGAGCGACGCACATTCTCAAGGCTGGATTATGTTCTTCTCTTTATTAAAGAGACGATAATGTGGAGTAAGATTGATCACTGATTTTGAAGGCAAAAATCTCCTAGTGTCTGATTCAGGGCCATCCTTGTCAGAATTGTCGGGGGCTTCAACATGGCTTCTTTTCCTCTACTGAAGCATGACTCTAAAGGAGCACATTTGATTGAATCACTCATTTATTCAAATACTTTTTATTGATAACTCATCTTTTGCCAGGTCTTGTGCTAGGTCTTTGGGATACAAGTAGGGCGATTATAATTTCTACCCTCAAAGAGTTTAAGTCTAGAGAGATGATATTTAAACCACTGCTGTGTGTAGTGAGAAGGGATAACACAAAGATATTTGCAAAACTAGGTGAGCCCAGACGAGGATGGGATGCTCTGAGTGGGTCAGGAAAGACACCCTCAAGGAGCCACAACTTCAGGATAAGGAAGACTGCACAGCGCAGAGACAGGATGAAGGAGCATCCTTGCAGAAGGAATTCTCTCTGTAGAGGCCACAGCTGGAAGCTCATGCTGCATTCAGAGCATGCTAAGCACTCTGATGTGTTCAGAGGCAAGAGAAGAGAAAGGAAGGCGCCTGTAAGTCATACTAAGTGTTTGGGCTTTAGAGAACGGTAACCAGTGAGGGAGTCTGAGCACGTGGAACAACGTGATCAAATGCACATCATAGAAAGTTGGTAGTAACTCTGAGGATGAGTTAAGGGAAGACATCAAAACAGTGTGGGGTTATTCTGTAGTTAAGACGAGGGATGACTGCGTTTTTCATTGATGAAGCTATACTGACGGAATAGATATCTGGTGGCCAGTTGGATGTGGGGTTTGAGGAAAAGGGTGGAGTCCAAGATGCCCCCAGGTTTCAGACTGGTGGGTGGTGGGTCTACTTTTTACCAGGACAGAAATACAAGAGCAGAAGCAGTTTTGATAATTCAGGTTTCAATTTGGAATAACTAATAATGTCAAGAAAGTTAAAAAAAAATCCTGCAATCTTTATTTAAAAAACTCTATCAGAGTTGACATCTTAGTGCATTGCAGGCTTCCTATCTCAGAAGCTTATTGATTTGGCCCCTTTTCCCCTACTCTGCCCACCATCCTTTCTGAATATTCCCTGAAAAACAACATGCAAGGGCAGTTCTGCCAAATCAAGCCATTGCTTCATGTAAACCTTAGCAGGCAGGAGCTAGGTAAGTAGAAAAAGTGATAATAATATTTATAGCATATTCTGTAGTTTTCAAAATGTTTCTACTCAATCCATCTCACTGTAATAACAAGCCTGTAAGGAAAATACGAGTATGATTTTTTTAACCACTATTTTACAGATGAGGAAACACACAAGTACACACACACAAACATGTGAAATAACACAAAGGCAGCCATGGAGTGCTGGAAGAAGACTGGATTGAGTCAGAGCCGCATTCAAACATCGCCTCTGCAGGCGATGCTCACATGTGACCTTGGACATGCCATGGCTCTCTCCAAGCTTCAAGCCTAGCCCTGTAAAATGGGGTTAGCAGTGTTGTTGTGAGGATCACATGCTATAATGGATGCGTCCAGCACTTGTTTAACTAAAGAATGGTCAAATCCTAGGCATCCTCGCTGTCACTATCAGCCTGATCACCAGACAGCGCAGGCAGATCACTGGAACAAGCCCAAAGCCACTGGAACGCACTGTCTCAGTGCTACTTTTCAAAATCATACTTAAAATATTTCATAACTGCTGCTCTTGACTGGCTGGGCAGTGGGGATGTCTTTGCTCTTCGGAGCCTCCCAGCCACCCACTGGACACAGTTGGTGGATACCTGGCTGATCAATCAGAAATTTGAATTGGGTCCCTCTGATTCTAATCAAGCTAAGAACTGTTCTAAGGGGCTGGAATGGCACATTCTGCCACGTGAGGAAGTACGGGGAGAACAGAAAGGTGATCAGTGCAGAGAATGAAGCAAGTTTGCAGAGAAAGGAGGCGGTTGTGAAGAGGAGAGAAAGATGGAGAGAGACAAAGCCAGTTGCTACCTCAGTTTCTGTTGAAGGTTTTAGTTCCCCAAAGCTTCACTGACTTGAGATTTGGGCGTTATCCTTCTACCTTTCCAGCCAAACTTCCTCTGTCGATTAAGTCAGGTGGAGTAGGTTTCTATTATTTGCAACCAACCAAGCCTAGGCTAAAACAGATGAGGGTCTATTTTCAGATAATTGGGCCCAAGAGGCTGGAGGCAAGCACACAACCAACATATTTGTGAAAAATGCAAAGAAATTTACATGCTCAATCTCAGAAAGATACCCTATTTGCTCATGGAGGATACAGCAGCAAAAAAGGGAAAAATCAGCAACAGTATCGAGCCAGTTCTGAATGAGACTGAGTCTGACCCAATGACCGATATCCAATAACATGCAGCCTTTATGAGAGAAAGAGGGAGAGAGAGAGAGCGTGCACAAGAGAGAAGGGGACTCAGCAATCTGGTTTCCAACAAAGCAGGAGATAATAACGCCCAGTACGCATTATAAGGAATTTAATCTTGAGGAATTTGCAGGGATTGCAAGAACATCTGCTGCTACTCATGCTGCCTTGGGTCTTGGCTCTCTCAGGAGGACTGTTTTGTGTGTGTGTGTGGCCATGTGTGCACACATGCTTATATGTATTCATGCATGAATATGTGGGTATTGCAAGGAAGGCAATAACATTTGACTCCATGAATAACTAAAACAGACACCTCCAACAATGACACAATTTTAAAAAGATGTTTGTTTCATTATTCTAAATGCAATACTTACAATATTTGGAAAATACAGTCATGTGTTGCTTAATGATGGGAATAGATTCTGAGAAACGCATCGTTAGGCGATTTCTTGATTGTATGAACATCATGGTATAGCCTACCACACAAACCTAGATGGTATAGCCTACTAGACATCTAGGCCATATGGTACTAATCTTATGGGACCTGTTGTATATGTAGTCAGTCATTGACCAAAATGACTGTATATCAAAGGAGAAAAAAAAAGCCTTGATGCTATTATCTAAGATAGTCATTCTAAATATTTTCATGCATCTTCCCCCACTTTTTTCCTTCTTCCTATACATTTTTTTCACATAGATTCAGTCATTCTGGATATAGAATTTTGCATTCTGCTTTTGTGACTTATTTTATTATATAAACCTGCATCCTCAATTCTCGAACTTCCTAATAAACATTTTTAATGACTCTCTAATATTCCATCATGGCCAGTACCATCAGTTACCTAAAAAATTCTCTATTGCTTGATATTTCAATAGTTTCATTTCTTCACAATTATAAATGATACCACAATGATTAGCTTTGTTAGCACAAATGTGTTTTTAAGCTTATGCCGGACTTGTTTTTGCGAGTATATCACCAATAATGACCTTTCTCAAGTGTGTCACAGATGGTCACTTTCATTAGCAACATGTGAGTGATAAGTGACGTGGTTTGCAGATGATGACCTTTTTAGGATGTATAGGATTAAAAAAATTTTGACCTCAGGGTGAAATTTTAATCTTACAGAGATTAATTCCTTTCTGCCCTGAGGACTTCAGTCTTCAATTGCTTCCTTTAATATGCAAACAATTTAGGCGATACCTTGGGACAAGATTTCCTTATTCAGTGACTAGGTCCATAAACAAAATCCTGCAGAAAAGGGTCTGGAACTAGGAACCTATGTATCTCGGCCCTCCCACTACCACTCCCGTCCTCACCCCCACCCCCACCTCATTTGCTCACAGTCCTGATGATTTTAACTCCCTTGATGGGCCACATCCAAACCAGCCTGGTTGGGACAGGTGACCTCACAACTGATGGTGTAGGGAGTTATCATGATGTTTTTGTACCTAAGGAAATACTGTGCTTTTTTTTTTTGTCTCCATTGTATGGAAGTCCACCTTTTCACCCTTCTAGGTCCTCTGGGCTTTTGGCCCAGTTTCCAACAAAAACTCAATTCTCCAATCTCAGTTTGGGACCTCATCCTGATCCCCAGATCAACGGGAGCCCTGGGCTTGGCTGAACTTCTTTCCTCACTTCCAAATTCAGTGCTCTTCTCCAGCTGAGGACAAGATGGGGTAGAGGCTGGCTAGATGTTCACCAAACTCCATTCTTCTCCTGGCCACACAACTAGACAAGGCTATGCAATTAGCTGTGGCATATGCCTGAGTTCTAGCAAAGAAAAGTGAGTGGAAGTGATGTATTGCCACTTCTAGGCCTGGCTGATAAAACTCCATGTGGAATCCATCCCTCTCTCTTCCCTTGTCTGCCAGCCAGGTCCTGCAGATGACTCAAATGCCCTAGTTGGAAGGATGCAGACACCAAATAGGAAGAACCTGGGCCCCTGAACTACTGAGTAGAGAAGATCTCACGCCCACATACTCTCTAACCCTCATTCACTCATCTTTTTTAGACCAAGAACTATATATATATATTGTCATTATTTTCACTTTTCACCTATATCAGATCATCTATTCTTGTAGTTTCAAGCACGTGGAGGATATGGTCTGGTAGAGAGAGCCCAGATTCACCAAATTCACTTTATGACTTTGAACAAGGGCCCTCTCCTTTCTTGGCCCCAGTTTCCCCATTAGTAAAACTGGGAGGCTATTCTATATCACACATAAGAATTTTCCTAGTCCTAATATTTCATTCGTTTGAAAAATTACAAGTGTCACAAAAACTTCAAATGTAAGGAATTGAAAAAAACAGTAGAATGTGACACCTTGAAAAATATAAGGTATAATAATCATAAACAATACAGAAGCCAAATAGAAAATTCTGGAAAACTTAAAGAGAATGTAATAAACAAAACTGAAGTATGAGATTTTAATATATTTTCTCAGAATTTGACAAGTAAAATATAAAAATATGCATGTACATACAGGATTAATTAATAAAATCATATATAAACATACAAATGCAAATGTATAATGTATCATGGGCACACATGCACTTAAAAAATTTGAAGTCCTATAAATGCACATGCTTTCTTTATGTCCTTGAGAGATATATATATCCATATATATGTGTATATATATGGATATATATATATATAAAATTACTTGGCTAAAGAGAAAATCATAACAAATTCTATTCCAGGAGCAATGTTTTACAGGTAACATTTCTAATCATTATCTAACCCAATTAAAATGAAAACCTTAATTTCTTAGAAGTTAGGAAACTTCAACTTAAATACCTAGACCTTATATCAAATAGGAGATCCAAATGGAAATTATAAACCATTTAAAAAGTAATAAATAGGGTCAGCCCAGTGATGCAGCGATTAAGTTCACATGCTCCACTTCAGCAGCCCGGGGTTCATCAGTTTGAATCCTGGGTACGGACCTACACACCACTTATCAAGCCAAGCTGTGGCAGGAGTCCCACATATAAAGTAGAGGAAGATGGGCACAGATATTAGCTCAGGGCCAGTCTTCCTCAGCAAAAAGAGGAGGATTGGCAGCAGATGTTAGCTCAGGGCTAATCTTCCTCAAAAAAATAAAAAATAATGAATAAAAAAAAAAGAGGCTATTTCACGCCAAAACATCTGACAGGAGCTAAAGCTATACCCAGAGTAAAATGATCCAGGAATTTCAACTTTATGAACTAGAAAAAAAGTAATGAAATAAACTAAATCAAAGTAGGAGAAAATGAGGGCTGAAAATAATCACATAATAAAGGAAAAACAATGTGTATATAAGTAAAACCCAAAGGTGGCCCTTTGAAAAATGTATGCACATTTGGTGAAGCAAATAAAGAAAATATATAATGTAAAATACTAGAAAAGAGAAAGGAGATGTAACCATAAACAGGAAAGAGATTAAATGCATTTATAATTTTAAAGAGATTATTGTGTATAACTTTCTAGCAACAAATAGTTGCTAGAAACAGTGATGATATTTCTAGGAAAAAACAACTAATTTCAACCAAAGAATAGAAAACCTTGGAAGAGGTTGAGAAAGTTACTTAAACATCTGTTATAAAAGCCATATCATGTCAAGATCATTTTTCCAGCTGATTTTTTTAAAACTAGGCTTAAGAAACAATAATTCTAATGATATTTAAATTACTTAAGTGCATATAAAAATAAAGGAAACTTTCCTATTCAAATTTTGTATCAAACATAATCTTAATGCCAAAACATGGTACAAATAATGCAAAAAATAAAATAAGCAATCAATTGTACTTAAGCATACAGATGGACAATTTTAAACAAATGGAATCAATCAGCGCATAAGAAGGATAAACCATGACTACAGAAGGATTATCCCAAGGATGGTTCATCTTCAGGAAATATATCCAGACAATGTATCACAACTAGAAATTAATGGGAAAAGCCATATGGTTGAATCAATAGATGCTGAAGTGACATCTGTTATTGTGCTGCCCAGTATTTGTTTTCTCTCATTCTGGGAACTGAGACCAAAGCTTTCCTCTGGAGATGCACCTGCTCCTCTTCTCTCAGTGGATGAGTATTGGATGAGATTTTACCCAGTTCAAGGGTGCAGCTTGTGCTCTACATCTGAGCCAATCAGCATATTACGTTACTCTGGTTATAATGATTCTCTGATTCAGGGGCAAGCCTATGGCCCTTCCAAAGCTAGTGAGATCAAATAAGATATTTTCCGGAATCCTAGGAATACTCATCACTTCCCCCATCACTGGATTTCAAGCTAAATCCATGAGTTTTACAGTTGCTATAGCCTATCAAGTGGCCACAGGGGAAAAATCTGTAAGAGATACCAGGTCCTGATGACATAGTTTGAGCCCTTACATCAAGCTGGTTTCAAGTCAGCTTTATCCTGAGCATTTTCAGTTATAAAAGGCAAGGCATTCACTTTTTGCTTAAGCAAATTTGAGTTAAGATTTCCTGGCACTTGTCACAGAGGGAGTCTTCATTGATATATATGCCAAGATACATTTGATGAAATCCACTAGACAGCCTAATGAAAACTTTAACTAAAATAGGAATTGATGTGCACTACTTAAGTATAATAAAGGCTCTTTCAAAACCTCAGTAAAGCTCATATTAAAGGGTAAAATACTGAAGCCATTTCCTTTAAAATCAAAAACAAGACAGGCATGCTCACCATCTTCATTTCTGTTTAATATTATTTGGTGGTTTAAGCCAATGCACTTAGTCAAGAAATGAAATACTCAGGAAAAATATTGGAAAGGTACAAAATTAAATCTGTCTGTAAATGATGTGACAGTAAACTTAGAAATCTTGAGAGACTATCTCAAAAACTATCAGAATGTATGCAGGAGTTGCTAATTTGGCTAGGACTGATCTAAATACATAAAAATCAGCAGCTATAATCAGAAAAAATCTCATTAATAATAAAGACTAAAAGATTATGAAACAAACAAGGACATATTTAATAGGAATGGTTCTGGACTTACATTTTAAAAATGCAAATAAACAATACACTTTATTCAAGACATAAAAACATATCCTGAACAAGTAGAAAGAAATTCCATATGTATGAATGAAAAAACTTAATACAGTAAATATGTCAGTCCTTCCAAGACCAATATATTAATGGAACATAATTTCATTCAGAATTTTTATGACTTTAATTCCTAAAATCAACTACAAATTATTTTAAAGTTTATATGGAAGACTATAGGTCTAAGAAACCAAGAAATAGAGACTAGAAAGACAAGAGAAAAAAAATCAATGAAACTATAAACGGGTTTTTTGTAAAAATAAACAAAATTGACAACATTTTGGCTAGACAAACTAAGAACAAACAAAAAAAGAGAGAATACTCAAATAAAATAAAAAAGAAATGGAAGAGGAGACATTAAAACTGATAACACAGAAATGCTGAGGATTATAAGAATCTGCTATGAACAATTTATGCCAATGAATTAGATAACCTAGAAGAAATAGAAAAATTCCTAGAAACATACAATCTACCAAGACTGACTCAGGAAGAAATAGAGAATCTGAATGGACTAATTACTGGTAAGGAGATTGAATCAGTAATCAAAAACCTCCCAACAAAAAGAAGTTCAGGACCAGAAGGTTTCACTGGTGAATTCTACCAAACACATAAAGAAGAACAGAAACATAATTCAACCTTTTCCAAAAAATTGAAGAGGAGGGAACACTTCCAATTTCATTTTACTAGACCAGCATTACCCTTGTATCAAAGGCAGACAAGGACATTACAAGAAAAGATAATTACAAACCAGTATACCTGATGAAAAGATGAAAAAATCCTCAAGGAAGTATTAGCAAATGAAATTCAACAGTACATTAAAAGGATCATTACACCACGATCAAGTAGGATTTATTCCTTGGATGCAAGGATGGTTCAACATACACAAATCAATAAGCATGATACACCACATTAATAAGATAAAGGATAAAAATCATATGATCTTCTCAATAGAAGCAGAAAAACCAATAGACAAAACTCAACATCCTCTTATGATAAAAACTCTCAACAAATTAAGTATAGAAGGAATGTATCTCACCATAATAAAGGCCATACATGACAAGCCTCCCCAGGAAAAAGACAGGCCTGCTCACCATCACCATTTTTATTCACCATAGTAATAGAAGTTTTAGCCAGAATAATTTGGCAAGAAAAATAAATAAAGTGCTTACAAATCAGAAAGAAAGAAGTAAAATTGTCTCTGTCGGCAAACGATATGATCTTATGTATAGAAAACCCTAAACACTCCACCAAAAAACTGTTAGAATTGATAAATTAAAACTTCAGGAAAGATGTGGAATACAAAATAAATATACAAAAATCATTATTTCTATGTTGATTTCTATATCGTTATTCTATATCATTATTTATGAAATATATTTCTATACTTCTATAACTAACAACAAACTATTGGAAAGAGAAATTAAGAAAACAATAATTTACAACAACATCAAAAGGAACAAAATACTTTGGAATAAATCTAACCAAAGGGTGAAAGATCTATACACTGAAAACTATAAAACATTGATGAAAGAAATTGAACAAGGCAAAGATAAATGGAAAGTGTTCATGAATGGGAAGAATTAATATTCCTAAAATTTCCATACTACCCAAGGCTATTATAGATTCAATGTACTCCCTGTCAAAACCTCAATGGCATTTTTCACAGAAATAGAAAAAACAATCCTAAAATGCATGTGGAACCACAAAAGACCCTGAATAGCCAAAGCAATCTAGAGAAAGAAGAACAAAACAGAATGTATCACATTTCCTGATTTCAAACTATATTACAAAGCTATAGTAATCAAAGCAGTATGACACTGGCATAAAAACAGACACATAGGTCAATGAAAAATGATATAAAGCACAGAAGTAAACCCATGCATATGTGGTCAATTAATTTTAGATGTGTCAAGAGTATACAATGGTGAAAGGATAGTTTCTTCAATGAACGGTGTTGGAAAAACTGGATATCCACATGCAAAAGAATGAACTAGACCATTATTTTACATCATACACAAAAATCAACTCAAAATGAATTAAAGACTTGAATTTATGACCTGATGCTGTAAAATTCCTGGAAGAAAACATGGGAGGTAAGCTCCTTGACATTGATCCTGGCAATGACTTTTTGGATTTGACACCAAAAGCAAAGGCAACAAAAGCAAAAATAAATAAGGGGGACAACATCAAACTAAAAAGCTTCTGTACAGTAAAGGAAACCATCGACAAAATGAAAAGGCAATCTATGGAATGGGAGAAAATATTTGCAAACCACATATCTGATAAGGAGTTAAGATCCAAAATATACAGGGATATTTTCATACAACTCAATAGTAGAAAACCAAACAATTCAATTAAAAAATAGGCAAAGAGGGGGCTGGCCCAGTGGTGTAGTGGTTAACTTTGTGCGCTCTGCTGTGGCAGCCTGGGGTTCGCGGGTTCAGATCCCAGATGTGGACTTACAGACGACTCATCAAGCCATGCTGTGGCAGCATCCCACATACAAAACAGAGGAAGATTGGCACAGATGTTAGCTCAGGGACAGTCTTCCTCAAGCAAGAAGAGGAAAATTGGCAACAGATGTTAGCTCAGGGCTAATCTTCCTCACCAAAATAAAAAAAGGGCAAAGAACCCAAAGAGGTGTTTTTTTCCAAAGAAGACACACAAATTACCAATAGGTACATGAAAAGGTGCTCAACATCACTAATCATCAGGGAAATGCAAATCAAAATCACAATGAGATATCGCCTCACACTTATAGTATGTTTATTGTCAAGAAGAAACAAATACTGGTGAAGATACAGAGAAAAGGGAACCTTTGTACACTGTTGATGGGACTATAATCTGGTACAGCCACTGTGGAAAACAGTGTGGTCATTCCTCAAGAAATTAAAAATAGAAATACCATATGATCCAGCAATCTCACTTTCGGGTATATATGCAAAGGAAATGAAATCATTATCTTGAAGAAACATCTGTATTCTCAAGTTCATTGCAGCATTATTCACAATAGCCAAGGTACGCGAACAACCTAAGTTTCCATCAACAGATAAATGAATAAAGAAAATGTGATATATATTATATACAATGGACTATTATTTAGCTTTAAAAAAGAAAGAAGTCCTGCCATTTGTGATAACATGGATGAACCTGGAGGGCATTATACTAAGTGAAATAAGCCAGACAGAGAAAGACAAATAGTGCATGGTATCATTTATGTGTGGAATCTACAAAAAACGCAACTATAAAAAGAAAGGTGAAACAATTTCCCTTTAAGCTTACCATAAAGTCACTGTAAATAAAATAGTATATTATTGGCACAGAAACATATAATAATTCAGTGGAACAGAATAGGATTTCCAGAGTGGACCCAATTTTATATGAATACATAATAAGTGACAAAGGTTGAATTTTAATTCAGTGAAACATATAAACGTACTATATTTGAAGAAGTTTGATTATCATGTAAGATGAAGTTTTCTTGATAAACTTAAGGAAAAACTAACTATTCTACTGGAAACAAAATAAGGAAATACATTTAGAGAATCTGCAAGCCATATCAAAAATGATCTCTCCAGAGGTGGGCCCTGTGGCCGAGTGGTTAAGTTTGCGCGCTCTGCTTTGGCAGCTCAGGGTTTCGCGGGTTTGGATCCTGGCCACGGACCTAGCACTGCTCATCAAGCCATGCTGAGGCGGTGTCCCACATGGCAGAGCCAGAAGGACCTGTAACTAGAATATACAACTATGTCCTGGGGCGGGGGGGTGGGGGGGGGCTTTGGGGAGAAGAAGACGAAGGAACAAAAAAGAAGATTGGCAACAGATATTAGCTCAGGTGCCAGTATTAAAAAAAAAAAAAAGAAAGAAAAGAACGATTTCTCCAAAACAACTTACCTCTCCCCTAACAGGAAACTATACTCTCTTTTAAACCCAGTCTGAATTCCTTTCCTGTTAAGACAAAATTACATGCTGCCAATACGTGAGTGACCAGAGAGTTAAATCTGATAGCAGACCAATTTATCTTGCAATACAATAATGAGATTATAGGAATAAAGATGGTAACTGATAGATACATTAAATCTAAGTTGCTGTTATCCTAAGATGGAGTCATACTATAGCGATAAAAAAGTTGGAAAAAAATCAAGAATAATGCCAAATTGAACGCAGTATTTGTACAAATTGGTGAATTAACAATTTCTTGTGTTATAAAAGAACCATTAGGTAGTTGGAAGACAAAATATTTGAAAGGTGAAGCAGCCTTAAATAATTTGTGATTGTATTTTGTTTTGTTTTCGGATTTAGTTTCAGAAAGAAATGTTAAAGAAAGTATAAGAAAACTAAGATAACGCAAGTTAGTGTTTTATTGGTTCCTTCTGGACAGGATTTGGGACAGCCCATGGGCAAAAGCCAGATTTCCCTCTGTTTTGGTAAGTAAAGTGTTATTGGAATGTGGCCACACTTATTTCTTACCTAGTGTCTGTGACAGCTTCCACATCACCTACTTAGGTTAAAAGAACAACTTCTGAAAACAAAGCAGACTACAGTCTCTGACAATTCAATAAAGTTAGAAAAAAATTACAAAAGTAGAAACAAACAAACAAAAGCCCAAACCATTTGGAAATTTAAAAAAATCTAATAAAAATTTAATTCAAAGAAAAAATAAAAACCACAGTTTGTTCCAGAAATTTTAGAAAAGAGCAATAATGATTATGCTTCATACAAAAACTTAGAGAATGCTGCCAAAAGTGCATATTTCACAGTTTCATTACATACAGAAAGAGTGAAAATAAATTACTGAAAGCACTTAATTAAAAAAGAAAAGGACACAACATGAATATCTGAGGTAAGAAGAGGAATTACTAAAATAAAATGTAACAAACAAAGCATATTAAAAAGATACATTTAACATCACTGGTGGTAATGTAAACTATGGAATGCAAATTATGGTAATGTAAACTAGTTCCACCACTATGGAAAACGGTATGTAGTTTCCTCAAAAAACTAAAAATAGAAACATCATATGACCCAGCTATCCCACTACTGGGTATATATCCAAACAACTTGAAATCAACAATCCAAAGTGACCTGTGCACCCCTATGTTCATTGCAGCACTATTCACAATAGCCAAAACATGGAAGCAACCCAAGTGCCCATCGACTGATGACGGGATAAAGAAGATGTGGCACGTATATACAATGGAATACTACCTAGCCATAAAAAAAGACAAAATCATCCCAATTGCAACAACATGGAAGGACCTGGAAAGTATTATGCTAAGTGAAATAAGCCAGACTGAGAAAGACAAACATCAGATGATTTCACTCATACGTGGAATATAAACAAACACATGGACAAAGAAAACAGATCAGTGGTTATCAGAGGAAGGGGGATGGGGGTTGGGCATAAGGGGTGAAGGGGAGCACTTATATGGTGACAGACAAGAAATGTACAACTGAAATTTCACAATCATGTAAACTACTAGGGACTCAATTAAAAAAAAAATGATAATCCCTAAAAAAAAGAAAGATATTTTTAAGGTGGGATTTTTTGGAAAGCAAACAGATAATACATAAAAATGTACCTAACAACAAAGCTACATAAAATGAAACAAAAATGTACCCAACAATAGAAATACATAAAACAAAAGCTGATAGAACTGAAAAGAGAAATACACAAATCCATAATTACAGTTTGTAACTTTAATATTCCTTGCCCAGTAATTGTACAACAGTAGATAGAAAATCATTAACACTAGAGAAGATCTGAGAAAACCTATAAACCAACTTGACCTAATTAGCATTTATGGCACACTACATATAACAATAGCAAAATAGTCATGCATACTTCTGAGAAATGTGTTTTAGACAATTTTGCTGTGGCGCGAACATCATAGAGTGTACTTACACAAACCTAGACGGTTAGCCCACTACACACCTAGGATATATGGTACTAATTTTATGGGACCACTGTCGTATATGCGGTCCATTGTTGACCGAAATGTCATTATGTGGCGCATAACTGTACATATTCTTTTCATGTGCACCTGGCACATTTCACCACAATAGACCATATACTGGGCTATAAAACAAATATCTGCAAACTAGAAAAAAAAACTGCAATCATAGAAAATGCATTTTCGGATCACAGTGGATTTAAATTAAAAATCAATAAAAGAAAGTTATCCAGAAAGTGCCCCAATATTTGTAAAGTACACGAAATACTTCTAAATAATTCATGGATCACAGAATAAATCACTAGGAAAACTAAAGTACATTGAATTGATTGAAAATGAAAACATAGCATGTTAAACTAATTTGGAATAGTGGGAGACAGGTAAAGTAGTACTTAAATGGAAATTTATAGCATTAAAATGTCTGTAATAGACAATAAGAAAGTTCTCATATCAATAATTTAAGCAGCACATTAAGAAACTAGAAAAAGAAAGGCAGATTAAATATAAAGGAAGTAGAAGAAAAGAAATAATAAAGAGCAGAAATCAGTGAAATTGAAAACAGAAAACCAATGGAGAAAAATGATGAAATCAAAAGCTCCTTCTTTGAAAAGATCAATAAAATTAACAAACCTCTAGTCATACTGATAACAAAAGAAAAGAGAGACGATTTGAACCATTAACATCAAGAATGAGAGAGGAGACATCATGACAAATCTTTGAGACATTAAAAGGAAAAACAGAATATTATGAACAATTTTATGCCAATAAGTTTGATGGCTTAGATTAAATAAACAAATTGTTTGAGTGTCACAAACTATAGAATCTCACTCAAGAAGAATTAGATAACTCAATTAGCCCCATACGTATTAAATAAATTGAATTTGCAATTTAAAGACACGTTCACCAAGAAAAGTCCAGACCCAAATTGCTTCACTGGGAATCCTACCAAACATTTAAAGAAAAAAATAATACAAGAGAAAGGATAGCATTTTTAATAAGTGGTGCTGGAATAGATATCCACATGTAAAAAATGATCCTTGACCCATACCTCACACCATATACAATTACTAACTCAAAACAAAACACAGGAGAGACACTTTGTGACCTTGAGTTAGGCCGACATTTTTTTTAGATATGACATAAAAAGCACAAAACAAAACCAAATATTCATTAGTTGGAGTTCATCAAAATTAAAAATTTCTGCTCTTTAAAGGACACTGTCAAGGAAATAAAAAGAGATGTCATGGACAGGGACAAAATAGGTGCAAAACACATATCTCTCAAAGGACTTGTATCTAGAATATGTAAAGAGCTCTTGCAATTCAATAATATGATGATAATGTAACTTTTTAAATGGACAGGTGATTTGAACAAACACTTCACCAAAGAAGATGTGTAGAAAGCAATAACACATGAAAAATGCTCAACACCAATAGTTAGGGATACCCAAACTAAAACCACACTGAGATCTTACCCCTTACCCACTCAAGTATTACTAGGGCCAGGTGGGAGAAAAGGATAATGTGAAGTCCTAACAAGGATACAAAATGACTTGGACTCCTATATGCTGCTGCTTGGAATGCAAAATGGTACAGCCACTTTGGAAAACATAAGGGTGGTTTCTTATAAAGTTAAACATATACTTTGTATATGACCCAGAAAACCCAATCCTGGATATTTACTCAAGAGACAAAAGTACATGTCTCTTTAAAGACTTGTACACAAATATTAACAGCCATTTTATTCATGGTAGACAACACTGGAAGCAACCAAAATTGTCATCCATGAACAGATAAACAGTGGTACACTCATATAATGGGATACTATTCAGCAAATAAGAAACAAACATGATTGATGTTAACTAAACCTATTGTGGTGATCATTTTGCAACATATACAGATATCATTATATTGTACATGTTATGTACACATTATGTTGTATACCAACACATGTACATTATATTGTACATATGTCATATGTATTAAACTAAGACAATGTTATATGTCAATTATATCTCAAGAAAACTGGAAAGAAAAAAGAAACAAATTACTGATAATGCAGTAACATGAACAAACTCCGAAAATATTATGCTTTATGAAAGAAATCAGACTCAAAAGCTACATTCTATGGGATTCTATTTATATGACATTCTGGAAATAGCAAAACTATAGGGACAAAAATCAGATCTGCCATTTCCAGGGCCTGGGGGGAGGGAGGAATTGATTACTAAGGGGCATAGGGAAACTTTTTGGTATCATGAAAATATTCTATATTTTGATAGTGGTAGTGATTATACAACTGTACACATTTGCCAAAATTCATTAAATTGTCCTGCTGAAAGGGTGTCTTTTACTATATGTAAATAATACTTTTTAAAACCTTAATTAAATTAATACACAAAATAACTTATGAGAAAAGGCATGGACAAAGATGAAATTAAAATGATATGGCACAATATTTTTCCAAACCCTACCACTATGCTATTCAAAAACTTGGATGAATTTCCAAGTAATAAGAAACTAACAAATTTGACTGAAAAAAAAAAGGAAGCCCTAAATAAATCAATAACCATAAAATAAAATAAACCACAAAACAATGTCCAAATAACTTGTATTCCCCTCTCATTCCATCCCCAAAGCACTGGGACATCTTGTTTCATGAGAGAATATTTTCAGTCCTTTTAGGAACAGATAATTCCTACATCAATGAAATGACACCAGGCCATAGGAAAATGAAAGATAACTTAAGAATTCCTGTTTTTAAGCCAGTCTACCATACAAAGCAAAACTTTACAAAGATACACTTAAAACCCCCAAGGCTTACAAATATGGATGCAAAAATTCTAAGTTAAATATTGCCAGCCTAGCAGTCCATTAAAATAACTCTACCGTGTGATGAAATGAGATTTATTTTGGCTGTACCAGATGATTCAATATTAGGAAATTGCCTTCATTCATTATAACATTAAGAGGTCAAAGAGAAGATCACCTGATCATTTCGGATTCCACAATTTGGGATCTTTCCCCAGATCTCACACAGCCCACCCCACACTGAATTCAGGTCTCTGCTTAAATGGCACCTCCTCAGAGTAGCCTTCTTGGATTATATTCTTTGAAATTCCACCTCCCCTCCAGCCCAGCATCATCATTCTCCAGGAGAGTAGAGACTGTCTACTGCTTTAGTAGTAGCTGGCACTGCTCGATCAATACTTGTTGCATGAAAGTCAACAGCTATGTATAGGCTTTTAAAGTCATTCAACATCCATTCGTGATAACAGCCTTGGCAAAATGGAAATAAACGGCTGCTTTTTAACATGATAAAAGAGAGAGGTATCTCAAATCCAAATCTTGCTTCATGTTTGACGTTCAAATAATCCAAGCTTTTCCATTAGATTCAGAACAAGACAAGGATGTCTTCTATTCCAGACATAGCTGCCAAAGCAACTAAACAAGAGATTGAAATAAAAGGTATGCCTGTTGTTAAAATAGAGGTAAAAATGATTATTATTTGTAAGTCAGCCTTGGCAAATCAGCTGAAAAACATATCAGAAAAAAACCAGAAAAACGTACTAAGGTGGCTGATTACAAAATTAATACAAAAAAGCCAATAGTTTCGCAATGTACAACAAACAGGAAATGTAATAGAAGTAATGATTAGCTTGAACATGTAATGCAAGAAAAATTCTATACATAAAAGTCATCAGAAAAAAAATCTAGGAACAAGCTTAACAAGAAATGTGAAGTACTGATGTGAATAAAGCTATGAAATTCTACTCAGAAACATAAAAGATTTTATGGAGTCATAACTAGCTATTGGATAAGAAATTCAAAAGTGTAAAGGTATCAATTCTTCCTGAATTAATATATAAATTCAATGCAGGTACCATAGAAATCCAGTAGAGTTTATAATGAAACTTAACAAAATTTTCTACTACTTATCTGGAAAAAGGAATAGGTGAGAATATCAAGGAAGTTTTTAAAAAAGAGAAGGGGGATAGGGCTCTTAGTTACTAATAATGTGTTATAAAATTACAAAGTTAAAGCCATATGACAATAATAGTGCAGAACAGACCAACAGAATAGAGTCCAGAAATAGAACAGAATATATATGCAGCGTAAAGGGCAACAGTAGAAGTTGGTGGTTAACTGGTTGGGCACTAGGTTCAAATCCCATCTCTTCTGGCTACGGGACCATGAGCAAGCTGCCTAACCTTTCTGGAAAGCATTCTTCTCTTGTGTAGTAGATGAAAACTAGAATAACAAACAACTTCAGATGTTTTTGATATAATTAAATGGAATAATGTATAAAAATGCTACCATAGGATCTGACATTTAGTAAATGTCCAATGAATGTTAGTATACACACACACATACATTATATATTTACATATGTAATTATTTTAAGTTTGTAGAGAAAAGTTACTTGATTCACGGTGTTAAAGACAACTAGTCAGGTATTGTGCAGTTGGACAAACTGCACAAGTGGTAGTGATGCACGAGGATGTTCATTTCCACCATAATTTATAATGATGGAACATTATTAATTCACGTGATTCAGAAAAATGTGATAAGTACATATATAGTGAACTGTATCCTATGCCGTACTTGGCAGCCAACAAAAATGCACACAGGGGATCTCTACACATGGGTATGGGAAGATATTCCTAATACGTGGTTGAGTAAAGACAAGCAGCTTATAGGGAGACACATATATAACACGACCCTACAATGTATAATTGTGCCCATGAATTTAAATGCTTTCTCCTCCTGTACCGCATTGAAAGGTGACCCGTAAAATATATTTCACCTGAGAAGCTGGAACTCTGACCTTTATTTGGAAACTGGGTCTTTGCAGATGTTATTAAATTAAGGATTTCAAAATGAGATCCACCTGGATTAGAGTACGCCCTAAGTCCAATGACAAGAGTCCCTTATAACAGAAGAGAGGGGTAGAAGACACACGGAGAAGTCCATGTGAGGATGGAGGTAGACTGGAGTGATGCGACTACAGGCCAGGGAACGCCAGGGATCCTAGGCGGCCACCAGAAGCTGGGAGAGAGGCATGGAGCAGATTCTTCCTTACAGCCTCCAGAAGGAACTAACCTGGTTAATACCTTGATTTTGGCCTTAGGGCTCCAGAACTGGGAGACAATAAATTTCTGTTATCTTAAACCACCAAATTTGTGGTGCTTTGTTACAGAAGCCACAGGAAACTAATACACTTCCCAACATGGTCAAATCTCAGTATTTATCTTTTAAAAGCCCCTGGCATTCACCATGTCCTTCAGCTCCTCCCCATTCCCCAGGACCCACTGGTCTTCTATTTGCTACCCCTATGTTAAAAAGAAGAAATTGCTTGCAACCTGACCCTATGTATAATTCATGGCTGGCTCTGACTGTATCTGCTGTGTCAGCTTTTGATCCACTGGTTATAGAGATAATAGTGTTATCTGTATCAGAGTAACAGTGTCCAGTAATAGCGGAATGGGTAAGTAAATTAGGGCCCATCAACTTGATGAAATATTACATAGACACTGAATAAGATAACGATAAAGACCAGCAATGTGGGGAAAAAAAGGTTTTTGACATAACGCTAAGTGGAAGAAAGTATGTTATCAGATCACATCTACAATATAATAATAACCATGGAAAAA
This sequence comes from Equus przewalskii, assembly GCF_037783145.1. Taxonomy (NCBI): domain Eukaryota; kingdom Metazoa; phylum Chordata; class Mammalia; order Perissodactyla; family Equidae; genus Equus; species Equus przewalskii. The sequence goes on from NC_091851.1 coordinate 31,936,197, forward strand.
GTTCTCCCTAGATGTGGACAAGAACTTAGTTTGTTTTTGGGCTATGGGATTGTGGGTGTGTTTCTTCTTTCTTTCATTTAGAGTCTTAGGAATGTAATGGTGTTTGTGCTATAGTAAAACAGAAAAGAAAAAGGTCCCCAAAGTCTACAGTTTACCCAAGAGTGCCACAGAAGCTGTGGAAGGAGACAGGGTGGCAAGATATCACCAAGCGAAGGACCCTGTCTAGAAGCTCTACCAAATGTTCTCCTGAAGGAGAATTGGGCATCTCCTATCATAGTATGGAGTCTTGTACTTTTGGATGAAGCTCAAGTTCCTAATGGCAAATTCCTAGTAAATCATACCAATTACTGTGTATGACACAACCCACAGGTAACGCCATGTCCCAGGGCTTCCAGGGTCTGGTCTTCTTGGATATAATCCCCCCAAACACTTGGGCTCCTCCTCATGAAGATTCCTCCTTATTTCCTGGACATTCCCTGTGTTTTTTCTTCCCTGCAAACACAAAAGACAGCTGTGTCTTTATCCGTTATCCTGTTTTTGAACAAACACACCACCTGGCCATTCTTTAAGGCTCATCGTGAGGACAAACTCATCACTTAAGTCCTTGGGGATTTCCCTGGTCAGGTCAATTCCTCTGGTGTACTTCCAGAAGAAGGCTTTGGCTTGTGCAGATGAGGACACTGAGTTCTAGAGATGCACCTTGTCCCAGGAGGCCACATGGAGCTCAGAATCTTGGAGACTGACCAGCTTCCCTCAGCCTGCATCTCCAATATCTAGGTGAAGGGCAGAGCTCCTCAAGGCAGCCAGGCTTTCAGGCTATTGTATCTGGGAATGTAAAGGTCAGGGTGAACTCCAGCAGGGCAGTATTAATGAGTGATGGAGGCAAAAGTCCAAATGCAGTGGGTTTAGGAATGAATGGGAAGGAGAGGAGTGGAAGCAGTTAATTGAGTGTGTGTCAGTTTCCTTGGGCTGTTGTAACAAATTACCATAAACTGGGTGGCTTCCACAACAGGTATTTTCTGACAGTTTTGGACACTAGAACTCTGAAGTCAAGATGTGGGCAGGGCCATGCTCTCTCTGAAGGCTGTACGGAAAGATCCTTCTGGTGGTTGCCAACAACCCTTGGCATTCCTTGACTTGCGGACACATCACTCCAATCTCTGCTTCCATTGTCACATGGTCTTCTCCCTGTGTGTGTCTCCAAATTTCCTTCCTCTTATAAGGATAACAGTCATGGGGTTAGGCCCACCTAATCCAATATGACCTCATCTTAACTCAATTACACCTTCAAAGGCCCTAATTCCAAATACAGTCACCTTGATAGGTAATAAAGGTTAGGACTTTAACATACCGTTTTTGAGGGGGACACAATTCAATCCACCACAGAGAGTAATCTTCCTGAACATTTTAGGAATAAAATAAAAAGAAAATATAAGCTAGAAAAAATTAACAAAATAGCACAAAATAATGGACAAAGTAATATCTGTTATTATTGTTTGTTGCTGTGGTTGTTGTTGTTGAGGAAGATTAGCCCTGAGCTAACATCCATTGTCAATCTCCCTCTTTTTGCTTGAGGAAGATTAGCCCTGAGCTAACATCCATGCCAATCTCCCTCTATTTTATATGTGGGTTGCCGCCACAGCATGGCTGATGAATGGTGTAGGTCTGCACCCAGGATCCAAACCCACTAATCCAGGCTACTGAAGTGGAGTGCACTGAACTTAATCACTACACCATGGGGCTGGCCCCCAATATTTATTATGTTTTAAAAGCTTATTTATATTTTGAGACAAACATTAACTCCTGCTACACACTCAAAATGGATGAATAATGTGAAGGTGAGAAAACTTGCGACATTCACTAATCCCCTATGATGTTCCAGGAGTTCCCACACATAAGCTCATGTTGACCTCACAGAGCTGTAGAACGATATCTATATTCCCATTGTACAAACGAGGGAACCAAAGTTTGGCTCCTGAGCACGTGAAATGTAGTTAGTATGGACTGAAATGTGCTGTAAGTGGAAAATATACACTGTATTTCAAAGTCTGAAGACGAAAAAAGTGTAAAACATCTCAATATTTTTATATTAATTACATGCTAAAAGGATACTATTTTGGGTATATTGGGTTAAGTAAATATAAGTATTAAAATTAAAATGTTTTTCCTCTTTCTTTTTAGTTTTTTTAATGAAGCTACTAGACAATTTTACATTATACCCACAGCTCACATTGTTTTTCTACTGGAAGGTGGTGTTGTAAGGTGACGGAACTGAGAAGTACCAGAATCTGGTTTAGGACCCCAAAACCTACCATGTGCTTCTCCTTAGTTGTCGACCACCAGAGTAAAGACCACGAGTTAGAAAATAGTGTTTCAGCAGTCCTAAGAGGGAAATTCATTGCAATACAGGCTCACCTCACTAAACAAGAAAAAGCTCATGTAAGCAACCTCAAACGACACCTAACAGAACTAGAAAAAGAAGAACAAACAAAGCCCAGAGTCAGTAGAAGGAGGGAAATAATAAAAATAAGAGCAGAAATAAACGATATTGAAACAAAAAAGACAATAGAAAGGATCAATGAAACAAAGAGTTGGTTCTTCGAAAGAATTAACAAAATTGACAAACCCCTAGCCAGACTCACCAAGAAAAGAAGAGAGAAATCGCAAATTAATAAAATCAGGAATGACAGAGGAGAAATCACAACAGATACCAATGAAATACAAGAGATCATAAGAGAATACTATGAAAAACTATATGCCAACAAATTGAACAACCTGGAAGAAATGGACAGATTCCTAGACTCCTACAATCTCCCCAAACTGAATCAGGAAGAAATGGAGAATCTGAATAGACCAATCACAAGTAAGGAAATAGAAACGGTAATCAAAAACCTCCCCAAAAACAAGAGTCCAGGACCAGACGGCTTCTCTGGAGAATTCTACCAAACATTCAAAGAAGACTTAATACCTATTCTCCTCAAACTGTTCCAGAAAATTGAGAAAGATGGAGAACTCCCTAACACATTCTATGAAGCCAACATCACTCTGATCCCCAAACCTGACAAGGACAACACAAAGAAGGAGAACTACAGGCCGATATCACTGATGAACATAGATGCAAAAATCCTCAACAAAATTTTGGCAAACCGATTACAGCAATACATCAAAAAGATTATACACCATGATCAAGTGGGATTTATACCAGGGACACAGGGATGGTTCAACATCCGCAAGTCAATCAACGTGATACACTACATCAACAAAATGAAAAACAAAAACCACATGATCATCTCAATAGATGCAGAGAAAGCATTCGACAAGATCCAACACCCATTTATGATAAAAACCCTCAGTAAAATGGGTATAGAAGGAAAGTACCTCAACATAATAAAGGCCATATATGATAGACCCACAGCCAACATCATACTCAATGGACAAAAGCTGAAAGCCATCCCTTTGAGGACAGGAACAAGACAAGGGTGCCCACTTTCACCACTCCTATTCAACATAGTACTGGAGGTGCTGGCCAGAGCAATTCGGCAGGAAAAAGAAATAAAAGGAATCCAAATAGGTAACGAAGAAGTAAAACTCTCGTTGTTTGCAGACGACATGATCTTATACATAGAAAACCCCAAAGAATCCACAGAAAAACTATTAGAAATAATCAACAACTACAGCAAAGTAGCAGGGTATAAAATTAACGTGCATAAATCAGTAGCATTTCTATACACTAACAATAAACTAACAGAAAAAGAACTCAAGAACTCTATCCCATTCACAATCGCAACGAAAAGAATAAAATACCTTGGGATAAACTTAACCAAGGAAGTGAAGGATCTATACAATGAAAACTACAAGACTTTCTTGAAAGAAATAGGCGATGACATAAAGAGATGGAAAAACATTCCTTGTACATGGACTGGAAGAATAAACATAGTTAAAATGTCCATACTACCTAAAGCAATATACAGATTCAATGCTATCCCAATCAGAATCCCAAGAACATTCTTCACAGAAATTGAACAAACAATCCTAAAATTCATATGGGGGAACAAAAGACCGCGAATTGCTAAAGCAATCCTGAGCAAGAAAAACAAAGCCGGCGGAATCACAATCCCCGATTTCAAAACATACTACAAAGCTACAGTGATCAAAACAGCATGGTACTGGTACAAAAACAGGTCCACAGATCAATGGAACAGAACTGAAAGCCCAGAGATAAAACCACACATCTATGGACAGCTAATCTTCGACAAAGGAGCAGAGGGCCTACAATGGAGAAAAGAAAGTCTCTTCAACAAATGGTGCTGGGAAAACTGGACAGCCACATGCAAAAGATTGAAAATTGACCATTCTTTTTCACCACACACCAAAATAAACTCAAAATGCATCAAAGACCTAAAGATTAGGCCTGAGACAATAAGTCTTTTGGAAGAGAATATAGGCAGTACACTCTTTGACATCAGTTTCAAAAGAATCTTTTCGGACACTGTAACTCCTCAGTTGAGGGAAACAATAGAAAGAATAAACAAATGGGACTTCATCAGACTAAAGAGCTTCTTCAAGGCAAGGGAAAACAGAATTGAAACAAAAAAACAGCTCACTAATTGGGAAAAAATATTTACGAGCCACTTATCCGACAAAGGGTTAATCTCCATAATATACAAAGAACTCACACTGCTTAACAACAAAAAAACAAACAACCCGATCAAAAAATGGGCAGAGGACATGAACAGACATTTCTCAAAAGAAGATATGAATATGGCCAATAGACACATGAAAAGATGTTCATCATCGCTAATCATCAGGGAAATGCAAATCAAAACTACACTAAGATATCACCTTACCCCCGTTAGATTGGCAAAAACATCCAAAACCAAGAACGACAAATGTTGGAGAGGTTGTGGAGAAAGAGGAACCCTCATACACTGTTGGTGGGAATGCAAACTGGTACAGCCACTATGGAAAACAGTATGGAGATTTCTCAAAAAGTTAAAAATAGAAATACCCTATGACCCAGCCATCCCATTACTGGGTATCTATCCTAAGAACCTGATATCAGATATCTCAAGAGTCCGTTGCACCCCTATGTTCATCGCAGCATTATTTACAATAGCCAAGACGTGGAACCAGCCTACATGCCCAGAAACTGATGATTGGATAAAGAAGATGTGGTATATATACACAATGGAATACTACTCAGCCATAAAAAAAGACGAAATTGGCCCATTCACAACAACGTGGATGGACCTCGAGGGCATTATGTTAAGCGAAATAAGTCAGTCAGAGAAAGACGATCTCTATATGACTCCACTCATAGGTGGAAATTAGTATATTGAGAAGGAGATCTGATCGGTGGTTACCAGGGAAAAGGGGGGTTGGGGGGAGGGTACGAAGGGGGAAGTGGTGTACCCACAACATGACTAACAAAAACGTACAACTGAAATCTCACAAGCTTGTAATCTATCATAACATTAATAAAAAAAAAAAAAAGAAAAAAAAAAGAAAATAGTGTTTCAGAAACAATGTGCAAATCGTTAACAAACACATGGGGAGGAAACTGACCTAGCCAACAAACATTAATGTGGGTTTGTAGCTGATAAATAAAAGATGTGGCCAGCAGCTGGGTCTCACAATCAATGTCCAAATCAGATCAGAACACAGAGATGCAAATTATGGATGGGTAAGTGGGCATCCCTGACAATCAGGAGTGTTCCATGTGGAAAGGAAGAACCTACTGCTCAGATAGGGGGAGGGGTCTGCCAGCCAGGAGTGCCTGGGTAAGGTTGAGTCATGGAAGTCCCTGCCATAGCACACAGGTCAGACCTGTCCGGTGGAGAGGCTGTCCTGCTGGAAAACACCTCCATGTGGTCCTACTGTATGTGGATGCGGAGGCCATTAAAAACCCTAATCTGCCTCCTCTCGCCCTAGACAAAGGCTCACTAAGCCTTCATAAGGGCTGCCTCCCATTGTAACTAGAACATCAGCTCCAGGAGGAGAGAGACCTGTGTCTGTTTGGTTCCCTGATGCATCCCAACTATCCAGAACGGTTCCCAGCACATAGTTAGTGCTCAATAAATACTGAACAAATGTGCAAGTAAATGAACGAATGAATTTGACTTCCCACGGGGCGCTGTCTGTAAGGAGAGACTTGGATGCTATAATGAGGCTGGTTGTTGCTGTGACCATGCATGTGTGTGACTTTGTGTGTGCATCTATCGTGTGTGAGTCCCATACCTTCCTATGTTTCAGCATTACAACTCCATGTGCAGGACCATCCTCTCCAATGTGTGATAAAGCCAGAGGCTGAGCCTGGCTCGCCAGGGCTGGAATCAAGAGCAAGCCCAGCTGCACACACACATAATTTGCCTGAGCACAAGAGAAACTAAGCAATGCATGGAGGAAGAAGGAGCTCCCAGGTGCCTACAAGTATAGGGATAGCAGGATAGCAGGATAGGGCCAGAGTTTTGAGGGAAAAAACATGGCTTCTCCTATTTTAGCATCTCTTTGCTTTAGACACTCTCATCCTCACAGAACTTGGTCTTACCCCAAGACACCCCTTCTCCCCTTCTCAGCCCCTGGCATGTGGATGTTAATGCTGTAGACCCTGGAACCAGAGGCTCCACTCTCTCTCCTAGCCCCTCTCCTCCATCTTCCATCCCTCCAGATCCCTCCCACCCCCAGATCCGGCCACCTCCCGTTCTGGCTCCTCTTCTGACAGTAGAGGGTCAGCTGAGGACCAACAGAGCAGAGCAGGTGAATGGCAGGCTGGGATCTAAGATGGGGCAGGTGGGCATGTTGGCAAAGAACTATCCTTCTCTCTGCCCTCCTAAAGGGAAAGGGGCTGCTTTGCTCGAGATGGAAGTAGATGCTGGCTGCTCCCCTGCTGCATACACACAGGGAGTACGCGTGGTTTTAAAGGGTAATTGGCCATGCAAAACTGAGTGAGGCTGTGTAAAATGTAATCATGACCCTGTACCTGATGGGTGGGGCTTGCCTCAGTCTGTGTGTCACTCATGGGAAAGCTGCAACTATAGGTGTGCTGTTTGCAAGGTGTGTATGGGAGGAAGGGAGGTCTAAGTTCCGGAAAGGCAGTCCTCCCCAGTAATTGTATATGCTGTCTGGTGGGGCAGGACTCAGAGTGAGCCTGGAAGACATGATTGGATCAGTGGTTTGTTGTGGGTTGAATTGTGCCCACCTATATGAGATATGTTGAAGTCCTAACCTCCTCTATCCATAGATCTTGGCAGATGTAATTGAGTTGAGATCATTAAGGTGAGCCCTAATCCATAACGACATATGACTAGTGTTCTTATAAAAAGAGGAGAAGGGACACAGACACACAGGGAGGAGACCATGTGAAGAAAAGCAGAGACTGGGGAGATACAGGTGCAAGCCAACGAATGCCAAGGATAGCTGGCAACACTAGAAGTTAAGAAAAAGGCATGGAACAGATGCTCCCCCAGAGCCTTCAGATGGAGTGTGGCCCTGCCAACACCTTGATTTTGGAATTCTGGCCTCTAGAGATATAAGTTTCAATTATTTAAAGCCACCTAGTTTGTGCTACTTTGTTATGACAGCCCCAGGAAATTATTACAGTGCTGCTGTGTGTGTGTGTGAATGTGTGTGTGTGTGTCTTCAGCTATTACAGCTGACTTGGTTACCAACAGGCATAATTTTGATGAACAAAAGTGAGCCATTATGTGAATACATTTATCTGAGGGCCTGAATTTGACTGTCCAGCTCGTATCATCTCCAGAGTTTGTAGCCATCATGACCATGGAAAACTGAGTTTGTTTCCGCTTAGATGAATGTCTGAGCTCTTGGGCTTTATTCTGGCATGTTCACACTCCCGCCACTCCATGCAAATGCTCTTTTGTTCTGATTACAAACAAAATGCATGCTTGTTAGAAACAGCAGACAGAGAGAAAGAGAGAGCACAAACAAGGCATAAAGGAAAGATAATGGGCCCCCATTCTCCTTCTCCCTGGCTCTTCACTGTTGACATCTTGTTCTGGTCTCTTCCTCTTTCTCCGTTGGGCTAAGCTCACAAAGGGCTTCAACTAGCCTCACAGTCCACTGGTTGCTCATGAACCTGAGTCAATGGGCTTGGTTACTGACGCCCAAGGCACTGAGGTATGTCTCCAAGCCCCTACCTTTTGAGAGGGGCTCTGGTCTGTCCTCAGAGCATGAAGTGCCCCAAATAACTGACACCAGTTTGATTCTGAACCAGCTTCTACCTGCCATGTGTTTGGGACCTCCTAGGCTTTATAACATTTGGGGGCATTTTGGAGAAGCTGTCTGGAGTGGGGATTGGGGGCTGCTGAGTCAAAGTGGAGCAGAGCCACTGTGGAGGAGGCCCTGGGCAAAGGCTGAAGGACCCCGAGGGCAGCTCTTGGACCTTGAATAGAGTGAGATTCTTCCTTCAGGGAGGATTTCACTATTGCCTTAAGGTGACCTTGAGCCATCTAATCCTGCCCCAGGCCATACCAGCTTACCCAGAGCTGGGGCAGAATTAGCCCCGGTGCCAGCTCCTGGAGGACCGAGAAGTGGCCTTTATCTTCTGATTCTCTTTAGAGTCAGGTAGACCCCTGTGTGAAACCTCAAAAAGTGAAAGGTCTGACTACATCCCACTTTCCTCGACAATGAGCTCCAGTCTGCCCTTCTCTTCTAGAGCCATCTACGTGGAGTGTTGCCAGAAAGCTTCCCCGACACTACACTTTCTCAAAGGAGTTGCCATCTGTGGTGGGTTGAATAGTAGGCCCCCAAAGGGTATGTCCACCTGAAACCTGTGAATGTGACCTTCTTGGAAAAGGGTCTTTGCAGACGTAATTAAGACAAGGATCTCGAGATGAGATCAATCTGGATTGGAGTGAGCCCTAAGTCCAGTGGCAGGTGTATTTATTAGAGGAAAGCAGAGGGAGAATCGATACACAGCGACACAGAGAGAAGAAGGCCATGCGGAGACTGAGGCAGAGATTGTAGTTATGCAGCCCCAAGAAAATGAATGCCAAGGATTGTCGATTACTGGCAACCACCAGCAGCTAGGAGAGAGGCATGGAACGGATTTCCCTCGGAGCCTCCAGAAGGAACTAAGCCTGCCGTCACTTGGATTTGGGGCTTCTGGTCTCCAGAACTGGGAGAGAATAAATTTCTATAGTTATAAGCCACCCAGTTTGTGGCAATTTGTTATGGCAACCCGAGGAGACTAATAGACATCATTGGGCCAGTTTTCCAGTTCCTTTACCCTTCAGAACCGAAGGATAATCCACATTTAATGTCCAGAAGGTGCCCTGTGAGCAAGAACTTGATTCAACTGTGTGGAACACCACGGCTCTACCCTAGAGTGTTCACACAGAAGGGAAGAAGCTCCTGGGTGCTGTCCAGCTTCACCTGGGTTTGGTCAAGTTGTTGACAGTGTGTTTTCCATATGGCTACAAGTAAATCATGTGTTGTGTTGGGGGGGAGGTGTTGGAGGGCTTGGGCATGTACGGGCTTGTTGATGCCTCCGTCATTTCCTTTCATGGGTTTCAGGCAGGAGAGTGACATGAACTAGCTGGCATTTTAAAGACACCACTGAGGCTACTCCATGGAGAATGGACTATGGTGGGTGTGGGTCAACCATGGAAGCAAAGAGAACAGCTAGGACATTATTGTAGTTGGGGCAAGAGATGCCGGTGGTCGCAACTCAGGATAAGAGTGAAGGCAGAGAAGCAGGCAGACTTCAGGGACATGCTGGAGGTAGCACTTTTATGTTTTGGGGAGAGGAGCAGAGAGTGAAACAGGAATGAAGGATGAGCCCATTTCATGCCAGGTACTTTTACGTCAGGTTCTTCTCCCCAACACAGGCAATGACTTTGTTATCAACTGGCCAGAGCCATCATTATTCTCCCTGCTTACAGGCAAGGTACTGGGCCCCAAAGAATGACTTACACAACATCACCCAGGGGCTGGTGGCAAAGTCAGACTGGATATCTCTTTTCTTACGTGCTTTGTAGTCCACCGTCCCTTCTATACATCCTCAGTCTGTCCCAACCTTTGTAGTTCACCCTATGCCGGGCATCTTGCTGGCCTCAGCCTCCATCCAGCTAAGGCCTCTGCTTACAGCCCTTTTTACCAGATATTAGGTTCATGTGATGCACCACCAATGGAGGCAGTAAAAACCCAGAAAAACGCCAAGTGGCTATTTCTTTGCCATCGTAATCATAATTCTGGAAATTTATCTAAAGAAAATAATCTAAAGGTAGGAAAAAGCAAATGCATGAAGATGTTCATTGAAGGCTCATTTATAATGGAGAAATATTGGAGTGTGTGTGACTGTCATATGGGGTGGTTAAATAAATCGTGGTAGTGCCACTTGATGGGACATTATGCAGCTATTAAAATGCTAATAATGTTGTAACTATGATATACTTTTAAGTGAGGAAAAATCATTTAAAATCATAGAGATGTAATAATTACAACTACACAAAAATTTCATATGCATGTAGACAGGGACTAGAAAGAAACATGGAAAAGGAAAAGTGTGAGATTCTGAGTAATCAAAATTATTTTCTTTTCCTGTTACTAGTATTACATTTTACAAATAAAAACAACTTTTTATAACAAATTTAAAGTCTGTGCTAAACTCCAACCTAACAGCTCCCTATGGATCTCTACTCATTTGGCTTCTGCTAAACTAGCCGAATGCTATTGAGATATGGAAGAGACCAATCTCAAAGTGTTTTTTTGCCCCAGAAAACATTGTTGTTGCCAAATCAGTGACTTTGGACACTCAGGCTTTTTGAAACCTCAACAAAGAAAACTTTGCTTTCCTCAGCTGGATTCCAGTGTCCCAGGTGTACTTTCTCTGGGCAAACAATACCCTCAATTTACTGATAGAAACTTAACAAAGCCAGGGTTGCAGCTTTCAAGGTTATAACAAGGGTGTTGCTGCCCTAGGACTCCTATAGGTCAGGATATATGTTTCCCACCAATGAATTCCTGAGCCCCTGGCAGAAAACATCAGGGTTTGTAATTGACGGCTCACATCTCCCTCTCACTCCTCACCGGAGGGATACTAGTCCAGTAGAATTTGCAGGGTGATAGAGTGATAGAGGGAGAATTCTGTGTCTCCAAAGCCTCAACAGCAAGCAAGATGAGCTGCTCAGGGCCTAATTTGGGGATGATTTTATCACTTACACGTGCAACTGAAGTTCTGGCATGATTAGCTGGTGTCACTGGATCCAGTGTCTACGGCGATGATGGGGCCACCATCAGACCACACCAAGTGCAGTGCAATTGCAGCAAATTGCAGTGCTCCTGGGCATGGCCAAATGCGCTTGCAGCTGGGGGCATATTTTTTTTCAGGTGAGGACATAATATAAAACAGTCCTTAGCAACATCTTTCTTCCCAAGACAAGAATGCAGGAGGGAATCTAGGACGGCATCAAGATATTACACAGGGAGATGGTTCTAGTAAGAATCCTAAGTGAAAGAGAGATGCATGTCTGTGATACGTGCATGAGAGAGCATGGATTTAGGCAATTTGAAACCACAAATGGGGCATGGTCACTGAGCTCTCCTTTCAGCATCTTGATTACAGAAGGCATCATCCTGTGGTCTGTGATAGGTTTCCTTTCTTATTTAAAGATAATAATTAATTTGAAAATGTAACTTCATAAATTGCCATGGTTGTTTTATAGGAAGCCCTGCCTATTTTGATGTTGCTACGCAGATGTTTGAAAAGGGTTGTGTTTTTTTTTTCAAAACTGATTTGGAATGAGAAACTTTTTTCCAGTATTGAGAAATATCATCCCCGTTTGCCTTCTGCAATTTTCCTTTGATACTGACATACTAGACAGTGCCTATTTGTGTCAGAAATTCATGTCAGAACCCTCCCAAATCCATCGGGCGGTGCACACCATTTAGCTGCATAATGGAGGATGGAGCTTTGAATTCCTCTGTTCAGCTGCAGAGACGTTCAGGTTGAATGGGATTTGCAAATAGAGTCATGATGATGAAGCCACCTCTGCTGAGTACTATAAAGCAACCTCCTCCCATCTGGCCCTACATATTTTCTCCCACCCATCTCCCTGCACCAGTCCTTGTGCGGACCGAATACCACTCCTCAAGGGTTTGACAGTTCTAATTGGGAAAACACAACACGGACCGGAAGAGGGTTTCCAGGCCAAGGTTGGTCCCTGACCTCAGTCTCCCTCTTTGTCCCGAGGCTGCCTATTTAACCCGATCTGTAAGCTCATGTCCACCCCAGTCAGGCGGATTGATCATGACTGGGAAATTCAGATCACTTCCGTGATCACTCATTGAGTGCCTTTAGAGAAAGCACTGTGGCTAACTAGTTAAGTGGATAGGCTTGTAATCAAACCTGGTAGGAATTCCAGTTTCACTTACTAGTCCTGTGATCTTAGGCAAGTTACTTCTCTTCTCTAAGCCTCAGTGTTAACCGGGGATAAGGATCCTCACCTAGAAGGGTTGTAAGGCTTGAGATAAAACACTTGATGATAAGCACTCTTCGTGGTACATGGTAATGATTACAGGAGTCTCAATGGACTCTTAGCAGGAAACAGGTGGATAATTCAAGGAGCGTCTAATAAAGGCACTATTTACAATGCTGTGGGTGGGGTGAGGGAAACAATGCACAGTGCAATGGAGGGGGCATTTAGTAAGGGAGAGAGGGGTGGAAGAGGGAGCAGGTTCCAGAACCTAGAAGGTCACCTTGAGAGGACTGTAACCTTTTGCCGAGGGAGGTGGAGCAGGAAAGACCTCTCCCTCCCTCTCCTCCCCACCTTCTATCTGCTGCAGGGCACTCTTTTGAATAAACAAAAGGTGAGAAGGCAAGGTGGCTCAGTGATGTCTGGCATTCAATCTCCTGGGCTAGAGAGCAGGTAGAGAAGGATGGAGAAACCTGGAGAAAGGAAGGGAAGGTACTTGCACCACTATCATTCATGAAGACCTACCATATGCCAGATTCTGGAAACACAACAAGGAACATATGTGTTCTTAGAAGTCTAAGAATTCTGAGCTTAGCTGTAGACAAATGTAGAAATAAATTATCACAGTGTAGGACAATAAGCGCTGTTACAACATAAAAGTAGGAATGTCTAAACCAGGTGGTTCAGAGGGACAAAGTGTCCCTGAAAGGACCCTTGAGTCCTTTGGAGTACTGAATTATACGTAGACTTTAAATGAAGAAAGGAGGCATTGGTAAAAAGCATCCTAGATGGAGAGAAGACAAGAACAAGAGGAGTGTGGTGAGGCTGTCATGTAAAGCCTATGGATTTGGGAGGAGGGGTATAAAAACAAGAGAAGATGTCAGGGAGACCAGATGGGCTGGGTCATTCATGGAGGGACCTGTTGGCCAAGTTAAAGAGGAATTCAGATTCTATCTTGAGAGCCATTGGGATCTACAGCTGGATTTTAAACAGTAGAGTGACTGGTAAGATCTGTGTCAACAGAATGGCTTTGGTCGCCTCAGGGAAGAAGGTATTGGTGGTTATGACCCTGACTCATAAGAAGTGGCATCTCAGTCCACAGGTGTAACTGGGCAGGGAAGGAATCTCATTGCATGGTAGGGAAATCCTGAGGTGGTGCAGGCAGGGTGCAGGGTGAGCACGGTTCTAAAACTGAGGCTCCTAGCAAATGTTCCTAGCATGGCGGAAAGCCTTGGCCAGAAGAGAAGTTAGTGCTGTACTTGCCGAACTTTCATGTACATAGGGATCACCTGGGAATCCTGTAACGATGCAAATCCTGATTCAGCATGGGATACAGCCTGAGATGTCACATTTCTAAAGAGCTCCCAGATGATGCTGATGACAGAAGAATACGCTTTGAGTGGTTAGGCCTTAGAGGCCAACTGCTTCAACTTTCTCTTTTACAGATGAGCTAATTGAGGTCTTGAGAGGGCATAACTGGTGGTGTATCAGAATAAGTTAATGGCAGAGCCTATGAGAACCTAGCTTTGAGTCCTTCAGTTCAGAGTACTCATGGGGTCCGCAGGACCTTCTGGGAGATTGTCAGGGGCCAGGCACTCTCCTTGCTACCGAAGGGCAGAGAGGAGAGGGAGTGAACAATGAGTTGATGAGGCAAGAGTGTTTCCAGCCCATCCTTGGAGAATGCAAATAGATCTGCCAACATGTGTGATGAGCTCTTCACACATCAGCCTGCTCTGAGGGTATCATAAAAGCTGACATAAGTCTCTGGTGGGCTGCCAAGGGCCTGCTTCCCAGAAACAGTGATTGGCATAGAAACTCAACACAAAACTCAAAACACATACTCACACTGGTGCAATCCATTTGGAGAGCAATTTGGCAATATGTATCAAGAGTTACAAAAGTGTTCATTCTATTCAACCCTGTAATTTCATGTGGGGGAATGTCTAAAATAGAAATACACCAAATAGAGGAGAAATAAAACCAACCATGACATTGAATGACTACTGGATAGCTATGACTGCAATAGAGCTCTAATTCTTACAATATTGCTGAATTGTAGGCTTGAATATTGCTTCCCCTACATGCATTTTTAAAAAATTTAAGCAAATAAGAGAACTCAATTTCAGGGAGGTTAATTTGCCTAAATGCCTTCCATCCAGGCAATGCTAGAACCAGGATTTGAATCCAGGTCACTCTGATCTGAAGGCCACATTCTTTCTACCACGACACAATGCTACCATATGCATGAGGTTCATTACAGTGTTATCAGAAATACAGAAAAACAACAGAGGAATGGATAAGTAAATTAGGGTATATACACCCAATGGATGATCATGCAGTCATTAAAAAAGATAAGCTGTTTGCATGATGCTATAAAAGCATCATGATTGTGATAAAATGCTTAATGAAAACTACCATAGAAAATTTTATGTAATTTTAGTTAGGTAAAAGATGAATGCGTATTAACAAAGATAAAATACAGGAAAAATAATCGTTGTGCTAGGGGAAGAGATTACAGGTGATTTTTTTCTCTGATATCCAAACTTTCTGCAATATTCCTAGAAAAAGTGGCTGAGGAAGGCTAAGATTACAGAACACATGTGTTGGTGGGGAGCGCACAGAGCCAGTTATATATATAAGAGCCTTACAGAAGTTCCAATACAGTCGTGAAACCTCTACACACGCTCCTGTGCTCCTGTGGCTCTGCATCTGAAGCCTGTGCTCCTGTCTTCCTTTGGCTCTGCATATTAGTCACAGTCATGAAAACTCTCTGGATGAGTTGTTCTAGTGAGGACTTTCTCATCTCTGGCATCTTCCTTGGGAAGGCCTCCATAGTACTGGCCCCTTCTGCCAAGTTGTAACACAGTCATAAAAAGAACTGCCTTCCAAAATTGCAGATAGCACATTTAGACAGAAGATGGGAAAGGACAAAGAGGGCAGTTAGGCATCACAGATGACATCATGACCACCTAGAGTGCTATGATGACAGGGATTCTGAGGCCATGTCAGAGTTCAATGGAAGAATGTGCTCTGATTGATTATTGATGCCTATCATGGGAATGGATCAGGGAGGAGTAGGGGCACACACATGCCCCATATTCACCTCCATTTGTTAGGAAATGAGCAAACTGAGCCTTAAATTTTAAAACAAGGAGGAAAACATGACCACCATTTCTAACTTTGAGTTTATAGATTTCCAAGCAAATTTGTACGTATTATTCTACTCTCCCCTCCCTTAGATCTATTCCTATTGAACAGAGAGAGCTATTATTTTGAGCACAGTTCTCCATTTAGTGGAAGGCGTAAGAATGCCTCTGCTAGCTACTGACAAATCTATTGAGAGGGAAGAGGAAAGCAGAAGTTCAAACTTTGCTAACCAGCTGTTTACAGAGACCCGGGTCACTCTTAAAATACCCTACAAATTCTGTCTTACATTCTAGGATGATCAATCAACACATCCCAAAATAGAATGATTAGAAAGTAAAACATGGCCTATGTGCTCAGGGGATCAGGGAGCCATTAAATGGGATAGTTAAGTAGATTACATTGAAACAGGAAAATGTTTGACATAGTGAAAACCCAAATTTTGCAATGTGGTCATAATCACACAAAAGATGGAAATGCACAAGGACTAGAAAAAAATAAACCCATATGAAAATGGTTGATGTGTGAGGGAGTGAGAATAGGGATTACGTTCCACTCCTCATCTTTCTAACACCATGTAAGGTTGTTATAATGTCACTAACATTAACAAATAATAAACTCTTCTGAAAAATCAAGCAATCATAAAGAAGTAAATATTTAAATATCTATTACAGCTGTTGCCTTAACCTTGATTCATGTTTAGCATATGGTTTTATTCATTAAACTAATATTTATTGAGTGCCTGCTTTATGCCAGGTACTGTTTTAGGTACTTCAGATGTAGCTGTAAAGAAGATCCCTAACCTTGACAAGTTTACTTTTTAGCAGGTGAGTTCTATGAGTTAAATGCAAACTCATCGGTCACTGAAAACTCACGTAGTCTATTATTGATTATTATAGGACTTAGAACATAATCTTATGATTTTATATGGTCATATCAGGTCATATCTGTGGGCTAACTGATGCTAAGAGTTACTCCTGACTATCATTGTACCTCAGCCATCAAAGGGAACCTCTCCAACCTTCATTCATTGAAACGAATTGTTTTCACCTATTGTTTTCCAGGCATGGCATAAGGCACCGGGTTTTCCGGTGGTGAGTAATATATATGTATGGGTCACACCTTCATGACACTTACTATATAGGGAGACTCATTTACAAATAAATATGTAATACTCATGAATTGTGATACACGTTAATCAGGAAATGGAAGCAGTGATAGAGAATAATGGTGAGTGGGTGGATTCTTACTTTAAGACTGTTGGGGAGGGCCTTTCTGAGGAGGTGGCATGCATGTTGATACCTGTAGTATGAGAATGAGCTGGTCATGAAAGAGCAGGTGGAAGAGCTCTCTGGTAACCAAGAACTCCATGTGCACTGAGCCTGAGGCAGGAAGGAACTTGACATGTTGGAGGACATCAAAGAAGGCCAGTGAGACTTGAGAGAGAAAGAGAATGCAAGGTACAAAGTCTTCGAGACCTAAGTTAAGCTTGGATTTAATGTGAAAGACAAAATCACTACAGCAAATGTGATAAAACTTTGGGAGACATTAAGGAAAACCTAAATATAGAGAGATTTAATATCATAAAGATGTCAATTACCCCCCATGTTGTTCTGTACATTCAGTGCAATTCTAATCAAAACTACAACAGAGGTTTTCATTAAATTTGATAAATGGATTGTAAAATGAAAGAGCCAAGGGCAAGAATAACTAAGATATTTCTGAAGAAGGATGAAGAGGAGGGATCTGCTGTGTTATAGATTAGGATTATCTATGAAGCTATAATAATTGTGACTGTGTGTGGTGGTGATGCATGGTGGCCAGAGGAACAGAGAGCTCAGAAACAAATGAATGCATATAAGGAATTTTGGCATATGTCAGATATGGCCTGGTAGATCAAGAAAAAGAAGAACTATTATTAAAAGGACCTCCGAAAAGTGTTTATCCATACAGGGAAAAAAACTTTCACACCTCATCTCACACATAGACAAAAAATAACCAAGGACTTAAATGTAGTGAACAAAAATATACCACTTTTGGGAATCATCTTTCTCACTTTTGTTTAGAGAAGAGTTTCTTAATGACACAGAATGTGCTAACTACATAAGCAAAGACTGATGAAATTGGCTATATTATAATTAAGGGATTTTGTTATCAAAAGATACCATACAGCAAATAAAAATGGCAAGTTACACATATAAGTGACAAGATACTATGAAAAATATATAGAGAACTACTAATAGCAATAAGAAAAGGATAGATAGATACTTTTCCAGTAGAAAAATGAGTAAAACATATGAATAGGCCCTGCAAAAAAAGAAATACAAATGAGTAACAAATATATGAAAAGACAGTCAACCTTATTAACAATTGAGGGAATACAAAGCAAGACAACAAGGAGATGCCATTTTATACCTATTTAACGGGCCAAAATTAAGTATCCCCACAATACCAAATATTGGAGAAAATTTGGAATCATAGGCACTAATACTTTGGTGGCATGAGTGTAAATCAGTGACATTAGTTTGGTAAATAGTTTGGTATTTATTTTTGTAAAGTCGAACATTCATTTACCAAATGACCTAGTTTCTGGATATAACCTCAAGAAAAAATCTTGCACATATGCCATAGGAGATATGTACAAGGATGCTCATATCATCACTGTTGATAAAGGCAACATCCTGCAAGCAACCCCCAACATCTATCAAAGGCTAATGCACTGGATAAATGGATAAAGGATAAATGCATTGTAATATCTTCATGCAATGGAATATTATGCAGCAGTCAAGATGCACATACTACAGATGAGAGATAACTGTTAGCAATGTAATATGGAATAAAAATGTTCCAAAAGATTATATACAACTTAAAATCCTTCATTAAATTTAGAATAAAAGTAAAATAATATGTCTTGAAGGAATGCATACAGGTAGTAAAACTTCATAACAAGGAATCATATACAAGATTCAGGATAGCAGGACGAGTCAGTAGGTTGGGATGGGAGAAGCTCATAAGTAGACACAAAATATTGTCAAAGTTTTGGTTGTCCTGATAGCTGGTGTGTTATTGCAAAAATGAAACAATGAATTAATACAAAAGAGGGTCATGCACAGACCAATGAGGAAAGTGTTTCATGAAACTAGGAGTAAGATTAATTCAATGTGGGGTACCTGAGTGGTAGGTGAGAGCAGGAAGTGCCCTTTGAAACTATCTGGTCCAATCCTTTCAGGTCATAGATGTAGAAACCAAGGCCCAGGTAGGGAAAGGGACTCACTCAAGCACATTACTTGGCAATGAACACTAAATGTCAATCTTACTTTTCCTAATTGCGTAATTGATTATTTGACTTGCAATGGACTATTTGACTTGCAATGATACACGTATGCTAAAAACATAAATAAAATAAAAGAGAACTCAAGAAAGCGACAGCCATTTTTATGAGAAATGTTTTGAAGGGCTCTGAAGAAGATCTGGTGTGTATGTAAGTACATATGTATGTATGTGTGTGTGCATGCATGTACGTATTGAGTCCATAATGATGTATGCCCAGGCCCTGTAGTTGGGAGTAAATTTTAAGGAGCAACTTTTCTCCTGGTAAAGAGTGAAGAAGAATTTAAAGAAAAGTGGCCATTGGCTCAGAGTGAGGAGAGGAAAGCCACCTGCCATCTCCTAAGGCCAATGAAAGGATAATCTCTGAATCACAAATCTGAATTTCGGCCACCAGAGACTTCAGAATGAAGACCCCAAATGTCCTGATGATCAACAAAAAACTCACAACTACCCTTTATTTGGGTCCCAAATACAGAGCTGTTCTGACCAAAACAGGAATGAAGAGCCAGCCAGTTAAAAGCAGCAAGTCCACGCCGCGTGCCCAGTCCAGGTGGAATTCCAACAGCAGTAACAAGGTACAACATCTGAGATAAAAAGAGAACAACTTGTGATGTTTAAAGAGACATTCAGCAGCTTAAACACCGCCTCTGGGCACAGCTTATTGAAAGGACCGTGAAGCCAGAGAGAGGGTTCCATCTCTAGCCATGTGGCTGTGCATACAGGTGGTTCCTTTACAAAGGCCTCTGGGTGCACAGAACATCAAAACGCAGTTTCCCTCCCTTGAAAGGAAGACGAAGGAGAGCCCATGCTGTGCCAAATGCAGAACTAACTTCATTTGCTTCCCTCCTCTCTCCTAGGACAACTGTAAATGCGCAGGATTAAATTTAACCTGGAGACTTTTTTTAATTCAAAATTTTCCTTTAGCAAAAGCTCTAGAGAAGAATTATGGTGGAAGTTCATATAAAACAGGTGGGAGCCTATTGAAATAACAGGAATTTTCTCCCATGACATTCCCATGGCATGGATTTGAGGTGACCTGGTTCCTCCAGTCCAGGAGAAAATAGACATAGCCCTGTGTTTCCAATATCTCCTATAGTTAACTCTCCAAAAAAATAGAGCACTTCTGAGGATACAGCTGAGAATATGGGTATAATCCAAGGGGGAAGGCTTCACACACATGCTGACAAATACATAAATCCATATGTGCATACACGTGCCAGTGTACAACTACATAAACTCACAAACATACATGCTTATGCATACACACACACCAAGAAAAAACATAATTAACCACATGCGCACACCGCAGGAATATTTTCTATGCAACAAGCGCTACTGTTTTCCTACAGCTGAACTGAATGATTAATGTTTATTGTGAAAACCTTCTTATTGCCAGGAGAACATGATTTGCCGTTCTTTAGGTAACAAATGCTATGCATCTGTTGATTCCTACTCTCACGTTACCTGGCTCCATCACAGATATCTCTGTTGTAACAACAAAAAAGAAACACCCTGAGGCAAATATATAGGCATTCTTGATATTCCACAAGTGGATGACAGGCAGCTCTAATGGTCCCACTTACATAAATGCAACTTACTCACTTCAGAACACAACTTCCTTTCCTTCCAGATTCGGTGCCAGAAAGCATTCTTTTTAACCTGAAGCTGTTTCTACTGAAACACCTGTCAACCTGCCTGTCAGCCCAGCAGAACTGTGTATGGCATCTACCCAGGGATGCTTGAATTTTTCAATTCTCTGGAAGAGAAACATCCTATGGAGGTTGAGTGATGGGCCGAGGGTTAGAAAAAATGGCTCCTAGACATCCCAGGGCCCTGACTTTTAAGATTTAGGGAAGGCCTCTGGGCAAATCTATTAAGTTTTGTGTATGTGTATGTCTTTTTTAATCTCACAGATAAACAACAGAACTAACTTCTACTATACAGGAGAGAGAAAAAGATTTATAAGCTAGGGTCTATGGTAGGCTCAGACATCAGAGTTGCAAGATGCCAGTAGTAAAATGCAAAGGGATATTGACAGAATGACAAGGCCCTGTGCGCATTCAATTACTCTACAAACTGTTTGGTTAGCAACCTTAAGGAGAAAAGGCCAATGCTTCTTGAATATGAGCCTCAAAAAATTAGTACCTAGCACCTGCCTGTGCATGAGGGAGTTGGCTGTAGTGTAACATCAGATAGAGTTGGATTCTGGCAGAGTGGGAATGAAGCCGGGGTCAAGAGTGTGTTTACTTAGCAGCTATTTGGCTAGGATAACCCATCAGAGTAGACTGATCAGATTCATTTTACGCAGCGCTTCCTCCCAAACCTGGATGTACATGAGAATCTTGCAAGGGACTTAGAAAAAAACCCACATTGATAGAACCTCTCCCCCAGAGACTCTGATTTATTTGGACTGCAGTGAGGCCCAGGCATCCATCCATCCATCCATTTATGTATCTACCTACCTATATATTTGTCTACATTTTGGGGGCTCTCAAGGTATATTCCAATGTTCAACCAGGTTTGCAAATGCTAAATTACTTAAACAAAACTTCTGCCGTTACTCCTTGGTAAAGTAAAGCATGAATCCACACAGTCACTCAAGGAATATTTATTGAGCATATACTATGTGCAAGCTACTATTTTTCACCTTTAGGACACACTGAAAAGAAAAACAAATATGGCCTGTATTAGGTCCAAGAGCCAAGTTTGTCAGACCAGAGAAGTAGGGAAAAGCCAATGTCACAGTTCAAGTCTGAAGGTCGTCTCAGGTAGAATTCCCTCTTGCTCAAGGGAGCTC
The DNA here is from genome assembly GCF_037783145.1 of Equus przewalskii. Classification (NCBI taxonomy): domain Eukaryota; kingdom Metazoa; phylum Chordata; class Mammalia; order Perissodactyla; family Equidae; genus Equus; species Equus przewalskii. The sequence goes on from NC_091851.1 coordinate 31,957,902, forward strand.
AGTCTTTTGTTCCATTCAGACCATCAACTGATTGGATGAGGCCCCTCCACATATGGAGGGCAATCTGCTTTCCTCCAAATCCATTTAAACGTTAATCTCATCCAAAAACGCCATCACAGAAACATCCAGAATAATGTCTGACCTCATATCTGGGCACCACGGCCCAGCCAAGTAGAGACATAAAATAATGATCCTATATCCCATAGCATTACGGGACTAAGGATCCAATAGGGCACTGGATGATACTAAAGCCCACCAACAAAATAAGCGCATGTTGCGAAAATGGTATGAAAGTGCTAGATAAAGTCAACAGCCACAGGAAAAAACCTCGTGGAGGTGAAGAATAGGAAGGAGCAAGCAATGAGAAGTATTAAGGGAAAACTGTTATAGGCAGAAAGAATTATGTTCACAAAGCCACAGGAGCTGCAAAGAACTGGGTGAGCTTGAGAAAACGCTAGAAGGCTAGAGGGGTTGGTACACAGGAAGCAATGAGAAGGACAGGAGATGAAGTTAGAAAGACAGGCAGGGGCCAGGTCATTCAGAGCCCTAAAGTTTAGATAAAGCCCAAGTCGGGAAGCAACACCATTGGACGTACTTTTTCTTTTTTTTAGGAAGATTAGCCCTGAGCTAACTGCTGCCAATCCTCCTCCTTTTGCTGAGGAAAATTGCCTCTGAGCTAACATCTGTGCCTATCTTCCTCTGCTGTATATGTGGGACACTTACCACAGCATGGTGTGCCAAGCGGTGCCATGTCCACACCCAGGATCCAAACCGGCAAACCACGGGATGCCGAGAAGTGGAACGTGCGCGCTTAACTGCTGCGCCGCCAGGCCGCCCCTGGATGTACCTTTTAAGATGCTCTGTCTGGCTGCAGCATGGAGAGGCACAATAGAGGAAGTCTGGATGGGGGATGGGCAGGAAAGGTCCTGAAATGGGTCCAGACATCAGATGTACGCTCAGAACAGGATGGTGGTGAAGATGGGGCCATCTAACCTAACCTGTGACCTAACCTGTGTCTATTTCAGCAGGAGAAACAATTGAATTTTCTAGAGCATTAGATGTGTAGTAGGTGGGGCAGAATGGATCATTCTCACATTTCCGGTTTAAACAATTCAAAAGAAACAAGAACTTTTTCCTAGTTAACAGCCTGGCTCAAGTTATACCCAATAGCCACTTGTGTTATGCAAATTGTGTATACTAATTAACATAGATACAGTTTGAATTATGCAAATTCTTGCTTCGGGCTGTATTAGTCACTCCCTGCTACCCATGGAGACCACATCCCATCCTCCCCACTGCTCCTCTGTGGACTAGAGCCATGAGTGTGCCTGGGATGAGTGAGCCCTGAGTGGCCATTATATTCAACTCTAAGGACAAGACGAAGGGGTGTCCCAACATCCAAACTTAGCCAGGCACCTCCTGAGTGTCTCTCTTTGAGAGCTTGCTCATGAGCTCATCCAGGCAGCTGTCCCCCCTCCCCCCGCCCCACCAGTGGGTATCTGCACCAGTCCTGTGCAGAACTCCTGTGTGTCTCAAAAGATGTGCCCAGCCTTCTTGCAGTGCACTCTGATGGAATGTTGATTCCTGGGTCCTGTGCTTCTGATTCAGATTAAATCCAACCATCTGTATGCTGGAACAATATTGACAACCCTCTGACCCATCGCACCTATTAAAGGCACTCCCACACACGAACGAGCGCCTGGTTTTATTGAAGCAAAGTCTGTGTTTTATTTAACTCTGGACGCCAGGCGCCTAGAATAACTTGCAAGATAAATGTCAATCAACTCTAGCATAATCAAGACACCCATTCTTGCCTCATTAGGGTCCTCTCATTCCCTTTAAGCTTCTCAGATTTATACACTGTAATTAGAAACTTGGTGATTTTGACTGCTAAACAGAAAGGCTTACTGGGAAGCTTCCTATGTCTGAATTTTAAATATTTTCACACTTCGTTAACCCAGTTGCTGGTGTAACATCCTCTGGCTCAATTCCTTCACACTGTGCGATTTTTATTTTTGGACAGAGATGAGAACAATTAATTGAATTGAAACACATATTGATTACTGTTTTTCATGGACTCGGAACAGCTTGTCTATGAATGATTTTATCGAGGAGTTTTTAGACAACTCTTTGGCTGGATTGTCTCCCCTGTGACCTCATATTCGGGCTGTAAGTGCCAGTCTGCAGTTGGGATGGTCTGTTTGTTGGTGAGCTGTGTTGTTCACAAGATCTGAATCAGAACAGGAGAGTCCACACCAACCTTCTTCACATACAGGCCCTGACTGGGGAGCCCTGATATCTCCTTCAAAGCCAAGCAGGGCTCTGGAAAAGTCTACAGGAACGGCATGATTTCCACATCCCTGTGAAAAGGCTCAGCTGGTTGGACCCCATGTGAGCAGAGACAATCCTCCTTTCATTCACTGGCCATGTTATTCATCCAAGGACTGCAGTGTTTGCATCAAGCAGAGCTTTCCAGATCCAGATTAGGAAATTCTAGAATGTCTCTTAGACCAGTGGTTCTCACAGTTTAATGAGCACGTGAATCATCTGGAGATCTGGATAGAACACAGACTCTGATTCAGTGGGTCTGGTCTGGGGCCTGCAATTCTGCATGTCTGACATGCTCCCAGGTGATGTTGATCCGTGGGCTGGTGGGCATGAAGCCTCTGACGCTACCTCTCTCTACACACTATCTGTCACTCTGTTAGGAAGTGTCACAAAGTGCATTCTGCATTCCCTCTAAAGTGCAAATCCCTGAAGATCTGAGGCCCTGGTCTAATTCATCCTAATACTTCCTGTCGCAGTGGAGGTGAGCTGGCCTCAGTGGGCTCTCATGAGCATTCTGAGCTCCCACTGCAGTGGGCAGGGAGAGAGGTCATGGCTGCTGGAGAATTAAGCCATTTCACAGCCTTGGGGTGGCATCGTGGTCAAGGCTAGACTCCCATCCCTTAGGGAAGGGAGGCCCAGGATCTAACAGTCCCTAGTGCCAGGGGGCCCATCAAGATAAGAACTCCTGACTGAAAGGAAGGTGTCAAAGTCAGAGTTAGCAGCAGGAAAGAGGCAGATGTGACAAAGTTTTCATATCTTCTACCCGGGTACAAGATTTTCCAATAAATAGCTGAGCACTCGTTGCAATATCATAGATGATAGAAGTGTCCTTGTCTTTGTTACATTTCCCAGATGTCCCCAAGATGTTTGTATACCCACAGCCCATTAGCCACACAACAGCCAGGTGATCTTTTAATAACATAAATCTAATTCCTTCATTCCTCTGCTTAAAGTGCTCCAAGGGCTTTCCATTCTTCCTAGGATAGAACACAAACTCTAGGAGTCCTGCCTAACCTGACCTGCCCACCCACTTCCCCCATGGTCTCCCCACTGTCCTCCAGGCTCACAAAGCTTCATCACTCTGGCCTCCTTGCTATTTGTCAAACGTGTCAAAGTCATTCCCATCCCAGGGGCTTTGCACTAGCTGTTTTTCTTCAGGTGTCATCACTGCTTTACCTTCGAAGCCTCTGGTCACAGGAAAGGTTTTCACAGCAAAGCAACTCCAAACCCTCTGATTTTGTGGGTTTGACATGGATTTGTTTTTCTCTTGATTCTTACCTAGTTGAAGCATGGGACAGTCTGACACCTTCATGTTACAAAGAGGGGACTGAAGCCAGAGACAGAATGAGACTTCAAGCCGCTCAGATTTTGGGGGGCAGAATTGTCAAGGACAGACCCAGGGGTTGTAACTTGGACTCATGGGGAAGGAAATTTAATCTTAACATTCTACATACTACTTGGACCTGCTGCATTTAACAATATTTACAATATTTTGTCATAATGCTCCTCCCTCTTTTTTTTTGGATTTTGTCTTTGCTGAGTCCAAGGTTGTACATAGGAAGCTACAGACAATCCTGGATTTCTCTTCCATTTGTGTTACCTTATTTTTCTTGGTCACAAAATACACTTTTTGAGACCAGAAGAGGGTGATTTGTAATTTATGGATTTCTCTCTAGGAATTACAACCAGAACCTAATTTAAAAAATCCAATTGGTTTCATCTAATTAAATTTGGAAATTGCCTCATAAACACATATTCTGTTATAAATGTCTTTAAAAGCAAAGTCTCCTGCTTACTGTCTGGGGCAGAATTGGGTTGAGAGCAGCGTGGAGGGGACGTCCTGTCTCTGCTCAGGAGGACACACTCTCTTGTCAAGTGCTCAAACTTTCTAAAGGGTAATGTGGTCTAGAGCGGTGCTCCTCAAACATTAATGCCCATATGAATCACCCAGGGATCTTGTTAAAATGGGGACTCTGATTCAGGCGGTCTGGCGGGTCTTGAGATGCTGTATTTCTATTCAGATCCCAGGTAATGTTGATGCTGCTGGTCCACGGACCACACTGCGTAAGGGGCAAGACATCCACACTTATATTCAGGACTCATGAATTGGCCATATTGGCTGGATCACCTTCGTCTTTTCACTTCATCACTCTGAGTCTTAATTTCCTCATTTTTATGTAATGATAAGAGCTAACATTTATTAATGCTATTTCTAAATGCCAAATACAGTACTAAACATATATTTATGTTTATAAATAAATTTAAATGAGAGGTTACATAATATACCCAAGGTTACACAGCAAGAAAGTGGCAGAGCTGGGATTCAGAACTAAGCTGTCTGATCTCAAAAGTCAACATTCTTAACTTCTGAGGCCTTGCCAGCATGTGATACACATGGTGTCACAGCCATGTTTATGGCCTAAGTCCACAACCTTAGCTCCCTTCACAGCTTCATCCAAGGATTTTGACATGTTCCCAGAAGGCATCCTCAAATGCCCACAAGTAAATCAGTCAATTTCAGCTTTCTAGCTCTGGGTCTCTGTCATCAGAACCCAAGTAGCAGCCAAGAAGCTACTTGAAGATGTCTCACCATAGCTGTTTCCAGTAGAATCCATCCTGGGAATGCCAACATCCCTGGCATCTGGTCTTCGAAAATCCACAAGGCACTGAGTTCACATAAAAGTGAGAAGAAAGGTGCATTGTCCCAATCTGTGCCCACCTTTGCACCCAGAGCTCCAGAGTATGTATCATATAACAATGCCTCAACTTCAGGAAGCTATTGCTCAAACAGGGTGTCTAACTCACACTTGCGTTTGCATCCTTGTTCTCTCTATATTTCTTTTTGCTTATCCTGGAATAGCAGTCAAGAGTTTCCTCTCCCAGTCCAGTGCATAATCCTGTTAGAGGAAGAGGTATATTGATCCCCAGGAAGACGTCTGTGCCCACATGTGACTCTGCCTGCAAAATGGCCTAGATTAGTGGTTTCCAAGAGCAGGTAGGTACAAGGACCAGGGTCTTTTCAAGACAAGTTGTCATCAACTCAAGGCAAAATGAATAAACATAAGGAGGCTGTCATGAGTTATTCATAAGTCTACATTTCAATTTGAAGGAATGCCTTTTATTCTGAAATTTTGTCCTAGCTACATTTTTGAAATTATGTCTTTTATGAAATGATGCTAATAAAAGATAGTGAAGTATTCCATGTTGGTTCCCTCAAACCTTTTGCAGTATTACTGGCCTGTGAATTCCAAAGTTCTTGAATATCTGACATAGAGAGCCATTTATATAACAGTACCAAACAACCAAACTCTCTAAATTCTGAGTCCTTTCCCTCTGCTTTACAAAGAACAGGTTGCCGCACACAATAGATCTTGATTTCATTTGTGTGTGTATAATTGTGGCCTCTGCTTTACAAAGAACAGCATGTAGCTTTGAAATGATTGTTTCAGTTGAGTTTCCAGCCCCTCACTTCCCTGAAAAGGTTTTGAAAACATCCTAGACAAGGTCTATCAGTATGAGTACCATCCTTCCTCTAGCAGCATCCTCGAGAAAGAAGCTTCTCCCAACCCTGTGGCCCAAGATGGCTCATAAATGGTGGGGTTGGATGTCTGCTCCCTCCTTCCATGTGCTGACCCTAAGAGCTTCACCAAGCTCCCTACAATTTCTAAAATGGAGATGCTAGCTCTTCTGAGGAAGGCTGGATCTAGTGACAAGGCGTTTTCTGAAGGTAATTTCTCAAAGACTTTGTACATGATGCATAGTTTTCTCCTTCCTCAGAGAGCTCTGAGGTCCATCCAGGTCTCTCTATAGAGCTTCTGTGTCCATCAGATTAACCATGAATGTTGTTCTCTCCTCAAGTACTCCTTGACTTTCTTCCCAGAGCTCATCCTCCCTTATGGCAGAGATGTTCTTCCCCAAGCCTACCCTCCATAGGTGTACGTGTCTCCATGAGCGCTCTGTGTCTTAAGTTCCTCCATGGGGTTGTCGTGCATTTCAGCCTGGAAATGTTTGTATCCTCTCCCCCTCAGACTCCCTAGAGGAACCCTGAAGCGGTGATTACCACCCCCATTTTACAGATGAGGAAACTGAGGCTTGGAGAGAGGAAGAACTTGCCAAAAGTCATTTGAGACTATGGTAGAACTACTAAGATGCTAGATTCCATTTGTCCAGCTTTGGCTTCCATGCCCTTCCCATGCATTGCTGTGTTTTTATATTGTAGCCTATATCTCAATCTCCTGGTGTCTCAGGTTATAAGGGGTGAAAGGAGAGTAAATCTTGTTCACATCCCAATGCTAGAATTTAGTGATGTCAGCCTTATTGTTCTTCTGTTTGTTTGGTTTTGTTTTGCAATGAATTAGAGCAATTTGTTCTAATTTCGCAAGTTTTCAGGAAGCCACGTTGTGTTGGCTTGATGGGTGTATTCCCGCCTGAGGATATGATAAGGCTCTGCTAATCCTGGGAGGGGAGCTTTTGATTCCATCACCTAGGTGACAAAAACAGATGCCTTGGCCACAGTATGAGCACCTCTTATACTGCGAGAGTACCTCTCGTGCTGCAACGTGAGAGCTCAAGGATCATGTACCCCCAGAGTAGAGAATGACACTGGGATTCTTTTGGAAGCCCAGGGCCTGATATGGGTAGGATGAGCATCATGTGAGAATTGCAGTTTTCCAGATGAACTGTAACTACTGTTTGCCAGGCCTGGGTCTTCGCAGGCAAACTGGGGTAATCTGACTCCCTGAGTCCTGACCCCTTTGCTGAAGAGATCAAAAGTCACCTCAGTGCATGGCATGTCCAATTGTCTTTGTCACTGGGGCCATGAAGACACCTCAACAGTACATGCTTATGTTTTCCTCTCACTGTATTGTCAGAAACCTTTTGGTAAGTTGAGTCTCACTCACCTCCATGTCCTCAATAGAGCTTTGCACACAGTAGGTATTCACCAACTTCCAGCTGAAGTCAATTGAAAAAGCCGAGGCAGCTGATACAGCAAAAGGGACCACCTTACCTCATAGAGTGTGATGACCCCATTGGTCTCATTGGGAGGTTTCCACTGGATGTAGATCTTCTCCTCAAAGGGCCCCCCTTGGATGGATTCTAGAGGAACAGCTCCTGGAACTACAGAAGGGAAAAGTTAGGAACTTAATGGTACCTTCTATCTCATTTCTCCAGCTCCATTGACCTAGAATAGGAGCCGGAGAAGTCTTCCTATAAAGGATCAAATAATAAACATTTTAGGCTCTATGGGCCATACAGTCCCTGTAGCAGTTACTCAACTTTGTGCTTGTAGCACAAAACAGTCGTAGACAATCAGTAAATGAATGGGTGAGGCCGCATTCTGATAAAACTTAATTTCTAAAAACAGGCAATAGGCTGGAGTTGACCCATGGGCCGTAGTTTGCTAACCCCTCTCCTGGAAGGCCAATGGCTTTTCATTTGCAGGCTGAGCAAGTTTGTTCTTGAACTAAACCTGACCAAGGTAGGGAGGGCATCAGTAGGCCCCAGACCTGCCAGCAGGTGGGATTTTGGAAGTAGCTTCTTTCCTTGGGATCGCTATTTGAAGAAAGAAAAGTGAGTTTCGCTATCGTTTTCCTAACCCTTCCAACATTTTTCCAGCTACAGGAAGTGCTCCCTCAGTTTCCTAATTCCTGAATACAGCAGGTACAATATGCCTTGAAACCTCAATCCAATTAGAAGCAGCTTGCCTCACTCCAAGAAAGCAGCTAGTTCGTCTCACTGCTGAGTTGCCAATGCCTGGCACATGGTAGACCTTTAATAACCATTTGCTGTTTGGGCAAATAGGTGAATAAATGACCTACGCCAGCATTTTGCCCTAATGAGCAAAACCCTTCCTGGACTGCTTCTATACCCAGGTCAGTCTTCCTGCCAGCATCCTCCTGCTGGATTCCACCATCATTATGACAGTCTGGAGGATGCTGAACCATACAATGAATGATTCCCCAGACTTCCAGTTATAACCTTCTAAAAAATCATGAATTCATGTAAATCGTTACCTGATCTATTTATATTTTGGCATTAGAAAAGCAGGTATTTTTACTAAGCGCTTACTCTTTGACCAGAATTTTACATACATTACCTCATCTAAGTGACAGAACAGCTCTGCCCAGTATGTATTTTCTCCATTGAGCTGATAGAGAACCGAGGCTAAGAGAATTAAATAACTTGCTCAAGGTCATATGGCTCTTAAGTTGTAAAGAGGGAGCTGAACACCTGTCTGTGAGCTTCAAAGCATATACTCTTAATCATCACACTATGCCTCTCTAGATTTAGCCGTGACCATATGTTGGAATCAGTTCCCTATTGTTAAATTAAAACATATTTAGTTTTTGTCATTATGGACATGATACACAGAATCTGTTGAATATTAAGACTATACAAAAAGGTTAAAAAAAGAAAACAAAATCATTCATAATCCCCATAACTGCAGATATTTTTCCCGTATTTTTATGCCTATGCATATGTATATTTTAATTTTAAAAAGTAAACTCCTACTGTGTATGTTGTGTTGTGACCTTCTTTTATCGCTAAATAAATCACAGATTAAAAAAAAAATCCTTAAGTGCTCTTTGGGGCCATGCATTTTAATGGCTGCTCAGAGAAGGATACGACCCATTACAGTCACCAATCCTTTATTATTGGGCATTAAAGTTGGCTTGAATTCTTTACGATTATAAGTAACACTGCAATGAGCATTCTTATAAATAAGTATTTGCATGCAACTCTGCTGATGTCCCTAAGATAAATTCTTGGAAATTAATTTATTGGGCCAAAGTAGATGAACTACTTTACTTTTAATGCTTTTGACACATATTACTAGATTGTCTTCCAGAAAGTTTCTACCATTCTTGGCTCCCCAACAGAAGAATATGCCTATTTCTAATCCTTGCCAACACTGACTATTTAAAAAATTAAGTGTACGTGTGTGTATCTTTTTTAAAATGCTGGAGAGTGCAGATTTGTTTCTCTGTTTAATTGGCCATTTGCATCGATTCTTTTATGAACATGCTCTCTATACCCTGTGCTCATTTTCCTGTATGGCTCTTCATTTTTGCTCATCGTTGTCTTACGGGTTTGTAATTATAATCTGTTTTTAAGGACATAGCTTTTTTGCATAGGTTACAAAAATTTTTGCCAGTTTTTTCATTTGCTTTTTAAATCTTTTAGGTGTGTAGGAGCTTCTAAGTAGTCAGATCTCTTATTGCTTCTCCTTATCCACTAATTGTTTCCACAAATATTTGTTGAATATTTAATATGACCAAGGGACTGTGGTGGACACGAGGGGTACACCAGTGACAGAGAAAGATATAGTCAAATTCTTGATAAAGCTTGTATTCTGGAAAGGGAGACAGACATTAAATAAATAATTACACTCCTAATTAATCTTCTTAAGTTGTTATCAGGACTTTGAGGTAAAGGCACAAGGTGTTGGGAGAATTATAACAAGTAGAAAAAATCTAGTCTGGCAAGTCAGGATAATACGTGGAAAATAAGTGAGAGTTGATGGATAAATAGAAGTTCCTAGGGCAAAAGGGTGGAGAATGGATGTTGAAGTGTGATGAACACCATTGTGAGGGCCAGAGGGGAAGCAGAAATGCCACCCTGGGGAGAAAAGATGGTAGCTTGGACTAGGGCAATGGTAGTAGAGAAGAGAGCAGGCTGTGTAGGAGATTTGAGGGTGCCAAACTAACATGATTTGGTGGTGATGGATAAGGGTGAAGGGGGGAAGAGATGTGTCAGGGAAGCTCCCAGATCTTCTGTTTTATACAACTGGGGTGGATCAGAGAGTTGTTCACAGAGAGGGAGCCTAGAAGAGGACTAGTTTTGGAAAGGAAGCTGGTGAGCTCAGTTTTTGCCATACTTCATTTGAAGTGTGTGTCAGACACCCAAGTGGCGATGTTGAGTAGTAACTGGATATATGAGACTGGGATCAATGTTTAGAAATTGAAACCATGGGCAGGGAATAGATCTTGTAGCAAGAGTGTAGAGGGGAACAAAAAAAGCAGGTCTAGGGGCCGTCCCCCCGGCCGAGTGGTTGGCTCCACTTTGGCGGCCCGGGGTTTCGCTGGTTTGGATCCTGAGTGTAGACATGGCACCACTCATTGGGCCACACTGGGGCAGTATCCCACGTGCCACAACTAGAAGGACCCACAACTGGAGGGATTTGGGGAGAAAACACAGAAAAAAAAGCAGGTCTAGGACGAAAACAAGAGGAACTCCAATCTTAACAATTAGGATAAAACAAGGAAATGGAGAAACTGGGAGGCCATGTTCAGAGAAACAACCAGAAAACCAAAAAAGTGAGCTGTGATTGAAGCAGACAAGGGAGGATCAAGAAGGGACTGCTTAACAGCAACAGATGTGGCTGAGTAGTCAAGTAATATGCAACCTTATGTCTCCCCATTGAATTTAGTGTCTTCAAGGTCACTTGTGACCCGAGCAAGAGTAATTTAGGGAGAACGTTGGTGTCACAAGTCATCCTGCAGTGGGTGGGGATGAGAGTGGAAGGGGAGCGATTGTGCTGAGACAAGTAAACTATTTTGGCTGTGAAAGGGAGGGGAATGCAAGAAGAAGCAGGGATGACACATGGAACCTAAGTAGTGCCCTCTCCCAAAGACGGGAAAAATCTAAAACTGAAGTAAGAGGTAGAAAGGTGGGAAAGAGAGAGAGAATAACTGACATTGGCAGGGTCCTTAAAAGGCAGGAGCAGGGCAGGTGGAAAGAAAATACTTTCCCCTCTGTAAGATAGGAGAGGAAAGAAACGTGCAGATGATCTGGAGGGGGAGTTGAGCTGTCCTAATGCCTCCATTTTCTTGAGAAGAGAGGGTAAAACCATCTACCAAAAGTGCAGTGGAGGAGGAGTTTCCTCGGGAATTTGGGAAGAGTAGAGAAGGTTTATTCACTGAGAAGTGGAACGCAAGCTGAATACAGAGATGCTGACACTTTAATCCATCTGGAATCTATCTTACATATTGTACAAAGTAGAAATCTAACTATAGTTCTTTACAGTTTTCTTAAGACAATCAATTGACTAAGTCAGAACTTCCTCCAGTGATTTAAAATGCCATTTTATTACCATGTTAAATTATTATACATCCTGGCATATGTTGTGTGGCTTTCTGTTCTATTTCATTGAGTCATAACTTCTACTCTGACAGTATCTCTCTGTTGTGTTGATATAACATGCTCTGATAGTCAATAGAACAAGTCTTTTTCTTTTATTGTTCTTCATTTGCAAAGTTTTCTGGGCTATCACTATTCTTTTATTCTTACAGAAGAAATTTGGAATAATTTTATGAAACTTCAAAAATGTGCCACCAAAATTTTTATTTCAGTTGCATTCTTCACTTCTTTGGGGGGCAAATGACACCTTTTTATAATGCGTACTCCTACCAGTAATACTGTATAATCTTTATTTATTAATGTTTCTTTTTAGCTCCCTCAGTTGAAAAAGATATTTTTTTAAAATTTCTTACAAATTGTATTCCTAGGACTTCCTTACTTTTGCTCATATTATTTTTGCATTATATTAAAAAGTTTCTCTTATAAAACATATAAGACAAAAGTATATGTAATAAATGCACAGCTTAAAGAATAATTATGAAATGAACACACATATACCCGCTATCCACTCTCAGAGATAAAACATCACTGTATCATTGAAGCATCGTGTGTGACCACACTGTTGACTTCTTCTCTCTTCCCTCACCAAAAAAAAAAAAATCGTATACTATCCCGAATTTTATATTTATATTTATATATATTCTCTTTATATTTATTTGGAGTTATAAATATATACATTTATCCCAAGACAAAATACCATTTAGTTTTTCCTGGTTTTCTTTACATATACATGGAATTGTGTGTTTGTATTGTGCAATTTGCATGTGTCACTCAACATTGTTTTGAGATTCATCCATGTTGACACATGTAGTTGTATTTCATTCATCTCCATTTTATGAATATAGTCTTATTTATTTTACCATCTACTATAGATATACATTAAAGCTGTTTCCCAGTGGGGCTATCTTAGAGCACTGCTCCTATGAATATTTTTGTACATTCACTTGAACATATACAAGATTTCATTAAGGTACACGTAGGAATGGGATTGGTAGACTAAGGGCATATATATCTTCAGTTCTATGAGCAATGCCAAATTAATTTCAAAAGTGGTGATAGCAATTTATACTCCCTTCAGCAACGTTCTAAAGGTTCCCACATCTCTACATCCTTACAAACACGTGGTATTGTCAGGTTTGTAAATTCCAGATGATCCAGTAAGTGTGCAATGATCCTTCATTGAGGTTTAATTTGCTGTTACCTATTTGCTAAAGAGGCTGAGCATCTTCTACTGTTTCTTGGGCATTATTGTCCTTTTCTTATTGATTTGTAGAAGTTCTTTGCATATCTTTGTTATTGATCCTTTCATTGGCTATATGTGTTATAAAAATCTCTCAGTTTGTGTCTTCCTTTTCTTTTTATATCACCTTTGGATAAATACACAGTTCTTAAACTTGTAGTCAAATCTATCAGAGTTTTTCTTTTTTTGCATGGGAGAAAGAAAGACTTAATAACTTAATTGTGGTAATCATTTCACAATGTATATGTATATCAAATCATCATGTTGTACATCTTAAATATACAGTTTTATTTATCAATAAAGCTGGGGGGAAAAAAAGACTTAGTGGCGGATCCTGTTGGTGCCCCACCCATATACTAACCCTTCAGTAAAACACTTGCTGCTCTACTGAAGGCTGTGAAAGCAAACCTGGTCTCCACACAGAGCAAGCAAGAAGTGCCAGAGTTAATGCCCCAAAACTCCTTCAAGTAATGAAAGACAATGAAAAGAAAGGTGATGGATGAATATCCTAGTCCTTATCACTCGGTTGCATTCACTCTGAGACATTTTCTATTAATACTTCTCAAACTAGCTCAAATACTGAAATCTTAGTTATTTCCAACCCACTGTGGATCAATATTATCATAAAGTACAAAAAAAATGAGTAATAGGAAAGTAAACTCAAAAAGTAAAAGTGAAATAAAAAAACAGAAAATGCAAGCTCCTCTCTTTTAAAGACTTATTCTCTGTTTCTGTAATTATCTTGTCATGGACCAGAAAGACTTCCTGAGTCTATGCTGGTCCCTGGATCACATTCGGAGTGGCACTGTTCTAAAACCCAGTTATTCACATGGTAATTTTCTTGATAACACACCTTGTATTGGCATCTTCCCCTTCCCTGACTCTCTTCCTCACTTCCTTATCAGTGTGGCCTGGACCATCTCCTAAACAAACTACTTGCATGTGAATGCTTATCTCAGGGCCAGATAAACTCAAACAAAAATAATAAATGCAAACAAAATATTAGCAAATTTAGTATTTAGATGCCTCTTATTCTTCTTTAAGAAATCCTTTCTCTACCCTGAGGTCATAAGAATATTCTCTTAGATTTTCTTCAAACGGTTTTAAAGTTATGCCTTTTATAAAATGTCTTCAACTCATCTGCAATTGTGCTTTCATGTATAGTGTGAGGTAGGGATCCAGTTTCAATTCTTCCTCCCCATCCCAGTACCACTTAATGAAAGAAAATTTTATTGACTCAAGTGATCTGCCATGCTGCCTTTGCCTTCCATCACATTTCCACAGATGTACAGGTCTATTTCTACGTTGTCTCTATTTTGTTCAATAGTTCTATTAGACTATCCCTGTGTCAATACCACAATACCACTATCTTAGCTATTCTTGCCTTTTTTCCTTGCATGTACACTTTACGACTAGCTTGTAAATTTTCACAAAATGTCTGATTTTTATATCAAAACTGCATGAATTATAGATCAATTGGGAGATAATTTATGTCTTTATATATTATGTCTTTATAATATTGAGTTTTCCAATTCATAAACATGGCATATCTCTTATTTAGATCTTTAATGTTTTTCAGTGCCTCATACATTTATAAATACTGTACATCTTGAAAACTTTTGTTACATTTAGTCCTAAATACTATATATTTTTGTTGCTATTGTAAATAGCATATTTTTAAAAACTACCACATTCTTGCTAGGTGACTGGAAATGAAATTGACTTTTTAATGTTGACTTCTTTGGCAAACACGCTATATTCTCTTATTAATTCTAATAATTTGTGTCCAAATTTCTTTGGATTATCTAAGAAAATAACCATAGCATGTGCAGTGAATAGCAGTTTTGTTCTTTTCTAATCTATATAACTCTTTATTTAATTTTCTTGTCTTCAACCAGAGCCACCAGTACAATATTTGGTAGAGAGAATGATAAGCATCTGTGTTTTTTCCAATTTTAAAGAAAATGATTTTATTATTTCATCCTTGAGAATGGTGTTTTCAGGTTTCTTATAGTTACTCTTTATCAGGATAAGAAGATCTTTTTCATTCCTGGTATACAAGGACAATTTCTTTTTAAATCATGATGAGCTTTAAGCAATGCTTTTTCTGCATCTATTGTAGTCACGATATGTTTTTGTCCCTCTCTTAGTTTGTTAATGTAGTGAATTACATTAATGGATTTGCTACTGTTGGACTAGTATTGATTTCCTGAAATAAACTATTTTTTTTCATAACTATATACAGTGCCGGACTGTTTGCTAATATTTTGTTTGGGATATTTGTATCTAATTATCCTTTTCCTCATAGTAAGCCTTTCTGGTTTTGATATCAAGGTTACACTGGAGGCACAAAATGAGAAGAGGCGTGTTCCTTCTGTTTCTGCTCTCTGAAAGTGCAGATGTAAGACTGGGGTTACCAGTGCCTTGAGTGTTTGTCTGACTGCATTTGTAAGACCATCTGGGACTGGTGTTTTCTTTGTCGGAAAAGTTTAAATTACCGATTCTATTTCTCTAATTGTTGTAGAATCATATGGTTTTCTTCTTTGAGTCATGCTTTTAAATTTATATTTCACTAGGAATTTTTCTGTATCCCCTAAATGTCAAATTTATTGGTATAAAAGGACATTTAGTATCCTCATATTTTCCTTTCTATTGTGAAATAACCACCATACAAGTGTATAAAACAGACATCTCATTAATTTATTAATAGTCAACCTCATACCCTCCAAAGGTAACCACTTTCTTAACTTCATAATAATCATGACCTTGTTCTTCATTATAGTTTTTACTCCTTAAATACTATAAATACTATAGGGTTTATTATTAAATAAAAATAATAAATATAATAAACAGTGCTAAACACTTTTACAAATATCTACCTGGGAGAACTAATGTCTTCACGTTATTAACTTCCATTCCATGAATATGTTCCATCTCAGGGTTTATTTATCTGTCCTGTTGAGAATGCAGATTAGCGTCTGGTTCTGTTTTTAAATCTTGTTTCTTGCCGTGATGCTTAGAGGACATTTGCTTTGCACTATCAGATTACTCCCCTTCAATAAGAATGGAAACCTGGTTTCATCTGGTAAACTTTCTTTATGCAACTTTACAAGAGATGGTACGGGGTGGTCTAATTTGGTGGGTCAAAATGTGTTCTGTTAATGATTACATGAGTCCCTGTTTTAAACATTTCTAACCCAGAGGGAAAGGAAATGATTAAATATACTCATCCATTACTTGGCCAGATGAGGAGTCTGCTTGGCTGCGAGTGGGGGTTGGCGAAGAGGAAGGTTAGGGAAAGGAAATAACTAGGCAGCAGAAAGCTTCTTTTTGGTGAGCGGACTTTTTTGCTGTTTTGGGGGGCAGCCTGAAGTTACCTGGAACAATGTCCCTTTCTTTTTTTTATTATTATTTATTTATTTTTTATTGCAGTAACATTGGATTATAACATTATATAGCTTTCAGATGTACATCATAATATATTTCAAATTCTGTGTAGATTACATCATGTTCACCACCCAAAAACCAATTATAGTCCATCCCCTCACATGTGAGCCTAATCACCCCTTTTGCCCTCCCTCAACCCCGCCTCCCCTATGGGAACCACCAATCCAATTTCTGTTGCTATATGTTTGTTTGTCGTTGTTTTTATCTTCTACTTATTAGTGAGATCATATGGTATTTGACTTTCTCCCTCTGACTTATTTCACTTAGCATGATACCCTCAAGTTCCATCCATGTTGTCACAAATGGCTGGATTTCATCATTTCTTATGGCTGAGTAGCATTCCATTATGTATATATACATCTTCTTTATCCATTCGTCCCTTGATGGGCACCTACGTTGCTTCCAAGTCTTGGCTATTGTGAATAATGCTGCAATGAACATAGGGGTGCATGTATCTTTATGCATTTGTGTTTTCAAGTTCTTTGGATAAATACTTAGCAGTGGAATAGCTGGATCATATGGTAGATCTATTCTTAATTTTCTGGGGATACTCCATACTGCTTTCCATAGAGGCTGTACCAGTTTGCACTCCCACCAGCAGTGTATGAGGGTTCCCTTCTCTCCACATCCTCTCCAACACTTGTTGTTTCCTGTCTTGTTAATTATAGCCATTCTGCCCAGAGTGAGGTGATACCTCATTGTAGTTTTGACTTGCATTTCCCTGATAGCTAATGATGTTGAACATCTTTTCATGGGCCTGTTGGTGGTCGTATATCTTCTTTGGAGACATCTCTGTTCAGATCTTTTGCCCATTTTTTAATTGGGTTGTTGGTATTTTTGTTGTTGAGATGTACGAGTTCTTTGTATATTTTGGATATTAACCCCTTATCTGATATACGGTTTGCAAAAATCTTCTCCCAATTGTTAGGTTGTCTTTTTGTTTTGTTGATGGTTTCCTTTGCTGTGCAAAAGCTTTTTAGTTTGATGTAGTCCCAACAATGTCCCTTTCTTTAACTGGATTGTCTCTTCCTAAGGAGAATCTTTCATTAACTCCCTCTCCTTTCCTTATTTATATCCTTATTTATTCACATGTAGGCTTGGAGTGAGAGCTCTCTTCTGCTCTGAGGACTGGCATATAAAGAAGCCCACAACATTGAGATCTCCCCATCCTCCACTCCCATCCACCAGCTCCATGGCCCACCCTTGCCTTCAGCCCTCGTCAGTCATATACATATTGAAGGATGAGCAAAGAGAATGTGTCGATAGACAGGATCTTTGGAGAGAGCAGGGCTGCTGCTTCGCACAAAGCAAGGGGGCACCAATCATAGAGAATACAGGGTGAAGGGTGTTCCCTGGAGTTGTACAATGCAGGAACTTGGGAGTGATAAAAGTGAGGAATCACGGTGTTTGACTCAAGCCACTAGTAAACTGGAGTCGCCATTAACAGAGATGGAGAAGGCTGTGGGAAGAATGAGATTGGCGGTGCTTGAGGAATGATGAGGAGGTCAGCTCCGGATCTGTTTAATTCCAGAGGCCATTAGCCATCCAGGTGGAGAGGTTGAATGGGCAGTGTGACTCTGGAGGGCAACAGAGAGTCTTGCCTGGAAATATCAATTGGGGAAATCTTTAGCATATGGATGGATTCTAAAGCCAAGAGACTGGAGGAAATAATTAGGGGAATGAGTGTGGATCAAGGGTCAGCAAACTATGGCTTCAGCCAAATCCAACCAGCTGCTTGTTTTGTAAATAAAATTTTACTGGAACACTACTGCTCTCATTCACTTATAGGATCAGAGTGAGAGGTTTGAAATCGAGATTATAGACGTACTATAGGTTATTTTAATATAGTCCCTTGCCCAAGACTAACAGAAATTTTGCACAGATTCCTGATTTGGTTTTTCCTAGTTATACACCCTTGATTAAAAATCTGTCTGCCGTGTCTGATATTGGCCACACATCACTTAGTATTGATCTTGACAGAAAGAAAGTTAAGTGCTTTACATATAGTAGACTTTCATGTGTACACTTTCAAGAGGCCAGTGGGATTGTCATCCCCATTTTACAGATGGGGGCACCCAAGTGTACAGAATGCAAGTAATTTAACCAAGGTTGCATAACAAAGTAGTGAATGGAGCCTGGACAGAGCTCAGATCCTTCTGTCTCCAAAGTATTTTCTGAATCACTTCCTTCTTCTATCACCTGGTGGACGTGTGGGTTCAGAAAGGCTGAAGGGCAGTCACGCCACCTGTTAGTGGCAAAGCCAGCATGTCTTAGCCCCGGGTCAATGTTCTTTTTACCACACCACATAACCACTTCACAGGTCAAGAAGTCCTTTTCAATGAAGCAAACTAATTTTCTTTTGATTCATCCGGGTTTTGCTTTGTTTTTTTTTCCTCTCTCTCATTGTGAAAAGACTTCTGGGGGAAAGATTCCTTTTTTGCCTTATCTTCTAATTCTGTGTCACTTTACCCTTCATTTTTCTTTATAATTCTTTAATGAATCCACATATTCCCGTTCCACAATTTCATTTCTTCTTCTATCTAACAGCACGGAACTTTCCATCCTTTTGACAGAGTTCTACAACAAAGGTTAATTACTTTATAATTTCATTCTCTTAAAAAAAAGCGCACTAAAATTGCTAATTTTAACTGTGCTTCTTGTCAGTAAGTTCAGGTAAATTCACTGTAATTAAACCAGATGTTTTCTTGTGCCTAAAAGCCAGGTGGTAATTTAAGGGAAATTTTCATTTCAACATAAAGGAGGACAGAAGGTGATCCAGGGAAGTTTTCTCTTCTCCTTTCTTCCAATTCATTGTCACATCTGAAAAGTGGCGCTAACATGGTGAACTTGGAGGGTAGTTGTGAGAAGTAACAAGTCAGCTTATGTAAAAGCACAGAGCCCTGCACAGTCAACAGAAGTTTCCCTTCCTACTTATCCAGTCTACTCATTTGTTTTTTTTTTGCCTCTTCAATCCAGGTGCCATATTTATTGATTAGTTGGTTGTCGTTCATATAAAGAAGCTCAGAACTAACTTAAAAAAAATCAAAATAATTTGAAAATTGTTCAGAGGCCACCAGAACCTGTAAGTGAGTCTTATGGAGAGAAGACAGATTTAGACAATTTCAATCCACTTGTGTTTTCCAGTCTTGATGGAGAAAAGGTAATCTTTTTCTGGATAAATTTTTACATCTTCAGACACCAAATACCTTTTTAATGGAACCATACAGTGGTGTGTTAAAAGGCATTTCACAACTAGCTTTCCAGAAAACATAAAACACTATGTGTTTGCCAATTTCCATGGTGTAAATATCCCCATGATGGCCAGTTTCAAGAAAGAATGTGATGTCACTGAACTCAGAGGTGGGAAGAGAGACTAATGATTAGCTCTAGCAAGCCAGTATGACTTGGTTTTGAAGATTGCTAAATTATATTACACATATCCTCACTTTCTTAAACAGTGTGTATGAACAGGGCCCTGTGATATCTTGAAAGATACACGAACTTTGATGTCAGATATTCACTCATTCAACAAATAGCTGATGAGCACCTGCCAAGTGCCAGGCAGACAATAAATACATATACATAGGTGTGTGTGTGTGTCTATATATATGCGCATATATATTTATATGTGCATGTGTTTCAGATAATGCTAAGTGCTATAGAAAAGAAGTAAAGTGGAGAGAGTGTTAGGGAGATTTTGGCCAGGTATAGGACTGTATATTAGATAGGGTTAGGGGAAAAAAATCACAGATAAGATTTTGGGATTTATTTATTGGCTCTGCCATTTGTCACTCGGTAGCCTTGGACAGGTTCCTTAAACTCTCAGAACCTCAGATTTCTCTTCCACACAACTGTATCAATAGCACCTACCCCACGGTATCTGGAGATTAACTGTGTGAATGAAGACACCCAGCACAACGCCTAGCTCACAGTGGGCCTTTGGAAACCATAACTGCATTTCTCCTTACCCTTCATGATATCTCAAGGTCATCTTTGTAAATGTCAAAAATGTACCAAGCTCCAATTAAGTGATGCCTTCAGGACTCGCTAAGGTGTGCACAGCTTCTCACCCTTCCACTAAATGACCGTGCAGTGCGTTACTTACTGCCTTGTTGTTACTGCCTTTTATACCTTTCCTCTCACTTTCCTCTTGTCCTGATTTTATGTGTGACATCTTGTCACTATACGTGTACCTATCCCTAGCAATATGCATCCTCCTTCTAGCTTCCTGTGACCTGAGAACCCAGATGATTCGTCTGTTAGAAATGCATCGAACATACAGGTGCTCATTCCTCAGCTATGTCAGTCCTCCTTACAATTCAAGTACATTTACTATATTAGAGGAAACAATATGTCTTATATGTGATTAATCATGTTACATATCAATTATATTAATATAGTATATCCTATATTAATTATAATCATATTTTATATAATTATTATAAATTATATGGGAGCCTAAATGTCCCTATTGTAAAATAAGAAAAATAAAAATAACACTGTTTGCTTTTTCGCATTTGGTGTTAAGGTTAAATGAATCTACATTGCTGGTGAAAATGTAAAATGATACATCTTCTGTGGAAGAGGATCTGTCAACATCTAACGAAACTGCATATGCATTTACCTTTGACCCCAGCAATCCCACTATTAGGAATTTACCCTGAAAATACGTCTCCACAAATACCAAAGAACTTCTGCACAGGGCTGCTTGCTACAGTACTATTTGCCACAGGAGACCATGAGAACGACCCGAGGATGCACAGGAGCCTGCTTGACTAAACCATGGTATAGCCGCATAATGAAGTCCCATCCAGCTATCAAAAAGAAAGACGCAAATCTGTACAACCCCATATGGAGGGATTTCTACTATATATTAAGCGAACAAAAACATGAGATGCAGAGTATATCTATTATGCTATCTTTTATATAAAAAATAAGAGAAAGAGACATTTTTCCTTTTTTGCAAAATGAACTATAGGAAAGATAAATCTGAAATGAACAAAAATGGTTACCTTTCAGGTGTGGATAGAAACAGTGTGAAAGAGATAGAGGTGGTGACACTACTTCTCTGAGTGTACTTTTTTATATAGTATTTACTTTTGAACCATGCAACTGTTTTGATGTTAAAAAACAATGAAATTAAATAAAAAGGACGGGGGGGAGGGCAAACCTTAAAATGGAAACAAATGAACCTAATTGGGTATCAGATTGATAATATAACCATTCAGAGAAAACAATGAACCTTCGAACAGCCAGGATTTTGGATTCCTAAGGAGAGAAAAACTGCATAGAAAACCTTTAACCTAACCTCATAGCTTTCGTGTTTGTTAGAGTGATTGGCATTGTAATTCTGAAACTATTTTATATGTATTGCAGGATGCAGCAAATGAGAAAATATGCGGATGCTGGGAACCAGGGTTCTCACTGTGGGAGAAGGGAGGTATATGTATGGAATGAAGCAAGCACAGAAGAATCCTGAGATGCTGGATTTGAATGAGTATGAGCTCATGATTTAAAACAGATAATTCATATTCTTTAGCTCTACCCCCTTGAAGAGCCTAAAGGCCATAACACCCCACTAAGAACACCTAAGATATGTATCTTAGCGCCAAAATACCACAACCCACTGAAAGCAACCAGAAATCCTTAGATGAGCGGTTGACTTCAGGTCTGCCCCAGACCTGAAGATCTAGTATCAAGGTAGTCTAGAATATTTCACTGTGCCAGAAGCAAGGAAGACTGATGAGAACATGTCAAAAGGACCTAGGAGCCAACTTGAAGGGACTCCCACTAGCCATATTTGAGACAATTCGAGCATCAAAAAGAACAATAATAGTAATGAATTTTAATACATCAAGTAAAAAAAAATCTATGAGTGAATATAGGGGTACTAAAAATGGGGAGAGGGATGAGGAGAGAAAAGCTCTTCTATAAGTAAGAATGCTCATTAATACATTTAGAGGGAATGTCAGGTTTAAAAATCACCCTTTCGTAAATACTAATGTAATAATTGATTCAGGTGAAGGTTATCAAGGAGTGCTAAAACCACTGTGTGAAAAGTTCCTGGGGTCTAGGACGCTCACAGGACCTGAAAGTATCGATGCATAGATTAGCTGATTTCCAAAGGGAAAAGGTCCCTTTTACAGTGCAGAGATTCGGTGGTCTCCATCTTATCTAAGTGACCAAATGGAGCATCACTGGTAGAGGGTCCCTGACATTATGTACCGCTTGACATGGTACAGTGAGAAATATACATCACCAATCCATGTAGCATTTTTGCCGAAAATGTCTCATATTCTGGTTTTGTCACATAAAATCAGGCTTAATGTTACTGGAGATGTAAATGTGGATTTTCTGTTTGATTATTTTTAAGTGAATACTAAATTTCTTAGATGTCCTATGGTATTGTGGATATGTAAGAGAACGTCCTTATACTGAGGTCATGTACACTAAAGAGATTAGAGGTCAGGTGTCATGGCTTCTGCAATTTTCTTTCAAATAGTTTAAAATACGATGTTTTTAAAATATAATATTTCCATATCATATAAATTACACATATGTATCATATATATATATATATAAAAAGAAAATGCAGCAAAGTGTTAACAAATGTTGAATCTAGGTGAAGGGTTTACAGATCTACTTTGTACTGTTCTTTCAATTTTTCTATAGATTTGAAACATTTCAAAGTAAAATCTTGGGTATGAGTCAATGAATGGAACACGCCTATGTGTTCCTAGCACAGTGTAGGCACTCAATAAATGGTAGCCAAAATGAGACCATCATCAATACCATTTTTATCTTTCAAGGCCTCCTCTATGCCATTTCATAGTCTTGGCTGCGGTCTGGATAAAGGTGGAGAAATAACCACTAAATAAGTGAGCTGTGGTTTTGTCTGAGACATTTGTGAAGAAGAGAGAAATAAAGAACCCATTTAGTCTCCTATCAACAGCTGCTTCCCAGCTGAAGCAACAGGGCTCAGTGGCCACGAGCCTCTCTCACCAGCCGTGGATTACTTTGCAGGCCCTCAGAGGCACTGGGGTGCTGAAATTACAAATTCTACAAATTCCCCAGAAGACAATTTTGTTGCATGGATGAAAGCAGCATGAGTCCAGTCAGCTCCATCTGAGAGGTTGTTCTTTGGCTCCCAGAGGGGGGTTTCAGTTAATCGACTAGAGCCAGGCACCATCCTCAGCTTGTCCTTGAGGTAAATGAGATCCCAGCAAACAGAAATGGTGTTTCTCCCCTCTTTAGAAGGAACCTAATTCTGGCATACAGAGGAGGCCTGTGCTGTTTGAGACCATCCTTCAGCTTAGTGGTTCCTGAGACAGGGCCTCAAGATGGCTACAAGATTGAGGACTGGTGTCCTGTATGTTGGTGTTTTTAATATGATAAAGTCCACAGATCTCGGTAGAGTAGGAATTGATGTTTTATTAATGGTTTTTAATTAAAATTTAATGTCAACGCATTGCTGCTCTCACGTTGTTTTGATAGAGGTTATGTGATTTTTTCCTGGTGACAAGGAGGATAAAGGGAGAGGTTAAGACATGCCTTAAAGATAAGACTTGGGATGTGCTGTCGCACACATAGGTGATATTCAAAAAGCAGCCCAAGGTGGGCCCAGCAACCTCGAAGAAACACCTTGAGTTGCTCCTGGGCCAAACCCTATCATTCATCTCTGAGTCCTGAATTTTTACGCTGCTTTTCAACAGGGGCTCCTCCCTGTCTAACAACCAGGGGGACCCCAGGAACGCTTGTCACTAAACCACCCTTCTCGCCCTGACTCTGCTTCTCAGATCAGGTACCAATCACATTGCCACTCCTCGAGAGTCTATGTCATATTTTCTACAACCTTGTGGAGTGGATGTCTAGAGCTCTCGGGGGATTTCCTAGGACATGTGGGTGATTTCCGAGTTTCTTGTGCTAGAGGAGCCTTTGTCGAGAAATTTTTTTTCTGGATTTAGTGCAAATATAGTAGCACATTTATTGAAAACTTACAATCTGCTGGGCATTTTTCTACTGTCTTTGTATACCATCCCTTTTAGTGAGCACAACAACCTATAAGGTAAGTACTATTATCATCCCCATTTTAGAGATGCAGAAACCAAGGCACTGAGAGGTTAAGTGACTTGTCCCAGGTGCATTTGGCTCCAGAGTCCGCCTTCTCAAATAGCGCACTCTTCTACCTGCTGGAAGAAGGGGCTGTATGTTTTTGAAACAACGGAGCCAGACCTAGGGAAACGTCTGGCAGCTTTATCAGAAGCCAAATCCAGGGCCACAGCCCCTGGGCTGCAGAATAAGGGCAAGAAGGAATGCCCAACTCCTTCTGCTGGAGGCTGGATGGGAGTGGGTTCACAGGAAGTAGAGTGCTCAGATCACCTGGAGAAGTTCATCCAGGGGGAGCTGTACCCACAGAAGACTAAGGTTCATTGAAAGGCAGGAAGGTGGGGGGCCAAGGTGACAGAGGCTAAGTCCCCACTACTTTTGCTACCTAGAAGCATGGTCTGCAGGGGCTGAAAAGAAAGTGGCTGCAGGGGTGACTTTAAAGGGGGTCAGGAAGGGCAAACCCTTCCTGTGAAGGTATTTTCTTTGTGTAAAACTTGCAGTTCTAGCATAGGACTTAGAGGGGAATGAGAATCGGGGGTCCAGGGGAAAAGAGGCTGGCGCTCTTTCCTCTGTCTCCTTACGGGAACTTGCAGCTGAAGATATGGATCTGGATCCCACCAGGGGCCATCACTCAGGGGTCCTTGGACTGACTTATATGAAACAAGAGTATAGAGAGGATTGCCACGGTAGAGGTTCTGCTTTGAGGTTCTAAGGCTAATCTGTGTCAAGTTGGGGTATTTTCTTCATGTAGCTGACAATGACAGTGCTCTGCCCAGATCCCTTCTGATCTCTTTGTACCACTTTTGTGCCCCTTGATCTTTTGCCTGCACGTGCAAAGAGCCAAAAGTTCCTGACAATTTACTTTCCAATCCTCCTTCCCCATCCTAGCCCTAAACATTGGCCGGCAGTTCCCTTCTCTGATTTGAAACAAGAGTGATGCATACCTGCCCTGTGGAGTTCTGTAGGCTCAGGTCGCAGACCCCCTTTGCTGGACTTGGCCTGAAGTTGTATCTTGGCTTTTTCTCCTTCCTTGTCCTGCTTCCCTCACTCCCTTCCTAGTCTCCCCTGAGAACACTTCCTTAATCAATCACTTGCACACAAATCTTCACCTGAGAGTCTGATTCCAGGGAACTCACTAAAGTCACCCCACGGGGCCAGAGGCAGCCTGGCTAGAGGGAAAGCTGAAATAGGGCCATGGAGAAGTATTTCCTAATGAAGTCCGAGAGCTGGCAAGTTGTTCTGTTCTCCCATAAATAAGATAACTGCTGTGGTGGAGTTACATGGTACATGCAATGGGAGCCTGAGTTGGAACACCCACGTTGGCTTGGGGCAGTCAGAGAAAGTTTCCTGGAGGAAGTAGCATGTAAGCGAAGACTTGAAAGATTAATAGAGCTTGTCGCACAAACATGGAGGGAAAGGCCATTCCAAGCAGGAGAAACGGCATGAGCAGGGAGGGAGGGGCGGGAAAGGTGATGTGTTCCAGCAGGTACACATGGCTCTATGTTCCTGGAGTCTCAAGTTAAGAACCAGGTTGGAAGATAAACTGCAGGAAGCAGACATCAGAATCTTGTAGGGGTGGAGGGGGGAGTGGTGGAGTGGGAGGAATGGAGGCCCCCAGGCTGACTTTATCTTGAGTGACTAGATGAAGGTCATTGAGATGAGGAACACCGGGAGAGAAGTCAGCCTAGAAGAGCTTAGTTTATTTTTGGATACTTTGGGTTGAGATGCCTGGAGGACATCCAGGTGGGAATTCAGTTCTGGGTACATTCAACGTATGCGCTAAGCTCTTTATACGTACTTTTTGATTTTAATTCTTAGAGTCCAGAGTTGTCTGACTCCCAAACTCAACATGTTTAAACTGTGCGATCCATATACACTGTCTCTTTCAGGATGCATCAACGTGGTTAAACGTTGGGCATAGAAGGTGGTATAAAGTGAGAAGAGGGATGGGGATGTAGAAACGTCAAACTTGAGTGTGTGTCTGTGGCAGAGCTACCATTATCCATGGGAACAGCGCCCCCTGGAGTTGTGTAATACACAGCCTGCATGGTCCTTTATTGAAGACCTTGGAAAAGAGGCAGATACAGAGGGGGAGATTAAAGATTCAGGAAAAATTAAAACCTCACAACTGACAGGTATGGCCCCGTGAGCATGTCCAACATTCTCCATTCCAAAATAAGCACGCCTCCCTCACTCACCGTCCTCCTCCGTCTGCACCACCAGCTCCTCACTCTCCATCCGGCCCTCCGGGTTGGACAGCAGCAGCCTCAGCCGGATGGTCATGAATGGGCGCAGGCCCCGCAGGGTATAGTGGGAAGATGTCTGGATGACCTCCTCAGCCTCATACTGCTGCTGGTTGAACACGTACTGGTACTGCACCGTGAGGTTGTAGCTGTGGCAGCGGGTCACCGCATAGCCAAAGGGCTCCCACTGCAGGGTCAGCTGCCGGGCTCGGATGTCCACAATCTCCACATTCTGCGGACCGTGCACTGGATCTGCAAGACACACATGCAAGACACAAAGGCTCTCAGGAGACGGTCAGGAAGGCGGGGTTGGGTGTTTCACTAAAACAGAGGAGACCAGCACTTCAAACTTATCTCAACCACTCAGCCACTGCCTTCATGATTTTTGCCACATAGAATGTAACTGAATTAACATTTTTCTGTAAATCAAACTCCTTTTTCTTACTTAAATACATGCATCTGAATGAAAACATAACTATATAAAGGGAAAACCTGAATCACTTGCCCTGAATAAATGTTAACCATATAAATAAACCAATAAATAAACCATAAAAATAAATGCAAATTGTTAAATTTTTAAAGGTTCATCAGGGTTCCACTAAAAATCATCTTGGGGACCACCAACAGCAGACACAATACTTTGGGGATATACTAGTTTAGAAGGTTGCTGGGGTTCTGACCTGCCTCCTTACATTTAATCCGGGCACATCCTTTCCCCTTGGGAAACCAGCCCCGTCTCTTCGGTTAACTGCACCAAGGTGCCCAGGCTGGAAATTGAGCCGCATCCTCAACACACAGCACCCAGTCTATCCACATGGTCACTGTGACCTGTTGACTATGCCTTGGAATTTTCCTTCCTTTCAATGACAACACACTCATCATTTCTCAGCCCCCTATGACAGCCCTCAACCCCTCTTCCTCTCCTCGCCACTTTTTTCCAAACAGGCCCCTCCAGGGACATCATTCTAAAAGCAGATCTGATCAGCTTTACCCTAATGCTGTCTCCTACTCCATCCCTCCCTACTGATCTTGGCCCCAGATGCCCCATATATAGCATGGGCTATATCTTAGTTTATTATGAATATTCTGTTTATACTTTACACAAATTAAATACGTGTTTTTGTACAAAACAGAGTATAATAATCAAAATAATTTTTTTAAATCCCCACGTATAAAGCTCATTCTGTAAGGTTTAGGCATGTGTTATGATAGAAGCATAACTTCTTTTGTGATCAGCATCCTCATAAGTTCTTGTGTCACGTTCTCTTAGCCAGGAGCACCTAAGCACAGGCTAGAGATCAAATCAGTATATTTTCCCCCATACCACCTATAGGACCTACCAAGTTATACAATCTCTTTGGGTCCATTTTTTATTTTATTCGTAAAATGGTGATGATAATAGTAGCTAACTTCATTGGGAGGGGAGCAGGAGTTAAATGAGATGTGGTTTGAAAGCAGTTAGAATTGCACATGAAACTTAAGTATTTGATATATGGTAGTTTTTCTTTTGCAATAATAGGAATATAATAAGGCTTCATATGCTTTATCTACACTGAACATATTATAAGTGGCAGTGCTGGGTAGCATCCTTACGCAAAATAATGGATTCTATCATCTCTCCGGTCCCTTCAAAGCATTTAGGGATAAGGCTGCTTCTGCCAATGCAGCAATAAGAAAGGGACAGGGGACTTGATGCCAGCTGAATTCCTTGATTGGTCCCTGTGGGGAAAATGTCCTGGACTTGTGTCAGAGCTTTACCAAGGAACATACTTCAAAGTGGTCCTCTTTTGAGAAGAATGCCCAGAAATGTCAGGGAGCCTGGCAAACCTGCCCAGATCTGCTCATGTGCTGCTGGGGAGAGTGGACAGCATGGCCCCGGCCCAGCTGAGAAGTTCACAGTCACTTTTATAGCCCCATTATTCATGCTCACAGGTCCCTTGTGTAAAGGAAAGCCAGCATCCCAAAAGCAAATGGGTGACTTTGAAAATGTGACATTGAACAAGCTGTGGCTGAGGATGCATCGTGCTGAGCCCACGTGGAGTAGGAGGTGAAAAGTACGGTCCCTATAGTTCAGGGTTATGATCTGGCGGGGCTGCCACGGCTGCTTGGTTTAACAACTCAGGACGCCATGAGAACAAATGCACAAGCACAGGGATAGTGAGAAGCTGCTTGCTTGGGAAGTCCAAGCATTCCCACGAGCCTTACCCAGCTGGAGCCTTTCTGCAAGTCCAGATGCTAGAACTTCCCTAGCTGGGAGGCTGCCCACCCTGCTCAGGATTCTTCCTACATTCTACATTCTACATTCTTCCTCTGGGTGTGCCTTCAAAACTGATGCCAAATCCCAATAAGATAATCACCCGCACTCATTAGAGACTAAGAACAGGAACATTTATGACCCTTTTAGGTCCACAGCTAAAACCTTATTTTGTCAAACATCTTAAGATGTGCCACAGCCCAAGTTAAATAAAATTTTGGGATCTCCAATATGCCCTTAAAGCACAAACAAAACAATAATAACAGAAACAATAATAACAAAACAAAACAATAATAACAGAACACCATTGATGGCCAGCAGCCACAGCACTGGGTTCTACCACCTGCATCACCGTGCAACCGTGTAAGGGAGGGCATGTCAACCCACTTTACAGAAGAATAAACTGAGGCCCAGAGAGGCCCAGGAACTTGTATAGAGTAGCAAGGTCCACAAGTGTGGTTTTGAACTTGTGTCTGTCTGACTCCACGCCTAGTATGTGAAGTCAGAAGATGAGCCTGGCCACAGGGGCCTGGAAAGAGAGCCTGTGTATGCTGTGTATGCACCCTGAGGAAAGAGGACACAGCCTCTCCCACTGCTCTCCTTCGCTCTGCCTTTCCCCTCCTGCTGGTGTTCAGCAATCCCCTCTCCCCACTGCAGTCCTCATTCACTTTGCCTCTTCTGTGAAGACTTCCTTGCTGAGGCCCTGGGCAAAGGTTATGGCTATTTCTTTCTCCTTTTATTAACTGTTTCCATATATATTAATCATTTTCCGCTGTGACAGCTTTTTAAAATTGTCCCTGCTCACTTGGATGTGAGCTCCTTGAGAGCAGGGGTGCTCTCTGCTCATCACTCCAGCCCACGTCCACCGCAGGGACCTGTAGAGGAGGGTCTCGGTAAGCATCAGCTGAAAGGATGCTCTGTTTTGTAAATCTCACCCAAACCTGTGAGGAAAGCATCACTAGCCTCATCCTGGAGGAAACCAGAGTGAGGTGAAAGGATTGGACCAAAGCCACATAGTGAGTGGCACAGCGGAGATCTGAAGTCCTTGAGGGGCCAGCAGCTCTGTTTTCTCTGCACTGTGACACCATGAGGGACTGAGACGAGGGAAAGGACATAAACATGAGGCATGCCACAGTCATCAGGAATCTGGGGGAACCTGGGGAGAATGTAAGAAAGCCTACAACTGTGAGGCAGAAATGGCTTGGTCTCCTGAGGAGACAGTGATTTGGAGACTTAATCATTTAGTGCTAAGCTGGCCACTGGCCTGTCCTCCCACCCCTCGTCTCCAGCTACTACAGTGTTCTCTCCACAGCTCACCTGTGGAGGAGTGCACAGAAACACTTTCTGCTCCTCTTAAAGGAAGGGGCAGGCAGGGGTGCCTTTTCAAAGAGGGCAAGGGATGTTGCAAGCCTGCTACAGAACAAAGAGATTTTCTCCCAGAGAGGGAAGGTCAAGACATGGGAAAAGTCACTTGGTCCCTCTGAAACACATGTGACTGACTGTCATCAGACAGGCCACAAGGAAAAGTGGAGTCGGGCAGAGAACAGCTTGAAGCCAGACCCTCACACTCACTACCTGTGTGAACTTGAGCAAAGACACTTCATCTCTGAGCCTCTATTTCCTCGTCTACAAAGTGGAAATTATTGCAGTAATCTCCGAGGGCTGCTAATGAGTATAAAATGAACTATAAAGAGACAGAGAAAACTACCTCTGCCTAATAGGGGGCATTCCTCTTGGAGAGAATGACCTTTCCTGGAGAAACGTCTTGGGAAGCTTGTTGGAGTAGAAGCTGCATTCCCAGAGCCTTGGGATCAGTTGTGCTCAGCCTTCAGAGGAAGAGAAAAATGAATTCACTGGATGCTGGGTTTGAATAGGAGAGGCTGGCGGTGAACAAGATGGCAGAATGTTGGGTGGAGCCCAGTGTGACTGTTCTTCATGTGACGCCTCGATCTTCAGCAAGGTCCTCAAAATACCACAAAATGGTTTGCCATGACTGAACTTCCTGCAGATTCTAGAAAGGGCTTGGATCTGCATGCTTCACTTGGGCCAAATAAGATGCCACATGGGAACACAGGGACCAGACACAAAGGGGACTCAAAATAACATCCATATGTGTTACCAACAGATGATTTCGGGGTTTCCCAAGGCTATGGAAATTAAGAGGTTTAAGAAATCTCAGTTCACGTGCAAATGGCAAGAAGACCTCTGGTGGACCTGTGAGTTGGATATGTGTAGGTGAAAGTGTTTTTAAGTTCAAGAACTCCCATTCAAGAAAGGGGAAGGCAGCAGCTATTTACCAAGCTGTAACTCTGGACGAAGAACTTTCACGCTGAAAGCAGCCCTCTGGCATAGAGAATTGAGGCCAACAAAGGGACATGACTGACTTAGGGCCACACAGACAAGTCCTCAGCTCTGGGCTCCCATGGCACTTTGCACAGCTGCCCACCCACTCAGCATTTGTCACGCTTTCTAGGAACTGCTTGGTCATTTATCCATCACTCCTCCCAGGCTGCAAGGGACCGTGTTCTGTTTGTCCAGCAACCCCAGCACATGGTGCAGGGCCTGTCGAGGGGCCAGTTCTTGTTTGTTAAGCTGAGATGAACAGATGGTGACCTGTTCTTAGGAACTGAGCTCAGACCCCCTGACTCCACAGTCCCTGCTCTGAGCTCTCCAGCGCGTCATCAAGTCTTTAAGGTGAACATATCTATTTTTGGATTCAAGCAAGAGAATGTCTTGAAATTCTACACAATAGAAACTGGTTTTCAAAATGGTGATGGAAGCATTCATGCTTTCAATCTCACACCCCCCTCCCACACCCCGAAACCTCAGCTGCTGAACCCAGCTTCTGCTCCAGTAATTGCTGCAGCAGCGAGAATCTCAGGTTTACATTCGGAGTGGTGCAAACACATTGGAAATTGCTGAGAAAGCCTTGTGTGTGCAGTGGAGATTGGTTTGTTGAATTTACATCCCCCGTGTAAATATATCCAGGCCTAGGGCCTATGGTTTCTGCCTCCAGATAAGGCGCAGTCCACACGACCTTCTTGAGTAACAGCCTGCAGGCCAATGAGATGAGAAACAGTAGGAAGCGAGCGTGGCTTGTCTGGGAAGCTGGAAAATCTTCCTGTAATGGAAAGTCACAGTGGTTCGGCCTCTGGGTGTACTTTCTTTCTGCCCTTAGACTTGGCAACAGGGGCCCTGTCCTGAGCCCTGCGCCTTAAGGAGCACACTCTGGCTCTCTTCAGAGCGTGCCCTCTTCCTGGAGCAGGAGTCAGTGAGCCAACGTGTCTACTGGGCCCCTGTGCTCCCCCTCCCAAACCAGGCTCCAGGCACCTGACACCCCAGAATTCCCTGCCCCGGTGGCCCAAACTCACTTCCAGGGTTTGTGGGAACCTCTTTCCTTGGTCTGCCCTTCCAAGATCAGACCATACTCCATGTGTGCACCCTTAGGCCCAAGGGGCGACCAAAGAATGGTTGTTTGTGGGGAGTGGACAGAGCTTGGACATGAGGATTAAGGTCTCCAGATACGTGTGCAAGAGGCCTTTTGTGAAGAGGGATGCAGGTAGGTGAAAGGGGAAGGAAAAGGGCCACAGGCCTCCGTTTGGATTCTTGCCCCAGACCCATCCGTGTCCTCGCACATCTTAAGGACAGGGGTGTGTGTGTGTATGAGACTGACTCATGTCTTCGGAAGCTTCTTCATTCCTGTAGCTGCCTCTGGAATGCAGGTTGGTCCTCCTAACCTCTGATCACTTCTCCCCTTCCAAAATAAGATCTTACGAAAGTACCATTTCCTCCTGAAGGACTATTTTCAACCTAATATCGGAGCCCAACCTGCAACTTGCACCCTCCCACCCCCAAATTCCCTTCCTCATTTTCCAATGCTCACTCTTCTAACCCTACATTCCTAAAACAAAGTCTTGCATCCTGAATCCTTTCACACCTCCAAGCTTTTGCCCATTCTTCCCCCTGCTTGGCATGTTACCGGCAAATCCCTATGCAATATATTCAAGACCCAGCTCCAATGCCACCCTTTCCTTGTAACTTCCTCCAAAAGTCTTCCTTGCCCAAGCAGAGGAATGCCTCCATTATCTGTTTCTTGAATGCATTAGCACATTTCTTCCATAGCCTTTATCAAATTGCAAATTAATTGTTTATATTTTTGGTTCATGTTCACGTCCTCTGCTAACTTGAGCATCCTTGGATCTCTTCATTTTTATAACCGGAAAGTTGTTTAATAAATAAATGAAAGATTGAGTAAATATAGAAAGTGGGGGATGACTGAAGACCAAGCCAGAATCCAAACCCTAATATAGTGCAGGGGAAATGTAGTAAGTAAAGGGGTGGATCAGGGCTCTCTCTACACTCCAATTGTTAAGGGTAATCATGTGGTTGTCAGAATTCAAGCCTGTTTTGTTCTGTACGGACCCAGCCTCCATCCCCACTGTCAAAGGCAATAGCTGTAGAATCTCGTAATGACCTTAATCAAAGCAGAACATCTTATTAAAAAAAGGAGCAGCAAAGCAGATTTCCAATTCGTGAATTTTCTATGTATTCATCTTTGCATGTGAAGTTTGTTGTAACATATGTACTGTTCAAAGTTGAACCTAAATTGAGATAATTTGGGGCATGGGGCTGAAAATGTGGAGGTGGATAGCTTGTATGTAAAATTAATTTTTTATCCATTTGGAGATGCAATTTGAGTTCCTTTCAAATTAAATTGCAATAGAGTCCTAGGCAGCTGGAAACATTGCCAACATAATTTGATACTGCAAGAGCAGTAATACGTTGACAGATAGTTCGATGTGACCATTAATTTGCAATTTCTGCATGGAAATGATACACGAAGGGAAAAAAGGTAAAAGGAAAAAAACTAAAATCCATCTTCTTTCCAGCATCATCCAAACCCACTCTTTTGCTTACTTTCACCACCTCCTCTAATTTATTGCAGGTGTTTGCTGGACAGGAATTTGTTGAATATTACCAGGGGCATCTTATGAAGGTAGGCAGGGACAGGAATCCACAGGCCTCATATGGGGATGCTGGTGCCCTCCCAATCGAGGGTCACTGGGTTTCACCTGTCCTGACAACTAAAATCATCCAAAGTTGGAACATGTTACCTTGTGAGAAGGTGACTCGGTTGTTAACCTCTTGTAGCAATGTTATAAAAGAGATAATTCATTCACATGTTCATTAGCTCACTCAAAAGACTCTTGAGCATGGAAACATCATGAGCTGGTGAAAAGAACACGGGCTGTCCTATCACCTGGACCTAAAGCAAGTCGCTTGTTCCATCTGTATCTATGCCTCATTTTTCTCATGTGTAAAACGTGGATAATACTCCCTGCCTGTTAGGGCTACAAGGTGAATTAAGGCAACTATGGCCACCAAACTCCTGGACTGTAATTGACACAGCTGTGTTCCCTCACACGCAGCTCCCACCTCCAGAAGGGAGGTGAGGCAGAGGACACATTGAGATAGATTGGAATCATGTAGGTTACTGTGGACCCCTTGCCTGGTTCTTAATCTAGCTGACTGCTGGGTTCACTCTTTTAACCAACTATAGTTTGCAGTTAGCAAGCTTCCATTAATACACGTTCAGATATTGGTGTATCTATGTCTTCCTTTCTATGAACATGTCTTGAACCTCTAAGATGGAGCACACATTAACGATGCAGGTGAATGAGACAACCCTTTCTTGCCTTCATGAGACTCACGCTCTAGAGGGGGATACAGGCACAAAAACTGTGAAGGATGGAATGGTGAGCCTGATGAGTCTTTCTCAGGAGGAGTACTGGGCTCCTGGGTAGTACATGGCAGAAAGACACAGCCAAGGTTTGGAAACTCATCAGAGCCAATTTAATCATGACTTGTGCACAATGCTTACGTTCTTACTCATAGAAACTAGAAGCCACCAAAGAAATTTGAGGTGAGTGAAGGTTAATGATTCCCCCACAACTGCATTATTAGGTTATAATAAAAGCAAGTCTAAGGCCAAATTCTACCACACAGATGAGCATTTATTATGCAAATGTTTATTAGCAAGCAGGCAGAAACAGGTCAAACAGTGCATTCTGTAAAGTTCAATGAAGTCCCAGCAAACTGTCCTTTTAGGTGATCTGGTTACTGTCTTGCATGCAAGGTTCATTTAAGGGCTAGATAATAAATATTTTAAGCTTTGCAGGCCAGACAGTCTGTTACAACTATTCATCTCTGCTGTCGTAGTGCAAAGGCAGACACAAACAATAAGTGCACAATGGGCATGGCTGCGTTTCAATAAACATTTATTTACATAAACAGGTAGACAAGGCCATGGGCTCTAGTTTGCCTACTCCTGTTCTAGGGGCAAAATCAATTACCATTATTGTCACATCAGACAACCAGGAATCCTTCTCATCCCATGGGTGACACAGGACTGTTAAGAATCAAGGCTCAGACACCATCCCTGAGGTCAAAGACTAGAGGTCTTACTGAGTTCTTCATTAGGTATGGCTGGAAAGTTCTTTAAAAATATTTTGGCCAACTCATATATTTTGACTACCTTCAACTTTACCAATTAGAGTCTATTTATGGTACTTATTATTATGCTAGTCAACAGGTCCCTCATTTCCACCACAACGACCTGATTTCTGACATATAGTGTGGTAATTAGCAAAACGAAGGTGGTTAATCAAGATATGGCATCAGAAGCACCGGAGTGACGTAGAGCTGTCTCTGGAGTGGGGGCTCTGGAATGGAATACCAGGGCACCTTCCCTGACCAGTGTGGTCTTGACTGGAAGGATGGCAGCACTGGGTTATAGCTCAACCTATAAGTCAGCCATAACATTTCCTGTTAAATACTTGAGAGTAAATCGCCAACAATGTAATGTGATGTCTAGAGGCCAAGAAGGCTGTCCTGAAGGAGAGGGCCTTGGGTAAAGCATAGATAAGATTTAATCAGGTAAAGGTGCAAGGTGTGGGGGACCAGGGA
Organism: Equus przewalskii; assembly: GCF_037783145.1. Classification (NCBI taxonomy): domain Eukaryota; kingdom Metazoa; phylum Chordata; class Mammalia; order Perissodactyla; family Equidae; genus Equus; species Equus przewalskii. Next base: position 31,993,627 of record NC_091851.1, read on the forward strand.
AAGGAGGATAGGAAGTGGGAAGGTTAAACCCCAGGCAAGAGAGGCAGCACATTTAAAGTCCAAAAGACAAGAAAAAAGGAGCAAACGGCCATCAAGATTCTGACGCGGGAGTAGACAGGCCACGGGAGCAGCAATCCTCCAGCTTCCACCACGCATACGCACCCCCACACAGTGATGGGTTAGGCCAGTCTGGGTATTACACATGACAACAGTCCCTCCTACCATCCCTAAGAAGCAGGTGAGAATAATAACCAAGGCAAGTGCAACAGCATGATATGAATATTCTTTGCCAAAAGAAAAGCACTGGACAAGTTCATTCTCTGAATAAATATTTTTGAGTTCCTACCATGTGCCAGGCACTATACTAGATGCAGGAGTGAACCAAACAGACAAACATCCTCTCTGCCCCTAAGGGCTTATGTTCTAGTGAGCAGGGGGGATTAAATGACATATGAAATCAATCAGAAAATTACACGGCGAGTCGGATGGCAGTAAGTGCTCTACAGAGAAACCAAGCAGGGAGGGAGACTTGGGGTCCGGGGAGGCTTATGCCTAAAATTTCACTTCTTTGATTTCACGTCCTGCCACTAGCCCTTTGATATTTTCTGATCTTTCCTCTCCATTTGCACTCAAGTTCTTACTCTTTTCCTGAACATGGTTTAGCTTGAAATACTTATTGAGCACTCATGGGGTGGCAGGTGATGGGGACACAGAGTTAACAAAAATAGACCCTGTCCTTGCCTTTCTGGAACTTAAAATCTGATGGAGACAGACTGAAACAACCATAATGGCCACTGAACATGTGAGCTGACAAAGCTGCATGTTGTAATAAGTGTTTTGAAGGGAACAGGTAAGGGATGAGCGGGATAAAAATGCAAATAAGGCAAGCGAGGGCCTTTAGGTATGGTGGTCAGGGAAGACGACTCTGAAAAGCTGACATTTTGGTTAAACGCTGTCACTCTTCTCTCCTCTCTCTATTCCCATCTTTCTCCCATTTTCCACTCATTCTTTGGGCCTCAGTTGTTCTGGGAAAGCCTTGTCTCAAATGTTGATCTCCCTCATAGTTGGGTGAGGTGTCTTGCTCCATGTTCCCACATTGAACGGATGAGTGAACTTGGCTGGGATGGAACATAGGGTCAAACCAGGGCTGTCAAACCAGACCCTACAGTTAAGCAGCTTGGGGTATGGATTGGGAACCAAGAGTCAGATCCAGCCCAGGTTCAAGAGGCACCCTAGTGGCTACGGCCAGGGACTTCAGGCCCAGAGTGAGCATGAGAGCTGCAGTCCAGGGACAGTTATTAAATCATTATCTCTTGGCTCCAAACACTCCTTCTATAACCTGTTTTGTGATGCTGGAGCTAGAATCCCAGAAACCACATTTCTGCTCCACCCCCTAGCTCCACGCTAGTCTCTGCCAGTAGGGGGCGATAGAGGGAGCCTGAGAGGCTGGAGGAGGAAGAAGAGCCTGCTTCCTGTTCATGTGAGCATCACTCCAGCATGACTTCTTCGCCTGGGGGACGTTCCTTCCATCACAGCAGTTAGATCTAGTTTGCAGTTTCTCCAACACCCAAAGAGCCAGTCTCATTGCAGCACCTCAGAGATACGACCACTGGCCAAAAAGTGCTCCCTCTTCCAATCTTTTAAATGTTTATATTCCAGGCTGTTCTCCCTGTTCTCTCCTGCCCCAGAAGTACCTGCTTCCCACAGTTGCTACACTGGTGTAATACCTCCATGTCTCTTTTTCCCTTTTCAGTTTCCTAGCCAATTCTTTATATATAGTTCACCAGAGCTTTCCAAACTTGCTCGGTTCACGGCGTCCTTGGTGTTTGGTAATTTTTTCACAGAGCTCCGAACCAAAGAAATACCTAACACTTCCATGTATTAGTTAGCCCAAACGGCTTAATAAGTATTTATATCCTAATGACTTAATAGTGGTTTGAGAAAACAGTGCACACAAATCAAAGGAAAAAGTATTTTAATTTCATTCTTAAATAACCACAATTACTCACTAATGGGAGGCACGCATCTGTTGAGCACTGAACAATTTCTCAAACCGTGGGTCCAGATTAGACACGCCACTCGTTGCCTGCTCCACATTAACTTTTGCGCAATATTTGCTTTTCATCACAGCAACTACCAGAAGCCCAGCTTTGCAGAGATATGATGTCATTGAAAGGAATGTAGCCCAATCTAATGTTGAACGTGTGGACCACCTCAATTTAGTAGTTTGTACAGTCTTTGACAGATGACACTGAGCTTTTCATGATAATTTAAAGTTAAAAATTTAAACGCCCTCAGGGGTTGGCCTGGTGACACAGCAGTTAAGTTTGCACATTCTGCTTTGGCAGCCCGGGGTTGGCTGGTTCGGATCCTGTGTGGAGACCTATGCACTGCTTGGCAAGCCATGCTGTGGCAGGCATTCCACATATAAAATAGAGGAAGATGGGCATGGATGTTAGCTCAGGGCCAGTCTTCCTCAGCAAAAAGAGGAGGATTGGTAGCAGATGTTAGGTCAGGCTAATCTTCCTCAAAAAAAAAAAATTTAAATGCCCTGATGTGGCCCCCTTTGTGAACTCATTGTGGTGTCCTGAGCTGCCTCAGCACAGTTTGAGAACCACGACAGCTAACAGTTCTTTTCTTTCTCTCTCTCTCTCTCTTTTTTTTTTTTTGGTGAAGAAGATTGGCCCTGAGCTAACATCTGTTGTCAATCTTCCTCTTTTTATTTGAGGAAGATTGTTGCTGAGCTAACATCTGTGCTAACCTTCCTCTATTTTATATGTGGGATGCCTCCACAGTGTGGCTTGCTGAACAATGTGCATGTCTGTGCCTGGGATCTGAAACTGTGAACCCTGGGCTGCTGAAGTGGAACATGTGAACTCAACCGCTACGCCACTGGGCTGACTCCATTAACAGCTCTTTATAGGCAATCCTCTCTAGGCAATTTTAATCCCACATTAAAATAAGTGGCGTGATTTATCTCTGAACTAGACCTTGACTGCTGCAGGACTCTACTTCCCGAACTTCATGAACATTCTGCGTCTCCGTCATTCCTCTCCCAGTGCTCCATTCTCCCTGGGTACCTTCTGCCCACAAACATGATGTTCTAGCTGGCCACACTCTGCTTCCCACCTCCAGCTTGGGCCGGACTCTTCCCTCTCTGCCCCATCCAAATGCAGCTACCTGGATTGCTGCTGAGCTCGGGGGCCGGGTGGTTAGCGCACCTCCTGCCACATGGACTGCTCGGGTGCTCAAATGCCAGGAAGAATTAAATGGACACAGGCACAAGATTGCAGCCTGGAAATAAAAGCTTTAGAATGTTTAAAAATTACTTTTGTGGCAGAGGAAATAGGGTTGGAAAGAGAGAAGCAATTTCTAAATTACATGGTTTCAGTTTCCAGAGAAAGGAAAAGCATTTCCAGTGGGGGGGGGGGGGGTGGGGAGGAGAAGGTGAGGCCATAACATCTTCTGGGCTTCACTTCAATTCACACTTAATTCATGGCAAGTCTCCTGTCTACTAAAAAAAAAAAGAAGGGCAGGGGTGGGGAGAGAAAAAAGTAGCTGGAGAAAGGAGAAAATCTGAAACATCTCTGATGGTCAAAAGCCACCTAGCGCTGGGCCCATGTGAGGTATTAAACATTCTAAACACTTCACTTCTCTTTGGGAAATAAAGTCTGGCTGTGAACAACATGGACACTGGAATTAGGAAACAGTCTTCAGTGTATCTCATCTGCCATCACTGTGATGCTGGTGAGAAGCCATGTGTAAATCAAATTATTTCCAGAATATCTAAAACAAACAAAAGTACTATTTTCTGATTGGACTCTGACAGCCCCTCTCCCAGAACGACTACCTTCCCTTTCAGTTGGAGAGTTCAGCTTTTTATATTCGCACCTGGGGCTGTTCCAAGCTGACACTACCCGCAACTGAGAACCCCCCACCCCAGGACATTCTTGACCTCCCAAGGAAGCCCATGAATCTGTAGACATTACTCAGGATTACTGGACCTTGAAGAGCCCTGCTGTGTTAGCAGCCCAGAAATGCCTACCAAGCTTTTTTATGATGTCCAAAGCTTCATTCTTTGAAAGGTACAAGAGTGTCATGAAATTGAAGGAAAATTTTCAAACAAAAACCACTGTCCGTTAAAGGTGGCTTGTTCTCCATCCAGGCTCATTTGGGATTTACCTGGGCAATGAGAAAGGGTCCGCGACAAAGCGAAAGCTGTCTATTCCAGTCACCTTATGGCAAAACATCAAGAAGTGAACCCCAGTAGAAGAGGGGGCACAGCAGAACAGCAGCTACAAGACCCATTTATCCTCTGATTGTCTGCCTCGCTCATTTGTGAAGCACCCTCTGGCCTGGCTGAGCATCTCTCCTCAGCAAAGATAATGGGCTAAAAATGTACACGTCCTGTTTCCTGGCTGATCCCTCTGAAAGAAGGTGCCCCTGGACATGACACAGTGGGGCCAATCGTAGCACAATCTCTTCCATTAGCTACCAAACGATAATGACATCACAATCCTAAAGAGATCACTGTCCTTCCCTTGACTTTCAGTTTTGACTTTCCCTTCTAAAGCTGCCTCTGCAGAATGTGAGCTTCCCTTCAGTGTCATCAGCCAGCATGCCGTTCCCACCTTTCACCTCCCCTCCATCTGCAAATAGTGTTGCTCACATGCCTGACGTTTTCACACTATTTCTCTCTGCTGATGAACAAAATTTGTTTATGAAATGTGCGACCTTTAATGAATAATTTTATCCTTTCTGAGCCCTGCTTTTATGTAAATATATAAAGTGGAGCTAAGGATACCTATCTCCTATGATTCTCCTGAGGTTGAAATGGAATTATATGTGCTCATATATTAGTGGGATATTGCTGTGTAACAAGTTTCCCCTGAAGTCACTGTTTACAACAACAGGCATTTATTCCTCAGCTCATGCATCTGCTTGTCTGACCTAGTCTGGGCTCAGCCAGGCTTGGCTCCAGGCTGTGTATTGTGCTCAAGTCTGCTTCACGTGTGTTTATTTCAGGGCTCAGGCTGAAGGGGCAGCAACTACTCAGGGTACATTCTTTCCATGACAGATGCACCAGAGCCAAGCCCACCCATGCAAGAGATCTTAAGGCCTCCCTCAAGTCACGTCCACTAATACCGTAATGGTCACAGCAAGTCACATGGGCAAGCCCAACATCAATGGGGCCACTCCTCCCACAGTGGGGAAGTGGGGGTGGGGGGAGTGAATATTTGTGACATGATAACCCAATATCACTAATCAATATGAGTTTACACTTTGGTTAACATGCCAGCGAGCACTTCTTCACATAGCACAGGCTTGGTCCCGTGTGGGGAGGAAAGTCTGACTGGGTCAGTTCTCTGGGGAGCCAGAAGATTCCACTAAAACCACAGGTGTAGGCAGTTGCTTGCCCTACCTCCATTTGGACTCTTATGTGATGTGTCCCTGGGAGAGAGGGGCAGAAGTACAATAGATGGGCCTGGAGAAGGCAGCCTGGCATTTGAAGTCCTTCTCAATCTCAATAGGAACCTTTCCCATCCACCAGCCAAACTGGTCAAGTCAGTCATTCCTGTCCTCGTCTCCCAAATGCTTGCTCATCCCTCTACATGCCCTGCTCTCCTCTGCCCCAAATCAAAACTCCTGTGATAGACAAGATAATGGCCCCCTCAAAGATGTCCACATCCTGATACTCAGAACCTGGGAATATGCTATCTTACATGACAAAGGAAACGTGAATGTGATTAAGTTAAGGATCTTGAAATTAGCTTAAGGAAGATTACCATGGATTATCTGGGTGGGCTCAATGTACTCAAAAAGGTCTCTATAAGAGAGAGGCAAAAGGTGAGAGAGAAGAGAGGACCAGCTATGCTGCCGGCTTGAAAGACGAAGGAGGAGTCCACAAACCGAGGACTATAGGCAGCCTCTAGAAACTGGAAAAGGCAAGGAACATGTTCTCCCCCAGAGCCTGCAGAGGGAACACAGCCATGCGGACCTGTTTTAGACTTCCAACCTCCATAATCCTAAATGTATGTTGTTTTAACCCATGAAGTTTGTGCCGATTTGTTACAGCAGTAATAGGAAACTAATACAACCCTCAAATATTGTTCTGCTTATTCTATATTTTTTATCCATACTCTTTTATTTTTAATAATTCATGGATGTTTAATTTATAAATAATATTTACACAACATTGTCTAGAGAAAAGTAGTTTGATGAAGAGTCAATTTAAATAAAAGATGAGCCTCCTAATCAGTGCCAATGAGGAATAATCCCAACACTATGTCAAGAGAAATAAAGTCCCACTTTTCCGGGTGTGTCCTGGGAACTCCAAGTCTTCAGATTTGGAGGAAGTGACCATGAAGGAGCTGTCTGCTGTGTCTAGCATGCGAAGGCAGCGGATCTCAGCCCAGGAAAGGGGCTCCCCTGCACCCACTGGCCTCAGTCACGCTCAGATGGAGGTCAAGCTGGGTGGAGGCTGCCTGGCAGCTTGGGAGGCCTGAGTGGAGCGGGAGGGAACAGTTCTGTTTTAAGACCCAGACCCACTCCTGGGGAAGGGACCATCAGGGCTTGGCTCTTGGCCTCCTGGCAGCTCTGGAAAAGCTCCTCGTGATGTGTTGAATCTCACACCCTTTTCCATGGGCTTGAGCACTTTGAGCAGCCCTGCCATCTCCTCTTCTTGTTTAGATTCGGATCTCTCTTCCTTCAGTTCTTGAGCCAGGTCAGTTAATTCCTCCATCAGCATTAAGATGGTCCTCTCCACCTTTCTGTAAGTGTCTGTAAGGCTGGGTATATTCAGTCACTCTTTCTCTAGCCTGGCATTCTCAAAAGATGATTCGATCCCCATATACTCCTTTTGAGCAGTGCTAAGCTTGTCAGAGTTGGCATTTCTCCTCAATCCTTGCAGCCACAGTTTCTGCCAGCTGCTTTTCACGTCGTACATAAAGTTGACTTCTAACAGACTGAACAAGTCTGAATATAAATAAGAGACCTACCAGTAAACTGACAGCAGGTGGGCACATCATTGTCTCCCACTGGAGGCTGTGGAAAGTGACTCGGACTCAGGCCATCGGGCAGCAGCTCTACCACCACCTCGCCCAGCTTGCCAAGGATCAGCCCAAAGCCAAGCTCCACAGAGGATGGCAGCCCCTCCATGGCACTGATTCACCACAGGGCTCTGCCCAGCCACTGTGGATCAACAGCCATGACAAACCGCAGGGAATACCCCGACATTCCGCCTGGAACCCAACCAGCAACTGACAGTCTGGAAATGTCAGTTATATGGTGGGTGTCGGGGGAGCTTTGTAAATAAACTATACTTATCTTCATTACTGTTTGATGATCCTTCTAATTTCTCTCTTTCTTCTTTGTTCTTATTAATATAAAATTACAATATAATGAAATGTGTCTATATTGTCTTGACACATCTTGAAAACTCTCTACCCCCTACAGCATTCAAGAACTCTTTCAATAAATGAATCATGTCACTGAATACAGAAAAAACCTCCCCGTAACTTTTCAATTAATACCCACCCACTCCCAACATCTGCAGCCTCTGTTTGGTTTGTAGAAATATACATCAGTTTTGCCAGGTCTTGAACTTTACAGAAACGAAATAAATCAGAATGTACACTTTGCTGTCTGACACTTTTAATCATAATAATGTTTTTGAGGGCTATCCAGGTTTTCATGTCGAGATAAGTTTATTCTGTGTTTATGGGTAAATAATAAGACATTGTACAAATATATCAAAAAAGATTAATCAATTCTCCTTTTGGTGGACATTTTGAGTTGCTTTCAGTTTGATGTCTTTTGAATAAAGATATTGTGATTATTTACACTCGTGCCCTTTTCATAAATATATGTTTTCATTTCCCCTTGATGAATAATTGGGAGTAGAAATGTCCGGTAAGTGTATGCTAAATTCTTTTTTGAAAAAAAACACTGAGGTATAATTAATATATGCTAACATTCCCCAATAAGTGTAGATTTCATTGACTTCTGCAATTGCACAGATTTCTACAGTGATCACAACAATTCACTTTTAGAACATTTCCAGATTCCTCCAACTTTACACTATCGGGTGCATTTGACACAGTTGGCCCCTCTCTTCTTGAAATGATTCTATCACCTACCTTACAATTCATCACACGCCACTATATTTTTTTTTCTTTCTGTACTCACTGGCTTTTCCTTGTCTATCTCTATTGCTGGTTTCTCTTCTTTCCCTTACTTCTCGGTATTAATTTTAAGTCAAGACTTAATCCTTGGAGTGACGTCAGCAAGATGGTGGAAGAGGAGCTTCCAGCACGTGTCCCCTTGCAGAAACATCAATTTGAACAAATACTCATAAAAACACCTTCACAAGAGCCAAGGATTCCAGGTGAGAGATTAAAGCACCTAGTAAACAGCTGGTCCAGGACCTGGTGGGATGTGTTGAAGGCCGAGTAGTTGAACACGAATTGGTGATGCTGGAGATGTTTCTACCCTGGAAGGCTGGTACAGTGGACTCTGTCAGCCTCTCCATCATGCCTACCTGGAGGGCACACATCCTGCAGGCCTCACTTAAATTCAGTTGACTCATCTTCACACCGTCCAGGCAGTCCCCGTGCCCCGGGCTGGCTGGCGGGAGGCGGGGCAGGGCTGAGGTAGTGCAGACCGGGGTCCAGCCAGCGGCTGCTGAGTATGAGACAGTTGTGGGGCAGCAGAGCCTGAGGCAACGGAGTCTCTCCATACTCTTCACTCCCATTGCTTTTCTTCCAAAATGCATGCAATTATTTAATAGGCATGTATATTAATTATGTAAATAGGAAGATGTTATAGCTCCTTTACCTTTGTGTGATTCAGCACTATGTTTTTGGCATCCACCCATGCTGTTGTGTGCTTTTAGGCCATTACTCCCAACCATTGTACTGTGTTCCATGCACCAACATCCATGGTGTACATCCTCCCTAATTTATCCATCTCTCCCCCACTGATGGACATGCAGTTTCCTTCTAGTTCATCATTACCAGAAATCATGCTGTTATAGACGCCCCTCAGATATGCCCCTTCCAGATTTGTGTGAATTTTGGGAGGTATATATTCCTAGCAGCAGAAGTGACTTATAGGGTATGTGTAACTTAATGCAACAAAATACTCTTAGATTGCTTCCAGAATAGCCGCACCAAAACTCCTAGCAGGGTGTGAAGGTTCCTGTGAACCCACATCCATGCCAACACTTCGCATTATGCAGTTTTTCTAATTTTTGCCTACTTGATGGATGTGAAGTATTTTTTCCTATTACTATTTTAATTTAACTTCTCTAATACTAACAAGTTTGATAATTTCTTTATATGTTCATTAGCCTTTTGGGTTACCATCTTTGCAAACTCTCTGTTCATATCCTTTGCTCAACTATCTACTCATTTGTAGGAATTCTTTGCATATTCTAGATTTTTTTCTGTTGATTTTGTTCATGGTAATCTGTGATAAATAAAAAAATTCTTTATTTTTGATTAAATCAAATCAACCAAATTTTTAAATAATAGTTTGTTATTTTAAAAAATTTCTCCCAAGTGGTAGACATGGCATCTATTCTCAGATTTCTCCCTTGTTCCCGACATATGGTCAGATTGCACTTTCCAGTTCCTTTGAAGTTAAGTGTGGCCATGGGGCTTGCTTTTCCCATGGTATGTAAGAAGAGACAACTTTCACTTTCAGGGTACCTTTAAAGCTCCTGTGTGATTGGTCCGTTTCTGTCTCTCCTGCTGCAGAGGCTGTGAAGCATTTACTGCAGAAAAGCCTTCTTCAGCTTGGGTCCCTGAAATCTTGAGGAAGCAGAGCCACCCTGCTGACCCCCGTGGTCATGGAGCATGAGAGAGAGAGAGAGAAACTTCTGCTGTGGGTTAAGCCGCTAAGATTTGGGGGTTGTTTGTTACTTGAGCATACCTTGCCTATTCTGACTATATCCTGACTTGCTGTTTCTTTATACCCTTTCTCTCAGTCCCCACTCCCCTATCATAGGCAGCCATTCCAATTTTTATTTTGAGTTCTTAGAAAATATATATTGTTATGTGTGCGTTGTTTATTTAGATAAATGGTACTGTGTTGTCTCATTCTGTTTCCTTCTTCACTCAGTACTGTGTTTTTAAGGTCCATCCATGCTGCTGTATACACACATGGAATCTGCTGCCGCCTACTGCTATGTGGTACCCAAGGATGAGCAACTGCTACCCTTTCCCTCTGCCTCTTTCAGTGAAAGACAGACAATTTTGTGTAAGAAGCTCTTGCCCAACTCTTGGTTACTCTAGGTTACTCTAGGTCATTCTTCAGAGTTCTCCTCTAACTTTATAGATTCATCTTTCACACTGACATCTCAGGCCTTCAGGAGTCTACCACCTTGGTATGAGGTATTAGGTCAGGATTCAGTTCTATTTTCCTCCATATAGTGAAAAAGTGCTCATCAAAAACATTTACTAAATAGTCTGTCCTGTTGATTTGTAGAACCACCTTTTATCACATCTGAAGTTTCTATATATACATGGGTTGATTCCTCAGCTCTCAATTCTGTTCTCTTGGTCCATTTTCCTGCTATAGCATGAATACAAAACTGTTTTTATAATTATGGCTTTATAGTATATATATTTATATCTGCTAGGAAAAATCCTCTTTTTTTTTAGTCCCCCCTCAAAGTTGACTGCTAACTATGGACTTTTATTCCTCTATATACATTTTTGAGAAAGTTTATCAAGTTCCTTAAAAATCCAACAGCAATTTTTATTGACATTGCATTAAATTTACAGATAAATTTGGGAAGAATTTTCATTGGTGTAATAATATCATCCCATCCATGAGCATGGATTGTTTCTCCATTTATTCAGATCTTCTTTCAAGTCTCTGATTAGCTGTAAAGTTTTCTCCATTGAGATTTTGTCTATTCTTGGGCTAGCCAAAACCTAAATATTTTAAAATTTGTATTACTATTATTTTAAATTAGATTTTCTGGCTCATTTTTGCTGGTATAGAGGCTTGTTATTGATTTTGTAAGTTGATCCTCTATCTGGCAACCTTATCAAACTTTTTCATCATTTCTCAGCACTTTAAAACATTTTTCTGAGGATTATCATAACATCTACAAACAATGAGTTTTATTTCTTCCTTTCCAATCCTTATGGTCTTATTTCTTTTTCTTTCCTTAAAATGTGGGCAGGAAACTCCAGCGTTATGTTAAATAGCAGCTGTGATAGCAGGCCTGCTTACTTCCTGATCTGAAAAGGAATGCACTTAAATTTTCTATATTAAGTAAAATTACTGTAAAATTTTGGCTTATAAATTTTTGCAATTTTAAAGTTTCCTTCTTATTTTCTAAGAGTTCAAAAAATCACGAATTGGTGGCAATCTCTATTAAATGCCTTGGCTCATTGATTGAATTAGTCATGATTTTTATCCTGTAGTATATTAATGTGGTAAATTACATTAATATTGAAACATGATTGCTCCTAGGTGAGCTGCATATGAACATGATTATTATTTTTATAAATCTGTGTTGGATTCATTAGCTAATATGTAATTTAGCATGTATTTTCTGCATGTTCATACATAAAATGGGCCTATAGTTTTCTTTGCTTGTATTTTTACCTGGTTTTAGTATCAAGATTCCAGTAACGTCACAAAAGGAGCCAAATAACTTTTCTGTCTAATTTTCTAGAACAATTTGCATAAATTAGAAATTAAATATTCTTTAAATTTTGTTAGAACTCAGCTTAAAACCACATAGGCCTGATGTTTTTTGAGGAAGAAGGGCTTGATGACTATTTCGATTTCTTTAATCTTATTGGTTCATTTTAACATTTTCTTCCTCCTCACGCCAATTTTGTCACTTTTTGTTTTTCTATAATTGTATTCAATTAATCTAAAGTTTAGAATTAATTAGCACATAAGTCACTATATTCTTTTTTAAAAAAAATATATTTATTGCATCTTTCTTTTTATCTAGCTTTTTTTTAAAAGTATTCTTTTCAAACAATCAGCTTTCATTCTTTTAAACTCTTCTTCAATTAATATGGATCCTTATTTTATTAATTTCCTTCTTGTTGCTCCTTTGGGCCTTTTCTGATATTCCTAAATTGAATGTTTAGCTCATTTTTTAAAATTTAAAATAATTATAGATCCACAAGAAGTTGCAAAGAAATGTAGAGGAAGGTCCCGAGCACCCGTCACCCAGCAGCCGCTGAAGTTAACGTCTCACAAAACTCTAGCACAGTGTCCTAAGCAGGAAATTGACACCGGCACAGTCCACAGTGTATTCAGACGTCACCACTTATCATGCACTCCTTTGTGCCTGTGTGTGTGTTTCACTTTATGCAGTTTTGTCATGTGTGCCATTTCATGTCAATATCACTACAATCAAGATACAGAAATGTCCCATTCCAGGGCACCCTCACGGTGCCCCTTTACAGACACACCACCCTCTCCTCCCCACCATGCGCATCCCCTGGTGACCACCAATCTGCTCTCCGTCTCTATAACTTTACGATTTCAAGAATGGTATATAAATGAAATCATACAGTATGGAACGCTTTGAGATCTTATTTTTCATGCAGCATAATTCCCTTGAGGTTTCTCCAAGTTGTTGGGTCTCTCAATAATTTTCTTCTTTTTATTGCTGAGTAGTATTCCACGGGACGGGTGTCCCACAGGTTGTTTAACCCTTCACCCATCAAAGGACATTTGGGTAGTTTCTGGCTTTGGGTTATTACGAGAACAAATCTGCTGTGGACATTCATGTACAAGTTTCTGTGCGAACATAAGTTGTCATTTCTCTAGGATAAATGCCTACGAGAACAATTGCTGGACCATATGCTAAATTTATTTTTAGTTTTAAAATAAACTGACAAACTATTTTCCAGAGTGACTGGACCATTTTACATCCCCACAAGCCGTGTCTGAGAGTTCCAGTTTCTTCATATCCTCGCCAGCACCGGTGCTATTGCTAGTTTTTATGTTAGCCATTCAGGGGGGTGTGTGGTGATGTCTCCTGGTTTTAACTCGCATTTCCCTAATGGCTAATGATGTTGAACATCTTTCCATGTGCTTTTTGCCATCTGTATATCCAGCTCATTTGTTTTGAACTTTTGTTTCCTAGCAAATGAATTTAAAGCTCCAGATTTTCCTTTAAGTATTGTTTTAGCTCTGGTCTACAATATAGACATGATCTGCTTTCATTATTATTCACTTCATGATATTTTATGATTTCCTTTTTAATCCAAGTGTTATTTAGTAATATTACTAATTTAGTAATATTGTTATTATTTAGATATTTGTCAAATTCATGAGATTTTAAAAGCTGTCCTTTAGTTATTAATTTCTGATTTTATTGTATAACAGTTGAAGAACAAGTTCTGTGTGATGTGGACTTCTTTTATGGCCTAACACATGTTCTATTTTTATGACACTTTTGCAAGTGCTCAAAAAATGCATTTTCTCTGTTTGGGGTAGAGTTATATATATTAAAATTATCTAATATTAATTTTTCAATGTACTAATAAGGTTGAGTTTATGAATTATATTTTTCAGATCTTCACCATCTTTGTTTATTTTTATCTCCTTGATATTCTGCTTAAATAGATTGATATCCTAGTTTGGTCATTAACTTGCTTCCACCTAGAATGATGACCATAACAACAACCATAATTTGTGAACATCTATCCATTTCACATAAAGTTTTAAATTCTGTGTGCTGGGCACTTGGCTAAGCACTTTGCTTATGTCACATTTGATCCACACAATTACAAGTCTCAATGTTTCCGTTTTACAGACGAGGAAACCGAGACTCCAGAAGTAGAGTGACCACATCATGCACTCAGCAAATGCAGAGCTGACATTTAAATGCAGATTTGCCTACATAATCCATCCTTTAATGACTCTACTCTAGGACTCAGTTTGTTCATGTGCAAAAGGAGGGAGTTTGGAGGACCCTTAGGCTTCACTTTTAGGCTAAGAAATTCTCCATCATTATCATCGTCTGAGTTAACATTTATCTTGCCATGTAAGTTCTAGGTTCTGTGCTAAGCACTGTATGTGCATGATCTCATTTCATCCTCACAGCCACCCTGTAAGTTAACTATTGGAATCCTAATGTTACAGATGAGGAAACGAGGGCTCGGAGAGGTTGCCAGCTGGGATATGAATTCGTGGTGACAGGGCCCATGTTCCTAATCACAATGCTAGACCTTGGTTCCCCACACTGAACTGCAGGCTTGATAGACAATGTTTCATGTAGCCCCACAAGAGTCTTGAGAGGGAGGAAGCAGTGTGCTTCCTCTATACATCCATCCAATATCCCTTTGGTTGACCCTGGGGACTCCTGAAAGAAGTCCCCTGCCTGTCTTACTTGATGGAATTGTCCTGTCCTTGCTTGGAATCTGAAGCACAGCATCCTCTTCTGATTCTCCAGAAGTGTTAACCACTCTTAGATGGAGCACTTAGTCCTTGTCAGAGGCGCTTTCACACCATTAGCTCATGTCTTCCTCTTCACCACCCCTCCATCTCAACTCCCCATTTTCCAGGGAGGTGCACACACCCCCTCACATTGTTGATCCTCTCCTGTTTTCTCCCAGAAAAGCCCGCCCTAAAAAGGACTGCTAAGCCAGACACAACTTCTAGTATCTTTTATATGTGGAGACATGGGCTGTTTTCTCTCATCCCAACCCTTTTATCTACCTGCTTTTTCTCCCTCCCCATGGTTCCCTGGAGTAATGAGAGAGAAGCAGTGAGTTATTACCATGTTAAGCTGCACTAAATGGCTTTATATTATGGTTAGAGATCTCTGGAGAAATAACGATGAGATCACTACATCTTTTGTTCTTGGAAAAATAATGTGGCAAAAAGACACCTCTAATCCTCTGTTTTAATTTGTTTTTATTGATCTTTTTCAAAATTAGGGAAACAAGTTTTCTCACAGCAAATGTTATGACAATGCATGGGGAGGTCCTAGTTATAAAGAATAATGAAGTCGGGACTATAAAAGAGAGTCTTTTTGTAAGGCGGGGGAGAGGGAGGTGGTGGGTGAGCAAGTGTCTATGAAGGGAAATACACAGACGAAGGAAACCCACCAGATATTAATGGTTAACTCTGAGTGGTGGGTTCATGAGTGATGTCCCATCAAAGAAGCCTTGCGTGACCTCAGTCAAAATACTACCCCTCCCCAGCTACCAGGTCACTATATCACTATCACATCAATCTTTATTGTCTAGCACTTGTCACTTGCAGAAATTATCTTATTCGTTTACTTACGGAATTGTTTACTTGCCTGATTTCCTGTACTCTAGCCTGAAAAATGAATTGCACAAGAGCAAGAACTTCATATATTTGGTTTTCTGCTATTTCCCTAGTGCCCAGAATAAGACTTGGCACATAATAGGTAGTCAAATATTTAGACTAATGGATGGATAGATAGATGGATGGATGGATGGATGGACGGATATGCAGAATAAATGTTTTTCTCTGTTTCCAATCTTTTGTGATTTCCAAATTTCCTATAGAGAAAAAATTACTTCTCTAATTAGAAAAAAAACAGAAAAAATTAGGTTTAATTTGGCATTATTTCTTCCTAGAAACCTATTTAAGACATATGGAAAAGCACAAGGTAAAATATAACAACACCCAAAAACCTAGCACCTAGACACTGAATTGCGGGTTTAACATTCCCATGTAGTTATTCATGTTTCCTTTCTACATATATGTATCTAAGAATTACAAAGTATTGACTTGCAAGTTTAAAAACTATATTATTGGTATTATAAATATATCCTTTTGTAGCTTCTATCATTTTAGTAAATGACTTTTGTACTGATCTGATATCTAACAATTTTGACACCATATTTTACTACTTAAAATTTGCTATAATTACAAATTTTTTCATTTATATTATAATATTTTTTCTGTCTAGACAATCACATTACAGGTGAATGGTGTCTTTTTGGCTTCCTTTCCAGTAATTACACCTTTTTTCCCTTTAAAAAAAAATTCTCTGCCATACTGGCTGCCTCTAATAATATGTTAAGTAGAAACAGTGTTGGTGCATTCCTTCCTCAGTTTTCGTTAGTTTTAAAAGTGATATTTTAAAATCTCATCATTTATTATGATGCTTGTTGTCTGATTTTTGAAGAGGCCTCTTATCAGATTAAGAAAGTTATTTTCTATGACTACATTTATCAGATATTTTTTAGTTTATTACCAATGGGTTTTTAATTTTAGCAAATGATTTTATGCATCTATTCAGCTTTGAGTCTTTTATTTGGGTTGATTAATGTGGTAATTACATTAACATATTTTCTAATGTTAGACAGCTCTTGCATTTTCTCAATGAACCTAACTTTGCTTTCATCTATTTACTCTTTTTAATTTTTAATTTAAACTTTTAATTGATATATACATATGCAGAAAAGTGCATAAATCAAAAACAAGCATTTTGGTAAATTTCCACCAAACATTCCTATGTAACCAGCACGGATGTTGACAAAACATTACCAGCACTTCAGAAGCCCCATTATACCCCCTCCCAATCACTTACCCCTCCAAGGATATCCAATATCCTAACTGATAATATCATAGATTATTTTTGTCAGTTTTTGAAATTTTATATGGATGGAGTCATAAGTATGTACTTTTGTGAGTCTATTTTGTTGAATTTTACGTTTGTGAGAATCTACCGCAGTGTTACATGTCACACGATTCCATCCATTCTCATTACTGTATAATATTGCATTGTATGACTATCCCACAATTTGTTTATTCATTCTATCGTTAAGGGACATTGTGTTTGCTTCACGTTATTAGCTGTTAAGAATAATGCTGTTATGAACATTCCTTTACACGTCTTTTGGTGAGCATTACATATCTACTTCTGTTGGGAATATACTTAGAAGTGGAATTTGTGGGGCATAGAGTAGTATACATTTAGCTTCTCTATATACCAAGGATTTGCAAACTACAGCCCATGGGCCAAATTCAGCCTGTCACCTGTTTTTGTAAATAAAGTTTTATTGGAACACAGCAACACCCACTCTTTTAGGTTTTGTCTCTGACTATTTTTGCCCTGCAGTGGCAGTGTTGCACAGTTGTGACAGAGACAGTATGATCTGCAATGTCTAGAACATTTACTATCTGGTTCTTTACAGAGAAGATTTGCTATTCCCTGCTGCTGAATACTGTCAGTTTTTTTAAGGGATTGTACCAATTTATATATCCACTTTTTAACATGCAAAGCTGAATTTTATTCCCACTTACAAGTGACATTAGGCTATAATTTCTCTTTGATATTTTTGTCCTAGGGTGGTTTTGGTATCAAGACATCCTAGCATTACGAAGTGAATTAGGGAATATTCCTATATTTTCTATTCTCTGGGACATTTTGCAAGGAAAAGAAAAATAAATTATCATTTCCTTGAATGTTTGATCAAATTTGCTTGTAAAACAATTTGGGTTTGGCATTTTCTTTGAAAGAAGATTTTCAACTATTGATTTGATTTTTTAAAAAATTATATTCAGGTTTTCTATTTCTTTTTGAGTCAGTTTTGGAAGTTTTAATTTTCAAGCAAATGATATGCTTTGTTTTAATTTCACTTGTTGACAAAATGTTATTTATGATATTCATTCACCGTAAGTATTTTAATAGGAATTATTTCATATATAAAAAGAGCCTTTGAAATGTGTACATAGAGAAGATACTAAAAGTCACTCCTGTGTATGCAACACCCTCCCTTAAGAAATAGAACAATATCAATATATTTAAAATCTAGATACATACCTCCCCATTGTTCCCCCTTCCCTCTAGCTCTTTATCTGGGAGGTATATATATGTACATACACACACACACACACATCCCCAAACCAGATATTGTTTAGTTTTGCATGTTTTTGAAGTATATATAAAACAAAAGATATTA
This sequence comes from Equus przewalskii, assembly GCF_037783145.1. Classification (NCBI taxonomy): domain Eukaryota; kingdom Metazoa; phylum Chordata; class Mammalia; order Perissodactyla; family Equidae; genus Equus; species Equus przewalskii. The sequence goes on from NC_091851.1 coordinate 32,011,560, forward strand.
TATATATTCTTCTTTACGTTACATTTTTCACTCAAACATCATGTTTGTGACAGCCATCCATACTGAGTGACTCACTTTTGTGTTGATTCACTCATTTTTACTGTCCTATAAGATGAGACTATATGAGTGGAAACAAACTACAATTTGCTCATCAATTCTCCTGACATAGACATTTATGTTGTTGCCACATGTTTTAGCTACTGTGAACAAAGCTACTCTGAATGTCATGTAAATATCTCCTGCGAGTACCTGGGCAAGAGCTTCTCCAGTCTAGGTTCTGTAGCTGTGAGTGAAATTATTGGGTATTATGTTACACACATCTTCAGTTTAAAAGATAACAGCAAATTGTTTATCAAAGCGGTTGCAGCAGATTACATTCTCGTGAGGAGTGTTAAAACAGTTGCTGTTGGTCTAAATAGTTGTCAACACTTGGTAATTCAGGCTGTTTGATTATTGCCAATCTTAGAAGTGTATTTCTTATTCTAATATCAACTGTATTTTTAGGTATTCTCTTTTATTCTTAACAGCTTATTTCTGGAGGTTGGTGTGTTTCCTATAATATTTTCAAAGAGTTTTGGCTCTGTTGGTACACTCTGTTGTAGCTTTTGTTTCTGATTTAATTAACGTCTGCTCTAATATTTATTTTTTTGCTTCTATTACCCTGCGGTTTAACCTATTCTCCTTGAGATGGATGCTCAAATCATTAATTATTTGGATATTCTTTATTACTATAAGCACTTTAAAGCCATAATGTTCCCTCAAGGTGTGAATTTAGCCAAATCCCATGAGTCTTATTTGTGTTATTTTCACTATCATTCAGTTCTAAGTCATTTACGCAATTTCCTTTGTTATTTCTTCATTGATCTATATATTTTGTAGGAATGCTTTTAAATTTCCAAATGTAAAGGTTTTTATAAAGTTTACTTTTGGTTTTCTTTCTAACAATTTCATTGTAGTCAGAGGGTAAAATTTGTGTGATACTGACTCAAAGGTTTTGAGATTTGTTTTATTGAGTGATTATCAATTTTTAAACTGCTTTATGTGTTCTTGAGAAGAATGTATGGCCTCTAATCTTTGGATGTAGCATTTTATATTTTTCAACTGGATCAGTCTCATTAATTGTGCCATGCAAATATTTTATTTCCTTACTCTGTGCCTGCTTGGTCTGTCAGTTACAGAGATGTGCATGTGATCTCATCTCCAGGCACTCATCTTATGCACTCTATTCTCACCAGCCTCCTTGCTATTCCTAGGACAAGCCAAGAACTCTGCCTCTCCAGGGCCAGTATACTTGTTGATTTCACTACTTGGAATGCTTTTATCCAATCAATGCAGCTGGCTTTCTCCCTCACTTCATTCAGGTCACCTTATGAGAGAGTCCTACCTTCCACACAATCTAAACAACATCTCCTTGCTCCATGACTTGATGTCCCCGCACCCTCATTTATTTTTTCCTTCTTAGCGCTTATCAACAGCTGACACATTAGCTATATCTTTTCATTATCTTTTGCATCTGGGAGAAGGTGTGCTTCGTAAAGAGCAGGCATTTTGATGTTTTCATTGTTATCTCCTCAGCACTTAGACGGAATCTTGAAATAAAATAGATGTTCAGCAAACATTTGTTTCATGAATGTTAAAACTTTCCCACTGAAGATATGAAATTTTCTCTTTGTAATTTTGCCAAATTTGACTTTACACATTTTAAGATCATGTTTTTATGTGTAAAGAAATTAAGAGTCATTGGAAGTCCTAGAATAAACAAATCTTTTATAACTGAGAGGTCAATCAAATCCTCTTTTACTAGGACAATAATTTATCATTTTACTTTTGTTCTATTTTACCTGATATTAGTATGGTTTCACCAACTTTTTTCTATTACTGTTTTCCTAATATATTTTTTCCCACTTCTGACTTTCCACCTCTCTTTTTCCTTCTGTTTTAGGTGCATCTCTTTTAAAATGATACACTTTGGATTTGGTTTCCTTATCAAATGTAATAATTCCATGTTTAAACTAGAGTTTAGTTCATTTTCATGTGTTGAGAATACTGTTAAATTAAGAATTATTTGTACCATCTTATGTTGTCTTGCTTTTCCTACGCTTTTTTCTTCCTTTTTTGCCTTGCTTCACATTTATTGAATTTTTAATTCCATTTATTGTAAGTCTAGCCTTTTTGTGTCTCTAATTATTTTACTAGACTTTGCAGGTTATCAGGAATAAATTATGCATAAATATCCACGAAATTTATGCATTCATACAGCATCCGTTCAACATGTCCTACATTCTGGAACCTGAGCAGAGTACTCACAATATACTATCTTAGGGAATTCAAATACCAGCTCCCCCAACCAAGGAAGTTATTTCAAGTTTCTCTTGAAAGTGACTCTTTCCTTTCTCTCCCCCTGTTTCACACCCAACCAAACAACTCAGTCGCCAAGCATACTGCTCTGTATATTAAGGGGTTCTTAAGTTCCAAAAATACGCTTGGTGGAGTTCATGACTTTATTATTTTAAATGGATATGTGACAAATTGGACTCTAGTTATTTGTTGAGACGACAGATTTTTAGGGTCCTAGGTGGAGAGTGAGTTTGATATGAGCAACAGGAACTATTGCTTTAAATGTGTAAATTAACACTTCTCTGCATATCAAGATAAGCCCACCCTTCTGCTTGGTCTCCAAGGGACACAGATGGCTTACAATCCTCTGTGACATTGGAAAGGAAAAAGAAACATAAGCTATATTTGCCCTTTGACTGTGTTTTCCATTGGGATTTGATTAAAGAATATTCTACTTTGTTCACTGTCCTTTTTAAAACATTGAGCTCAGTGAAAGGTTGAGTCAAAACAAGCAGCTGAAAAGCTTCCCTGTGTTCCTTCCCCTTGGGTTCTATAACTGCTGGCAACAAAGTCACTTCCAGGCAGAAAGATACAAAGCCCTTGACTCAGCAGTGGGTCAGATACATCTTAACCCATGCTCAATGATCTGTTGGAGGGTATGGGAGGAATACACCAGATGATCTAGTTCTCTTTATTTATTCATCCTTTTAACATTTCCCCTTTAGTGTATGTTTTATGTACATAAATGTATATATAACGTACATAATAAATTCCTCTAGTAATATATATATATATTTATCAGTTAATATATGTATGTATGGGGAAAGCATGCTCAGAAATGTTTTATTGATGAGATTTGCAATAAAAAAAGGAGCCCACTGGTTTGTGGGGCAGATATGGAAGCCTGATTGCCCATCCATATCTTTCTGTGAGCACAGCCTATGGACCATCTCAGTCACACAATCCCATTTCATGTCTTGGGCTTTCTTTATTGACCTAATTCCTTATAGTGACACTGATGCCTTCAGGCTGAATCTCTTCCTACAGTCTTTTCCTCCTACCTTCTCTTCCTTCCTACTGTCTTTGTCTAAGACCCAGATTATCGCCACTCGGTTCCAGAAATACTTCTCATATCTTTTTCTCTACTTGAGGTAGTGAACGATATTGCACAGTGTCTTGTGTGGTCCCTGAATCTATCTTTCCTGACTCAAGAAAAAAATGAGGATGTCTTTTAGTATTAGGGCTCCCTGGAGACCAGGGACATTGAATAGCCAGTGGTATTATCCCCAGTGTATATGTGAAAAAACTGAGATTAGGTGATTTTAGTGCAAGGTTACAGAATGAATGGATACATTTTAATCTGACAGAGATTCTGAGCCCTATGCTTTCTCCTGCTGGGATCCTAAGTGGGCTGATGGAAAGTCTCTGACCAGAGGCTGTGTCTGTTCCCCTCCCTTGTCCTTCACATGGTGAGGCTAGTGTAGGACACTGTCCTCCTGGATGCTAGGGTCTAGCCGTGTCTCATTAAAAGAGTTTGGGGCAGCAGACAGAGCAAGGTTTTTGCAAACAGACAGAACTGCATTCAAATCCCAGCTCCCAGATTCATCCAAGTTGTGGGACCTTGACCAGATGTAATAATTAGGGCAGGCCAGGTAATGCTGTGGTAAGAAGAAGCCCCAAATCTTAGTGGCTTCAAAACCGTAAACATTTATTTCTCACTCATCTTATCTATCCATGGGCACGTTAGAAGAGGGGCTCTATTCATCCTAATTATATGTGGACCCAAACTGATAAAACAGATGTGAGAGGAAGAACACACATCCATAGACTTGCTCTTGAAGCTTCCACCTGATGAGACACATGTTACTTACACACACGTGATGCACCTTACTCAAGATGGCAGAGAAGGGCAATCCTATCATACACCCAGGAGGGGAACCGAAAATATTTGAGAAGCCTCACTATTAGCTGCCACATCAAGTTATTTACATCTCTGAGCCCCAGTCTTCTCTGTTAAAACAAGATAGTGACAAGGATAAAGACAGGATAAACCATAACTAATGTCTCAATATAGGAAGTGCCGATGCAGTGGCTGGTCAGTGACTGAGCTTGACAGATATTAGTTTCCTCCTGCCTGCGTTTCGTCCTCTTCCCTCCAGATCTGAGAATGGAGGAAACTGGTCAGAGAATGCCAGGGGCCTGGTTTCCAGTTTCCCTGAGAAGAGGATGAAAATGGGGCTGCAACAGCAGCCAGAGGGCCGGAGGCCAGAGCAGCCAGCCAGGCCCCGGGGATCAGACAGAATGTCATTACCCAGAGGATTTTTTTAACGCAAAATAACTAACCCTCTAGAAAATCTAGGTGAAGAGAAAGTTCACAAAGAGATCACAAAGGTAGCCCGACTTCTCCCAGACCAGAGCGTGGTGTGCCTCTCAAGGCAGCCTGGCACTTTCATTAGCATATTTAATGATGCTTTTATCTTTAATCATCAAGTGGCTTAATAGTGTGCATTGTATTCCCAGGCCTGAAATAACAATGGTTATGTGGTTCTGTGATAGATGTTTTTAATAAAATCAGTAATTACCCTTTGTGTGTGTGTGTGTGTGTGTGTGTGTGTGTGTGTGTTATTATTATTCTGTTTCCTTTTTAATTTTTGCTTTTAGGTAGAAAATCAAGACTAAGGCAGAACACTCAAAATACCATTTTTTGTTTGGTTGTGTTTTAGCAGTGCGTGCCTGAGTGGTGGAGGGAAGAGAAGGTGTATTCTAGGGTGTGGGTTCTAATGCAAGCTTCACATAGAATAGCTGGGGTGGGGGTCAGGCCAGGCTTCCATGTCTAGCCAGCTGGATTTGAATCCCAGCCAGCCATGTGAGGGAGGTTCATCACGTGCCCCCCCCTCCCCGCACTGAATTCCAAATCCGTAAAATGGCAATCAAGTATTCCTGATAAAGTTGCTATGAGGAAACAAAAAGATGCTGAGGAGTGGTTTTCTTTGATAGGCACTTAGACAGCCCTTACGATGCTCCAGGAAATAGTCTAAATAACTTAAATTATTAATTCACTTAATTCTCAATGCAACCTTACCACCATAGGTACTTTGAATATCCCGAGTTTATAGGTGGGTAAACTAAGACACAGAGAGGTTAAGCAACCTGCCCATGGTTCCATAGCTAGTAAGTGGCAGAGCTGGAGTTAGAGCCCAGACGGTCTGCTTCCAGGGTCCATGCTCTAAACAGGTGAGCTGTTACTGCTGCTGCTATTTGTCCTTTAAGCCCATTTTCACCTAACAGACCTGGCTTCTAGACTGGACACTTTGGCCATTATAAGTTCAACTTGCTTGCCGCTCACATGTTATCCAAACACCCTTTGCCTTAATTTATGTTTCTAGTCCAAGTGCTTTATGGTGTAAGGTGTTCCACAGATTCATTTCTCAGTGCCAGATATAGACTTGATCTTTATTTATATTCACACTATCTCACTCTGCCAAATTGTTCAGCATATTTTCTAAATACTCTGATTCTCTCTAGTTACATTGTTGAAGGCAAATCACTTTGAACCTCAGTTCCTTTCTCTGTAAAATGAGGCTGTACCTGCCATTTTATAAATGGAAAGGATAGAAAACTACCATCAGCTCTCATTTATTTAGCAAATATCTATTCACCATCCACTCAGAGTGGTCACTCTAAGGATAACCAGTACTGTCCACATTGTGGCTTTCAACTACTCCTTGGGCATTTTAATCAATCCTGACACAGGAGCCCTGGAGCCCTCCACTTGTAGCAGGACACATCACCTCATCTTCTGAGCCCCATTTATAAAATGAGGTTGGCCCAAAAAAACAAGCATTTGAGAATGTGAAGATACAGTGCTGGGCACAGCAGGGACAAAGAAGGAGGTTGTCTTCTTCTAGTTAGACTTTTTTTTTTTGCTGGCGAAGATTTGCCCTGAGCTAACATCTGTTGCCAATCTTCCTCACTCTCTCTTTCTTTTCCTCCCTAAAGCTTTGTATATAATTATATATTCTAGTCGTAAGTCCTTCTAGTCCTTCTATGTGAGCTGCCACCTCAGCATGGCTACTGACAGACAAGTGGTGTTCCAAGCCTGGGAACCGAACCTGGGGCACTGAAGCAGAGTGAGCAGAACTTTAACCACTAGGCCATCAGGGCTGGCTCTCTAGTTAGATTTTATCATATACAAGAGGCAAGGACCTTAAAGGCATATGGTGTTCTCAGTGCAAAAGCACCAGAGTCTAGGGTCACACTGTCTGTTTCCAATACCCACTCTCCTTTGTGGCCTGTATGCCCACAGTAGTGTGGATAGATTTGCAGGACTGTGCGTTCCTGGGGCCCTTCCTTCCCTAGGAACAGTAGTTCATAGCCCACATTCTTCCTGAATAATCTGGATTTTTCTTTCGAAATGCATTCCTGGGACTTTGTTGGGTTAAAATTCACCTGCACTTCTACCTTCCACATGCACGAATTCACACCCTATAGAATGTTAACAACAAAACAAAAAAGGATCTCCCAGGGTAGAGACACACGCAGTAGGAGGAAGGGAGTTTACTGGTCATGCAAGAAGCGCTATGTTGAGCTCCTGGGAGCTCACATCCACCCCCAAATCTATTTTTCCAATCCCAAAAGATGGAGTAAAACAACCTCTCCCATTATCTCCTTGGGCAAGAAATCAAGACAAAGGGGTGGAACCCAGGGACAGCCTGCAAGACAAATCCCTCAGAATGCAAGTAATAGAGTAAAAGCATTAATAAAGACCTTGCCTGTCTGCAAATAACAATAAAGGTCTTGATACAGCAAAATCAACCTAGCAGAGGCCAGCATGAGGCAAGAACAATGAGAAGTCTAGGGGAAGCAGAACTTGAACACCCAAGGGGAAGAGAAATTTGAACGGTGCCAGGACAGAGACTTTTGTCTTATTCGAGATGACTAAAGGTTTTCACCAATTGTTTTGTACGGAGAGGTCATCGTTTGTAGTTTTGTTGACATAATTATGGTCAAAAGGTTGAAAAGTGAAATGTGTTGGTTCTCAGTCGATAATCTGACACAATTATTCCTGGAGTAGCCCCTTAACTGCAGACTACAAAATATATTTGGAGATCAAGATCAAATACTCCCAACTTGATTAGTACTGCCATGATTTTGGTGACAAATGGTCAAAAACTGAAAAACGGCCTATCGTTTAGAACCAAAGTCTTAGTGAGGTATGTTTCTGCCTACCCAGTGCCTTCATGGATCTGCCTCTTGTTTTCTCAATCTAGGACAAGTTCCTACCAATGACAGAAAAGCATCTCCATTCCATAGTAACCCCCAGTCTTTAGCTTAGAACAAAATTTGATTTTGTGCAGGGTGTACATTACCATTCAAAATTTGTGTATCATGCATGAACGTGATACCAAATTCACAAGGTACAAAGGGTAAACAGGAAAAGACTCTATTTCTCCTCTGCCTGCGCTATCTGTCCTGTTTCTCTTTCTGGAGGCAACTACTCTTAGCATTTTGGGGTGCAACCTTTCAGAGATATTCTGTACTCAAGCATATATATGTATTTTATACATGTGATCTTTCCAAATTATCATGCAAAATGTTTACTTCAGTGGGTTACAGTTCTGTGAATTTTAACAGATAGCTAGATGATTGATAGATGATAGATAGAAAGATAGATAGATTTCATGTAACCACTACGACTATCAGGATACAGAAGAGCTTCATCATCTCAAAAAATTTCCTTGTACTATCCTTTCATCGTCACAATGTCCCTACCAACTCCATACCCCTCCTCCCAATTCCTGGCAACCACTGGTCACTATCACTACAGTTATGTGTTTTTGAGAATGCACATAAGTGGAATCATACAATATGTAACCCTTTGAGATTATCTTCTTTCACTCAGCATAATGCCTTTGAGATTTATCCAGCTGTTGCATCTTTGTATCCAGTTTTGTTTTTTCCTTTTTATTGCTGAGTAATATCCTAATGTGTGGATGTACCACGGTTTGTTTATCCATCAACCTGTTGAACACCACCAGTTTTTGGTAATTATGAATAGAGTTGCTATAAATATTCATGTACATGGTTTTGTGTGAACGTAACTTTTCATTTCTCTAGGATAAATACGTGTGTGTTGCGTTGCTGGGTCATATGGTGATATATGTTTAACTTATGAAGAAAATGTCAAACTTTTCACAGTATTTAAAATTTTTTTTAACACAAATGGAAGTTGACTGTATACATTGTTTTGCATTTTGATTTTTTTTCAATTACAATGCATCCTACAGATCATTTTGGATATATCAGTATACTTAGATCTATCTCATTATTTTAATCATGCTATTTGGTTATTGTTTTTTTCTTGTGTTGTCCATTGATTCTTTGGTGTTTTCTAGGAATACAATCAATCATTGTGTGAATTACTCCTTAGGGCCTTGAAGAAAGCATTTATTTTTCTTATTTTATTAATTTCTGGATACTTTATTTTCTTTCTTCTACCTCCTGTGGTTTATTTTGTTGAAAAAATTCTAATTTCTTGAGTTAGCTCCCTAATTCACATACATTAATAATCATGAAAGAGTATCAATTAAGTCCATGAGGGCACTACTTTAGCTGCATTCCATCACTTCTGGTATGTATTGTTTTCATTGTCATTTTCTAGGTCTTTTTTAACTTTAGTAATGATTTCTTCTTTTACCTGAAAGGTGTATGAGAAGATTATTTTATTACTGTTATTCTTTTAAATTTCCAGGTGCCAGGACCTATATGGTATACATAAAGTTTAAAGAAGAGTAATAAAAAGAACACCATCACCAATAGTTTAAGAAATAGAACATTATCAACCTCTCCATAGGCTTCCTTGTCTTCCTCCCCTACTTTATACTTTTTCCACTCCTAGAGGCAAACACTATTTTGAATTTTGTGCTAATCCTTCAATTGCTTATATACATAAACATGCAAAATCATTTGTTTTTTACCTTTATGTCAATGGTATCATAATGAATGCATTCCACTGTGATTTACATTTTTCTCTCAATAATATGTTTGGAATTCACCCATTTGGATATTTGTAGCTACTGTTTGTTCATTGTCACTTCTGTATAATATCCCATTGAGTGTAACTATCACAATTGATTTATTCGTTTTACTACTGATGGAGCATTTGGATAGTTTCCAATTTTAGCTTTTACAAACAAATTTGCTAAAAATATTCTGTGCGTAATCCATGATGTCCATGAATGAGAGTTGGTCTAGGTTAGCTGGTTCAGAATGGAAGAGCTAGAATGGAGGATATATCCCTCTTTAGCTTTATAATAAAATGCTCACTCTTATGTAGAGTGGTTTTGCCAATTTCTACCTCCTTCAGATGTCTATCAGCAAGCCTATTGCTCCACATCCGTGCTCATATTGACAATGTCAGGCTTTTTTACTTTTTTTTTTAACATGTAGGATGTGAAATCATATCACATAGTACATTTAATATCTTATTTCCATGATTTTAATGCAATTGAGCACTTTTTCAATTATTTCTGGTCATTCAGTTTTTATGAAATGTCTTTTTTTCTTTTCTTTTTAAATGTCTTTATTTTATTAATTCACTGAGATCCAATATATTCTAGATACTTATTTGTCATTGTCTTTGTATGTTACAAATATTTTCTCCTGGCGTGTAGCTCATCTTTTTAATTCCTTTGGGTTGCCTATTGTGGAAGAAAAAAAATCAAAGTTTTAATATATTTGAATTTATCAACATTACTATTTATATAATATTTAGGAAATCTTTCTCTAAGCCACAGTCATAAAGTATTTTCTCTACATTTTTCTCCCTTTTTTTTTAATAGTATAGGATTGCTCTATTTCATTTTTTTTTGGTTAAAGATTGGTATCTGAGCTAACATCTGTCGCCAATCTTTTTCTTTATCTTCTTCTTCTTCTCCCCAAAGCCCCCTCAGTACATAGTTGTATATTCTAGTTGTAGGTCCTTCCGGTTGTGGTATGTGGGATGCCACCTCAACATGGCTTGATGAGTGGTGCCATGTCCACGCCCAGGATCCGAACCAGTGAAACCCTGGTCTGTCAAAGTGGAGCACACGAATTTAACCACTTGACCACGGGGCTGGCCCCTACATTTTTCTTAAAATATGAAGGTTTCCTTTTTTTTTTTCGTGAGGAAGATTCGCCCTGAGCTAACATCTGCTGCCAATTCACCTATCTTTTTTTTCCTGCTTGCTTGAGGAAGATCAGCCCTAAGCTAACATCTGTGCCAATCTTCCTCTATTTTCTGTGTGGGATGCCTCCACAGCATGGCTGATGAGCAGGTCCACATTTGGGATCTGAACCTGTGAACCCGTGGCCCTCAAAGTGGAGTGTGTGGAACTTTAACCACTCAGCCACGGGCCAGCCCCAAAAGTTTCCTTTTTATATATGAGTTCTTAATTCATCAGAAATTGATTCTGTGCATGGTAAGAGATAGGAATCAAATCAATTTTTCCATTTGGATAATCGATTATCCCACTGCTATATATTGGATTGTTCCACTACAAATTTACAAACAAATTCCGTATGTGTATGGGCCTATTTCTGGATTTCTATCCTTTTCCATTTATCTATCCTTGTACCAATATCAAGCTCTCTTAATTTCTATAACTTATAGCATGTCTTCATTACTGGGAGGGCAGTATCCTCCATGATTTTCTTTTTTTGGGTATCCTCTCCTGTACATATTAGAGAATCCACTTGTCAAGTTGCATTGGGATTTTTACTTTAATTGCCATTGGATCCATAGATTAGTTTGGGAAGAACCGACATCTTAAACATTGAGTCTTTCTTTCTTTCTTTCTTTTGTGAGGAAGACTGTCCCTGAGCTAGCATCTGTGCCAATCTTCCTCTATTTTATGTGGGATGTCACCACAGCATGGCTTGACAAGCAGTGCTAGGTTTGTGCCCAGGATCCAAAGCCATGAACCCTGGGCCACCGAAGCAGAACGTGTGAACTTAACCACTACACCACAGGGCTGGCCCCATATTGAGTCTTTTTATCCAAGAATATCTCTCTCTATTTATTTAGCTCATGTTTAATGCCTTTCAATAGAAAGTTACAATTTTCTTCATAAGGATTGTGTACAAATGTTGTTGTTCACTTCTAGAAAGTTATGTTTTATATATGTGTTATCCTGTTTTGAATATCTTTTCTGTTTGCAGCTGAGATATAGAAATGCAGCTGATTTTTATAAGTTTTTTCTTGAAGTATAATGTACAGAAGAGTGCACAAGTCATAAGTGTACAGCTTTGTGAGTTTCCCAAGAACCAAAACATCACCATGACATTAGAACTGTCCCCCAGCCAGTGACCGCCCCATATCAAGATTAACACTATGCTGGCCCCTTTTACCATAGATGCATTTTACATCTTTTGACACTTATGGAATCATATGGAATGTATTCTTTTATGTCCAGCTTTTTTTCCCCTCAGTATTGTTTTGGTGACATACATCCATGCTGAGTGTGGCTACAATCTGTTATTCTCTCTGCTGTATAGATTTACATTGTGTAAACAGACTATCATTTACGCATTCTAACGTTGATAGATTTGTAAATAGTTTCCCGTTTGGGGGATATGGCTGCCAAGAACATTACTGAATATGTCTTTTTGTGTGCTTATGCTCTCATTTCTGTTAATTTGTTCCCAGGAGTAGAATTGCTGCTTATGAATATGCTTACCTTAGTAGATCCTGCTATATAATTTTGTTTTTCCAAAGTGGTTGTAGCAATTTATGATTCACTTGCAGTATATAAGAATTCCAGTCAGAATACAACCTGTTCTTGATATTTTAATATTTCTAGTTTATAGAAATCTTGGTAAATTCTCATATTAATTTTAATATTTTATCTACATAAAAAGCTACCATTTGGAAAATGAACTCACCTTAGTCATCCTGTTATTTTTGTGTATGGCTGGCTCTAACAATTTTTTGCTATTAAATGTTTGGTTTCTGAATGTTTGTGAGAGAATTAAGTGATAATTTCCTTTTTCATGTTGTCCTTATCTACTTTTGGCACAAAGTTTATATTTGCTTTGTAAAATCAATCAGGGAAAGTTTCTGCCATTTCTCTTCTCTGTAAGATTTTACATAAAATTAGAATTTCCTATTCATTTAATGTTTGGTAAAACTCACCTCTTAAACCATTTGGATCTGATGTTTTCATTGTGGGATATTAGTTACTGATTATCAAGTAAATTCTTTAATTTCAGACTTTCAGGGCTGTTTAGATTTTTTATTTTCTTCTTTAGTCAGTTTTTATATTTTTCTAAAATGTTCATTTCACTTAATTTTTCAGATTGATTATCCTAAAGATTATAATCTTATCTTTTATATCACTAATGCATTTATAATTGTCTTCTTTTTCCTGTGTAATATGGCTTATTTGTACCTTCTCTTTTTTTCTCACTTAATCTTGGCAGAGGTTTGTCAATTATATCAGTTTTTATTAAAGACCTAACTTTCACTTTGTCGATCTTTTCTATTGTATTTGTACTCCATTTAATTAAATTCTGCTGTTTTTCTAATTATTTCCTCCTTTCTATATCCTTTGTTCTAACTTTGAAGTGGGATGCTTAGTTCATTAAATTTCAACTTTATGTCTTTGCTAATATGAACATTTTATTGCTTAAATTTCTCTCTAAATACTGCTTTAACTGCATTTCATGCATTTTGCTATACAATATTTTCATTATCATACAGTTCTAAATATTTTCTAATTTCCATTTTAAGTTCTTGTTTGACTCCCAAGAAATTTAGGAGGGATTTCAGTTCTCATATAGATAGTTTTTATAAAGTAACCTTTTCATGGATTTTACATTAATTATTTTATAATTAAAACCATATAGTAAAACCATATAGTTTTTATAAAGTAACCTTTTCATGGATTTTACGTTAATTATTTTATAATCAAAGAATGCAGTCTGTGATGCAGACTGTGTTGAGAATTGCTTCATGCCTAATATATGGTCATCTTTCATAAATTTCTATGAATGCTTGAAAAGAATACGTAGTCTCCAATTACTGAGTACTTTGTAATTGTGTTGTTCAAATCTCCACACTAACGCTTTTATTCTGATTAAAATATCACTCACTGAGAGAGGGTATGTTGACATCGACCACAGTGATGGTGTCCTTGTCACGTTCTCTGTGTAGTTTCAATAACATTTGCCTTGAATTTTTAAATCCATGTTAATAGTGGCATGCCCAGTTTAGAACGGGTTATGTCTTCAAGGTGAACTGAACATCTGTTGCTACATAATGGTTACATTTATCTTTGGTAATACAAGGTTTCTTTTTAGTAGTGTTTCCTGATATATCCTTTTTCACTAATTTCTCTTCAACCTTTCCATAATTTTATGTTTTAAATTGTGACTCCTCTAAACAGTATATAGTTAGATTTAAAAAAAGAAAAAAACTAGTCGGAAAACTTCAGTCTCTTTCTGGAACATTTTGTACCTTTGTCCTGGATGTATTTCTACCATTTTGTTTTGTGCTTTCCATGTCTAGATTTCTTTAATGGTCACGGTTCATGCAGTTTAGGTGCTTATTTGTGAGTTAGTCTTAGTGTTTTATTTCTCTTGAAAGTCGTCCATTTCATCTAAGTTTTCAAATTTACTGGCATAAGGTTTTCTATAATATTCTCTTATATTTTAAATTCTGCCTTATCTGTAGATTTACCATTGTTTCTCTTAATACTGTGTGTGTGTCTTCTTTCTTGTCCTTTTGACTTTGTTCATCTTCTTTATAGTATTTTCTCTCTCTTTCATTAATTTCTATTCTTATGTTAATTATCTCCATTCTTTTACTTTCTTTGAATTTGCTTGATAATTTTTTTCGCCCTTATTAGTTTGAAAGAGTAGTTTACTAATTTTCAGCCTTTTTAGAAACAAGGATTGAAGACTACAAATCTTGCTTTCACTGTACCCCACACGCTTTAATTCATAGTCTTTAACATTTTTCTATTAAGTTTTTAAATTTTGAGATAATTGTAGACTTAGATGCAGTTGTAAGAAATAATAGAGAAAGATCCCAGGTGCCCTCTATCCATTGCCAGCCACCCCAATAACATCTTGCAAAACTATAATAGACTATCACAACCAGGTTATTGACATGGATACAGTCAAGATACAGGGCATTTCCATCACCAGGAGGATCCCTCATGTTGCCCTTTTACAGCCACACCCTCATCCCCTTCCTAACCCTGGAAGTCATTAATCTATTCTCCATTTTAAACTTTGTATCATTTCAAGAATGTTATATAAATAGAATTATATAGTATGTAACCTTTTGGGATTGGATTTTTTTCACTCAACCTAATTCTCTGGAGATTTATCCAGGTTGTTGTATGTATCAATAGTTCATTCTCTTATTGCCTAGTAGTATTCCATGGTATGCAAATACCACAATTTGTTTAACCATTCACCCGTTGAAGGACATCTGGGTTGTTTCCAGTTTTGGGTTGTTAATGAATAAAGCTGTAATGAGCATTCATATGCAAGTTTCTGTGTGAATACTGTTTATACAAAAACCTGTACACAAATGCTTATAGCAGTTTTATTTACAGTAATTGAGTATATTTTAATTTAGTGTAATTTCATTGTTAATCCATGAGAGGTTAGTTGGAATTTCAGAAAAAAATTACTTACCAACATTTGTACAGGGTTATTTTTGTAGTTGACATCTCTTTCTTCCTCTCTTTCTTTCACTGGATAGAAAGAGATCACTGGATTGAGAGAGATCATTGGCTCGAGAGAGAGAGAGATGTCTAAATATCTGGGTTTGTATGCATGTTTTAAAATTTGTTGAGTTCTTATTTGATCAGTTTTATATGTTTTCCTTATGTGCTTGAAAAGAATATATATTCTCATTTCTAAACGTAGGAGTCTTTCTATTTCTGGTAGGTCTTATTAATTTTGCTATTTAAATCTTTGAAATCCTCATAAATGGTTTATATACTTGATTTATCAGTTACTGAGACGTGTAAAATCTCCCACTAAGGTGGTGCATTTGAACATTTCCTTTTAAGTTTTATTTCCTATGTTTTAAGCTGCTTTATTTGGTGAATACAAGTTTAGAATTATTATCTGCCTAGTGAATTCATCCTTTCATCGTCATAGAGTTTCCTTTTATTACTTAATAATTTTTTTTTTTTTTTTTTTTTTTGCCTTAAGGTCTGTTTTGTCCGATATTACTATAGTTACACTGGCTCTCTTTTGGCTAGTTTTTGCCCATAATATCTTATTCTATTTCAAAAACAAAAATTGTGTTCGTTTCTCATCTCTTTACTTCTAGTCTCTTTGCATCCTTATGTTTGGTATATGTCTCCTAAAGAGCTTGTAGCTTAAAGAATAAAATAATTTTTTATTGTAAAATATAGTACAAATATAGAAAACTGAATAAAACAAATATAGAGCGAAATAAATGTTTATGAAACAAACATCCTTCACATCAACACTGGGGTCAACAAATAAAATTTGCTAGTCACCCCAGAAGCCCTGTTCGTTATAAGCCCTCTTTTTTTCCCCAAAAAAGTGACCAGTATCCTGACTTTATGATAATCCTGCTCTGCTTTTATTTATAGTTTTAGCTTCCAAATGTTCATCCACAAACACCACAGTTTAGGTTTTTGTTTCCCTATTTGTGTTTGTTTGCTTGTTTTAAAAGATGAGCTTTAAGTCTCTTCTGGTCTACAGGCCCCCTCTCTGTCCCACCATCCTCCTTTTTTACCAGCCCAATTTATTTGTTAAAACACTGGGTTGCTTGATGTACAGACATCTCTAGCTTCATCTTATATTTTCTCTGCTGCAGCTCTGAAATCAACACTTGTCTAAGGAGGCCGGGCTCCTTTTATGGGAGAATGGTATTTAGAAACCAAGATCTGGGCGTCAGCTGTGTTGTTACTGGAGTGTCATTGCTTCTAGGTCTTCTCAGGAGACAGACCTTGGATGCATCTATACTCACTCATGCATACACACCCACTGATATTTATTTCTCTGTCTGCCTATCACCTATGTGTCTGTCTGTCTGTCTGTCTCTCTCTCTCTCTCTATCATCTATCTAATCTATCAGTTCATTCTGAGACCTCTGATCCCAATCCAACAGTGTTTAGTCTTCCCTTTCCAATTCTGCCTATTTCATATGAAGTCAAGATAAATATCTCTTGAATTCATAATGACCCTTCTGATTCAAGTTCAGAACTACACGGTTTTTATTTTCTCTCTCCTATCTTACATCTGTATTCCCTTTCTTCACCAAAAATCCCAGTTCTCCAGGAGACAAGGTAAAATAGAATTAGAATATCACACAATCACTCATATGCTTTTTCTCCAGAATGTGTACTTAACAGTCTCAGAATAATGGTAATTATACCAATACTAGTTCCACTAACTTGATTATTGAAACAGGGACATTTTCTCACAGATCCTCTTCCTGTATTTCTGCATCTCATAGATCCTCTTCCTATATCTCTGCATCTTTGATGATTGTACTGAATACACATTGTCAGAACATATAGCCATTTAATATCATACTTATCCACACAAGTAAATTTTTATTTAATGTTCACTATCAGCCCTTATGTTGAGATCTCTTTAATCTTGTTGGTTGACTTAAGCTTGTTCTTAAGCAGATGCCTCAGGAAGACCCCAGGGGAACAATATTTTCTAATTTTTTGCACGTTGATAGCAATTTGTCTGCAATCTTTACGCTTGGAAGTCAGTTTGGCTGTATATAAAGTGCTTGGCTCACATTTTCTTTACTTGAATAGCACAAATATATTGCTCCATTTTCTTCTGGCACAAAGCATTGCTGTCAAAAAATTCTGATAATAATCTGATTCTCTTTCCTTTATATATATGTCTTAGTCATTTTGCCTGGAAACACAAAAGGCTTTTTTTCTTTTAAACCAAAAAAAATTTACTAAAATATGCCTCAGTGTTGGCCATTCCAAGTTGACTTTTCAAGTAGGTATGGTGCCCTTTCAGTATATAATTTTTATTGTTTGTGTTATTTCAGTAAAGTGTTCTCGAATTGTAAGTTTTTTTTTTTTAAAGATTGGCACCTGAGCTAACAACTGTTGGCAATCTTCTTCTTTTTTTTTCTTTCTGCTTTTTCTCCCCAAATCCTCCCAGTATATACTTGTGTATTCTAGTTGTGGGTCCTTCTAGTTGTGGCATGTGGGACGCCGCCTCAGCGTGGCCTGACGAGTGGTGCCCTGTCCGCGCCTGGGATCAGAACTGGCGAAACCCTGGGCTGCCGAAGCAGAGCGAGCACGCGAACTTAACCACTTGGCCATGGGGCAGGCCCCTTGAATTGTAATTTTTGATATTGTCTCCTTGCTTTGAGTTTCTTCTTTGAGAAGTCTACCGTAGGTTTGAGGATGCTAGCCTGTCTTCTAACTCTTTCATTTTCTTTTTAATCCATTTACCTCTTTCTTTTGTAAAAGTTTCCTCCTTTAACCTATTTTTCTTCAGACACTCCCTGTTCTGTTGATTCACTCTTGGGCTACTTCCACCTTAGTCTTCATTCCTAAAAGAGATTTTCTTCAATTTCTAATTATTTCCTGAGTCCTATGACCTCATTCTGGGTTGACTAATTCTGACTTTTACTGTTCTTTGATGTCTCATATAATTTCCTTAATATCTTTAGCACTTTTTGAAATAGTGGATTATGGTTTGCGTGCAGCCACATTGATCTGGCATGCTCTTATTGTCTGGAGGAACGCTATTCTTTGTCTTGATACTAACTTTGTATGTGTTCTGATTCCAATCATTTTCTGTCCTCTCTTTTATGTGAAATTAGTTTTCCTGAACATTTAGAAGAGGAAGTAGTTTAAAATTTAATATCTAACTCCACAGAGCTCTTGCTTTTGCTCTTTTTGTATACTGTTCAAAAGTATGGTGGTTTACTTTCTGAGATTCCCCGGCTCTTTTTCTCTCACAGTCTTTTATCTGGACCTTCAATTTTATGTCACTATTGTCTCCGTGCTGCTCTGTTTATTTATATAATTTATTTTAATTAAATAATCAATTTTATTGAGATAACATTGGCTTCTAACATTATATCAATTTCAGGTGTACATCGTTATATTTCAACCTCTGTGTAGACTTCACTGTGACAACACGGATGGACCTTGTGCTGCTTAATTTAGATTCTTAATTCTAGTACTTAATGGTACTCTTGGGAGGGGTCTTAGGCTGATTATTTTAAGAGTTCACAGGGTCCAGACTCTTGCAAACACTTCACACTTTACTGCTGACCCCCTGTTTTCATCCACCATTAGAATAAGCAGGATCACTCCCAGTTTCAGCTGCTTTTCTCAGTTTGATTTCTAAGCTTTCCAGTGGGCACCTGTTGGCTATTTTTGATTCTGTGGTCCATATGATGCCTCCTTGCTTTCCTCCCCTTCTGCCTGCACAGTCCTGATACCATGCAGGGTTTGTAGGTGTCAGTCTGATAATAATCTAATCTTCTTTCCTTTATAAGTGATTTAGTCTTTTGTTTTTTGCCTGGAAGCACAAGAATTTATTTTTCTGTTAAAGCACAGAAATTTTATTTGAATACATCTCAGTTTTGGCCATCCTGGTTGTCAGCTGCTTGTCCCTCTCCACTCCTAATTTGTAATTCATGAGGATAGTTTGTCAGCTACTTATTTTATAGATATTATCAATGGGGTTTTGTTTTGCTGTTCGAGTTTCTTTGTTTGTATGAAGGGATTTGGGAAAATTCAAAAATTAAGTCACCATTGTCATTTGCCAGCATGCAGCTTTTTCTTTTCTATTTTTTTTTGTGAAGAAGATTGGTCCTGAGCTAACATCTGTTGCCAGTCTTCCTCTTTTTGTTTGAGGAAGATCGTCCCTGAGCTAACAGCTATGGCAATCTTCCTCTATTTTGTATGTTGGACACTCCTACAGCATGGCTTGATGAGCTGTGTATAGGTCCATGCCCAGGATCTGAACCCGCGAACCCCAGGGGGCTGAAGAGGAGTAAGTGAAGTTAACCATTATGCCACCAGGCCAGCCCCTTTCTTTTCATTTTTTAAACAACTTAATCTGACAATATGTCTCTTAATTGGTGAGTTTAGTACAACAATACAGACATATTATGGTTACTGATAAATTTGGGATTAGCTCTTCACCTTATTTTGTATTTTTACCTTGCCCTGCAATTTCTAAACAATTTTGTAGACTCTTTGATACAATTTTCTTTCTACTGTTTCTTTCTAGTGTATCTTGTACTTAAAATTTTATTATGCATGTTTCATTTAAAGTCTACATGTTATCAGCCCCCCCACTTCCCAAACAATCCAAAGATGTTAGAACACTTTATACCAACCAAGACCCTCCTACTTTACATATATTATTGTCTAATAGTTTAATTTTATCATGTTTTCTACACACACACACACCAAATTGAGTGTTACTATTTTTTCATACAGTCAATGTTTATTTAGATTTCTCATTCTGTTTACCAATTTCTTTGCTCACCATTCTTTCTTGTATATTAGGTTAGGTCTTTCCTCAAGAGTGGATTTATTTTCCCTTTCCAGAACTAAAACTTTTGACCTTCTTATGGTGAGATTTTATTGGTGGTCAATTCTTGATTTTTGTTTATTAGAATATCTTTCTCTCACCTCTATTCTCAACTATGTATGCGAGTCAGGATTTATTTTTTTCTCTTTCCCTTTGCACTTTGCAGATTTTCGCTGTTTTCTGGCTTCTGTTGCTGATGTTGAGAAACCTACTTTGGCTGGTCATTCCATCGTAAGGTGATCTGGATATTTTTCCCACCTTCTTTGAAGAACTTTTTTTTGCTCTCAAATTTTCTGTAAGTCATCTAGATGTTTATTTATTCTTTTTGTTCATCCTGCCTAGGACTAACTGGGCTTCTTAATATGAGAATTGACTTTCATCAGTTCTAGAAAGTTCTTAACCATATCTCTTTGAATATCACCTCTTCCTCCAGATTCCACTTCTAGAATATACATTCGAGACTCTCTCACCCCAGTTCCATGTCTCTTCACTCCACTTTCATGTTTGCCATTTTTGCCTTCCTGTGTGCATTTTGGATAGTTTATTAAGTTCTATCTTCCAAGTCATTAATTTTCTTCTCATGTATGTCCCATTTCCTTCATAACATGTCTGTTGAGTTTGTAATTTCTTATCTAAATTATATTATCAATGTTTGGTGCTTTCTTGATCTGCTATCTGATCTTTTATTTCTTTAAATGCTTGAAATACTTTTTTTCCCTATTCAGCTGTTCACGAGGATATACCATTTCAAGTGTGTGAGCTCTATTGAGGGTGGGGCCTTACTTCTAACTCTCGCATTAGCTATTAAAACTCAGGCCTCAAGTTCTTTTTACTGGGAAATTCCCCTGAGGAAAGCAGTGTTTCACATTATTTACTACTCTGTTCTCAGCTCTCTTTTCACTTTGTCCTCTGAATATTTCCTTTAATTACACAAGCATAATTATTCACCTAAAAACACACTTGTGATTTTCCAGCAAATAGGTAATTGTTACAGGAGGATTTTTTTAGAATACCTTATTTTCAATATTGGCCATAGTGGAAGTCAGTTGGGTAATTTCCACATTTCCATTTCTGTAATTTTAATTCCAAGAGTGTGTTTTTTTTTAATGGAGAAGTTACAGCAATAAGGCTAGGCAGAGAACATTGAATCCGTTTATGTGTGGTTTGCTGAAGTTTATCTTCTAATAATTTAACAAGAAATGTTAATGAGAACTGTGCTCAGAGAATTGTTATATGTTCAATAGTGTCTGTCTCTTGCATTTATATGTGAATGGAAGTTTGGCTGGTTACAGACTCTGAGGGTCAAATTTTATTTCTCTGAAACACTTAAAGATATTATCCTACTGTCACTTAGCATTTAATGTTTCTATGGAAAAGTCTTTTCTTTTTCTTCTATAGGACATGCTATGTTTGCTTGTACTAACAAATAATTCTTTGTTTAGATTTTAAATCCGTTAATTTTACCATGATATACCTTTGTTTTGAATGTTCTGGGTAATGTTTTCTTGGAACACAGTGTGATCTTTCATTCTTTAGATTTAAGCCTCTTTTAAATTCTGGAGCATAGTCTTGTTTTCTAACTTTAGATTTGTTTTTCTATTATATTTCTTCAGCCTTCTTCTTTGTGCCACCACTTATGTGTATATTGGATCTCCTTTGTTTATTTTCTCTCTCATGATTTTTAATGTTTTGTTGATGTCCATTTTGTTTTCCCCACTGTTATTCATGTTCTATAATCTTTTTAAGACTGCCTATTCTTCTTTGTAATGTTTCCAAAATTGTTCCTTCATTTCTGTGACAATTTTATTTTGCTGTACCACTAATTCCTGTTGTAAGCAAGATCATGCTTTATCTCCTGCTTGACCTTCCTCTGTGTCGAGTTTTGGTATAACAGTGTGTGTGTGTGTGTGTGTGTGTGTGTGTGTCGCGCGTTTACTTGCCTTCTCCCTATTCCTTTCCTCAATTTTATTGTATTATCTTTGTGTAGAACTTGTACTGGTTCCTCTTTAAATAAATATTATTACCAACCTTTGATGGAGTTGAGTTTTACTTGCATTAGCTATTTGTGGAAGGTTTAATTGGAAGTGAGGCAGGGCCATGTTTCAAGCTAGCAGGAATTCTCCCCAATTCATAGTAAAAGTCCTGATGCTACAAAGTGGTGGGTATGTACCTTAGTTATTTTATCAAAGGTCAATGTCATAAGATTTGGTCTGTGCTACCCTGATGCCCCAGTGGACTGCCTCCTTGGGTTGTTATTCAGTCTCTCATTCATTGCGTCTCTGTGGTGCCAAATTGTATCCAGGGATTGTCCCACCCTATGTACTCTATTCGTGACATTGACATCAAAGGGATTATTGCTTTTTACCTTTAGGGTAAGCTACCAATCTCATAACCTGTCCTGCTGACATCGTTTGAGGTCTGCAGCCATAGACGTCTTCTCTCAGCATCTGATCACACCCTTGATCTGCACACCGCATGCAACCCTTCCTCATAGTTATTGTCCAGCATGATATATTCCTAGTTTTACCATAGCCTTACATTTCTTTTTCTTCTGAGTTTTCTTTTTACAAAGGGGTAATTTCTGAGAGCAGAAGGGAGCAGAAGGATCTTTCCTCTGCCATCTCAAAATCAGAAGTCTGTTACTCACCTTTCCTGACAACCTTTGAGAGGGAAAATGTTGGAGGCTTTTCACAACTGTAAGAAGATTACAGGCTGTCCCCAAAAATGTCATTTGTAATTAGGCTGTCTGGAATTTGGAATGCATTTTCTTATGGAAACCAAATTATAAATGGTAGTAGGCAACCAAGGCCAGCTTTTCAAAAGGCTGTTTAGCCAGATACACTGTACAAACAGCATTATTCTGGCTTCACAGAACTATGATTTATTAAATTATTTCTATGGAAAATGAATTCCAAGTTCTAGCTAGTAGAATATAGTATATTTTAAATGCTAAGCTGTGTCATTCTCTTGCTTACAATCCTTCAGTGGTTTCCCATCATTCTTAGGCTAGAGACAAAATCCTTCCCACGGTCTAGTAGGCTCATGATCTGGGTGTGCTGGCCCCTCTGATTTTGAACCATTACTCAATCTGGCTTTCTCACTGTTACTGGAATGTCTCATGCTTCTTCCAGCCCTGGAGCCTTTGCATGTTTAGTTCCTTTTGCCTAGAACATCTTTCCCTCACATTTTGCCTTTTAACGCCTATTTACTCTTCAGAACTCAGCCCAAATTTCATTTATTTGGGTAGCCCTCATAGATCTCGAAACAGGCCAAATAACTCTGTGTGTACATTCTAATAGCATCATGTTGTCTTTATTTATATTTACATGATGGTATTTGCCCAACACCTCTCACAGTGCCTGGCATATAGGAGATATCCAGTAAGTATGTGTTAGATGAAAGCACAAATGAATGATTAAATATTTTGAGTCAAAGACAAGAGCTCTTAAACTCAAACCCACTTGCGTGGAGCCAAGGAAATTTTTGTATCCTGTACCACTTCTCATGGTCCTGGCCTGGATAGCTTGACTCTGGGTCTCAGATGGATCACATATATGTTACATATTACTCTAAGTTTCATCCTCACGATGGCCAATGCTACACGTAGCCTCTATTACTATTATGTGCAAACTCTGAAAAGTCTTTTAAAACAGTTTATTATCTGATTCCTCACAGGATCACAGTTTTAAATCCCTAAAATATAAACATAGAGATATCAAATCAATTGCATTTTACGGTTGTATAGGCTTAGATGTCTCTACTTCAACATTATAGAACTTAGATATTTCAACTTCAATAGTACAAAATTCCAGGCCATTTATTTTGGAATTTTCAGGGATAATCTCGTTTTTTAAACAATTGGGCTTTTGCTCTTAGAAAGTACATCTAATCTGTAGGCTTTGCGCCCTAATATATTTTTTTTCCCATAAAACACGGCCACTATCCATTTATGGTGCTGTCACTCATCAGTCTGTCAAAACTGTTTTTCTGAATCCTTTTACACTTCCTGCCAGGCCTAGCTCTTGTAGAAAGAAGTTAAATAAGTTTCTGACCCTCTACGTGAGACAGAACTGACCTTTGTTATTCTAAATTTACTTGCTCCATTTTCAGTGCATAACCCTTATCCCATTTCCTCACCTGTAAGATGGAGTTAGACAGTGTCCTAGCATGGTGTGTACCGCTTTGTAGGTCCTCAGTAGAGACGTGTGGAACATAATTGCTGAACTCAAAGAGGAAGGGCAGAACCCCAAAAAGAATATTAGTTAAAAGATCTGTTTGGCCAAGGTAAGAAAGACTGTTTTGAGGTCAAATAGCCTCAGTGAATAGCATGGGAGAGATGCCTTGAGACTGCAAGGTCTGATGAGCTGTCTGACGTCTGAGAAACAAGAACACCCACAAGTGGGGAGGGAGGAATGGGAGAAGGAGGAGCCTACTGATGTTAGTGGTTACCATCAA
Organism: Equus przewalskii; assembly: GCF_037783145.1. Lineage (NCBI taxonomy): Eukaryota > Metazoa > Chordata > Mammalia > Perissodactyla > Equidae > Equus > Equus przewalskii. The sequence continues at coordinate 32,035,923 of NC_091851.1, forward strand.
GTTTGGAAACAGCCTCTGGGGGCCCAGCTCAAAGTCCATTTTAAAATCTTGAAGAAATCACTTTTGCTCCTGAGCAACTTGTTAGGGCCAAAAGATGACTTGATGTCTTTGTCATCTGGGCAAGGAATAGACTTTTCATTGAAATATTAATACATGAGCTACTGATGGGTTTATTTAGCTTCTCCCCTCTCCTCCTTGGCTCTGTGCTTTCTTGTCCCTCCATTTCTTCACCAGCCGTTGGCTAGAAAATGTTGCTAGAAGCCTTCTTGTCCATGAGCAGATCAAGCCTGTTTGCTAGATTGAGCTATGTTGATACTGGATGATTTTATAAGGCTGTAGACTTGCTATTTGCTTCTAGCCGCTAAATGATTTCATCTATTTTGAGAAAAGAAAGGGCATGTATATAGGCTGATGAGAAATTAGAAGTGGTTCACTGAAACCAAGACCAGATACATAATTCTGAAGGGAGATCACAGCTTCTAGAATGACCTTCTTTTACAGAATGTGGGGACCAACCAAACAGTCCTATGAACCCTCTCTAACTCATCCAGCCATCATTCCTCAGTTACTGCATGTCTGCTGCAAGCCAGGCACTGTGCAACATGGCTCCCATCCATAAGGAGTGTAGAGCCTAGTGGGAGAGTCAGACACAGATAATAGTAACCTAATATGTTCTGTTATATTTGGGGGAGGTACAAACTACCGTATGTGCATTGAAGAGAGAGCAGTTAGCTTAGCCTGGACATCTTTGGGAAGGCTTTTCAGAAAAGGTGACCTTTGGGATCAGACTTATGGTGAGAAGAGGAGGTAATCAGGCCAATTTGGGAAAGGGAGAAATGGAAGTCCTGATTACAATGTTATCTTGTCTTCTCCTTCATGTTTGTGAAAATATCTGTGCTTTTCCAGTGGAACAAGGGTTCTGTGGACCCAGGCTTCATTCTGACCCATTGGCTTGTCCAATCATCACCCCAAGCTGTCAGAAAGGCCAAATGGAAGGGGATAGAGGGTGAGATTCAGGCATCCACGTTAGCAGGGACATAAGTCAGGCATCCACAAGCACTCCTTCTGTTTTGGCAGGGCTGGGGTAGGGCCAAGTTCTTGCTTTTTAAACAAGAACAGAAGATAAATTGGACCAGTGTCCCTGGAACACGCTTGGAGAAACACGGCCCTAGACTCCTCCCTATGACACGGTGCCCAGCACAGTGCCCTACACCTCACACCCAACACGAAACCCAGGAAACGCTTGATGGAAACAGAAGCAACCAACTTAATCACTAACACTAAAATGCCCAAGTATAGCTCCCACTGCCATCTGTTGGTGGCATATAGCTTTGACCCGCCTTTGGTTTGGAAGTACCTTTTTTAGAATCTAGAAAAGTTGGTAACCTAAAATCTGAAAGTTAGGGAGACATTAATAAATGTTGAATTGTGAACGGTCGTTTTCTTCAGGGGTAAAAGTTTTCCGTTTAAGCAAGGCTGAGATGTTCTGAAATATTAGCATGTGGCAATGAGTCTTATCTCCTTTTGTATTCAGAAGAACAGAACAAAGATAGAAAATTGAAAATTTACCTGTTGGTGGGTGGACAAAGTGAACTTTGTTAAAAGGGATTATGAATACTCAAAAGGGCATCACTAGAAATTGAGAAAGAAAGGAGGCTTCTATAAATTGATTACCTTCTTACTGATTATCATTATTTACTCTAGGATAGCAGATGTTCCTGACTCACCGTGGGGGATGTTAATAAGAAAGTCAACGGCCATTCTAGGGCACTCATTTAGTAAGTATGTATTGCATGCCTCTGAGTTACCAGGCCGTCTTGATTCCTGCTAGTGGAAATTTAATTTTGGAGTGTAGACAACCATAACAAGTAGCTGTCAGTGGAATCCAAACTATGGTTAGATGCTCAAGAATAATGCCACATGCAAGAGACCAAGTACAGAAGCAAGGACTTCCAGGACTCCGGTGGAGTATGTGCTCACTCCAAGGAGACAGTCTTTATGTTGGATAGACATTGGTTACCCTCCAATAGTCCTACAAATGCATAGCTTCACAGCACATCAGAGATGGAGGGGAGCCCAGACATCAGCATGGAGTCTAGTCCTCTAACGTTACTGAAAGAGAAACTAAGATACAGAAAAGGGAAGAGACTTGGCCAAGCGTGTGTTATCTGAGCAATGGTGCTTTTGTCTGTCTGCCACATGCTGAAGCTAGAAAAATGGGCATGCCAGGGCTATTATCCTCATGGGGGTCTGGTGAGCTATACAGATGTCTAAACAGACAATACCACTGTGGTGTAGGGTGAGTGGTGATAGAGTTACAGTGCATGTAACTTGGTTTGGGATAGCCAAGGCTACAGGGAAGAGAGGAGGCCATGCTGTGTTGACCCTTTGTCTGTCTTATGCCTGGGATGGGACTGGAGCCTCCTGGATACAGACCCATGGAGGAAGCATACAGCTTGGGATGTGGGGTCAGCCACCAGGGGTTTACAGGTTCAAGTCCCAAGTTCGGTAAGTTCTTTGAGTCTCAGTTTCTGTCTCTGTAGTCCCTACCTTACAGAGTTGTTTCTGAGGCTGATATAGCGGGTGCACATGTGCTCAGCACGCAGTCTTTCAATGAATGGCATCATTCTAGAGTCCTTCAGGGATCCATTCACACCTTCTAAAAAAGGGCTCCACGCAACTGTGGCCAGCTCCCTCTTAAATGAAGGAGAAGGCCCTGAGGAAGTGTATTTGCTGCTTTAGGCCCCAGACCATTTCCCCAGACCTGAGACGTTCCCCCCAACTTTTGTCAGGAGACCCTGGGAGGTGCTTAAGCTTGACGATCCATGGGCTCCAGGTACAAACCCAATCCTTTCAACACAGACTTCTCCTCCTTCCCAAAGCAGACCTACAGCTCTGGGAGGAGAGGCCCCCAGAACCCCCTCGAAATATGATGCCCCACTGAGCCCCAGAGGTAGCTACAAAAGTCATCTAACAGAAGCCTCCCAAATCCCCCTCTTAATGCAAGGAGAGGTGCGGGAGCCCCAGCAGCTTCCTTTAATGCAACTGGGTTAATTGCCTGCTCAGAAAACAGCTCGATTCTAAATGATCCTAAATGGCCTCTAATACCTGTAATCTTCCCTCCACCACGTAGCCCCAGTGCATTACTAACGCAGGGCTGGTTCCGGGAGCGGGTTTGCTAAGCGAACAGCAGGCAGCGTTGCAGGAGGCCGAGGAAATCAGGCTCAGTTCCAAGGGAAGGCTGAGAAATTGATGAAAATGCCACTGGCTTATTCACCAGCCTAATTTGATTCCAGAGAATCAAGCGGAGGAATTTGGGCTGGCCTGTTCCACAGACTCAGTGTTCCTTTGCAGGACCAGTAATCACACATGGGCGTACTGCCAGCTCTCAACCCTGGGTCCTTCCTGGCTGGGCAGTGAGTGTCCCTCTCAAGGATCTTGCTCTTCTTTCTGAAGGCCACAGAGGATGCTGACAGGGCACAGCTATGCCTTTCCATCAATCATCTGCCTGGAAACCAGGCATAGGCTGGAGGCTGGGACCAGAAGGACAGTATATCTTGCTTTGAGTGTGCACTTGCCTACTGTACAGGTGAGCATCACAATTGAGAGAATGGACTCAGGTTGATATCCTGGCTCTGCCATTACTAGCTATGCAACCTTGGGCAAGTCACCTCTTGGTGCCTCTGTTTCCTCATCAATAAAATAGAGATGAACATAATGGCACCTACCTCAAGGGGGTAAAGGTTGTGAAGGATAATGCCTCAAAATAAGATGCCTCAAGAGTATCTAGTCATGGAGAATGTTCTCTAGGCATTTGCCTTCATTGTTACAGCTTCTGTGCTTACCCATGGGCAGGCAGGTGGCCTCAATGCCTTCTGTAAACTGAAGACGATGGCTGTTGTGCAGGCGAACTGGGTGAAGGTGCACGGGGCGTGGCACTGAGACGTCTCTGGAGCATTAGCTGCCTTCCTCTCCTGCTGAGAAAATGCTGGAAGCTTGGCCACCTTCTCATACATGCTGCCAACCTTGTGACCCCTCCTCTAGCTGGCTGCCCTCTCTGACCACATCTGCACTCTCCCTAGAGATCTGCATGGAGCACTGAGAGAAGACAGGGTCACACAGGTGGGGAGGCAGGTCAGGAGAGAGTGGGCTGGACTCACCTGGGAAACCAAAGGTGAGTAGACAGGGAACCATGTTCCCTCCCTTCAGGCCAGTGATGGTGAGGGTCAGGGAAGGAAATTAGGCATGCTATGTCTGTTTGAATCTTTCAGCATTTGCGCCTCCCACAGCCTTTACTGTCTCTTCCTTGGGACCTTTCACTATGCCAATGTCCAGCCGTGAAAGTTCTTCTGAGTCCTTGGCAAGGAGATTCCAGCAGAAAGTGTATATGGATTTCCACAAGGAGAGCATCTTGCATGACACAGATATCAAGGACAAAGTGCAGAATTGGAGTCCTAGAGACCACACCCAAACAACACAGCTACATCTTAATCAACATTATCACTGGTGTCTTCCATGCTGAAAGCCATGCTCGTCCTCCCTCTGTGGCTGCCTTACCCTCTAGACCTGGTATACATGCCTGTTTCTCTATTTACTGGCTGCCATGTGATCACTCTGCCTCAATTGTCTCCTCTGTAAAATGGGACTAAGCATCACGCCTATACCACAGGTGATGTGGGGATGGAAGGAGCATATCAACAATGGTGAGTGCTTGCTGAGCACCCATGATGCATCTGGTGCTGTGCTAAATATCTGATATGCACTATCTCATTGAATTTTCCCACTATCCATATGAAGTGAGCCCTGCTGTCAATACCCACTGTGCAGTGTGAGAAAACAGAGGAAAAAGGAGGTTAATGAGCCTGCTCAAAAGTCACACAGCTAGTAAATAAGGAGCTATTCACAAAGCCCCTGGCACACAGTGAGTACTCAATAAAAATGTTGCTGTCCTTGCAGCTCCATCAGTGCTAAGCTTTGAGGGAGAAAAGGGGTTTGCAGCCTGAGGTAGGTACCAAATTAGAGTGAGAGGCTGATGGGACCGCCAAGTCAGTGTGTCAGAAAGGTCCCAGCAGTGATGGTGCCTTGCATAAAAAGACTGAGGGGTACCCATGGCAGGGCTACTTTTGAAGTAAGCTTGATTCAGCTGGGAGCTGGAGACCCAGTACCCACTTCAAGCCCACCAGGAGTAGCTGGAACAGATCAGGGACTGCACATAGACAGCAGGGACTGTCAGAAGTCACTTCACTGCTCTGGGTCTCAATGACTGCCTTTGTAAACTGGGCATACAGATTCCTAGCCTATCTACCAACAGGGGGCTTTGGAGCCTCACTAAGGTTGGCTAGTCTGGTTATTCCTCAGAATCTCTCATAGAGGAAAGAATAACTCCCTGGAATAGGTTTAAGACAAAAACAAACGGCCCACCAGGCAGAAGCCTGAGAGCTCTCCTAGGGGCATGGACCCAAATGTGTCAACATTTAACGATTTCATAAGCAGCAGCTTCCCATGTGCCAGGCAGATTTTCTTTTTCAAAGCGAAAGAGCAGCTAATGTTTCTCAAAAGCTGCCTGTGCCCTGTACATTATCTTTTAATCTTTACAACAATGCCATGAGATAAATCTTATTCTGATTTTACAGAAGTCAAAACTTGATATTCCCAAGGGATGAATGACTCACCCAATGACAGACAGCTGGCGATTTGGGACCTCTTGGTTTGAACCTAAGGCTGTCTAGCTCCAACATCCTTATTAATGATTTTTATTCTACTTTCAGCTCCTAACCCTTCTTTACTCTACCTCAGCACACCTGTCAGGAGACATTGCACTCCTTTATGTGAACATTTCACCATTATTAACCTCGTGGGCTATGGAGATGTTATGACTGTTCCGGGCCTGTGGTTACGCATCTGTAAAATGAAGACAGTAACAGTTCACTCACTGGGTTGTCTCAAGATTGAATGAGAACGCGCACAAAGCATCCATCACAACACACGAGAAGATGCTCAACTTCTCTATTAGTAGAGCAGATGCAATACCATTTTTGGTCCATCAGATTGGCAGAAATGAAAATATTCCTGTAATATCAAGTGTTGACAAAGATGAAAGGAAATCAACACTCTCTTACACCGCTGGTGGAAGCATCAATTAGTAGAGCCACGTTGGAAGGCAATTTGACAAGACCTAGAAAAATCTAAACTATTACTTCTACATGCCCAAGGGAGACACCCTGTGCCCCAAGAAGCAGGTTGGGGGAGCACCATTAAAGTGTTTATTTTGGTAACGGTAAAATATTATAGCCAACCTAAATGTCTATTGAAGGAGTCATGATTGAATAACTATGGTAGATCCTTTATGTGGAATATTCTCCAAGAAGCAGAGACAAGTTCTAGAATATACACAAATATCATCTAAGTTAAAAAAAAAACCCTCAAACATGACCATAGGTTTTACAGATGCATATGTCTGTATGAAATGCGTTTGATTAGGCCTTTTACACTGATAAGCGTGGTACCTATGAAGCAATCGGGGAGGCCACAGGTCTAAGTGGACTTGGTATTATCTGACCCGTTCTAATTTTTTATAAGGTGAGTATATATTCACATATGATTTATGTACTTACTTACTTAGGTAAAATAATAATAATTATAGTAATAATAATAATCCATTAGGTGCTAACTCAGAGTCTTCATTTTCTTTCAAAATAAAATAAATCACTTAATAAATAAGCTTCAATGTATCTACTCTAGTTAGCGTACTTGTATAAGTAAAAAAAAGTATACTTTTTTTAACTGAAATAGGGATGATCGTCTTCATTTTGCTGCTGATGAAAGTGAGGTTCAGCTTAAGCAATTTGCCCAATTAGTAAGGAACGAACAGGATTTAAAACCGACTGAGCCTCCAATTTCAGTTCTCTTGCCATCTCTTCATTCATTCAACAAATCTTTGAGCACTGCCTGTATCCCGGGCACCATGCAGGGTACTGGGGATACAACAGGGCACAAGATAGATGTGTTCTCTGTTTGACTGCATAACAGTCCAGTGAGAATAGCAGAAAGATCAACACCCATTACAATGCAGTGTGCCATGCTTGGACCCCACGGGTAACGGCTTACTCCTTACTGACGTCTGAAACAAGGTAGGGAGCACAACTAAAGAACTAGATTTGGGTCTGGATGATCATCATAAACTTCACCACCAGTGTGGCCTGCTAATCCCAATATTTTGATTCTCAAAGTAGATTCCTGAATCAATAGTAATAATGAAAACATCGACTGAGCACTAACTATGTGCCAGGCATCATTCCAACATTTAAATGCTTTGACACATTTAATTCTCACAATATTCCTATGAAGTGAGTACTATTACAATCTTCATTTTACAGATGAGGAAAGTGAGGCACAGAGATAAAAAATAACAACAACAGAACAAATAAAGGTTTGCCTGAGGTTATAGAGGTAGTAAATTCTGGAGCCAGGGTGAACTGCAGGGCTGTTGAGCTTGAGCTCCCCAAGCTCCATGCCTCCCAGTGAAATGTTCCAAGGTACCCAACGTGACACACATGCATCAAGGTTCCTTCTCCAAGTCTTCTTTGAAATCTGAGCAATATTAATTATCAGATTGTCTCTTCTTTTATAAGTGTCATCAGGGTTAGAGAGAGGGTGAGAGAGTGGGTTCTTTTGGGCTAAATCTCATGTCCCCTGTTGGCAGAAATTAACAAGCTCTGCAAAGAGAGGACATCTTTTTCAGCAAATGCAAGTGTATAAGAGCCTCTTGACCATGTCCCCCTAATCAGAGGAGCATCTTGCTAATTGTTCCTAATGTGATTAGCAGAATTAATTGGCCACTCAGAAATATTACACATAAGGCCACCTGGGGACTAACCTGTGCCATCATCAGGAGCATTATTGCTCAGTACAGAGAGGGTGAGACAATTGGCTCCCATAGGGACATCCTGATGTTCTTATTTATTCCTCTCATGACTCGTGAGTATGCTGTGTATTAGACAAAGGCAGACAGATATTCTAACTATTCATCTGGGCTACTTCACTGATCGTAATCTGTCACTTCTAGCACCCTGTCTCCTGCCCCACTCCCAGAGACCCTTTCATACTTCTACTTCATTATCCTCTCGGATCTTCACTGCAATTTGGTAAACTCCCATTCATTTTCCAACAAAAGGTCCAAATGTTGATAATCGATTGAGTTATCTCTAATTCTGCTCCTCTGGTATTTCACAGTGATATGAACAAACTTCTATTTTACCGACACTATTGGACCAGTCTCCTCCATTGGCAACAGGAGCTTAGGGTCAGGTGCTATGGTGTTCTCGCTGCTGTATCCTCAGATCCTAATTACAATGCATGGCTTTCAGGAAGGCTCAGAATTTGCTGATGGATTGCCTCACCTCTGTGTCTCCATGAGAGGCATGGAGCTGGGTACACACTTACTGTGGATCTGGGCCGAAAGGTTTGGATTTTGGAAATGTGCACGTTGAATTGCCAGAGAATTACGTGAAAACACTGCACACAGAATTGGTTTTACTTGCCAAACTTTTTACCAGGGGAAAAAAGCCATATGCCACACAAAACCCAAACTCAGCATTTCCCTCACTAAATATTTTTCTCTTTCCTACTGTTTCTGATGTCAGTGAATCAAAAAACTAGAGAATCACCATCTCTTTCTTCATTTTCCCCCTGCTTAAATCAGTGATCAACTTCAATATATCTATTTCTTTAATTCCTCTCTAATCGACCCCTCCCCCACCAGACTTGTCTCAGTCTGTCTCAAAATTTCACACCAGATTTAGACATCTGGGGAAAGCATCGAACATGAGAGACAAACATCAAAACAAACAAGCAGAATAAAGCAATTTGGAGGAAACGGACTATTCAGGGTTGAAGATAAATTAAACAAAACAAAACTATCATTAATATCCCCAGAGAGATAAGAAAACATATGGTAAAACTGAAGAAAATGTTAGGAAAAAAGCAACATTCAAGAAACAATAAAGAACTCTTGGAAATTAAGAATATGGTAGTATATATTAAAACTCAATGGGAGGGTTAAGAAGATGAAGCTGAGGAGATCTCTTGAAAAGTAGAGCAAAAAAGCCAAAGATTTAAAAAATAGCAAAAACAGGAGTACTAGAGGACCAATCCAGCAGTTCCAACATCCAAATAATAAAGTTTCAGGAAAAGAAAGCAGAGAAAATGAAGAGCAGGAAAAATTAGCAAAAGAACTGAAGAAAATTTCTGAGAAGTAAAGAATGTGTATTACCAGAATGAAATAGCCCACTATGCACCCAACCAAATAAACGGATAAAAAATGATTCACGTTAAAGCATTTAATTGTGAAATTTTAGAACTATGAGACATTTATAGCATCCTACGAGTTTGGGCAGTGAGTGGGCAGCAGGTCATAATCAGGCACCAGAATCGATTTAGTCTTCTCAAAAGCAACGTTGGGCGCTGGAAAGTAATGCAGCAATGCCTTCAAAGGAGCAAAGGAAATTATGTCCAGTCAAATCGTTAATCAGTGCAAGGATTGAGTATGGAAGTTCTTCATATATTGATCTCCTGGACACATTTCCTCAGGAAGCTGCTGATGCAAGTGTTCCTCCAAGACAAGGCAGTAAAACAAGAAGGGAGTCAGAGGAGACGGGAGCACTGACATGGGAGTGGAGCACAGAGAATTCTTGGGTTGATGGTGAAGGAGGATTCCAAGTTGACAGCTGTGCACCAGGCAGAGAGAGCAAAACACCGGAGTAGAAGAGGTCAGAGGCTCTGGAGAGCTTTCTGTAGGAGGATGAAATTGAAAAAATAACTGAAGCATCTGAATATTTTGAGAAGAGCTTTAGATAATTGGCAAAGAATTTTGGGCTGAATTAGTAATAAAAACATAAAAATGAAGCAAACAAACCATAAACGAGGCAAATATTAGCTTCAGGGAAAGCATAATAGTTGTGCAGGAAGGGAAAATGATCATAATTTACTGCATGGCTCAGTTTTGAATGGCATTTAAATAGTCAAAATATTGTAAACACTGGATGTTGATCTAACCAACATTAAGATATAACTTATTGGAAGGATGGGGAAGGTGGGTGGGGAGGATGCCTGTGTGGGTGTTGTGTAGAGGGTGGGGGCCAGGAGAGCTAAATCATCTTCTCCAGTGAGAAGTTAATAGATAATGGTAAAATGGAAAAATTGCAAGCATCAATAAAAGTTGCTAATTTAGAAACATGGGATCAACACAATCGCGAGCAGGTGAAAAGTGCTTGCTACCGGGTGAGAGAGGGCATGGGGGCTACACTTATGCCTAAGGTAGACTGAAGAACAATTCAACCATGTGCATGTATAACTTGGATAAAAAATTACAAGTATAAAGAAAACTGCACAATATGATGTCGACACGCCCTAGGTTAATTCAAACTTAACATGATCCCAATAAAAACACCAAGAAGATGATTCTAAATTTCATACAAAAAATGAACAACTAATAATATCAGACAACTCTAAGAAGAAGAGCATTATGTTGGAGGAAGAGGGGCAGGGGGTGTGGACTAGCTCTCCAAGAGATTCAAGCATATTTCAGTTTCTTTAATAAAGCTGTATGATTCTGGGATACTAGTAGACAAAATGAATACATTCAAAAATATAGACATAGATCAAAATACAGCATGGATTTAGAATATGATAAAGGTGGAATGGAAATCAATGGGAAAAGAGATAAATTATTTAGTAAATAGTGCTAGGTGGCCACTTAAGGGAAAAGAAATGCAGTTGGATCCATACTTCACAGGAAGGTAAACTTCAGACGGATCAAAGAATCAAAAGTTTAATGCAAAAGATGAAAGTATAAAAGTAACAGAAGAGACTGTCGTTTATTGAGAACTTGGAGTGTGGGAGGCCCAAGTAGGACACAAAATCCAGAATTCGTAGGAGGAAAGATTGATACAAGGTATGTCACAAAAATTAAAAATAATCTGGAAGGCTAAAACCACTATAAAGCTAAGTCAAAGCCTTTTAAACTGGAATAAATGATAATATAGTTTTCCTAATATAGAAAGAACTACTACAAATCAATAAAATAAGGCACAACCACCCAACAGAAAAATAAGCACAGGATAGTTTCCAGGTAAGAAAAATATTAATGACTCTTAAAACACTTGAAAAGATGCTCCAATTAATTGACAATTTCAGATATATAAAATGACATTTTACTGAGACACAATTTTCACATATCATATTGGAGAAGTAAAAAATGTGTATAGTATACTTTGCTGGTGAGAATTTAGAGAAAACAAGCTCTCTTACACATTCATGTAAAAACTGCAACATGATATAATCTCTACGGAGAAGATAATTTGGCAAATCTAGGAAAATTACATCTGCAACCACGTTGGAGCCAACAATTCCTCTTCTAAGAATTTCTCCTACTAATATACTCACACACACATGAAATCATGTTTATAAGGACAAATGGCTGCAAATGATTATATATTAGCAGGGGACTGTTAATTCATTAAATTACATCCATATCATGCACTCCTAAACAGCCATAAAAAAAGCTCTTTATGTAATTGAGTGATTTCCAAGCTATATTGATAAGTGAATAAAGCAAGGTACTAAATAGTAGATTTATTAATGTCTTTGTTTACAAAAAGGTGTTGGGAGGTTCTATGTGCATGCCTGCTTACATATGCATAAATATCCCTCTGCTGCTCAGCTCTGTCCGCTGCCTAACCACAGGAAAGGAAATTGGGCAGCTGAGGGACATAGACTGGAGGGAAATTTACTTTTTATTGTACGCTCTATTGTGCCTTTTGAATTTTGAGCCTCAGAAACGTATTACTTATTTAGAAAACAACATGCTAAAGTAATTTAAAACTTTTTAATAAGCCAGCTTAGATGTTGTAGAGTAAGCAAGAAGTTCAGAAAAGTGGAAAATATTTTGCTGACATGGAAAGCAAGAAACATTAAAATTAATTTTGAATGATACTATGTGCCTATGTTCACATGTCCTTCCTTTTCTTAATGAATGTGAGTGACTTCAGTTCTCCACGTATGAGTGGCAGAAACACTGTAAAATGAAAGAATTAAAGATTTATAGTTAAAGACTTTACATTCATAGCAGGTAATAGAACCTTTATTTTACATATAAGGAAATAGGATTTTTACTGATAGAAAAGCAGGTAGAGTCTCAGGAACACAAATCACATCATTAACAGACTGAAAGAGGGGCCAGCCTGGTGGCATAGTGGTTAAGTTCATGCGCTCTGCTTCTGCAGCCCAGGGTTTGCAAGTGCAGATCTTGGGCGTGCACCTATACACCACTCATCAAGCCAGGCTGTGGCAGCGTCCTACATATAAAATAGGGGAAGACTGGCACAGATGTTAGCTAAGGGACAATCTTCCTCAAGCGAAAAGAGGAAGATTGGAAATGGATGTTAGCTCAGGGCCAATCTTCTTCACACACACAAAAAAAACCCCAAAAGACTGAAAGAGAAAAATGATAATATTACCCCAAGTGACAGAACAAAAAACCTGATAAAGCTCAACTTCTACTTGTGATAAAACAACTCTAAGCAGCTAAGAATAAAAGCTAACATTTTAACTTGGCAAAGGTTATGTACCTAAAACCTATAACAAATAGTATACATTTTGGGGAAACTTTAGAAATATTCCTTTTAAGATTGGAAACAAGTCAAAAATACCCACTATCGCTGGATCTGTTTATCGAAGAAAGAAACGGACTGAGACGTAAATATTAGAAGAGAAGAAATATAATTGTCATTATTTGCAGATAATACAATCATATATACGGAAAATGTAACACAATCAGCAAATATCAGAATCAATAAAAGTCTTACTCGGTAGCCAAATACAATATCAACTCAGAAAAATCAATAGCATTTTTCAACACCGTCAATAACTAACTAAAAAACACAATAAAAAAAGATACCATACACTCTAGCACTGAAAGCTATAATATATCTGAGAATTAACTTAACCAGGAGCTCACAAGACCTACGAAGACAATTTTTAAAAATCTAATAATGGACACGGAAAAATTGAAAAAAATCCAGTCATTTCACATTCTTGGATGGGATGAAATGATATAACAAATATGCCAGATTTTTATTAAATTAATCTAAAAACTCAACGCAAACTCATACAAATTCTGATTGGGTTCTTTTGAGAACTGCCTAAACTTAGTTTAAAATTTATAAGAAAGAATAAAAGTCCATGACTAGTTAAGGGGGCATGGGGACTTGCCCTATTGAATTCTGAGACAGAGTAAAAGGGCACAGTTACAGCAGAATGAACAGCAAGCTCTGAGACAGACCACTGCAAATATAAAAATGTATTATATGCTAAAGGTTAAATTGTACATCAATGAATAAGCAATGGACAGATTAATAGATGTATTGAAAATATGGGCTCACCCTACAGAGAAAAATAAAACACAACATACAAAGATGGATTCCAAGTGGATCAAATACCAAAACTTGAAAAGTAAGACAATAAAGTTAATAGAAGAAAATATAGGAGAATATCTTTGTTATTCAAGGATGGAGGACTTCTTAAAACTTTAAAGGCACACATCACAAAGCAAAGAATTGAGGAATTTTACTCTATAAAAATTATGGATTCATGTTCAGTGGAAACAGAACACAGATTGAGAAAAGATATTTGCAATGTCTAAAATTGACAACTGAATAATATCTAGAATATAAATTCAACTCGTGAAAATTTAATAGAAAAGACAGGAATCCCTCCTCCAAAAAACAGGCAGAAGTTATGTGACTAGATGATTAATACAGAAAAGGAAACCCAAAATGTTAATAAGTATTGGATTGATGCTCAAACTCATTAGTAATCAGAGAAATGAAAATTCAAACAATGTACTGTCATTTACACTTTATAGACTGGCAAAAGTATAAGAATGCTAGACAGTGCTATGGGCGGAGTTGTGGGGATACATGAAAACCCACCCACAGCTCTGCGAGTGTAGACAGGTCAGAAATTTTGGAAAACAATCTTCAGTACTTAGTCCAACTAATGTAATCTGTGACCCAAAAATTCAAATCCTGATTTTCAGTGCAAAGACCTTCTCACAGAGCTCCATGAGTGAAAGTATAGCAGGATGTCCTATGTGGTGGGGGTGATCTGGAGGCAATCTGGGTCTCCCTTCTGGGGGAGTAGATAAGAACGGTGAAGACTATAATGCAAGGGTTGGAAGTAATGGATGAAATGCACATATACTACCCCAGATGAAACTTAAAAAATAGAGTGCTGCTTGAAAAAAAGGATGAAACAGACTGAGTTATAAATGATTCATGTGAGTAAATTCAAACTATTCAAAATAATAAAGTGCATTTTCCCAGAACAAGACAAAGGAATGTAAATTAAATGCAATAAAAAGGCACTGGGGGGGAGGGAGGGAAATGGGAGAGGAGAACAGCCATATAAAGGAGCGACTCAATAAAGGAAATTAGAGAGGGGTCTGTGATTATATGTCATAAATGAAGGCATGTCATTAACTCAACTACCTGCACCAGAGGTCAAAAGGAAAGCCAGTTTCATCTTACTTCTATGAAATAAATATTGAACGAATATTGTAAAAGTATCCATGTGAAGAGGCATCTGCTTATTCACCTGCCTAGAACCCTATGTAAATGCATTTCCCTCAGTAACAGGCCCTCACCACACCTACAGAATGGAAGGAAAGGTTGGAGTTTACATTGTGTACAATTTCCAACAGCTAACTGTGACCCACTGCCTCCTCTCCCATTGATCAGACATGCTTAGAGTATCTCAACGTCACTGGGGAAAATTGTGGTACTAGGTCAGGATACTCTCAAGGGCAAAGACCCACCCTGATTCAATTCTATCTCAAGAATCTCTCTCAATTCACTGAATGAGTAACTTTGAACTTAGCCAAAAGCGCTTAGACAAAGTTCAAATTGCTTCAAATTAAAAATGGCATGACTTGTGAATGGTTTGAAATTTCGTAATTTTGGGAGGGACTATGGGCTGGTTCAAAATTCAGAAATCATGGGAGCCGTTAATTGAACAACTACTATGTGCCAAGCCCTCCTCATTTATTATCCTTTACACTCACAACCAAGCTTACAAGATAAATCTCAAAGCCATTTTGTAGATGAAGAAATGATTGTTTCATAGTGGATAGTTATCTACTGTTTTGCCTTCTGTACACCCCTTGCTTTTGTGAATTGTCACTCTCCTCCGTTGCTAATCACTTTCCCAACTTTCTTGACACGGGGGTAGGAATGTGACCTCAGCAAGGGCAACAGAGTTTGCTATGAAAGACGGAGGTATCTCCAGACCACCTTTCCAATTTCTTGATGGGAGTCCCCTGGCAAACGAAGATAACAAAGAGAAAAGCAGTGATATGAGTGAGGAGAAGCAGAGAGTAGGAGAGTGAAAAAATAGAAGAAAGACATAAGGCAAATCCTACCCCTGAACTTTTTAATTACACGAGCCATAAAGTTATTCCTTTGGTTAAGGTTTTTTTGAGTTGGGTTTCTATCAATTGAATCAAAAGAACAGATGGCCTGCCCAAGGTCACACAGCCAATAAATGGTAGAGCCAGTTGTCTTCCTGATACAAAGCTGAATCATTTCCTATTGAGCCACGCTGTCTCCTGCCTAGGCACACACTCACACTGGTTCAAACAGGCCACCTCAGCTCCCAACACATTGGACATTCCATTTTGGAACTGCTTCAACGTGGAGCCTAGCTTCATCCACTACAGGTAGATCAAATTTTTAGAAATGGCACAAGCTTAGGTCTTTGGAATGTAAAAAAGAAGATCCAGAAAATATTTTTCAAAATTTTGGTGTGACTGCAAAGAAATAAGGAAGACACATGGTAGGTCAAACACTGGGTTTTGAAGGCATTTCTCAGTGAGTTGGAGTCTGATTTGAGCAATGGCCTCCTCATTGCAAGAAGTGAATTACTACCGAGGAAGGCTTCTTTGAAGAGATGGAGCTGGACTCAGTTCTTCCCTTACTGGGTGTGTACACCGGTAACCTATTTAACCTCTCTATGCTTCAGGAGCCTCGTCTATACATTGGGGATGATGATACCTTCTTTATGGGGTTGTTTTCAATAGAAGAAAGGTACTCACTTACATAAAACATCTGTGAGAGTTCTTGCACATTGCTGACCCTCAATAAATTATATATTCCTCTATAGAAGGTGTATGTTCTATGTATTTATGCATATTAGACTTTTTAAGGCATTATTCCTGGTGTGTTGATTAAAACATCTGCCTTGTTACTCTATCATCATACCCTGCAAAGAGCTGGACCCCTCCCATTTCACACACTTCCCAGTGGGCTCATTCTTTTAGAAATAGTCATCAGGCACACACAAAAAGCAATTTAAATGGTTCATCTTTCCTCTTTTCATCCATAGACAAATTTCAATAATTATCTTAGTCAACCCATTAATTAGTCTAAATTTGCCCAAGCATAATTGATGCTGCCTACACAATTTTCTATAAAAATTTGAAATGGATGGCTAAACAGAGATTTTTTTTGTTTGTTTGACTAAGTGCATTTTCCCCTTATGCAAAATGTGTTAGTCAATGCTTATCTAGTGTTATAAGCTAGCTTTTAGTATTCTTGTCTGCATCTGTGACAGAAAGAAGTTTGAATCTCGGAGTTTAGTTTACGAATTGGCAATTTCTCACTTGTTGACCTACGGTGTGCTCCTTGGACTATCTGAGAAAATCTTCCATTGCCTTCCTTGTTGAATGGGGATCTGGTTGCCTAGGTCTGCCTTCTGGAACCCCTCTCTTGCCTTGGCTTTCCTAGATGAACATTGGTCTCACTTCTATACCCATATGTTTGAGTATGTTGTTTGGTCTGGGCCTTCCCGATGCCTCACTTGTTGGGTTTTCCAAGGTTCCATTCTTAATCCTCTTCTATTATTTAGCTGCACTCCATTCCTTGGTAATCCGATTGGTCTTGAACATTCACTACCAAATGTACATGAGGGAGATGCTCCTTATATAGCAAAACCAATTTATAACTCCAGCATTTCTGTGCATAATTCTTTTCTAATCTCTAGAACATTCTTTTCAACAGAATCTCTGTTCTTCATGGAAATGACTAAGGGAATAAACAAGGGAAAACCTGTAACAGCATACAAACTTCAAGGGTCTTTGCTGGATTCATAATAAAGAGGAGGCCATGATGAAAGAATAAAAGAAAAGAACGATAACTTCCAAGCCAGCTTCTTGAGAAATCTCAGACACCCCCGGAATCAGATACAGGAGAAGAATACCTCCTTACCCCTAATTGGGAGAGGTGATGGCTGTAGCCACAGGAGACGTATATATGGAACAGAATGTAATATCTAGAAGCAAACAGATATAAATAAAAATTCCGAATCTAAATGTGGCATTTCAAAGCAGCAAAAGAATCTTGGATTATTCAATAGGATTGGCATAATTGGTTAAAGATACAAAAAATATCCTACCTTGCCCCCAAATAAATGCCAGATGGAATAAAACTCTCAGTGTACTACAAAGGTAAACAAAAAATGACACTACAAATTAGGTAAATATTTATGAAGTTTGCACTGGAAGCTTGCAAAGACAAAACCATTACAAAATGGATAAATTTAATTACATAAAAGATAATATTTTCTCATTCTCAAAGACTATTAACATTGAAAAGTAGGTGTCTAACTGGGAAAATATTTGCCAAATACAGAACCAACCAAGATTGATGCTGCTAATACACAAAGTGTTCTTACAAATCGATAAGAAAAGAGATGAGTGGCTCCAAAGAAAAATGTGCGAGGGAGGTGGAAGAAACACAGTAGCCAGCAAGCATGAAAAATGGTTCCACTTCAGGTATCAAAGAATTGAAAATTAAAACAGTAAGATTTTTGACATATGGTATTGTTGTAGACTAAATGAAAAATAATGCCAGGTATTGGTGAGGGGGCAGGGCCATAAAGAACTCCCTTGACTGCTGGTACTGTTAATTTTAGAGGTCAGATTGGCCCTCTATATTCTATATCTATAGCTAAAACCTCAAAATGTGAATAAGTTTTCACTCAGCAACTCGATTTCTAGGATTTTATCTGAAAGAATCACACCCATCTGCGTTGATGCATATATAACAATGCTCTCTGAAATAGTATAGTAACGGAAAATTGGAAACGACATAAAAATTCAGTGATAGACTAGCTCGAATAAGATCTCTACCCAATAGAGTTCCTTAAACTTATTTCCAATTCATCACCTCATCCCATTCTGCCCTAAAACCATAGCAATCTCTATTTGATCCCTAAGTCCTAACAAACTCACAAAGTCACCAATGACCTCTGTCACTAAATTCCAGTACACTCTTCGATCCTCAGCTCACCTGATGCCCCAGCAGCATTCTACATACCTGGCTCCTCCTCTCCTGAGACCTCCCACTCCCCAAGCCAGCTATTGTCAGTGCTCTTCCCTTTGCTACCTCTTCTTTATCATCTCACTAAATGTTGGCATTCCTTAGGCCTTTTCCTCTTCTTTCTCTATACTGGTGCTTTGCAAAGTGAGGCCTGTGGACTAGCATCATCAGCATCACCCGGAAACTTACTAGAAATGCAGTCTCGGCACCCCCCGCCCCCCCCAGATCTACTGAATCAGAAACTCTGGGGTGGGGCCCAGCAATCTGTATTTTAACAAGTCCCCCAGGAGACTATGATGCACATTTATGTTTGAGAACCGTTATGTTAAATTGCTCTGTGCCAGTGAGAGGAGCCAGAGCAGCATAGTGGGCTCATGCCAGGGCATGGGAGACAGACTACCTGTGTTCAATACTCTCCTCTGCACTTATGTGACCTTCAACTGATTACTTAACCTCTCTGTGCCTCAGTGTCTTCGTCCATAAGATGGGGCAATTACTATGTCTACCTCCTAAGCTTGCTGTGGGGATAAAATGAGAAAATCCATGTCAAGGTCCTGGGCCAGTGCCTTGCACAGAGAAGTGCCCACTAAATGGAAGCCATCTTCAGTCACAAGTTGATGTCTTTAGGCCAGACCTCTTCTTGGAGTTCCTAGCTTATGGCCTCACTGCCTGCTTACCATCTCTACTTGGGTGTCTCCCAGGCACATGTCCCCTAATGAACGCCCCAGCTTCTCCCCAGGTTGGAAACCTCTGGTGCTTCCATCTCAGCCCTGGCCCCCATCCACCTCTCAGTTTCTGAAGGCAGACACTCCGGAGCTAGCTTTGATTCTGTCCTCCATTTACCTGCCACGGCAAGCCAAATGCCAAATCCTAAAGATCTCTGGAATCCATCAAACATGTCTTTATCTGCTCTCCTAACGCTCTAATTAAAATTCCCAATCAGCTCCGCGTAAGCCTCCGTGCTGGCCTCCCCACTTCCACTCTGTTCACCTCTACCAATCCGTTCTCCCCACAGGAGCCAGAGTGATTTTTCAAATATGAAAGTGGCGTCATATCACGTCCCTGCTTAAAATACTCTAGATACTATCCACTGTATGCGGAGAAAATCCAAACTCATCACCATGTCCTGGAGCCGTTCCAGGACCAGGCATCTGTCAGTATCTCCATCCTCATCGCGTGCCTTCTTTCCCTCACTGATGAGGCACCCAGTTTTCCTTTCGGTCCTCCTCGGATGAACAGAGCTTACCCCCACCTTAGAACCTTTGTACAGCCCAGGAGGCACACTCGCACCTCCCTAGTTCGGTCAATGCTTGTTCCTCAGGCTGTAGGTGAAACACCTTTCACTTCCTGTGATGGTTAATTTTATGTGTCAACTTGACTGGGCCACAGGGTACCCAGATATTTGATCAAACATTATATGGGGTGTTTCAGGGAGGGTGCTTCTGGATGAGATTAACATTTAAATCAATAGACTGAGTAAAGCAGATTGTTCTCCCTAATGGAGGTGGGCCTCATCCAATCAGTTGAAGGCCTGGATAGAATAAAAAAGCTGATCTTGCCCTGAATAAAAGGGAATTCCTCCTGCCTGTCTGCCTTTGGGGCAGGAAATTGGTTTCCTCCTGCCTTTAGACTGGAACTGAAACATCCCAGCTCTTCCTGGGTCTTGAGCCTGTGGGTCTCCAGTCTGGAACCACTCCATCAGCTCTCCCGGGTTTCTAGCTTGTCAACTGCATTTCCTGAGATTTGTCAGTCTCCATAATTGTGGACCATCTCCTTACAATAAATCTGTATGTAGATCTTTATCTATCTCTATTGTTGCTTATGTTTCTCTGGAGAACCCTGACTAATACACCTTCAGACAGCTTTCCATGACTCCCAAGACAATTTCAGTTGGCCTTTTATATATATCTACTCCACAGGCTGCATGTCTCCTCTGTAACACCTAGCTCTCCTGAAACTCCTCGTCCAGACCAAAGTATGTAGAATATCCTATTCTATTATAAAAAAATTATTGTAACAGAATATTTGCTATCATAATAAAATAAAGCTAGAGAAATATATATATATACAGTAGAATACCATGTTAACATAATATGAAAAAAATATTGGTTATAAACACAAAATTGCTTAGCTTTGGTTCGTTTTTCTGCCTCTCCGCATTTCTCCGTCTAAGTTCTCCTAGTGGAATATGTACTTACTTTTGTAATTAGAATATTTAGTAATAAACATCATAATTAAATTCTTCTGCATACCTAAAACACAATAAAAATAAAAGGAAAATGAAAAGTAGAAATGATATTTGTTTTCTTTAAATTTTATTTTATAGGAAACATTTTTATTCTTTTAACAATGTATTTTATTTAATTAATTTACTTATTGTGGTAACATTGGTTTATAACATTATATAAATTTCAGTCGTACATCATTATATTTTGATTCCTGTGTAGATTACATCATGTTTGCCACCCAAAGACTAATTACAACCCCTCACCACACACATGCGCCTAATCACCCATTTTGCCCTCCCCCCTCACCCTTTCCCCTGTGGTAACCACCAATCCAATCTCTATGTGTTTGTTTGTTGTTGTTTTTACCTTCTACTTACGAGTGAGATCATATGGTATTTGACTTTCTCCCTCTGACTTATTCTGCTGAGCATAATGCCCTCAAGGTCCATCCATGTTGTCACAAATGGTCAGATTTCATTGTTTCTTACGGCTGAGTAGTATTCCATCGTGTATATATGCCACATCTTCTTTATCCATTTGTCCCTTGATGGGCACCTAGGTTGCTTCCAAGTCTTGGCTATTGTAAATAACCCTGCAATGAACATAGGGGTGCTTGTATCTTTACACATTCGTGTTTTCACGTTCTTTGGATAAACACCCAGCAGTGGAATAGCTGGATCATATGATATTTCTATTCTTAATTTTTTGAGGAACCTCCATACTGTTTTCCGTAGCGGCTGCACCAGTTTACACTCCCACCAGCAGTGTACGAGGGTTCCCCTCTCTCCACGTCCTCTCCAACAATTGTGGTTTCCTGGCTTGTTAATTAGAGCCATTGTGACAGGAGTAAGGTGATATCTCATTGTAGCTTTGATTTGCATTTCCCTGATAGCTAATGATGTTGAACATCCTTTCATGTGCTTGTTGGCCATCTGTATACTTTCTTTGCAGAAAAGTCTGTTCATATCTTTTGCCCATTTTTTAATCAGGTTGTTAGTTTTTTGTTGCTGAGCTGTATGAGTTCTTTATATATTTTGGATATTAACCCCTTATCAGATACATGGTTTGCAAATATCTTCTTCCAATTGTTAAGCTGTCTTTTCATTTTGTTGATGGTTTCCTTTGCTGTGCAGAAGTTTTTTAGTTTGATGTAGTCTCATTTGTTTATTTTTTCTATTGTTTCCCTTGCCTGGTCAGACATGGTACTTGAAAATATGCTGCTAAGACCAATGTCTAAGAGCATACTGCCTATGTTTTCTTCCAGAAGTTTAATGGTTCAGGTCTTACATTCAAGTCTTTAATCCATTTTGAATTAATTTTTGTGTATGGTGTAAGATAATGGTCTACTTTCATTTTTTTGCATGTGGCTGTCCAGTTTTCCCAACACCATTTATTGAAGAGACTTTCCCTTCTCCATTAGATGTTCTTGGCTTCCTTGTTGAAAATTAGCTGTCCATAGATATGTAGGTTTGTTTCTGGGCTTTCAATTCTGTTCCATTGATTTTTGTGTCTTTTTTCATGCCAGTACCAAGCTGTTTTGGTTACTATAGCTTTGTAGTATATTTTTAAATCAGGGAGTGTGATACCTCCAGCTTTGTCCTTTTTTCTCAGGGTTGCTTTGGCTATTTGGGGTATTTTGTTGTTCCATATAAATTTTAGTAGTCTTTGTTCTATTTCTGTGAAAAATGTTGTCAGAACTTTGATAGGGATTGCATTGAATCAGTAGATTGCATTGAATTTGTAGAAAAGTATGGACATTCTAACTATGTTAATTCTTCCAATCCAAGAGCACAGAGAATCTTTCCATTTCTTTTTGTCTCTTCAATTTCTTTCAACTATGTTTTATAATTTTCAGTGTACAGATCTTTCACCTCTTTGGTTAAGTTTATTCCTAGGCATTTTTTTCTTTTTGTTGCAATCGTGAGTGGGATTGTATTCTTAATTTCTCTTTCTGCTACTTTGCTGTTAGTGTATAGAAAGGTAACTTATTTTTGTGTGTTGATTTTGTATCCTGCAACTTAACCATAATCATTTATTATTTCTAAAATATTTTTGGTGGATTCTTTAGGTTTTCCATGTATAAAATCATGTCATCTGCAAATAGTGACAGTTTCACTTCTTCCTTTCAAATCTATATCCATTTTCTTTCTTTTTCTTGCCTAATTGCTCCGGCTAGGACTTCCAATGTTATGTTAAATAAGAGAGGTGAAAGTGGGCATCCTTGTCTGGTTCCTTTTCTTAGAGGGATAGCTTTCAGTTTTTCTCCATTGAGAATGATAGTAGCTGTGAGTCTGTCATATATGGTCTTCACTATGTTGAGGTACTTTCCTTCTGTAGTTTATTCAGATTTATTTTATATTTATTATTTATATATATTTTATTATATATTTATTCTATATTTTACTATTTCCTTTCCTATTTTATTCAGAGTTTTTATCATAAATGGATACTGTATCTTGTCAAATGCTTTCTCTGCCATCTATTGAGATGATCAAGTGATTTCTATTCTTCATTTTGTTAATGTGGTGCATCACGTTGATTGATCTGTGGATGTTGAACCACCCTGCGTCCCTGGAATAAATCACACTAGATCATGGCATATGATCTTTTTAATGTATTGTTGTATTCGATTTACTAGTATTTTCTTGAGCATTTTTGCATCAATGTTCATCAATAATATTGGTCTGTAATTTTCTTTTTTTTGGGTTGTGCTTGTCTGGCTTTGCTATCAAAGTAATTTGCCTTCATAGAATGAGTTAGGAAGCTTTCCCTCCTCTTCAATCTTTTGGAAGAGTTTGAGAAGGATAGGCATTTAGTCTTTGAATGTTTGGTAGAATTTACCAGGGAAGCCATCTGGTCCTGGAGTTTTACTGTTTGGAAAGTTTTTGATTACTGTTTCAATCTCCTTACTGGTGATTGGTTTATTCAAATTATTTTTTCTTGATTCAGTTTTGGAAGTTTTTACGATCCTAAGAATTCATCCAATTCTTCTAGATTATCCAATTTGTTGGCATATAGCTTTTTGTAGTATTCTCATAATCTTTTGTATTTATGAGTTGTCTGTTCTAATTTCTCCTCTTTCATTTCTGATTTTATTTATTTGAGGCTTCTCTCTCTTTTTTTTGTTGAGTCTAGCTAAAGGGTTGTCAATTTTGTTTATCCTTTCAAAGAACCAGCTCATACTTTCATTGATTTTTCCTTTTTTTTTTTAGTCTCTATTTCATTTATTTCTGCTCTGATTTTTATTATTTCCTTCCTTCTACTCATTTGGGGCTTTGCTTATTCTTCTTTTTCCAGTTCCTTTAGGTGCACTGTTAGATTGTTTATTTGAGATTCTTCTTGTTTGTTGAGGTAGACCTATGTTGCTATATTGTATTGCTATAAACTTACCTCTTAGAACCACTTTTGCTGTATCCCATAAATTTTGGCATGTCGTATTTTCATTTTCATTTGTCTCCTGATATTTTTTGATTTCTCCTTCCATTTCTTCATTGACCAAATCATTGTTCAGTAGCATTTTCTTTAATCTCCACATATTTGTGGCTTTTCTGATGTCCTTCCTGTAGTTGATTTCTAGTTTCACATCTTTGTGGTCAGAAAAGATGCTTGGTATTATTTCAATATTCTTAACTTTGTTGAGACTTGTTTTTTGGCCTAATATGCGATCAATCCTGGAGAATGTTTCATGTGCATTTGAAAAGAATGTGTATTCTGTGGTTTTTGGATGGAATGTTCTGTATATATCTACTAAGTCCATCTGGTTCAATGTGTCATTTAAGGCCAAGGTTTCCATATTGATCTTCTGTTTGGATGATCTATCCATTGGTGTAAGTGGAGTGTTAAAGTCCCCTACTATTATTGTGTTGCTGTCTATTTCTCCTTTTAGGGCTGTTAATAATTGCTTTATATATTTAGGTGCTCCTATGTTGGGTGCATAGATATTTACAAGTGTTATATCCTCTTGTTGGATTGTTCCCTTTATCATTATGTAGTACCCATCTTTGTCTCTTGTTATAGTTTTTATTTTAAAGTGTATTTTGTCTGATATAATATTGCTACCCCAGCTTTCTTTTCATTGCCATTTGCATGGAGTATCTTTTCCATCCCTTCACTTTCAGTTTGTGAGTGTCTTTAGGTCTGAAGCACGTCTCTTGTATGCAGCATATATATGGGTCTTGTTTTTTATCCAATCGGCCACACTATGTCTTTTTTTTTTTTTGAGGAAGATTAGCCCTGAGCTAACATCCACTGCCAACCCTCCTCTTTTTGCTGAGGAAGATTGGCCCTGAGCTAACATCTGTGCCCATCTTCCTTTCACTTATATGTGGGATGCCTGCCACAGCATGGCTTGATAAGCAGTGCACAAGTCCATGCATGGAATCCGAACCAGTGAACCCTGGGCTGACAAAGCAGAGCACATGAACTTGACTGCTATGCCACTGGGCCAGCCCCCGTCCTACGCCTTTTGATTGGAGCAGTTAGTCCATTGACATTTAAAGTAGCTATTGATAAGAATGTACTTATTGCCATTTTGTTGCTTTTTTTCTAGGTGTTTTAGTAGTTCTTCTCTGTTCCTTTCTTCCTCTCTCACTCTCTTCCCTTGCAGTTTGATGGCTTTCTTTAGTATTATATTTGGGTTCCTTTCTCTTACGTTTTTGCGCATTTATTGTATGTTTCTGGTTTGTGATTGCCTTGCAGTTTATATATAATAACTCATGCATACGGCAGTCTATATTAAGTTGATGGTCCCTTTAGTTTGACCTCTTTCTAAAACCTCTACTCTTTTACTCCCCTCCTCCCACAATCTATGTATTTGATATCATATCTAACCTCTTTGTGTGCGTATATGTATCCATTACCCTCTCATCAACAAAATAGGTAATTTTAGTACTTTTGTCTTTTGACCTTCATGTTATCTTCATAGGTGGTTGATCTGCTAGCTTTACTGTATTTTTGTCTTTATCAGTGATTTTGCTGCCATATATATATATATATATATATATATATATATATAATTTTATCATTCCTATTTGTGGGCTTCTCTTTCCCACTTAAATAAGTACCTTTAACATTTCTTGTAAAACTGCTTTCCTTGTGATAAGTTCCTTTAATTTTTGCTTGTCTGGGAAATTCTTTATCTCTCCTTCCATTCTGAATGATAACCTTGCTGGGTAGAGTATTCTTGGCTGTAGGTTTTTTTCCTTTCAGCACTTTAAATATATTGTGCCACTGCCTTCTAGCCTGTAAGGTTTCTGCTGAGAAGTCTGCTGATAGCCTTATGGGGTTTCCTTTGTATGTCACTTGTTGCCTTTCTCTTGCAGCTCTTAGGATTCTCTCTTTATCTTTAATTCTTGACACTTTAATTATAAAGTGTCTTGATGTGGGCTTCTTTGGGTTCACCTTGTTTTATGCCCTCTGTACTTCCTGTACCCGGATGTCTGTTTCCTTCCTTAGGTTAGGAAAGTATTCAGCTATTATTTCTTCAAATAGATTCTCTGCCCCTTTGTCTCTCTCTTATCCTTCTGGGACACCTATACTACAAATGTTAGTGAACTTGATATTGTCCCAGTGTTCCCTTATACTCTTCTCATTCTTTCTAGTTCTTTTTTATCTGTTCAGCTTGGGTGATTTCCTCTAGTCTTTTGTCCAGCTTGCTGGTCCATTCTGTATCACCTACTCTGCTATTGAGTCGCTCTAGTGAATTTTTCATTTCCAGTATTGTATTCTTCATTTCTGACTTGTTCTTTTTTATATTTTCCAATTCTTTGTTGATGTTCTCACTGAGTTCATCCATTCTTCTCCCAAGATCAGCAAACATCCTTATGACTTTTTGTTTGAACTCTTTGTCAGGTAGATTGTTTATTTCTGTTTCATTTAGTTCTTTTTCTGGGGTGCTGTCCTGTTCCCTTACTTGGAACATATTCCTTTTCCTCCTCATCTTGTCTCTTTCTCTGTGCTTATATCTTTCTATTAGGTGGGTCAGCTACATCTCCTGATCTTGGAGAAGTGGTCTTATGCAAGAGATGCCTTCTGAGGCCCAGCAGTGTGCTTCCTTCTCTTCACCAGTTCCAAACATTCCACAAGTGACTCCTGTATGGGCTACATGTGTCCTTCTGTTGTGGCATGATTGTTCTCGCTGCAGGTGCCTAGGGAGGCTAGGCTGTCCCCCGCTAGCTGATTGTAATGCTCAGCTACGTGTGGCTGCTCTGGACCCTTCATTCACTTTACTGGTGTGGGGAGCTCCAGCACAGCTGGCTGCAATGTCTAATAGCACATTCCTGTTGCAGTTTTTCTGTTGAGTAGGCCCCAGCATGGCTGGTTGCTAGGCTCAGTTTCTTACAATTGCTCTAGGCCTCCAGCCTGCAAGGCTCTTGTCAGCTCTCAGGATTGCAGCTGAGTGGGGCTGGCCCCAGGCATGGGAGCACCCAATTGTTTCAGGCTTTGGAAGGTGGGGCCAATCCCTTATGTGGCTGTTTGAGAAGAATAGGTATTCTGCAGCTGACAAGCCCTACCACCCACAGGGCCACACACACTGTCAACACAGTCCTGCCCTGTGCACATGCCCCGAACCCCTGAAGCAGACCCAGTCACCCCACTGCAGAGGCCCCACACACTCCACCAACACCCCACACACTCTACCCACTCCTCATGCATGCCCTGCCCTGCAGAGGTGGACCCACTTTCCTGGCTGCAGAGGATCCAGGCACCCTGCCTATGCAGGCCCACAAGTTGCCCAAGGGCTTGTTGTTGGGTGGGGCCAATCCCTAGGGCACCTGCCTACCCTGGCTGAGCTGGATTAAATCTAGTAGGTGGGGCAGACTGTGAGCCAACAGGCCAGCAGAAGAACTTTAATGGTGTCTGCCAGCATCTGTGTCAACACGCCAGTACCAGGTCACAATAATGTCTGCCACCAATGTCTCGGTCCCTGGAGAGGTCTCACCTCTCATTGAGAGGCACCCAGAACCTATCAAGTGAGTCTCTTTTCACCAAAAGACTGTGCATCTTTCTCTCTGATGATTTTAAGTTTCTTTCCGAAATGGGTGAATTTGTGTGTGGGCCCTTTAAAAGCCAGCTTTTTCCCCTTATGTCCAATAGCCTTTCTGAGGGTATTTCCTGTTGTTGTTAGTGGCCAGCAAAGTCAGATATTATGACACTCATCTCAGTTGTGCTGAGTCCAAAGGATGCTTATAGCAGTAATGATCCCCTGCTCAGGTCCCCCACTCCTCTAGGGAAGGCTGCCTACAGCAATGATATTTGTAACACATGAAACACCATGCTTTTATTTTATGGAAAGATCTCTATAGATCAATAAGTCAAAGACAATCAGGGAAGATTTAAAAAAGGTGCAAAGAACATGAATAGATTGTCTACATTTAGAAAAGACATTAAGATGACTGACAGGATATGTGCAGCTTCACTATTAACTAAGAAAGTACAACTATAAGCAAAGGATCCATTTTGTTCTTGTTATTGGCCAAGATGGAAAAAAGGGTAACATCCAATGGTGGCTTGATTCTGTATAATTTGACTCAGTAATTCAATTTCTTGGACTTTATCCTAAACAATAATGATATAAGACATAGATGGTTCTCACACATTTAAACAATAGTGAAAATTTGGGGAAATCCTAAAACCTATGTTTGGGAACTAATTAGGTCAATTATAGTCTATCCATAAAATACGATGCTATTCCATCACTAAATATGACCCTTCAGAACAATATTCATAATATGCAGAACTGTGTTGATCTAATTTAACTATAAAAATTGTGTACTGAGGGGCTGGCCCAGTGGTGTGAAGGTTAAGTTCGTGTGCTCCACTTCGGTGGCCTTGGGTTCCTGGGTTCAGATCCTGGGCATGGACCTACACACTGCTCACCAAGCCACACTGTGGTGATGTCCCACATACAAAATAGAGGAAGATTGGAACAGATGTTAGCTCAGAGTCAATCTTCCTCACCAAAAAAAAAAAAAAAGCATACTGAGAACTTCACATATCATCATCTGAATTTTGGAGGGAAATATATACAATGTAGAAAAAGATATAGGAAATAGAATGAATATTTATCAGGATTAACCGTGAATGGTGGAATTGCTAATTAGTTTTGCCTCTTTAAACCTTCCTTAACTATTCCATAGAACATGTCTTATTTTTATAAACCAACAGCAAATTATATTCTGGTTAAAGAACAAAATAGATGACTCAGAAGTGTTGAGAGTACGGGAGTAAAGTGTGTTAGGAGCTGTCTAAAGTAAGAACACGAGAGCAATGGATGTAAAGGTGGAAGGGCTGGTGCCTGTGCAGATGAAGGGAGAAGTCCAAGAGATATTTCAGAAGGAATCAAGAGAATGTAAGGAACTACAGAGCATGCCTACAGGAAGATGTCTCTGCCTGTCATATTTTGAATGAACAGGAATTAAGACGTAAACTATAGAATTCAGGACAATCCATGGCTTTTGGAGAATGTCAAGGGATGTATGAGTACTTTGGGAATATTCCAATGACATTACAGAATCTACCACTAGTGTGTCTATCACACCCTAAAGTAGGCGTCATATATTAATTATTTCTGTTTTCTCTATGCCCAGCACTTCGCCATCATACAGTAGGTCCTTAGAAACCGTTTGTCAAAGGAATAAATGAAGCAAGAGGTGAACTCCTGACTTGAGAACAACTTGAAATTGACTACACATTACCATGAACGAGCCAATGATAAATCACAACAAAATCATTTTATTCTACTTACAGAAACCCCTATGCGTAAAACCACAAAGCTTTTTTATTCAATCCGGCTCTTTTTAAAAAAAATGTAGTCTCAAGGACTGACATAGCCTGAAACACCAAATATTATTTTTCTTCCAAAAAAATGATGGTGCATTAGATTTATGTAATGCATTGTATTTGGGCATTCATTAGTAAGTCAGTTTGACACAGTTTCTTTCTGTGGCATATGTTTAAACACTGCACTTTTGCCTTGGCATTTATACTTGCTCTTGTCCCTAAAGAATAATGACTTGCCCTGACATCCCGCCTCCAGCCTGAAGCCAATCTATAGCAATAGAATACAAACAGAAGTAAGATAATATGTAGAAAAGCAAGGTGCTCACATGTGTATTTTTACATCTCTGCTCACGTCGGTGTTTAATGTGCTCATGCCCATATCTCAACCATCAATTCTGTCTGCACATAAAGTGTGACTGGGGCAGAGGGTAAACAGAAAACCAATCGGTGTCCCATGCTTGTGAAATGTGAGTTGAAAGTCAAACTTCGTCAGGCTGGTACCATTCTCCCTGTTTTTCTCCAGGATGACCCATCTTGGTACCTTCCAAAAACCTGCATTTCCTTGCCTACGAACTGGGGTCCCAACAGTGGGAAAAGTTCCTTGTCATAGTGACTAGTATCATGAAATGACTCATCTCTATATAATGTCCCCTACTTCCATCCCCAAGTCATACATTAGGGAGGATTTACATCTTTGATCTGTCAAGAGGCCACTTTTAACACAGCCTCCGTAGGACACAACTCCAGGCACGCGTACATCTTGCTTCTGATACTGTGTAAGTCAAGTCTCCTATTTCAGAGAAAACAGAAACCTGGAAAGAACCAGACTGCGAAGGAGACTTGTTAGCTTGCCCAAAACTGTGGAAAGGGGCTCCAGGCACATGTGACCCTGGGATATGACGTCACTCTGTCTCTCATTCTCTCTTTTTCACTCATTCTCCCTCACTCTTTCCCTCTCATCTTTATAGGGACAGTCTCTCTCAACGCTTTGTATTTACTTTCTTTTTCTCCCGCGCTCACTTTTACTTTTTCTCTCACACACTCTTACCTTTTCTCTCCCCACTCACTTTTCTTTTCCTTCTTTCTCCCACGCACACTTTTCTTTCTCTCACATGCACTGTTACATTCTCTCAAAACCCATTTTACTTTCTTTCATACACTCGCTTTCTCTCACACACTTACTTTCTCAAACACTTTCACACACTTTCACTTTCTCTTACACACCTACTTTCTCTTTCACACAAACTCTCTTGGTTTCTCTCTGTCTCAATTTTTCTTTCTCTTTCTCTCTCCCATATGCACTTTTTCTTTCCCTTAAACACTTTTACTTTCTCCCATGCAGTTTTCTTTCTTTTCTCCCTTTTAGTTTTTCTTTCCTCACACATTTTTCTTTTCTTTCTCACGACCACTTTTACTTTCTTTCTCACACATGCTCTTTTCCTTTCTCTCTCTCACCCCACAAATTTTTTCTTTCTCTCTGTCACAAACTTTTACTTTCTCATGCTTTTACTTTCCTACACATGTTTTAATTTTCTCTCCCCCATACACTCACTTACTTTCCTTCTCTAACCCATAGAATTTGAAGCAGAGAACGAAGCGGTCAGATCAGAGTTTTCTAGAATCACCTGGCAGCCAGGAGGGTTAAGACCTCAAGCAGGAAGGCTGCTGCAATATTCCAGGATGGAGCTGAAGTCTTTCCACTAAGCAGCAGCAGTGGACTAGAGGGGGCATCATGGATACAGGAGACATTTCAGGTGGAACTTATGGACCTGAGTAACTGTGCAGCTGTGGGGTGAATGGAGGGCAGAATCTAGGATGGTGTCAAAGCGTCTGGCTGGGGCAAAAGAATAGAAAACGCCATCAAGAGCTATGGAAAGTGGTACGAGGGGCAGGCCTGGGTGTCCCTTGATCCTAGAGCCACTTTATCTAAGATATGAATATACTTGTGGCATTTTCAGACAGAAAAAAGCTCTTGGAAGAAGAGAAAAGAATTCGCAATTACACACAGGCAGTGCTTGAGTTTTTTCATTCAACTTTGAACAATTCTCCCTCTTGTATACTATTCAGAGACATCCTTAAAACACTTTTTCTCTGCAAAACTTAAGCTTTGTGCATGAACAGACTTAAAAAAAAATAGAGCTATCATTTGATAGCCACTTTTGCCACCCACCAGTTAAATGCTGGCTGCATTACTCCTTTGCACAATATTGTTGAGGCAATTATCTCCCCAAAGGGTTTTCAGACTCCATGAGGGCAGGCAGGTTGTTCTCACTGCTCCCCGCTGGGTCCCAACTGCCTATTAGAGCGATAGCCACTTAGTGGGCGCTCAGAAAATAGATTTGGAATAAATGAATATTTGAAGTATTTTTTGATGTTGTCATTCGTTATTACTTTGTGAAAACAGAATCCCAAAATGAAATTATAGAAGCGCTCACTTTTGTGATGAGAAATGCTGTTCCCTAAACCCAGGGCAATGATGAGAATCACTAAGCATCATTGAAAGTGGTAAATTTTTATCCTCAGTTGGATGCTTGTTGGATTTAAACTGGTCAAATTTGTGATCAGTTGTCAATGAAAAGAACAAAATTAAAGATACAGTGAAGGCAAGAAATAGAGCATTGGAGATTTTATGTTAAAGGTAAAGGTAGTTGGGGAATTATTATTATTTTAGATGTCTTAAAACAGGCCTCCTCATTCCCTGCCAAAAAATAAAAACCACCCTACATCATTTTTCTGACATCGGATACTTGACTTTTAAGCACGTTTTTGGGAAAGTATTATGTTCCAGAGTGTAGGATGCCCGCCCAATAGCTTATCCTAATATTTCATCTACTGAGGGAGGTGAGTATTGTCAGCAGACCAGGTTGTGGGGGCTGAATGACAGACAAGCTCCCAAGTGTGACCTTCAGAATAACTCAGGGCACTGCTCCTACAGCATCTGGGGACAGATGTCAATTAAATGGGTACAGAACATGCTGGGCCTGGAAGGGAGGACTTAATGATCAGAGAGGAGCTTGGTGCACATCATCCATCATTATCCTCATGTAACATATTGAGCAATTAATCAGTTCAAAGTACTTGTGTTATTATCCCAGGTTCTGAGGATACATCCATGAGGACACAGACAAATACTCCTACCCTAACGGAGCTGACATTCTAGAGTGGTCAGATATAGACAGATAGACAATTTAAAAACTAAATAAATAAGTTATATAGAATGATGACAGAGCATGATGAAGCATGAAAACAAAACAGATTGGGTAGGTGTGCTGGTGCTGGGAGCAACTGTAATTTTAAGCAGGGTAGTCAGGGAAATTGTGGTAGGTTGTGTTATTATTCAAAATCCCCTTCAACAGATGAATGGATAAAGAAGATGTGGTGTGCATATACAATCGAATACTACTCAGTCATGAAAAAGATGAAATCATGCCATTTGTGACAACACGGATGGACCTTGAGGGTATTATGCTAAATGAAATAAGCCAGAGGGAGAAAGTCCATTACCATATGATTTCACTCATATGTGGAAGATAAACAAACAAACAAACCCATAGATATGGAGAACAGATTGGTGATTACCAGAAGGAAAGGAAGCAGGGGGAAGGCAAAAGAGGTGAAGGGGCACATGTATATGCTGAAGGATGGCACTAGACTTTTGGTGGTGAACACACTGCAGTCTACACAAAAGCCGAAATATAATTATGTACAACTGAAATTTACATAATGCTATAAACCAATGTGACTTCAATAAAACAAATTTTAAAAAACACACAAAATCCCATACTTCCTCCCCTCCAAGGCAATTTTACATCCTGTCCCTGCCATGTGACTTGTACTCCTTCCCTGGCCTGAGACATGAGGCTTGTCATACGACTTGCTTTGGCCAATGGAATACGAGCAGAAGTGATACAGATCAGTCCAATAGGAAGCTTCGATTAAACTCGTATGTTTAGTTCGGGCTCTTGTTTCTACCTGCTAACATGAAACCTGAATGTTCCAGGCAAAGGTGGTCCTTCCACCTGGTGCTGGAATGAGAAAACCTGTGTAGCAGAGCCACAGCCTCCAGCAGGCTCACATCTATGGAGAATGTGAGTAAGAAAAAGATGTTTGTTGTGTAAGCCAGGGATGTTGTATTTTGTTACCATAATAAAGCTGATTAATACAAAAAGGTTTTCTGAGAAGCTACCCTTTATGCAAAGACCAGAGGGAGATAAGACAACAAAACTGAGGCCCAGAGAAATGATGTAACTCTCTCAGGTCACACATTTATTATGTGGTAGAGATCATATTGGAGACCCTTCTAATCTCGTTCTGTTCACACTTCCCTCTCAGGCAGGGACCTGCCTAGCTCAGATCACAGAAGTCACACTGTCACGTTTCTCCATTCTGGTCAGTTGCATGTCCTATTTCTCTAAGTGGGATCCTAAAGCAAAAGGCCCCCAACAGTCAAACCAGCCCCAAGGAACTTGAGGCACATGGTCCTCTCCTGCAACCGAAGGCATGTGTGACTGAGTTTGCAGCTGAACTCTTCCATCTCCTCCTCATCATTTACATCTCACTCCAATCTTGGAATAAGCTTGTGAGACAAGGCAAGATAGTGATTATCATCACCTCCCATTTACAGACGAGAAGGCTAAGGCTTGGAGCTAAGCAACTTCTTAAAAATCATGCAGGAAGTGGATGTTGGTGATGCAAATTGAATCCAGGAATATTGCTACATTGGTAGAATTTTTACATATTTGATTATTCAAGCCTCATTACAATGCTATGAGTTGGTTTGTTATTCCTATTATATAGATGAGAAAATTGATGCTCAGGGACATGAAGTGACTCTCAGAAGGCCTCACAACTTAGAAGAGCAAGATTAGAACCAAGCATTTTTCTCACCCCAGAACTTGCATGCAGCATGGAGCCCTGCCCTCTAGGTAGGTTTCTATGAAGAAGGGGCAGGACTATGGCTATTGCCTACCAAACACTGCACACTGTGGCGAGTTACAGCTCAATGAACATTATTGCTTAATCAATTTATCCCTAACTTGTTGACAAGAAAGGCAGCTGCTGATGCCAGTGAGAGGCTAAATTCAATGTGCATGAAGAAACCACACGTCATGGTGCATCTTCATTCAGATAGGGCCATCCCCACCAGGTGCTGAGACCACCAAAAGCTGCATGAGAAGGAATGTGTGCCTCTCTCCTCTGCACTTTTGCTCTGCTGGATGCTTTTCCAAATTGGGAACCAGCAGCGTCCTATAAACGTGAAAGGCTACCCAGTGTGACAGAGACAGGGAAGTCAGAGTTGGAAGCTCAGCTCCTCCATGGAAATGCTGTATGGTCTTGAGCAATGCCTCCAAAGCCTTGTTTTCAAGTGTTCATTCCAGAAGTCATTCACTTATTCATTTATTCAACCATATATTGAGCACCCACTGTGTATCAGTTATTATGCTAGACCCTAGGAATACAGAAATGAACAAGTAGACAGTCCTGATCTCCAAACAAACATCCACAAATGTTCAGCATTGTTTCATTTTGAATGTAGAGAATGGCCACTCTGCCCTTAGCCTTTGCTCTGTAAAGGAGGTCTCTATACCAGCAAAACAGTTCACAAGATCATAGGGAGGTCACATAGCCAGAGAGAGGCGATAGGGAGACAGTATTCCCCTACACTCTCCATCTCTTGCCAAGGCAGAACCCCACCTCTCCTGACACCGACTATCTTTGGATAGCCCGTGCCAGACAACCCCGCTGATAGAGATCAAACCATTGACTGATCTATTTCCTCATGATCGGAAGAGAAAATGGGTCCAGACAACCAATGGCTAGGGTGTAGAAGGGTCACTTTGAGTAGCAAATTTTTGTATAAAACCATTAAAAAAAAAGTCATACAAAGAAAATGGTTGAGTTGTCATAGTAAAGAACTAGCAATACCTGGCTTCACTTCCTTTCCTTTACCTGAGTAGCTCTGATCCTGAAATGCCTAGGCAAGAGTGCTCAGGAAAGCTAGAATGGCCGTTCATCTGACACAGAAGACCTTGCTCATGGCCAACACAATCAGTATTTACAGATACAAATATCCTTTCAGTTAAATGAGTGATGTATTTAATTGAAAGGTTGTTAGTACTGTCACTGCTGGTCTTGACAAACCCATAAAGAGGGAAATGGATTCTCACGGCAAAGTGCGGAGGGACCATGATCCATTCTACAACTCCTGGGAAGAAGGCAGGCAAGAAGGCCAGCTCCAGGCAGTAATGACTAACAGACTAGGTGAATCCCCAAATGGAGCTGGGCGTCTATTAATGTCAAAACCACCTGACCCTCATGGATTTACTGACATCCATCATCACTTGATGGGAGTGACTCTCTTTTGAATTATGACTTGATATAACCACCTACAAGCCAGCCGTATCCCTTTCCGGCTGTTGTTCAATGCCAGTTTGTGGCTGATGCAAAGGTGGCTGGCCACAAATAGGATCCTTAGGATTCACGTCACCTTGTGGCTCAGTTTCCCTAAGATGAAGGAGTTCATGGCCAAGATGGCAGATGTCAAGTGATGACTGGATGGGCCACATACAGGCTGCATGAGTTTGCTAGGTGAACTCTGTGAAGAGAAATACCTCCAAAATGAGGACAAAAGTCAGATGTTCATGTGTGGTCCTTCCGCTGTCCTTATAATGTCCTCACTGCTTATCCTGAACTATGGGTTGTTATGTTGATGGAATAGAAAGTCAGAGGGACTGGGAGAATTGTTGTAGTATGGAAAAGGACTTATCTATATAAACCTCTGCAAAATTTGGCTCTTTGAGCAGGGCTCAATTCTAATGCGACATTGCCTGCTTTGTGATGTGTTCGGGGAGTCCAAGCTATATAAGTCCCCTGAGAATCTGAAAGCCGATCTGGGTTTTGTCCTCATCACCTTTCTTTTTGTGACCCCAGAGGCCACAGCTATAGGGAAGTGAGAGTGTTGGAGGAAGATCTGTTTTGACAACAGAGATAACTTATGTAAAGCACTTAGCAGAGTGCCTGGCACCCACTAGGTTGCTAAGTGAGCAACAAACCTATGTTCCCTTGTCCCAGCATCATCCTTTTAATAGATTTTAATTTTAATAGATTTCCAATGTATTCGTAGTTTC
Organism: Equus przewalskii; assembly: GCF_037783145.1. Classification (NCBI taxonomy): domain Eukaryota; kingdom Metazoa; phylum Chordata; class Mammalia; order Perissodactyla; family Equidae; genus Equus; species Equus przewalskii. The sequence continues at coordinate 32,072,490 of NC_091851.1, forward strand.
TGTCTCATGGTGTCAAAAGGCAACAGCTATTATTAAGGTAAGAGTGGTAGGTGACTAGGAAGAGAACAGAATGATACCTAGAGGCTGGAGGGCATGGCCTGACATTACAGTCCCTTCCACTGATGTTCTTGACCATGACTTGAAGAAAGTGGGCTCTGAGAAGAGAGAACTTGGTCTCCAAACATCCCTGCCAACGCTATTCTAAATGCAAAGAAATGTCAAAGCTGAAATAACCATAATGCAATTGTATTTACCCTGTTTACTGAAATATCAGTCATTGCTTTGCACAGCAAATCCATTTTTAAAGTTCATTGTGCTAGAAAAACATTGCAGGTTCTTAATTCTTACTTTCTCATCCAAGCCGGGTGGGAGGTGAGAAGTTTTTGAACTGGATGAAAATCCACATGAGACATTTCAGGAGCATCTTAGAGCTTTCTTCCAGCATTCTGCACACTCTCTCTTCCCCAAACCCACATATAGCTCCCACCCTCAAGGGCTGCCCTCATTCTGACAGCAAGCGTTAGAAGAGCATCAGCAGAAGCAAAGACAAAAAAGAGGACAGCACACGGATGCTGAGCACCTGGCCTGCTGTCTGAGGGGGACCAGGGCTCACCTGGAGCCATGAGTTGAGTCTGGTCTCCTTGCCTTATAATGTTGGTCCTTTTATCTTATAATGGATGTTGGCATCAACAACCAGTGTTTAGGAAGTCAATTTCTACAGATTGGCCCACTGGGCTCTCTTGTTCTTTGGCTTCTGGTTGGGTTCAGCCAATAGGAAGTGCGGGTTTGAGACTACAGATCAGGAGGATGGGGAAGTTGGGACAATCTTTCTCTCCCTGCTTCTTCATGGTTTGGGCAGCGGCTCCCTTCTTCTACAGCAGAGTTTCTTTACCTCAGTTCTATTGGTATTTGGGGCTGAATAATTCGTTGTTGTGGGGGGTTGTCTTGTGCACTGTTGGCTGTTTCACAGCATGCTTGGCCTCTATTTGGTATATGATAGCAGCACCTTCCCTAAGTTGTGAGTAAAATGTGACCAAAAATGTCTCCAGGCATTGACAATGTTCTCTGGGAGGCAAAATCACCCCCAGCTGAGAATCACTGCCTTCATCTTTGTAGACAGCCCCTCATTTAACTCCCTTTGCTAACCTCCTGAGCATGCCATCTGTCCGGAGCTGGGACCCTGAGACGTGTACATATCAGCATATGTGCACCTCAATCTGGACTCTCCTTGTGAGCAACTGAGGATATGTTGCATCCCTCAGTAGACTGTGAGCTTCCAGAGGACAGGGACCAGGGCCCACACATTTAGGACATCCTCACCCAGGAGCGTTTCTAGGTGCCTAACTGTAATCCCAGTAGCTTTAGTGAAAGCCGCTTTCCTGGCTTACTCCTCAGTGGAAGCAGAACACAGGCATGCTGCCCCACCCTCTCTGCAGCCTCTTTTTATAATGACTCTTCAAGATTGTGGGCAATTTCCTCCCAGGGCCTGAAAGGTCTAGGACGCTTCTGAATTGGCCCCAGTGCCCTGTGGTTAACCTGTGGCTGGCAGCGAATGCTGGCAGTCTCCAGGATGCAGCAATCGCCTGTAAATGAGGTCTGCCTTTGCCCTCGCTTAAGGACTGTAACAATTGCTTTCTCTTCCTTGGAAATATAACCTTAGAGATGAACTCCTCTTGAATCAGTAAATGTGTGTGATAGTTTCTTTAGAGAGTTCCATGAGGAGATACCAGCCTCCTCCTGCAAACTCAAGAGGAAAGCACAGGCCTGCAGTCACTGCCTATGTTCCTAAGTCTCTGCAAAGGTCTGAGGCTGAGGGCTGGAGGCTGTGCTAGGACCTCAGCAAGCAGCAGGAAGGTGCCTTTGGCCTGACTTGCTTTCGGACCGCAAGTGTCATCGATGAGTATTTAATATCTACAAGGTTATCCTAGTGTCACCATCAGCATTCCATGCATGCCATGGGGACATCTTAAGAAAAAAATTGGCATGAATGATCCCACAGGTGTGTACCGGTGAATCCAGGTGTAAAGTTCTTCTAGAGCGTATTTAGATCCTTGTGTCGCTTCTCAAATTCTGGAACCGCATATACTTCTGTTTGTTTCTTGCCAAGACTTGTTTCTCACGGACTTAGTGGGTGGGGTTAGAATGCTGTTCTCCACACTTCATGCTGCCTGCCTTTGTCAAGCCAGATGTGCTATGGTTGCGGGGACGTCAGAACTCTGCTCCTGAGCCCCAGTATGCATGTACTTCCGGCTCATGACGACATATACTCCATGCCTCAGTTTCCTCACGTAACATGCCATATTTCTGTTGAGACAGCAGCCCCACTGATTGTGATGCTAACACTGGCCGTGGTTCCCACTGGGGCACTCTGAGGGGCGGGATCATAGGCCTGCATCTCCGTCCCACAGCCGATCAAGGTCATACAATTCTATCATCACTTGGCTCCAGCCTTGATATCAGGCAACCCTGTTCTGAAACAGCAATTCAGAGCGAATCGCATCACCTCTCTGGGCTCCCATGCTTCATCTGTAAAATAACGTTGAACATTTGATCCATTCCCAGGATTTTTTTTCTTTTGAGCTATAATTTGTATTCAATGAAATAAATTTTTAAATGTACAGCTTGAAGAATTTCTGTATATGTATACATCCACATAACTGCCACCCCAACTGATACGGAGAACATTTATTTCTATCACCCCAGAAGTGCCCTCGTCCCCCATCCCAGGTAAGACCACACCCCCATGGGTGATCACTATTCTGACTCTCATCAGCATCAGAGTAGTTTTGCCTATTCTTGGACATCACCTAAATGGAATCATAATATGTACTCTTTGTGTTTAGTTTTTATATTCAACATGAAGGTTTTGAGATTAATCCACATTATTGAATGTACCGACAGTTTGTCCTTTTCTATTGCTAAGTAGTATTCTGTTGTATGGGCATCACACATTTGTTTATCCATTCTCCTGTTGATGGCCACTTGGGTTGTTTCCAATTTGGGGCTATTATGAATAAAACTATTCTGAATATTCTTATGCAAGAATGATTGTGGACATATGCACTCATTTCTCTTCCAAGGTCCAGTCCCAGAGATTTAACTATCGACTTCATCTCACACCCAAGTTCCCCTCAGCATATCTGGATGTCCCACAGGCACCTGGGATCAGCATGCTGTACACGTGTCCATCACCCTCATAACCTGGCCCTGACGATCCCCCCAGCCTCAGTGCTACACATCCTCCTTCAACACTACCAGCCAGCCGTCCCAAATTTATTTTAGTGCTTTGAACACGCCTGGTTCTATCTTCCTTCCTGGACTTTAGAGTAAATTAAAGCCAGATGACTACATCACCTCTATAGGGAAATACATTCTAGAAAGACTATAGGATGAAAGGCAAAAACAAATCACAAAAATGCTAGAAAATCCAAAGAATATTTTCACATTCTGGCCTTAGTTACCCAAAAAGTACAATTATGCTAAAAACAAGGAAGAAAGACTAAAATAACAACTAAAACTTCTCTATAGAAAGGACATAAAGAACATAAATATGTTAAAAACTAAATAAACTTGAAAGACACATTAGTAATATATTATCCTTAATATGCAAAGGACTCTTACAAAATTATAAGAAATGTGTAAAACCCCGACAGAAAAAAATGCATAAAGAAGAGGTAATCGGTAATATAAAGGTCCAATAAACATGAAAAAGTGGCTCAAAATTATCAACAAACTAAGAACAACATATTAAAACAAGATATTACTTTTCACTTATCAGCTTAGTATTCAGGAAGTTGATGGTTTTGGGAAATTAGATCTCTCATATAGCCCTGCTGGAATTATAAATCAATGCCTCTTTTCCAAGAAGATATTCCAATGATGAGCAAAAACCATTTAAATATAGTCAAGTAATTCAATTTCTAGGAATATGTCCTAAGGAAATGGTTGGATATGTGCACAAAGACATGTACCAGCTTGTTTATAATAGAAGTGCTTATAAAATCCAAAAGTTGGAAGCAACCTAGATGTCCAGGAATAGAGAAGCAGTTAAATAAATTATGGTACATACATATAACGGAATATTATACAGACATTAAAGTAATTGGGTAAATAAATCTTCATTATGGATAGATGTTCACACCATTTTTGAGAGTATAACACAGGTGGCAAAAAATAATTAAAGAAATGACTCCGCTATTGTACAGGTGGGTCTGCGTGCACGTGCACACATGGACCCATGGCAAGTGTTTGGAAGGTGTTTATTCAAGGTAGGCTGACATCTGTAACCTCAGAGACTGAACACAGGAAAGATCTAATTTTTCCTCCTGTCACAGTCAAATACAGGTCTGCAGGGAGACCCTGCTTTGCTTGGTCATTAAAGAGCCCCGGCTCCTTCTATCAGTAGCTCCACTGTCCTCCAGAGTCCTGTAGTCCTCCACTGGGTCCTCTGCATCTGGCCATCAGAAAAGGGAAGAGACAGTGGGTGTGGAATGTTTTAAGGGCCAGGTCTGGAGGTGGCACAGCTCATTTCTGCTCAGATAGCACTGACTAAAATGCTACCATGTGGCCACCCCTAACTGCAAGGGGGGCTGAGAAATGTACCCCTGCCAACGGGCAGCCAGTCTCTTGCACATAAGGAAAGAGAAACAGAGCAAAATTCCAAAACTGTTAGGTCTAGCTAGAAGCATTGGGGGTCAACTTTGCTCTCTCCTTTCACTCTTCTGCCTTGTCTGAATTTTTCCCAAAGAAGAAGTATTACTTTTAACATAAGGGAGCAAAAGTCCAATAGAGCTATCTCCATTCTGATGACCACACAGAGGAATTAGGCACGGTCCTCCACTATGGATCAAGCTGTCACTTGTGTCCTGGTACCCTGTGTCCCTCATGTCAGGGCTGGGTGTGGTCAGTACCTGGAGCATCCCTCACCTGCCCCTCAAGCTCCAAAAGACACAGACACCAGCTCCCAAAGCAGCTCAGAGCCCGCCCACCTGGAACTCTCGCTGTGCCTGTGAGGCCTCAAGCTGAGAAGCAACCCCCCTGCTGCTTTCCGACAAGGCCTGTTTTTGTCTGTCTAGGTGCACAAGCCCACCTCATCACTCAGAGGAGTCTGCTCCCCACACCACCATTTGTCACTGTCAGCCCAGGGAGCAATTAGATTCCATCCAGCCAGAAATAAACAGACACTGGCATTACATGTGAGATGACAAGCAGACACGCTGTCTCTAATGCATTGCCATCCCCATTGTGCCCAGTGGTGATGGAGCCTTGGGCACGGATGCTGCCTAGAGCCTGGTGGGACAAATGAATCAATTTGGGACCCTTGGACTGCCTCTCTATCCTTTGCTCTTTTCAGGGAGAATGAAGGAATTAGAGGAAAAGCCTTCCTCCTACATCGAACAGTTGTAAAACTTCGGATAAAATGCCCTGACTGAAACGTGCGAGATCTAAAGGCCAGTCTAAAGGCCTCTGGATCAGGGGAATGAGCACAGGCTGGTTTGGGTGCCAAGGCAGAGCTGGGGCTGGGTTCCTGCAGCCATGCTTAACAGCTGTGCTATCTGGAGGGAGTCCTGTAACCTTCCTGCCTATAAAACGGCAGTGACAGCGCTTGCCCTTTCTCTGCTTTTATTAGTACCATTTCTTCTGCTTCAAATACACTCCTGTTTCCTCCTGTGGCACAGACAACTGGCTCTCCACCAAACTCATTCTCTGCTTCCAAAGCGTACAGCTGTAGCTGGGAAGTAACTACTCAGCTAGAGAATGCATTTTCCACCCCCATTTTGGCTATGGGTGGCTTCAAGTCTAGTTTTCTTTTTTTTTTTTAATAGATTTTTTTTAAGAACAGTTTTAGGTTCACAGCAAAAGCAGAAGATAAAGAAGCTCAAGATTAGTTTTCACCAATGAAATGCGAGCAGAAGCGATGGATGGGACTTCGCTCCGCTCTCAAGAATGCCACGTGCTCCCCTCCATGCACTTCCTCCCTTGCAGCTTGCTGGGGTGGAGATGACCAGGACAACCTAGGAAGCAAGGTGTCAAGGAAATCAGGTCCTCTGTCCACCTAGGCCCCTGAGTGACCGAGTCAAGGACTGTTCCTCCTGTCTGCCTGTCCAGAGGGAGCAGAAAGGAAACTTTACTAAATGCAATGTGGTACCCTGGATGGGATCCTGGAACAGAAAAAGGACTTTTGTGGAAAAAACTGGTGAAATCCAAATAGAATCTGGTGTTTTGTTCATCGTAACCTACCAATGTTACTGTCTTAATTTTGACAAATGTACCAAGGAAATGTGAGACGTCAACATTAGGGGGAACTGAGTGGAGAGTAGAGGAGCACTCTATATCGTCTGTGTAACTTTTCTATAAATCTAAAATATTCCAAAATGGAAAGTATATTAAAAATGATAATAAGACATTTTCCAATGTATTAAGCCATTCTATGTTTGGGTATATTGGTTGCGGCAGTCTAGCCGACCCTAACTAATGCAGTCCTCTTCATTTATAAAAGTCCTAGTCACATTTCAAGACTCAGATTTGACTTTTTCTCCACTAAGAAGCTTTCTGTGATCCCTGGGGGGATGAGCTGACCCTCCACTGTACGTCTGTCCTCTGCCACACTCAAGAGAGGCAACTAATAGACCCATCCACTTTCCAAACCAGCAAGAAGTTTTCTTTGAGTCAAGAGCCTTGTCTCCTTCGTAGCTACAACATTCCTCACGGTGCTCTGAGACATTTGTCCAATGAGTTAACGCCAACCTTACCTATTTGTTGTGAACATTTACTACACCAACTGGAGTGAAACTGCTTCATTAACTCTGAAGTACTGCACAGATGCAGAGGATGATTAATCAGTTGCAAATCATTTATTGAACACCAGGCCTGCTTTCCAGTTGCGATATATTTTTCTGGTGGCCTACAGTGTCTGCACAGATACATGGTATTGGTCTCATTATTGTGATTGCCTTAATTAGTATTGATGTGGCAAAACGGCTTAAATAGTCAATTCAATGCCTTCCATCGAACATCCAAAGGCATTAAAGGTAGGAACTTGCATTCACGAAGTGCCTACTGGGTGTCAGGCAAGCATGTGTGAGGGCTTTCACTCCGATTATTTCATGGGAACCCAGCAGAACCCTCTGAGGTTGGGATTATTATCCTCCACTTTACAGTTGAGAAAATTGAGGAGCAGAGAGAATAAGCAATGTGTTCACCACCGCTCACTTTGTAAGTGGAGCTTGGCCTCCAAAGTCCACCTATAACCTGCTTCCGTTCAAAACAGCATCTTGGCATATGATTGATGGCCACTCTCCACTAAGAAGCGTCATAAAAATAAATCCAATTTCTTCCATATCCCTCTGGGTTGGACCTCAAATAAAAGCTGAATGCCAGAACCCAAACAAACTGCTGTAAACTGAAGTCTAGCTGTTGGAACAGGGCATGGGGTCAGAGGTGCCCTATCCAGTCCACAGAGAGCTGTCTGAGCTGCTAAACCCAGGATCCTTCAAGTATCCTGGAATTATCTGGGAATAAGAATGATATTTCAGCTCTTACTGCACACTGGTACTGTGCTAAGCACTTTACACAGTGTAGCTTACCGAACCCTTACAACAAACTTAGGGGAAGACGCTGTTATTACTGCAACTTCAGAGATGAGGGGACTGAGCCTCAGACATGTAAGGTAACAATTACAGTGAACACCTAAGTCACCAGGAAATGAGATGTCCAATGACTCCTTTCCCAACAGACTGCAAGCCACTTGAGGGCAGGGACAGCCCCTCCCTTGTTCATCTTTGTAACTAAAGTACTCACCACAGTCCTGCACACAATAGGTGCTCAACAAATAGCTGCTGAACAAAATGAGATGATCAAAGTCACAGGAAATCTGGTAGCATCTTTGGAAGGACATAATGAGTCACCCAATGAATCATAATGTTCTCTCCTGAGTATCAGCCAAAGGCCTAAGCTTGCACCCTATTGACCAACCCACTTCTGCCTGCTCCTCTCCATTAGACTTCGTTCTCTACCGCGATCCCTGAGAACACGCAGAGAGGTAGAGTTCCATAAAGTCAAAGGCTGGTGGTTTCTCTTCAGGCCTCCCGATGTTCTTGCATACCTTATCACTTGGCCCTGAGTTAGCATGCCTTGTACTCAAGGTTTCGAAAAGTCCCCTTTGAAGACAGTTACACAATCCAGAAGCCATTACTCAGAGCCGTCTCCTAATCCCCATCTCTTCTATTTCCCCACTAAACATCCCTTTCTCCTTCCCCTCACAGACCCCTTGCCCCCAGTGTGTATCAACCCATGCTATCAGATGCCTGAAAATGACCAGTTCAGCAGAACCCTCAGACTTGGAATCCCAGTTTAGGCTCAAGTGGGACATGATAACAGCCCGTCAGGAGCTTTCCACAAATGTGTGCTATAAACTTGGGGAGGTGTCTGGAGCTGGGGAGGAAGGACACTACCATTCCTGCAGGGCTGCCTCCCAGTCCTGTACTAGCATGCAAAGCTTAGGGGGCAGAGCATGCATGCAACCCCCACTGCCGCTGGGAGTCTTTACACAATGCACATACTGCACAGCCGTACACAGCGGCCTGACCTTACCGAACGCCTACCATGTGCCAGGTACTCTGCTAAGACTTGACCTTAGAGCCCCTTATTAGAAGTCCCTATCAGCATCCCTTACTTTCCCTTTGTAATATTTATGACAATTGTCATTAATTTTCGTGCCTTTACATGATTATTTGCTTAATGTCTGACATGCACTATGTTCTAAATTGCATGAAGGGGCCTTGTTCAGAACTCTGTGTCCAGCACACATAGAACAAGTCCCTTTCAAAAAAAAACAGTTATATAAAAAATTATGTGTTAGATTGCACTATCAGCGCAAAATTTCACTCTCCATTATCATGGTCCTTTGCCAAGTGACTTTCCAGTTCTCCCCACTGAAGGAATGGCCTGGCCTTTGGGCCCTGTGACTTGCTTCGGCTGATAGGATGAAGCAGAAGTGTTGATGTGCCAGTTCTGACACTAGTCCTCAGAGGCCTTTGTGTTTCCACTCAACCTCTATGCCTCTGCCTCCACCATGAGAAGACCAAGCCCTGACTAGCTCACTGGTCCCCAGAGGAGAAAGGGAGACACAAGAACAGATGCAGGTCAACAGAACTGCATCAAAAGCAGAGCAAGCCCAGCCACCCAGACCAGCTGACCCCCAGTCAAGCTGCAGATGTATAAAGGAACTGAGCTGGGATCATCCAACCTGCACACACATGAGGTAAATAAACGCTGGTTGTCGTATGCCACTGACATTTTGTGCTTGATTTCTTACATACTAATAGCTGACGGATGCAAATTAATATGCCCATGTTGCAAAAGAAGAAACTGAGGATCAGCAAGACTAGTTTGCAGGATTAGGTAACATTTCCCACTAAGAGTGGAAGCTAGTACGGAAATTCAGAGCTGTCTGTTTCTGAAACTGATGTGCTTTCACCACCCCACATTGTCTCCCTTCATCCTTTGGAAGCCTCATTTACATCTGAGAGGACATCCAGGGTATGTCGTCAGTGTCTGGGGCATCTCTCCCATCTGCACCTCTGGAAAGTAGCACAGAGGTGACATTTGGGCAGATGCTGTACTGAGTCAGGATATTACACCTGGAAACCTTGCTTGTCCTTGCTGAGTGACTATCCCTGCCTCCAGAGCTCTCTCAGCATGCACAGATATTCCTCACTTTAATGTGTAAACGCCATTCTGAATAAGCGACCAAATCCACCAGGTAGGGGAGCTCCAGGTGATTAATGCATCTCTCAGGTGGTGGAAACCACTTAATCTTCACCTGCAAGTTTCTGACTCCACCAAACACAGCTCTAATCGCCCACAAATGCACTGCCTGATGAGCCTTTATTGCTTAATTAGCAAGGTGAGAGGCTCGTAATTAATAAGCCATTTACTCCTACATTTAGATGTTTTCAGGAAATGTCGCCAAAGACTTTCCAAGGAAATTCACATTATTTGTCATCTTACTCTGCACCTCCTCCTACCTGAGTTGGCACCTCTCTCGGGGTTTCCGGAACTTTTCTGCCTGCAGCTAACTTGAACAGGCAAGCTACAGACCCCACAGCTATTCGACCCCTTGTCGTCTCACCTTCTAACTGACCAGGAACTTGATGATATATTAAAATCAGACGCAGACAGAAGGATCCAAATTGTAACAATGCAGCAATTACACAAGAACAAAAGTAAAACCTAACAGTTATTCTGTAAATAGATTAACGCAAGAAAAAGAGTTAATGAAAATTACAACTCATACAAGACCACACTTAAGATGTATAACAAAACGCCCTTTTTGAAAATTGTGGAGATTCCCACTATTTGTCAGCGTGTATATCCACTGGTACCTTTTTAAGGTGTCTGAGTGCTGGCATTGGCAAGGAAGCCAAGACTTTAGCAGAATAATGAATTAGATCCTCAGAAAGCTCTACTAATGAACTAATTTTAGTTCAAAAACACAAAGTTTCACTTCCCTTACAAACCAAGTGACCTTGTGGGTTGCTAATAAGCAGCTTTAACTGCATGTATAAATGAACATCAATGGAACTGAGTTGCTCTATACTAATGATGCACAGTTCTAAAGATGTCCATTTGTATGTACTGCTCAGCCATTCTTGCTTGGAGCCACTGAGGTCTTACGCGCTCTTTCCCTCCCTCCTTCCTTCTCCCCTCCTTCCCTTCCTTCTTTGCTTTTCTTTGTGTCACTGTTGATCGATTTAAAAAAAAAAACAGCATTTATTACAGAAAAATTAGGGAAAGGCAGAAAGTTGGAAATTAACAAATAAATGCACATCATTCAACTACCAGGTATAACAAATGTGAACCATCATTTCCTTGCAATCCTATGTGTTCACAATTTTTCATCTTTTTTTACACGTTATGAAAAGCACAATACTTTTTCAATGCTGCACAGTTTTCTACCGAACATGAGAGCATCAGCAGGGTCCGTGTTAGAAGCAGTTCTTGATGAACGTTTCAATGGTGGCAGACGTGACGAGGAGGAAGAGATTATTTAACCATTTTCTTCTATGGGGAACTTAGCTTGTTCTAACTCTTCATCATTATAGCACTTCTATGACGACTATTGTGATAAAAAGAACAATGCCTTCCCCATAAATGTCCACATCCATGTTCTAATTCCCAGAATCTGTGAATATGTTATCTTACATTCCCAAAGGGATTTTGCAGATTAAATTAACTGATTAATTTAATTAGGGATTAAGTTAAGGGTTTTGAGATGGGGAGATGAGCCTGGATTATCCAGGTGGCCCCAGTGTGATTACCAAGGTCTTTATAAGTGAAAGACTGCGTTAGGAGAGACGGGGAGAGAAATAAAGGGAGGGGAAGAGGAGAAGGAGGCGCAGGCGCAGAGGGAGAGAAGGGGAGGGAGGAGGTTGAAGATGGAGAAAGAGGCCACAAGTCAAGGAATGCAGGAGGCCTCCAGACGCTGGAAAAGGCAAGGAAATGCATTCTTCCTCAGGGCCTCCAGAAGGACCACTTCCCTGCTGACACCTGGATTTTAGCCAGGTCAGATCCATTTCAGACTTCTGATCTCCAGAACTGCAAGGTGATAATCTGTGTTCTTTTAAGTCACTACATTTGCGGTAATTTGTTATAGCAGCAATACAAAAATAATACAAATGTCCTCGTAAATGAAACTGTTTATATAACTCAGATTTCTATTAGGACAGATTTCCAGAAGTGGAATTACTAGGTGAAAGGGTGTGATGGTTTTGAGAGCTCTTGATGGATGCTCAAGCTGCTTTCGAAGAGGGCTGCAGGGCATTGTCGTAGATGCTCTGGAAGAGGACCACGAGCTTGGGAAGTTTGCCTGCTTCTTTCTATCTCAGCAGCCAACATCCTTGCTCAGGCTGCGTTCCCCTCATCTCCCTGCTTTCCTGCCCTCTCCCATCTTCTCCCTTCTTCCTCGAGTCCCCTCCCCTCCCCTCTGAAGAAGAATGCCCAGGGCCCCTTCACAGGTCTCCCTGCTTCCCCTCTTGGCAGCCACAGCCTGTCCTCCACACTTGAGCTGGAGGGATCTCATCAGAACACGAATTGCCCTCCTGCTTACACCCTTCAATGAGTTCCCATTGTTCTTAGCTTAATGAGAGCAATCCCTACCCTGGCCCCCCAAACCCCGCCTCTTTGGCTGCCCTCCAGCCTCACATCCCACGGGCACCCCTCGCCCCATGGGTCTTCCCCGGGTTCTGCTCACAGGCCACACTCCTGCCGACCTCAGGGCTTTTTTGCACGTGCTGGCTCCTTTGCTAGAATGTTCTCCCCACTTTCCCCTTTGATCCTAGATAACTCCTTGTCCTTCAGAGCTCATATAAAATGCCCCTTTCTCAGGAAAGCGCCCCTTGACACCCAGGCAAGGTCCACTACTCATACCCTGCTCTCCTCCTTCATAGCACTCACCACAATTAATTAACTTTTTAAATTAGTTGTTAACTTTTAATCAAAGTTTAATATCCATACAGAAATGTGGACCTAATGTAATCTCTATAAATTTTCACAAACTAAACACACTTGTGTAAACAGCTCCTAGGTCAAGAGATAGAACGTTCTTTGCATTTGAGGGCATCCCAGAAGCCCCCACCCCAGGCTCCTTCCAGTCTCCAGCACCCCCAAAGGTAGTGTCTACATAGACCTCTAACAGCAGAGATTAGTTTTTTATGTAAGCAAAATCTGTAACTAGCCTTTTTTAAATGTCTGTCTCCTTCATTAGACTATATATTCCATGGGGCAGGGCCCACATCTAACTTGTTGGCTGGCATCTCTCCAGCGACCAGCATCTTTGCTCGACAAGTGCTTGTCAAATTCAAGAATGCATTTGTTAACTAACAATTAATTAATGTCATAGGAGCTGGGCAACAAGGTGCAGGAGGTATGCTGAGCAAGGCAACCACAAGAAAATGGGACAGCAGAAACAAGATGCTATCCTCACAGATGAAACTCATCCAGAAGGAGGAGACAGATGGGCCTCTGGGCCACAAGGTCACTGAATGGGGGCTGTTTACACTGGAAAGGAGAGGAAGCTTCTAGCTAAGGAGTGGCAGCAGGGACGCAAGGTGGGAAGATGAGAGGGATGACACGGGCAGGACAAGCCCAGCCTGCCCTGGGCCAGGCAAGCATCTTGGCAGTTCGGGGTGCTTTTCACCAGTGGAATGAGCCCTGCCCCCCCACCTGCCAAGCTGTGCTGCCCATGAAATTCTGGATGGAATATCCTTCTCTGGCAGGAAGGGCTTTTCTGGAAGAACAAAAGCTGTGGGGCCCAGAGAGGGGTCTCAACAAAGACGTAGCTTTCGACAGCCTTGTGGTAGAAGTGAAGCCAGCATCTGTCAGACTCAGACTCTGGGAGAAAGTCTAGTCTGTAGCCCAGGTGTGGAGTTGGGGACATTTATTGGAATGACTACCCCATGATCCGAGTTCTGACTTCAGCAGACCTTGCTTCCTTCCTTCCATTCAAACCTCCACACACGTATCAGAGCAGGCCCTCCTGCTTGGGGCGAAACAACCCCATGATCAGCAAGCTGGTCTCAGAGTAGCGCCAACTCTTCCCAGCCCTCTGACTGAGGGCCATTTGGTTCAAAGTCAGGGAAGCCTTGGGCCTGCAGCTGGGGGCTGCAGAGCCAGCCAGAGCATCTCGGAGCCTCTGACATTCCCCAGTCAGTTGGAGGGCTGTGGCAGCCGGTATTTTATTTAAGACACTCAGGGTTTACGGTTAAAAACCCATAAGTCTGAACAAATTCTTTAACTGGCAATTCCCTGCAAAGGGCTCCGCAGTTTGCACTGTTCCCATCATGTGTTCAATCAAAAGGGTATTGGGGACAGAAGTGTACATTATTGCTATTGACATTTTCCAGCCCACTCCACTTTGGTTAAAAAGTGGGTGCCCAAAGATGCCACTTAATAACTTTGGGCATCATGAAAATGTCACTTTGACAAGTAGAAAAGTGGATTTACACACCCACCAAAGGTGACCTGCTTAGAAAGAGACAGCGTGGATTGTTCCCTGGCCTCAGAGAAAGACAGGCACAGCCCATGTTCCTGCAGGTTACCATTGCTGGAGCAGAGGGAGAGAGAACAGAGGACAGTGTCAGCCCCAGGGGTTCCTGATCCACTGGTGCAGGCTCAGCTGGACAGACAGGCTGCTGGAAGTTCAGCCACACAGTGGGGTTGGACTTCGGGGAAGTTGGGAAATAGGGACTGCCTGGCCTAGGAGGGCTGGGAAAATGATTGGATCCAGTTCTGGTCCCAGATGGCGGTTACATGTGCATGGAAAGACCCAGGAAGGTGGGCATTGACCAGAAGGCCAGTCCTTGGGTCAAGGTGGATGGGGGCAGCAGGTAATCCTGTGGACAGGTAAAGCCAAGGTCATGGCTTTGAAAGAACCGTCAAAACCCAGCAGAGTTCCCACTAGATAGAGAAGGGAGGACAGGGCCAATTTTTCCTGGGGAGGAGCCTGGGAAGAGCCAGGCAAAGAGTCAGGACCCAGCTAAGCAGCAAGGCTGAAGCGTGGCTGAAAGGACTAAGGCCCTTTTCCACCTCCTGGGTTTCCATCTCAACAACAGGCACCGACATACAAAACCCAGGTGTCGCCCTGAAATTCTTCCCCTCCTCCCCCAGTGCCTTGCATCTAACTCAGAGGTTGACAAATATGTTCTGTAAAAGACCAGAGAGTAAACATTTGAGATTTCACAGGCCATAAGGTCTCTGTAGCAACTACTCTCCTCTGCCATTGTAGCGTGAATGGGTTCCCATAAAACTTTATAAAACCAGGCACGAGGCCAGATTTGGTCTACAGGTTATTGTTTTCCAATCCCTGACCTAACAAATCGCCAAGGCCTGTCAATTTTACCTTCTAAAAATCTCTTGAATCTGCCCACTTGTCTCTAGCCCCCTTGTCTGCCCCACTGGCTCAGACACAATCCTTCCTGCCTGGTGACGACTGCACAGCTGCCCCTGTGGACATTTGGATTTCACTTTCGTCCCTACAGTCCTCCACCCAGCAGCCAGAGGAAGCATCCTGAGATGCGCTTCTGATCGTGTCACCTCTCGCTTGAATGTCTTCAGAGGCTCCCTGTTGTGTTCACAACAAGATCTACACTCTTGACTGGCCAACCAATCTCTCGAGACATCGGCTCCTATTCAGCCCTCCACCCTTCACACACCACAACCCAGCCAGTGTAAGCGCCTTTGGGGGCACTAGGTGATCTCTCCCTCCTGGGCCTTTGCCTCTAGATCACCCAGCGGGGACCCACGTGTCTCTTCATCACACAGGACCCCTTTCTCTTCTCGCTTTGACCCATCCCACTTTAGACATCACTTCCTCTGAGCAGCCTTCCCTAGGTCCTGAGTCGGCCTCGAGTGCGTCCTCTGGACCTTCTGTTTATTTGTCTGCTGAATCGTGAGCATCTGGAAGGGGGTTCTGTTCGTGCTCAGCAATGCAGCCGTGCCTCGCAGCACAGTGCCTGACCTGAAGCCAGAGCTCAGTAAACAACCGCTGACTGACTGGGTGCCTCAGTGAGTCAGTCATTTAACTCTCTCAAGATAGGAGAAAGTCAGAGAATATCCAATTGGCCATCCTTGCCCAGAGACCCGAAGATTCTATGGAATGGGTTCCATGGCTCTTCATGCTTGGTATGGCTATATGCCCTCCTACTATGCTCTGGAACTTGCTTTCTGACCCAAGAGATATATTGGTCTGGAAAATAACCTGCCTTCTATAACTTTCTGTGCTTTATAAGATGGACTAAAGTTTGGAGGGACACAAAGGCAACATAACATGTTTACATATTTTCCTGGGTAGGAGCATAAGGGAATTCACGATCACCTTTTCCTCTGTATGGTTATTAATTTATTAATTCCTTCATCAATTTGTTCATTCTACAAATGTTCCCTGAGCTCTTATGGGTTTCCGCCCCTCAACTGGCTGTTGCACCTACAGCAATGGCTGATACCCAATTCTTGCCTTACCATCTGGTGGGGAAGACATGCCATTTCAACAGAGTGTGGTAAATGCTATGATAAATGGATGGTCAGGGACGGTGCCAGGGAGGAAAATGAGGAAGAATAAAACTGACAATAAAGTATACTAGAATGTTCAGGTCAAGTAGTATTTTAGAAATGAGTAGATTTAATAGTCAGAAGAAAAATAGGCCAGCACCAAGAATAGGACCAATATAGAGATGGTTAAAAAAATAAAGCTGGATAGGTCAGTTTAACACCATCGGTTGTTAGAATAGAAAAGAAACATTGGGCTCTTTGCAAAATTGAATCACAGAAACATAATGTGGTTTGCAAGGAAATCAACGAGCTTTAAAGTAATTCATTGCCGGCAAATGAACATGTAGGTGCTCATCACAGTCCCCTCCCAAGAAGAGGTGAATGAACAAGCCTAATGCGATGTATGGAAGGACGCAGCCTAGAGAGACAGCCAGGAGGTGGTGCAGGCACCCCAAGGGAAGGGCAGAGGGGACACGGAGGGAGAGCCAGCATGCAGGTCTGAGGACATCAGAAGTAATGCAAACCTGTTGTTCCTTTCCTGACCTGATGCCTTTCAGTGTAAATAGAATGGTGTTCCAGATTCGTGATGTTTACCTCCTCTCTTTTTGGAACTGCTGCAAAGAAGCGGGCAGTTCATTCCCTTGGCAATGATGCTGGTTACACTGGGCTAACAGTGGCTGCCTGGACTGCTGTCTCTGTCTGGTGTGGCCACCAGGCAGGGCCAGGGCTGCCAGACTACGGGCCAGAGAGGAAGGAGATCAACAACATAGAGATGTGTGTGCCGCAAATTAACGAGGGTTTGGCCAGGTGCAGTCACTGGTAGGCCCACGGAGACGGGATCTGTCCAAACACAAGAAAATCTGCAGAGCTGCGCTGGGCTCTGCGTGTGTTTGTGTGTTGTGTATGTGCATGCACACACGTGTGGATTCCTAGTATGAGGCAGGATACTTGCAAGGTGAAAGGTAGAGCCCCTCCAACCCTGAGGTCCTCACACTCATACAGGCTTAATGCCAAAACCGAGATGAAAGGTTACTCATGTCAACTCTCATTTTAGAGACGGGGGAACTGAGGAGTGGGAGACGCGAATTGCCGGAGAGTCTGTGAGCTGAGATTGGAATCGATCTCTGGCCTTTCTGGGAACCTAATAAGCAGGGACTCACCTCCATAGCTTACTTTGCTTCCAGGACACATCCACCCTATTATTCCATCCTCATCTCAGTCTCCACTGCAGGATATATGGAGCGAACTGTCTATATTGTAGGGGTATAAAATCCGAGACCCAGGGATGTTAGTACTTTTCTGAAGGCCACAGAGCTAACCAGTGGTGGAGAAAGGATTTCAATTAAGCTATCTTTTCCACCTTCTCACGTTGTCTAATAGACATGCAGTGGATATGTCAAACTTAATGCACCCAAAACTGAACTGCTGCTCTCCCCCATAAACCTGCTCTGTCCACGCTCTTCCCCACTAAGTTGGTAGCAATTCGATTCTTTCCCGTAGCCCAGGCCTAACTCCCCTCTTTCTCTCTTCGGTCTTTATCCTTTCTTTTTCTCACTTCCACCACTGATCCGCCAGCAAATCTGTTGGCTGGATCTTCAAAATATGTCTGAAATCCAGTCGCTTCCACCAGCTCTCCCTTTGCAGTATGACCATCTTCTCTAGCCTCCATTGGTAACGGCCTGCCATGACTCCATGGCCAGAGTGATTCTCTTCACATGCAAGCAAACCATCTTATTCTTCTGTTCAAAACCCTTCAACACTCCCCATTTCTTGCAGAGCAAAAGCCTCCAGCCTTACAATGGCCTTTGGGGCCTTGAGAGATTCAGTCTCCAGTTACCTTCTTGCCTTTCTTTCCTCCCACTCTCCCCACACTCAGCTCCAGGCCCCCTGGCCTCCTTGCTGTTCTCTGAACACAGGAAACATGCTCCTGCCTCAGGGCCTTTGCACTGGCTGTCCCTCTGCTAGAATGTCTTCCCTTCTCCCTGACGCTTCAAGATCCATTTATCTAATTCTTTCTCACCTCCTTCAAGTCTTTCAGTAGATCGCCTCCTTAATGACACTGAGATTAGCCACTCTCTTTAAAATTATGAAACACTTCCACCACAAGCATCCCCAATCTCCCTTACTCTGCCGCATTTTCCCTTGCAGGAGTACCTTTAGTATGCCATGAAGTTTATTCACGTATTATATCCATGGGCTAATTTCTGTCTCTCTCACAAGACATGAAGTCAGGGATTGGTCTGTTTTGTTTACAGATGTATCCCAACCCCCTAGAACAGTGCTGATGCCCTACTAGGTGCTCAACAAAGATTCTTGGAACTGGAAGGTCCCTCCAACTGGTGACTGCAGAAGAAAAAGGTCTGAAGCTGCAGGCGAAGAAACAGTACTAAGTCATTAACTTGTGTTTTATCACCACCCCATCCCCAATTCTTCAGTCGGAAGGGATGAATATGTAACCTTAACAAAGGAGTTTGCATAGAGGAGGAAATCAAACTTGAAATGAGAATATGAAAGGTGCTCCTGGGGAGGGTAAATTGCATTGCCTTTAAACGGAAAAAAAAAAGTGATAATCTAAAAGCAAAAGCAAAAGCAAAGATGCTTAAGACATCGCCACTGTAGCTGGAAATAACTCAGGGATTTGGGTGGGGGCGCTGCTAGGTGTGGTGGAATTCTTACTGCCATCTGGGCTCCTGCCTGGAGCATTACTGGGCAATTTACAGCCAAATCAATAAACAACTTAAATTCTGCTCTAAAGGAATAACTGAAATGAATGCACAACAGCAGAGGGAAACAACAAAAGGGCTAGGATCTTAGCTTTGATTCTCCCAAGTGAACCCAGCACAGGGCTACCTGCTAAGCGCTCAGTGATGATCATAATTATGGGAGAGTGTCGGCCCAGCCCTCCCTCCCTGGTCCCCATAAATGCAGCTGATTCTGGTTTGTTCTGCAGAGAAAAGGGAGCAGGGGGGCATCTGCCTTGGTCCTGTCTGTAGGCTCTCTTTGCTGGGGTGTCAGAGGCTCTTGCAGGCGTGGTGTGGAAGGCTGGTCCCAAAGGCAAGGTTTGGGATGGAGACTCCCAGAAATGAGTCTCAAATCCAGTGTCAGCCAGATGGAGCCCCAAGGTTAAAGACAGACTTACAGGCTGGACCACATTGTCCAGAGTTCACATGGGCAGAAACAGGATCAGAGCAGGTCACACAAATGACCTAGAATGATCCAAGGCACCTGGGCTGCCACCTGTGGTTGTGCAATGCATAAAGCTATAGGTCAAGAGGGTGAAGGAGGCTGACATTAGTCTGGGAGCCATCGTCCCCTCATTGATCGGGTTAGTCCAGAAGGAGGGGCATCATTTTGCAATTTGTTCACCAAGAGGGGTTGCCTTCTAAAAATTTGCAGAGACCCCCAAAATGCTGGCAACCATGGCAGTCTGTGATTGCCCCTTAATGGTTTGCCAGTAGAGTTAGGAACGCCAGCTTGCTCAAACACCTGGCATACAGATAAATGGGAAGCCTATGGAACATTCCAGACTTCATTTTCAAAATCTTGATTTGAGCTACACGTTTGACTCCCCACCCTCCCAAATTCATTCCAAAATGGTTCTCCCATTCATTCATTCATTCACTTCATTAGTCCAAGTATTCACAGAGTTACTATGAAGTGCTGGTCCTAGGCCAGGCCAGGAAACAGAGATGACAGACTTGTCCTCTGGCAAACTCTTCATGGACAAAGAACCCATCTCATTCATTTCTACAGCCTGGGGCTTAGTAGAGTATCTGGCGCATAGAGCTTCCCTTTCCTTAGCTTGCCCCAGGACCTTTAAACATGGCGTGTTGACCATATGCATGAATGAAGGATAAGACCATCTGCAACTTCCCCTGACCAACAGATCCACAGAGATGATTCTGCACCTGACCTTGACAAGGGAAACATTTTCTTAGAGATTTGGTAGTCTCTTAATAGGGCTTCAGGAAAAGTGTTTTTAAAATCAAATATACACTTGGTTTAGGCTCGTGACATTGGCATTCAGTCTGCTCAGAGTCATTTGAACAATGGCCCACTTTCTCCACAGTCCCTGATTAACTGTCAGTGGGCAGGCTTTAAAGGGGCCCATGTTCATGAGATTCTGTCTAAATGGCCACACAAGAGGGCCCGTAGACTCCCCAATCACTCCTGAAAGATGCTGGCAGCACATCAGGCCCCCGTCATGACTGAACATTGACCCTCCCCTGCCTGAGAGCTCTTCAGGTGCACAAACATACACATGCACCCCTGCACAGACAAGCACAGACACACACACGGGTACACCCTGCATTATCTTCCCTCATCCGTCACTATTCTCTGAAAATACAATTTTATCAGTTGACAAATATTCCATTATGTGAATGTAAATATATATAAAGTATATTTAGCCACTTTTCTTGGTTGGATATTTTGGTTATTCCCATGTTGTCACAATTTTAAATAGCACTAAAATAAACCTGGCCCTATGACTCCTTTCTCTCTCCGATTGACAGGTAAGGTCTATTCCTCTTCTGCTGAAACCAGACTGGCATGATCATTAGAATGCAGTGGAAGTGACCCTGGGCCAATTTCTATAAGAGACTTCCCACTTCTGTTTCCTGCCTTTTGGAACATTCTCTGGAAGCCCTCAGTTGCCATTTAAGAAGTCTGACTATCCAGAGACCACATGCTGGACAGTTCATACGCAGGTGCTCCAGCTGACCATTTCAGCTGAGCTCAGCTTTCCAAGCATCCCTGCCAAAGAGAAACCAACTTGGACCCTGCAGAAAGACCAGCTCTTCCTCCAGCTGAATGCCATATGTCAATACAACCTGGAGCAGAAGAATCTCCCAGCTGAGCCCTGCCCACATTCCTGACCCACAAAATCATGAGATACTAACAAATAGCTATTGTTTCAAGTATCAGCCAGTCTTCCTGACATGTTCACAATCCTCACAACAGCCCACAAATCTCTGTGTGATCTTGCTCTCTGCTCCTCTCTGATTTAATCTTTGATCTTCCTCTGGCCCACTATGCTCCAGCCACACTGGCCTCCCTATTCCTCCTTGAACACAGCAAACATGCTCCTTCCACCTCAGGACATTTGCACTTGCTGTCCTCTCTGTGAAGATGCTATTCCCCCAGATGTCATCCTGGTGTGGTCCTTTGCTTCATGTAGGTCTTTGCACAAACATCAATTAATCAGAGAGGTCTGCTCTGATACCTTATCTAAAATAGGGATTTTTTTCCCCTCCACATCAGCACTCTTGGGGAACTGGGAGACACCCCTCTCTTCCTTAGCCTGTTTTGTTTTTCTTCCTAGTACTTTCACAATCAGACGTTATATATATATGTATATTCTGGCTCTTTGTGTGCATGTGTGTAAAATACATTTATTGTCTGCCTGCACCACATCTTCTCCCCCTCAGAAATGCACACACTCCAGTAAAAACTCCCTGAGATCAGGATCTTCCTCTGCTTTGATCACTCCTGCAACCCCAAGACCTAGAACGGTGCCCTGCATGCAGTGGTGATCAACCCATAGTTGTAAATGAGTCAATCAATGAAACATATTCTTGTATAGAATTTTTCTATGCATTTCTGATTATTCTTCAGAATCACTTCCTGTAAGCTAAATTGTTGAGCTACAGGAGCTGCACATTTTAAAATCTTTCAGCACTTACTGACAAAATTCCCTACAGATGGCACTGAACTGGTTTTCGTTCCCATTAGAAAGGTGTAAGAGTGCTAATTTCCTTGCATCCTCACTGATATATGATAAAATCACTCAAAAATATTTGCTATTTGAGTTGGTAAAAAAAAATTGGTTAACTCTTATTTGACTTTGCACTTCTTTGATCCTTGGTGAACCAGGCTCCTTGTTCACGTTAACTGGCCACTAGAATGTGAGTTGTTCGAGAGCCGGGGCTTCCTGCTGCTCACTGCTATACCCCAGCATCCCGGAGAGTCCAGCAGGCAATAGGCACGTGAAATATTTGTCGAAAGATTGAATTAATAAGAATACCTCCTTTTACGATTGGCCTATTGAAGCCTCAGTTCACGTTCCTTTGAGAAGTCTCTCTCTTTATTCTTATTGACTTAAAGTAACTACACATATAGGATATTCACCCTTTTCCTGTCGTCTAGGTTGAATGTTAATGTGATTTCCATTCTATTTTGGGTATGCTATTTTTTGACATTCAGAAATTCTAAAACTTTATATAGTCACATCTATCATTTTATTTTAGTGCCTCTATTTTATATCATGTTTAGAAACAATCATAATAATTAACACTTATATAGTACTTACCACATGTCAGGCAGTTTTCTAAAGACTTTACATAAATTACTCATTTAATCCCCACACCAATCCTATAAGATAGACACTATTATTATCTCATTATATAGATGAAGAAATTAAAGCAGGGAGCTATGAAACAAATAATTTCCAGATAAGATTTTACATATATTTATGCATACATTGTTTAATTGCTTTATGGCTTCAGTTTTAATATTTGTGTTTCCTATTTCATAATAGTAATCCCCGGAGGCTTTTGGTGTTGTTTGTTTGGGAGTTTGGTGTGAAGTCAGGATCTAATTATTTTTCCCCAAATACCTGCCAAGTGCCCCAAAACAGTTTGTTGAATAATTTACCCCTCCTCTACTAAATTAAAGTTTTACTCTTAACATATCTGTAATTTATTTTATACATATATACACACACAACCCATATGCATACACATATAACTACACACATATATAGTGTTTGCTGGTATTCTTATTCAGTTCAGTTGCACTGTCACTCTTTTTAGTTGTTGAATAATTTTTGTGGTATGTGCAGTGAAACAAATTTATAATACAGAAATATAAGGAAATATAAAGGGATTATCAGTGATTCTCTGCAAATCCTGATTAAATACACTTTCAAGGTTGTTCTCATGAAATATGTATCTGTCAAATAAAAACCTAAGCGCTCCTAAACGGCACTGTAAATGCACAATACGTTTTGGAAGCAGTTTGCTTCAGACCTTTGGCAGCCGCACCCCTACCACGCACAAGCCTCTTCTCCCCAGATGGAACATTTACGGTGTATGGATGTTTAGCTCAATCACTTTTCACTGCTTTGGGCTTCTTGCAAAACCATTTTGATTCCAGTTCAAACTAATAAGCAGGGTTTATGGTCAGGTTTGCGAAGCACATTTCCATCCTGCTGTGGGAAAGAGACCGCAAGGAAATTGCTTCTAGTAGGTCAGGACTCACCTGGCTCCCAAAGGTGGAACCCCTCCACTTGGCCCCTTTCCCCCCCAGCACCACACTCAGACAAGGACGTGACCTTGAGATGTTTCGGCAGGAATGAAGAGCCACGGCTGCCCAGTCTGGGGAGAAGCTATCGAAGACCCGATATTCACACTCCTACGTCTGGTCCCTGGATTGAGCTCTCCTCCTTGTTAAGAAGACCCTCCTTGGCAACCTCTAGGTAATAATAACTACTTTTATCAGTATCTCATACATCCTTTGGCATTCACATTTATATTTTTATTTCCATGTTTTCATACACAAAAGAGAGCATACTCTACATCCTGTTCCCACCTTGCCTTTCTCCCAACAATTTATTTGAAAATTGTTCCTTATTCATTTCTACAGCTGAGTAGAAATGGCTATACCATCACTCATTTAACCTATGCCGGAAATGACCCCTTGTGGCCCACTGCCAGAGACTTAACTCATTTTAACAAACAGAACCTTCCAGGCCCCTGCTGGTGGTGACCCCTCACTTAGCTTGGTCCTCAGGAGCGAGTGACATGCTCCCAGAATGCCTTGACCCATTCCATGGTTCAGCCACGAGGAATAATGACAATGAAAACAACAGTAACAGCAACAGGAAAAATAACTCACATTTACTAGGTGCTTATTATGTGCAGGCCCTGTTCTAAACGTTTTATTTAAATCCTCACAATAATATCTAAAAGGAGGTACTGTAATTATCCCTCTTATTGAGATGGGAAAACTGAGGCACCAAGAAATGAAGTAACGTGCTCCAGGCTGCAGGGCTAGCAAATGGCAGAACAGGGATGTCAGCCCAGAATGTCTGGCTCCAGAATCTACATTCTACGATAATTGCCACATTCATTAAGGACAGTCAGCCTAATGTAGGCTGCCTTCCTGAGAATGGGTCACCTCACAGGGCAGAAACCTGTATTGGACAGTTAAATGCTGTCATTGAGACACGAGCAGCAGTGACATCCACCCCCAATACCAGGCCTCTCACCATCCATCATACTGGACAAGACCCAGCAGGATCCTCGCTGGGGTGGGAGACTTCTCTCATTTAATCTCTTGCATTTCTCGTGCATTGCCCGCGTTATCTTCACCTGGCAGAATCAAAGAGCACAGCTTCCTCCATTCTTCTAGCTTTCTCCGTTAGTGAACAGCACCTCTGAGAGCAAAAATGATAAACTCAATTGTTCAAAAAGCGAGTTCAATTCTTCAATCTGTGTGCCAGTCATAAACACAGCACCTTCCATTTGAGCAGAAACCCTACATTTCAGCAGAAATACTTAATGTGTCATTTCTCCTACATCCATCTTCTTCAAAGCACTTATTTCAGAAAGTAGAGAAGGGAAACAAACCCTAAGAACCAGCTCCTTTGAATGGGAGAGAGGATGTTTACGATCAAGAACTCTAAATGCTTTACAGTTGTGACTGCACACATCCTCACGCGGCTCCTGAAACTGCTCCCTAGATGGGAGAACTTCCCAGGAGCCGAGCAGCTCAGCTTCATGCCCGACCCAGTGGGGGTAGGGAGCACACTCACCTCAGGCATCTGTTCTCTTGCTGGTCGGTTGGAAGTCCTGGTTCAAGTCTGACCCCAGAATATAACCATCCTGGTGATCTTGAATTGTGCTTTTACAAATATTTGACAAATATGTATTGAGCACTCTGGCAGATTATGTTTTCCAAAGGTGGCCATTACCATACCGCTTATCCCCCATGTTCTACAAGGTGACTTCATCCCCCTCCATCAAGAGGTGGCGTTTATGTTCTCTCCTCTGAAAACTGGGTGGACCTTTGAGATGGCCTCAATCAAGACAGTATGGCAGACGTGTCTTGATGTTACTTCTGAAGCTAAGTCATGAAAGGTGATGCAGCTTCTGCCAGGCTCTCACTCTTGGAGCCCAGCCACCATGCTGTGAGGAAGCCCAGGCCACATGAAGAGGCCATCGGCAGGTGTTGCAGCCAACAGCCAGCTGAGGCCTCCAGTGGACAGCCAGCACGAACAACCAGACTCGAGTGAAGAAGCCTTAAACAGGGCTCCAGCTCCACCTACTGTCTGGAGCCATCACATGAGAAACCTCAAAAGTGGAAGGAGCCCCAAAGTACAGCCACCTAGCTGAGCCCAGTCAGTTCACCAAAACAACGAGAGATAATAAAAAATAAAGCATTGTCATCTTATGCCCTTAAGTTTCAGGTAGTTGATTATGCAGCAATAGATACTTGGAGCAAGTGCCTACCATGTGCCAGGCAGTGTGCTCGCTCCTAAATGATGCAACACTGAGGCTGAATCCGTGCTGCACTCAAGGGGGGTGTGGCCCCGTGAGGGAGGGAGAAAAGTATCCAATCACAAGCCGGCACCATATGAGCAGGTGACAGAGGGGCCTGAGGAGCACTCTGGGAACAAACCGGGGTTGGGGAACCTCAGCCTGAGGACATCAGGGAAGTCTCCCCAGAGGAGAGGATTTTTTAATTGAGTCTTGAGAATGAGTCAATGTCAATTAGATGGAGACAGAGCTTTTAATTCATTCTAAGGAGGTTAGAGAAAACAGAGTAGCAAGAATAGATAGAAAAAAGCCATGGAAAAGCCTCCCCAACTTTTGAAATTAGTCTCTTTTATAATTAAAACCTCAATAATCAATTGTCATATCAACAGACCAACTGACCAACAGAACATCAGAAAGTCCAGAAATAGATCCATATGCCACAGGGATATAGTAGATATTAAAAGTGGCATCTCAAAGATGACTTTTCTAGAAATGCATCATGTTGCACATCGTATACCAACAGCAAATCAATCAAAAATCGAACACACAAATTAATCCACTGAAATCCTAGAAGAAAATACACGTACATTCCTTTATAAACTTGGGGCATCTGAAGTTTTTCTATTTCTTTACTCAAAATCCAGAAATATTAAGAGAAAGATGAATAAATCTGACTATATAAAAAGAAATTATGTAATGCCAAAAGAGAAAAAGAGAGAAACAAAGAGAGCTGAGTGAATGAGTGTGTATATTAGGCTAAGTCTAAAAACAAAGACTTCTATCAACATTGAATATGAGTACAAGGTCAACCTGAAAACTGCAGCTTCTCCTTAGGAACCTTAAGCTATCTGGAGCTTCCTGTACCCATCACAGGGCATGGCACAAAGTAGATGTTTAATAAGATATATTGGGTGGTGCAGTTTACAGAGGTCGGATCTAAGATGGAAGTTCTGGTTTAGTCTTGACTAGTTATGTGACCTAGGACACACAAATAGGGGTGTGTGTGTGTGTGTGTGTGTGTGTTCGTTCCTTGGGTTAGGGGAAGCGGGGCAGTCCATTGCTTCCCTACACCCTACTACTTCATCCTGGAAAAATCTCATCCTTGTTTTCAAGGTAATATGTTGACACTACAGTCATCGAGATTGCCACACAAAGTCAATGAAGCAGTATTAATGCAAGCCCAAGAATCAGGAAAACAGCTAAAATGTGGCATCATTACACGGATTTCACCCTGTTCCACTAACCCTAGGCTCACTTCTCCAATATTTAGAACCTGGCTACATCTTGCCGTACCTCAGTTTTCTCATCAGTAAAACGGGGACCATGACAACTACTTCAGAGAGTGTTTGAGAATTTAAATGGGAGTGATGCACATAAAAAGCCAAGCCCGGGGCACACAGGACACAACACGAGCTGCGTATGTGGGCTCTGCGGTCACCACATTTGCTACTGTTGTGGTTACTTTGCTAGCGATTCCATCATGATGAAGATGCAGGCCAGGTCCTGATTGGCCGAATGAGCAATCTCCATCTGCCTGTCTCTGCCCCCAGGAGAGGCTGATTTCTCCTATTCTTTGTTTTCTGCCTTTAAGCCATGTTGCAAAGATGAATAGACCGTGTTACCAAAGACACACAGGAACAAAATGCAAGCACACACTGGGGCAAAGTGAGCTCTTCTCAGGATGTCCGGTCACAGGCCACACTCCTGTGATTTCAGGCTGAGAGACAAGCAGCCGTTAAAGCTGGGGTTTTCATGTCTCATTCCCCCCTTAATACAGCGAAGTTGGGGAGGCATTAAGTGGATCAGACATTTTCAGAACAAAGTGGAGGAAAAAAGATGTTGTGGCGGGTCATGCTTAGAAGACATGAAGCCACCCACTCTGAAGGTCCTGTCCATCTCCCTGGAATTTACCTTTTGCACAGACTTCACAAAGCTTGCATTGGGGGTGCCTGTCAGTCAGCTTCGGCTCCCCGGTTTCCATCTGAGGACGCTGAGGACTCCACCTGACCATGCCTTCAGTCCCTGCCACTTTAAATCAAGGATTTGAAAGGCAGCTTTTAGGGGTTTTCTGTAGCTTTGGGAATGAAAACGATATTGAGGAATATCCCGGGTTTTTCTTCCATCTCCAGTGTAGTGAAATGGTCAGTGAATTTCCTGTGTGTGAACAATTCAGTCATTGGAATGCTATGGGGTCAATTAGGCCATTAATGGATCAAAGCAAAGAGCTGGGGAGTCTTTGACTGAGTAATGGGGCAGCGAACGCATGGAAAGGAGGAGGCGAAAACTGAACTGCAGCTTCTGGTTCATGAATCTTTGCATGACTCAGGTCTCGGTGAAGGCATAGGAATGACCAGGGAATCTCAGAAACTTAGGAGAGCAAGATCCCCAAAGCTGCCCACGTGGTCCCGAATGAAGGTCAAAACCCCCTGCACACCTTCCTCATCTAGTGGTCACCCAGTCTCTGACGGTCTCAGGGCCTGAAATT
The DNA here is from genome assembly GCF_037783145.1 of Equus przewalskii. NCBI lineage: Eukaryota > Metazoa > Chordata > Mammalia > Perissodactyla > Equidae > Equus > Equus przewalskii. Next base: position 32,100,561 of record NC_091851.1, read on the forward strand.
CTGCTCTGGAGGTATGGGGAAGGGAGGTTGTGCTCATCATTCAGACACCAACTCCTATGTCACCTCCCCAGAGAAGCCTGCCCTGTCCACCCTCTGGGTCACTGTCTAATACGTTACCCTATTTCGTCTTCATAATAGTTGTGTTAGGTGCTATACAATTCACTGGGATTACACAACTGTGATATCACATAGCTTACTTATTGCCATTTAGGCAGAGTTAGAGAGCTTGTTTAATCAGTGAAAACTAGATTTGAAGGAAGGTGCTATTTCCACAATTGCTGACAACCTTAAGCTCCCAGAGAGGAGTAGGAAGTTGCTGCTCAAAACCATATTAAAGTAATAATGACAACAGAGTTAATGTCAACTACGAAGATGACAACTTCTACTCATAATGGCAGCACTGATTGCATGAAGGATCCAGTAACCTCCGGTACAACAAAGGGACACATTTTAAGCGACTCCGAGATTGTTTCCTAATCTATGGGGGAAAGTCAAATGTCACTTTGCATTTTTCACACTGGATGATGGGGAATGGCCCCTTTGCTAGAATTAGAATAAATATATTGGGAGGAGATGAATTTAGCCTTATAAATGTGTTTTCATCTCCTTGGCCAGCAGGTCTATGGCTCAGGGAGAGACTGAGACTGGAGATATGGATTTAGGAGTTATCCGTAGGCTCAGTTGGTTGAGGCCTTGGGAATTAATGAAATTGCCATAACAGAGAGAAAGGAGTTGAGTGGAGGTGGGGAGGAATCCCAGAGAACAAGCCAGCACAGAAACAGTCAAAACAGCCAAAGGAGGAGCATTGGGAGCACAATGTTAAGGGAGGGAAGTGAGAGATATGAGGTAGCTAGTGCCAAGGGGGATTAAGAATGATGAAGATGAGAACCCTCTTGGAATTGTTGGCTGGAGATGTTGCCTCCATGCAAATCCCATTTGCCACTGTCAATCTGGATTCTGTCCTACTGAGACCATTTCTGAGAAACACACTCAAGACACAAAAAATACGTCTTTCTGTAAAATTCGTTCATGGAAACAGAAGACAGGCATTGACATCCTTTATGGGTGACAATTTACAGCCAATATTTATTCTTTGTGATGTTTATTCTCTATCTCTTGGGACAGAAAAGAATGCTGCCAATATCAACAAACATTTTTTAAAAAACTTATTCCATCTGGAATCAGTCTTTAAAAAAACTCTCAACATCTCTATATAGTATGCCTATGCCTTTATGTACCTTGAAAGATGTAAATAGTATTTAATGCTAATTTATTTCAATTTCACCTTTTCTCTGGACTGCTTTGGAAGAACACTGTCCTGGGAGTGGAGAATCCAAGTAGTCTGTTTGGACTGTCACATATAGAATGCCCAGCTCAAGCTAAGTCATATCAAATATTTATCCACTCCCAGAATTTCAAAAATCCAGCCTCCTCCCTCCTTCCATGGCTGACCTCATCTGCCATGCTTCCGTCTGGACCAAGCGAATGGATCACCAGAATCAAAGCTGGTGTCAGTACTTTTGTGGGTTGGTACAAGATGTGGGAACCTTGCCAAATGGTAGTGAATGCTTATAAAAGTTAGACTTGGGGTTTGAGAGGCAAGATATTAGGATGAGCAGAATTGCTTGTGGCCAGAATTCTGGGGGGTGAGCTTAGGGTGTTGAGTCCTCACTCCCATCCTCAGCATCAAGGAAGCCAAACAGTACCTGGAAGAGACCCCAGGGACAGAGTAAAGGATTCGGGGAGGCCAGTTATTCACAGAGCCTGGTCCAGTGCTCAGGACATACTGTACACATCTCTAACTTGAACATATCATTAATTCATACCATCTCTCTTGTTCCTACTTAACCAGGATTTCTCAACTTCAGCACTGCTGACATTTAGGGCCAGATAATTCTTTGTTGTTGGGGACTGCCCTGTGCATTGTAGGATGTTTAGAAGCATCCCTGGACTTTATCTACTAGATGCCAATAGCACTCTCCCAATTGTGACAACCATAAACGTTTCCAGATATTGTCAACTGTCCCCTAAGTGGGGGCAAATGGCCCCAAGTTGAGAGCCTCAGTACTAAACTGACCAAAGGACTAAGTGAGGTTTTGAATAACCCACACCCGAGCTCAGCAGGACCAGAAGGCTTTCACGACCTCAGCTTTGTTACTCTGGTGTTTCCCCTCTACACCCACCAGTGGGAAATCCAAGCATGTTTCAACCCTCTAGCCAAGAGGTCTTCATTTCTGCCGTTACAGACTGTAGGCAGCATTTCTTCATTTCAGATGGCTTGTGGAATCTTCTAGGGTCTAGGAAAAGAACAGGCTGCCTTCTCTGCTCTTGCCAGAAATTTTCACGTGATGTCTAACATCTTACTGGAGTTTTTTTGCTGCAAGGCTAAGTCTCCTACCCACCCTCACTTCTGCCTGGAGACAAGGCTGCCCAGGGTGTTTAAGGAGAAATATATCCTGTACCAGGTATGCCCAAGTGCATCCTTGTTTGAGCAAACACTCCTGTCCATCTGCTGAGCTTCAAAACCACAGGTCTGTCTGAAGTGCAGGATTCAAAGAAAACGCAGCCAAGAGTAAAGGCTTCGTCTCTTAGTTGGGAGGGAAGAAGAGCCCCCAGGAATGATTCATTCATCCACCCACTGGAAATAAAGGCAGGGCTGTGATCACAGGAGGTATGTGCTGCCTGGTCTCAGGAGATTAGGAAGGCCCAGGGGCACTGGTGGGATAGCTCGACAAAGGAGAAGCTTCCTCAGTGAACTTCCTACCTACCAACACAGGCAGGAGTATGCATCACTTTATTTCTAAGTCTCCATTTACCATCTAGTAGAAAGTCAGTTCTGAGAATACCAAACTTTGCCAATTTCATTTCTAAAACATCTCTGGGCTCAGACTCTTTTTTTCCATCCCTACAGCCTAATGGAGTTCTGGCTTCATCTTCACCAGCTCACACAGGCTAATGTGATTGCCTCCTCACTGCTCTCTTATCATCAGTGCATCTTCCATACAGACTACCAGAGGGGCCTTTCTAAAACCCAACAACATGAGAAAACATCCATATCCCTCCTCATCAAATACCATAAACAACATTTGAAACAAAAAACAAAATTTTCAAGCTGAAGAAACAAAAAGTACTTACAACATTTGTAACAGATAACTTCTCTCCTGTCCTCCACATATGTAAAGAGCTCTCACAAACCAATAAGAAAAATTCAAAAATAGGCAAATGATATGATATACTAAAAATGAATTTTAAAATGGAAAATAAAAATATGGAAAATGTGCAAAGTTACTTGTAATTGAGGGCCACAAATTAAACAAGTATTTTTTTAACCTCGTAGATTGGCAAAGATTTAAAATTTTGGCAAAATCTGGTGTTGGGAAGAACTCAAGGAAATGGGAGTTCTCATACTGGTTGAGAGTACAAATTGGTGTGTAATTTATCAGAGGCAGTTTTCTCATATTGTATTAGTTTTCTATTCTTACAGAATAAATCATCACAAATTTAGTGGCTTAAAGCAGCACACATTTCTTATCGCACAGTTTCAATGGGTCAGGAGTCCAAGAAGGGCTTAGCTGGGTTCTCTGCTCAGGGTCTCACAAGGCTACAATGCAGGTGTCAGCCAAGGTTGGGAGCTCATCCAAGGCTCAGGTCCTCTTCCATGTGATTATTGGTTGATTTATTTCCTTGAAGCTATAGACTCATGGTGTCTTGCATCTTCAAGGCCAGCAGGAGAGAATCTCTGACTTCTAGACTCTCTGTTAAAAGAACTCACCTGATTAGGTCAGGCTCACTTTTGATTAACTTAAAGTCAACTGATGAGTGATCTTAATTATATCTGCAAAATCCCCTCACTTGTGCCATCTAATGTAACATCATCATAGGAGTCCCCTCGCCCTTGCCACAATCTATTGGTGAGAAGCAATCACAGGTCCTGCCCATACTCAAGGGGAGTTACTTATACAAAGACACAGGTTATCAGAGGTCATCTGATAATTCTGCCAACCACATATGTGGACCCAAAGGTAAAATGTTCACAATTTTTGTCATAGCAATCTCACTTCCAGGACTTTATCCCAAGGAAATAAATAGACTACAGCATATATATCCTGCTATAAGTCTTCACCATCTTGCTGTCTGAAATCATGAAAATATAGACGCAAACTAAATATCCATAAATATGAGATGAGTTATATAATTTATGATATATCTATATGAGGTATCCTATAAATGTCGAAGAAAAGAACACAAGTGATCAAAATATATTTAAATAAAAAGAGAGCTATGATGTATTAAGTGGAAAAAGCAGGCTAAAGAATAAGTCTGTCTACCTCTATATCTATATTTATATTTATATCCTACTGTGCTTATGAACATAAAATTCTGAAAGAACATATACACAGGTGTTAGCAGAAGGTTCTCCAGGTATGGAAGTAGTAGCTGACCTCTGTTTTACATGTAGTTTTCATCTCATAGAATTGTTTGAAATACCTATGTATTCCTTTTATGACAAAAAAGAACAATAGAGCTTTTTTTAAATATTATGGTATCTGTTAGTAAAAAGAACTGTGTACAAAATAGTGTACCCAAGGGCATCTCACATTTTGGAAAATATAAATGTGAAGAAGAAAACTTGTTAGAGAAAACACACAATTTTAACAGAAGTTAGATAGAGGTTGATTCCATGGGAAGTCTTAAGCTTCTATTTTAGCGGTTTTCTGCATTTTTCAATATCATACAAACATGATTTTCGAAGTTTTTTCAAATCAATCCCTGGTATTTTTTTTTAAAGTATAGAAAGGGAACTTCAAGCAGGGAAAAGAATAAGCCCAAATGCCCTCTCACTTCTCCCTGGTCCCACAGCACTGAACGCAGAATTCCTTTAGCGGTTTAACACTGCCCTTTGTGGCTGCCTCTTCCATCAGGCTGCGAGTACATTGGTGGCAGTATCCTGTCTCATTCACCTTAGTACCCCCGGGCTCATCACAGGGCCTGCCACAGAGAGGGTGCTCCACAGTAGCCAAATAAATGAATGAAGAGAACACTGGCAGGCCACGGGAGCCATCCAAGCTGGGATGCCAGGTGCTACAACAATCATCTTATTAGCAATGGTGGAGGATGGGGTCGTGGGAGCAAACCTGGAGGCAAGGAGACCAGATTGGGCAGTGGTTAGACGCGGAGCATTGAGGACCTGGCATGGGGGCAACAACAAGGTAGATGCCCAGGAAGTAGAATGGGCAGATTTTGGGGAATATGGGATTGGGGCTTCAGGGCAGGGAAGCGTTGAAAGCAACTCCCAGGTCTGACTTAGACAACTGGGTGGTGATATTTGCCTGAATAATGGGCAAACATTTTTGAGAGTGAAGAAATGACAAGTTCAAGTTTGGACACACTGGGTTTGAGGTCCATGAGTGACAGCTAGATGGAGACATCCCAGAGGTGCTCCAAGGGGCTTCTTATGTCACCCTCTCAGCTGTCACATACACATGGCTGATTCTACAAACCACAGGAGCTTAATAGATGCATGTCTTATGAGTAAAATCCATCTATTCCCTCCTCAGGGATGAAATGCCCCCTGCCTTATGATTCCGTTACTTCCTGGAGCCTGGGGAGAGGATGGTGCGATGGGAGGGCTGGATTCCAGTATGGGGCACTGCATGAGCTGAGTAACGTGCTGTGGAACTGAAACAAGGCCCTGCTACTCTGCTCCCTGGGAAGATGCTCATCTGCATGGCTCCTCTTTGCGCTGTGCGCATTCTCCATCTGCCTTCCCGGGATGATGCATGCTGTCAGCATCCCTGCCCTGAAAACCTTTCATGTCGAATTGGCTACACATTTCACAAAGCTGTGGGTGACTTCCAAGACCAGCTACAATGGGGAGAAAATTGACTCTGAGTGTAAATTACATTTGTAATCAAAGGACCTTAATTGGATCCCACCAAACTATCATCGCAAGACGGCTCCCACAAACACCATCCCCTCGCCCAGTTTAGGTTCTGCGTGGCCCTCAAATTATTTGCAAAATGGTTCCTACCACCATGTCCACCTGTATCCCAGGCCTTTCCTCTGCAGCAAAGCCAGTTTCCTAAACTTGCCTAAACATCACTCTGTCTTTGTGCTTTTCTCTCAGCCTTGATTGCCCTTCTCGATGTAACCCTACTGGTCAAGCACACTGTAGCCTTCAAAACCCAGCTGAGTCATCATCTCTCCTGGGAGGGCTTCAGCCCATCTATAACAAGGTGGGTTGGGGTCCCTGCGTCCTGAGCCCCGTCAAGGCACTGCACTGTACCTTTCTGTTTATGATTCTGTGTCTCCTGCAAAACTTTGAGCTCTCGGATGGCTGTGCTTGGTCTCAGTATCTTCCATCCTCACACTTATCAGAGGCTTAGATACCGAGTGGTACTTGCTGCAAGGTTGAATGAGCTCCTCCCCATAGTGGAATCCTTTTCCACTTATTCTAAACAGCACAAAGGACCACCCCTTAGAATAAAGGCTTGGGAGCCTGCTTTGGCTCTTCTTTGCTCCATCCTCAATGTGCAACCTGCCCTCCACCCTCCACAACAGCCCCTTATTATATGATTCCATGGCCACAATTCCCTGCTTGCCAATTACCATCCTACCAGTAACAAAAGCATCGTCTACAAATTGCTTTAAAGGCCATCAAGCATCAGTATGTGTCATGATTATCTGGGTGCTCATAAAATCCTAGTGCCATTCACAGGCCAGACACCATCTTCCTCGTTTTGCAGATGAAGAACCGAATCTCAGTCAGTTACTCCAGTTCAGATAAGAAATGGCCGTTGAGATTGAAACTCAAGACTTGCAGTTCTCAGGCCTGAGCTCTTTGCATGTTACCTCCATTAAATAAGAGTTAATTGTGTATGCTTTACTCAGAAATAGAGAGCTCTCTCGATTTTCTCTAGCACCTAGCTTGGGGTCTGGCAAACTTGCTCAATAAATCATTACTTGAATTAATGAATAAATAAATGTCCCTTTCCATCATGGCTTTAGTTTTATCATCTGTAAATGAGCATGTTGGTGAAATGGTTCGCAAGGGGTCCCTTTCTGTAACTACAGATCTCCAGCCATCAGACTAGTTACCGGGCCAAGGTCTGTGCTGGATAGAGTACAGAGAATCTTAGGTGCACTAGTTGTGAACAGGAAGCAAGAAAAAAAATGAATTGAGACCATTTATGAAAGGCATAATAAAACCACATTCCCTTGATGCTGGAAATAATAGGGGGCTCCGTGCCTCGTTACCGGCTCTGCTTCTTGATGTCTTTGCCATCCCAGCGTCATTCGTTCCCACTTCGCCTGAAGTTCTTTTCTTGTGCGGTAATGTAATTTACTAGGTGGCTTTTCCCACAGCCCCATGTCACTAAGACATCCATTTCCTTCTTGGCTTTTAAAGTTTATGTTCCTTTGCCACACAACAGGCTACACATTACCACTCTCCTCCAGAGTCACATGCAACAGAGAATCTCCTTGTAAGAGCTCCCGCAAGTCTTGAGAGAGAGACTGGGGTTTTCCAAAGAGAAGTGTGTGCTACCAGATTATTCTTAAGGATCCCAAGGAAGATTCAGCAACACACAAGGTGAGCTGTAGGATGATGATAATAGTAAAAGAGTAGTAAACACTTATTACATAGTGCTTACTCATGCCAGACACAGGTCAACGGGCTTTACATATATTCTTTCATTTACTTCTCATAGCAACTCTGTGAGGGAGGTGTTATTAATATGTCCATTTTACAGATGGAGGAACCAAGGCACAGAGAGCTTAGGACATTTGGTAGGGTGCATAGTTAGGAACCCAGGCAGTGTGGTCCCTGGATACATATTTTTACCCCTGGGCTATTCTTCCCTCTTATAGTTACTTATGCCCCTCTTCCAAGCAGCCTTCCTGGCCACCTCCTAAACAACATCAAATATTAGATGGTGATAGAGCAAGGAGCTTTAAAATCGGATGGGACTGGTCTCTGTTTCTAGCTGTCCCGAGATTACCTGTTGTATGATTTGGGGCAGATTGAATAACCTGTTTAAGCCTTAACTTCTTTATTTGTCAAATGGGAATGATACATATTTCCTGGTACGTTGACAAACATTTAAGACATCAGAGACAATAAATGTCCTGCGTGCTCCGAATTTGGAAGGTCCAAGGCAGAGCTGGGGGACAGAGCAGCCTTTTACTTGTTGTCCATTTAATCACTCATTTACCCAATAATTCTTTACTGAGCACTGGCCATGTGCCATGCATTGCATGGGGTGCTGGAGAAGTTCTGGCTGGGGCTGCAGCTTACTACCTAGTGATGGGTCACAGAAGATTAAAAAGCAAATACACAAACGACATGCACACAATTTCAGAGAAAGACTAATGCAATGAAGAAAATAAACAGCATGTAGGATATGTGAGAGAAACAGTAAGAAGGGAAGAGGGGAGGAAAGGCGGGAATACTTTAGACTGGCCTGGGAGATGATATTTGAGCTGAAGGAGAAGCATCAGCCAGCCAAGTGAAGATCTGGAGGAGAGAGAACATTTCAGACAGAAAAGCAACAAATTCAAACAGGCAGAAAAACCTTGAAGAGTTCCAGGAAAAGAAATAAGGCCAGCGCGGCTGGAGCATGGTGCACGGCGGCGCTGGGGAAAGAGAACAGGATGAGTTTTGAGAGGTAGGTGGGGCTAGATCATGCTGGGCCTTGCAGGCCACAATAAGTAAGGAGTCTGTATTTTATTCTAAATGCGATAGAAGCTCTTACGGGATTTTAAGCAGGGGAGTGACATGATCTGATTTATGTTTTCAGAGCTCATTCTGGATTAGAAGTGGAGAATGGATAAAAGGGGAGATGAGTAGAATACATTTAGAGGTGAAACACGGAGATTGAGATAAATGTTAGATTTCAAAAATTCACTCAGTAGATGGGCAAGACTGGCATTTCTGCTCCATCTCCCTAAATGAGTTTCCCAAGATACCTAGGAGAAAGGAAATTGGAGCCAACAGTGAATAATCACTCTCCACCCACCCTTCAGACTCCCTCCTCCATGGATCTCCAGCTTCTCTGAGCCCAGGTCTCCCTCAGGAACTCAAGGTTCAACAAACGCCACCAGACCAACATCTCCTTCCTTTTTCCTTTGTCTTACTGTAAAAACATATTTGTGGAAACAAGTCAAATAATGAGGGATTGGCATATAAATAAACCGAAAAGTAAGAAAAGTGAGAAGTAGACCCAAGTGTGTGTAAGCAGTCTTTAGCTTTCTAACACAGTGATGCCTGTGTTGCAGGTGGCTTCAGGCACACATGGGGCCGAATCGGGACTTCCTGCCGAAGTCGGACGGCCGTGAGTCAACAATGTCCTAGTTAATATCTCTCCCCCATTTTTCTTCTGCCTCTGCATTTCCTGGTCTTTTAAACATCATCTGGTGAGAACCCACACATTTTGAAATATTTTGTCTGCCTCTGTCTCCCTGTTAATACACAGGGCCTGCCAAAGTTTGAGACTCATCTGAATTATGGATGCTGGGTCTGAGATGGAGAGCCAAGCGGTCCCTCTAGAGACAGGGAATGTGGTTTGTCTAGATCCTCAGGAGCTCATGAATACTGTGATTTTAACACACAAAGAAAAGAGAGTCGAAAATATTCCAGGACAACGCCTCAGTAGCAGGCTTCTTTCTCTCTTTTCTCTTGATAATGTTCTTTCTAAGCCAGCACCAATGTGGGTGGCTATGGTGGCAGAAGGGGAGGTCTTAACAGAACACGCTAGAAGGAGGTTCTCTCATTAGCATATTTGTCCTGTGCACACATCTACCAGGATGCTAGGTGGAGATGCTTGAGCCCCAAGTCTTCTTGGTCCAGGCATCCATCAGGGTCAATAAACCCTCCCAAGATCCTGAAAGCCAGGCCACTCTCTGTTCCCTACACGACTCATCAACACCCAAGTTTCGTGGCTGCCAAAAAGGGTACAAGAGTTCCATACGCCAAAGTTGCTGCAGAAAAATTAAGACACACTGAGCAAAAACCAAAATAAAACAAAAACATTTAACTCTACCTCTCCTCTGCCTGTGCTCTTCCTTAGCTGGTGTCATTACTTAAATCCATCTTCTTCCTGGGCTTTCTCCTATTTTTCATCTACAGGGTCTGCTCTGCCCATGGCCCCCCTCCAGCCACTTGATTGATGAAACGTCTTGTCCCTGAAGCACACACATAGTATAAAGGATCTTTTATACTCAGATACACAAGGGCACTTAAAGGTCACAAAGTCCAGTCTCCCTGATGATGCCTAGGGATGCATGCCCTCTAGAATACAGAAGCTCCTCAAGATATGCCTGTTGGAAAGAAAAGGGGGTGAGGAAGAGAATGGAAGGGGAAAGAGTGCCCACACTTCTTTCTCTCCCAGCAATGAGCATCTGAGTTGGCTCTCTTTGACAAAACCTCTTTTCCCTACTCTGAAGTTGTTGAGTTCCATGACTGCATCATGCCCTACCTGCCATGGCCTGCATTGCCGTGGCTGGTGGCACAAAATGGGGGCTTGGTCAGTTGACTTGGGCCCCTCTTTGGCTTGGCGCATGCTGAGAAGGAAGCTCCCATGTCAGGCATTGAGAAGAAACCTAGGTAAGGGAGGTTGTATTGTCCACAGCGGGGAAGCTATCAGCAGGGGTGTCTGACGTAGGCTGTGGGACTGTTGGCCAGCTAGAAGGCAGTCAATGCCAAGAGAGAAACAGCATCTCAGAGCCACTGTTGGTCAGAGCAGGCAGGGATGGGAGTAGAACTCATGGAGTGAGGTGGCGCCTGAGTGCTACAGAAACTGAGACTCATGCAAGCACAGGCCTAGATGGAGGCTTAAGGAGTCCATTAAGAATCCAGTGAACTCATACAACTCAATAGAAAAAACAAATAATCTAATCAAAAGATGGGCAAAGGACCTGGACAGACATTTTTCCAAAGAAGACATACAAATGGCCAACAAATATATGAAAACGTGCTAACATCACTAATCATCAGGAAAATGCAAACCAAAACCACGATAAGATATCGCCTCACCTGTTAGAATGGCTATTATCAAAAAGACAAAAAATAACAAGTGTCGGTGAGGATGTGAGGAGAAAAGGCAGCCCTTGGGCACTGTTGGTGGGAATGTGAGCTGGTACAGCCACTACGGAAGACAGTATGGAGGTTCTTCAAGAAATTACAAATAGAACTACCATGTCAACCAGCAATCTCACTTCTGGGTATTTATGCAAAGGAAATAAAATCATTGTCTCAAAGAGACAGCAGTACTCCCACACTCGTTGCAGCATTATTCACAATAGGTAAGGTATGGAAACAACCAGTGTCTATTGACGGATGAATGCATAAAGAAAACATGTATGCATATATATATATATATATATATATATATATATATATATATATATGGAATATTATTTCACCTTTAAAAAGAAGGAAATCCTGTCATTTTCAACAACATGAGTGAACCTAGTGGGCATTATGCTAAGTGAAAGAAGCCAGACAAAGAAGACAAATAGTGCATGAACTCACTTATATGTGCAATCTTAAAAAAAAATTTTTTTAAGTCAAACTCATAGAAACAGAGAACAGAATGGTGGCTGCCAAGGGCTGGGGGGTAGGAGAAACAGGGAGAGGCTGGGCAAAGGGTACAAACTTTCAGTTATAAGATGAACAAGGTTGGGGCCGGCCTGGTGGTGCAGTGGTTAAGTGCACACATTCCACTTCTCGGCGGCCTGGGGTTCGCTGGTTCGCATCCCGGGTGCAGACATGGTACCACTTGGCACGCCATGCTGTGGTAGGCATCCCACATATAAAGTAGAGGAAGATGGGCATGGATGTTAGCTCAGGGCCAGTGTTCCTCAGCAAAAAGAGGAGGATAGGCAGTAGTTAGTTCAGGGTTAACCTTCCTCAAAAAAAAAAAAAAAAGATGAACAAGATCTGAGGATCTAATGTATAACATGGTGACTCTAGTTGATAACACGGTATTATATAATGGAAATTTGCTAAGAGAGTAGAACTTGAGAGTTCTCACCAAAAAAAAAAAAATAAAGGGTAAATATATGAGGTGGGAGATGTATTAAGTTGATGGAAGGCATCCTTTCACAACGTGTACACATATCAAACCATCCTCTTGTACACTTTAAATACATCACAATTTTATTTGTCAATTTTACCTCAATAAAGCTGAAAAAAAATAAAGAATTCATTTACAGCACCCTGGAGCCTGTGAAGATGGGTTTCATGGTCAGAGCTGGGCCCCATGGCTGAATCCACCCCCATCGGTGGGGCTCCAGCCACTTCCTGCCTCAGGCTGAGACTGACCCTCAGGACACAGCCTGCAGTGGGGGGCTCTTTGCCCTGGCTTGGGGGCAGCAACGAGATTCAAAAGCCAGATGGGGCTAGGTGACACTGACCTTCTAGGCCCAGTTCTGCTCACCAGCCCCTGAGTGAGAGAAGCTGCAGGTCTGCAGGCCCTGTCCCTCCCCGCTGGTGTTAATTTGCTCACTTCTCAGACATCTCCAGAGAAAGGTCAAGGGCTAGGTGAGGAATCATGGCTGAGCTAAGACCTCGGCCGTGGCCATTGATTCTCAACCTCAATTTTCGCAAATGTCTCACTATCTTATCCAAATATGTTTCAGACCTGGGAGCAAAGGATGTTCCTGGTGAAGTTTGTGAACAACCGACTTAAAGGTTGAGGCTTTCAAGAACTGGCATAAAGAAGGGTGTGAGCAAAGACTGACCTCTCAGCACAAGCCCCGACTGCAGTGCTGCTGGGGGAGGTGTGTGGACACCAGGAAAGCGGTTCTCTCCTCCCCAGTAGGAGCTCAGACACTCCCACTGCAGTCCACAGATCAGCGGTTCTCAGGTAACAGGATGCATGAGAATCACCCAGAAAACATGTTGATCGTGCAGGTTCTGGGACCCTGGCCCGAGAGTCTGAGTCTATAGATGTGGTCCAGTGCTCAAGAATCTCCACGTGACCAAGATCCCCACTGAGCCTATGGGAGGTGGGTCCTTGGACCCTTGACATTCAAAATGTGGCTGGTGGACTGTCAGCAACAGCATCATCAGAGAATCTATTAGAAAGGCAGAATTTCAGGCTCCACCCCAGACCCACGGAATCAGAGTGTGCATTCAACAGGCTCCTCAGAGATTCTTGTGCACCAAAGTTTGAGATGCATTGACTTAGACCACGCTGCGAACCCCCTGACTCTTCTCAGGCTCCTGATTTTCCCTGACTGTTTGTGACCCTATCCTTATATCTCTACATCCCTGAGGGACTCCTTCCACTCACTGAGAAATACAACTGTCCTCCTGGACTAATCTTACAGGGAGACACGCACACACAGACATCTAACTACAGGGCTGATGTGGTAGGGATGTGGCCCTACAGAACACAGACCTTGGCACAGCCAATCTGAGGCAAGAGAATCAGGATTGAAAAAATATGGAGGCTGCAGGCTTGCTGCCTGCTCACAGATGTCAGCAAAGAAAACAACCATCACTAATCCAACCAACATTTGTTGAGCACCTGCTATGTGCCAGGCCCTGGAGGAATGATGGATACCATTCATACAGTGCCTTTGGTTGATGAAATACGTTCACATCCATTCTCTCATTGAATTGCACATGCAAGAGAGATGCAAGAAGCCTGTGAAATAGAAAGCATGATCCTCATTTTACAAGAGATGAAACTGATGCGCAAAGAAGCTAAGTAACTTGCCCAAGATTAAGAAATAGCACTTGAGCTGGGATCCCTGCTAGGTCTGTCTGATTTTAGATGCAGCATCGTCAATACAGTGAAGGAAAAGGGGAGGCAGTTAGAAGGGAGAAGAGCAACATTCACAGATTTGTGTGGATTTTGTTATAAAGTTAAAACAGCTCAGGAGAGGATGATCCCCCGGTGGTGTCCAGGCTGGTGCAACACATATGATGTCAGTGAATCTGTGGTCATTCCAATCACCAGGCTGATGAGGCACCTGTTCAAGTGTTGTCCAACAAAACCACCTGTGATGATGGGCACCTTCTAGACCTGTGTTGGCCCACACTGTCACCACTAGCCACAGCAGGCTACTGAGTCCTTGAATTGTGCCTAGTGCAACCAAGAACCAAATTTTTAGTTTTATTTAATTTTAATTTAAGTCTGAGGAGCCACAGGTGGCCAGTGGCTACCATAGGGGACAGCACTGGATAGGTTACTAGTTCATTGCTCTCCGTTCTACTGCATCTAAACAGAGAAAACTAGAACAAATAGAAAAAGGGTGGATGGGAGTAGTAGACCTTTTGAAGGAACCCAAAGTGGCTGTTTCTCCTCAGCATCCCTGTGTAAAGCAGTGGGCTAAAGCATGTGTTTTCAGTGGGAACCAGAGCACCCCAAGGGGGCAAAAGTTGGTTCTTTGGGTGAAAAAAAATCTTGCTTTTTCTATAGGCAGTCATGCATCACTTAATGACAGGGATATCTTCTGAGACATGTGTCGTTAGGCAACTTTGTCATTGTGCAAATATCATAGAGTGTGCTTACACAAACCTAGACGGTGTAGCCTGCTACACACCTAGGCTACATGATACTAATCTTATGGGACCCCGTCACATATGTGGTCCGTTGTTACGCGGCACGTGACTATATAAAGTGCAGATACACATAACAGTACATAAATGTTCATGGGAGTCAGGAAAAAATGGCTAAAAAGGGTCCTAGGGAAAGGAGGCTCAGTAATTTTTGAAAGATTGAGAAACATTGTTAAAGTGAAAAGCCAAGCGACATCACAAAAAAAAGAGGCTTTCTGCTCACATCCAACGTGATCAATTTGTTTTCTGTACATAGTCATTTGAACATTACCCCAGAGTTATTTCTGCCTTTTCTACCATGATGAATGTCTGCTTCGGAGAAGCACTGAGTCCAGCTGCCACTGCACTTCCATTAGATGGTGCCACTCATCCTGAATTGCAAGTGGTCCTGACTACACCCATGTTTGTAGCAGCATTATTCATTATAGCTAAAAGGTGGAACCCAAGTGTCCATCAACACATGAATGGATATGCAAAACGTGGTATATCCATACAGTGGAATATTATTCAGCCTTAAAAAGGAAAGCAATTCTGACACGTGTTACAACATGGATGAACCACGAGGACATTATGCTAAGTGAAATAAGCCAGACATAAAAGGGCGTATAATGTATGATTCCACTTACATCAGGAACCCTGAGCAGTCAAATTCATAGAAGCAGAAAGTAGAACGGGTCAGAGGGAGGAGGAAATAGGAAGTTGTTGTTTCATGGGTATAGGGTTTCAGTTTTGCAAGATGAAAAGAGTTTCAGAGATTGGATGCACAACGATAGAAATGTACTTACTACTGCACAGTACACTTAAAAATGGTTAATATAGGGGCTGGCCCCGTGGCCGAGTGGTTAAGTTCGCGCACTCCGCAGCAGGCGGCCCAGTGTTTCGTTAGTTCGAATCCTGGGCGCGGACATGGCACTGCTCATCAGACCACGCTGAGGCAGCGTCCCACATGCCACAACTAGAAGAACCCACAACGAAGAATACACAACTATGTACTGGGGGGCTTTGAGGAGAAAAAGGAAAAAAATAAAATCTTTAAAAAAAAATGGTTAACATAATGAATTTTATGTTATGGGTATTTTCTCACACACACACACACACACACACACAAAATTGAAAGAAAAAGAGACAGCAGTTCTGAGCAACATTTATGTAAAGACCAGATCTTAGAATTGGTGGTTTCAACTGAGCCAACAACCGTGAGTGGGATCACTGTCTAGACTGGACAGAAATATACCATTATGTCCGCCAAAACCAAGATTCAGAAGCTGAGCATGGCTATGCAGGAGGTCATCTTAATTGTGGATTTTTTATCACTCATCAATGATAATTTTTACACTTGTGGAGCGACAATAAAACGCTTCCTGAACACACTAAAATAAAATGAAATAAAATAAAATAAAATAACAAAATAAAATAAACCCCGAATGACTGAGATTGCCAGCAGGTGAGGGTGATGAGCACGAGGGTGCTGGAGGTGCGGGTATGGGGGGCGGGTGGATTTTATGGTTAGGGTTAGTGCAGGGAGAGGGGAGCTTGGATGGGGAGGCGGAGAGCGATCTGTGGGTGCTAGCTTTTGCTGCAGGGTCTTCATCATCATCACAGTCCTGGAGAAGTTGAGGGGTCCTCATTCTGCCCTGCTGGTTCTCACTCCCGGTACAGCTGCTGATCCTCCCTCCAACTATAGCTAATTGTAGCATCTCCACTTGGACCCAGAAGCAACGACAATGAATATGAATATGACGTGTCACAGTTCACAGAGCATCTTCACATGCCACCCACTTGTCACAGAAACTCTATGCCCTAGTTTAGGGCCTAGTAGGACTACTAGCTCCGCCCATTTTAAAGACGAAGAAACTGAGACTCAGAGCAGTAAAGCTGTCTGTCCAAGGAATACCCAGAGGGTAGACACACATCCAGACTCTGGGCTCAAGTCTCAAACTCTGTGTTTGGTATCTCATGGCCTCGTCTGCCCCTGGAATGAGCTAGTGCTCAATGGCCCCAGCTGGGGAGCCCATGTATCATAAGCAGCCTTAGACACTACCTCAGTCCCCTTGTTTGATGAACAGGCATCACGATGTCACCCTAATAAAGGGACTGTTGTTAGGAAGGATTAATTCATTAATGAACATGAGGCCTCTGGAAAGCCAAAGCATGATATAAATACCCGTGTTGTCAGCTTTGCCTCTCTGCTGCAGAGTGAAAAGGACCATAGTTCTTCCATTGTCCTTGGATAATAGCTTCGATTTGGTGCAGAATGGGAGGAAAGAGACTCTGTCTGGGGATAAACAGTGCTGGGCTGTTTGCACAGTACAGGCTGGGGACGGAGGGAGGAGGCTGGGGCTTCAGTCTTCCCAGAGAGCTCTGTGTCTTCACTCCTAAACTTCTTCCCACACCACGCCTACTGGACACACACACACATACTCTCTTTCTCTCTCTCTTACTTGGTCCAATTCTTGCCATAGAAAGGACACCTCATAGTGGCCTCTTGTTTGAAACTAAGATTTCTCTCCTGGGGGTGTATCTGCAGTGACCAGTTCACACTTTGTAGAACACACTCAGGGTGACCAATGGACCAGGTGGAATGTCAGAGCTCAGAATGGGTATATTTCAGCTTCCTACTGCTGTATAGCTGTCTTAGTCAGTTCAGGCTGCTATAACAAAATATCATAGGCTAGGTGGCTTCAACAATCAACATTTATTTTCTCATAGTTCTGGTAGGTGGGGAAGTCTGAGATCAGGTGCCAGCATGGTCAGGTTCTTCTGAGGACTCTTTTCCTGGCTTTCAGAAGACCGCCTGCTCACTGGGTGCTCGTGTAGCCTTTCCTCAGTGCTTACACATGAAGAGACAGAGAGAGAGAGGGAGAGAGATCTCTGGTGTCTCTTCCATTCCTTATAAGGGTACCAATCCCATCAAGGGGGTCCCAGACTCATCACATCATCTAAACCTAATTGCCTCCCAAAGGTCCCACCTCCAAACGCTATCACAATGAGGGTTAGGGCTTTAACATATGAATTTGGGTTGGGGACATAAGCGTTCAGTCCGTAACAATAGCAAACATTCCAAAACATAGTGGGATAAAACAATAAATAGTTTATTATGCTCATGGATTCTGTGCATCAGAAATTTGGGCAGAGCCAGCAGAGATGGCTTGCTCTGCCTTACAATGTCTGGGACATCAACTGGGGAGACTGGAACTGCCAGGGGTGATGTGGATGGCCGAGGGCTGGAGCAGGTGGAGCTGGAGGAATGCATTTCCAGTAAGACTTCTTCAATCACATGTCTGGCACTGGACTGGGCTGGCTGAGGGTCAGCTTAGCTGGGACTGTCACCTGGAACACCAACACATGGCCTTTCCATGTGATCTGGGTTTCTCATTGCATAGAGGGTCAGTTCTGAGAAAGAACATCTCAGAAGGAACAAATGTCCCAAGAGCACCCTCAGAAGTCACATCACTCCTGCTTTTCTCGAGGGGGAGGAGAAATCACAGGCCTGCTCAGATTCCAGGCGAGGGAACAGAGACTCCAATTCTCGGTGGAAGGAATGGCAAAGAATTTGGGGACATGTTTGAAAACCGCCATAGGGAAAGATGTCAGAGTTTGCTATAGGATTTTAGAACTGGGTTTGAGTATCGTGGTCGCAGATGCCTGTCTCCAGTCCCCAAGGGGGAGGTAATTCAGAACATTCCAGTACTCTGGATTATGCCACTTTTATTCCTTTAAGGCAACAGAGTAAGGGGTCCTCCAAATTTTAGGGTCCTTGAGGAACCAAGGTCCACGCTTTTATTTTAACATTGAGGAAACCAAGATCAAGGGAGATCACTTGCTATACCCAAAGTCACATGGCTGCTAAGTGACATAGCTGCTGTTCACAAAGGAGAATACTGACTCCAAATCCAGTGCTCACTCTGCTCCTCGGCTGCTGGCTGCTACGGGAGCTGAAGCCACCAGTTTCTTTCTCCCCAGGTAAGGAATCCGTCTTTAGAGCCGGGTAGCCCGCTGCAAAGCAGAACCTTCCAGTGGTCCTCCCTCTAGGGATACAGGAAAGGAGCAGGGGCGGCCAGGAGATGTTTACAGATGAGGTGGCTGTGGGTTGGCAGGCAAAGGTGAGCAAGTTGGCCCAGCCTCTCAGGGCGGGTCTGTGATGGGCAATTGGATAAACACATTCAGAGCAGGATGCGTGTGCAGCCGAGTGTGTGCACATTTTTAAATATGCATTTCACATCCATATGCAGATCCCACTGACATGTGACAAATGTGCAGTGGCCTCCAGGAGCTGTTCTCCAAAGAGGCACTTATTCCATTTGACTCCAGGCATCCAAGCCTCAACAGACGCCAAGATTCAGACAGGCTGTGGGAAGCTGACTTCAATTGCAGCAGGAAGACCCGAGTTAGACAGCAGGAAGAACTTCTTTCTTTCCCCAGAACAACAGCTTTTCCCAACAGATTCTTTTGCAATATGGTACTGCAGACTCCATGTAGAAACAGATAAATAAGAGAGCTCTCTGGAGGTGTTAAAGAGAATCCAATTAATAGAAACTGGGGTTTTAGCTAATACCCCCAGATATTCTGGAACACGATTCCACAAAGGGTATAGCCCTGGCCAGCACTTTTGACTTAAATGAGGGCTCAGTGTCTCTTTCGGGAGAGCAGATATTTTAGAGTGGAGATTCGAACTTGAAAAGCTGAGGACTGAGGCCCTGCCAACCTTTCCTAAACTAATCTGTGAGACAGGAAAGGGCTTACATAGTTTAAAGAAATTGTCTGCTGTACACCAGGCACTTTTCTTCTTTCTTGGGGGTGGGGGTGGGGGGAGTTAACTCCTTTATTAAAACATAATTAGTAGACTATACAATTCACCCACTTAAAGTGTACAATTCAATGAATTTTAGTATATTCACAGAGTTGGGCAACCATCACCTCAATCAATTTTAGAATGTTTTCATCATGCCCCAAAGAAACCCCATACACTTTAGCAGCCACCTCCCCTATTCCCTCCTAATCCCCTGGCCCCAGGCAACCACTAATCCACTTTCTGTGTCTACATACTTGCCTATTTGGACATTTCATGTAAATGGAATCATTCAATGTACGGTCTTCTGTGACTCACTCTTTTCACTTAGAATAATGTTTTCCAGGTTCATCCATGTTGTAGCATGGATCAAAATTTCATTCCTTTTTATTGCCAAGTAGTAGTCCTTTGTATAGATATACCACATTTTACTTATTCATTTATCAGCTGATGGGCATGTGGGTTGTTTCCCCTTTGGGGCCATTGTGAATAAGGTGGCTGTGAACATTCATGTACGAGTTTTCCTGTAGACGTATGTTTTTCTTTCTCTTTGGTATATACTTAGAAGTGGAATTGCTGGGTCATATGGTACTTCTACATTTAACTTTTTGAGGAATTCCCAAACTGTTTTCCAAAGTAGCTGCACCATTTTAAAATTCATACCAGCAGTCTATAGGGGTTCCAATTTCTCCACATCCTCACCTTGTTATTCACATCCTGCCAACACTTGTTATTATCTGTCTTTTTGATAAGAGCCATCCTAGGTAGACAGGCACTTTTCTTAAATTATTTCATTTAATCTTCATATTACTACAAGACCAGGTACCACAATCCCATTTTATAGATCACAAAACTGAGGCTCAAAGAGGTCAATCACTTCTCTGCCAAAGGTTGCACCACTGGTAAAGGGGAGTGAAGATTTGCTGCCAAGTCTGTCCAGTGTTCCTCCCACTGCCCTGTAGCCCCACCAACCCTCTCAGGCTAGTGCTGCCACCCCCACAGCCATCTGCAGGTTTCTCTTTGTGCTCCAAATGGGACTCATTGCTGAGATATTCAGGAAGCGAGGCAACTGAACATTCTATCCAAACTGTCCTCTCTCAACTGCGCCCTGAGACTGACCGTCTCCTTCTGGGCGTCTGTACTCTTTCTACTGAGCGTGAGTGGGAGCCCAGGTGCAAAGAAATCAGCATGCCTGGTGTGCTACTCCAGTGTGGGTGCATTTCCAGATGCAGCTCCACTAGGCTGCAGGTAGCTCGGCAGCCATTTCTCCTACCTCCGGAAGCACATGAGATTTTGCCTGGCCCATTGGTGGCTTCAGGGGCCCCCAAATCAGACTCACAGGAAATCTTCCTTTAGTTCAAGAGATTATAATGAGCATGACCCTAAACAACCTAGCACCTCCTAAAAGACACCCTACAATGGGACCTTGGTCATGGGATGCACCACCCAGTCTCATGGAGGGCATTGGACTACCCACCTCCCCCCGTCTCCCCTGCCTCCTCGCCCTTCCCACGGCACAGGAAGATAAATGATGCTGAGGAGCTGTCAGGTGTGCTGCATTTACATGATGCCCATCGTCCCTTATTCTCCCTCCATTGTTCTCGGATGTATGACAAAACTCTCAATTTGTCAAACGCTTAACAGCAGTCCAGATAATCTATTCTCCACACATTCACAGAGCTTTTCATTTTGCACAACTGTCACCGAGACTGGTTTATGAATTTTCCATCATGAGGAATCTGAGAGGATGGAAGGGAAAAAAAAAAGAACCCCTGTCCCCACCCGCTTCTCCTGTGAGTCACAGGCTTCACTCATTAAAGAGGATGCAAGGCAGCCTCTGAGGCCCCCATTTTATTAGACATAATCACACCTTGCGTTTAAGCCTGTTTTCCGTGCAGCCAACTCTGAGTGCTTTCCTGTTTGTACCAAAAACTTCCCCATGTCATGCGAGTGAAAATCAGGCAGTGCCTGCCTGCCAATGGACCTCGCATTCAGAGCCCAAAGGAGTCAGCTAGTGACTAGTTTTCAAACTTTCAAAACCCCTCTGTGCCCTTGGCTGACCTTCAGCAGATTCTAATGCAATCCCCAGAAGCCTCGAGCTTTAAAAAAAAAATCATATATTGAAAAATGTACATTGAATCGTCTGTACTAGAAAAATCTAGAATCAACCTAAATTGCCAAAGAGAAGGGATTAGTTAAATAAATTACAATAATGGGAACGTGCAGTTCCGTGACATGGGAATGTGGTCAGGATACCGTGTTAACTAAAGCAAGTTTCAAAACAGTATTACAGTACGACTCCAAAATAGTAAATGTATGCATGTATATGGATGCCTAGGGAGAAAACGACCAGATGGCTAGACACCCTAAATGTTAAGACTCAAGAGATTATCTGCTTTTTACAAAGATATTTATTTTCAGACATTTTCCAAATTTTCTTCAATGAAGAAAAAAGTTGTTTTTTTAAAATAAGATTTTCTTTTTTTAACGTTGGTTTTGCCCAATGTGGTCTTTCACGTGCTCTTCCAAAAACTTTAAACTTGGCAGAAAGCGGCCAGTCGTACAGTAAACAGAATTTACAGCCCGATGGTTTTCTGACAGCGAGCACTTTTTCATTCACACTGGGTGACACCATACTGAACAGCAGCTGTGTATATGATTTTAATCACAGACGCTTTTGAAACCACAACCCACTTTCCCCCTCATCTTATTTCATTAAAAAGCTGTCTCTCCAAGCTAATGAGCAAATTTCCCAAGTGCTGGAACCGAGGAAATGCTGAATCATGGGGCAAAGAGCCTACTAAATCCACACTAGTCATAAAATCCTTTGAAGACTCACACAGCTCAGATGACTTGAACGTCCCTCTGAGGATATATTCGATCTGTGGTTATCATATGGAAGGGTAAGCCAATGCCTAACAAGAAACGATTATTTGCAAATACCTTGGCTCTGATCTAAGTTGCAGTTCTAATTTAAGGAGTAACACCGTGTTCACATCAGCAAGAACCTGGAGGCTAAGATTAACCTTTACAGGAAAATTCTGAACAGGGTTGATATTTTCCAAGAAACTGAGATCTTAGGAGCTGCTCACAGTTACAACTGTAGGAGCTGCAAGAAGAGTTCAACACCAAATCCCTTAGTCTCTCCTGTTTTAGCTTCTTTCCCTCCCCACCTTGGATTTCTTGAGCTATCTCTTCAATCAAGCTTTAAGAATTGGCTCTTAAAATGTTTGCCCTAAGTCTTTCAAAACCACTTGAAGGGCAAAACAAGGTAAAAATAAATAAATAACTCTATCCCTTGTGTATTAGTGTTAGGGCTGTCATAACAAAGTACTACGGACTGGGTGTCGTAAACAACAGAAATGTATTGTCTCACTGTCTGGAGGTCAGAAGTCCAAGATCAAGGTGTCTGCAGAGTTGCTTCCTTCTGAGGACTGTCAAGAAGAATCTGTTCCATGACTCTCCTTTAGCTTCTGGTGGTTTGCCGGCAATCTTTGGCTTTCCTTGGCTTATAGCAGCATCACCGTGATCTCTGCCTTCATCTTCACATGGTCTGGTGTTCCCCTGGTGAGCGTGTGTCTAAATTTCCCATTTTTCTAAGGACACCAGTAGCATTGGATTAGAGCCCTTATGAACTCAACTTAATTGCATCCACAAGGACCCTATTTCCAAATAAGGTCACATTCTGATACCCTGGGGGTTTGCGCTTTAACATATGAGTTTTGATACACACCGTGTATCAACTCAACCAACCATGCCCCAACCAGGCTGCTGAGCTCTGCTTCAGAAAACTACACAACCTCACAGACTGACGGGATGCCCTCCACTGTCAGCTGAGCTGATCCCTGCCCACCTCCCTGGTCACCTCCCCCTCCTATTCTCCACTGCTGCTTTTACAAACTTTCACTATGCTCCTGAAATCTTCTCTATTCCCCTGACTTTATGAGATGATCTTACCTCCAACTTCATAGAAGCAAAAAGAGACCATCTCAAAGGAATGTTCTGACCAACCTGCCATGAAGCCTTTATCTTTCCTTGTATCCCTTCTTTCTACCTTATTCCCTTCTGCCCTCCTGCCCTGTCATAGAGCAAAGAGCATTCCTCCTCCTGGGCTCTGGATCCCCTGCCCTCCAGCCTCCTCAGGGGCCTCATCCATGCCAATTACTCTCCTTGCTTCTATCTTCAACCTCCGCCTCTCCACTGGCTTCTTCCCATCAGTATTTAAACACGTCCAGATCTTTCCCAGCACAAAGAGCTCTTATCTCCATCTCTCTCATTATTGTCCCAACCCTCCCCTCCATGTCACAGGCAATTTACTGAAAGAGTGAAATAAAATGATGTCCACTTTTCTTGTCCTCAACTCATTCCATCAGACTTCTGACCTCAATTATACATTGCAAATTCTCCTGCCATGGATCCTTTGTTGCTAAATGAAGAGTTTCTTTTAGTCCTTCTCTTAGGGACCACTCAGCAAGTGTGGAATGCCATTGACCACTCCCTCCTTTAAATACACAATTCCTTGGCTTTTTAGTGATCCTATAGCTTCCCAGTTCTCCTTCTTGGTTTAGTTTGCTGGCCTCTCATCTTCTGCCCATATGTTCAAGTTCTGTATTCCTTGATGTTGTGTACTAGGTCTTTCTCCTCCCCTTCTGATCTCATCTATTACTATGAATTAAATTAGCACCTTTATCCTGATGACTCTCAAGTCTAAACTTCCAGTCCACCTCTTTCTCTGGAATTCCAGACGTCCATATTCCTCCCTAATATTACATCCCCCCTTGGATGACCCACACCCAATGCAGTCATGAAAAAGGACAGCCAATAGGCAATAGACAGAGTAATAGTCTGATACGGACTCAGGAGGGGCAAAGATCCCCTTAGAGGGTAGAGAAAAGCAGAGCTGAAATGAGGGTTAAGGGAGAGTTAACTGAATAACTTGATCTTTAAAATGTATGCTCAAATCCAAATTTCCCTAACTCCTTGCTACCCCTTCTGTACACCTATATCTTAAAAGACAGGGCACTCCTTGACATGAATTAAATTTGAATATGCTTCTACTCTAGAAAATACATTCTTCCTCTACCAACGCCCTGGCATATGGAGACCGTCCACTGAAAATCAGGGACATGTCATCAAATTGTGTAATGCTAGCATTGGAGTGGGTATGGCTTTTTCTATATAGACACACACTTTAAGTGAGGCAGCCATATTAAATTATCCTTCCCACTGCCCACTCAGCTTGGTCCTCGACTCCATTGCTGGATGGAATTACAATTGCTAGTAGCTAGGAATTAGAAAGAAGTTGGTGTAGAGCAATAGATGTCAAAATAAAAAACAAGATTAGAAACATAAAATCTCATGGCTTCAAGATGTATGTTAGCCAGGAAAAAAAATCAACTGCTTTTCCAGAAGACTGAGTACTATCGTTATTAAGAAAACAAAACAAAAAAGCACAAAGGCATGGATCTGAGAGAACATGTATTCCAACCCTCTCATTTTGAAAACAAGGATAGGGAGGCCCAGAGAGGAGAATGGCTAAACTTCCTCAAAATTAAACTCTATGGAATGGGAGGAGATGGCAAAAGAATTTGGCGTTTCTTCCATCAGCATACGAGAGCCTGGAAAACATGGCTTCATTCTGCTAGGCCTTTGTGTTATCAGAATTTTTGCAGAGTGCCATTTTAGCCAGCAGAACCTCTGGCATACTCATCTCATCCATGAGCTTCTTCCAGAACCTCTCATCCTAGCCAGCTCCTACACCCACATTGCAGTAAGCCCCTGATCCTCCTAGCTTCTAAATGCTACACTGATGTCCCCACACCCAGCCTTCTCTCTTCTCTCAAACTAACCTCATCCCCATTTGCTCTGCTAGAACGTTCCTTTCTGTTTTCTTCCTCCTTCGGTTCTACTGCAACCAGGCTCACCAAGCAGCATTCTGCTCACCTGTTTGGGTTCCCAGGAGCTCTGCAAAATACCCTGAGCTTACGCCCTTGCTCAGCTTCACCAGCCCCATGAGTGGACCTGAATGAGAAATGATAGCTGCCTGCAACCCTTACCACAGCAAAGGAAAAATGAAGGAAAGAACTAAGCAAAACAAAACAAAAAAATAACCCCTGCTGAGTTCAGATTATGATTCAACTGGCATGAAGCCATGATCTGTGCCAGGCACTGTGCTAGGTGCTGGTGTTAACACTGTCTCCTTTAATTTAATCTCCCAGCCTTTCATAGAATCCCGCTCTGTGAAATCTGTACAGGGGCCAAGAGGAAACAAGGCATTATTTATAATAATTGGCTCACCATTATCCACGCACTGGGCCCTGCCTGGAATAACAGGATGGGCCTTTCTGCTATTCACAGCCTATCAAAAAGTAGTTCTGTTGTGATTCAACATACAGTAATCTCCATTTTAAGAGGACAATAGAAACACTCAGCCATTATTCATCTGGGAGCCTTAAACAGGAGAGAATTCCTTTATCAGGAACATAAGGTTAGAACGACATGAGTTATTAATATTGCAACTAGCCCAATGCATTCATCGAGGTGCTCCAACTATTGAAAAAACTAATGATTTTTAAAAGCAATATCTAGTAAAAGGCTAGGACCAAGGAGCACTTTGAGAGAACTGTATAAAAAACACAACTTTTCAGAACTGCTTAAGTCAAAATGAGAATGAAGGCTAGAATCTGCATCCCCAGCTCAGTTCTAAATGTTCTGAAAAAAGCAGACAAAGAAGAAAGGCAATGGATGTTCAGAAACTCAGATTTGAGAGGAGAGAAAAATATGACAGAAGGCCCAAATCTGAGTGAACCAACAATCCTTAGTGGTACACGCATAACACGTTTGGTATTTGGTTAGTCGTTCATTCATTCATTCACCACCATATTCCACAAAGGATCTGAGACAGCCTGCAAAAAGAACACAATACAACAATGGTGAAATGTAAACAAGAGTAAAGAATCAGGATGAGCATAAGGGTGGCCATGACTCCCAAGGCAAGAAGGACACCATGTGCTGACCACAGGTTGTACACAGGTACCACAGTCAAGTTTCCAATTTGACTTGAAGCTTCCTGGCAGCCAAAGTGAAAAGGAGACAGAGTCAGTTACAGAATTCTCTTTAACACACACCGTTAAGCATTTTTCTTTCAAAAGGGTAAGAAGGTGAACATTGACACAGTGGCTCCCCCAGATAACCACAAAAAGGGGAGGCCCATTAAATTGTAATA
The DNA here is from genome assembly GCF_037783145.1 of Equus przewalskii. Taxonomy (NCBI): domain Eukaryota; kingdom Metazoa; phylum Chordata; class Mammalia; order Perissodactyla; family Equidae; genus Equus; species Equus przewalskii. The sequence continues at coordinate 32,127,144 of NC_091851.1, forward strand.
AGATGGAAGGGACCAGGGTGTACAGGAAAGGACTTGAGTTCTGGAGCTGAAAGTCCTTACTATAAGGTCTAGACTAACTCTTAATAGCTCTGTGGCCCTGGAGAAGATCCTTAATTTCTCTGAGGCACATTCTTACTATTCACAAACTAGAGATTTAAAAATATCTAATTTGTTAGAGAGTAGAGAGAGAGAGAATGAATAAAGAAATGATAAGATAGGTGAATATGAAATGAAATAAAACACACAAAGCCTTTGGCTCAGTTCCTGGCACTTGAAACATGCTCGATCCTTTCCCAGAATGATTTTTTGTTTTGCTTTCATTCTTTCTGTGAAATTAAATCTGGTAGTAAAAGTATAGCATCCTGCGTTTTCATTTGGGCGGCTGCTTTCAGTCTCTCTTTTCCCTCTCCTACGTCCCCTCCCATTCTCTACTCACCCTCAACCCCACAGGTAGCTGTGGCTGTGCCACATCTCAATCTCAGAATGCTAGAGTGAAAAGAAGTCTAGAAACCCAAGTGATGGGTCAGCCTATAATTGTCAGAGCATTATTAGAAGCAGCGAGTGGCTATGGGCACAATATCAATTACCACTACATGGGAGAAAGAGAGAGTCAACTGAGAAACAAGTATTGATTGATAATCATTGAAGCTCATAAGGAAGAACCATGGTATACTAAAATGTGTTGATTTACGATAGACATGTCTACCTTGAGCACTCATCACAAATATTGGCTACCTGCTCCATTCTGAGCTGGATTAAAAGTTCTGTCTTGTGGGAAATGCAATACTGGCTCTCTTGGTGCTCAACATTGTCAGACATGAGCTAATAGCATGAGTCTAAAGTTTAGGTCTTCATGTTCCCAGGGACCACATTTCTAAGCCGAACATGAAAAAACAAAAGAGCAAAATGGTCTAAAAATTAAATTACTTTTACACATTTTGGGGATTAGCTGGTTTAAGCAAAAAAGCTATGGAAAGTCAGAGCTGTCTTGGAAATTATGGGTCATATGGTCACTGCATTAAGCAACTCTGATAGGTGGTACCCTCATTTTTTTCAAACGTTTCTCCTTACTTTCAATCTTGGGTGAGAAGTCTCTGCTCTGCGCTCCCTTTGAACTTGCACACACCTCCAGCCCAGCACTCACCAACCTCTGCATCCTTTTCATCTTGTTTTTTTTTTTTTTTTTTTTGTCTGAATGATGACCATACTGTTTGAACCAAAGCTCTGGATGACCTGGCATGTCTATGAGATTCTGAAGATTAAGCCTCAAATTTTTACTATAGTTTTCTTTTTCTTCATTCTCAAATTCTCATAAAGCTCTGGATCCATTTTTATAGTGTTTAATCATAAAAAACAACGCTCACGTGGTAGAGACCCTCAGTTTTCTCGTTTGAATAGACCACATGTTTCTGAATTAAGAATTAGAAAGTAGGGTAAGACCAAGGGTCTTTTTACCTATATTTGGGTCCTGATCTGCTCAGGTTTCAACAAAAATAATTCCACTGTCTATTATTGGAAGAAAGGTCCTAGTTTTGGTGTTGTGGGGTAGTTTTATTTATTTGCTTTTTGTCTTTTCTTTTTTTTTAATGTCTCCACCAACATGGTAATTACAAGCTGGGACAGTGTGTTTCAGAGACAAAATTTAAAGCCAGAAGTTCAAGTTTAAATGTCTTTGATTTGTTTTCAGGGGTGATTAACAATGAAAGGGGGACATCTTTGTATTTGCTTAAATATCGTGGAGGGTTGTCTTTTCTTGAACACGTGTATACTACACGGGCAAGGTTCCATCCACCAGATTGCCTGAGGGGACCATGAGAGAACAAGTCAGTCATTTGCAGAAACAGATATAAGAATTCTAAGACCTAGGAGCCACCACGGCTCCCAAATCATTTGGATAGCACCAAGACACTCAGCATGGAGAAGAAAGGCAAATGGGAGCGCCATAGGGGCAGAACACAGGCACCCCTGGAGCCTCCACATCTAGAACTTTAATAATCTTCCTAGACTCGTCGAGGGAAGTAATGCAGGAGCTGAGGGAAGGTGGGATGGCTCTAACTCTCACAGAAAAGAGTTCCTGGATGGGATAAGGAAGATCACTAGAAAAGGGAATAACAGCTTTTTTATTGTGGTGGCACAAGCCTCTATAGCTTGCCTGTTTAGCACAGTTGCTCTGCTGCACGTGCCAAGACATGATTTACCCGCTCAATTAGCCCCATTCGGCCTATTATCCCTATAGCTAGGGAGAACTGTCTCCCAGAAATTGGCAAATTATTATTCAATATATTTAGTTTCAATATGGCTGCTCCCTCCCTCTTTTTTTTTCTTCCTTCTCATCCTTTCCATTCACCCATGAATTCACCCACCCATTCACCCATCCATCCATCCACTCATCCATCCATCCATCCATCCATCCATTCATCCATCCATCCATCCATCCATCCATCCATTCATCTACTCATCCACCCATCCAAAGGTATATTGACCATATTCTTTGTGGCAGGTACTTTCTAAACACTTAATATACATTATTTTATTAAATTTTAACAGTATCCTGAAAATCAGTACTCAATATTCATTTAATATCATTAAAGTTTAAGAGGTTGAGTATTTTGCTCAAGAGTCAGCAAAATATGGCCGATGGGTCAAATCCAACCTACTTTTGCAAATAAAGTTTAACTGGAACACAACCATGCCCATTTTTTACTTATGCTACAATTTTAGCAGAGTTGAGTAGTTACAACAGAGACCATGTGGTCCACAAAACCTAAAATATTTAGTGCCCAGGCCTTTACAGAAGAGTTTGCCACTTCTGATCTTGCTTATTAACACTTAGCAAGAAAGTAGCAGTGAAAGATTCAAACTCAGACCCATCTGCTTCAAAAGGCTACATTCTTCAAGGACATGCCATACAATTGAAGTATTCGAACTTCATCGGCATGACTCCTGGACACTTAGGGTGAGCCGGCCAAGCTAGGTTTATGGTCATGAGAATAAAACCAACATATATTACTTAGTAAGTAGCCAACCACGGTTGAAGACCCTTTTCATTATTGAGAAAAGCCAGTGAGGATTTTTTTTCCTGGTGAAATAATTATAGAGATGAGTGTTGATACATGTTTTGACTTTGCTGCAAAAGTAGTTCTGTCTTCTCCAGTTTAAGTAATTACATTTGTTTCTAAATAAAGCAAATGGAACTATAGTTGTCAAAGAATGCATAGATCAGTTGACTGCATTTATGGTATGCTAGGCAGAATAGAAGTTAAAGCAATTATGACATTCTAAGGAGAGATACTACAAAGTAGCTTTGGCACATCCAAGCAGGTGAGTGCTATTGAGTACCTTGTGAGACAGAAGAAGATAGGGGGAAGATGTGGCTGAATGGAAAGGGAAATTTCCACACAATGGGATCCAGTTTCAAACAGCTTTTGCTATCATGATGCCCTAACAATTGCTTGTTTTAAAGTGTTTTCTAATGTTGCCATGTGTGAGGGATACGTTCTGGGTGTTCCTCCAAGACTTGTAGAGCTCAATTTTTCTGGGGCTCTAGGATGCTTCACTTGGTACTCTTGAGTGCAAAGGGGCCTTGCACAAAGTAAGCAGCTTAAGAAGCTATCCATGACTTAAGATTGACACATCAGCTCTAAAGAACAGGGAGAGGCTAGAATCTAGAACAGGGCAGGAGTCGTGACATGGAAACTGGCCTGGCCATAGACCAAGGATCCAAAGGACATGGGAAACCAGGCATGATTCAAAACAGCCACTGCTGAGCACCTGCACTACCAGAAAAATAGGTGCTCTTGGCACTGGATTCCACAGCTTATACAGAGTCTCAGCTGTGATAGGCTTAATAATGCCACCCCACAAAGGATGTCCTCATTCCAATCCCCAGAACCTGTGAATTTGTTACCTTATATGCCAAAAGGGACTTTGCAGATGTGATAGGATTTGAGATGGAGATATTATCCTGAATTAGCTGGGTGGGCCAATGTAATCATAGAAGTCCTTATCATTAAAAGGAGATGGGAGAGTTAGAGTGTGAGAGAGATTCGAAGATATTCTACTGCTGGCTTTGAAGACGGAGGAAGGGACCATGAACCAAGGAATGTAGGCGGCCTCTGGAAACCGAAAAAGCCAAGGGGAAAGGATTCTCTCCTGGAACCTCTATAAGGAGCACAGCTGGATCAACACTTTGATTTTAGCCCAGTGAAACCCACTGCAGACTTCTGACCTCCAAAAGGTCAGAAGACAAACAATTTGTAACCATAAGATAATAAATTTGTGTTGTTTTAAGCCACTAAATTTGTGGTAATTTGTTACAGCAGCAATAAAAAAACTAATACAACACCCAAGACTAGGGGGAGGGGAAAGAGCCACATACTACCCTCTCACCGTGGGAGGGGTAGTTGGAAATAGGCGTGACTCCAGGTCCCCATCGAGCAGCTGAATGGGCATGAGGATAACATGGTAATAATTCATTCACTAATTCTCAGCTCCGGTGTTGCTTGCTTCAGATTGTAAAGACAATTTGAAAAGTTCCTTAGTTTTCAAAACTTAATTCATTCAGTGATCTTTAATTTGAAAACCTACATTAGTTATCCACAAATCTTTATGTAAAGGTGTGTGTACAGGGAAAGAAATAGAAATACTTGTTGGGCAGGTGACACGAAAACAAAGAGTACTAGAGATTGGAAAGCACTTACCATTCAGGTCTAAGTGAATTCACAATGACCATATGACACGATGTATGTGGTGGCTCTCAGGAGTGCTGCTCATGGACTTTAAGACCATGGAAACAACCATGGGCAGAGTTCAATAACAGGGGTACTCTCTGAGTGACTCAAGCTTTGCTTACCTTGGCAAGTGGCATCTGAAAATGGTCTCGTGCCCTTGGCCTCCCTAACTTAGCCATGATGAGTGATGAGACTCTCACTCAAGGAACCAATTCAGAAGAAGAAAAAGCCTCAGTATGAATGAACGGATGATAATCAACTTTGGAAAGTTACACTTAGAAGCATATTGAAAACACGTACATACATGTGTCCCCAGATGAGAGATGATAAGCATGTAAATACAATTTGAAATAACCACTTTATAGCATAGAGAATTTCAGTATCAAGAAACACTTTAAATTCCATGCCATGGTTAATTTTATTCCTGAAATCTATGAACAAAAGGGTAGAATTATGAAAAAATGGATATATTCTATTCTGAAATTCATAAACAAGGAATTAAAACGTAATAGGCAACAATATGCTGCATCTTAATATTTAAGAGGCTTTGATATCCATATTTTCCTCTGATGTGCAATTATACAAACTTATAATCCTTGAAACATTGTTATTATTTTTGTTGCTAGTATTGCTTGCAACAAGAATAACAGATATGTTTAGAAATATGCCTAGAGAAATCGCAAATTAATAAAATCAGGAATGACAGAGAAGAAATCACAACAGATACCAATGAAATACAAGAGATCATAAGAGAATACTATGAAAAACTATATGCCAACAAATTGAACAACCTGGAAGAAATGGACAAATTCCTAGACTCCTACAATCTCCCCAAACTGAATCAGGAAGAAATGGAGAATCTGAATAGACCAATCACAAGTAAGGAAATAGAAACGGTAATCAAAAACCTCCCCAAAAACAAGAGTCCAGGACCAGACGGCTTCTCTGGAGAATTCTACCAAACATTCAAAGAAGACTTAATACCTATTCTCCTCAAACTGTTCCAGAAAATTGAGAAAGATGGAGAACTCCCTAACACATTCTATGAAGCCAACATCACTCTGATCCCCAAACCTGACAAGGACAACACAAAGAAGGAGAACTACAGGCCGATATCACTGATGAACATAGATGCAAAAATCCTCAACAAAATTTTGGCAAACCGATTACAGCAATACATCAAAAAGATTATACACCATGATCAAGTGGGATTTATACCAGGGACACAGGGATGGTTCAACATCCACAAGTCAATCAACGTGATACACTACATCAACAAAATGAAAAACAAAAACCACATGATCATCTCAATAGATGCAGAGAAAGCATTCGACAAGATCCAACACCCATTTATGATAAAAACCCTCAGTAAAATGGGTATAGAAGGAAAGTACCTCAACATAATAAAGGCCATATATGATAGACCCACAGCCAACATCATACTCAATGGACAAAAGCTGAAAGCCATCCCTTTGAGGACAGGAACAAGACAAGAGTGCCCACTTTCACCACTCCTATTCAACATAGTACTGGAGGTGCTGGCCAGAGCAATTCGGCAGGAAAAAGAAATAAAAGGAATCCAAATAGGTAACGAAGAAGTAAAACTCTCGTTGTTTGCAGACGACATGATCTTATACATAGAAAACCCCAAAGAATCCACAGAAAAACTATTAGAAATAATCAACAACTACAGCAAAGTAGCAGGGTATAAAATTAACGTGCATAAATCAGTAGCATTTCTATACACTAACAATAAACTAACAGAAAAAGAACTCAAGAACTCTATCCCATTCACAATCGCAACGAAAAGAATAAAATACCTTGGGATAAACTTAACCAAGGAAGTGAAGGATCTATACAATGAAAACTACAAGACTTTCTTGAAAGAAATAGGCGATGACATAAAGAGATGGAAAAACATTCCTTGCACGTGGACTGGAAGAATAAACATAGTTAAAATGTCCATACTACCTAAAGCAATATACAGATTCAATGCTATCCCAATCAGAATCCCAAGAACATTCTTCACAGAAATTGAACAAACAATCCTAAAATTCATATGGGGGAACAAAAGACCGCGAATTGCTAAAGCAATCCTGAGCAAGAAAAACAAAGCCGGCGGAATCACAATCCCCGATTTCAAAACATACTACAAAGCTACAGTGATCAAAACAGCATGGTACTGGTACAAAAACAGGTCCACAGATCAATGGAACAGAATTGAAAGCCCAGAGATAAAACCACACATCTACGGACAGCTAATCTTCGACAAAGGAGCAGAGGGCCTACAATGGAGAAAAGAAAGTCTCTTCAACAAATGGTGCTGGGAAAACTGGACAGCCACATGCAAAAGATTGAAAATTGACCATTCTTTTTCACCACACACCAAAATAAACTCAAAATGGATCAAAGACCTAAAGATTAGGCCTGAGACAATAAGTCTTTTGGAAGAGAATATAGGCAGTACACTCTTTGACATCAGTTTCAAAAGAATCTTTTCGGACACTGTAACTCCTCAGTTGAGGGAAACAATAGAAAGAATAAACAAATGGGACTTCATCAGACTAAAGAGCTTCTTCAAGGCAAGGGACAACAGGATTGAAACAAAAAAACAGCTCACTAATTGGGAAAAAATATTCACAAGCCACTTATCCGACAAAGGGTTAATCTCCATAATATACAAAGAACTCACACGGCTTAACAACAAAAAAAACAAACAACCCAATCAAAAAATGGGCAGAGGACATGAACAGACATTTCTCAAAAGAAGATATGAATATGGCCAATAGACACATGAAAAGATGTTCATCATCGCTAATCATCAGGGAAATGCAAATCAAAACTACACTAAGATATCACCTTACCCCCGTTAGATTGGCAAAAACATCCAAAACCAAGAACGACAAATGTTGGAGAGGTTGTGGAGAAAGAGGAACCCTCATACACTGTTGGTGGGAATGCAAACTGGTACAGCCACTATGGAAAACAGTATGGAGATTTCTCAAAAAGTTAAAAATAGAAATACCCTATGACCCAGCCATCCCATTACTGGGTATCTATCCTAAGAACCTGATATCAGATATCTCAAGAGTCCGTTGCACCCCTATGTTCATCGCAGCATTATTTACAATAGCCAAGACGTGGAACCAGCCTACATGCCCAGAAACTGATGATTGGATAAAGAAGATGTGGTATATATACACAATGGAATACTACTCAGCCATAAAAAAAGACGAAATTGGCCCATTCACAACAACGTGGATGGACCTCGAGAGCATTATGTTAAGCGAAATAAGTCAGTCAGAGAAAGACGAACTCTATATGACTCCACTCATAGGTGGAAATTAGTATATTGAGAAGGAGATCTGATCGGTGGTTACCAGGGAAAAGGGGGGGTGGGGGGAGGGTACGGAGGGGGAAGTGGTGTACCCACAACATGACTAACAAAAATGTACAACTGAAATCTCACAAGGTTGTAATCTATCATAACATTAATAAAAAAAAAAAAAAAGAAATATGCCTAGATGATTATATTTGAACCAACATCACAGTAATAATTCTTATTTTGGGAAATGGTGGGATTCTGGAATTACACATCAAATTAGTAACTTCTCTATCTGGAAGTTTTGTGTTTTGTTTTACATTTTGATTAAGACCAAATAAAAGTCCAACTTTCAGAAATGGATCCTGAATTCTAGATCTAGTTACTAGAACAAGATCCAAATGGAGCTCAAAATACATGCTGAACAATACCTGTGAATTGTGAGCTTGAAGATCATCACTAAGAATTCCGGAAGCTGAGTATCCACATGGATTCTTAAGGATTTGCATACAATGCAGTTATATACAAGTCAAAAAACTAATTACTAACTACTAGACTGTGAGGATTCTTCCTTTGGCTTTAAGGAAAGTTCTTGAGTTAATACTGACTATGTCCCTAAAAATTCGGTACTTGTGAAATTAACAGAGTTGATTGATGATTTGAATAATATTAGGCTGCATTAACTCTATACTTGGTTACTCTTAAACATGCAATTGAGAAATCCTGGGGAAGGGTCTGGGTCTTCACTTCATTATGGCCACATAAGGTTGCCCAAGCCCTGGCATTATTTTATAACTTCAAAGGAAGGCAAAAGTTTCAGGGACACAGCCATAATTAATATGATTTCGATTTGGTACCACGGAACAATTCATACCAGTTACATATAAAGTATATAACCTTTATGCTGTGTTACAAAATGTTCTTTTTGCTACATTTCAAACAGATGGAGGAAATCATCCAACAGAAAAGATTACCAACATGGAGATATGTTTGATAAAACTGTTGAGGGAGAAGCAAACCTTTGGTGAAGAGAGTGATGTAATCACCGTTGGCTTTAAGAATGCACATGTAGGATTTTAGAATGGAGATTAATCATTTGTGGTACGGTGTGTGAGTCCCAGCACATGTGGATGCCGCGGCCTGTGAAAATCTCACCGTGGGAACTCTCTTACAGTCCTTCAGGAAGCTAATAGCATTGAGATGCATGACGAAAAGTAACACTTTAACCTTCAGGGAAGACGGTGACCCTGACTTGGGAGGGATAAAAGGGAGTGAGAGCACCCGGCTATAGTGTAGGTCTCAAACTCTAGCATGCATCAATACCACCTGGAGGGTTTGTTAAAGCACAGATTGCTGCATCCCACCCCCAGAGTTTCTGATTTAGGAGGTGTAGTGTGGGACCTAAGATTCTGCATTCCTCACAAGTTTCTAGGTGATGCTGATGCTGCTGGTCAGAGGTCTACACTTTGGGAATAACTGGTCACGGTGCTCCACCCAGAAGCCAGAGCGATCCAGCCCTGCTCCCTTCTCATTGGGCTTAAAATCCAAAGTTTTAACAATGGCCTAAGGCTCTCCAGGATCTGGGCCCTGGCTATCTTTCTGGCATCATCTCCTGCCTCTCCCCTTGTTGCAGGATCCACTCAGGCTCGTTGTCCTGCTGTTCCTGAAACAGGCCGAGCTTGTTCCCAACTCCCATCCTTTGCAATTTCAGTCCCTTTAACTCAAAATGCTCTTCCTACAAATCTTCAAATGGCTTGCTACCTCATTTCATTCAGTTCTCTCTTAAGAGAGGCCTTCCGTGGGGCCAGCCCAGTGACGCAGTGGTTACATTTGCACGTTCCGCTTCGATGGCCTGGGGTTCATTGGTTCCAATCCTGGGTGTGGACCTATGCACTGATTGGCAAGTCACGCTGTGGCAGGCGTTCCATATATAAAGTAGAGGAAGATGGGCACAGATGTTAGATCAGGGCCAGTCTTCCTCAGCAAAAAAAGAGGAGGATTGGCAGCAGATGTTAGCTCAGGGCTAATCTTCCTCAAAGAGAGAAAAAGAAAAAAAAAAAGAGAGAGGCCTTCCATAACCATCCTATTTAAAAATCGTCTCTTCTCTGCAGTCCCCCTTCTCATCACTTTCTATTCTCTTTGTTGGCTTAATTTTTTCACATCATTTTCACCTGGAAAAATAATATCTACTTTCTAATAGTCTGTCTCCTCCAAAGAACACAGACTTTGTTTGGTTCGCTGCTGTATTCCCAGTGCTTAGAAAAGTATCTGATACATAGTAGACATTCAGTGCATATCTGCTAAATGAAAGGAGGAATGACTGAATACATGAATTGAAGAAAGAGCAATGAAATGAGACAGCCTCCAAGCTGACAATGCCAATGGGGTAAAGGTATAAGGTTTCAAAATCAAACCTGGGTCTATGAAAACAATCCATAAGTAATAATGTGCATTGCATAATAGAAGTTGTTAGGCAGAAGGTAGGTTGAATTGTATCTACTCACAAAAATTAATTGCGCATATCTCTTCCCAACCCCACATTCAGTGACTTTACAAGGATAGCTTGAAATCAGCCATGGTAGAAATATTTACACCAAAGGAACTGGCAAACACTAGACAGTAAGGCTTGTTTTTGTCAGAGGACCTGTTTATCAGCACACCACTGGACCTACCCACAGAGAAATACATTCCAGTGCTCAGTTTGACAACCAAGGCCCACGGACGTGTCATTGGATGAGCTGGTTACCAATCAAAAGAGAGAAAATGGGACATGTTAGTAGAGTAGATTGGGAAAGTTCATCCAAATCCTGCTCTGGGGGGGGGTCCATCCAACGGGGCTGAATATCTACTCTGCCCTGTATGAGCAGTCAAAACCTAAAACAAGTGTACATGGAGACATTTGTTGTGTGGTACCCACACTTCCCTCCTGCTCCACATGTACTATGGGGAAACTGACCCCATCCCTAGTCTACGGGTGGAATAAATGACTCAGGCTCATGCTAATCGATCCTAAACTCAGACCCACCAAAGAACTTTCAAATACATAAGTCGATAAATCTCCCTCTCTCTTACTTAAAACTAAATGATTTTTTAAAATGTAGTATACAAAATAGTACAAGCCCAAGTGTGAGTACAAGTAAATAAAAAACATACTCAAGGCCACAAGTGACAGAATGGAATAAGGACCAGTAATTTCAGTTACTATTGAGGGTTACATGGGTTTATTCGTTGTCTAAACATTTTTGCTTAAATTTTAGTCACATTGTCTTTTCAATTAAAAACAATATCCATAATGTATAGATCAGATTTCAGTTTTTTACTCTGTTTATAAACTATTTTCTCAGACACCAGTAAGAAGATGTACAGGTGAAACTCACAAATTAACAGGGAATTAAAATGCAGAGTTAATTAAAACACCACCGATTTAAAGAAAGGCCAGAAAAAAACCCTCTTGTAATAAAAATTGCCATCGCACGTTAATTATAAGCTTTCAGAGAGATTTTTTATAACTCAAACATGGAAATTTTAAATTACCTTCCCAATTGTTTCTTTAGCCGTTAATATCTTCAACAGGAGGACAAGTTGACCTTTAAGTTTGAACCAGTTCAGAAAAATGTCCAAATTTTCACTTCACCTCTTCTACAAGAATCGATTTTTATTCACAATATAACTTCATTCTTTACAGGTGCGCTCTACCAGCCTGATGATGGTGTTTACACTTTTTTAAACACAAAGAAACAACAGAACAAGGAGCACTGGTTAAATTGTAACTTTAGGCCTCTGTCCGTTTCACCAGCAGTCTTTGCTGAAGTGTGCACGTCCTCATTCCCAGTGTCCCTTGCGGTAAAGTAGGGAATTAAAACCTGTGTCGGGACCCCTGGGCCTCTGATGCCCTGTCTGCTGAGTCTCTGCACACAGCCCTGTCCCTGCTCTCAACCAGCTCTCTCTACCATCCCCAGAGCATTCCTTGGACCTCAGCTCTAATGAAGAAGCTGCATTTTACTAAGCATTTTGCAAAGGACCCTGAAGAGCAGGTTCACCTTGCACAACCTTTGGAGCAAGACCCCCTCCTTAGCCTACAGTCCCTTGGGCTTTCCCAAGCTTCCCCATCCCCCTTCTATTGTGCCTCTCCCTGTTCTCTTGTTCCTATAGTTCATGTCACTAGCAGACACAAACCAATCAAGAGATACCATGTGCTTCTTTAGGTCCTGTAAATTGCAATGCAATAGTATTTAGATATGAGCTACTTTTCCACTCTTTCCAGGCATTTAGCCCATCTTTTTAGTCTGGCCACAGCCTATCTGCATTTCAAAATGCCTGTCATTCTTCTGCTTTAGGAAAAATCTCAGAAAAAAAAAAATGAAGCCAGAAACTTCAACCTGCTGTCTCTCCGCAACCATCAACCTGTATGACGCCCCCCTTCCAGAGCTGAACCTCGTGAACGAATTGTCTAAACAGGCCATCCATGACCTCTTGGGCCCACTGTAACCTGGTTTCTGTCCACACCACTCCACTGCACCTGCTCTCACCAAGATCAACAAGTTTTCAGTCAAATGGGAATGTTGGACATTAGTTACTTGAACCAATGTGCAGTGTGAATCATAATACACATTAGCATATTACAGATTTGGAGTACAAACTTGTTTAATTTTATTCCACATACATTTTGAAACATGCACTGGGGAAAAATGGTTAGAGATGTTTAAAATTCGTGGGGAACTTAAATCAACACCGTGGTTCTCCATTCGGCTTGCTCCAGACACCTCTGTGTTAGTCCCATCTTGCTTTCTAGCTCAGAACTGCTCTCTCTCCAGCTGGCAACTAGGAATGTTCATTGTTGCTGGGTCCACACCATTTACAACAACACAAACGCACATTTTTACATGATTTTAATCATTGTGTATGTTCAATGGTGTCTCTTGGCTTGTTTATGTAGCATTATATCGTAAGCATTTCCCACGTTGCCCAATACCACCTCTAATTACCATTTTAATGGCTGCATAATATTCCACTAAGTGGAACAGCCATGATTTACTGAACCATTATCATACTGTTGGGCATTTAGGTTGCTTCCAATTTTCACTACCATAAATTGCCCTGCATATAGCTTTTCCTAAGTTTGGATTAATTCCTTATGATAATTTCTCCCACATTAGATTGCCGGGTTAAAGAGTATAAACCATTTTTAAAACCTCTGATACACATTTCCAACTCCTTCCAAAAGTACTATCCCAATCTGTACTGCCCCCAGCAATGTGTGAGGGGACTTCGTAAAGAACCCAAGAGAACTGATAAACTGCGCTCAGAGCAGAGTGGAATCCTGGATGGACAAGCAGCAGCGACAGCTGAGAGTATAGGATATTTTGAGGGATTATAAGTCTGTAAGAGTTCTCTTTGATGGAGGACTTCCACATCGTCTCCTGTCCCCTCTCTCCCTCACAGCCCCTGCTGGGAAGTCATTTAGAGAGCCACTAATGAGGGTCCCTCCTGCAATGGTGAATCAGCTTTCATATAAGCCAAAGCCCCAGGAGCCTTGGGAAATGACCCTCTGAGTTTGTGCCAAGCCCAAGCAATGTGAAAATGCTTCTCCCTCTGCGGGAGCCAGATAAAGGCTGACGGCAACTCTTTCCAGTAGACAGATAAGTTGCAAACTGCTTGGATGAGCCATTTATGACTGATGGTCACTTGAGAAGAACCCAAAGCAGTTGGACCAATCAGCCACGGAGACCAGAAATGGTAAGGAGACCCAAGGCAGAGGGTAAAGAGTCATGACAGGATGGTCCTCTGGGCCCACGTTCCAGTCCTAGACCTACCTTTACTGACCAGGTGGCCTCATATTGACTCCTCAGAATCTTTGAGCTCTCTCTTATCCAAAGGGACCCAGACATCTGCCTCACAGCTGGTGTGGGGCTGAGAAGGCGGAGAAGCTGAGCTTGCCTTGGAAAACCCAAGGATCCTCAAGTAGCCTGAGACCAGACAGTCTGTCTACAACAGTGCTCTTGCCAAACCACGTCTAAACACACCTAGGAGTTCAGCCTGGGGAGACAAGTGATGTTCAATGACCTAAGTCTCTGGAAGACGACCATTCAGAAGAGGACTCACGTCTACCTGAGGCCCTACAAAACAGAATCAAGGTCATCGAGCCAAAGCTGGAAGGCCTCAGGTTTGGGATCAGAAGTAGAACTTTCTACCCAGGTCAGTGCTTTTTCTGTCATATCACACATCAGACTATTTTCCAAATTAGGTCAACCCCTAGAGAAAGCTCTGACCTTTATTGGTGGGGTGACCTTTATTGGTGGTGTGACCCTGTGACCTTGGGAGAGTTATTAACCTCCCTGGGTCTCAGTTATTCATTTGTCAAATGGGGATAAAAATGCCTACATTGGAGGCTTTTATGGTAGTGAGATAAGACAATGGTAAGAGTCATAATGACAACAACCATAAACAATACCAACAACAAAAATAATGGTGAACACTTGTTAATACGAGATGCTGGCATGGAGCTAAACTAAGAGTTTTACTTACATACGTTGTCTCACTTGGTCCTCAAAAAAGCCTCAGGATAGGGGTCGGCCTGGTGTTGCAGCGGTTAAGTTCACACATTTCACTTTGGTGGCCCAGGGTTCGCTGGTTCAGATCCCGGGTGCAGACCTACTCACCACTTATCAAGCCACGCTGTGGCAGGCATCCCACATAAAACAGAGGAAGATGGGCATGGATGTTAGCTCAGGGCCAGTCTTCCTCAGCAAAAAAAGAGAAGGATTGGTGGCAGATGTTAGCTCCGGGCTAATCTTCCTCAAAAAAAAAAAGAAGTCTCTGGATAGACACATTTAGTATTTGGAAGCAATGAGGTGCCCAGTGAACGGTAACTACTATTATGCTCTTTACTACTTATAATTCCCAAGGAGGAATAGCCCAATGAGTAAGTGGGAGAGCAAGAGTGTTGAAATGAGTATTGCCTCAAGGATTGGCCCTCCCCTGGGAGGTTTATTAAAAAGATCAGAGTGGTATTGATTCCATTAATGACTATATTTAGTGTCCTCCATGTGTCCATGCTATTAAACCTGTAACTGTGCAGTTCCACTGATGCTGGGCTTGGCCATGTGACTTGTTTTGGCCAGTGGAACAACAGCAAGCTTTATGCAAGTGGAGGCTTGAAAAAGTGCTTGGGCATTTCTGCTTCCTCTCTTGGACCCCTGCTCCCACCGTGAGCACAAGCCCAAGATAGATTGCTGGAGGACATCAGACCATGTGGAGCAAAGTGGAGTCACCAAAGGGGAGGCCACCCAAGGCCATCTGGCTCCAGCTGACTTGCCAGCTGATATAAGACACACATCAACCAGGGCTGGACCAGGTCAGTAGAACCCTCAAGACAAGCCATAGACCCATGAGCAAACATAAATGTTGTTTGCGGTGTGTCACCGAGGTTTTATGGTTTTTGTTACACAGCATTATTATGGCAATAGCTGACTGATACTACCAGTTCTGATACCTCACAGACACTGTTTTCCTGCATATATTCTGATAATACACAGTGAGCAAGCATTTTGTCAAACATCTTGCATGGATTATATCATCTATTCCTCACACAAAAACCCACGGAGAACATGCTATTATGACCTTCACTGTAAGATGAAAAAATAAGGCAAAAAGAACTTAAATACCTTGCCCAAGTTCACACAGCTAGTAAGTAATGGGGACAAGATTGGAAGCTGCATAGTGTGGCTCCAGAGCCCTCACCCCTCACCGTTGCCTCATGCACATTGCAAGATTGCTCCTCAAACCAGGCTGCTCTGGAGGAGTAGTTGCAAACTCCTACACAATACCTTACCTGGACACAACACCTCTCTGACTTCCCTTTTTGGACAGGCCGGGGATTGGGAATCAAGGGCTAGCTGCCTTCCTCTCTGAGCTCGCGGCTCCATCTCCCTCTTTGACAAGGTACTCCGGATTAGGGAACATCTTCAGAAAAGGAAGCCTTCTACTGACACAAGATCCAAAGATCAAGGGGTGGAGCGGGGGAAACCAGTGAGGGCTCTTCATGACGCAGTGCTCTTAAAACCCTGGCTGTGTGAGGTGCTTGAGGAGGCCCAGGGGAAACCCGCTGGGGCCCTGACTCTCTGCTCCCGCCACTTCTCAGCAAAGCTCCAAGGATCCACTACTAAGGCTTCAATGAGCCGAGCAGGTTAAACACATTTACAGCCCTGTTTTCTCCCAGACGTTATCGTCTCTGTCATCTAGACCTTTGTGACAGCCTCTTCTTAGGTCCTGCAGCGTTTCTAATCCACCCTACACCTCAGACCAGAGAATCTTCCCCAAATATACATTGGAACATGTCACTCTCTGCTTAAAACCCTGCAAAGTGTCCCTGAGGGGAAACACGTGAATACAGCTCTCAAGTCCCCTCCCAATTTGTCAGCACATCCTCCCACACCTAGGGCACAGATCCACGTGTTCTCAGAGGAGAGTGTGGGTTTTCCCGTTGACCGTGTTCACACTCGTCTCTCTGGTTTAAATGCTCTTCATCACCAGGTCAGACTCTTACTATGCAGGATGGATCTGGGCACAGGTACAGGAATAGGGCTGTGGATGGAGTGCAGACTAAGCTGTCTTGCATGGAGATCCATGGTCTGGGATCTGCCTCCCCTCTGGCCATGAGCCCCCGAGGCTGGAAATGTAGCAAAGTGGTCTTCAGTGTACCCCCAACACCTGGTCTGGAGAGCAGGCAGGGGTGTCTGGGAGGCAGGCTAAATAGAAGCTCCAGCTGCATACATATTAAAATAAAGACCTAGGATAATGACTACTAGTCCATTTACACTGCCTTAACCACAGCACTCAGCCTTAATCAATAATGTACACCCATATGTGCTGCACAGATCACTAAGTATGTGCTCATCCATAACCCACCTGAGGTACAGAAAAAGCCATGCCATGACTCCCATCACACAGAGGGGGAAACTGAGACCTAGAGACATTCAGAACTATGCTAGGTCACTCAGAAGTAAGACCCAAGGCTGAGGCAGCAGTTTCCTCATTTTGTTACCCCAAGTCAATAAATCTGTAACTTCTCCCTGACCGTGCAAGCTGTCGAGCAGAGTCTATTGCACTGTGGAAATTGGCGCCAAATCCCTTAAACTGAAAAAGTCCATAATTGGAGAACCACTAGTAAGTACAGAAAGGAGAGTGTGACAGATGCTGCCAGGACCCTACGCGCAGCTCGCAGGTCAGAGGCAGCCTGCTTCGTGGGTCTCTCTGCCTGAGGGGGAAGGGGTTCACTCTGAGGAAGGATGCTCGACCCTGGGCCATGTAGACGTGTTGAGGAGATAACCCGCCAAGGCCCTCATCCAATGTGAGATGGTAATAGCTGGATAAATACCCTACCTTTCTAAGGTGTGTGTCCAGCAGGGTCTCCAGGGGGGATCAACCTTAGTTGGTCACAATGGTAAGCCACCTGTTAACACATCCTTTACTGCCTTTATTCCCTTCCCTGTCTCCTTCTCCACTGCAACGTGTTTTCTGAGATCACCTCCCAAGGAAACTATCTGTGCCTTAATCAGCATCTGTTTTTAAGGGAAATCAAAATAAGACATGGAGAGATGGGCTTCCTATTTCCTCCTAAGGAGGAAATCTTGGCTGCAAAATACCCTAGAGGGATGGAGTAGGTAGAGGAAGCTGGTGCAAAGAAAGATCAGGTCATTGGGGTCTCTGGGAGCAGGACAAAGCTACTTGGCAGAAAAAAATACATGACTGCCACTTGGTGACATAATACCTCTATTTCAGATGGAATGTGTCTTTATGTGTACATGTATGAGAGAGAGAGAATATCTTAGGGGTAACTGGTAACTAAGCCAACAAAATTAAAGTGACGCAAACCAGTGAACTTTATAGGCATGCACTAGAGATGCTTGCAGTACTTTCCCCATTGGGGTATTTTGAGAACTGAATGAATAGAATCCATGTGAAGCACCTAGCACTGTGCCTGGCACACAGTGAACACACAATAAGAACTGTTGCTGCAATAGACACTGGAGTCTGCCTTCTAAATTCTCCTTACCTGGCCTCCACATCCATCCCTAATGGCTGTGATGGCAGTTGGGCTAAGAGGTCATAGTACCCCACCACCACCCTTCCCCCGTTCCAGGAAATGCCCTTGGGCCATGGCAGTCGCCTTGCCCAGAAAGTACCATCCTTCCCTCAGGTGGCCTACACCAATGGCAGACTGACAGGCTATGCAAGGCTGGCCCTTGCTGGGTGCATGCAGAGGGGGAACTCTGCAGTTTGCTTTATAGCTCAAGGACCAAATCTAGCTTGCCACTTGTTTTTGCAAGTAGTTATTGGCACACAGCTACAACCATTCCTTTACATATTGTCTATGACTGCTTTGCTGCTGCTACAACAGCAGTTGAGTATGGTCATGTGTCGCTTGACAATGGGGATACGTTCTGAGAAATGCATAATTAGATAATTTTGTCGTTGTGTGAACATCACAAAGTGTACTTACACAAACCTAGATGGTATAGCTTACCACACATCTAAGCTATAGGGGACTAACCTTATAGGGCCACCATTGTATATGTGGTCCATCGTTGACCAAAACACTGCTATGTGGCACATGGCTGTAATTGCAACATAGGCTTTCTGGTCCACAAAACCTAAAGTATTTACCTACTGGCCCTTTACAGAAGACATGTGCTGGCCCGTGCCGTAGAGGTGCCCTGTCCAGTACAGTAATTTAATTAAATTAATTAAAATAAAATAAAATTAATATTTCAGTTCCTCAGCCACATCAGCCACAGTTCAAGTGCTCAGTAGCCACATGCGACTGGTGGCTCTGCTGTAGGACAGCACAGCTACACAATACTCCCACCATCACAGAAAGTGCTGTTGGACAGCACTGCTCCAGGGCCTTTAGCCTATGGGTCAAGTCAAGACTAGATGTTCCCTGATCACATTCTTATTCTACCCCTTCCATGTCCTCTTCCCTCCCTCCATCTCAGCTTCCTCCCTCAATAAATCACATGTCCCTGTACCCCTATTTCAGGCTCTGCTTCAAGGGAACCCAACCTAAGACAGTTTTTTACATCCTTGTATTACATCCAGAGGTCCACATCTATGTCTCTCTTGTGACTAAGCTGGGAGCTACTAAATCACAAGGCAGAATGTCAGGTCCACCCCTAAATCTCCAGTCCCCAGCGCAATGCCTGTCACACAGCAGTCATTCAATAAATACAGAATGAATAAATGAATGAATGAATCAGATAAATAAATGGTCCCTCACATGCTGTATCCCTGGCGTCCAGCCAACAGCCTGGAGCTCCTCTTGACTCATTCCTACTACAGAAATCAGGCTCAATTTCTCAGCCATTCACCCTTGCCCAGAAGTCCAGCTGCGACAGCTAATAGATGAAACTGTTCAATTTGCAAGTTCCCCTGAGTCTCAGCCATAGAATAAGCCAGATCACCAGGATGCTGCAGACCTGGATCTTAGCACTCAGCCCCATGACCCACCTCTGCAGACACTGTGCTTTAACATTCCACCCTCGGAGCCTCTGAGAGGCAGGAACAGGAGACATGAGAATGGAGGCTATATGTGCATCTTCGTGAACCCACTAACAAGGATGGTGTCTGCGAGACCAGCCAGTGCTCATTAAACCAAGACTCTTGTGGCCAGCTCCTCTTGGGTTTCAGGATCGGGAGAAAAATCTGGTTATCTAGGCTTCTGCTTTCATTATAAGATGCTGCAAATCACATCTGAACTGGCCAGGGTAAAAAGAAACCATTGAGTAACAAAGGCGGGGGTTTCTCCTCTGCAAGAAGCCCAACAAGGCATCCAGGAACACATGGTGGGCAGCAGCCTGGATGTGACCCTTCAGCAGTGCTTTCCTCAGAGTCCAGCTGGGAACTCTCCCCTGATGCTCTGGAGAAGGGGCTCACCCTGAGGTTGCCTGCGGTTTTCACAGCACTCTTCCCAAACCCCTGGGCCAGCCCCATAGGTCTGGGGCTTGTTGTTTCCTTGCTGGGTTGTCCGCAGTCATATTGATGACAGATGTGTACAGGGACAAAATGGCGCAGTAAGAGCAGACACCCCTATCGCCTCAGTCAGGGGTGTTTCATGATGTACTCCATTAACAGAAATGGGGGTGTTGGGGTCGTTTGTCCTTACCCTATACCACCCTTCCAGCTCTCCAAGACTCTTTTTGTCCACCCAGCAGATCAAGCCTGGCAGAGAGAGAGGCCCTCACAGGACTGCAGTCGACCTCAGCAATCTTTCATTCTCTTATTAAAGCACTTGTTCAATGACCACAACTGTGGTAGCAGCAACCGCTAAGGCGAGGACGAGAAACAGCAGTTTCTGTCATTAGGTGAGAATCTGCCCACATGAAGGGTTTCCCTGTGTCCCTGAACGGGTCTAAAAGGCAGCCCAGGAGGGCCCCTGCAGCCACAATCTCGTACCTGGGGAGAAGTCCCCGAGTGTCCACCGCCACCGTATCCTGTAACTCCAGGGCACGCCGTTCACATGGAAGTCTATGTAAATGGTGCCCCCTGGAACAGGGCAAGGTCACAGCCCTGCACGTGGGCACATGCCTTGCTGACCGTGCAGAACACTCATCTCCCTTTGTCCACCCGTAACAGGGCAACTTGATTTCAAAATCACTCACTTTATATACTCACCATGTCCTACTGTCCTGGCACATTTGGGCTGCTATAACAAAAGACGAGACTGGTGGTATAAACAACAAACATTTATTTCTCACAGTTCTGGAAGCTGGAAATCCAAGATCCTGGCCCTGTCACGGTTCTGGTGAAGACCCTCTTCCAGGTTGAAGACTGCCAGCTTCTCCCTGTCCTCACATGGTGTAAGGCACAAGCGAGCTATCTGGAGCCTCTTTTATAAAGGCACTAACCCCGTTCATGAGGGCTCTGCCTTCATGGCCTAATCACCTCCCAAAAGTCCTACCTCCTAATACCACCATTACTTTGGGCATTAGGATTTCAACAAATTGGGGGACACAAACATTCGAACCATAGCACCTACAAAGTGAGTTCCTTGATGCACACACTTATCTGACTGAAGTCCATCTCTACAGAAGCATCCACAGATTGCTTGGAGTCAAAAAGGTATAATGACAGGTCAAGGTAATAACTCCCCAGTCCCTTAGGATTATGTGAAGGTCCTTGAAGAGCCCATGGGGTCAAGCTTCACTTACTGCAAAAAGTGTTTGTTCCCCGAGGGCAGGCATACCCTTCAACTTCCCTCTCAAGTTTGGAGACACAATCCAGCTGCAGTCAGCATGAGACTTGTACAGCAGTCAGGGGTCCACAGCACAGAGCCAATCAGAGCCTTGCCCCAGCTACTGGAGACCTGCCCAGCTTAATCACCTCAGGTCTGCATTACCCAGGCAAGGGGGAGAGGAGGACGGCAGTAAGGGGCCCTCCCCAACGGCTGGCCTCTTAGAAAGAGCTCTCCCAGAAGCCCTGCCCACCTTTCTACTTACTTCTCACTGGTCAACACTTGGTCACATGGCCACACCCAACTGCAAGGAGGGCTGGGAAATGTAGTCTTTTATCTGGTCACATTATTGCCAGAACAAAATCTAATCTCAGTAAAGAAGAAGGTGAGAACAAATGTTGGTAGGGCAACTAGAAATCGCTTCCACCTGGGCTCATTTTTTTACAGGGGATAAAGAAGCACGAAGAAGTTAAGAAACTTGCCCAAGAAAACAGTCAAACCAGGACTAGGAATCAAAGTTTTCCTGCTCAATGCCCAATTCCCTGCTCGTTTCCCTAACGGGGTACCTTCGGAACTGCTGAGACTTTTACAGAAGTCACTACCAGAGGCCATCAACAAAGCAGTATTCTCCCTCCCCATCCAATCTCTCACACACACACATACACACACACACGCACACATGCATGCATGCACACACACACACATACACCCTTCCATGTCCCCAGGCTCATCAGGATCATGAAAACCAGCCTCAGTTTCGAAGATAAATCTGTCACCTCCATCAATCATGAAAAACAACTGGCCCATCAGCTGCAGGAGTGGGAGTCGGGTCAAATCAGGGGTTGGACTAAATTGGAATTGACCAGTGGATTCATTCCAACCATCACCTTGACAGTTGCGAGAGACACCGCCACAGAGGCCAGCGTTGCTTTTATTCTCTGCTGCTCGTGTTTCTGCCTCGGCTCTGCAGCAACAATACAGGAGAGGTCGCCTCCTGTGCTGCTCTGAGATCCCTGAGAACAGCTATGCAAAGATAAGGCAGAAGAGAAAAACCAATTTCCTCCCAATATTTTTAGCTTCTTAGGAAAACAACTACAATAGAGAAAATATTCATCTGTGCCACTGTGGCAAAGAATGACAAGGATACAAAGCAAATGCAATCGAGCCTCATGCGCAGTGAGAAAACAACACAATTAAGAAACCCCAGTGACACTCAAATTCTTGAAAGAAGTGTGTAGACTTCCATTTCTCTGGGAAAGCTCCCCAGAAAGGCCCCAAAACAAACTAAAGGCTACTTTATTCCCTAAACCATTCAAATAGGTTCTTTTACACATGCAACTAAATGGTTCTTATATCTGGACAGTGTTAGATTACACAGGGTTCTACAAGCAAAAAGCATCTTGATTAAGAAAGTGTGTTTGGTATGTATCGTCATGAGAGAATAGAGTCAACGCCTTTACAGAAAGGAAGATGTCCCTCAGATGAGAGGGATGACACTGCTGTGACAACAGAAAAATATTAATCTGGATCAAACAGGAATTACTGAATATGTCCAAACCTCATTGCTTGCCAAAGTCAGATGTTGCAAATATGGGCATACTATCAATTGATGTCTAACACCAGAATCGATTAACATGTATTCATTTACTATGTGCCAACAAGTGTGCTAGGCACTTTCACAAATGTTATCCATGTAGTCCTGGTTCCAAGCTGATGAGGAAGGCATATTTTATTCTCATTTCACAGATGAGAAAGTTGAGGTTCAGAGAAATTAGGTATCAGTCATTAATGCATTCCAAAGGCCAGTCTGGAATCCACTTGCTGTGACTGCGAGTCCAGAGAGCTTTCTCTGCTCCAGTGAGCAGTCTCCTTTTCCAGGATATTACTGAGGACGTTCAGGCGGGGTGATATTGCAGACCGGCACAGACCAGAGGCTTCCTCCAGGGTTCAGAGCTGCTCATTAGCTCATTAGTGGACAAGAGACTGCCCTCTCTGAGCTTCTTCCTCATCTTTCAAAAGGGCATGATATTACCTCTCCAACTGCTATTAATGTTTAATTAGAGAATTAGGTAAAATGCCTGCCATATATTTTGTTTCTATTCTATTCTAGTGACAAAAATGGCCCATGAAACATTCATTATGAAATCAAGATACTTGGAGAAACTCCTTCATGGGAATTATCTGCTCTGAATTCCCATGGCTGTTTGCATGGTTAGACCACTTCGCCCCTCATTAATCCAACAGACCGTCCTCGAGCACTTGCTCAGTGCTGGGCTGTGCTGGGCACTAGGGGCCCAGAGCTTTGAAGACACTGTAGTCCCTGCCCTTGAGGCATCTGCTGAGGGGCAGTGCACTGAACAGGTGCAGTCATTGATTCCAGGCCTGTGTCCGGTGGTGGCCACTCTGGCTCACAGGATTGTTCTTGCTGTGCCCCGACCTTCCACTGGGGCTGATCTCCTGCTTCCTTCTTGGAATATCAGCCTCCCCCTCCACTCATGATTCCAACAGCCTCTAGGAACTACACTTGATGCTCTCAACACCTATCCTATCCACCACATCCCTTTCTTCTCTGCCATGGAGGCCACAGAGGACTTTGACGCCCATGGAGCCTCTGACAGTGGGCAAAGTCAAGGATCCAATCTCTTGCCAAGTGTGATGCCCACGTTTGTGTCACCTCCCCCATGTTTGTGTCACATCACTTATTGCAGACTTCCTGAGTAATGTGTCCTTCTGTTAACATGGGGTGCATGTGGTGGAAGGATTTGAAAGGGTGTGGCAACACTCAGGCCTAGCGCTGAGCACCCATAAAAGGCAAATTCCTCCAGAATCCTCTTGCTCCATGATAACTCCCAAGGATCAACCAGCACTCTCTCAATTAATAGCACTGAGAGCCTGCATTGTGTGCAAAGTCCCGTGCTCTGTGCTGGTGACCCAGTGGGTAACAAGGCCAACACATTCTCAGCCTTGGGTGGCTTACGGCATGCTGGGGGCAGCATCATATATCACAGGATTGAGGGAGAAGGAAAAAGAAAATGGCAGGTGGTCCTATAATCAGCAGGCACAAGTGCATGGCTGGAGGCAGCGAAGGAGTGAGGGGCTGGAGGTCAAGCGGAAGGGGAAGCCTGAGCTGTGTATGATCTTCAAAGGCCAGTCTGTTTTTGGAGTTCTTCATCTCACAGTAAGATGCACCTATGTTCTACCTCCAACGTTAAGTGTAATATTTTTTGTCATAAAATTATTTTGAAATATTTAAAAAATAATTTTGCTTTCAATATTATTTGGCTCCCCATAACTTAATAATTTATCATTTCCTATAGTTTCTCCAATTACTTGTTCCTTTAGGAATTCTTGATCTGGAGGAAAGCTAAACTACAGTTTATTGTTAAATGTAATGAAATTTTTGAACAGTAAATTTGACTACATATATATAAAATAGGCATGAAGACAGTTCACAGATACAGAATTAAATACTGATTAGTTTCAATACAGTTTTCCTTACATATTTTTGAGCCCTAAATTGTTTTTCCAAGTCTTCAAACATTCCTACAAGTCCTGATGTCTCCTGGCCACCCTGTCTAATGATGAAAGGGAGGAGGACGGGACAGGGAAGGTTGGGAAAACTCATGAAGGCCTTTGAGTGGCAGGGAGGGTAGGAATGCCACTCTAAGGGCTGGAGGGGACCATGGGAGTGACGCAAACCAAGGAAGAAATAGTGCCAGATTTGCATTAGAATGGGCACCCTGGTTGTCCTGTGGAGGGCGGACGGTGGCAAGGGCTGTAGGCAGGAAGAGGAAGGAAGGCTGGTAGATGGTCCAGCAGAGACGTGATGAGGCCCTTCCCAGCAGAGCACACGTAAGGATGGAGAAGACAAACACGTTACAGGCAGGCAGAGAGGGACTTATGGAGGGTATCTCTGAAAGCTCTAGTGGAACAACGAAGCACACTGGCCACAAGTGAGAACGTTCCACATCAACACCCAGAGCTGCTCTCCCCACTGAGATACGCCCCCTGAGGGTATGAAGCTATTCACACCAGAGAGTTTCTTTGCAGACAGGGTAGGGGCAAGCAAAAGAGTGTGTCTTTACAGACTGCACTCAGTCCAACACACCGAGCTCTCCAGAATCGCCGTCTTTTCCTGGGAACAGGCCATCTTCTCCTAGGAACCCATTATGTTCTGAGGACCTGAACGAACCTTTACAAATATCTTCTAAACTCAAGCCTCACAACAGCCCAAGGAGATGGATACTGTTATTCCGAATTTATAGATGAGGAAATGAAGGTCCAGAGAAGTTTAATAATTTGCCCAAGGTCACACAGCTGCTCAGTAATGAGATAAGAGTTTGAATTTGGAGAGTCAGACTCTTCTCACAATAGTTGCATCCAAAAGGCCACTAACATCAGGGCAAGAATATCACTGCTATTGGCATTGAAGGGAGATTTAGAGACAACATCTTACTGTACCAATATTCTACACACAAATTCATTTATGCATTTAGTCACCATGAGACTATTGCCTCAGCATGACAATCTAATGAATCTAATAACGTTATTTCGTATTTGATCCTAGCGGCAATGGGGTCTATAGATGCCCCTCCCACCCTGAGAGGGTCCATTGAAATGGACCAAAAATAGAATGATATAGAAGTAGCAAAACGAAATTACATTAAAAAATACAATATAGTCTACTGGAAAAGAAAAGAAAGTCATAATCTGCCTTAGAAATTTACCAGGTCTATGAGACTCAGTAAGACAAAATTAGCAATGGGTGTGAAATCAAATGTGAAACTTCAATGAATTGTGGCAGCAAAGAATCCTCAGGTCATGTACGTGGCTGGGAGAGTAAAACTGGAGAAGGGGCAGATGTAAGCGATAACTGGGAAGAAGGCGCAGTCTTACGGCTGATTGCATGTGACAGTAGGGGTGGGAGAGGGAAGGATCCCAAACAACTCCAGTTTTCTGAACTGGGTAGGCAGGCTGCTGTTTATCAAATAGAGGCAGGCCATTTTCAGTGTCCAACCTGTAGGGTTGAGCTGGGCACAAGACAGGTAGAAAAAACAGTTAGGTGTGTAGATCTGGGCCTCAGAAGAGAGATGGGAATGTGTCTATATCTTGTAAGCCATGGGAACAGGTAAGACATCTAGGGAGTACAATGTATAATGAAGAGAGAATTGGGCAGAGGACACAACCCTAAGAAACACCAACAGGTAGAGAAATCAGAGATGAGAAACAGTTGGCATAAGATGTTAGAAGCAAGTCCTCAATGTATGTGAGCTGATAGAGTTTTCATCGAAAGTCAGAGCTGGCAATGCAGCCCTCAGGGAGGTCAAGGGGGAATTCCCCTCCACTGGTCCAGGTAAGATGGGATTTTCCTTGGAAATGGAGACATGGCCATGCCTTAAGAGGATGAAATGCCAAGGCAAGACAGGCATGCCCTAAGAAAAAAGAGGAATGGCCATGGGAGGGAAAATGTCAGATGCTAAAAATTCAGAGCCTGTGTAAGGCAAGCCTAAAGAAAGATAAGAACCTGCAAATATTTGACATGTGTTAATGCCAACAAGGGAGAGAATTGATTCTGCTCCCAACAGGGGGCTGTGACTTGTAAATAATGATAAGAAATAAAACCCATTGATTATCAGCTCCAAACACCAAACCACTTGTTTGCAGATTTATTGTCTCAGGGAAATGGAGAACAACAAAAAGAGAATGCAGACTCGTAATAGCTAAAGATGAGCGTGTCCAAATAAACAAAGCTGCTCCTCCGCTGTTGAGGGCAGGGTGTAAATTGATCCAGTTTTTGAAGAACTGTCTCAAAGTCTTGAAAATGCTGCTGACCCAGCAGTGACACTTCCAGGAATTTATTCTGGGAAAAATATTAGATATGTGCACATAGATTTGTGTCTATAAGGATACTGATTACAATTTTTGAAAAATTAGAAAAGACCTAAATGTCCAGAAATGGAAGTTGGGATAAAATCAATGGTACATCCATATAAGAGCACATTAGGACTTTACTTAAAACAACATTTCCACTTTCTCACCCCGTTTCACCTATCTTATGCTGTTCTGGCTTCTGCCTGTGTGTAGCCAGCAATAGCTGATCATGCTAAGTCATCAGTGACCACCATGTTGCCAGATCCAAGGGGACCTTTATAAGGCACATCTTACTTCACTTTCAGACTTGACAACTTTCCTTATCCTCAGTTTTGCTGTTGCCTTGAAGGCACCGCATTTTCCTCCTGCCTCTGTAGCTATTTCTTCAGCCTCCTTTGCAGGGTCTGCCTCTGCAATGCAATCTCATGGTGGTGGCATTCCTCAGGGTTCCCTTCTCTTGTCGCCACACTCTCTATCTAGGTTGATCACCTTTATTACCATGGCTTTGTGGGGAAAAATCTGTGTTTCCACAGAAAACAATGCATTGTCTACTGCACAAGCTTCCTTGTTATCTGATTCTGATCCTCTGTGAGCTATTTCACAACTCTGCAAGTTGTAGATAACTGACAGTGATGCAGAATAATTTTTGTCTGTAGACATGCAAATGGTTCTGTCTGAGGAAGGGTCAATATTTCCCTCTGCCAAAGAAAGGAAAGCCAGTTTTGACTCTATTAGCATATTCATGTTGATATTCCTGACCTATAAACAACCCTGATTATTGGATTTTCCTCTGTACTGGTTGACACCTCACCAGTTTCCTCATAAATGAATTAAATAAAATCATGTTAATTTTTACATCTGTATGAGAGTCATGAATTTACCTCTTTTTGAAAATTATCTTTTAACAGTTTTAAGTGACATCTAGAGCAAAAGAACCCAATGTATGTCTCCACCGCTGACCACCCCCTCCTCACTAATTTGTATATATGTATAATTGGTTCTCATTATCTGCATTTACATTTATATGTGGTTACATTCATAATGTCACACTGAATTAGCAAATACTGAACCATTGCTCTGAGGGGAAATATGGAGTTAGGTTCCTGGGAGCCTCTGATAAAACATTTTTGTCAGTTAGTCAGTATATAACCTTGTTTATGTGTGGTTTTGCTTAAAGACTCCTTATTTAATATATACTGTTAATTCATTAACATTGAACTCACAGCCCACAGCACCATAACTCACACCTGAACAAAGCTTACCTAATACACGCATTTTCTCCATAGAGCACATCACAGTCTTCTTGCTTTTAAGAACACCAGGCAGCATTCAGCACTATGCTTGGGGCCCATTTTAAACAGTGAAATCACCAACAAAAATCACAAAAATGGGAAAAACATGGCACTAAATAGACAGCAAAAAGGATGTTCGTTTACAGGAGGAGAGCTGAAACAAGAAGCCAGAGTGTCACCTTGTTCAACCTCAGCTGGGAACATGTGCATTAGGCAACTCAAAATTTTCACCACTCTGCTCTTGTCTGCAAAAGACGGTGAAAGCACCATGAGTATTGATTTTGGTGTTACAATTAAATTTTAGCGAGCAGGTGACTTTGCAAACACAGAATCCGCAAATAATAAGGATGGACTGTATTTCTGTATTACATTAAATATAATGCATGTCTCCCCCATGAGACTTTGGGGTCTGTAAAAGTCAAGATCATTTCTATTTCATTCGTTGTGCTACATACTTAATACCAAGTTCCATACCTGGTGCATAGTTCTTCAATATGTATTTGTATTTATTGAAGTACGAAAACATATATAAGTACATGTGAAAATATTCATTGTATGTTGCAAAATAAAGCAATCAGTTACAGAACAGCATGTATATGTTGGCTCAATTTTGTGCAAGAAGATGTACACGTCTGCATTACAAAATTAAATGAAACAAACAAAAACACACGAGAAGACTTATACCAAAATTTGAAGTAATTTCTCCAAGTAGTGAGGTTTATGGGTGATTGTTCCTATTTATTTTTGTAGTGTTTTTTGCCCTGTATCTTCCAAAATAAAAATAATAAAAACATATTTCTTCCATCATCCCTACAAAATGCTTTAAAATGTGAATAGCTGCCTGAACTTTCTCACCAGGTACAGAAGTCTGAAGAGCTCCAGGCACCAGAGTCTCTCTAACTTGAAAGCAAATGCCTTGGTCAGCATCTCCAGCCTGGTCCTATGACAGAGCTCATAGCTCATCCCCATAGGGCCAGCACTCACCTAGGCAGTATCTTTCATCTAACGTCTTTGAAAATATGTGGCCAGAATTAAGTGTCATGTTCTTGGGATATTTTGTGTGGCATATTACAGGCACCCCCACTCACTCTGAATCCTAACCTCCCCATAATACAGAATATTGTTACTTTGATAGCAACACCTAACTGAGGATACACACGCATCCATGCTTCCAACCTCTGGCTATGTCAGCCAGACCACAGGTGAAATGCACTGGGCTCTGTTCTCAGGGAGTTTAGAGCGTAGTACAGCTCAAGACAGTGGGGTTGCGCTGAACTGCCTGCCACAGGCCTTTAGATGTCTAAGCTGCACGGCTCTGATCAAATGGTTTGGGGTGGGAGCAGCAGTCAAGTGCACACACCACTGTAAAAGGCAATTAAGGGTCACATTATTGACTTCTCGGGGATATTCCTCTGGGCTCAGTTTTATTGTGTTTAGTTCACATACTGTCCTATATAAAACAGTCTGGGCCAACTTTAAATGGATTTGATGCTTAACCTCCAAACAAAAAAAAGCATATTTAATTAATCAGAACTCCTGCCTCCTGGGCCCCATCCCCCCCACCTTTCCCCCAAGCCATCTTGTTAATCCAAGATTCACAGCACATAGAAACCTTCTACAGTGGCTGGAGGGCAGGAATTGGAAGAACTTGGGGTCAGAGGTTATTTCACAGCTTTCCAGAGATTTGAGATTTAGGGAAGGTCACTTAACTCCTAAGAGATTCAGTGTCCCCCACTGTAAAATGGGGGTGATCAACAAGTCAGTCTCAGAGTCATGGTGAGGGTCAACAGAGACAATGTTTATAAAAGGCTCTAGAAAGACAGCACTCTAAAGGATTTGCAAATGTAGGTGGTGCTGGCCACCTGGATGGGGCTGGAGCTGTCCTCCCAAAATAAGTTTCCATAACTGTGGTCTGGGTGTCTGCCCTGCCATTATGTCAGGCCAGGGGATTCACAACAAGGGCCCTCCCTCACTTTGACAGGCTTACTTTTGCAAAGCCTCTTTGGGTCAGGCTCCCAGCTTACTTCCCTTCTCTCTCCATAAAGAATTCCCACCTTCCCTCTCCTCATTGCTTAGGGCACTGTAAGCTTATTCCACCAATGGTGCTGGGATAGTAGGTTACATAGTTGTAAACCAGTTGAAAGATCACCATAGACCAAAGGCTAACATAAACCTTACACTGATTAATGAATTAAACATAAAACATGAAACTACTGCAAACTCGGTAACAGTTGTTATTGCTGAGTGATGCTGTGTTGGGTCATTCAAATTTTTGTCAGTGTATTTTTCTGATTTTCCAAATCTTCTGCAGTGCACACATATCTTCACAACATTCATGCATTGAACACCTATTCATTGAGTGTCTTTTTTGTGCCATGCTAGATTCCAGCACTAGCGAGAAGAACAGGTGAGGGCACGTCCTTGGGGAGTGCCTAGTCTAACGGAAGGGGCATGCAATAAACAGACAGACAAATCATTAGATGAGTACAAACTGGCATAAGTTCTATGAACAGAGTTATAAATGGTTAGAAAGGGGAGTGGGAAGGAGAATAATTTAGACCAGGGTGTCAAGCAAGTTCTCTCTGTGAAGTAATGTGTAAAGGAGGATGATGAGTTAGCTGGGGAAGAGTGTGAGTGAGGAGAGAGTTCCAGAGAGAGACAAGAGCTTGGACAAAGGTCTTAAGGCAGGAAAGGGCTTGGCCATGGTGTTTTCGAGGAACAAAACAAAGACTAGAGTGGCGGTTGGCACATGCGAGCGAGGCGGAGGAAAATGTAGAAGCAGAGATTGTAGATAGACAAGAATTAAAATAGAATTAAAATACCACTTCATGCTTATGAAATTGGCAGAAAAATTCTTTTTAAATGATAGTACACAATTCTGTCAAGGTTACACTGAAAGTGCTCATATCATTATAAAATAGCGTAATTATTTCATTGAAAGCAATCTGTGAAATGTAGCAAAAGCCATAAGGATGTCTCTACCTTTTAATACCTCACTCTTTGAAATTTAGTTTAAGAAAATAATCCAAGCAGAAGGCTACAGATAGGAGGATGGTGACATTTTAGCAACACCCAAATATCCAACAATACAGGAATCGTTTAGCAAATTACGGTGATTAGACTCCATGGGACAGTATGAAGCCATTAAAACAATGTTGACAACTTCTTCAGAACCTGCAAAATATTTACTTTATGGTGTTGAGTGCCAGGTGGGGACTACAAACGGCACATGGGGCATAATTACATAATAAGAATGGGATCAGTAATTGAAAGAGAATAGGCACTGGCAAAAAAATTAATTGGTACATGGGATCTATTTTCTACTTTCAAAAATTTGTTTTGGTGTCGATACTACTTTATTCTTTTCAAGTACGAATGTGAAGAGGTCAAAGAAGGATGAACGGCAGCAGCCACCGCAATGCCTGTAGCAGCTGCGTCTGTTTGCAGCCCTGGGTGCAACTGGGAAACGGTTGGTTGGAAGAGTTATATGCTTCTAAGCATTTAAGACATCCCCAGCTACGGAAATCTGTATAGCAATGGTGGATACCCATCCACACCCTGCTGGGTCCCCAAAGACTCCCAGACTCCCACTCTCAGCCCCTGCCACAGCTCCCCTTAAGAATATCAGAATGGCTGTGGGTCCAGCCAATGGGGAGTGTGATCTAGAAACCACAACGGACACTCTGATTTCCCTCTTTTCTGGATTGCACAGTCAATTCCACTCTGCATCACGCCAGGTCTGTGATCACGTCTCCACATAACTCTCCCCTTCTCCTCAGTGTAGCGGCATCTCTACATTCCAGAATGCCAGTGATGGGCAAGGCACCCTGAGATCCTCTGGCTTTGACATAATTTTGGCTGAGGGCACACCTCAAGCTCTTGAAATTGTGAGTCCTCCCAGATGCCTTTGGGAGCGAGGCAAGTGCTAACATTTGCCCCTTGGAACCACTACAGTGAAGACCATGGGGTTAACTATGAGGAGGGTATGGATAGGGAGAGAGGAAGAGAATCTCTAGGGTGCTAAATTGCCAAAAGCTCCCATTTACTGAGCCACCTACTAAGTTCTGGGCATTGTGCCAGGCACTCACAGTTATATCTTATATCTCCAGGTGCGTTAAGAGCAGGGACTAGACTCCGTGAGCTCTAACCTCAGCCACTTCTTCAGCTTTGTGGAACAAATTATTTAACCTTTCTAAGCCTTGGTAGTGATGGTACTAATGGTACGTACCTTCCTCGTGGGGTACAAGCCTCTTCAGAGCATTATTAAGCCATCATTAATATTAATGACCCTTATTTCTACCCACTGAGGTAAGTAGTATTATCATTTAACAGATGGGGAAACTGGTTCAGAGAGGTTAAGAAAATTGCCCAAAGCCATCCAGCATTCCAATGACCGAAGCTGGATTCCAACTCCAATGGGACTGTAGGCAAAACCCTCATTTGACTGTCCCTTGCTCTATTTGAACACAGCATAAAACTTGA
Organism: Equus przewalskii; assembly: GCF_037783145.1. Taxonomy (NCBI): domain Eukaryota; kingdom Metazoa; phylum Chordata; class Mammalia; order Perissodactyla; family Equidae; genus Equus; species Equus przewalskii. Next base: position 32,160,072 of record NC_091851.1, read on the forward strand.
CTTGCATCCCAGGGCTCAACAAATGCACAACTGTTCCTGTACCTTCCAGGAATGTCAATGATTCACTAACTATGATAAAAATAACCTCTTACATTATACAGAATGCTTTACAATCTGTAACAATCTTTCACATTCACATTTGACTCTAAAGGGAAACCAACTTCTAAATTGTATAAATTTTACACAACACAGCAAAACAAAGAGAAAATACAGTGACCAATAACCTCATTTTATACACACACACACACATAAATATATACCATATATATGGTATGTGTGTCTATGCACGTGCATGAGATTAAAACACATTTTTTTTTAAACGGAGAGCTTTCCCATTAAAGAAGGACTTTGATCTCAGCATTAACAGCCCTCCCTACAACCCCTTAGCGTTCACCTTGATGCAAAAGGTGTGCAAAGGGAGGCCTGGACCTGAACCTGGAAATTGATCTGGGGAAAGTTGAAATGCTCTGCAAATGAGACGACTTGGCATCACCTGTGGTTAATCTGGGAGGAAGAGGAGAGGAAAAGGTGAAAAACCTCTGCCCACTGAAAGGACCTGAAATTCTGCAGGATTTCCAGTTGTTTGCTGACTAGCGTGCGATGCAATCCCTCGCCTGCATCGCACCAAACTTCTAGAGAAATCCTGCTGCTGCAGGAAACATCCTTGTGTTTGTGCAGATTGGGAGAGTGGTGGAGAGGGGCCAGTTCCACGTTTGGTCCAGTTAGGACAGCCAAGAGAAACAGTGATGTTCTAGAACTCAGGGCAGGCAGTGAACAGGGACCACATGTGCTCCCCTGGAAATCTCTACACATCCTGGGGGCAGGATCGGACCATGTTCAGGATCTGAAATGGGGGATTCTGGTCAATACTTTATAGCTGTAACCAGTAAAATGGCACCAGCTGATATATGGGCTGCATATTTATATTTCAAAAAGTAGGACAGTAATTACTTACGTGGTTCTGTGAGGTGATTTTTTTTCTCTTATCATAGCATGAACATTGACCAATGCCATTAGATATTCTATGAAAACCTGGTTTGTAATACTAGCATAGAATTCTACTGTGTGCATGCACAAAAATTTACGTAACTATGCATCTGTTCCTGGGGCATTTAGGGGATTTCCAGGTTTTTGCCCTTATAAGTAATGCAGTGACGACCTCTATGTATACAATTCTTTTTAAGCAGCTCCGATTATTTTGTCAGAGAAAAAATTAGCAAGTTGTCCTCTAAATATGCTGTGCCAGTTGACCCACCTGCAGGAATGCCTGTGAGAGCCTGCTTCATTGCTCCTCGCAATGCTGGTTACTACCAGCTAAAATTAGACATACTGTGGTCATCTTATAGGTTAAAAGTGCATTCATTTGATCATCTGAGCATTGGGCATTTTAAATTTGTTTTTCACCATTCATATTTTGTTTGGCAATTATCTGTTTAGACCTTTTAGCTTTTTGTTCTATCTACATGATGACATTTTTATTGACTTATTAGAGCTCATTATGTGTAAGGAGATTATCCCTTTTTTTCTAAACTTTGTCACATGTTTTCCCACACTCAGTTTACCCATCTGCTTTTTGAATTCTGTTAATATAGTATAGAAGGTTTTCCTTCTCTTTCTTCTTCCCTTTTCATGTAGTAAAATTTTTAAACCGTGACTCAATGGTATATTTATTTGCTCATTTAATGAACTGAAAGTCCCTCCTAATACAAGAACAATATTTTGTTTATTTTATTCTGGTTCTTGCTTTTTTCTGCTTTTAATTTAAGTTCTTAATCGATCGAGAATTTATTTAGCGTGTCGTGATATATATGAAATGCATTCTATTTTTTCCAAATTATTAACCAATGACAAATACACTATTTGTTAACCAATTCTCCATTCATATAAACTTTAAAAGCCAGGTTCACTACATACTACCTTATTTGCTGGGCTTTAATTATTATAGCTATAATAAATGATATTTCACAGTGAAATCTACCCCCCAACCACTTTTTCAAAGTATTCTTCATTACTGTCTCTTGTATGTTCTTTCAGATCAATTTTGAAATCACTTTGTCAAGTTCCAAAAAAAATCCCATTAGAGTTTTGATTGCAATTGTATTAAACCCATAAATTAATTTAGGGAGAATTGATATCTTTGCAATATTAAATTTGCTAATCCAACAACATGATATATCTCTCCATTTATTCAGGTCTTGTTTTATCATCCTCAATAAAGTTTTGAAGGTGTCTGTGTTTTCATATAGTTTCTGCACATTTCTTGGTTTACTCCTAAGTATTTGTATTTTAATTGCATTTGAGAATAGAATACATTTTACTTTATTTTTATAATGGTTATTACTGGCATATGGCTATTGATTTTTGTTATTTGCTTTGTGTCTGACCATAATACTGAAATCTCTTAGCAGTTCTAATAGCTTTTGGTTTTTTTTTTTTTTTTTTTTGGTTTAGTTTATTCTCTTAGGCTTTGAGGCTATAAGAACATTTTCTGCTAGAAATAAGAAATTGCCTTTCCATTCCTGGCTTACTAAGAATTTCGATCAGTAATGAAGACTGAAATTTTTCAAATTACTTTTTGGCCTCTCCGGGGAAAATCAGATGGTTTTTACCCTTTGACCTCGTGATATGAGGTATTATACCAATAGTTTTTCTACTATTCAACATTTTTCATCAGTACATTTCTGGAACAAACCCAACTTGGTCATGGTGCCTTATGCTTTCATAATGATGCTGGATTCCGAGGGTCATATAAGAATGAGCTCAAGCTTTGTAGCAATGTTGTTAAAGGTTCAGTTCCCAGCTGGGCCATTTGGGCAGGTATGTGGCCTTGGGTAAGTCACTTACCTTCCAGATGGTCAGTGGAGGAAACTATACCCACTCTACCAGGCTGCTTTAAGAATTACACGTAAAATACTCAAAACAAGCTCAGCACTATGGGGCTTCCATATCATAGACACTCAAATTGGGAAACCACTGTTTTCATTACTAAAATCATCCATTTCTTCCATCATCCTTTCAGGTGGCTCTGGGTCTCTAAGGAGCCTGGGGTGGCAGAAAAATCTAAACGTAACAGGATGTTTAATAGGGCTTTTCTTGTTACTTTGGAATTTTACCTAAGGCTACAAAACCAAGAAGAGTGAGCAGCAAGTACTGACACATCCTACACAGAACAGCTAAGGCACTTCCAGATGTCCCTTCCTGAGATGGCGAAGAGGTGCCCAACTGGACTCCCACTCTTCGCTCCAACACCACACTCGGCCCATGCCGTATAAGGAGACTGTGCGGGTTGGGAGGAGAGAGTCTCTGAGGTTGTAAATTGTAGGTGTAAGGAGAGAAGGCTTTATCTTTTTCCTCCTCTTCTCTAAGCCAACTTGGGGGTGGGAGACTCTAAGGTAAGCACTTGTAGATATTGTGTGTGTGGTGGGAGGGAGGAGAGAGGGTCTGCAAGGAGAGGAGATGGACGTCTCACTGCCGGCAGATGCCTGCTCATCTGTAGACACTTGGCTCCTGCAGCAGCTCCTGAACCGAGTGGTGAGAGCAGGCTTGTCTCCTTCATCACCCTCTCATCTCTCCTCCATGGTCTTCCATCCAAGGGGCAAAATCAAGCACAGAAGCAGCAGAGAAAGTGAGGGAGGAAGGAGCAGTGAACGAACAGCCAGTACTCCTTCTCCAAGTCATTTTGAGGAAGTGGTGGTCATAGGTTGCCCTTCTGTGGCTGCCTTCAATCTGGGCTCAGCTGCACTGCTCTGGCAACAGTGTCCCTTTGAGCGTGGTGTAGCATGCACGGAAGCCCCCTCTTTCTCTAGTTTCTCGCGGTGTCGAATATTTCTCCTCTGATCTCTAGATTTTGCTTTGATTCTGGGTAGGATAATGATTTAACCTCTATTGGCTAATCTCGTTGTGTTTCCCTAAGGTTTATGGATCATCTCACCAGGATTATGCCCGGGTTGGGAGTTTGATGTCTGTGCTCCCACCACCATCCTTCCCAGAAGAAAGTTCCATTTACTTCTAATTCAGAGCCTTAAGAGTTAGGCCAGTTTATGCTACCCTCATTTTATAGATAGTGAAGCTGAGGCTTATAGAAATGAGGAAAAAAAAAAAGCCTCATAAGGCTACTTAAGCATCTTTGTTCTACCTTCTAGACTCTCAGTTCCTCTTTCCCGCTTTCTACCCCTCCACTCTGCTCTAGAACTGCAAGCTAGACTGAAAACACAGAGCCCTCCTGAGGATGCTCCTGCAGAGGTCAGCACTCACCTCCACTCTGATTGCAAGGCCTCATTCTCACTAGCCTTGGCCTCCAAGAAGAGAGAAGGTTCTGGATAACATGTTTTTCTCTCTTACTTGGGATTAGAGACAGAATCATAAAAAGGACAATTCCCATCCTCCCCCCACCCCACCTCCTAACTCCCTTTATCAGGTAGCATTGCAGCCACACATCAAGGACTCCAGAACACCTGCAGAGCCACTTATCTCCCATCTGCCCCGCAGCCACCAGAGCTTCCGCACTAATCCACCGCTGTCTGAGAAAGCAGAGAGTAGCAAATAGAAAAATCCTTTACAACAGGGTCCATCATGCCACAGTGAGGAAAATCAGTTTAGGTTCTGACACCCTATTCCCAGGCCTGAGATTTATTTCTAAATAATGTTAATTAAGGGTTCTCTGTTAGGCATAAAACTTATCTCACTGAATCCTCACAACAAAACGTATGTTGTAATCTCCCACAAATGGAAGAAAAGAAACTGAGACACAGACAGAGGTACTATCATCCAGCTAGCAAGTGCCAGCTTGAAATAAAAACCAGGTTATTTTTGGCTCTGAAGCCCCTATTCTTTCCACAAAATTCTAATGACTACTCTCATTTCATTGAGCCCAGCAAATTTGAATTTCTCTTTTTTATCCCCTTGGAGAAAAGAGAGAGGTAGACACATAGCACTTCAAGTAGAAATCCATAAATATGAAAATAAAATATAATGTGCAATCAACCCTCAGGTAGAGAGAATAGGAAACGAGCCCTCCAAATGAGCAGTGGATGTTGCGTTTCTGGCTGTACAAAGTCACTTTTCACTTGGAGAGCTTGAACTCTGCAAGACCAAGATGAAGTGGGTTCCCAGGCAAGGGGCCTTTGATTTGCAGGAGTGAGCAATCACACAGGATGTCTGATCACTTGGCTGGCTGGAGTGTTGATTTGCGATTCCATAATAATGATGTGAAGATGGCTGCCCAGAGTCTGGCTCAAGCAGGGCTTTGGGGGATGAAGAGAAGAGACTTCTGGAGCATAAGAGAGGCATCTTCAGGGTGCTAAAGACCAGTTTCTGAGATAAAAAGGAATATGTCTCCTGAAAGTAAAACCAAAGTCTATAAACGGGTGTTGTATGGAGGCAGATCTGAGTGACAATCAGAGAGTTTCTTCTGTGTGATGCTGGGAGATAGTTTTATGACATCGACAAGCAGGTGCTCAGGCCACTAAAAGTGGTACCTGCAGAAGAGATGCAGGACTGAATTGGACCAGGGTGGTGTCCGCACCACTCATCATCTCACCAGCCTTCTCCAGTTACTGACCTTGGACCTCATTCTCAAAGCCATTGCCTTTGGTTCTCCTTGTGGACTCCAAATAGTTGATGCTAGCAGCTTGCCTGCTGTCTCTACTCTTTTGAATCTAAAGGATGTTCTCTGTTCCCACATAAGACCCCATCCAAAGTTCTGCAATAACCAGGCTAACACTGGGTAGAGAATAATAGTAACCACCCAGGATCCCCAGCAGTGAAATGGTCTGCCAAGGGAGAGCATGAGTTTCCCAGCAGAGGCAGCACTCAAGGTGTGGCTGGGTGGGCACCAGACATCCCTAATAGGACCCAGCTCCTTTCACGGGATGTCTGCTGTTGGAGATGTGCCAGGGAAACCACATACTGCTCTAGACAAGAAAACATTTGAGAGTCCAGACTACACTGTGATCATCATGTTCTGAGATGGGATATCCCATGGGATGATGAAGAACAACAAAAGAATACGGTCTACCCATCCACATGCCAGTCCAGAGAAGTGGACAAGTAAGACTTCCCATTTTGATATAACAATTCATCATCATAACATCCATAATAACAATAGCAGCAACAAATAATGATGTGTTTCATTATAGGCATCTAAAGAATATTTTGAGCTTTTTAAAGCACTTTGGAGTATATTATTGCATTTACTCCCCAGGCCTGTATTTCAGGAAGAATAGGGAATGATTAAACTGGGCAAAAGGAACAAAATGATGAATGAAAAAAATAAATGAATGGGGCATCTCAAGAGAACAGCATGAAGAAAGAATTAAATTGCTTCCATTTGTACTAAGAAGTCCTTTGATTCTAAAATCCGGGTGCAATCAGGTAGTTCTTACAGAGGAGAAAGAGGTAGTCTGCCTGTCTCTCCTGAGCTCCAGATTTACATTTGTCAACACCCGGTGTGCATCTTCACCTCAAACACAACACATTCAACTTGTACTGGCTCCTTTGACCCTAAACCATCTTTTGTGTTTTCCAACTCAGAAGACAGTTCCGCTGCTCGTCTCCCAGTTGTCCAAACCAAAAGCCTGGACCTGTCATCTCTGGCTGTCTTCTCTCATCCCCACAGTCCAAGATTCCTATCTGATAGTCTGTCCAGGCTCCAGCTTAACTGGCTAAGAGTCTCGCTCTGAACTCCAGACTTCTGGGCTAGTAGGCTGCTCTGTAGCCAAACTCTTGACAGTCTCCGCCCTTAAGGGTGGGACCCTGCTCGCAGTGTCCCAAGGATTTGTCTGGTCAGTGACCCATCAGACCTGCCAGAAGTAGAATACATCCCCACCTGCCCTTGCTGAACTGCTCCCCGTATCTTCCTGAGCTATAGCTTCCTGTAACTTCCTGCTTCCAGCCTCTGCCTACTTCTACCATGCCCTTACTAGGTCAGCCTCTGCTACCAGTGCCTAGCAAAGAGTTTGGCACATGGAAGGCACTCAGTAGATGTTTGATGAAAGGGACTATAGCTGTAGTGCACAGCAGCCATTTATTCTCAGCTGGTCTCTATAGTTACCAGTCTCCCTATCACCCAATCCTACCCTCAGGAGGACACCCATAGAAGAAACTTCATCAACCCATGTGATGGGGAGTTCCTTAGGCCAAGAGACTTAGCTCTAAGCACTTAATTGACTTGTGATCTTGTTCTGATGATTCTGAACCTTAGTTTTCCTCTCTTATACCTCTCAGAACTGCCTCAAGGATCAAGGAATATAATGAGTATACTACCAAAGCATGCTGGTGTGGCATAGTATATCAGTGGTTCTTCAATGTGGGTGTGCATCAGCATCACTCGGAGAGCTCCTTAAAGCAGAGATGCCTGGGCTCCACTCCCAGAATTTCTGAATCATTAGGTCAGGGGATAAGGGCCTGAGAATGTCAATCTCTAACAAGTTCCCAGGGGATGATGATGCTGCTGCTGGTACAGGGACCACACTTGGAGAACCCTTGCTCTAGATTATTCTAAGAGCATTGCTCTTTCCATGCCAACCCTATTTTTCTCCATGAAGTATGCTATTTCAGTACTCAACTTAATATTTTACCCTTTTTGCTGTTCTGTTGGAATCTTAACCCAGCCTGTAAATTCCTCTGGGCAGAAATTATACTTTCCACACTCCACACTCTCTCATTTTCTTTTTTTGTAAAATAATGAGTACATTTCCAGTGTGATTAATCATAGAATAAGAAAAGAGGGGAAAACTCAGACCACCAACCCCGATAAACAGCATCCACAAATGGATATCAGCCCTGGAATCCTCTTTAAAATTAATTATGAGGCAAAGGACATTCTACTATCAGTGGCAATGTGGGAGAGAAGATTATCTTCTTGATGACACATTTTGTAAAATGTGGGTTATTCAAGATTTTAGCCGTAACTTAGTTAAACACTAACATTTTTTGAAATATAAAACCACAAACAGCATTTCAACTCATAATTTTTATAGTCATAGTCAGACAATTGTGTTTTCAACACGTAAAATCCATTACACAGTCGTGGCAACAGTTTGCAATAGACTGTAAATTTTTATTGAGATGATCATCTTGCGATTGAATTTCAAAATGTATTATATGATCATCAGCAAATAAGTCCATGGAGGCTGCTAAAGTACTTTGAATATCATTTATAAAGATCAAAAACCCTGGAAACCCTTAGATTTGCCCTGTGGAAAGAGAAAAGTCTCATCAGCAGGATCAAATCAATTATTTTTATGGATGAATATTGAATTGCAAAGCTGAGATAAGGCATTACCTGGTTTAATAACATATTCTTATGTCCTTTTAAAGTAGTAAGTTTCATAATCAGGTTTCAATGAGGAATTTTAGCAAAGGCCCGTTTTTGAAAATAATCAAGAAAATGGCATCTCTATTCATCATAGTGGTTCAATAACATTCAAAGGAATATTCCCAAGCAATGGAAATTACTCGGTAACCTTGGGTTACGTATGACTGAGATGCACTACTAAGATACTTAAAAATGGTTACAGTCAATTCTGCTATAACACTTGTTTTGACAATGCGAATGTGTTCCAACATGATTGAAGTACCAGGGAACAATTTGAGCATTACACAAACTTCACATTTGCTGTGTGTGATTTTGTACGTAGAAACACTACTGAAGCAGAAAAGTGCACCCAGCTGAACTAAGCCACGTAGGGATACACAAAAGGCACCCACCGCAAACATCTGCCTGCTCCCTCAGGTCACTGTGTGTATTATGAGCCACAACTATCCACACGTGGTGTCACAACTTTCCACCACTTTCAGAAAGCCGTCCTTCACTGCTTCACAGTGGGTTGCAGGCCACAACCTTTCTAACACACACTTCCATAAGTACACTTCAGGTCTTTCCAAGGTAATACACCATAGGTATTGCAGTGTTTATGCATATCTTAGGCATTAACGTGTGCAAAATTGTGCCACCATTTTTAATAGTTTCCTTTCCTGTTTTCATGTGTCACTGATGAAGTATGAGTGTCGGGCCCCAACCCTATTTTTTCCCCAAAACACTGATGGTTTTTATTGCATACTACAGTGCTTTTTAGGGACGCATATGTCTTACTACAGAAGAACTGGCTGTATTTTTGATCCATGGGGGTTGCTGTGCTTATGGTCCTTTTCTCCCCACCCAGAAGCCATCAGTGACTCCTTTGTCCTTGGAAGCCAATGGCTCATGCTGCCACTTCCATGGACCCCCAATGGAACACACCCAGCTCTGTCAACCATGCTGATGGTGCATACCTCTCTCTTTATTTACTCAGCATGGTATGACCAGTGATCAATGGCACCAGTGTCAGAAAATCCTGAATGCAAATACAACTGTGCCACTGACCAATTTTATGACTCTGGATAAAAAGTTTTAAAATATCGAGTCTCTATTCCTTTCTATATATGAGATAAAAGTACTTATATCGAATGGTTACTTAGAGAGGAAAAATGAGATAAATAAATGTGATTTACAAAAACAACAAACACAGAGTTCTTTTAATTTCTTGAGTTGCATTCAGAGCTGGAACATTTCATGGATATAGTCAGAGATACAATCCCAGCCAGTATCCTTAGAAACACCATAGGAGCCGAGAGCCCTCAGGAATATTAGATCCATGGAACTCTCCCGACACAGTCCCAGCCAGAAAGCTCTTAGGCAGCATCCAGGAATTGTCAGAAAAACAGTTGGAGCCAGGAGCGTCCGGGGAACACTGAGCCCAGAGCCCATAGGGATATATTATCCAGAGGACCCCAGGAGGGACAGTCCAACCCAGACTCTTAAGTAGGAGCCAGGAGCTCCCAGGGGACACAGAGTCAGGAGACTCTTAGGGACTAAGGCAGTTCCAGAATCCACTGAGAGACACCTTCAGAGCCAGGAGGCACTCAATACGTAGTTGGTACCAGGAACCCCTCACAGACAGAACTAGAACCAGGAACTCTCAGGGAAATTGTCAAAACTAAGAGCTCATTAGGGTCACAGGCCCAACCCAGGGATCCTCAGGGACAAAGTTAAAGTCAGAAACACCTTAGATATACAACAGGAGCCAGAAGGACTCAGAGATAGTCTAAATGAGGGCTTCAGGGTACACAGGCAGAGCCAGGAGCCCTTAGAGGTACAACCAAACCAGAGCCTGGAGCCCTCAGAAACACAGAACCAAGAGTCCTCAGAGATACTCTCAGCACTAGGAAGCCCCAGACATACAAATGGCATCAGAAGCCCTTGGAGCCAGAGAACCAGCGCCCCACTGGAAACACCATCAGAACCAGGAGCGTCTCCAAGACGCAGTCAGAGGGAAGCGGTTCTTAGGGCCACAGTCAGAGCCAGGAGGTCCCCAGAGATGTCACCAGAACCAGGAGGTCCTCTAAGGCAAGACCAAAATATTGACTATTTTCCTCCACAATGGGACGCACCCTCACATCAAGGAAGTTTAGGGATGACCGTCACAGAAAGCCAAGAGAAGGATCATTCACAGCAACTGCCCGGCCTCGCAAAATAGTCAGGAACGAGGCTCTTACCTGCACACTTGGTCCTGGTGGTGAGCGGAGGCCCTGGCGGTCCCGTGCCTCCCTCCCCTGGTCGTGTGAGTAGCACCCGGATCTCATACTCCACATCAGGGTCCAGATGCCACAGCTTATAGTTGGGAGAGTCAACTATGTGGGTCTCGGCCCAGGTGCCCGTGGTGGTGCGATATTCCACCTCCTTCAGGATGATGGGGCCGTCCCCAATGATGGAGTTGGCATTTGGCTTGATCCACAGGTATGTGGCCCCCACAGCCAGCAGCTCTGGGGGGGCAATTGGTGTCGGAGGCTCTGAAAGATAAACAATGAGAAAGGAGGTCAGACCCAAGTCATGTACAGAGCAGAATTCAAGCATGTGAGGACAAGGGACAAAATTCCAAACAGCCATACGAAATAATCCAAATCCCTTTCTTAACCCCATTCACATGCTACTTTAATTTTCATGTTTTTGTATGTAAATACTGGGATCAGTACTTATTTAGTAACTATATTCAACACCTACCATATATCCTTCATTTAGAGAAAGGAAAGAAAGAAGGCAATGGTGAGGAGATGGTTTTCCAGAACAGAGCAAAGCTGCCACCGTTAATATTCTGCTCTCCATCCTCAAATGAGAACCCGCCTTTACTGAAGTGGAGTTTGGTTCAAAACCCAGGGGAGTCCCAGGTTTACAAACACTTCTTTTACAGGAACACACAGAGTGTTGGTGGAAGTGCTCCCAAATAGTGAAATGAGACCAGGCAGACAAAGGATGATGGCACAGCAAGAATTCAGCTTCTTCCTTAACTCCAGCAGGTTCCTCCTAGCAGGGAGTGTCACTGGCCATAGTTTTTCCAGTGAGGACCAAGAGTTAACAGAAAAGTCATGTTGAGTTATCCTGTATCTGCTGTGTGTTGACACCCCTCTTTGCATTAGGTTCTCTATCTTCAGCTAAATAGACCAGAATTTCAGCAAGCATCAATGGTCGCCTCTCTCTGGCAATCCTTAGCCTACTAGCAAGGCTGCAGAAATCAACATTTATTTTGTAGCTATTTGTCAAGAAATCTCGCATGCATTCTTTTGTATAATTCTTGGGATTTTATCACCTCAATTTTAATAGATTTAACAAAACTGAGAGCCCAAGTGATCAGGTCACCTAACCAAGATCGTGGAGCAGGTGAGGCAGGATGGAATTCACATTTGCGTGCCTTCCCAGGCCAGCTCTCCCCTTGGAAGGCTGTTTGCGTCAGTATCCATTTTCTCAAAATCAAGGTGGATATCTTTTTATTTGTTGCAAAAAATAGCAGTGGAACAACAATAAAGGAAACAAGAAGAAAGAGAAAATATCTCTCCTTCCCTACCACCCAATAGAACAGGCATTTTTATTTCTCCATGTTCCATCCCAATTTCAATTTGCATACTTAATCCTTTTACATGTGGTTAAAGTAACGCAAAGACCAATGCAGATTTGTTTTTCTTCTCTCACTTATTACATCCTAAGGACTTTGTTTATACATTATGCAGATTTTACCATCACTGTCTTTAATAGTCACAGAACAATCCATCAGGTAATCACACTAACTATTCTTCAATTGTGGGGCACAGGAGTTGTTCCAAGTTTTGCTATGGTAAATAAGGTTGCGATGAACATCTTTGTGCAGAAGACTCCTGTCCTTCTTGTCTCACATTTTCTTAGGACCAACTGCCAGGACTGGGACTATTTGTCAAGGGATATGAACAAGTTAATGATTCTTGGAGGTGAACCAGGGAGTGGAGAATGGGAGAGACACTTGGGGGTGGAGTATAACGTTGACGTGTTCAAGGACTTTGGGAGGGCCTCTGGGCTGTTCAGCTGGATAAGGCAGGTCTGAGTTTCAGTTTGGAACTCAGATGAGATCTTTGGGATAGATAAGACTCATTCAGTGTTTTCTTTCTAATTAATTACCTAGCAACAAAGATTCTCTGGAAATAGAATAATTGCTATAAAACAGAGGTGGACAATATATTTTCAGTGTGACTCGAGGCAAATCTTATGGGACAATTTCAGATTGCTTCTATTATAGTCTGCCATTTGGTCAGAGAAGGAAATTAAGCAGATTAGTCAAGCTAGATGCTTTTCTTTACAAAGGCTTGGAGGTTATTACTCAGGGCCTTGTTATCTCAAAGGTGTTTGCAAATTGATTTTTGGATAATTTGTTCCAGGTAGAGAAGTTAAGTTGGCAGGCAGATAATTTCTGAGCTCATCCTTTGTGCATTTTAAATATATAGACCCTTTGATCACCATGATCAACTCTCCAGAGTTCCCATCAGTTTCCAATGAGGCCCCATGGGTGATATTTTGTAGCTCTGTGATGACTCTGCCCAATTCCTTAATCTAATTACTCACAGACCGGCCCTGGACAGAATTAACAGATGCACACTTCAATACTTTGGGGCTTGAGCAAGTGACCACATTAAGCTCTCTTCCATCGAATTTCCACCATGGTTTTTGCTCTCCTATTTCAGGCATTAGCAGTACATTGCTGACCACCAGAAAGAAAATAAAGTATTAATCTTTCCAAATGTTTAGTCTCTTCCTGTATATTTCTGATGGGAAGTTCAAGTATAGTAACAAACATTCACTCGAGTATATGAATGTCTCCATTTCAAATGACTGACTGGTTCACATGTCCATGGGCAGACTAGCCAGTGTGGGGATTTCTCCCTTTGTCCTCTCAAGAATATATCATGAAGTACATCATAGTGTTTCCTGTACCTGGCACCAAGAAGCAATCAGCTTATTGTTTTGCGTTTCTTGTTTGGGCAATCCATTGATTTATAATCCGCATTGTTTAGAAGGCACATGTACTAGTGGTTCAAAGAGTGAGAGTCAGGGATGAGATACAGAATGATCTTTCTTTGGTAGGTACCACCTTTTTAAAAATTGCTCAGAAAGACTGTGTTTATTTGTATCAGTTCTCCTCTCTGAGATGAGCTGTTCAGCCAGACAGTGCAAGAAATCTGTGAAGCCTCTAATCCAATCCCGAGTCATCAGAAGGAAACCGAGGCCCAGGAAGGGCTTACAACCTGTTCAGCTAGAAGGAGGTGAGGGCAGAGAACTCCAGCCCAGGTAGCATTCCTGCTCCTCCCTTTCTCCTCTTGTACTTGAGATGTTTAAGTAATTAACCAGAAAGGTCATTAAAGGAAATCTATAACAGTAGTTTTTAACTTTTGAGGATGCACAGCCCTTACAAAAATCTGGTGAGAAATTTCAGACTCTCTTCCCAGGAAAATGCACATAAGCATATTATCTAGAGTTTTGAATACTATTTCAGGCATCCACAAACCCTTCTGAGGCCCATGCATGAACCTCTGAAGAAACTATGTTGAGAATAAAGGAAATGCACAGAGATTCTGCTGACAGACTACATGCCCATGATAGCTTATACTTCTTTGGCGCCACCCTTTGTTGCAGGGCTACGGTAGGGTTGGGAGCACAATTATGTAAGGGAATGGAACTTGATGTAGGGGTCACAGATCTAGTACTTCCAGGCTCCCAGGTTCCCAAACATTTGGGCGAAAATAAACGTGCTAAGATTTCCATAGGACAAAGACAAGTAAATGTCTAGTTTCCCATGACCATGACCCAGCCAACACATTCACAGATTTAACATTTGGTCTAAAATATTTAAAGGGTAAGGACATGACCCTGAGCATGAAATGTTACATCCTAAGCAGAAATCTTCCACAGAAGCTGTCTTTGTGGCTTGGGTTGCTATAACACAAGACCATAGACCAGGTGGCTTAAAGAACAGACATTTATTTCTCACAGTTCTGGAGGCTGGAAAGTCCAAGATCAAGGTTCCAGCCAATTCAGTTCCTGGTGAGAACTGTCTTCTTGGCTTGCATTCTGATCCCTTCTTGCTATGTCCCCACATCGGTGAGACAGAGAGAGATCTCCGGTTTCTTCCTCTTCTTCTAAGGACATTAATCCCATAATGATCTCATTTAAACCCAATCACCCCAAAGGCCCCACCTCCTAATTCAATCACATTAGGAGGTTAGGACTTCAATATACGAATTTGGGGAGAACACAAACATTCAGGCCATAGCAGAGGCCATGTTTTCAAATCCATTTTTCTTCATGAAGGGCTTTGTCTAACTGTCAGGTTCTTGAGATTAACAATCTAGCAGAGACAAATTCTCTATGAAAGAAACCCCAACTAGTATGTACTCTGTGCTTGTCGTGTACCATACAGAGTGCTGAGTGTGTGGAATTTTGTGGGGTAAGAAATGCAGGCTCTCTGGACTCATGGAATCAGAGGGAAGGCAGTCGGTTAAAGCAGCGATGAATAAAGAGCAATGAGGGTCATGTTGGGGGTGACAAAGGAGGTCGTGAGGCCTACGGAGGGACGTAACCTGGTCTAGAGGTTAGGATAGCTCTTGCAGAGAGAGCTTGAATGTGATCTGTGGGCCAGAAATTCATGTCAAATCTGTGAGCAAAGAGAGAATGTTCTGGGGGTCCTGTAGTTCTTAATTGCTTGGGAAGGTACCACATAGGGCAAACTGGTAAACAGCTAAAACTATGTACTCTGAACACTCATTCACTCACTCATTCTACAGACAATGAGTATCTGCTATGTGTCACACACTGCTCTAGGCACTGAGGATGCAGCAATGAATAAAACAGACACAATCCTAGCCACCAGAAGCTCACATTCTAGTTTTCACTCAAGGACTGAGAGAAAGAGGAGTAAGGAGAGAAAGAAGCTGATGTAGAAGCCAATGAAGAGGAGGAAATTGGAGGACAAGCCAGGCCTAGGTGAGTGCTTATGGATCAACCAAATTCAATGGAATACTACACAGCAAGTAAAAAAGAACAAACTACCGATATACACAACATGGATGAATCTCAAAAGAAAATTCTGTTCTTCAAAAGAAGAAAAAAAAATGCATGATATTCAATTTATAAGAAAACTTCAGGAACAGACAAAATTGGGGGCTGGCCCTGTGGCTGAGTGGTTAAGCTCATGCGCTCCGCTTTGGTGACTGGGGGGTTTCGCTGGTTCAGATCCTGGGCGTGGACATGGTATAGCTCATCAGGCCTCACTGAGGCGGCATCCCACATGCCACAACTAGAGGGACTCGCAGCTGAAATACACAGCTATGTACTGGGGGGATTTGGGAAGAAAAAGTAGAAAGAAAAAAAGAAGATTGGCAACAGTTGTTAGCTCAGGTGCCAATCTTTAAGAAAAAAAAAGAACAGAGAAAATTGATTTATGGTGATAAAAGTCAGAATTACAGTAACCTACGGGAGCAGGTACTGACTGGGATAAGGCATGAGAGAGCTTTCTGGAGGGTCGGAAAGCACTAGATATTGATTTGGCTGATTAAATCATAAAACCCAGAACACTGTTGCCTCTAGTGGGGTGACTGCCTGGAAGAGGACATGAGAAAACTTTCTGGGGTGATAAAAATTTCTGTACCTTGACTAGGGCTGTGTAAGATTCATCAAACTGTACACTTAAAATATAGGTATAGTCATGCGCCACATAATGCTTTGGTCAGCGACCACATATACAATATACAATGGTGGTCTCATAAGATCAGTACCATACAGCCCAGCTGTGCAGTAGGCTATACCAGCTAGGTTTGTGAAAATACACTCTGTGATGTTCACACAACAATGAAATCGCCTAATGACGCATTTCTCAGAATGTAGCCCTGTCGTTAAGCAATGCATGAGTGTATTTTGATATATGTAAATGATATGTAAAAAAAAAGTCTAAGGAAAACAAAAATATGGTTTATCTGTGAACTACCAGGTGGGAAGAATGCCACTAAATCTTACTTGGAGCAGAACTCCAGAATATTTGGAGAGAATGAGCCTTTAATACCGTATCATTTCTCTTTGAACAATTTTGCCAGCAACATCAGATGTTGAATTCCTACTATTTTTCCTAACAAGAAGTCGCTCAGGCACACACCAGTTCTCCTTCACGAGCCTTTTCACATATGAAACAACCCATGCCCTTTCTTCACCTGACCCCACACCATCAACTGCGCAAAGCCAGGAGTAGGTGTTTGACATTCATTGGCACACTCCGCTCACGAAGTCTGAAACCAAATCAAGAGGGAGGAAGGCTGGCCTTCAGGGACCTGAGATCTGAGCTGGGAGATGGCACCGGCCCCCTCCAGCAGGGCATCAAAGCACTTCGAAGACAAGGACCCATGAGCCACCCATGAGGCCTGGGCAGCAATGGCCCCTGACCTGCCAAGGCTCTCCTTCAACATGTAGGTGGTGAGGTGACCTCTTAATGTAATTCCACCTCGTCCTCAGGCAGCAATCTCCAGACCAATTCTGTCTTTCTTTTCCCTGCTGTGAGCACTTGTAACAGTTTGACTCCCTAGAAATTCCCACAGAGAGCAAAAGTGCTTCAAATAGCTGGAGAGCAAGCTTTGTGCGTACGTATTGTCTGCTCCAGACCGAAATCAAATGCTTTGAGAAAAACTGAATGCAACTAAGATGTGGAGTGAGCCTTGGCATGTTTAAGGTGAATATAACCTGGCTCCAACACGGTCCACCACCCTCCCCCTACCTGATCACTAACAATAGTATTGCTATTTACTGACCCATGAGGGTTTGCAGGAATGCCCCACCCCACTCCACTCGCCACCATACACACACACCCGCACACTAATTTATTATTCCCACTTCCATACTTTTGCACATGCCATTTCTTCCAACTGGAATGTCTTTTCTTTTGCTTATAACTAAACCAGGCCCATCTTTCTTTTCAACTCTGCTTCATGACTCCTCAGTTGTGTGCACCACAGGGCAGATGTTCAAAAGTCCCATGCTGATTAGATATTCCACTGATTGGCATGCAACACTGTTTCATAAAATAATGGACTGAGGATCAAAAAAGAGAAGGGAAACTAGCTTGGGGCCAGAGTCTGAGCCTTTCTTTGCCATGCTTCACCATTAGTCAGCTGCGTGACCCTGGCTGGACCACTCAATCTTCATGGTTCTCAATTTTCTCATCTTCAGAATGAAAGATTATTTTATATTTCAGGTAATAAAAGCATTTAAATTCTCTACTAAGGACCATGGGGACTCTATGTGCATATGTTCACTGACTGCACCCTGACTGAGAGTTGTCAGCAGTAGACCTCACCTTATTATTCCTTGGATGGGCCCATGAGATCCCTGAGCAGAAGATTTAACAAGTAGATATAGCACCCAATCTACTGGTAGGTACCTACTAGAATTAGTCTATGCGATCTGGTATAACATATGGTCAATGTTCACTAAAGATGTGATGTCTTATTTAAATGAGCAGAGAAAATATTTGATAAGTTTTTCCTCAAATAAGAGGTTGGGGCAGCAATAAAGAGGCGAAAAAGAGTAAGAAGGTGAATGTTATAGAGAATAGTGAATGGGCATCCAAGCTAAGAATTAGAGGTGTTTGGGGATAAGACATCAAGCCACTGGAACAGAACAATAATCGAAGACAGAGCTATGGAAAATTTATGTGAAATAAATGAAGGTCTGACTTTGCACGCGACAAAGAGCACAGCGGGTTCCAGGCAAAATAATGACAAGACTCAAACGTAAGCACATACTGGCAATATATTGAAATACAAGACTAAAGAAAAATTTCCACAAGCATCTAGACAACAACAGACCGCCATCAAAACAAAAAAGAATAAAAAGTCAGTTCTCAGATTCATCATTTCAATTTGAAACACTGGGATATGATGGTGAGGATGATGACGATTATAATAACCACAAATGACAGCAGCGGCAGCTAATATGTATTGCAAATTTTTATGCACCTGTCACTGTTCTTAGTGCCTTAAAATATTAACTCATTTAATGTTCACAACAACTCTAGGGATCGATACTACTATGATTCACATTTTTCGGAAAAAAACAAAAAGAGATGCAGATTAAGTAACCTGCCCAATGTCAAACAATTACTAATTCAAAGAGACAGGACTTGGACCAAGGTGGTCTTACTGGGGGTCTGCACTCCCAACCACAATAGTATAACACGCACATGAGGTTTTAAGAGGATGCTTCATGTCCCAAGAACTTCATAGCTAGCTAAGTTGTGGTGCCTTTGCAGAGCCAATAGAAAGACACTCGCAGATTCTGAAGAATACAGAAAAACACACTGACTACTTGCCCTTCCTTAGAGAAATAATTACTTGAAGATAGACCCCAGTCCACTTTGGGATGATTCAAAATCATGACCTCTATACTCAGCCACAAAAAAAAGATGAAATTTTGCCATTTTTGACAACATGCATGGACCTTGAGGGTATTAAGCAAAATAAGTCAGATGGAGAAAGACAAATATGATACGATTTCACTCATATGTGGAAGATAAACAAAGAAACACATAGATATGGAAAATAGATTGGTGGTTACCAGAAGGGAAGGGGGTGGGAGGAGGGCAAAAAGGGTAAAGAGACACATTCATACAGTGACACAGGGCAATTAGACTTTTGGTGGTGAACACGATGTAGTCTATACAGAAGTCGAAATATAACTATGTACACCTGAAATTTATATAATGTTATAGACCCATGTGACCTCAATAAAAAAATGACCTCTAAGATGGGGGAATTGATATATTAATAGGATTGGTCCTATCAGATGATGACTACACAAGATCCTTCTTGTCAGATAAGAGTCTAGAAAAGAAGCATTGCCTCATGCCAGACAGAGCTGGAGACATAACTATACCGTAAGGAGGGAGACAACTTCATGCTTCTCTTCCTCATGGCATTTAGACGATGCTTAAGAACAAGCAATTTCATTATGAATGGTTAACCCTTGCTTTGGCAATAATCCTGAAAATAGACACAAAATACATCTCTGGAGTAGTCACTCCAGCCGACAAGACTCTCCATAGGTGCAGAAGTCCAATTTTAACTAAATTAAAATAAACCAAAAATTCCCACCTACTTATGCCTATTAAAATGCCTAGACATAAATACACCAAAATGTTGATGTTTTTCTTCGGGTTGTGAGGAAATGAGTACCGTTTTCTTTCCTTCTTCCTTTTCTTCTTTGTTTTTCTATAAATGTCCTCTAATAAACCTGCATTGGTTACTTATTACAAAGATAAACATTTTAAATAAGTAAGATTTTCTTCTATTTTCAGGTTTTATGACTGGGTGGGACCTCTGTTGGGATTCCATGCCCTCGCTCACTAGGAATGTTTAACAGCCAATCTCCCCTCTCTTCTGCCCGGGTACCAGGTACCAGGAATCAAGAACCACAACTGTGTCCATTTGCCAAACCAGTTCCCCACCCAGATCTCCCTACCAAGGAGAGCTCCTGGCTGCTTCTGGTACTGCTCAGATGCCTCCACCATAAGCTGATGCGTGACTTCCAAATAACCCTCTAATGATTGCAACTAATATTTTATAGCGGTTTACCTGTTTCCTCATTTTTCTCCCTACAGTGACTCCACAAAGCAGACAGTATTACTCCCATTTTATGGACGAGGACACGAAGGCTCAGCCACTTTGGGTGTCCTGCCTAATCTCACACAGCTACCAAGCAGAACGAATATTCAAACCCAGGTCTTCTCCTAGTCTGCACTCTTTCCTCAATACGGTGCTGATCCTCTTTATGCTGCAAGAAAAAGTCTGCTTCTATTTCAGCTCATGGCCTCAGAAGACAGCAGAACAGAAGTTCTCACTAAGAAGAGCTGTGTGCCAGGCACTGTCCTCAGGACTTGGCATGCATTATCTTCTTTAATCCAGGCAAACTCTTTAGGCAAGTGCTATTATCAATCCCATTTGATAAATTAAGGAAAAAGAAAACGCTGAAGCTTAATGAGGTTAATTGCTCACAATTACACAATTACTAATAAGAGAAGAGACCAGGATTCAAACTAAGGAAGATTCCAGAGCAGTGGTCATAATCACTACATTATACTATCTCCTGCTGATAGGATTCCCATGGTTGAGGAAGATGCAGTGATTCATCCAATGTCACAGAGAAGTGGTTTTGGTGAGAAGAAGTCAGACCTGGTAACTAGCCAGCACTTTGTTAACCCAGCAGCAGTAACACTGGTCAACAGTCATAGAATGGTAGACGTGGAAGGAGTACGGGAAGTCATTGAGCCCCACCTGCCCAACGCAGAGGTCCCCAACATGTGGCTCCAAGTTAGCCGAAGACCTCGAGGGACAAGCAGCACATTCTGTTGTCCACACAACTGGTGAAAAATTTTAATAGTGAGAAAGTATTTTGAAATATAGGCCAGAGGTCTATCTCCATCTGCTGTCCACCAGGGTGTCACACTGAGCCTCCAAGAGCTGGCCTCTCTCTAGTTCTTCTAAGCTCCTCTCACGCCACAATTTTATACACAAATGATGTAGAAGGAGCTGGAGGTGCTTTTGCTTATGCTGCTCTCTCTGCCAGATCACCCTCCCCCTTCTCCAGGAGACTCATCTTTCTTGTCCTTCAAGAGTTAGCCCTCCTCTGGGATGCCCTCCTGGGTACTCTCACCTCAAGGTGGTATCTCTGTGCTCTGTGAATGTTTTAGCCCAGGGTCCCAAGAAGAAGAGCTTGAGACAAGGATTCTGTGCAAGTGACTGATTGGAGGAGAGTCCTCAGAAGGGGGCAGGATAAGGGAAGGGTCAAGAAACCAAACAAGGATGTGGTTTTGGTTGCAAACTAGTTTCAGGCTGTTCCCACAGGAGCTCTAGAGCACAAAATGCACCACGTTATGGTGCCTCACTGAGGCAGGGGGTCAGCCTTATGTACCCCTGTTTTATTAAATGAATGTGGGCTGCTCTAGGGGTGCAGGAATTTCCCCTCAGTCAAGCAGCTCCCGTGTGGCAAAGGATAGTTATCTTAAGACGGGTGTATTAGTTTCCTAGGACTTCTGCAGCTGGGTACCACAAACTGGGTGGTCTAAAGCAACAGAAATTCATTGTCTCAGAGTTCCAGACATGAGAAATCTGAAATCAAGGTGTCAACAGGGACATGCTCCCTCCAAAGGCTCTACAGAAGAATCCTTCCTTGCCTGTTCTAGCTTCTGGAGTTTGCCCACGGTTCTTCATCTTCCTTGGCTTACAGATGCATCACTCCAGTCTCTGCCTCCGTCTTCTCATGGCCTTCTCCCCTGGGTGTCTGTGTCTTATCCAAATTTCCCTCTTCTTGTAAGGACTCCAATCATAGTGCCCACCCTACTTCAGTATGACCTCCTTTTACCTTAATAAATTACATCTGCACAGACCCTCTGTATTTCCAAATATGGTCACGTTCTGAGGTTCCAGGAAGAACGTAAATTTGGGAGGAATATAATTCAACCTAGTACAAGGGGCAACTATGAGTCTTCAGTAGCCAACACTCATGGCAACTAGGGGATGGGTGCACCAGCCTGGTAAAGGAGACTTGGACCGGGCACCAGCAGCATCTCCTATAGTGGATAGGCCCCTCCTCAGGGGTCCCAGGCACAAATTCATCACAGAATTTGCACACTATCTGTCTTGAGGGCACAGACCAAGTCATTTTTGCCTGTGTCCCAGCTCCTAGCACAGAGCCTGCTATATGGTGGGTTTGGTCCTGGATTCACAGCCCTCCAGGAATTTCTCCCTTCCCAATGTGGTAGTCCTCCATATTTGAGGACACTGGGCATGAACACTTACTATTTCCTGGCATAAATATTGCTAGTTAGGATTCTAAGTAATTTCTTTCTATGGCATGGTTTCCATTCCTCTACCATCCTCATCATATTTTAATGTCTCTTAAACAAAAAATAGTAGTTAAAGATAAAATTCTGGAATCAGCCTTCTGAGTTTGAATCCCTTTTAGCTATATGCACCCAGCCCATCTCTCCTTGAGGTCACTTGTGGTTTCGGTGTATAATACCTCCATGCACTGATGATTTCCTACCTCCAGCGTCTACATCTCCCTGCCTGATGACTTTCCATCTCCACCAGAGCATGATAGGCCCATTGTAGGGCAGACTGGACATGCCAGGGTGTTACCACTCCCCGGAACAACCCTTTCCTAATGAGGCATGGGAGTTGGTGGATAAACATTCAGTTTCCTTGACCTTTGGTGGGACAATGGGCTTGGTTTACTCAGTCTTTCAGAGGATCTCTTGTAGGACTGACATCAGATAACCCCCAGGGCTACCAGCTCATCCTTACCCCCTTAGGAGCCTGCCTTCCTTTCCTGTTCACTGCCCTGCCTCTTTACCAATGTTCCCTTCAACTGCCAAATGAAATACCTGCATACTGTTGTCTCAGGGTCTGTTATTGGAGAAATCCAAACTGAGATATTATAAAGCTAGGGCAGTTACTTCACCTCTCTGTGCCTCAGTTTCCTCATCTGTAAAATGGGTATAATAATAACACTTTCCTCATAGGTTTGTCATGAGGATTACATAAGGTATTAGATTTAATACCCTTAGAACAGTCCTCGGATGTAATACGTGCACTGTGTGACTGACTATTATCTTCATCCTTCCAACCAGCAGTCGGTGGGGCTACTCAGCAGTCAGTGGAAAACTTAGCTGGTGCCCCTATTTTGTGTCCCCTAGAGAGAGACACAAAGATCCCATTAAATGCATTCTCTTTCCTGCATCAGGATAAAGAGGGCCCACAGTAATGTCAGTGTGTACTCCTGCCAGCTCTTCCACAAGTAAATACATTAAAGACCTCAGCCTCGGTCTACTCAATGCAGTCATGTTGCCACCAATGAAGTTACTTAAAAATGCATAATTCAATAACAGCTTGGCACCACGCAAGATTTTGTGATATACAACACTCTATCTGCTCCTGGCTCTTCTTTCTCCCCCAGCACCTCGACATTTTCAAGATTACTGTTTTCTGGGCCACTTCCCAAAATTAAGAGCAATCACTCTAGAAGAGCCTTTCTTTCCTTGCCTGCTAATCAAGAGTCCTAAGAAAGTATGAATTAAGAGTCTATCTCCCTGGGAGAGGGGCTGGGAAAGTCAGGAGTCTAAATCTCTGGAATTAGAGGCCACATTGCACAAGCATCCTGTCCTAGGAGAGCAGAGGTCCACGACCAGGCATGTTTTGCCTCCTCTGCCCCTCTTTTGCACAGCAGCCCAGCTACAGAGAATTGGATGGAAGGAACCCGTGCCTTAGCCAGTTTGGATCACTGAGTTCCAGAGACATCCAAGTTTGCACACCCTTATGATGGGGAGGGCTATTATTATCACCATGGGGTGAGGGCAAACGACACTGGCTCAGTGTTATGTGCCTGGCTCTGTTCCAGGTTTTACATATATCAAACTCATGTATTCTTCATATCACACTGTGAGGTAAGTACTATTATAATATCCATTTTACAGATGAGGAAACTAAAGGAATATGCAAGTTATTTACCTTTGGTCCTTTCACTTCAAGCCCACCCTGTTGTAACTGGCTCTGCAATTCTGGGACTAGGACTCTGCAAACCAGACTTCCGGACTCCCTTTGCCAGCTTTGGTTCAGTCCTACCAATGGCAGGCTCTATATAGAGACTCGAACGCTGGAAGAGGGAAGAAAATGCTCTCCTCCTGTTTCAAGGTCCTTGCAGCATCACTCAGCAACAGACACAGCTGCGCTCCAAGCTTTCATTTCTTCTGGCCCTCACAGCATCTATAGCACGGCATCTTTTTAAAGGTACCAGCAGAAGATAGGCCAGGCCCCCTTACAGATGCAATACATCTGTGGAGCCTCTCTCTTCAGAGTCCCAGCATCAGTCCCACAGGGCCTCTCTTCCAGACTCCCAGCCCCCTAATCCCACCTATTCCCTGTGTTGCCCTTGCTCCAAGTGGAGTAGCTGCTTCCTGTAATCCCTGGCTACTTTAGTGCCCCATGTTTGCTCTGGCAACCATCCAACATTTGTGTAATTCCCTTCAATAAGAACTCACTATTTGGGGCCAGGCTGGTGGTGCACCGGTTAAGTTCCGCTTCTTGGCAGCTTGGGGTTCACCAGTTTGGATCCCGGGTGCGGACATGGAACCACTTGGCAAAAGCCTTGCTGTGTAGGCGTCCCACATATAACGTGGAGGAAGATGGGCATGAACGTTAGCTCAGGGCCAGTCTTCCTCAGCAAAAAGAGGAGGATTGGCAGTAATTGGCTCAGGGCTAATCTTCCTCACAAAAAAAAAAAAAGAAAGCAAAAAAAGCCTCACTATTTGAAATACTCTGTATGGTTTGAGATTTCCTTCCTGGACCCTGACTGGCACAGGTAGATATTATAATTACCTTCATTTTGCATATGAGGAAACTAAGGCACACAAGTCAAGCAAGTCACCGAAGGTCATGCAGCTAGGACATGATGGTGCTGGGAAACCCTAGCTGGTGATGCTCTAGGTGAAGATTCTCACTGATGCACTGAACTGCCCCCGTGAGCCAGTGAGCCAGACAGTGAGCCAGGGAGATGAGAGGCAGGGAGGTAAGGTCTTTTGTCAAACAAACAAGTACTGAGGGCTCATTCTGCTATGTTCTGAGGACAGTGAGTCAAAGCAAATAACTGTCTCTACCCTGGGGGACCCTAGGAGACTAGGGAATGAAACAGATGCAGAAATCAATAAGCTGCAAAATAAAGTGATCAAGGCTAGACAGTGGTGGTCCCAGGGTCTTGG
The DNA here is from genome assembly GCF_037783145.1 of Equus przewalskii. Classification (NCBI taxonomy): domain Eukaryota; kingdom Metazoa; phylum Chordata; class Mammalia; order Perissodactyla; family Equidae; genus Equus; species Equus przewalskii. The sequence goes on from NC_091851.1 coordinate 32,185,202, forward strand.
GAACATAGAGAGGAATGTGAATGCAGAATAATGGTCCCCAAAAGATGTCCACATCCCAATCCCCAGAACTTTACATGGCAAAAGGGATCCTGAAGAGGTGATTAAGTGAAGGATCTTGAGTGGCGAGAGTATCCTGGAATATCTAGGTGAACCCAATGTAATCGCAAGGATCCTTAAAAGTGAAAGAGGGAGGCAGAAGGATCAGAGTCAGACAGGGGTTGAAAGATGCTGCACTGCTGGCTTTGACTATGGAGGAAGGGGTCATTAGCAAGGAATGCAGGTGGCCCCTAGAAACTGCAAAAAGCAAAGAAACATTTCTCCCCTGGAGCCAAAGAAACGCAGACCTGCTGACCCATTTGACACTTCCGACCTCCATGTTTGTAAGATAATAAACTTGTGTTGTTTTAAGCCACTCAGTTCATGGTAATTAGTTACAGCAGCCCTAGGAAACTAATACAAGGAGGAGATCAGATGGAGGAGACGGGGAAGGCTTCCTGGAGAAATGAAATCACGAAAGGAGAGGAGAGTTAAGCAGGCACCTGGGGAGGACAGAGCCTTCACAGAGATGAGAAGAGGCTGGGTCCTTCAGGAATGGCACATGATGTTAAAACATAGATGAGAGTAGGGAAAACAGCAAAAAGGTGATGGGAGAGGTCAACAGGGATCAGATCAGGAAGGGTCTTCCTGAGCAGCCTGCACTTCCTCCCGAGGCTTTGTAAGCAGTGGTGAGACACGGGCGCATGTTCCTTCTGCACCACTCCTCTGAGTGCAGAGTAGAGGATGGGTCTGAGGAGAGAGACTAGAGTCAAGGGGAAAGCGTGTCCATTAGTGAGGGAGAAATGATGGAGGTGTGGACCGAGGTAAGGGCTCTGCGGCTACAGAGACAGAGTCAGAGGGACCAGACACAGGTTTAGGAGATTGGGCAGGACTTAGTCATTGATTGGATGTAAGGGGCAAGAGAGATGGGACCAGTATAAGGCTGGGATTCAAAAGGCTGGGTGAGTCCCGGGCATATGCACACCTGTGAAGCCACAGCATTTCCCTAACTTCCACAATGCTTGCCCCATCCATTTAAGTGGGTGTATACTTCGGTTTCCCTGTCCAGCATCCCAGTGCACCATACTGGCTTCTCCATGCCATGCCCAATACGCTACACTCCATCCCTTTGCATTTTCACAGTCATCTTCACTTACAAAGGGCAGCGTGGTACATCGGAAAGTGCAAAATCACTGGATCAGACAGATAGAAGACGGCTTATAACCTCTATTACTTAATTGTGTGACTTTGGGCACGCTCCCCTGAGCCTCAGTTTCTTCATGTGTAAAACCAGGGTAATGGATCATATCTCACTGGGTCCTCGTGAAGACCAAATGTCAATGGCTGAAACATGACAGGCCCTAAATAAATGTGAGTTATTCCCTTCTCGCATCCCTCTTGGCCTCCCCTTCCCATAGCCCTCTCCATTAATGGGCCAAGCGACCCAGCTTCTCAAGCCTCCTGTGACCTCCACTCTGAGTATCTGAGTGCTCGGGGCATCTCGGGCTCATGCAGCACATGCGATGAAATCAATTTCAGCCTTATGCATGAGGAAGCCACTAATCTCCCACTGGGACGGGCAGCTCACACTCAACAAGCACCAGGGGGAAAATGTGGCAGCCGTCTTAACGGAACATGTCTGAGAAAAGCTTGTGTAGAGGAAAAGGCAGTGGTGAGAAGGAGGGAAGAAATGCAGGATTTAGGGCAACCTGAGTCCAGGCAGCTTCATCAGTTGCTACGCTACCACCCACAATGAAAGAGAGAATGAAGGGGGCCGGGGCTTTAGAGATATTGTTATTTTGCAAATTTCTCTCCTTGGCATATCCCTATGTGCAGAGGGGAGATGCATAATTAGTCTCTAAGCTGCTGAAATGGCTGGAAGTGACTGGAAGTATCGACTGCTCTGAAGTGTCGGGAAAGGGTGTCCAGATGGATTAAGAGGCTTATCCATAACAGCCTGTTCCGTTTGTGGGGAGAGTTTAAGAGATGATTGCCCCCTTTATGTAAAGGAACTGAAAAATTAGCCTCTTCCAAATCCCCACTGGCTTCCCTAGGGCCACCTCGGTGCTCTGCCACATCCAGCAGGAAGCGAGTCAGCAGGGCCTAAGAAGCAGCTCTTCAGAAAGGCCTTTGAAACAACGGAATACTCAAGGTCTCATAGACCATGGACCATCGTCTCTCTGCCCACAGGCCACAAGTCTGACTCAGGCAGGTGGACACTGGGCTCTGAGAATAGGATCAATGGCTTCACGCCGGTGCCCACCACAGGGCTCTGCGGCTGGATATTTCTGAGGCAGGTAGAGAATATGAGGGGAGAGAACAAGGCAAACTTATTGAGTGGTTATCCCATTTCAGGCACTATTCTAAATATTTCTAACATCTTAATCATGTAGTTCTTAAACGTAGGCAGAGGGAACCCAAAAAAATACAGAGCGCCTTCTGAGGAGATCTACAAAGTGACAGTCTTTAGATAGAATACCTTCCTGGGACAAAATTCTACTTGAAGAGACAAGGTAAAAAATAAGCTTGAATTTTCACATGCATTTAAGGTTTTGAGGAAATACCACCTTTACACAAATTCTTTCATGGAATACAAGAGAAGAAATCCTTCCAAACTCCTTTTACAAGCCCAAGATAACAGTCACACCAAGAACTTACAGCAATAACTCAAGAAAAGAGACTTTCAGGCCAGTCTGCCACAGAGATAAAAATGCTACGTATTATACAAGCAAACCAAATCCATTGATATATAAAGTGAATAACAGATCATGGCCAAGTTGGGTTTGTTCCAGGACTACAAGATCAGTTTAATATTAGAAAATTAACCAGTATAACATCACGTTAACAGACTAAATGATAAAAACCACGTAATAATCTCAAGAGACGCCAAGGAAGCATTTGAAAGTCAATATCTATTCATGACAGAACTCTTGGCAGAGTAGGAATAGAAGGCAAGTTCTTTAATCTGACAATAGGTGTCTAAAACAGAAGATTAACATCATAATCAATGGTAAAATACTAAATGCTTTCCCCCGAATTTTCCCAATCCTACTGGATGTTCTAGCCAGTGCAATGGAGCAAAAGACAAAGAAATAAAAGATATAAGGATTGGAAAGGAAGTAATAAAGCTTTCATTATCCACAGATTACTTGATTGTGTATGGAGAAAACTCCAAAGAATCTCAAATTATAATGAAAATCAAAACGTGAATTTAACATAGTTCCATATATTAAAATCAATGTACTTTACCGTATTGTATGTTAGATTTCAATTAACGACAACAGAAGTTTTAAATCCTCCATTTGTACAATATGCATAAGACTTTCAACCTCGCTTCTACTTCTGTTCTCTTCAGATCCATTCTCCACCCTATAGCCCAACTAATTCTCCTAAAACAACAACTCCATTCCACTATATGGCCTCAGACACCGTGAAAGATGAGGTCCCTGCCTACCTCTTCAGCCTTGTCTCCTACCTCTCCAGGCTGCCCGGGCTCCAGAAGTGTGGGTCTGTTTTCAAATATTCCTAATGTGTTGTGCTACTTTCTACCTCAGGGCCTTTACACACACTGTTTCCTCTTCCTTTCTCTTCATCTAGTTCACTCTTCATATCTCAGCTGAAATCTCACTTCCTCAAGGAAGCCCTCCCTGTTCCAAGACATTCTTCTTTATAGCACTTACATGTTGTGGCCCTGCTTATGCTGCTCTTAAGCACCAGGAGGGCAGAGACCACCTCTATATTTCTCACCCTTTTATTCATAGCACCTGCCTTGGCACATGATAAATAATTCATAAATATTTGTTGAATGAGTCAAAGCAAAAATCAGAAGGATCCTGTTTTGCTGTCAGCCAATCTGATTTTTTCATTCAAGTTTGGAATGAAGGATATTTTGATGAGCAAGAGGGAGTGCAAGAATTGGTAGTTGAACGTCATTGGGAAACACAGCAGGATGAGAGATGCTGAACAGAGCACTATGCTACAGAAAAGGGGACTGCACAGCCCTGCCCAGAGAGCGCCTGCCAGCTGGACTTGAAAACACAGTTTGTCACTTTAAACATCGGTGTTAATTCTTTTTAATTAAACTTTTTATATTGAGATAATTATAGACTTACACTAGTTGTAGGAAAAAACAGAGAGATCCTGTCTATCCTTTACCCAGCTTCCCCAATAACAACTTTGTGCAAAACTATAGTACAATATCCTAACCAGGACACTGACATTTGGTGCAGTCAAGATACAGAACCTGGCCATGAACACAAGGATCCCTCGTGCTGCTCTTTCATAACCACACCCACCTCCCTCCTCACTCCCCCACCCCATCCTTAGCCCCTGGGAACCACTAATCAGTTCTCCATTTCTAAAAATTTGACATTAAAGAATAACAGTATGTAATCTTTGGGGATTGGCTTTCTTCACTCAGCATGATTCCCTGAAGATACAACCAGGTTGTTGCACACTTCCATAGTTCATTCCTTTGGATTGCTGAGTGGTACTCCATGGTATGGATGTACTACAGTTGGTTTCACCATCCACCTGGTGAAGGACATCTGGGCTGTTTTAGCTTTTAGCTATTACAAACAAAACTGCTATGAACAATCATTTTGTACAGATTCTTGTGTGAACATAAGTTTTCTTTTCTCTGGAATAAAGGTCCAGGAGTGCAATTGCTAGGTACGGAATTTGGAACTGCCAAACTGCTTTCCAGAGTGGCTACACCATTTCACACTCCCACCATCAATGTAGACGTGATCCAGTTTCTCTGCATCCTCCCCTGCATTTGGTGTTATCAGTAATTTTTTAGCCATTCTGATAAGTCTGTAGAGATATCTCATTGTGCTTTTAATTTACACTACCCCAATGGCTAATGCTGTTGAACATCTTTTCAAATGCTTATTTGCCATCTGGAGCTCCTCTTCAGTGAAATGTCTGCTCAGAACTTTTGCCCATTTTCTAATTGAATTGTTGGTTTTTGTTTGTTTTTTTTTTTCCTATTGAGTTTTAAGAATTCTTTATATATTCTAGATACTAGTCCTTTGTCATATACGTGGTTTGCAAATATTTTCTCCCACTTTGTGGCTTGCCTTTTCATTCTCTTCATGTGAGCATTCACAGAGCAAAAGTTTTAATTTTGACAAGGTTAAATTGATGAATTTTTCCAGTTACAAATCAGGCTTTTGATGTCAAGTCTGGGTTCATTTTTCACTTTTGACTATATTCAAATTCATCAGTGCTCACAAATGAGTTCAGATTCCTGACAAAATTGTGTTCAATCCAACATTCAGTTGACAAACATACAACTATATTTGGTTCTATTTCCTGCCATAGAAAGTTTCTCAATCACACAGAAATGCTGAAAAAATATGTCTGTTTTGTTTTGCAAGGTTTAGTGGCACTCTTCATTTACTTTTTTAAAGTATAATATTTTTAAAATTATGTTTTCAGTCAAGATGATGGATAGTTGCTTAAAAATGAAAAATCAGAAGCATATGCTCAAAACTATTAAAAAGATGTAAGACAGTAAAATACAGAACGACCTACAACCTGGGAGGTGTGTCTCCAACATGGCTTTGTCCTTCAGAATCCCCTCATTGAACTTGACAGGGAAAAAGGTGGGAGCGGTACTCCAAATTCAATTAGTGATTCATTATTAAGCAGCTGCCAATCTGGAAAGTGTGAGATATACTTAGATACTTACGTAATATGTGATTTTTATTATTGTAGAGCTGCAAAGAACTAAAACTCAATATTCTCTTGTGCAAGAAAATCCTGAACAATATCTCCAAATGATCACCACTTTTGTGGCAATGTTTAAAGACCCCAGTTGCTGTGAGCAGTCTCCAAAATGGTCCCCAATGATTCACTCCTGGTATACACACCCTTGTGCAACTCTGACCCTTTGAGAGTGGGCTAGACCTCTTGACTCACTTCTAACAAACAGAGTAGAGCAAAGGTTATGTCATGATGTTACTTCTCAGGTTAGGTTACAAAAAGACGACCATCTGACTAGCCCTCGCCCTCTCTCTCCCTGTCCACCTCCACCGCTCTCCCCTCTCTCCTCACTCCCTCTTTCCTTCTCTGTCTCTCTCCCTCTCCCTCCTCCCTCACCCCTCTTCCCTCTTTTCCTCCTCTTCCTTTCTTTCTCTCTCTCCTTCCCTCCCTCCCTCTCTTCTTGTTTCTCTCCTCTACTCCTTCCTCCCCCCCCCACCCTGTTGTGAGTTGTCTTATGGAGAGGCACATGGCAAAAGAAATATCTTCAGCCAACAGCTAATGAGGCTCTGAGGCCAATAGCCATGTGAGCGATTTTTTGAGTGGATCTTCTGAAGACTGCCAACAGCCTTGTGAGGGAACCAGCGAGCAGAGCTTCCCTCAGTCAAGCCTTAAGATCACTGCAGCCTGTGAGAGACCCCAAGCCAGAATCCCCCAGTCAGGCTGCACCAGGATTCCTAACCCACACCTATGAGGTAATAAATGCTCGTTGTTTTAAGCTGCTACATTTGCAGGTAATTATTTATGTAGTCATAGGTGACTAATACACCATATATATTCCACTAATAATGTGAAGAAAAATCACTAGACTTTTTTGTAACTAAAAAGGGAAAAGTCTTGGCTTTTGTGATAACAAAGTTCTTAATTCAAAATTAAGCTCAAAATTCTTAATGTGACAAAGAGGCACAATCACATGCACACACACAAAATGCTCAAAGCGTTCTTTAACATCAGTTTCAGAACCACCTTTGAAGGTGAAGCTCACCAACTAGTCAAGACTGAGGAAGACATGGCTGAATCTATCTGAGATAAAAATAAAAGGAGACAACCCACTCTTATTGAAGGATGCCCTCAAAGGAGACATTTTTAATGCAGTTGAAGATGTACTTGAACACTTGGTAAGCCCCATGTTTTATTTTGCAAGGGTCAGCAAACATGGGAATCAACATCTGGCCATTTTATACATTTCTTCCATATATTGTATAATAGTGATATCTATGAAGGCATTGATTTGCAAATTACTTCAAACGAAGATAAGTGGTGAAGAAATTGTCAACAAGATATGGATGGATGTTTGCATGGATGGGACTCAACGTAAGACAGACCAAACTGCGAGGCAGGACAGAGGAGTCAGCACTAAGGTATTGTGAATTTGAATGTCCTAGCAGGTAGTGCATCGTTTACCAACAAAAGCCAGCCCTAAAATCTGCCTCTACTTCTTACTGGGGTGGTATAAAATGAAGGGAAATATTTAAAACTCACCTTTGTAGTCATATATGCAAAAAAATGAGAAGGGAATTTGAATGCTTGTCCTACTACAAAGATATAACTTGCCTATTCAGTGGGGCACACTGATGGTCTCAGTGAAATTGCTATCATTCTTCACTGAAGAAAAACACATATAAGTAATAACAAAGTTTTAAAAAATTCTTACCAAAAACCTCATCTAGATCTTAATCAGGAAAGCAATCTGATTAAAGTCACATATACCAAAGGACAAACAGGTTTAATGTCGCAATTTTCCCGAGGTATTAACATCTTTTTTTAAAAGAATTGATCTCTAATGGCATCATTCCTACCAAGTTCTTCACAGCTTGGAGGCCTTTATGGCCCCTGAAAATTGCCCCATGAATTTCCTCTCCTACCTTTGATTCCTCTAAAAGAAAGGAAATGTAACTTTGATTTTCGTTCCTGGTTGGAAACCCCAATAAGATTTACCAATAGCTAGGATGTACTCAAGATTGACCCCAATCTATTGATGTTCTGCCCAGAAGGTTGATGTGGGAACACCTGGGGGTCTCAAGGTCAACTAGGAAGCTAAAGTAACCAGTTCCTTTGTAGACAAGAAGCATAAACTGAGCCCCTCTAAGAAATGGGGAGATCACTTTTAAAGTCTGCAAGTTTGATGCTCACAGGAGCCCTCTGAGAGGGCTAAGCTGTGCTCGCACCTAAATGACAAACAGCTTGGGTCCATTCCCTACACAGTGCCAAGTATCGTTTTTACTAAATTTGGATTAAGCTAGCTCACTCTTTAAAAACAATCTTCAGTGGATGCAACAGGGGCTGTCAAACTTAGCTGCCTATTAGAATCATGTGGGGAAGTTTTAAAGCTCCTGACGTTTAATTCTCAACCCTTACCAATTAAAGAAAAATCTCTGGGGTGAGACCCAGACATCAGTATTTTTTTTAACTGCCCAGTTCTTTCCAATGTGCAGCCAAGTTTGAGAACCACTGGGGTGCTTCATTCATTCATTCATCAACATACTTCCCGAACACTCATTACGCGCACAGCCTCTGGGTGATTCCTCAACCACCTTGCTCTTTAGCTGGATGTATGTCTATGTCTCTAATTCCAGTACCGGAGGTAGCAGTGAATGACTGACACGTGGGAAACTCTGCCAGAAGGCTTTGTAGCCCACTATTGCCCCGTTACACTCTGCATGGTACTGGTCATTTATGTCTGTGTCTTTCTCCCCTACAATAGAGTCTTTGCCAAGCACGTTCCACAGGAATTCTGTATTGAAACCATTTTTCTATTATTGTGTTACCAGCCTCATTTAAGTTAAAGGCAATTGACAAAGGAATGAGCCCATGAAACAATTCAGGTCATGGCTAAAAATATAAAATTGATATTATCCTCAGGAGCAGCCCTGAATAGATGAGGGGTCATGTCGCCCTTCTCCCCCTCCCCAACACCCTGCAAGTCCTGATCCTTCTCCCTGACAACAGCAGCAGGATCTAGGCCCTGGACTCCTTTTCCACCAGCATGGCCCCTGGGTGACGGGATTCAGGAAGGCACTTCAGTCGCAAGAAATTTGAGAGATTTCTTGACATAGTGCTCAACCCTCTCTAAACTAGTATTTGGGTTTTCTTTAGAGAATTAGCTCTGACAAAACAAAACACAAACCTTGTTTCAATGTGACAACCAGTTTGAAAAGCCTTCGGAAGTCACCTCGCCCTTCTGGCCCAGGGTCCAGGTGCTGCAGCTCCTGGGGTCACGGTCCCCTCCCTGTCCCTCCTATTTGGCCTCAGCCCCCTACCCCCACCCCATGAAGCCTGGAGGTTGGGAGGCCCCCCTCATAGAGGCTTTGTGGTATAAAAGGATCTGACACAGCTTAGGAAATAGGCAGACGCGGAGCGTCTCATCCACACAGCGGATATTTTCTCAGTTAAAAAAATGTGTTCTCACTTAAGAATGCTAATGGCCCGTGCACAGAAATAAAATCCCTGACCTACTTTGAAGCTGAACTTATTAAACAAGCCGACCTTATTACTCAGAAGAGACTGTAAAACAGTAGAATAAAGCCCAAATGGAATGCCTTGCATCCTTCGTGGACAGGAGCCGCCAAAAAAAGCACAAAGAAGAGCCGGCTGGAGGCCTGGGCTGGGAGTCAGGAGACAAGGTTCACATCCAGCTCTCTCGCTGACTTTCACTGTGTGACCTTGGACATATCACTGCACCTCTCTGGGCCTCAGGACGCTCATTAGGGCCTGGATGAGGGGATCTCTGAGGTCATTTCCATCTGTGATAACTGGTGATTCTATTTTTTTAAAGAATTTAATGTTACAACAAAAACATAAGAAAGATGCAGTTATCAAGGGCGTATTGTGCCAGACACTGTGAGATGGGTGAGGGACGAAGACATACACTATGCCTCCAAGGAGTCCTGAGCCTAGCAGAGCGAGTGGGGGGCGGTCCATACTGATTAATGGATTTATCTCCTAACAGCAGTTTGAAAGCCGCCACAAGGCTACAGCAGACATAACGCAACTTGTGTCTGCACGAGAATTCCCTCCGGCAATCCACCTGACAACTTCGGTTAGCTGAATGAATCTTTCAGTGCATTTTAACCGCTGCACAGCCACCAGTGGCCATCCCCAAGTTATAATCAGATTTATCACACTGGAAGGAAGAGAGCCGCGATACATTTCCTTGGGTTTTTAGGGCAATAAGGTGAGTCATCCCTGCTCGTTCCAGAGAAAATCCTGGAGCTGCAAGGTAAATTATCCAAACCAGAGTGGGAGAGAGGCAGGAAAGGTGACTGATGGAACAGTAGGAGTTGATAACCCACACCACATCGGATTAGTCAATCAGGATGGGCGCTACTGTGGGATGTTTAATGATGTTCCTCAGAAAATGTCATCATGCACGTAAATGGAGGACCCCTTTGCAGTCCAGATTTCAAGCTCAGAGACGACCCTTCATGGAGTCTTCAGAACTCACTCGCCCACCCTCACAGAGCTCAGTAAGCAAAGCCAGTGGGGAGAAGAGATTTCCCAAAAGGAACAAGTGGATCCGGGGTTTAGGAAAAGAACTGTGAGTCCCATAGTCAGCCCCCAGGGCTGGCCAGGGTGAATTCAGGGCTGTAAAGTTGGGCAAAAAAAGACCAAAGCAGAGTAAGACATGGAGAGCCCTGCAGAGACCGGATGCCCTGCGACCAGACCATGTGGGGTCCACAGGGAAGGATCTGAGGGGCCCTGGCAAAGATGGAATGGGAGTGTGTGTGCAGCCTCATATCACTGAGGTAATCCCCAACCCTAACCCTCCTCTGTCCCAGAACATCCTGTTTACCCACCTCACACTTGCCACCGATGCTTAGACACAAATCTGCCACACCTGCCCATCACAGTCTGCACCCACCAATCACAGCCCATTCCACTCACACCAGGACACTCCCACCTTCTGGTGGAGGCCCACTGAACTTTGAATACAGTCTCTTTGCTCTCCACCAGTGGTGATTTTATAATTACGGGCTTGCTCTGACAGCTATTCTTTGAACTGTTTTGAGAGTCTTCATGTTGCTGGATCCAGAAGGAGTCTGCTCATCTTCTCAGTGTGCAGCTCTCATTAACATCCCTGGGGATCAGCACAAATAGTGAAGAACACACAGAGAGCCCAAGGATGCAAAGAAGGCAAGCTGCACCGGCTGGAGAAGCTCTAAGAGGCTGGTGTGAAAACCCATTTGTTCCCACAGTCTCTGTTCTGTGCTTGACAAAAGCTGCTCTGACACACTGGACCGCCCACAGTCCCAGTGCACAGCATCTCAGTGAGAAAGGGCTTCCAGCCCCTGTGGGATGGCTGTCCCTTGTCTTGTCAGGAACACAAGGCCCTTGGACAGACAGTAAGATAAAGACCCACAACCCTGCAGAGACAGGAGAACACCGTTCTATCCCCATCAACCAACTGTGGGAAATGGAGGCCAAGAGACAGCAGGGAGATGTTTGGTCAAGTGCCCTTAGGAAGACAATGGCAGCGCTGGGGCTTGAGCACAGACTTCTTGCGTTCTAATGTTCTGCCTACCACTGTCTATACTTCCGTGAACATCCCCAAGGAGGGCAACTCCTAGTTTTATTTTGGTGTCTCAATTCCAATTCACAATTCTCCTGGGTAAGCACTATCCCAAATTTCTCTTGGAGATCTCTTTCCCACAGCCAACAACATACAGTTTGTGATTTGACCCTGCCATCTGCTCCAGGAGTGAGCTCTGATACAGTTTAGTTGAACGGATCTTGCAGTACACTCTCAGCTGAATCAGAATATCCACCTGCCTCCATGGTTCAGGGACGGTTCAGGGGTGGGCACATGACACAAATCCATCCAATGGCAGTCAGAAGTAGTTTGTTCATCCATTAAGGGAGGATGTCAGGATTAGTGCCACTGCAGACTTCGTCTAACTATGTGGGGACTGAGAATGAGAACAGGATGGAAACAGAGCCAAAGATAAACATATAGGAAGAGAGGAAGAGAAAGCAAGAAATTGGGATGTGTGGAAGCAATGTTTGAGCCTTTAATCAGGCCATGTTGGAAGCCTGTGAGACCGATTCTTCGACTATTTCTTTCCATAAACCAATACATTTCCTTGTTGATTAAGCCAAAGAAGAAGGAAGAAAGGATGGGAGGGAGGGGAGGTGAGAGAGAGAGAGAAGGAAAGAAAGAAAGAAAAAGAAGAGAGAGAGAGGGAGAGAAGGAAAGAGAGAAAGAGAGAAAAAGGAAGGAAGGGAGGGAGGGAGGAAGGCAGGAAAAGAAAGAAAGAAAGAGAGAGAGGGAGGGAGAGAGAAAGAGAAAGAAAGAAAGAGAGAAAGAGAGAGAGAAAAAAGAGAGAAAGAAAGAGTGGGGTGAATGGAAGTTGAGAGGCAAAATAACACACATTCACCATACCCAGTCCTCCACTGCAACCTAAAAGTGGTCTTGGCTGTGGTAGGCAGAGCTGTGTGCAGTGCACCCAGTAACAGTTCTCATGGTCCGACTGATGCTCCTGTCTTTGCTCTTCTCACTGCAACCCAGGTGTCACTAACATCCCAGCTAGAGAATCATGAGATCTCAGCTCTCGGGGGAGGAAGCTCAGAGACCATCCAGCCTCACCCCCTCCATTTACTAGGGAGGAAATTTGATCTCAAAGAGGGAGAGAACTCATCCAAGGCCACAGTGAATCAGAGGAAGAGTCAGCCCTAGAAGACCATGCCTGCCCGAGGGAGCTACGCAAAGGCGGATGAGACCTCGACTTTCCCCGACCCCTGCACATTAGCTCTCTGAGGTTTCCTATTGCCCTCTGAGAAAGAGAAGCGCAGCCCCTGCCATCTGAGAGCTGGCCTGGTACCATGAGCTTGGATGTGAGGTTGCTGGAAGCGTGTCTGGCACTCCCAGCTCCACCATTTGGTTCTCTGGTTGGACCTAAACAATCTCACAAGACACCAAGATCAGACCAGGTCACTCTGTGACCATGATAAAGTGAAGCAGAACAAGATCACTTCACAATTTTTTCTAAGAGGAAAATAAGGTCACTGTGCAAACCACAAAATACTACCCAAGCCCCTCACCTGGCTCATAGGAGTGGCTGTTACTTCTCCACCAACTACAGCTTTCGTCTTGGTCTCAGATTAACTCCACTTAGATCAAATTTACTGAAAATATCCAATCATAGACTTGTCTCTACTTCCTGACAGTTCTCGGCCTACAGCAGATCCCCACTTCCTTGGATTCTCCCCAAATCATCCAACCAAAGCCCTGACCCTATAACAAGTCCTTTCCAACACCTTCTTAACGAGACTCCTCACAGTTCTCCACGGTGTGCATTCTCCCTCTCTGCAATGAGTAACAACCCCAATTTGTTCAACTACAGGTACGTTCTCGGTGGTCTTTAACTGGAGGGAAATGACACTTCAAAAAAAAGCTCCACTTCCTTGGCCTGACACAGAATGCTCTCCAAGATCCAGCCCTGCAGCTTAGTCCACCTCGACTTTCCTCATCCTATCTTGTGCCCCGGCACACTAAATACCATTCCAGGCCTTTGTGTCTTCCATACGCAGATCTTGCCACCTAGAAAGCCCCTCCCCTCTGATCCTCCTGGAGAACTCAACTGAGAAGCCTTCTCTGACTCCAGATGAGAGTAAAAGCATCCTCACTCCTCTCTATCACTTCCCTATGCTGCACATACATTGATTACAGCACACGGCACACTGAACGGTAATTCTGTTTGCCCCTTTGTGACCCTCCCTCACCAGACTGCAAAGCTCTTTGAAGGGAAGAGGTGTGCAGTGTCCAGTGCAGGGGCTGAAAACAAATAGAAGCTCCATACAGTGGCTGTTCCATTTTTCCCTGCACTGATCCAGATGTTTTCCGTATACAGTTACTGCCATATTTCAAGTCATATTCCAAATAAGAGTCAAAATAATATTGTGCAAATCAAAGCCCCTCTGAAAACACAGGCTTTGGTCCGTTCCACTAGTGTTACTGTCATCTGCAGGGTGCTCTGTGATTGGCAAAGCACTTCCCCATTACCTTATCTCACTAATGCAATCCTCATGGCAGCCCTCGCTTTTGTCATGTCCACTCGTTCTTCCAAGCTCTTTAGACATTTGGAGGACTCAGGGCTGGGACATCAACGAGGAAATAAACTATGGCTGCAGTAAATTAGTGACAGGTGGTTGTTGCTCCAAGTTCACCGGAAGCCCAGTCAGCTCATGGGTTCATGGTCAAAGAGTATTCTAGGAACCAAGTCTGATATTTACAATCTCATCTTATATCTCTCCTGCCTTTAGTTAGATATTAGAATAAATACATAAATATTTTAATTCAATGTCACCAGTGTTTGAACAATGGTTGAGAGGTCAGAATTGGATATGAGTCCAGAATCCACTTATCAACCGTATGACTCTGGGCAAAGCATTTAACCTCTCTGAACCTTGGTTTACTCTACTGTAAAATAGGAGTTGAGGCAGTACCTACTTCATGGAGCTGTTATTAGGATTAAATGAGAAAACGTAATTTGAGAATTTCTACAGGGTCTGGCACATAGTACTAATAAGTATGTAGTGAATTTTAGCTACTAATATGATTATGTTATTAATATTATTAACATTACTCCTACTATCATTAACTAGGATGATACTAGGTCATTTACCTTTAGATAGATTTCTTGACCTTGCTCTGCTCTGTATAATGGGGAGGGATGGGGGGATGGGGGGAGTGAGTTTCCCAAGCTCCTTTTGTCAGTTGGCTTCTGATTTGACCAGTTAGATGCACTTATAGAAGAATGGAGGGTAGAAAAAAGGGAGAATTCAGGGTATGTATCTATGTGTATATTCCAGGGTATGCATATATGTCCATCTTTTCCCTCTCTCTCTCTCTCTCTCTCTCTCTCCCCCTCTGACTCAGGCATGGGCTCCTGCAGCATGTACAGCTCCTGCTGGAATTTCCATCACAATTCCAGCTTCTTTATAGTAACCCAGAACCCTGCACTCCAATAACACTGTCTCTATCTTTTCACCATCCAGCCTAGAGGTGGTAGTAGCTTCTGGTCATTGTTAATCTCTGAGTTGGCTCACCCTTGTAACCAGTCCCCTACGTTAAAATCCTTCTGTTTGAAATATCTAGAGTTTGTGTTTTCCCTGCTAGGCCTTGATTGACAGATACACTAGAAATGTACATTTGAGCAAGTTTCTTTCTGCACTAGAGTTTCTTCATCTATGAAATGTTGCTAGTATCTCGAAAGTTTGTACTAAATAGACAATATAAAGCACATAGGCACATATCCACCTCAGCATGTGGCACATACTAGTCATTTTAACAAACTGGGTTCCTTCTTCCTCTGTGGGAAAGAATTTCTGAGCAGAGATCTCATTCGGGAACTCTGCCATAAGGAAACAGTGAAGCATGAAACTCTTTCATAGTCAACAATGATCACTACAAGATTATTTACCATACAGAATCTTCAAACAGCCTAAAAGTACAAGTAAAAAATATTGTTATGGGTTGAATTGTATCCCCTCAAAAGGGTATTTTGAAGTCCTAACCCCCAGTACCTGAGAATGTTGCCTTATTTGGCAACAGGGTTGTTGCAGAAGTACCTAGTTAAGATGCATAGTCATACTGGAGTGGAGTGGGCCCTGATCCAAAATGTCTGGTGTCCTTATAAGAAGACAGCCATGCGAAGGAACATTGGGAGAACATCATTTGAAGACGGAGGACTGAAGTGATGCTTCTACCAGTCAAGGAATTGCAAAGACCACGGCACTCCACCAGAAGCTAGGAAGAGGCAAAGAAGGATTCCTGTACAGGTTTCAGAGGGAGTATGACCCTGCCAACACCTTAATTCCAGACTTCTAGCCTCCTGAAGTGTGAGGGAATACATTTCTGTTGCTTTATCACACTCAGTCTTTGGTGCTTTATTGCAGCAGCCCTCGGAAGTGAATACAATTGTAATAAAAGGTAATGTGGTAGGCAGGATTCGAATATGTCTCTCTACACTCACCTTCCCTGGAGTTCGTGTCCTGCACAATCCTTGGGACTGTGAGCATGTTATGTTATATGGCACCCTTGACTCGAAGAAAGGGAGATTATACTACTGGGTATTTATCCAAAGAATTTGAAATCAACAATTCAAAGAGACTTATGCACCTCTATGTTCATTGCAGCATTATTCAATAGCCAAGACATGGAAGTAACCCAAGTGCCCAATAACTGACGACTGGATAAAGAAGATGTGGTATATATACACAATGGAATACTACTCAGCTATGAAAAAGACATAATCCTCCCATTCACAACCACATAGATGGACCTTGAGGGCATCATGTTAAGTGAAATAAGCCAGACAGAGAAAGACAAACACCGTATGATTTCACTCATATGTGGAAGATAAACAAACTTATAGACAAAGAAAACAATTTAGTAGTTACTAGAGGAAAGGTGGGAGCAAGCTGGGCACAAGGGGTGCAGGGGCACATTTATGATGGTGTTTGACAAATATTAATGTAAAACTGAAATTTCACAATGTTATAAACTATTTAGACCACAATAAAAAATTTTTTTTAAAAAAAGAAAGGGAGATTATCATGAGCAGACCTGACCTAACTAGGCAAACCCTTAAAAGAGATGAGGCTCTTCCTGGGGAAGGAGATTTGAAGTATGAGAATGTCTTGATGGGAGGGAGATTCTCCATTGTTCGCTTTGAAGATGGAGGGGCCATGAGACAAAGAATGTGGGTGGCCTCTAAAAGCTGAGGGTGGCCCCCAGCTGACAGCCAGCCAACAAATGGGGACTTCAAACCTACAATCACAAGGAACAAGAATGAGCTAGGAAGCAGATCCTTCCCCAGCACCCCCAGACAAGAATTCAGCCCAGCTAACACCTTGATTTCAGCCTTGTGATACCCTGAACCTATCCACACTGCACCCAGGCTTCTGACCGGCAGAACTCGGAGATAATCATGTGTTATCTTAAGCCATTTGTGACAATTTGCTATGCAGCAATAGACATCCAATAAGGTGGGTACATTCACTGTCTAAAACTGTTAAATATAAATATGTCAAAGGCCATAAAGGAACACACAAAACATGTGCAACGTAACATTAACTTAAAAATATGTGAAATAAAAATGGTACTCTCTTCTGATGGCATCTCTGCCAAACTGATACATGTGGATAAAAAAAAATCAAAGGGACTTTAGATGTGCTAGGGTGACAAGACTGCAGGTACAAAGTTGCCTTCAGTCTTCTTATATCATTTGAAGAATTTAAAAGATTATATAAGAACAAGATTTTTCCTACCCCAGCCCATACTGAACAGACCAGTTATAAGGTCTTTGAGTGAGCACAGTCTCCCAAGAGCTCAAGCTACTTGAAAGAGAGGACCACATAAGAGCTGAGGTTCCATAAAATTCCATCAGAAAGAGGCAATTTCTTAAGTAGATTAATATATCATTCACATCACAAATGAGTCTTTCCTCTGGAATTTCCCACTTGCTCTCTCTGCTGCCATTCACCTCCCTGCCCAAGGGGAAGAAACAAAGACATGTGTCCTTGTGGCTGAAATTGCAGTCTGTGCCAAGGGCCAAAGGTGGTTCACATGCCCCACACTTTCCATACTTACAAAGACTGGACAGAAACTTTAAGAGCCAGTGCACAGTTCCTCACATCCTCTTTTCCTCTTTGTCACAGTCAGTGGCAAAGTTCCAGATGGTGGCTGATTTGTCATCCTGAGTCTCAGAAAAAAGGACAAGTGTAGAATAAAACCCCCATCCAACCTCCAATGGCCAGGTACTGAGAACAAAACATAACCTTGTTGTTTTCAGCCTCTGACATTTGGGGGTTGTTCGTTACTGCAGCATTACCTAGCACATCCTGTCTAGTAGGGTTAACATTACCCTCCCCTTTTACAAGTGGGTAAAATGAGGCTGAGAAATGAAATTACTGGCTCAAGTTCATATAGCTGCTAAGTCCTAACAATAGGACCGAGATTCACGTTCAGGTGGCCTGACTCTAGAGCCCACGACTCTAATCTGTTGTGCAAACTTTCCTCCACTCTTTGATGCCTGGATAATCCATCCTTGTGTTCACACGGACGCAGGATGTGGACAAGAGTCTCACTTTAAGATGAGGAGCATAATGCATCTTTCTTTACCTGGACTGAGGAGTCACAGGCAATGTGGGAGACACCAACTGACAGGGCATTTTGACTGAAATGGGATGTCAGTAGGTAAAGAATCCGAATGACATCTCCTTTCTCCCTCGAAGAGGCTCCCATTGCACGGGTGCCAAGGTAGCCCGTTCCCCCAAGTCCTGCAAGATCTAATTGTGCGTTCTGTCCAACCTTGGTTTCGGCTTAGCTTTTCTTAGGCCACAGCTGGCTTGCCAGTGGGTAGACTAACCCTTATTTTAGGAGAAGCAAACATCACCTAGAAAAGAAGCTAGAAAAGAGGCTCCTATTGAGAGTTTTGGGTATCAAGAGTCAGGTCCTGTGTACTTCTCCAATGAGTTGAGGATGTACAGTGAAATGACATGCTTTGACAGGGACAATTCACATCTGGGCATCCTGGGTTTCTGTAGACCACCCAGGTTGAGAAGTTAGGGTACCAAGATTCAGGCCCACTTCTGCAACAGACCATCAGCATGACCTGGGTTGTATCTCTGAGCCTCAGATTCTCTATCCATAACACAAAAGGAAAGGAAAAGGTGATATATAAGGTGATTTCCAGCTTGAAAATACAGCAGTCAAAACTGATGCCAACTCTCCCACGTCGCTGGTAGGCATGTAAATTGGCACAACCCCTATGGAGAATAACTTGGCAATATCTATCAAGGTTAAAAATGTTCAGCGACCCCAGGCCTAGGAAATCATACTAAAGATACACTTGCACAGTGAAATGACGTTTGCATAAGCTTATTCCTTGTAGTATTCTTTGACAGCAAAAGACTGGAAGGAATCCAAATGTTCATCTCAGTAACCAGCTAAATAAATGATGGTACATCCATACAATGGAACACCCTGGTTCTATTAGAAAGAAGATGAAGTTCTTTATGTCTAAATAAAGAAATACATCCAAGAAAAATTAAGTGGGGAAAAAAGTAACACTCAAAAGAGCTTGTGTAATATGGTACCATTTATGTAGGAAAAAGAAGACAACAGAATGGGAATTTGATTAATCCACACATAAAATACTTCTGGAAAGATAAACAAGAAAACAGTAATACTGATAATCTCCAGGGAAGAGAAATGTGTGGCTGGGATAGGGCGTGGAAGGGTGAATTTTCAGTGTATACTCTTTTGTGTCTTTTGATTTTCAAACCACTTACATATATTGCTCCCCCCAAAAATAAGGAGTAACATTACAATGGTTTTCTTTGTAACTGCTGCCAGCCAAGGGTTGAATAACAATCAAGAAAATCCTTAAGAGCACATCCTGAAGACTCTGAAGAATCTCAAGTATCTTCTTCCTGGAGCCCAGCATTCAAAGGCTTCTCATGGACAAAATCTCTCTCTTCTCATTTCCCAATATGATTGTACTGTCTGCCTTCCTATCACTCGCTGTTCTCCAGAAATTTTGTCACATACCTAAAATGCAACTCTTAGATTCCTTTAACACTTTCTTTTCAATTTTGAAGAAATATGTTTAAGTGTAAGAGAGAGAAGCCATGGAAAGGAGTAAGCAGAACTAGGTTCTAGAGAGAGTTCTAATTCCCCATGAGGCTGTTGGACAAGCCCCTTGCCTTCTCAGGGCCTCAGTTTCTCCACTGGTTCAGCAATGGCTATGGGACAGGTAATGCCTCACATCACCTTCCTCCCAGCTTTATCTTTCTAGAGTTCTAAGAATCACAGGGGATAGAGCAAAGGCAAGACCACATCCTGGAGGGAGCTTTGGACTTGTTAGCTGTCATGTATTTTCTCACTCTACTAATTGTCATCTGCGACATCCCAGATGGACCAATGAGTGTCCAGCCAGGGGGGTGGAGGAGTTTCTAGACCCTGGTACAGGGAAGTGGAGCACAAGCAAAGCATGGTGGTTTTACTGAATCGAGAAGGCAGAATTAAAGTTTTTAGGCAGCTGAAGTGGCTGGAATTTGTAAGGCAGGGTAACAGAGAGTACATGTGGGGATTCCGTGCCAGTCTTTGGGTGATTGCTGGCCTGCACACATGCAAGGCCAAACTCTGTAAGGTCTAGAAGAGAGCAGTTGATACAGGGCTAAGAGCCGAACAGAAATAGCAGTGGTTGTACAGGGCTGGGAAATATGGGAACACTGGTCCAGCTGCAGTGTAGACTCAGCTAGACTCCAGAAAGAACAAGTCACAGTATTGAGCATCACATCTGAAAGTAAGGAGCACACACTAAGATAACTGACAAAACTGAAATAGATCCATCCTAACAAAGAATAAACAACTCTGACAGTTTCAGGAGGGTGTGCCAGGAAGTTAACTGCCTGCCAGGATAAAATTCAATATCATTTAAAGCAAACTGACATAATCCAGACTATCTGCAGCATATTAGCCACAGTTCTTACATGAAGAAGCAGAAAGAAAATTGAAAACACCAGAAGAACAGACCCCAAGATGATTCAGATGTTAGAATCTGCAAATGAGAGCTTTCAGATAACTATTACAAATGTATTGAAGGTTTTAAAGGAAATTTGGACAGAATGGGAGAACAGACGGGGAGTCACAGGAGAGGAATAGAAAGCAATAAATAAATAAATAATTCTATGACTGAAAAGTACCATATCTGACATGAAAAGTTTACTCTGGGCTTAGCGACACCTCGGATACTGTAGAAGAAAAGCTCACTGAACATGAAAACAGACAAATAGAAATCTGAACAACATAGAAAAAATGACTGAAAAATAAAGAGACTCAATAATCTATGGGAGAATATCAAGTGGTCTAATGCATTTGGATCTCAGAGAGACAGACGTGAGAGAAGGGGCAGAAAAAGTATTTAAAGAAATAATGTCACAAAGAGAAAACCAAAAATAAAGAAAAACATTGCTGAGAATTTTTTTAAATAAAAAACAATGAATCAGGAGATATTCCATATTCATGGGTTGGAAGATTCAATTTTATTAAGTAGTAAATTGCTCTAGAGACTCAATGTAAATTTTGGCCAACTCCTAGAAGTCTTTTAAAAAATTTGATGTATTGATGCTAAAATTTATAAGGAAATGGAAAGAACCTAGAATAGTTAAAACAATCTTGATAAATAAGAGCATGTATGTGGGAGCTGGGGAATACAGGAACACCCTATACTTTCTACTCCGTTTTGCTCTAAACCTGAAACTGCTCTAAAAATTAAAGTCTATTTTTTTTAAGTGCTTGTGCAGTGGGGCTTGTCTCCTTACACTTCTGTCATTGCCATCAGAATCCTCCACCTGGGTAGCTGTTCTCTCCATTCTGGGTCCCAGAAGGAAAACAGAGCAGAGATTTGAGCTGTTCAGATCCACAACCTGAACGGAGATGTTCGGATGAACCCAGCTGGGATCAGCTGACTTCTAGCTAACCCCCAGACATGTGAGCAAATAAACAAGTGCTATTTTAAAAAAGCAGAGTTGTAGGATTGATTTCAAGACTTATGATAAAGCTACAATAATCAAGACAATGAAATATTGAAATAATGAAACAAATACATCAACAGAAAAGAACAGAGAATCCAAAAATGCATACCTTTATGGACACCTGACACATTACAGAGGTTCAACAACAATGAATTGGGGAAAGACAATATTTTTAATAATGTTCCTGGGTCAATTGACATCCCTGTGGAGACAATGAACCCTGATCTCTACATAACACATTATACAAAAATCAGTTTTAGATAGATTACATAGACCTACATGTGAAATATAGAACAACAAAGCTCCTAAAAGATAATATAGGACAGTCATTTTTGATGTTGTGGAACACAAGTATTTCTTAAACATGACAAAAAAATAAATAAATGAAAATATTGATAATTGGACTTTATTAAAGTTAGTATCTTTTATTCATCAACACACACTATTAATTAAGTGAAAAGGCAAGCCACAGAATAGGGGAGGATATTTATGATATATAATATATTAGACAAGGACTAATACCCAGTAAATATAAAGAACGCCTACACATCAATAAGACACAACTCACTTTTTAAAAAAGGCAAAAGACTTGAACAGGCAATTCACAAGAGAGCTTATCTAAACTGCTAAAAAATATAAGTGTAAAAGTACTCAACCTCACTAGCCATCAGGAAAATGCAAGTTAAAACCAAGAAAAGCTATCACCATATATATACCTGCCAGAACAGCCAATATTAAAAGACTGACAACATCAATTTGCCATATTAGAATACTGTTTGGCAGTATATATTTAACCTAAGAGACAATTCCACTCTTAGCTATATCCTCAAGAGAAACGAAACCCCAATACTACCAAAAAGCACACACAGAATGTTCACGGTAGTGTGGTTCATTACAGCTAAAACAGAACACAACTCAGATGTCTGGGTTGCTAATTAATTGGGAGCTCACTGGAACCGTGTGAGCAAGAGATACGGGTGTGGGAGTCACCAGCATCCCGGGTCATAATATAATAGTGAGACTGGATGGAATCACCCACAGAGAGAACATGGCGGATGAAGGGGTACACGAACAGTGTTCTGGGGAAATACTACATTGAGGTACCTGCATTAAAGGGTATTGTGAGAAATAAATGAGATAACTCATATAAAGTGTTTAGCAAATAGTGAGAGGTCATTACCTGTAATCTCCACGATCCTTGCATGTGTAAATCAAGCAAGGTGTTATTTCTCAGGTTGGAGGTAATAGGGACAAGTTTACCAAGCAAAAAGAACCGGCAGGGGACAGTCACTGGATACCCCAAAGAGAAAGCAGGAACGACAGGCTCCACCACCACAGGTGAATGGGAGCACCTGCTGCTCTGACAGATGTAAGAACAGACGTGGAGAAAGACACACGTGACAAGAAGTGGCAGATGCTGCAATGAAAGAGGTGATTCCTACCAAGGCCTCCACAGTGAACCTACATGCCTTTGGGAGGACCCCCATCTTTGGGACAATCAGTGCAGATATTAGAGATATTGTAGGAAATAACAAGCTTCATTCATTCACTTACCATTTCATTCATTCACTTGCTTACCTTTAAGTACACATACCAAAGGCCTATTATGTGACCTATGGGAATAAGAAATAGTTCTCACTCTTAAGGAGATTACACTTCTAGGACATCCAATAAGGAAGGAAAGGGGGAGTTAACACATATTGAACATTCCCAATGTACTAAATTTCTGGCTTTACATGCATGATACATGTGTGACATCACATTTATCTTTTAGCAGGACAGGGAAGTAAAACTCACTGTTCCCATTTCACATATGTGAATACTGAGGCTTGAAAAATTCAGTGATTAGTCCAAGGTCATGTGGTTGTAAGCATTAGAGCCAGTAGTGGAGGGAGAGAGATGCATATGAGTGAGTAATAATGATGCAGTATGGTGAGATGGGGGGGGGTCACAGACGTGCAAACTGTTGTGAGAATTACAGAGGGTTCAAGGAAGAAGCTGACATATGAGTTAGGTCTTGAAATAAAGCTTTCCCAAAAGAAAAGGAATCGAGAGAAAGAAAAGGTTGACTAATGTGCAAATGTCAGCAGAACATACGTGCCTGTAGCCTACTCCTCGCACAGAGAGAGAACTTATCTGTAGGTCTTGCTTACCTCCTCGTTATCAAAATATGGCTCCTTTTTGAATAAGCACAATTCACTCATATGACCAAAGTTATACTGGATTTTCTCCAAGCTTTCCTGAATACATAGAATTGTCCTTCTGCACTGTCAAATCCCCAGATCGCATACTTAGCAGCTGTTTTCAAGATATTTTGTCAAAATTGCCTGTCATATAGGCACAGAATAATTTGTCACAGGCACATTTACATCTGGTTGACTCCAATCAAATCATCCAGAGATTAGGTAAGGACTTACAAATTTTATCAGTTTTAATTACTTAAAACAATTTTGATGGTCATTTGAGTCTCTCCCAACCCCTAGATACTCAACACAAAGTTTCAGAAATAATAGGGAACAGATGGCAGAAATATTTAAGACTCTGATTTTTTTTTTTTAGCAGAAATGATCAAGAAAAGATTTCACTTATTTTGATTTATTTTTCCATTTAGGAGCAAAGTGCTTTCCATGGAAAAGGGCATCTTCATAAAATCAAGCCTAACTTTCAAAAAATCCCTTTAATCTAATTTTAACCAAAAGGAAGCATTTGTCCCAACATGACTTTGATCAGGATAGACTTAGCACTTAGAGAGGTCTCAGATGTGTGTGTGAATGGGAGAAGAATGTCTGTGGGTGATTTAACCTCGTGTCTTAGGGGCCTCCGTAGATCCATTGCAACTGACAGATGAAAGGGGCAATCTGGAGTTGGATGAACACTTGTGAAGACTTGAGCTCATGCTGCTTAAGTCTCCATGCACTCAGGGCAGAGCATGGAGAATGGGCCTTGGAGCTGGTGTGGTAGATGCAGAATGTCCACCACTCTGGAGAGAACTGAAGGCATCTCCCTGGGCAAGAAGAGACCCCAGAGGGATGCTGACATCTGAATGCTGCAAAGCCAACCATGCCCAGGATTCCTTCTGTACAGCAGAAATTCTGAAGGTAGAAGTAGAATTCTGAAGCAGAAAGCCCCAAGCTGCTGATGGAGCCTTGAGCAAAATGGCCTCCCGGCTTCCTTCCAGCTCTTGAGTTCTATGATTCTCAGGCTGATCTGGAGGAGAAGTCTCTAGAAGGATGCCCTCTGATATGGATATCGAGGTATAGATGAAAACCCAAGCCTTTTAGTGTCACAAGCCTTGATTCAACTCCTTCTCTGCAGCTAACTAGCCACACAACCTGAACAAGCCACTTAATCTCCCTGAGCTTTGCTTTTCTCATCCATAAATCTTCCTTATTTAATGTTAAAAATACCATAATGTAGGGTCTGGCACAAAAGAACCAACAATAAGGAGGAACCCTGTCCACCCTAATCCCCCTACAAATAGCCCCTCTATCGCAAATACTTCAAAGAGTGGCGAGCTTCTACTTGTCTCTCTGGCTCCTACTCAGGCTTTACAGGGGCCTCACTCAACTGAGCTACCTAAGGTAAACAGTTTAACCAGTGACTGGGCCTCCACTGTCACATTGCCACAGACGAGCACTGGGCCTGGCGCCAGGCAGGGGCTCAGTTGTTCCCTGATAAATGAATAAAGCCCACCTCATTTGGCAGAGACTGTCTCACTGTTCACAAGCCTGTGTTCCTTTCTTCCCTGGCACTAGGTGGCTGACACACCTGGCCTCCTTTGCATTTAGGTGTGGCCCTGCAGCTGAGTTCTAGCCAATGGAAAACAAGTGTAAATATGTGCCACCCTCAGGCTTGGGCCATCAAAACAAACAAACAGTAACAACAGAAAACTAACTTTTCCCTTCAAATATTTGATGCAGAAGAGCAGGTGACTTTAGAAGCCACATGGTGAAATGGCTGACAGAAGACAGAAAAAGCCTGGGTCCCTGAGTCACCACTTGGAGGAGAGCCACCAATTTGAGATATTTCATGAGTAAAGAGTAAACTCTCCCATTTTAATCATTAGGCATTCTTGGATTTGTTATAGCAACTACCCTAAGTCAGTGAGTCTCCAACAGAATCTCCTGGAGGGCCGGTTAAAAGCACAGATTCTTGAGCTCATCCTCCAACTTTCTGATTCAGTAGGTCTGGGGTGGGGTCAAGAATTGGAGGTCTTAACAAGTTCCCTAGGTAGAGCTGATGCTGCTGGTCCAGAGACCACTTTGAGAATCACTGTCTCTAACTAACGTGCTTATAACCCCTGCCTATGGGAGCTGGGATTGGGTAACCCTGATGAGCTTAGTAAGCTTGAGAGCTTCCATGGTACCCACACATTGTTCCTGCTGCTCTGAGCTGACAATCTGTCCATGTGAGAGGACACCCAAGTAAACACACAGCTGACAAATTGCAACAAGTGTCAAATGAGAGGAGTGTGAAATGGACTGAGGGAAGAGAACTAAGTGTTTTCTCTACATGGGCAGCGCTCCTCCAAGGAGATACGAGCAGGGTTTGAGCAACACAAATAAAGGCAGGGAGTCGGCATTTCCAGGGCAATCGCAAGAACAAAAGTTATCCGGGCCTGGACAGGGATGGGGTGCTTGGAAATGAGTAGACAACAGATGGTTGAAGTTGGGCTCAGGAGTTCGAAAATATCTTAAAGGGAGCAGGGAGCCCCTGAAAGGCAGAGACCCAGGGAATGTCAAGAGAAGTGTGTGATGGGGGCTGGAGCTGAGATGGATGAGCAAGAGGCAGGGTTGGAGGATGACTCAGATATAACTCAGGCATCAGCAGTGCGGTGGGTGGAAGTATGTGGGGGGTGTGCAGGAACATCTGGGAAATAGTGCTGATGTGATTAGGTGACTGACCAGCCATGGGTGGTGGAAGGAGCAGTCAGCTGGCCCTCAGGCTTCTGGCTGAACAGGCAGGTGGACAGCAATGCTGAGAGAAAGTCACAGACAAAGAAGCAGGTGGGGAGAATAGGGTCAGTCGGTTCCCTCTGCGGTATGAGGGTGGAAGGCCTGGGGGATCTGCAGGCTCTGCGGGGTCCTGGGACTGACGTCAGATCAGTGGGGTTCCCATCTCATTCCCATCAGGAGCAAGTTGCATAGTCAGGGAACTGGCTTGTTCCCAAGAGACTCCTGCTGCTCTATGTTCCCGCACACGCACGAGTGCATGCGCTTGTGCATGTGCACACACACACACACTGTCTGGAAACACCCAAACATCCACTAGGGCAGTGCTTCTCGAAGGTCACTGGGTCCATGAATCACTTGCTGGACTTGTCAAAATACAGATTCCAATTCAGTAGGTCTGAGGGGGGGAGTCCAAAATTCTGCATTTCAAACAAGCTCCCAAGTAATGCTAGTACTGCTGGCCTCCAGCAAGAGTCATTTAGACCCACTGTCTCTACTGCCTCACCCACCTCTCCAACGTGGCTTCGGCCACCCTCCACTCCTCCAGAACAGCTTGCTTAGTTCACTAATAGACTCCAAGTTGCTAAATGCACTGGATGCTAACATTTGACTCCCACTCCTTGAAATAGTCTCTTCTCTTGCCTTTGACACCTCATCAAGAATCCTCCCAGACTTTGGCTTCCATTCTAAATGAGCTTGTCAACGAACTCCCTCCCAAAACGAAGACTGGTGAATTCCATTCTCTCCATCCTAGCTGGGAGCTGGAATTCTCCTCCCTGTCCTAAGAGTCTCAGGGTACTCTGGGTCAGCGTGTCCACTCTCAGGCCAAACTCAGGGCTCTGCCATCATCTGCAGCAGCACTGTCCAATAGAACATTCTGGAATGACAGAGATGTTCTGTATCCACAGTGTCCCATGTGGTTGCCACTAGGCACAGGCAGCTTATGAGACTGAAAAACTGAAATTTTTATTTTTATTTAATTTTAATTAATTTAAAGTTGAATTGAAAGAGCCACATATGGCCAGTGGCTGCCATATTGGACAGCACAGATCTACAGGAATGAATACCTTGGAGACAGTTGAATCACACACCAGATGTTCCTCGGGCCTATGGCAAGTATGAACAATTTTGCAAAGCTATCAAAGAAGGAGGTAAACATTAGCAGATGGAAAGCATGTCTGTCAGACTCACGCCCTGAGTTCAAATCCTGCATCTGATACTTGCTAAGTGAGTGACTTTAGCAAGTCACAACCACTCTGACCCTCAGTGTCTTCATAGGTACAACAAAGGCGATGGTAGTACTTATCTCATAGACTTGCTGTGGGCTTTAAATAATGAACACATACGAAGCATTTAGGTCAATGCCTAACATGTAAGTGCTCAATCAATGCAATCTTCTTGGCATTACTATTTTATTATTAAATCATCATGTTAGTCTTGCAAAGAAGGGATTATTGTCTTACCATGTCTGTTTTACACGGAGACATTGAGGTGCCCAGAGGCCACTCCAGGAATGCACAGAAAACGGGGATTTGAACCTGGCCCCGCCCCAGCTCCAAAACAGCCAGCACGCCAGCTACGGGCAGGATGCCCTGTCAGAGGCTGAGGTGCCCACCCCCATGGCAGCTTTCCTTGTGGACTATGGGGATGGCAGAACCTGGAAGGCAGGGGGGCTGCGGACTGGGGACAGTTTTCTCAGAGCTCACTGTTTCCACACCCCTACAAGAGGTTGGTGGTCCAGACATAGCAATGCGGGTCTGCCATTTTGCTGCAGTTGTGTCCTGCGCTCTACCTCCCGGGACCTGACAAGGAGTTGCCCCCCCCCCCCCGCTTTCTAGATCCTCAAGGCCTGGGTGACCCCCTTTTCAGCTCTACTACACAGGGACACATTTCTCTTTCTACTCAATGTTGCCAAACTACGCGCTTCAAAATCTAGTGGTCCCTAGCAAGACGCCACCTGTTGCTGTTGAGATGTGCTCATTGTGCTTCCTTGCAGAAGGTATCCCAACCCAGGCAGCAGCATCTCAGAGGCAGCACCTCTCACAGAAAGCCAGCCACCCGGGGAGCCTGCAAGGGATGAGCCCAGGCAGCTGGACTGGGGTGGGAATACCACCCGACTTGGACCCAGGACACTGGGACTCAAATCCCGGCTCTAGTACTTACTACCAGTTTGACCTTAGGAAAATTACTTGACCTCTCTGAAGCTGGTCTCAATTAATTAAAATGAACTTGTGCAGAGCAATCTGTGACTTTCAAAGTCTTTCACAGTTGTACGTTCATTTATTCATTCAACAGATATTCATTGAACACCTACTGTGTGTTCTGTCCCTGAAGAGACAATGGTGGGCAAAACAATAAAATTCCTGCCTTCATAAAGCTCATTTTTAACATAATCATCTCATAATAAGTGTAATATTATCACTGAGATAAATCTTGTGATGGAATATTACATAGCAATGGACATGAATTAACATCAGCTGCATGTTGCTCTGCCCCATGCAGTTGGAGACCTACCCTAGTTGGAACTGTATCTCTCAGCTCCTTTGCCCTCTGGCTCCCAGCAGGCATCTGGCTCGCAGTTTGGGCTCTGGTCCTAGCCAACAAGGGGGTACAGCAGGAGGTCCGAGGGCAAAAAGGAAGCACACTGAGAGTATTTCTTTCTTGTTTCTTCCCTTCGTCAATGTCTTTATTTGGCAACAGCTGCTTCCTCTGGGACTCCAGCTCCCCACACCCACCTCCCAGCTCTCACTGGGCTCCAAGACCACCTCTCCCTCTTCCTGCCCCATCAGCCCTGGGGAGTACCAGCCTCCTGTATTGCATGTCCCTGGGTGCCTCATCATTCTTAACTCTGCCCACGTCTCTCTAAAGGATCTCTCATCAAACTCTCACAAGAAACTAACATAGGAAGGAAAGTGTAGGGGTCTGGAGAATGTATAATGCAGGGCTGATATCACCTGGGGAGGGAGGGAATTTTCCCTGAGAGAATAAATCCCAGTTGGGATGGGAAGAAGGAGTATGAGGCAACCACAGACTTACACAATGAGAACGAACACTCCCTGCCCCCATTTGACAGATGAGAGAAGTGAGGCTCAGGAAGGGAAGGATGACCCAGGTTATACAAATTCAGTCTTATCTGTGTGTGCAAAGCAGGGTGGGGTGACACCTGCCTTACAAGCCGTGGGAGCCTATATTGCTTTCCTGTTGCTGCTGTGACAAATGACCACAAACCTGGTGGATTAAAACAAGACGAATGTATTACCTTACAGTTCTGGATGAGAGAAGTCCTAAAGTCAACGTGTCAGCAACATTTCTGCTGGAGGCTCCAGGGGAGAATCTGCTTCCTTGCTTTTTTCAGACTCTAGAGGCCACCTGCATTCCTTGGCTTGTAGCCCCTTCCTCCACCTTCGAGCCAGTAACATCATTTTACAATCTCTCTCTTTCTCTCCCCCTTCCTCTCTGCTTCCGTTGTCACATCCCCTCCTCTGACTCTGACCCCCCCTGCCTCCTTCTTATAAGGACACTTATGATTACACTGGGCCCAGATAATTCAGTATAATCTCCCCATCTCAAATACTTAACTTAATCACAGCTGCAAAGTCCCTTTAGCCATGTAAGGCAAGAGATTCACAGGTTCTGGGGGGTTAGGATCTGGGCATCACTGGTGGCCATTATTCTGCCTACCATGGGGCCCTAAGGCCTTGGAGTGGCTGAGAAGACTCATAGAGTCATAAGGACTGACTCTTACTGCCGAGGTCTTACCAGCAGCAATGTCGCCTACATAGAGCAGCACACAAAACCAAGATTCCAAGGCCCTTTGGCAAAAGGGGCCAGTCCAGCCAACTGGCAGCTGTGTGACCGTGAGCAAGATACTTAACCTTTCTTAGCTTCACTTTGCTATTTGTAACATAAGAACAATGACTATTCCTCACGTCAAGAGGACTGCATGAGCTGGGGCGTGTCGAAAACCCAGCACAGGGTAGGACGCCCCCTATCCATCCCTCCTCTTGGCCCCCTTCTGCCTTCCATTCTGAGACGCACACGTTCAGCCCACATCCCTCGGTGGCTGCCATCACTACGCCTTGGGGAGTGATGAGCTGTTGCTAATGGGATTTTTCTGGGTGGGGGATAATAGATGAGCTTCAGCGCCTCACTCATCCTGCTGAGATTTTGACACAGACACAGATCTTAAGAGAATTAGGCAAAGAAGGAGAAATGCTATGAATAAATGTCAGTGCCCCTCACAAAACGTTACCTCCCAAGACCTCACTCTTCGCCAGCGAAAACTCTGAGCTGTCAGAGCATCTCTCCGAAGCAGCTCTGATCATGTCACCAGCCTTTTAAACATCTTTTAAAGACTGCCCTGCTGCTGACAGGACAAAATGGGGCCTCCTTTGTCTGGAACCTCAGACGGCCCTGTGCTGTCTCCTGACTGCCCTTCCAGCTTTGTCCTGCAACCCGCGTGTTCCTGTGCAAAAAAAGAGGCTCCCCCAGACCTGTTATCCTCTTTGACATCTATCCTTTTCAAGTTCCAATAGGTGTGACACCCTTAAGTGAAGCTTCTTCAGCTGTAAAATTGGTCATTGTGAGGACTAAGTGAGACTACACGTGGGACACCCCAAGAACGTTGCCAGGGGATAACAGCTAGCAGCGATTACATTAACAATAGCATCTACAGTGTGCCAGGTGCTCAACAGAAGTTCGCTCCCGTTCCTTATCACACTGTCTAATAATCACACTCGTCATGTTTCTCAGGAGGCTGTGGACCATGGCTGGGTAAGGATGTTGCTTCACTTGTCTTATGTGTGTATCCGTAATGCCTGGTGCATTGTACATACTCAGTGAATGTTTGCAGGAAGCCAGATGGAAGAGCAAGTGAAAAAGGACAACTGGTATACCAGTCAATGCTCAATTTCAGTAGAACGTTTCTTCTGGGGACTCCAGCAACCGTTGTTTGGTCTGATCCACTGGGTCTTCCTGCTGCCACCCTGCAGCCTCCATGACTCATCTTACTAACAATAAATTTGATCTGGTCACTTCTGTGTTTAAAGTCTGTCAACAGGCCCCAGGATCAAGCTCAAAGTCCTGGTCAAACCAAACCCTTGTGACCTGGCTCTATCAGATGGTCTCTATTGCTGGGTCTTCAGCCACTCCTCTCCTTGAATTTCGTGCCTGAGCAGCACCAAACTATGCACCATCCTCCAAACATCACTGTGCCTTTGCCCACACTGTGCCGCCATCCAGATGTGATCTTCCTTCTCAAAAATCCCCAGTCATCTTTGCAGAGCTGGCTCAAATTAAACCTCCCAGTCAAGCATGCTGCAGCCTTACTCACCACCTGTTATTTTGCTCTCGCTGCAATAACAGCTGCAAATACCTTTATCAATCATCAAGATTTGGGTAGGTTGTGTGCTGGACAACTTTTGCGCCTTGTCTCTAAGCCAGTGCTTCTCAGATTTTAGCATGCGTCATAATCTCCTGGAAGACATTTTAAAGCATAGATTCATACACCCTACTCCAGATTCTGATTCATTGGATCTGGGGTGGGGCCTGAGAATTTACATTTCTAATAAGCTTCCAGCAATGCTGATGCTGCTGGTCCGTGACCACACTTCGAGTAGCACTGCCTTACGTATGAGTAAAATTATATTACCCTTTTGCAAAGGAGGAGAAGTTAGGCGATTTGCCACAGGTTAAATGATTCAGTGATGAGGCCAAATTTTGAACCCATCTCTGGAGCCACAGCCTGAGCTCCCTTCCTCAACAAAAGCAGGCACAGAAGCCGACAGTTACTAACTGTTCAATCCACCAACCGTGACATATACATTATCTCACTTAATCCTCATAATCTTCTGGGGTGAACTCTATCCCTCCCACATTGTAACTGATGAGGAAATAGGCACAGAAAGGCTAACTTACCCAAGGTCACACAGGCAGTATGTGTTCAAATGCAGACCTGGGAAGAGGGACAACGACAGCACACCCATGCATTAACAATGACCATTTTCCAAATTCGATGCTCTTCATCCTTCACTGCAATCATTGGTTTACATGCAAGTCTCCCCAACCAGACTGTGAGCCTCTTGGAGGTCAACAAAACTGTCTAACTTAACTTTGCACCCTAACCACCGGCAAAATGTAAGTAATTTGCAGATGCAGAAATGTGTTTGACGAATGGATAAATATACAAGACTGTGGGAGTAAATAAAGGACGTGGAAACAACTGAAATCTCAACCACTTGACAAGTAGATTGGCCCTCCCTATAAATGGTAAGACTAGATCCACAGGACTATCCGTACGGGGCCTTCTAGGAGGCCAGTTGTCTTCAAATAAAAAACCACCGAGCAAAACAACAATAACAACAACAAAAAACACTTTGTCCCCAGAAACTGTGGGCTGGCATCCAAAGAAGGCTCCAAAGCCAGGCAAAAGACTGCAGGTTTGGCAAAATAAGGCTCCCACCCTGAACTAAAAATGTTTCTCTTGTTTCCCTTTTAGCTAATTTCTCTCCTTTCTGAGCCGACCAGGGGGGTCGGTCTAGTGGATGCTATTCAAACTAACAGCTGCAAAGGGGGAAAAAAACCAGAGAGGAACTTTTCTGTTGCTTGTAATCAAGGGTAAAAATAAAAGAGGCACAATGAAAATTAAGGAATATAAACAGCGATCAAGCTTTTCTTTTCCATTTGCCTGTGGAGTCCTGCTGTGTGTCCAACAATAGAAGAAGAACAGGGCTGGGCTGGGGGGTTCCTTGTCGGCTCCCATTGCAGGCAAGGACAGAAAGACGCCTACACTGAGCCAGAGTTACAGGACTGGGGAGACATGACTCTCACAGCCCCCTTCTCCCACGCAGAAGTTGAGGTTGTGGCTGCAGAAGGAGAGCTGGGTGGGAAGATGGCACAGGCAGAAGATGGGGGTGAAGCAAGAATGAATGCTGCTCGGCCCTTGCTGGGTTTGCACTTAGGTGTAACCCTCAGGGTACCCATTCACTGAGATCTCTTGGGAGTGGGCTTGGACCGGGCTGAAGGTCCTACAAACAAATTGTAGACAACCTGTTTCAAAATGGCTACCTCCTCTCTTCTCAAGACTTTTGCTACACTTGAGAATGGCTTTCAGCATCTAGGTTCTAAGCTTGGCACTGAGATTTGGTCTGGACTGCCCTTGACCAGGCTGAGTTGACCATGGCTTTCAAGGAATACCACGAGAATGATGACCGTTACTGTACGACGGTTGCTGAGCTGTGGACCTGTCATACAATATCTAGTCCTTACAACAGCTATGATGTAGGTAGACGTATCCCAATTTTATAGATGTGAAATGTTCAGAATGATACAAGGATGACACAAGACACATGAATCCACGTCTGTGTCCCCAGTGTCGACAAAGAGAAAAATCTGACTTTCCCAGTATCACTCACCCAGAGAGTGGCAGAGTGGAAATCCTCATTCTGGTCTATCTGACCTGGAGCCTGCACATTTCTCCACTACACCAGGGTGCTCTGATAGATGGCAGAAGTTGGGCTTCTAGACTCATTGCTGGGAATTAGACCACCAAAAGAGAAGAGTCATGGTGGGAGTGGGAAGTGCATTGAGAGGCTGCCTTCAGACATAGTTGATCAGCCACGGGGAACAAAAGCAGAAAGCAGTAAGATGGGAGCCCTGGAGGCCAGTGAAGGTGTTACAAGCAAGTAGAACAGAAGAGAGAGGGGAAGCTGGAGTCCACGCAGTCAGGGAACTTGCTCCATTTCACCCAGAGCAGGGGGAGGACAGAGTAAAGAGAACTGGAAGAGAGAGGAGCAGGGGAATCCAAGGTGTAGGGGTTCCTTGGACTCAACATCTGAGGAAGATCAGGAATTCCCAGGAAACGATGAGTTATTGGTTCTGGTTGACCTTATAGTGGATATGTAATGTTCTACTGTCAAGGACAGGTGGCTCCTCCCCCAGCAGCTGGGCATGTCAATTGTTGATTGGTCACAGATTCTTCCCTTTCCGGGAACTGTCTCACGCAAGGTTATGTTTTCTGGGGGTAGGGGGACGTGGCCAATGACTAGTTGATATGGGAGAACAAAGGCCTGGTCTAGCCTCGATTTGGGGCACCTCTGAAGGGCCATCCAAGCTTTTGGTTTCTCCCATAGGAATGTCAGGAGAGTCCTACACCTTCAGTTGTAACCACATCACAAGTCAGCTTCTCCCTCTGCCCAGTCCTGTCTTCCTCACTCTCCTATGGGTATACCTCTGTAGAACTTTCCCAAATAAACCTTTTGCATCCAACTCTCTGTCTCAGACTTTGTTTCCAGGGAACCCAATCTAAGACACTCTCTCTGCCTCAGTGCCTCTCACAACCTCCTTCAAGGAAACTTCTGGAGAGAATATCCATAGAACTCACAGGGAAGATGGGAGGATGGGCAGAGGAAGCGAACACCTTACCTGGCCCCCAAGCACAGTCAAATCCTGTCCAGCCAGATTCGTCCACGGTTCCAAGAACCAGCTGCAAGATGTTCACACTGGTTCTGGCATCAGACGTTCAGCACAGACTAATTGCACCAAATTTTATTTGAATCTTCGCTGGGGCTGTCACTTCATCCAATTAAGTGGAGGTTAAAGAAGGATCCACTTGTCATTACAGCAATTCCTTCGTGTGCTAAATGCTCCCAGAATCTTAACTACCAGACAGGCACAATCAGAAAAGATGGCTCTGGTGGAGACAGTAGTATTTCTTTTTCACAGAGACAAACACGAGCAGGCCCCTGAGCCCAACATGCACTACCCATGTACAGCAGCTACATAAATCAGACAGGCCCAAATAAGTCAGGCTGGAGACACGGATGGAGACAGAATGCAGATGAGGTTCACCACCAGGCTGGCACTGTGTGTGAAGGTTGGGAGCCCACGTGGCTAGGGTAGCATGGCACCGGAGAAGTACTGAGCTGACAGCCAGGAGAGGTGGGCTCAGCACCCTGCTCTTTCTCACAGGATACAAGGACCTCCAACAAGTTCCTGCCTCTCCCCCATGGCCTCTAACACTTGAGTGATCCGCCCCCTGACTCTCTCTCTAGTCTTCACTCCCACTACCCACCATGCTCATTCCTACGTCTAGTGTTCTCTATTCACTGTCCCCTTTCCCCAGAAAGGTCTTCTTCCTGCTCTTCAAATGGCTGACATCTTCTCACGCTCCAGGTCTTAGGTCAAAAAGTCACTTCCTCCAAGAAGCCTTTCTTGTTCTCTTACCAAAAGGAATCCCCCCACTTATTCTCGGCCACTATAGTCTATCTGATTCCAACATGCCCCTAAGCATAATTTGTAATAATATATTGGTCTTTTAATTCTTTAAAGTCCATCTTTCCCTGGAGAATGGTGCTGTCCAATATGGTAGCCACTAGCCACGTGTGGCTACTTAAATTTAAATTAATTAAAATTAAACAAAATCCAAAATTCAGTTCCTCTATCACAATAACCACATTTCAAGTGCTTGAGAGCCAGACGTGGCTATTGAGTTGTAAAAAGCAGACAGTACCGATATAGATTTCCATGACCACAGAAAGTTCTATTGGACAGTGCTGGTCTACAGTATTCATTTTGTCAGTTTGATGGATCCCTGTATCTCTGGTGCCTTCAATCACACCTAGGCATAGAGTAGCCATTCAATAGCTATTTGAGTAAATGAATTAACAACCCAACAATGAATATTTTAAATAGACGTATGTTCAAAAGAGCTAAGAAGAGGGAATGTTCCTATCTGTTTGGAGAAGTTAAAGAAGTCTTCACAGAGAAGGTGACATTTAAACTGAGCTTTGAAAGATGACGGTGTGAGAATAAGGTGAAGGGGCATAGAGCGAGGAGAATGGCAGAGGGAAAGGCTTTGAAGGAGAAGGACCGTGCTGGTTCACGGTCAGGGATTTGGAAGTTTCTCGTTGTTGCTGTTGGAGGCACATTTGGGATTAGAACTCAGGCTTCCTTTCCCTGTAGGTCTGATGCTCAGGGGCTCACAGCTGAGATTTCTGCTGAAAGATCCAGAATTTAAACATGAGCTAGTAAAGTATATCATGGAAAAACAAAAAATATGTATAGTGATTTTTAAAAATTCTAGACAAAAAATGGAATACAGACGTTTATACTTGAATAAACTGTGAAAGATCCTGTACTCTTTTCCCAGGCTGCATCTTGTTGCTTCTGTGCTGAAGACACACTCTAGCACACACAGGTTGCACAGGAGATGAGGTACCAATCTTAGGATGGATAGATAGAAAAGCTGATGTCTCGAGAAGGCTTCTCGGCATGAAAACGCAATGATGCAACTTCATGCGGAAGTAAAGGTGCCCATTCGATATGCTGGCACATGTCTGCTTTCAAACAACTCCTCCTCAAATACAAGGGTTAGCCACCTGCCCTCCAGATGACGTGCGCATCCTGACATCTGCATAGAAACAGGTGACTTTGCCTCTGGGAGCCAGGAGGGTGGGGAGGATCACAGGGGCAAATCCTGGGACTTAATGTCCCTTTAGGGGAGGGAGGTTCACTCTCTTCTGAAAGCCTGGCTCATTTATACAAGCAAACAGATTAGAACATGATACAGGGAGGAATTCCCAGCGCATGCCTGGCTCTTTGCTTTGCCTTATGGAGATAAAAGGAAAAAGAAACAAAAGATTTAAGGAGAGGAGCCGGTATGAGCCCATGAAACTGCTCTGCATTAATCACCTCATCACCCACACTTGCTGGTGCCCTCTCTGATGCCAGCCCTGGGTCTTTTGCTGGGAAGATGCAAGTCGAGCTGTAGCTGGCTGGGGAGCTCATTAGCACCTCGCTGGAGCCAAGGGCTGCCTGCCTTCCAGAAGGTATTTTGAACTCTCACTTCTTGCAATCAATATAATTCTTTTGCAGTTGCTCCATCTGCTGCCCTTGTAGCCACTGGGGGCTACAGGCTTCTATGGAGAACTGTTTGGGCTTATCCACACACACGTCTTCAGTACATAGGAAATGCAATTCCATCCTCTGCACATTGGTCCTCTGAGCTCCTAACATAGCAAGACCCAGATCTGGGGAGAAGCAGGGATGTGCTGGGAGTAGGGATCCAGGCCTCGGCTGGGTAGGCAGGAGGCCCTAGTGACAACAGGTGTTGCATGGGGAGGCCCTTCAGGCTGTTCCAGAGATGGTTCAAGAGTCCCATCCGGGAACTAGATCCTGAAGCTAAGTCTCCCACTCAGACGTAAAGCCTCAATAACACCGCGTCTGAGATACATTCCCCTTAATGATTCCTTCGCTGCCTAGAACAGCTTTTAGCTGCCCTGTGTATGGCCACCAGGACCCAGGAGCATCTTAGCTCTACATATGGCCCAGCAGGCCCCAGGTCTCCGCAGGCCATCACTCCAGCTGAGCTCGAAGACTCTGGGAGTGGGATCCTCAGGGACCTCTGGGACAGTAAGTCCTGTGGAGCACTGCTGACTCCAATTCTGCAAGGCAGCCTTCCAGAAGCCTGTTTCTCTCTGGAGTGTGAAGGACTGCTCTCAGCCCTTCCAAACACCAGTGGGAACTCAAGAGATGGAGTCCCTTTTTGCCCTCAGATTCTCTCAGTAGAGCCTTGATGTCCACACCCAGTCCAGTGATGCTGCTCTTCACGGCCCACTGACCACAGCTCGAACAGACAGCTGATGCTGCCAGATCTCAAGGGTTAGGATTACAGAAGATCAGAGCTTAGTAAGCTCCTAGAAGTAAAAGATCTAGCCCAACCCCATATGTAAAATCAAGTAATACTATACCTACCTCAGAGGACTTGTTGTGAGAATTATCTAAGATCATCTTTTAAACATGCTGTATTAGTCAGTTTTTGCTGCAGTAACAAACATCCCTAAATCCTAAAGCCGTACACAGACACTTATTTCTTGCTGTCAGGTCTATGGGTGAGTGTAGCTTGGCTCCAGGTTGGATTCGAATCTGGTCCCTGTGCCCCTCATTCCAGGAGTGAGGCTGAAAGAGCAGTTACTGCCTGCATCAGGGTCTTCTAATGATGGATGGCAGCTGGCATGTGGGGGAGCAGAAACATGTGACCTCTTCTTGGAACTGGCACACAGTTCCTTCTGCCCACATTCTATTGGTCAAAGCAAGTCACATGACCAAGCTCAAAGTGGATGGGGCTCTGTCAATCAGGAAGTGCATTTTGCCCGTGGGTTGGGATCAGGAAAAGTAAATATTTGCAGAACAACACAATCTTCCAGAGAGGCTTGGCACATAGTAATCTCTCAGTGTGTGTTAGATGTGATCAAAATTAGTATCATTACCATCATTAGTAGGGGCATCTGCTGATGATTCACTGAACCTCAAATAAAGCTGAGGCAGAGGAGGCAGAATTTGGGGGGCTGCTACTTAGAAGTGGCCTGGGAAAGCTTGACGCCCCTTGCCCGGTCCAGACTTGCTCTAAGAACTGGGAGGGGGCCA
This sequence comes from Equus przewalskii, assembly GCF_037783145.1. NCBI lineage: Eukaryota > Metazoa > Chordata > Mammalia > Perissodactyla > Equidae > Equus > Equus przewalskii. The sequence continues at coordinate 32,223,919 of NC_091851.1, forward strand.
GCTGTGACTAGAAAAGAGGGAAGAGGCTGCAGATCTGACCCCATAGCTCTCCTTGGGACCAGCAGGAATTGGAGAAGATGACATCCCAGGGAAAACTGAGCTCACGGCAGGGCCAGGACTTAAACCCAGGCCCCCTGACCTCAGTCCTAGATTAAATTCCCACTCCACCCTCACGAGGAAGGAGAGCATGTTGAAATGGAATTGATTTTTTTCTACATATTTTTCTTAAAAAAAAAAAACGCTCAATGTTTATTTTTATTTCTTTTAGGCTGAAGCTTACCTCCAAAAATAGTCCTTTTCGGTAGCCCTGTCATTAGCAGTTGCTACAAACACTATGTCCCCCATGCGCTGAACGGCAAGAGCGACACTTGAAAGAGCAATTAGCCCAGGAGTCTCCTGAGAATCACGATGAGGGCAGCGGCTGCAGCTGCTGGTGCCCACAATCTCCACAAGGGCGTGGCCAAGAGCCAAGCCTCCCCCAGGGCTTCCTGCATCTCTGCGTGGACCACCCACACCCTGGCATGTGCCCTTCTGTGTGCCTGAGTATGTGCTTCCCCCAAGAGAAATTGGGGCCATTCTTCCCACCAACTCCACTCTAGCTGTGTGCCCTTAGCCAGGTCACTGAACCTCTCGGAGTCTCTGATTCCCCATCTAGAGAACAGAAAACATAATAATTATGGGTTATTTGGGACATCTTTATCATTTGGTACACATTAAAGAAGATCTATTTGAATTCATGGGGACACCCACTAAAAGAACTCCTCCTTTGCACAGTGATCATGGGAATAAAGAGATGAACTGGATACAGCCCTTCCCTTCAATGACATTACAGGCTAGTAGGGGTTCCTGCTGGGTGGACAGAGATTTGGGGGCACCTAACCTAACTTTCAATGGTGGCGAAGGTTCCCAGGGAAGGCAGTCCTGGAGGGAAAACGCCTGGGCTGAGGTATGAAAGGGGTGACAAAGTAGGGAAGGATATTCCAGGGAAAGAGAACAGCATTTGCAAAAGCACAGAGGCTCACAACAACAATTTTGGCTGCTTTCCAGCCCAGGTGCAGTGTAAATGTCTGGAAGAAAAGACATTACAAAGGGCTTTGCTCATCCTTCCAAAGAAGCAGTAAGCAATAGGGAGTTACTGAGGTCTTATAATTGGGGCATTTATACAACAAATGTCCACTCAGTGCCTACCATGTGCCGAGTACTAGAGACACAGGATGAGCAAGCACAGACCCGGTGCCTGCCCTCATGGAGCCCAGAGTCCAAGGAACTTGACACATTTGCTAAAAGCTATGCAGTTTAGAGAGGTCACCTTGGATAGCACGTGTAGGCAAGGAAGAATCGGAAAGCCAAGAACTAGGCACGTTGGAAGGTCATGTGAGTAGTGATGTCACTAGTCAGCAGTGGGACTCAAATCTGTGAGATGTGGTCCAGGAAGGGGACTCATGGAAGGGGTTCATGTGGCTGGAAAGGCACAGGGTCCAATTTATGGAGGGCGCCTCCTTCTGTAGGCAGTGGGGCCACCAGAGGTGGGAGGACAGGCTTGCACCTGATGGTAGGGTACAGAAAGGACATGAAAGAGAAGAGGGGACAAACTCTGAGAGACAGAAGAAGGGAGGTAAAGAACCAGCCAAAGCCTCCTAGCCACAGCCTTAGCCGTCTCCTGCCTGCTCTCATCTCCCAGGTGAGGCTGTGGCCACAGCTCACACCTGGGAAGATACACGTCTCTGTTTCATCATAAAAGAAGGTACCTGAATTCTGCAGAAGCAAAGACACATGAGAATAATTCAGGAGGAGTGGGAGGGGAGATTTCACACCTATAAAACATAAGGAGGTGTTGTGGTTGAATTGCATCCACCAGAAAGACATGCTCAAGTCCTAATCCCCAGGTGCCTGTGAATGTGACCTTATTTGGAAAGTAATCAAGCTTCGGATGTAATCAAACTATAATGAGGTCATATTGGATTTGGGTGGATCCTCACACAATGACAGGTGTCCTTATAAGAAGAAGGACATTTAGACACAGAGACAAACACAGAGGGAGGAAGGCCACGTGGTGATGGAGGCAGAGATTGAAGTGACGTGTCTACAAGCCAAGGAACGTCAAGGATGGCCAGCAACGACCAAAAGAGAAGCATGGAATGGATTCTCCCTCAGGGTCTCCAGAAGGAACCAATCCTGCCCACACTTGGATTCTAGAGTTCTGTGAGAGAATCAATGGCTGTTATTTCAAGCCCCCCAGTTTGTAGCAATCTGTTAAGGCAGCCCTAAGAATCTGATACAATAGCAGATTGAATCTGTACAGTTAGCTGCCTGGAGAGTGGCAAGTTGAAGTGCTCCAACTCCAAATTGACCCCTCCTTGGGAGATAGGGCCAGGAGGTGACTGGTGTCAGCCCTGAGAGTAGGGAGCCACCAGCTACTATTCTGGACACATTGCCTTGCTCACACCTCACAACCGACCTGAGAGGTCAACCCCATTGCATTCACTTTGTAGATGGGACAACAGACTTGCAGGAGCTCGGTGGCACACCCGGATCACAGAGCTGGCAACTGGCAGAGCTGGGCTTTGAGTACAAGTCACCTTGTGGCTTGTTTGGGGCTGCAGGCATATGTACAATCAGCCCCTGCCACGAGGCACTCGCTATTTACAGACCAAGAACCACATTCCTATCACTCTCTGAAATGATCTCACGTGTTAACTCATTTCCCTCTTTTCTCCTCCTCTAGAATGTTCCCTTCAAGATAACAGAAGCCCTGTCTCCATAAGCTCTTTGGTGTCCTTTGTGTCTAGAAGATTCTCGGGACATATTAGGTTGTTTAACAAACATCTACCTCACTGATCAGTCAATTAATTGGGGCATTTGGAGAGTGAGACAAGTTTGTCCAGGTATCTATTTCTGTACTGGTTTAACAAAGTAGCAAATGGTGCTAATTGCTTGCTGTCCTTGATCAGAGAAGGCTCATAGGGAGACGCTAATTCCACACATGTGTGCACCCCACCCCTGCAACCCAGGCATTGGAACTGAAGGAGGCTCAGCCAACCACTCCATTGGTGTGGCTAAGGCTGGTGTCACCCAAAACACTGTCCTCAAATTAACAAGTAAGGAAAGGGAGAGATGGAGAGCACAGAGGCAGAGGGAGTGAGAAGGAGGGGAGGGCAGGGAAGAGGGTGAGGACAGGAACGGGAAGAGGGACTGCGTTTTCCAGGAGGAGATGTCCTGCCAGAGGACTCTGACGAGCAGGGCAGAGGGAACTGAGTTCCCTGTTGGTGACCTTCTGAATGCACAGGAAAGGTGGCAAGAGAGGGTGATGGGCAGGCTGGGCAGACATAGATGAGAGGAGAGAGGAGGATGTGGACACGAGAAAGGAAGTCAGAAAACACAGGCACAGAGGCAAAGGCAGAAAGAGACGCCACCACTGAGAGGCACTGGACTCTGAGAGGGACAGACAGAGAGAGATAACTTAGTTCTGAACTCATCTGGTTCTAAAATGGCCTTGCGTCCGTGTGAAATTCACTAAAACAACAACAACAAAATTAAAGCACATCATCGTTATTTAAGCCTGAAACCAGGGAACCCAGATTGTAGACCACAACCTAGCAGTCCATCCGAAACCTTCCTGTGGTTGACTCCCGCCCCGCCCACTCTAGAAAGCCCCCACAGGCAGGGCCTTTGCCAAGGCAGCCCCGCCTTTGCCCCTGCCCAGAATCCCTCTTTAGAAGCAGGACTCCTGCCCCACTCTGCCTCTTCCCGGAGGGCCTAGACTCACCCCCTGCCCTGCTGGCTGCAGACTCCGGCACCTGACTCTGGCAGGGCCCTTCCACCAGGCAGAATGGTTGCTCCAGCATTGGATCTTGATCCAGGCAAGGATGATCAGAATCCTTTCCTGGGACTGATGTTCAGATACAGAGAGAAGTAAACTCTCTTACCCTTGAGGATGTTAAACTAGAAGGTGTGGATCCAGAGTTGCCAGCCCCCCATGTGCCCCCAACGTTGCCCATGAGCATGTATGAGAATAACGTCAAGGGGGAACGAGCAGAACAGGAAGTGCAGAGAGGAGACAGAGCCCTGGGTCCATCATTCCAGCTTTGGGATGTGACCACACAGAGGTAGCTCCAGGCCTGAGCATCCTGGGGACCTGGGCCAATAACCTGCCTCTGGGACTGCATCCAGTTAGAGCTGGGCTGCTGCCACTCACCTCTCAGACGGTCCAGACTGTGAATGGCTCCCCGTCTCCAACCTCACAGAGCAGCCCCAGCTGAGGCCTCCTGCTGTTGATTATGTCAATAACCACACAGTATTGGCAGGACAAGAGTGAGGGTGTGGGCAGGGCTGTGGCCCACAGAGAGCTGCAGACCCAGGTAGGTGTCAAGGACAGAGGCAAGGGTGGGCCCCATCCTGGCAGTGAAATGGGGTGCTTCTGAGATGCAGAAGAAAGGCAAGAGTAGAGGCAGGCATCTGCCAGAGGGAATTAATCCAAAGCCAATACGGGGATAACTGGCAAGTGGGGCTGGCAGAAGGGAGCTGTGCAAACAGGTCCCGAGGCAACTGCCTGCTGCCAGACTGCTCTGCCTCAGAGCTTCTGAGGAAGCAAGAGAGGGAGGAGCCGGGGCCCCACGGCAGGAGGCCGGAGACTTCAGACAAGGCAGAGCCACCAAGAACTCCCTGAGGGGGTGGCCAGAGCAGACACACCTCATGCCATTTGGGGGCATCTGCATCTCTGTGCTGTGAACCCCTTGCCTTGCCCTAAATCCTCAAAAGTCTGCTACACCACAAAGAACGTGTGTGTGTGTGTGTGTGTGTGTGTGTGTGTGTGTGTGTGTGTGTGTGCACGCGCGCGCGCACAAGAAAGGATGGGGAAAAATTAAGGAAAGGGGACTGAGTTCTAAATTGGGATGGTGCGGAGCAGAGAGAAAGTAAGGAGTGAGAGGTAATCGACAGTGAAAGGCAGTGGGAATGGAGACCAGATAAAGTCAGAATAGACCATAATATGAACCCCCAGGAACAGGCAAAAATTTGAAAGAGAGCTTATTCCACCCAGATCTCAATGGGCAGGGTAACTTCTGTTGGCATTGTGGTTGCAAATAAATTTGGGATTAAGGGAGTTCTTCTCAGATCCAGCCCTAGGAACCCATGACATGGGCCCTCCTGTGCAAAGACAATGACTACAGGTGTATCTATGAGCTGCTTCTCTGTGGCTTCTGGAAACCGTAGGGTAGGGCACTGATCACAGTGGGGACGAGGAGCTAAGCAGGAGTCCTACAGTCATGGCTGGATAAGGAAGGGCGAGAAAGGTGGTAGCTTGGGGTTGGGGCTCTAAAGATGGGGCTCCCAGGCACAGGCAATAGGATCAAGTCCATTCTCAACTGACTTGTGGGTGTGGGTCAAGGCCTGGGAGGTGGGCATCCTGCAGTTTCCTTCATCTCTGCTTGTCTCAGAAATCAAGGAATAAAATCAGAGCCTAGGATTCAGCAGAGACATGCAAAGATATCTGGAAGAGTCAACCTTGTCCCCAGGCCTTCAAGCCTGCTTGGTCACTTAATGGACTGTATTAGCTCATCTAGGAAAAGAAAGGTGAAGAGCAAAGGAGGTGGTCAGCTCAGAGCCCCCAAAAGAGTAATGGACCGGGCCTCCTGGCAGTACCAGCTGTCCCACCAGCATCAGTTCGATCAGTCATGGCTGGTTCAGCTACTGCTCATTCACGTCCCAGCACAGTGAGGTTATGGGGTGGGGAGAGGTGGTTCTGGGCTCCACACATCATTCGGGCATCCAGGCTTCTCCCTGCCTCAGCTCGTGGGCTCCGAGGTCCCAACAGGAAAACGTGGGGCTCACACACAGGAGAGTCTTCTATAGGTCTGGCCTGGAAAGGGCATCTATCACTTTGGCACACCTTCCTCTGGCCCAATCTGGATGCAGGAGCCTGAGAAGTGTAACATTCCTCCCACCCAGGAGGCAAAATAAACAGTACAGAGAATAACATTTTCACGTGAATCTCTGAACCTCCCCAGCTGGTATGAAGTAGGTCTTGCTGTGCGATTTCCATAGTTGATTTTACTGGGAAAATGAGAGGCAAGGAACATCATTCTTTTCCTTTTACAGATAGAGAAAGTGAGGCTCGGTCACTTGCAGAGTTTAATTCAACAGCAAGAAGCGAGCAGAGGCAACAGTCAGACCTGCCTGCCTGTTTCTAAAGTGTGGCCTCCTCGCCTCCCCTTAGGAAGGGCATTTTAACTGCTAGTGAAGACACAGCAAAGCCCAGTCCTGTCTCACTGGGAGCCCAGCGGCTCCCTGCTCACATGTTTGAGAGACTAGAAGAGCAAACCACAGAGCACATTTTACCGCTGATTAACTCAAACAGGAGGCTTTTCCTCGCTGACAACAGACGACCGGCCGCTCTGCTAGTAATGGCCTGCTCCACACACTGGGCCAAGCTCCATCAGGAAGGAGTGCTTCCATTTACTGGGCCACAGGCAAATCACATCTGCCTCTGGATACACAGAGAAAGCAACAGGCCTGCGACTCTGATTGATAATGAAAAGCTGGTGCAAGCACACTTCATTTCAAAGAGAAGAGGCCAAATTCTAGCCCCATGTTTCTATCAGGGTCCAGGAAAGCTTGAGAAAGGAGGAGGACCATATGTGTTTGGAAAAAAAAAAAAAAAACACCTTTAAAGAAGCAAAAAAATCCACCTGCCCAGGTGGTGGGGAAACAGAGATTTTATACTATTCTAGGAGCCCGATGATTCCGCAGAGCTACGTCATTTGTTTCTCATACTATTTTAGGAAGGCGTGCTATTGCTTAAGGGGGCGAATAAGCTTGAAACCCACTTGCATACAGCCTACTCTTTTGACAAATAGGAAAGCTGAGGCCCAGACAAATGATTATTCAAAGCTAATTAGCAGTAAAATGCAGGTTATCTCCCTTCTAAGCGAAACCTCACCTGAGCACTGGCTCCCAGTTCCCTGGATCAGGATGGGAGCACAGCCTGGGCAGGGGACATGAGCGTGGACTTTAGAAACAACAGTGTGGGCATAACGAACCCCACTGATTACCTTGGGACCCCACTACCCCGCAAATGCTTTTTGACATCTGCCTCCTGCTAATTGCTCCAGCTTTTATTTTTACATGTATTGTCATGATTTCTTCATGAGGATCATTTCTAAATGATTGATGGTGCTTGTTTTTGAAGTGCATAATGCTTTACTCTGCCCTTCTCCTCATCCCATCCATTCCCAGTTGGAGTCACTGGGCTCAACTGGTAGGTAAACTGGTTTGGGTTGAAGAGGTAGTGTGCTGGGGGAATCTGGGCATGAGGACAGCTCCCATGGCCAGCTCGGCTGACTCGGACTGTTCACGTAGACATCCTACCTCACGGATCAAGTCCTCCTGGGACCAGAGCCCTAGACCAACCCCTGTCCAGCCTTTCTGCTCTCTTGTTCACCTATATATGGTTGGTGTCCTAAACCCTGATACACCTGACAGAGGTATCACTGGTCCTTGGACTCCTAATGCAAGACCCAGCCTTCTGGATTGAGCTTCCAAGCTGTCACATCTGGCCAGACTCTACCTGAGCTCCCATAGTTCCTGAGCTTCATGGGCCACAGCCAAGGCCATCTCGACTCCTTTCCTTAACATAAACACACAATTTCTGCCCTCACATATTGTTGTGGGATTTTTAGACTCTACATCAATAAATAATGGTTGGAGAGAGACACTTTATTTTAATCTTTATAAACGCAACAACTGACCAAAAAAAAAAAATAATTGTGCAGCTTTCAGGTTGTCCAGAACATGGACCCTTGAGCCCAGTGTCAGTGGGAGAAGGAAGAAGTATCTTTTCACCTCTTTTGAAGTAGACTAGAAAGCTTTGGTTCAAGAGATAAGCTGGGGGAGGTTGCTAATGACTTTTCTTGATCAACTTGTATTAATTACTGTTACTAGCCCCTGTAACAAATAAACCCCAGAGAGCAGTAGCTTTGTTACCAGCTCTTAGTTAATATCAGCCCTGATATTGGTTCCCCTACAGTGAACCTGGCATGTATGGGGTTAAAACTAAAAGCCTGCATTCCCAGTTCCCTGGGTCTTTAGTTACACTCATGTGTAAATGTTCCCTTCTTTAACCTCTGACTCTCTGAGCTTTACAACCAAATAGAAGTTACAAATTGTCCAAGTCCAGATGGCCTCACACTGGGCTCCCACCAAAGTTGTGGCTAATCACAGGACCTTGAAGTTCTTTTAGGGAGAAACTAACGTCCAGAGAGTGTCAAGAAACCGAAGGTTCCCAGGCCCAACTTCTCGGCTTCCTGACGTCAGAGTCTGCCTTCCCCCATGGAGATAAACAGCCAAGGACACTCATCTGAGAAATCCTGTGTCTCCTCCACTGGAAGCAGCCCCAGACACAGGCCAATGGTAAAACACTGACCAAGAAGGCCATGGCCTCCCTACCTAAAACCCTAAATAAAAACCCCTACCTATTTCTTAATGGGGAGCAAGCAACTTGGGGGCACTAGCCCTTTGCTTTGCTCCCTCTGCCTGGCAAAGTAAAGGCTTTCTTTCTTCTCCCAAGACTCTGTCCTCATTATTTGGATTGACATCAGGATCAGAGACGGAACTTTCAGTAACAACTTAACACGATAAGAGCGTATTATGTTTAAATAACAGGCCTGCTTAAGCAGCATGCAATTTTTCTCCGCAAGGTGATTCAGGGACCCACGATTGTTTGATATTTTGACTCTGCCACCTTCTAGGGGCTTGGAGTTGTCTGCATCCAGCCAACCAAAGAGGGAAGAGGGAGTGTGGAGAATGACTCTCTACTTTTCAAACACTTTAACTCTGAAAGGATGCACAGCATCTCTGCTAACCTTCCTTTGACCACAATGAATGACAAGGCCCTACTAAGAACAAGGCAGGCTGGGAAACGTAGTCCCTGGTTAGGCAGCTGCTTCTGGATCACAACTCCAGTGAAGATCACAACTTCAGTGGAAGAGGGGCTCCAGGTCTGGAGCACACTTAGCAGCTTTATTGGCCTAAGAGCGACCCAGAGTTTCTCACGTTCCCAGTATGAGGGAGGTGGTCTGAACTTTCCTTTTCCTGGGTCTCCACGAGTGTCTAGCGAGAACAAGGGAGAGCAGAGGCCCAGAGCCACAAGTCAGAGTAAACCAGAAATCAAATGTCAATTTTCCAGACAGAGAGACTGAGACTCAGAGAAGCTGAATCGCTTCTTCATAGCCACATAACTAGCTCTACCTTCTTCCTCCCACATCTCACGCTCCACCTGGCCAGAAGCCCACAGGAATGCAGATGAAGACGAGGGCATCAGAGATAAAGACGCCTCCTCATGGGAAGCAGTCTGGGTCAGGGTTTCTCAACCTCACTCAGCACAACTGGCCTTTGGAGCTGGAGATTTCTTTGTGGTGGAGGCTGTCCTGTGCATTGTAGGAAGTCCAGCAGCATCTCTGGCCTCCGCCCACTGGATACTGGTACTCTCTTCCCAGGTGTGACAATTAAAAATATCTCAAAGCATTGCCAAATGACCCGTGGGGGGCAAAATCACCCTCAGTTAAGGACCGTTGAGTATCTAGGCAGAGGCTGTAACATTTCAGAGATGAATTAGGCTCCAGTGAGGAGACAGAGAGAGTGACCTGGAGCATCCTTCCCACATCTGGGGTCTGCGGTGTAGCTGAGTTTAACTGAGCCTGAAACGTAGGTCCTCAGAAACAATATTCCAAGTATATCTGCCACAGATTAAAACATTATGGAAAATTAGCATTAGAAGCATCGGGAAAGAGTCTCAGTTACAGTAGGAAGAGGACAGACCTGTGAGACGGTACACAGGCTGGGTAATCAGGCTCCAGCATCCTCATCGGAAACACGGGAACAGATGAAGATTAAATGGAATCGCATGTGAAATATCCAGTGCAGCGTCTGGCATGCAATAAATGGTCCACAAATGTTAGCGAACTACACACCCTGCAGCTCATTCCATTACCCAGATCATTCTTCCATTTGAACACAGGAGGGTAATGTTCCAAGCGAATGAGGATTTAATGCAATTGCCGTTTGATTTAATTTCAAAAGGCGTTAAAAGTGTTAATGTAACACATCAGCATGCAGCTGATGAAGTAGTCAAAATAATTCAAGGAAACCAATACTTGTCAGGTTTTATTTATCCACATTTACGCTTTTTCAAAAATAAGCTGGTCTTTGTGCCCATATAGAATACAATATACATAGATATCTCCTGGTTCGCCTCCCCCCCACACACATATGTCCAAGTTAAGTTTCCTACTTTCTTCCCATCTGTCATTTTTCTCTTCCCATGAAAAGCTAACAGTGACGTTATCCAAGAACGAGGGAGTCGGGGACTAAGATCGGGCAGCTGGCAAACGTGGGGAAGATGGAGATTGACGGAGACAAGCATAAACAGATGGACAGAACTTTGCTCACAAAGGGTGAACATATGACCCTCCCCCAAATCTAGGGGAACTGGCACTACTGTTCCATTTTATAATTAGAGAGTCATGGGATGATTTTCCTAATTCACACAGATAACATAGGGAAGAACGAGGATTTGAACCCAAGACCTCTGATTTGCAATCTGTGTGTTCTTGCCAATAGCAGTCATAGCAAAAAAAAAAAAAAAAAGTGATGCAACCCATTAATAAAAGCTATGGTTGAAGAAAGACAGAAAAATAAGAACCCCAGCATCAGGATCTTTTCCTACAGAGAATGCAGCCTGCAGAGAAGATGAAGATGCTGAGGTTTCTCTGAAATAGTGTCTTCCAGGAAAGCCAAGGTCAGTCATGGAGTTGGGGGGAGGAGGTGGGCTAAGGCTGACATGAAAAGGTGCTCAGCTTTTAGACAGGCTGCAGCAGGTCTACTCCAGTAGGCAGGACTCAGGGGGGAACAGGGAGGGCTCACCGTGAGAGAAGTCTTCCCTCAACAGGCACTGAAGAAGGCCCAGAGGTTTTTAAAAAGACCATCAAAATAGCCACATGATAAAGTGGATGAGGAGCATGGCTATGGCAGGTCAACTGAGACCCCAAATTGCAACCAAAGCAGAACAGAGGAAGGCCATTGGAGGAACGCAGAGAATTACAAAGCTCACAGCTTCCATAACTAGGAAGAAAAGAATGAAGGGAAAAAACAACACTTAAAGGAGAAGATAAAGAGGTACCCATAAAGGAGACAGAGCTTGCTCAGAGGTAGGAGAAAAACCTAGAGCTCAAACAACAAGGAGAACCTTGGAAATGGAAAGAATGGTGGGGAGTCTGCAACACTACTGCCTGCTTGCGAAATAAGGATTTGAAAACTCTCCATCGGATATGGCACGTGTTTGAGCACCTGCTACATGCTGGATACTGTCCTAGGTGTCGTGAATCCAACAGGAAGCGAGACCTACAGAGCTTCTTCCTACAGGAGCTTGTGCAATATACAGATGTGAATGACAATGACAGACAGCAATGAGAGCTAGGAAGAAACCCACAGCCTAGTACAACAACACAGAGTTACAAGAGGTAGGGATAGGTGCTATTTTTAGATAAGGTGGTCAGGGGAGGCTCTCTGAGAAGCTGATGTCTGAGCAGAGACCACAGTGAATAAAACAAATGGGCCACACAATTATCTAGAAGAAAAGCATTTCAGGCAAAGAGAGAACAGCAAGTGCAAAGATCCTGAGGTCAGGATTATCTTGGTGTGGTTCAAGGAAGAGGAAATGGACCAACGTGGTTAGAGAGGAGCGTGAGAGGACAAATGTGGGGAGGGGGTTCAGGAGGGATAGAGAGGGGCCAGATCTACAGACTGTGTTAAGAAGTTTGGATTTTATTCAGAGTATGATAGAAGCTACTAGAGGGTTTTGAACAGGGAGATGCTATGATTTAACTTGTTTCCAAACTATCACCCAGGCTGCTCATAGAGAACAGACCTCAGTGGTGCATGAGGGGAGCAGGGAGGAAGCTGGCATAGTCATCCAACTGAAAAGAGAGGAGGGTTTGGTCCCCCCGTGTGCAATGATCAGCAAACTGTGGCCCAGGAACCAAATACAGCCCTGTGCCTGTTTCTGTAAATAAAGTTTCATTGCAACACAGCCACATTCATTCAGTTACATATTTTCTGTGGCTGCTTTTGCTACAACACCAGAGTTGAGTCGTTGCAACAGAACCTATATGGCCCACAAAGCTGGAGAGTGGAGGGGTTCTAGATGGACTTAGAAAGGGGGGTTTACAAAGCAGAGGCCAGATTCCAGCCGAGGCTCTTTTACCCCAAGCCTGCTCTCTGACCTCTGAGAGATACAGCCCCCAGCTCGTCTTTGGCGCTGAGGGCTGGCGGAGAACAGGAATGGATGCTCCGAGTCCGGTTCTGCCGGCAGCCTTTGCAGAGCTCTGTGGCTGTCCAAGCCGAATGCTCAGGGGTTGCCAGCTTTCCCTCTTCTCTGAGCAGGCAGTTGTCTTCCTTCCATGGCTGCTCTCACCGATGAGATGGGGCCGGCAGCCTTGGTCACCTCGGAAGGCTGCAGATGCTTCTGCAGGAGCAGAAGCTGTGGTATCCCACGAATCTCAGTGGCTGTGTGCTCTCACCAAAGCCCTGGGAGGCCCCTCTGTCCTGAGCAACAGCCTGGAAGTTCCAAGAAATTAACGCCCCAGGAGAAGTTCTCAACCAACGACTTGTGGGGGGATTATGGGGCAAATAGCCAGCTCCCTCCATTCTTAGAAGTCCACACTGAATCTCAGAGTTCCCCCAGAATCCGGCTCCAGATGCCCACAGTGGTCCCTTGAAAATGCCCCCTTTATTGACCGTCCTTTTTTCCCTGCCTCACCTCTCTACATCCCAAATAAACTGCTTGCACTCAAATCTCTGCCAAGTCTGCTTCCAGGAGTCCCAGTCCTGGATGCCTCTAATCTTCACTCCTCTTCGAAACACAGGCAGCGTCTCTTACCAAAGTCACCTGCCTGACAACAGCTTTCCCCTGGGCACAGGCAAGGACCAGGAAAGAGAATAGACAGATGCAGAGCTCCAGACTCAGGAGTGTGTGTGCGCTACTGTCCATGGACCATAGACCGGGGCGTCCATTGAAGCCCCCGACTCCTACAAAACAAAGCTCCAACTTGACTCTGGTACAAAGACTCTGCAAATGTCCCCTGCCTACATTTCCTGCCTCAAACATGTCACCCACTCATGTCTCAAAGCTGTGACCCAGGGTGTCCCTGCTCATGAGCCTGCCAGGCCACAGGACCCAGCTTAGATGGGACCACTCTGAGAAACCTTACAGGACTTTCCCAAACTGCATTAATTTTTCCACCCTCTGTGTTTCTTCAGCTCACACCAGATCACAAGATCTACCATATTGGATTGTATAAGAAATGTGGTATGGGGGGCCGGCCCCATGGCCAAGTTGTTAAGTTCACACACTCCGCTTTGGTGGTCCAGGGTTTCACTGGTTCGGATCCCGGGCATGGACACGGCACTGCTCGGCAGGCCATGTTGAAGTGACATCCCACATGCCACAACTAAAAGGACCCACAACTAAAATATGCAACTATGTACTGGGGGGATTTGGGGAGAAAAAGCAGGAAAAAAAAAAAGAAGAAGAAGAAGATTGGCAACAGTTGTTAGCTCAGGCGCCAATCTTAAAAAAAAAAAAAAAGAATGTGATATAGAAGAAAGGGCATGGTGTGAGGCACAGGCAGGCCTAGCTTTAAATCCTAGCTCTGCCAGGCATAAGCTGTGTGACCTTGGGAAAGTTACTCAACCTCTCTAAGCCTCCATGCCCTCATTTGTAAAAGGGGGATGCTAACAGCACCTATATCGTAGAATTGTTGATAGGATTAGTTAGACAGTGTAGTAGGTGCCTGATGCAAACAAGATGGCCACGCGTCACAGGTTTGCATGATTCTTCCTGCTAGACCAGGAGCTTATCATCCTACCTGACACTTAGTTAGGGCCCAATAAACTATTACAAATGAACACAGGAATGAGGCAGCTACTCCAGCCATGCGAGCTCTAAACCAGGGGCTGTGAACTCAAATGCCAAGAGGAGCTGGACGAGCGATGTGAGCAAAACGGGCCATGTCAAGGCAGTGGTCAGCAGTGAGCATGGGCTCCAGAATGGAGCAGCCACGCTCATCCACTGCTGCCATCCCAGGTGGTAGACTCGACGTGCCCAACCTGGTACAACCTCAGGAGGCGTTAAATACTGGAACAGAATGATAGGGGGAAATAAAAAGCCCAACATAAGTAAAGGATTTCTGCAAATGACTTCGACCTGTGGGGTGCACTTGAGGACCCCAACCCCATCTCAGAGGAGAGAGGCCTTCAGAGGACTAAATTCAGACTTCCATAGTACAGGTAAGCTCTCCTTTAAGCAGGACAAGGAAAAATGAACAATGTGTTTTGGTAATACCCTTAATAATAACCATAAAATATGATGATCAATAGTCACAGATATAACGGTATGGTGTCCACTTTGTACTAGGATCTATACATATATTGCCTCCCTCTCATGGGAATCCATTTAGATACATTCAGCCCCGTTGAATAGATGAGGCAACTGAGGCCCAGAGTGAATATGTAATTTGCCTGAAGTCACACAGACAGCTGAGAGCAGGACTGAATTGAAATTCGGGTGTGTTTACAACCAAAAAGTCCTACTCCTGACTCTTCCTACCTTGGTAGGAAGTCACATCAGTATTTAAATCAGAACACCTGACTCCCAGCGCCAACATTAGCTTTCTTCCGGGCACTAACCCGCATATTGATGAGAGGGTTCTGAGCCCACGGCAGGTTGTTAAATGGAACTGGAAGACGGATTTAAAAATCACTACCAACCACAAATTCTTTATGTTAGCAGATGTTCATCAGGATGCATCTGCATAACTTTGGTTGAAGACACCTCCGTCCTTGGGATAAGCTGAAACACCTTGAAATCGAAGACAGCAGGAAACGCAGAGACGGGGAGAGAGGAAGTGCATTTATGAGCACTGGTGTGGAACAGGTAGGCTGAGGGGCCGGATTGTCAATCGAGCGAAACCTCAATTACAGAGTCATCTAATGTAGACCCAGGTACATTACCACAACTCAATAAACAGCTCTTCAGAATTAAGTAATTCCAATTTGCTTTCATTTTGATCTGTGTGCCGCCTCGAGAATTTGATATTACCTACACTTAACTTAGGCAGCATCTTCTGAAGCAGTGATGCTCTCAGTCCCAGGATGGCACCTTAGCCGCCAGCCAACCAGCCATAACCATGCCAGCTTAGGGAGACACAGAGACCCAGCCTGGGCCTCCAGTGCCCGGCCCAGCACAAGCACCTGCCGTGGATGCCATCAGAGGGCCCTCCAGTTCCTGGCACCTTTGGATGCTGCGGGGCCCTGTGACCTCCCAACCCCTGCATGGCCCAAGTTCTGAATGAGTGATGGCAGGGGGAGGGAGCCCATGTGGTCAGGTGGCTGAGCATGAGCAGGACCAGCTACTTTTCCCTTGTCCTCTGTTCCTGGCTCACCAGTGGTGGATAGAAGAGGAGTCCCAGGAATCTGACCCAGCATGGACTCCATGACCTAAATGTTCCCAAGACCACATGTTGGCCCCCACTTTGATACTTCCTCCCTCCCTTTCCTTATTCTCAGCACATGACTGCAGAGGAGAGAGCACCAGCCCCACTTTGCAGAGGAGGCCTTAAATGATCTCTCCAAGGCCACACAGACAGCAAGCAAATCGGCACCAGCGTCGGGCGTCGGGTCGCCACCCAGCCAGCCAGCCCTTCACCCTCTTACTTTCTTACCTGGGAAACCCCACCCACACTGGCCAGTTATTTATTTTATTTAACAAACACCTATAGGCTAGTGGGACAGGCACTGTTCTAAAACCTCCTAGATCCATTGTCTCATTTAATCCTCAGGACACACACCCTCTGAGGGAGGGAATCCTATTCCCGCATTCCCAGTGAGCCAGCCGAAGCTGAGAGAGGTTGATGTTCAAGTCACAGAGTGGGGATGCGATGGGGCCAGGACTCAAACTGGAGCATCCCCGCTCCAGAGCTCTTTCCTGTCTCTGAATTGAGATTAAAGGCAGGAAACATGGAAAAAACGCTGCCCAGGGGTGGTTTTCCTTTGTGATGCCCCAGTGTCAGCTCCCTCCCCCTCAGCCCACACCATCTGTGTGACATGTAAACCAGGAAGAGGAAATTCAACCTGAGGAGAAGCCCCAGCCGCTGGGAGAGCACTTAGACCTTGAGAATATTTTTGTTTTGTTTTGTTTTGATTCTCAGACTTTCTCCCTTCCCTGAAAGAAGGAAGATTTATATTCTTCCCTTGTTTTTTTTTTTTTTTTTTTACAAGTGCAAATACTTCAGTATTAAATAATTTAAGCATCCTGGCTCAGCACGGCAAGGGGCTCCAAGAGGTAAGTGAGTCATTCTTCTTAAGACACTTTCCCCCAAATGCTCTGGTTTGCTGCTTCCAATGGGTTCCCGGGCATACCCTCCAGGGTGACAGGCTTCCCCTGGACACTCTGCTTCTCGGGGTCCCTGCCTTTCATATTCTTGTTTGGCTTGGGTACCACTGGCTCTTCAGGAGTGTGTGTGTGTGTGTGTGTGTGTGAGTAGGGAAGGGTTAAATTCATTCCTCCAGGAACCTGGAAGTTAGTACCCCATTCGAGAGAGGTGGGGGAGTGGTGGGAGGAGGGACATGAGTTTAAAGGGCAAGTTGGCAACAAGTCCAGGGACTCCTGTCATGAGCCTTGCCTGCTGTCTGGACCCTTTCGACACTGTTCATGACATTATGATACCAGGTGCCAACAAGGCCTCCAGGTGTGGCCAAAATAGCATGCGCCAGCCCCAGGGTGGGCTCCAGCTCTGCCCCTTAGGACTGCTCTCTGCTTCTCAACCTGGCTGTGGCAGTTCTTTCAGCTGTGAAATGAGTTCAAATAAAACCAAGGTGCAGAGCCACATTTAGGACTCAGTTAGGTTGCATATGTAAAGGGACTTCTACACGCAAGGGGCCCAGCTTCTAGCTTACCACCAGCTGAAAGTAAAAAGGAAAAAAATGAAATAGGGGGAAAAATGGGCACCAAAAATAGTGATATCCCATAAAGGACTTTATCAAGGTGTAATAAAACAGGACAGGTTACAGGGCGTGCCGACCCGCCATCGTCCACTGGGAAGGAGACCTCAGAAGGAGGCCACCCAGGGCATCCCTTAACAGGGAGCTGTGAGGGGGTTCAGAGCTGTGGTGGCTTCTGAATTATAGTCACAAACTTGGTCCGTGGAGTGCTCCCTCCAGGCTGAACTCTGGCCCAGACGCACTGCCAGCAAAGGACAAATCACTGCCCCAGTACCACTGGCGACCCCTCCAAATAAAGGCAATGACGCTTCACCATGGAAAGCACATCCTCTGTTCCCAAGGGCCTTGGCTTCCTCCTCCCCCACAACTGAGGACATAAGGAAAGAACGGACCAAGCATTTTCTGGTTCTGTTTCTTGGTGTGTGAAAAGCTCAGAGCGCTACACTAGCTCCCACAATCATTCGCCCTATTCTGTCATCACCAACTGTGTGCCAGGCACATGCAAGGTGCTGGCAAGACCATGGGCAGCATGAGAAAGCACAGTCCATTCTCTCATGGGGCTTCCATTCCAGTGTGGGAGAGAAAAGAGGTCTAATCGGCGTTCCAGGGGAGACAGCTCAGGAAATGACATAATCACTGAGCACCTGAAAGGCCTGAAAAGGGCACTTTGTCATAGAAATCAATCTTATGGCACCAAGAAAGCAAAGATATGAGCCTAATGCAATCAAAATGATGATTTCTTTTATGTATTAATGGCATTCAATGTATACGATTTTAAAGATTTCTTTTTCTGTTAGTTGTTTTGTTCATGACTGTCTAATTTGTTGATATTTAGCTTAAGTGTTCATGGCATTATGATGATGACATGAATTCCTGCTGAGGCCAGTAATTCATTCATTCATCCATCATTCAACAAATATTTCAAGGTTTAGCCTTATAAAATGACTGATGATCTGGGTCGAAACAGTCAGCTACTGGTGATTTCACATGGTTCGATGTGCTCAGCACTTGTGACAGGTACTCAGCTAAGCCTGAGGGACTTATTGTGAACCATGAACCACGTAGAAGATGCCCCCTCTTCTCAAAGAGCTTAGATCCTAGATGGGAAGACAGAAAATTACCAAGTAAAGAAATAAGGAAGAACCATAATTTTGAAGAGTGCTGAGTGCTCTGTAGACAAACAGAAAAGCTTATGTGATAGAAAGCAACCACCAGAATGGGGGGCCAGGGAAATTCTCTCAGAGAAGACGGACAGCATGATGCCATTCAAGCTGAGACCTGAATGATGACAAATGCTCAGCCTTGTGAATATCCATCTAGAATCAGGACAGCCCAGAAGAGAGAATTCCAGGCTGCAACCTCTAGTCTGATCCAGGCCAGGCTACCAGTTCCATGGAGGCCAGCAAACAGAGGTCAAGGGTTACATACGAACCTATACTTTGACTAAGGAAACCAACTCAGGAGCCTTCTGGGGGGTCGATCAATGTTTTTACCTTCAAACACACCAGGCATCATTCTACAGCTAGCATAAGATAAATAGCTTCATTACTTCATTCACTAAATTATGCTATATTAAAATTTTAATCGGTGAACATAATGCTGGAAAATGAGTACATCCTTACACTGCTGTTTTCTAGTGTAAACTGTCAAACTGTTTTTTGCAAAAGCAGTATTGTAACACAAAGAAAAATCCATAAAGATGTTCATATTCTTTGGCCTACCAACTCTACCCCGAGGGAATTTATCCGAGGAAATAATCTGGTTCAATTGAATAAAAACGTTCTCTTCTGAAGAACTCCATTGAGGTGTTAATTGTTGCACCCACAAAGGAAAGATAAAACAATAACAAAAACACCTGGAATTATCTAAATGACTACAAATAGGGAGATTAAAAAAAGAGGATGATTCACTTGATGAAATAGTATACAACCATTAAGCATTATAATAAATATTATACAGACTTTCAGAAATAAATGGGATATCCAGCTCCTTGAAAGAAGCAGGAAAGGAAGCAATATGCATATTTTAATGGAAAGCATGTCAATGATACCTCAAGGTGAATAAGAACAAGAAAAGTGAGAAGAATTGAATCAAGGCCAGTGGGGTGGGGGATTACTCATTTCAAAAGTCCTTCCAAAGTAATGTCATTATATCAAGTTTTCAACAAAAAAATCCCTCAGAAACCATTGTACTCTCTGAACGCTGCAATAGAACACCACCAGAACACATGGACATTGCTTCATTCTAACTTTAAATGCAAAATAAGCCAAATTTGGAGATGTCTTCTGTGTCATACATCCCATGGGCTTTCACGTATGGATCCTATACGTAAGACCCAACTTCGAATAACAATGCAATATTGCATGATTTTACAATAACTTCTCTTTTTTGGTGTGTGTGTGGGAGTGAGTGATTGGAAATTGTGTCTCATTCTACTGAACGGAGGAGCAGCAGATGAGAAAAGGTGCCTTAACTCCTCCTACCCTTCCAAGGATGGAGCCAAGGGATTCCCATAAAATCAACCAGTAGGCAGAGGCACGGGCTGGTGGCACTCACCTTTCACAATCAGCTCGGCGTAGTTGGACACACCGGAGCCACCATCGGAGCGGATCACACAGCGGTACTTGCTCACGCTTCGCTGGGCAGTGTCTGCCACGCTGACGGTGGCCGAGAAGCGCCTGTGGTTGACCACGCGGGTGACCATGAGGGCCGTATCCCTGCCATTCCATTGCTGCAAGACAGAGGAAGGGAGAGGAGAAATCCTATCATCACACACTCCCGAGTGACTCCTAGCACAGAGGCTCCACCTGTCTCCACACCCCTGGGGCCCATGACTTTCCACAATAAGGAGTGTCCATGTCTGGTTTTCTCTAGTGATCCGGTTCAAGAATAAACATTGCTAGTGAGCTCATTCAAGAGGGTGGATGTCTGGTGGTAAGAAGAGAGGGCACAGCCCCCTTCTAAACGCCTTGCTCAGCCTGCATTTAGGGTTGGCACTTAGCCCCTTAACCTTCCTCCAATTTTCCTTCATCTCTTAAGCAGAACCCACAGGGTTTCCCCAAAGACAGACTCAGCGAGGTTAATGAGAACACAGCCCATGAAGCGATAATGAACAGCCTGTCCCCAGCCCCATGGCTGGTGCCTTGGTACCCAACCCAGCCTCTGAGCACCCCCCACAGGGAACAATCTGTCCCCATGGGTAGAGTGTGCATGGGGGCTTTTCAACACCTCCCCTCCTTGGCAGACGCTCTTTCCTCTGCCTGGAATCTCCTACTCCCTGGGGATACTCCCTCTCCCTTATAAACCTAAGTTGAGCTCATCACCACCGCCAGTAAGTTCCCCTGACTGTCACACCACCTCTGGAATCTATTCAGTCTCTTATGTATGGTGCAAATTTCCCACGCAACTTTGCTACAACTGTTTTCTACCATAGACTGTGAACTCCCAAAGGCAGGACTTTGCTCTTTCCATCACCCACACCATGCCCAGAAGCCTCCCGACTCGGTAAACATTTCTAGAATCAAGGTGAATGCACAGGCATTTTTGTCTTTACCATGGTGAATCCTAGGTGTGATATTCTGAGTCTGAATGAGATCTTTTCACAGTAGCAAGTTGTGAGAGCCACCAAGGCACATGCACAGGGATGCGGTTTGGGTGGATATTTATTAAGCACCTACTAAGTGCCAGAACCTGAGTCTCCCCTTTAATCCTCACAGCCTTGATTGAGGTGTGTATTATTGCTGCTCTTCTTAGAAGAATCCAAATGTCAGTGAGGTTAATAAACAAGTAGAGCAAGTAACTCCTTTATCTAGGACTTCCACGCACTCTTTTCACTGAGACCGTATCCTCACTGCCTGCCTTAATTTAAAATCTTTTTCCGGGGGCCGGTCCTGTGGCCAAGTGGCTACAGCTCCACATGCTCTGCTTCGAGGCCCTGGTTCGTGGGTTCAGATCCTGGGCACGGACCTGCTCCACTCATGGGCCGTGCTGTGGGGGCATCCCACATACAAAGCAGAGGAAGATTGGCAATAGATGTTAGCTCAGGGCGAATCTTCCTCACTAAAAGAAAAAAAAATCATTTTCCAAACGTAAAATTGAGCGTTTTAATTATCAGGTCAGATTTAGGGAAATCTTGAGATTTATCGGATTCCCCACGCCCCAAGTCTTCCAAGATGTGATCTTCATCGCTTCCTGAACAAAGTAAACAGTTCCGTCACATGCGTGACCTACTTTCATCCACTTCATCTTCCATCGCCCCCATCAGTGATGTGTCAGGACTGGGAGATAAGGGGCATAGAGCCACCGTGCTCAGCTGTACAAGCGAACGAGGTGGGACAGCAGGGGAAGGCAGCGAGCAGGAAGCCAAGAAACACGGAGCAACCAAGGCCTCCAGTGGACTGCTGCAGGCTGGACAGAGAGAATGTGGGTAACAGTTTTCCTCTTCTTTTGAATTTTTGGCATTCCCTAGACCTTCTGCCTCAAACATGTATTGCTTTTGTACTTGAAAATAATAAAATAAATGGTATTTTTTTAAAAGCCATGACAGTAGGAGAGGCAGCCATTACCCGCTCCCATTCCACAAACTAAGCGATATGACCAGACAAAAACAAGCACAAGGGAATGGAAGGGGAAGGTCATGAGTGCTGCCAGCCACCCGCCTCACACCTGATACAGTTTTTCAAGAGATGGTACAACTCGATCAAACTATAACTGACCAGACCCCAAACACGATTCCCTTTCCCCAGACAGTGCAAGGAGGAAGTAGAGGAAATTTTGGCAAATGCCAAGAATGTGTCCTGATTTCAGGAAGAGTTGGTCAAATGTATGGGAAGGCCTCGGAAGAGATGGAGTCACCGAAAGCTCATTTTCCTCACTGCTGAGCAAGGCCCTTCAGGGCCACCATGGGAGATATGGACAAGGGAGTGACAAGGCTTTGGGTGGGTATTTTCTAACCTAATTTATTTATAACATCACAAATGCTTTTATCTTTTCTTTCTTTCTTTTTGAAGCTAATAGTGACTGAGCACTATTATGGGCTAAGTGGTTTGCACGCCTTCTCATTAATTCCCCACAAAAATCCATGAGGTGAGCACACTTATTATCACTATTGTATACATGAGGAAGCTAAAACTCAGAGAAGTGACACTGCATGCCCAAGGCTGCACAGCTCATAAGTGGCAGAGCTGGGATTGAACCAGACATCCAGCTTCAGAGCCTGTCCTGAGAATAGCATGTGTGTTGCTCTGATGTGGGGGTAACTAACCCCCATCAGTCATCTCCTCCAGCATTCTCATTTCCAAATGTGGGATAGTGGGTAACAGGTGTGAACAGGATCTGCTTATTTGCTACCAATTTCTGAACTGAAGACCAAAAAAGAGGCAAAGAGAGGGTGGAGGGAGGGATGCTGTATAGGATGTGGGGGGAAACAAGCAAAAGTGTCAACCAAACAGACAGCTTATCAGACACAGTGCTTTTGCACAGACATCCAATGCTTTCAACAGCCAAGAAATGTGGGGGATAAAAAGGAGAGACCAAGAGTGATGTCAACACATGAGCTCTATAAAACAGGGGCTAGGAGGTGAGTGGATAAGGAAAAGTACAAAGAAAGAGATTAAACCCAGAGGAGCCCAGGGATGAATTACAGGAAACAAGCAATGCCATTTGCAGAATTCAAAATGGCATCAGCAGCGAAGAACTGAATCAGCACTGCAGAAAACCAGCGACTCGGAGGACAGGCTTGAAAAACTAACCCAGAGAGCAAGGAAAGCAAAGATAAAGGAATTGGAGAGAGACAAATAGATGAAGAAAACAGACACCAGACAACCAACCACCAGATAAATAAGTGGTGTCCTAAGGAAGAGAGCTGAACGAACGGAACACAGATCACATCCCAAGATATATTAGGTCACATTCCTGGATTAAAATAAGACCTAAATCTTCAGATTGAAATGGCCCACCATCTACTTGACAAAATTTATGGAAACTACAATAGTTATAGTACATATTCATAAAAACATTGAATGTTAAGGACAAAGAAGTATAGAAAAAAGCCAGGCAGAAAAAAAAATAATGTGCCAAAAAATAAATAAACCAATCTGGTATAAAACTCCTCATATGTCATTATTTCCAAATCTAAGGCACCCTCTCCTGGATGTGGCTGGTACCCCAGTGGTCACAGGTGAGCTCCCAGGAGGCTACAGTTATTTAGATACTTGTGAGACAACAGGGATGGAGCTAGGGAAAGACAGGATACGGACTGATAATAAGACAAATGCAAGCAAATTTGGGCAACTTCGGCCAGAGATTTCATTTCTCTTAGCTTCAGTTTCCCCAAATATTCGATGGATCTGCCACTGGTGCTCACTTTATGGAGTTTCATGATGAATAAACAAGAAGGCGTGGAAAACACTTAGCATGTGGCATATTCTACTGCTAGCGGAGCTCTCCAAACTAACCATGAAATTAGCCATGAAAAGTGGGGTAGGTAGGATAACGGCCTCCCAAAGACATCCACATCCTAACCCCTGGAACAGGCAAATATGTCACCTTATACGGCAAAAGGGAGTTTGTAGATGTGATTAAGTTAAGCATCTGGAGATGGGGAGATGATCCTGGATTATCCAGATGGGCCCAATGTAATCACAACGGGCTGTATGGGCAGGAGGTTCAGAGTCAGAGAAGAAGATGTGGTAACAGAAGCAGAGGTCAGAGGGACGTGATTGATGGCTTGAAGATGGAGGAAGGAGCCATGAGCCAAGGAATGCAGGCATCCTCCAGAAACTGGAAAAGGAAAGGGAATCAATGTGCCCCTGGAACCTCCAGAAAAAATGCAGTCCAGACAACACCTTGATTTTAGCCCCCAAAACGATCCATTTCTGACTTCTGATCTCCACAATGATAAGGGAATAAACTGTGTTGTTTTAAGCCACTAAGTTTGCAGAATTTCTTATATTAGCAATAAGAAATTAACACAGAGCAATGGCTGATTAAGTGCAAACCATTCATTTTTCCCATTTAGTTTAAATATTATTTTGTTATCACTTCCAGTATTATTATTTTTTTTAACTTTTTGTGTGTGTGTGAGGGAGATTGGCCCTGAGCTAATATCTTTTGCCAATCCTCATCTTTTGGCGTGAGGAAAATCCACCCTGAGCTAACATCCGTGCCAATCTTTCCTCTATTTTGTATGCAGGTCACTGCCACAGCATGGCTTGATGAGTGGTGTAGGTCTGCACCTCGGATCCGAACCCATGAACCTGGGCTGCCAAAGCAGAGTGTGCCAAACTTAACCCCTACACCACTGGGCTGGCCACCAGTATTATTTATTTTTCTTCTTAATGATGTCAGATTCCAGCAAAACCAGAGAGGATTAAGTGCATACCCCTGAACGATTCACATTTTTCTGTTTAGCTCCTGAACCACCAGGCTTTCTCCCACTGAAAGATAGGAAATTGCAGGTTGTCTTATAAAATCTCTGGAAAATAGGCCTTTTGATAATCACACTTGTCATATTGGGAGCAGGCAACAGCAGGACAGGGACGTGCAGGAGGGCCTGGAGCCATGATAGGAAATAGCACTGAGATGGACCACGGGCAAGGAGAAATGGAGGTTAAGTTCAGAGAGCTGAGCCCAGATGGAAGGGCAAGCAGGTGCTGAAGGTCAAGGCAATTGAGCAGGAACCCCGACACAGAAATCAGAAGGGATTCTAGAAGCCCAGGGAGGGTGAGAGGCTCCGATGCCAGAATGCCGCGGCAACGTGGAGAAGGGATTATAGCAGAGTACATGTGTAAGAAGCACAGGTCCCAGCCGCTGTCTCAGCCCCAGACAGAGGGAGAAGAGAAAATACAAGGGAAGAAAACAAAGGGAGCTTTCATTAAGCAGGAATGGGCTCAGAGATCCAGGCTTACAGGCAAGTGAGTAGTTTGAGTGGGCACAAAGAGGGGTGGAATAGGGGGATGCCAGGAGCCTGAAGTGGACCGCAGCCCAGAGACAAGGTGGGAGAGCACATCTTCCCAATCAAGACATCAAGCGCCATGTCATGCACAGGAATGCAAGTGTTAGGATGCTGGGAAAGAGGAGCAGGACAGTGAGGGGTAGCCAAAGTCCTGGGAAAAGCCAGAGAGAAGCATGACATGGCTGACACACATGGAAGCGTGGGGAAGATGCTGTCAGACTCTTAGATCCTTGTGACCACTCCGGCTTGTTGGAAATTTTCTTCTGGCTCCTGTAATATTTTTCAGACATAAGTACATCCTTCCTCTGAAATTTCAGGGCACACTTCCTCTCCTCTGTGGCAAGTCTTTCAGACCTATGTCTGTTGTTCCAAAGCGGAATCATCTTCTAGCCCTTCTGAGTCTATGAACCAAATGAATCAACTTCCCAGTGGGCACTGATAACCGTGTCTTAGGTTGGGCTTCTCGGAAGCAGAGTCTGAGAACGGCGACTTACTGAGTGCTCTCAGGAGAAAGGGGGTAAAAAATAGGGAGAGGAAAGAAACCGAGCAAGGATGTGGTCAAAACTGGAGTCCAGCTTCAGCGTGATTCCACGGGAGCTCTGGAGCATGCATGGACCACAGAGATGATCCCACTCTAGGCAAGGAGCCAACACTTGTACCCCATGTCAGTCAGTCCTTGGTCATGGTCTGTTCCCATTTGACTGAGCGCAGTTGTCTGGGGAAGGGGAGCTGTGAGCCTTTAGAGCCAACAGGGACAGTGCCTTGGGGTTGGGGGCACTGGCTCAAAAGGACACTGATAACATCTATTCTGCCCAGCGCTTTCCTATCAATGCCTCCTCCATTACACATAGGGTCTCCTAAAATCCCATGAGCCACTGCCTTGAGCTCTGCTGGTGGTTGGCTCCTGAATCGATGTTAAAAAAAAAAAGCAGGGGGAGGGGAGAGAAGGGGCTGGGAACTGAGTTTGGTTGAACACTGACAACATGGGAAAGCTGGAGCATCCTGTAATAACACACTGCTTCCGCTGAAAAGTCAATATGACTCCCACAAATAAAGAGTTCCATAGCTAAGTGAGTTTGATAAATATGTTGTTCAACTTAATGGGATTTGTCTGAGCATTTATTAAGTAAAAGCCACATTAACTAACATTTTTGAGTGCTTAGTCTGTGCTAGGCACTGTGTTAACTGGCTTACATGATAGAATTCACTTAATCCTTTTAAAATCCCTATGAAAGTGCCTCTCAAAGGGTGGTTTCTGGACCAGCAACCTCAGCATCACCTGGGACCTTGTTAGAAGTGTAGATTTTAAAGAGGATTCCAGGGCTGATATCCATTTGTGGATGCTGTTTATTGCTGTTGGCAGTCTGAGTTTTCCCCCCTTTCCTTATTCTATTATTAATTATCCTGGAAATGTAGTCATTATTTAACAAAACAGAAAATGAGAGAATGTGGAGTGTGGAAAGTGTGATCTCTGCCCAGAGGAATTTACAGGCTGGGTTAAGATTCCAGCAAAACAGCAAAAAGGATAGGAAATAAATATAAACATGAGGATTGAAATAGCATACTTCACAGAGAAAAACAGGGCCGGTGTGGAAAGAGCAATGCTCTCAGAATGACCTGGAGCAGAGGTTCTCCAAGTGTGGTCCCTGCACACAGAAGTATGAGCATCCCCTGGGATGCTTGTTAGAAATGCACATTCTCAGGCCCCATCCCCTGACTTAATGATTCAGAAATTCTAGGAGTGGAGCCAGGCCATTTTTGTTTTAACAAACCCTCCAGGTGATTCTGTTTCACGGTAAAGCATGAGATAGGTCCTATTAATATTCCTATTTTAAAAATGAGGAAACTGGCAGAGGGAGGTCAAGTAACTGCCTTAGAATAGCACTTCTCAAACCAACGTGCATACAAATCACCTGCGGATCTCGTTAAATATGCAGATTCTGATGCAGTGAGGCTGCGGTTGGACCTGAAATCCTTCCTTTCTAGCAAGTTCCCAGGTATCGCAGGTGCTGCTGGCCTGTGAACTGCTGGAGAACAGCAAAACCTTACATGACTTTGCTGAGTGACTGACTTAGGATTTGGATCCAGGTGATCTGATTCGAGGGACTGAGGCCTTAATGACATCACCCAGCTGCCACCCGGTATATGACAGCGAACAGTTACAATATGACTCTGTGAGAGGAGGGTAGAGCACACAGTGTTCTAGAAACTTACTTTGCTTCGTCAAAGAACACCAAATGTCATCTTGCAGGAAATGACTGCTCCATAGAAAATAGTTTGGGAAATGCTGTGATGGAAGCCCAGATGTCTAGCTTTCTGGAAGCATCAGGAGTCTCTAAGTCAGAAATATCTATGTAAGGAGGGGCAAAGCATCTTCCTACACTCCTGGCTAACAGACTGTAAATATATTCTTCAGGGATGGCATATCTGATATGCTATTAGGGTGAGGTTTTCTTAACCCAACTCCATCAGGCTAAAGCAGTGGTTCTCCAACCTTGAGCCAGCATCTGAATCACCTCCAGGGTGATTCAGCAGGTTAGCATGAGGCTAGATAATTTGCAATTCTAACAAGTTCCCAAGTGATGCTGATGCTGCTGGCTTGTCTTGAGTCTCCAAGACTTGAAGGGTAATGTCATCTGAAGTCCCTCAACAGAAAGCAAGGGGCCAAATAATTCCACATAACACGTGAACGGAAACATTCCTTAAATCCAAGCCACTTCCTGAGGCTGAGCAATGGGCCACTGCACTGAGGATACCCAGCCACGGGCCAGGGATGTGGCACCCCAATCCAACCCATACTTTATTGGCAGAGCCAAGAGTCCTGAACACAGGCTGAGTATCTATTTTCTTTGCCCAAAGGCTCTGTCTGCTTGCCAAGCTATATGCCCACAGGGCTGCATCGACCCAGAGGGCGAAACTTTTTCCAATTCGCTCATCCAGGGGCACATGTGTTCTAAGTTGAACAAAGGCATTTTATAGACTAATTGGTGGGCCTCCTTAATCCCATTTTATACTTAATGTCTTTCTCATCTTGGCAACAGGTCCTTTTGAAATCTCTCTTTTTTCATTCTCCTCTTTCATCTGCTTTTCTCTCGTTTTCAAAACAATTTGAATTCTACCTTCCCTTACCTTGTTTTGTTTTATGTGAAATAAGTCAGCTTGGTTTGAGAGCGCACAGTCTTTGCAAGAGCAGGGGCTGTGAATACCCACGCTTTAATATTCCTAACCCTAACACACTTGCATCCTTCCACCCCCAGGCA
Source organism: Equus przewalskii (assembly GCF_037783145.1). Lineage (NCBI taxonomy): Eukaryota > Metazoa > Chordata > Mammalia > Perissodactyla > Equidae > Equus > Equus przewalskii. The sequence continues at coordinate 32,252,185 of NC_091851.1, forward strand.
AGACCTCGCTGTCTTCAGGAACCATCTAGAGAGGAAACAAGAGAGGCACCCAATGCCACGGAGAGTCTGCTGTTTTCACATTACCCGATGAGCTATCAAGGTATCCATAATGGCCTCGCCATTTTGCAATTCTCCATCCTCTCTGCTCTCGTGTCATGACATTATTCCCTTCACAGAGATAAGACAGCCTGCAAAAATGGCTGTCATTATTTCAGAGAGCGCATGCAGGCCTGCAATTGATTTATGGTGGGCAGAAGTGGAAACATTACTGTCTTTAATAAGACAAAACCGTGTGCAACAGACATTATGCCTGTTTTACAGGAGATATTTTAATACAGGGTTCTGGAAGCCTTCCAGGTGTTGGTTTGAGCTTTTAGATTAAAAAACGATAATAATAAAAAAGTAAAATGAGGCCCAGCACTTCCAGCTGAAAACTGCTCTAATTGTTCCAGAAATCTCCTGGCTAGAAAATACTTAGGTGGGATTCCCACAATTCATTTGTAATGAATATTCTTTTCACTTCTAGTCATACGGCTTCAATGGCATGACATTTGGAAACTTGCTAAAATCTGGCTCATTGATTTTCTTAAGATCATATTTGTACCTCTTTGGCAGTCTCTAAAGAATAGCTTTTGATTATTCTTTATTAAACGTTAAAAGAAATAGAAGTGGACATAAATCATTTTTGATTAGCTGTGCTGAAGCCCTCCCAAGGGTCTACTGCATGCATAGCTGACTGCTCATTTGGGGTTGATTTCTGGGTTCAGAGTTCCTGCAGAGTTAGGAGGATCCTGGCATAAGTCCCACAGGGAGCTGTAAGCCCTTAGCAAAGAGGATGAGCAGGGGGTCAAGGGCCTGCACATGTGCCATCTCCCTGTGTGGCACCATCTCCCTTTGACTATATCCAGTTCACCTCTCAGCACTCTGTTCAAAGGCTGCTTCTTCCAAGGGCACTTCTCTGATACTCATCATCCCGCCCACTCTCCCTACTCCCTACTCAGCAAACCCTTTTTTTCTCCTAGTAGCCTGGTCACATTTGTGATGAAATATTTAATTCTGTGATGAGTTGCTTAATGTCTGTCTCTACTGCCAGGAGGTGAACTCCACGAGGTCAAGAAGCCGGTCTGCCTTGCTCATGACTCTTTCTCCCAGCTCCTGCGCCCTGGGGCCGGGATGAGCTGGGATCAAATCCTGAAGCACAGAAACTGAGGATGGGCTGAGGGAAGACACTGATGAAAAAGCATCAGAAAGTAAAGGAGGCAAGAATAAGTATGTGATGGGAAATTTCCAGGTCAGAGTTGACTGGGGTCCTCAAAGACAATGTGTGCGGGATGGAGGACGAGGAGGAGGTCCAGGCAGCAGGTGCAGACGAATTTGAGAGAACGCAACCTTCTGCAAATCCAAAGCCCAGCTAGATTTTCATCCCCTGTGTTGCCCTAAAGATGTATTTTTTAATCTGGGACACCTACAAGTGACAAGAAGGAAATGTGATGATGGTGCCAAGACTTTATAAATATAGTAAAAACCATCAAATTGTAGACTTACTGAACTTTATGGTTTGTTAATTCCATCACAATAAAGCTATTAATAAAAGATTGGTGTTTCCTAAGCATGGGGTTCTTTAGCTGTGACACAGGCCTACTGTATGCAAACCCCACCTGGATCCACCCCCCCATCATCCCCATGGGACTTGGGGGGACAAGGGAAACTGTTGCAAACGTGAAGCTCATTCTGCCTGCTGGGCAGTGAATAATAAAGTCCTTTGTCTCTGACCCAGGAGACTCACATCTTCTGCCAGCAGCTATGAAATGGCAGCCTACCTCATTAGCTTGCAAATAAGGTAAAATCTCAGACCCTTCCTAGTTGTGGACCAATGATTTCATGGAAACGAGAGGGCAGGATGATTTTCAAGGAGGGAGCAGTCAGCGCATCAAAGGCTGAAGAAGAGTCAAGTATAAGGACTAATAACAATAATGTTGTAATAATAAGCCCCATTGGCTTTAGCAACAAGGAAAGCACTGGTGACCTTCACAAGGGTCACTTCTGGGAAGAGGTTGGAGTTGAAGAAAGCCATCACATTTAAGAAATTTGGCTAAGAAGAGGAGAAAAGTAAAAAGGCAACCAGAGGGGAGTAATTTGAACAATATTTCAAGGGTATTTTTACTTCATTGATTTTGCCTGTAGATTTGAGAAACTCAAATCTATTTAAGTATCTAGTACAGTGCAAACTAGAGAAGTGTAAATATGTGCTAAAGAAACGAATTTATTTTTTTAATAGGAAGCCATCTGTATAGAAGGAAAAGCTGGCATGATGACATAAAGTGAGAGGACTACAAGGTGAGCGTGGAAGGATGCCGAGAACTGAAGAATAGGACACAGACCTGTGTTCGAATCCTGCCTCCCCTGCTCGATACCTGTGCAACTTTGACCTGTGTGACTCATTTACCCCTCCAGGCTCAGTCTCCTCATCTATAAAATGGAGCTAAAAATAGCATCTGCCTGAAAGACTGGTTGCAAGAATTAAATACATCACAGGTGTAACCACTCCATAAACGTCAGCTTTTATGAGTATTATCATTAATTTATCATTATTCTGTGGTTGTGATGTGGCCACTACATTTTCAACAGAAGTCCCACGTGGAAGGGACACCTGGTACAGATGCAGGCAGGAGGAGGAGGAGCTGGTTCCAGAACACTCACAGCCCTGGGAGCCAGCGGGAGCCCGTGGGGGACCTGGAAAACAGGTTTACTAGAAGAATCAGCCACAGTGAGAACTGACACGTCTGCTTATCTCCTCCGCCCTAGATAGGCTGCTGTTGGGCTGAGACGTGCCCAGGGCAGGAGCCTTTTCCTGCCAGATTAGGGTCTGCTCCCTGTCCAATGCCTGTGATTTGTCTAAACACATATGCTGCCCCCACTGAGATCTGTGCAGAGCGTTTGGACACATGGCCTCATTTCTGAGACTCTTCAAACGATATTTGTTGCACTAACTCTCGATGGAGCAAATCCTTTGTAGGGAGGCCTGGAAGCCAGCCCTGCAGTGGACTGACAGGGCCTGCTCTGGAGCCCTGAGAAGTGGAAGCATGGGGCCCTACGGGCCACGGTCTTCCGTAAAGCCCAGATGGCACACACACAATATTTCCACATCTCTGCCTGGAGGAGCAGTATCTGATGGTGGAGGTGAGGCGTAGGGGAACCTGAAGGTAATTTTACCCATGTCCTCAGTGGGGGCCAGGGCTTCGGCTTCTGCTGGAATTAGCTACCCCAATGCCCAGTCAGGGCTTCCCACCATCCTTAGAATATTGTGTATGTAGGAAAAACGACCATTTTTCTCTTTTTAGTAGCATTTTTTAAATTTATATTAGTTACCTATATTCATTTTAGAGTATTTTTATGAAAAAGAAAAGATTAAAAGTGAAAATAAAAAGCATACATAATCTAACATCACAATCAATTATTGTCTTGATACGTGTTGTATAGTGTTATGTGTATATACTTATATAGGTAGGCATATATTTGTGAGTATAAATATGTGTATATTATGTATATGTGTTTGTTTTTGATAAAAAATTAATAAATTGAACATATTAGTTGTTTTATAACTTGTTCTTTTAGCTTAAATACATATTGTGAAAATGTCACTAAATATACTTCTATAACCTGATGCTTAATGACTCCATTCCAGCATTTACTTAATCTGTCGCTTTTGCTTGACATTTAGGTTGTTTTCAGTTTGTCATCCTATTAAACACACTTGCAGATAAATTCTTCCCTGTCTTGCTTATTTTCTCAGGCACATTCCCATAAGTAAAATCACTTCTTGGAAGAATATGCACACTTGAGGTTTTAGATATATATTGCCAAATTATCTTCCAGAAAAGATGTACGCATATACATTTTCACTGTGCTGCACTGATAATCCCGTCAGTACAGTTGCACCTAGTTGGACCCTGAATATTGTTCTTTTTGCTTTTTTAAAGTGCTCTCCAAACTGTAGACTAGACATTTCACTCAGAATGCACACTGTCTACTTGCTTGAAAAAAATGCTTGAAAAATTACATTTGGATTCTCCAGGCCAATTTATCACATAAGAAATAAGCAGGTTATGACTGAGACCATAGACCGTCCACCATAGACCATGGCATTATACTCTCTACCTCAAGGAGAAATCAACCCAGAATGAGATGAGCTTGTTTATAATTTTTATTGGCCTTTATCAGCCTTTTCCCCGAAGAACTAGAATTGTTCTAGGCTCAGGAATGCACAGTTCTGCATAGGTCCTGTCCACTGATTCTTACGTAGAATTTGCACCATGAGTCCATGAAAGCACCATCAGACGAGGTCTTCTAAAGAGCATATAAAGTTTCCAGAGGGGTGTCAAACAGGGGTATTTGCTGGTCTTCCTTTTTAATATATTAATTTATGATCTGTAACCACTCACAGATAAGCAGGCTATGGATTCTTGCTCTTTAGAAAAGAAGGCAAGCATTCTCTATAACACAGGTGACAAGGATTTATCTCAAACTATGAGCCCACCACCTGCTCCCTAACCATTGCCAGAAAGAAGGGCCACTGGACATACCATTCTGGAAAGAAAGTCACCGTCTGTATTTCCCTGACTTAAAAACTGGTGGATAAAAAGTTTCTACCTTTGGTGACTTAGTGATTCTTCAGCTTATCTTGGAAGCTACAGCAGGAAGTGGCATTGCTGAAAGCTAGACCTGCTGAGGGCATCTTGTGGGGACTCCTGGTCACCACGTGCTTATTTCACCTGCTTAGGAAATGCTCAGGTTGAGTCGCCCCAGCCCAGTTACATGAACAGAGGTTTGGCGAGTCTGTCGGCTGCTCCTCCAGGCACTGAAACAGAGCCAAAGCAGTATTTCATGAGAAATCCACCACTGCCTCAACCAGTCTCGGGTCAGGGCTGCGGCCGGCTCCTGGTGGCAGGTGTCATGACAGGCACCTCATATTCTGTAGAAAGATGTTAACCGACTTCCAACCACACTGTTGAATATAAGCCTGGACTTAACTAGCAAAGCAGGCATTTGCCAGAGAGCATAGCGTAAACCATCTCCCTCCCAGTATTTTCTGAAATATAGATGCAGGAGACAATATTTGGGGAGGTTTCCTTGAGAAAACAGTTATTGAATCTATCACTCACCAGATGCATTTAAAGTGTCCCAGGATGGAGACGGCTTAGCAGAGAGCTAGGGACCGCTGGCATATCACAGTGCCCACTTCACCCTCCTCTCTTCAGCCGCATCCTTCAATTGCTTTTACACAGAACATCATCACGTGAAACAAGCCTATGAAACTCACTCGTGTGCCTTCAATAAGACTGTGGTGGAGAACACTGCTCCTTACACCACATGCTGTTTTCTTTAGGACCCCTGAGAACCATTCCTGTCTGACCCATGTGAATGACGGAATTTTCCCGAGCAATTGGTTTGTGTTTATCTCGTGGACATTGGGAACTGTACTGTGTATATAACATTTCCTTTATTCTATTGGTGGCTACAGTACTGTGGGCTCCACTTGTGACCCACCAGTCAGTAACAGATATACAGAAAGGTGGTTTTAGCATTATTGCCAGCTCCATTGTGTTCTTTTCCTCCTACCTTGGGTGGCCTCACTTTTAATTTACGCTATCTTGTCATGCTTTATGTCCCATTGTAAGCCACCTGAAAAACGTTCTGTGCAATAAGATTTGGTTTACACTGAAAAGCAGATAAATAAATAAGAAGTGGAAGAGCTCCACGCCTCGTGTTCCTATCTGTTGTCTTCCAAACTTCCATTACATTCTGCTTTAACATCCTTACACTGATAGACCCAAGGTTTAGGGCATGCAACTCAGAACTGTAGAAGTAACGATCATAAAATAATTGGAAAACCCAAAGAAAGGTATTGGAAGTATTGTGATTTTCCCATCTCATTTTCATCACCCAACTCAGGCAATGCCATTGAAATGACAAAGGCTTCTTGGAAGCCTGATGCACTTTAATACACTTTAATACTAATTATAATGAGAAAATAACACTACGTAATACTTGACTGACACGTGGAAGGTGACAGTGCTCTCTTTGTCTGTAGACAGCCCAGGGAAGTGGGAGGGGCAGGCATTACTCTTATTTTCATTCCACTGCCCTGCTAAGGAGCAAGGAGGAACTGTGTGCCCCTGGAGGTGGTCTCTCTGCACCTCCAGGGGATTTTCCAACTGCAGGAAATGGGCTCAACTGCAAGAAGAGAAGTGACACTACGAACTCCCACCAAAGTGTGCTGGCCACGGGTTAGGGACCAATGTCCAAACTAAGTCAGTCAGAAGAGATGATAGAGGACTCTTAACTCTTCTTAATATGAATTGGAGGGGCCGGCCTGGTGGGGCAGAGGTTAAGTGCACACTGCACGTTCAACTTTGGCAGCAGGGCTCGCCAGTTCAGATCCTGGGTGCGGACATGGCACCGCTTGGCAAGCCATGCTGTGGCAGGCATCCCATATATAAAGTAGAGGAAGATGGGCACAGATGTTAGCTCAGGGCCAGTCTTCCTCAGTAAAAACAGGAGGATTGGCAGCAGATGTTAGTTCAGGGCTAATCTTCCTCAAAGAACAAAAAAACAATATATGAATTGGAGGTAACTGGAGTCAGCTTCTTTCAAGCAATATTCCTGTTTCCTTGAACCAGAGGTGGTATCTTTCTAGAGTCATGCTCTCCAATAAGACTTTCTGCAATGTCAGAAATGTTCTCTATCTGCATTTGTCCAAAACGGTGGCAAATAGATGCGTGTGGCTATTGTGCACCTGAAACGTGGCTAGTGCACCTGGGCATCTGAGTTTTGAATTTAGTTTATTTTAATTAATTTAAATTTAAATAGCCATGGTAAGATTAACAAGGTTGCAGGGCACAAAATCAATACATGAAACTCAATTTTATTTCTATATACTAGCAATGAAAAATCAGAAATTGAGATTTGTTTAAATGCCTTTTAAAATAGCATCGAAAATGTGAAATATTTAGGGATAAGTCTGATAAAAAAACATGCAAGACCTGTACACCAAAAATTACAAAACCTTGCTGAGTGAAATTACTGAAGATCTTAAATAACTGAAGAAATATACCATGTTCATGGTCAGTAGACTCATTATTGCTAAGATGTCAGTTTTCCCCTAAGTGATGTATAGATAGATTCAATGCAATCAATTCCCATCAAAATCCCAACAGGCTTTTTTGTAGAAACTGACAAAGTGCTTCTAAAAGTCACACGGAAATGCATATATACACAGAGTCTAAAATATTGTTTGCCTTAGCCCTAGGAATCTGAGCTTAAAGGACAAAGTATGTTAGAGGCAGTTTGGAGAGGTCATAGTTGCAAATTCTAGCTCTGGCACCTTTGTATTTGTGGTCTCAATTTCTCCATCTGTAAAATGGGTATATTGATGCCTACATAGCAGAATTAGAGTTAAGATTTAACAAGATCAAGGATACAGAGCAACATCCAAGGAGCAGAGGTACTTAAAAAATATCCTTCCTCTTCCCCACCAAGCCCTTCATCACAGCATGCACTTTCTTCCCTTACCAAGGGATGGACAGGTGTGAGAAGGGGGCTTCTCCATCCTTACCTGGAGCCAAAGTTTGTCATGCTGAGACCACTTCCCGCCAGCAATGCACTGAAACGTGGCATTCTGCCCCACATTCACCTCAACATTTTGGAGCCGCAGAAAGTGAGGTGCTTTTCCTAAAAGAGAAACCAAAGGGCACATGAGGACAAATTCAACAGCCTGCACCACTTCCCTATCAGTAGATGGCAGCTCAGGATGGGCACCAGGCAGGGTGGAATTTGTGCCTGGGAAGTGGCCTCACTCACTGAAGAACTACTGTTGATTGATCACTTACTACAAGCCGAGAACTACTGTAAGAGCTTCACATGCATCCACTCACTTAAACCTCAAAATAATCCATGAGGTGGGCAGTATCTCCATTTCACAGATCAGAAAATTAAGGCTCCGTAGTTTGGCACAGTCAGCAGCCGGGAAGTGGGGCATCCAAGACATGAATCCAGGTCTCTGAGAACCTCAAATCCATATTATTAGCTGCTAGGCAATATTGCCATGTCTGGAAGAAGAAATTGAATAGGCGGAGGCTCACCGTAGCAGGTTCCTCCCTGTTGCCTGGGTGAGCAGAAGAAAGAAAGCTGAAGTGAAGCACCTTTGGGCCTGAGACCTCCACACATGGCCTTGGTGAGGATGCTGGTGATGCAGATGATGCAGATGATGAGGAGGGCAAAGAGCGGAGGAGGGAGAAAAGGCGGAGGAGAATGCTGGTGGCTTCCATTCACTTAGTGCTTACTAGGTGATGGGTGTCATGTGCAGTGTTTACACACAGTAACTCAGGTAACTCAATGCAGTTGGTAGTGGTGTTATCTCTATATTACAGTGAGTGAACCAAGGCACAGAGAATTCAAGAAATGTTCAGAGTCTACACTCTTCACTCTAAGATATGTTATCTCCTAAGGATGAGAAGGAGGTGGGACATTTACTCTGGGGACTTGGCCTAACAGGAGAAAGGACTTTCAAACGAAACTCACAGTGACCATAAGCAATCAATTCTAGAATTAAACATATGTTTTATGTTGGGTAACTTTGGTTCATCTTTTTCCTTGTTTACAGACACAGGTTCTCATCTAGGTGATATCTCCAAAGATGAGTGACTTGATAACCTACGTTTAGAAGAATGAGTTTCTGCACTGAGGCACAAAAGTGCCAAAGATGCCTACCACATTAACAAATCAATGATGAAGCAGGCATCAACTACCGAGAACAAGATCAAACAGAGTGTTGTCAAGAGGATCGAGGAGGTTCAACAGGGCCCTTTGGCCATCTTTCCAGAAGGAGTCAAATATCCAGAGAGACAAATAATAACAACAATGTCACTTATTGAAAGCTCCTACAATGCCAGGTACTGTGATAAATGCTTTATATGTTTTATCTAATTTAACTTCATAACATTCCTGTAAAGCAGACACTAGTCTTATTCCCCTTTTAGAGAAGCAGAAAGCAAGGCTTACCAAGTTTAATTTGCCCAAAGCTACATGGTATTAATGACAGAAAAAGAATTCAGTCCTTTTTAATCCAAAACTCAGCATTTAACTAGCACATTCTCTTGCCTCCTGGGCAATGGGAGGTCAGTGGTGTCACCTGGAACCCACAGTCCAAGAAACGGCTCATAGGCAAGGCTGTGCTGATCCTCCAGGCATTTCTCATTGCTCCAGAATACTTTATCACAAGTGGTCCCTTTCCTTGCCATTTGTCCCCATGGCCTCCACGCTTTAAACTATCTGGTCTACCAAACTGTGTCACCATCTGTAAAGCTCAGCAAAAGCCAAGAACCTTGGCATGATGAGGCAGACTTGCTGTAGGAAAACATATACCTTCTGCTCAGGTTTTTAAACAAATAACAACAGCTCCGAGACCACCCCCACCCCGCTGCCTTTGGGACCCTATGACTAGAGTGGCATCTACAGTCAAAGGCCCAGGGAAGACCTCTCCTTGTGGGCTTCTCAGAGTTGAAGATTCCTGCATCCAGTCAACCTGAAAAATGTCAGGCTGCTTTGATCGTCTGAAATTGTTTCCTTTTTGCTCTCCTGTATAATTTTGTAAAGTTATTTTTGGAACTATCAGTTCAAGTCAATTCTTCAAGTGGGAACAGAGTGAACCCTGTAAGCCAATTTATGCCACAGGTTATCGGGGAAGGAACATCTACTGCGTGTAGGGAGGGAGCGTAGGGTCTTAGCTGCAATGTTGGGAGGCTTCGTGTTGGGTTTTAGAAAGGGACACCTCCCCTTACCCTTGGGGGACACTTGGCAAATGGCTTAACCTCTGGGGCACGTGCAGTTAGAAATGGATCTTCTCTGGATCAATGTCCCTGCTTGCTTCTGACTCTCCATTTCTCCATCTCAGCAGCAGACCTTTTGCCTTAATTCTTTCATCTTCTATCCCTCCTCCTCCCTTCCTTCGAGGTCCAGTGGAGAGAATTTAGAGGCTTAATGGCCCCTAGCATTAATATTCTGGTGAAACATTGATGGTTTACAGCAGACGTGTTGAACCCATGCAACTACAGGAGCCAGACAGTTATGTAGATGAATAAAGGGTTCAGTCAAAAAGCAAAGCAAAAACACCACCTCCTTGTCCCATCATTCATTTTCCCACTTTAGAGAGAGACATGGGTAAAATAAAGATTTCTCTATACAGACATGCATCGCTTAACGATAGGGACACGTTCTGAGAAATACGTCGTTAGGCTACTTCACCATTGTTTGAACATCACAGAGTGCACTTACCCAAACCTAGATGGTATAGCCTACTACACACCTAGGCTATACGGTACTAACCTTATGTGACCACTGTCCTATGTGCAGTCATTGAGGTTGCAACGTCATTATGTGACACATGACTGTGTAAGAAAACAACACTGTAAGCACAATAATAACTGGTATCTGACACCAGCCTCAGCATTGAGGAGGCAATAAGGAGTGGTGGGGACTTACACTCCATGCCCATTGAACGGGGACAGCTGTTCCTTAAATCCAGCAGATGGAGGTCAGGAGAGAGTGCTTTGCTCAGGGTAGCTAATCATCCGACTTCTCAAGGCAAGTAAGAAATCCAGGGTTTATGTAAAATCTCTCACTCAAAAATCTTGACAGAATTTTATTAAAACAACATGCAGACTTAACAAAACACGTCTACAGACACGCTCTTTTAGGTTGTGGTTTCTGTTACATACTCTTATGTAAGTCATCTGGAACAATTCCCACTGGCCAATCTTGCCCGAGCTGGACCATAATCTAGAGATGCTCCCACCTCTCCAGGCATCGTGCTGCAGGATCACGTGAGTGCTAGCCCTAGATGGTGGCTCCCAACACAGGAACTTATCCAGACCCCCCTCCTGTTGCTTAGCACTCTCTCCACGTTCACTGACTCTTGTCTCTGCTCTTTGAGCCCTTGCATCACCCCCACCTCATGACAGATTGCTCTCTCTCTGGGGATCCTCCTTATGTTGGGGACCTGTTTGGTTCACCTCTCTGAGCTCCTGGCCTCTCTCATCCCGCTCCCATCCCCTCATTCTAGTCCACTCCTGAGCTCTACGCTCTTTCAACTGTCATTTTCCCCAGCATCTGCAGCTCTGGGAAAGAAATTATCCCACCAGCTTCAATTCACCAATCTTCAGCCAAATACGGCTGACCTCAGCGCCCAGACGAGCCACCAGCTCAAGATTTTACGCATTTCACGCTTACTCTCTACTGAGACCCAGCACCCCAAAAACAGGATCCTGCTGAATGGGGTTAACAGAAAACTGGCTGTGTGTATGGGGCAAAATGCCTTGATGTTGGTGACATTTAAACTCCTGCAGACGTCAGTGCAGCATCTGAAGACATATTATTGTGCCCTTTATCTCGCTCTTTAATCCTGACACTGCTCAGTAGGAAGCCACACAATTGAGGAGAAAGCGCAGTACATACATTAGAAACATACTGCAGACACTCCGTGGGCTCAGTGACACGGCCCCACAAGGTTGTGATGGAAAAAAAAAAGTTTAAAAAACTCTAAAAGTCAATTTAGGAGCTAGAAACTTTAAAACTGAGTGGAAAAAATTGTGCTGACATTTATCGCACATGGTTATAACGGCAGTGGCCCTGCTAATGGCTAATACCGAGAAACGACAGCGGAGGGTAACTATGGCTAAAATACTTTTAGAATAACACAAAAATGTTAAATGGGCTATAAAGTATAGACGAGACGTTTCAGTTTGTAAGAGAAAATAATTTCCTTTGAGTATTACGCCTGTCTTCTGCTCCCTGTTTTGAGAGCTGTGAGATTAGCCTTGAAAGTCATCACTTTAGCTCAAATCAATCAAGAAACACAGCTGCAAATCAGAACCCCCCTGGAACTTTTGGAAAACTAAGTGGAATTGCTTATCGATAAACACTGACCACATGTTAATAGAAAAAATGTTTTGTAGGACAGAAGTGGGAAATTTCAAAGCCTGAGGACAAAAAGAGAATGTATGTTTCTCAGGATACTTAAATTTTTAACAATCTATGAGTGAAGTCATAAATGCATTAATATTAAGGCTGTGGTTGGAGAAAAAGCAGCGTCAGTCCAAAGGACAGTGCAAAAGCCACTAGCCATCTGCTAGTGATCTCATGGGCCCCCAGGACCCATGCATGGTCAGTATCTTGGAAGGCAACACTCATGCTCAATTCTCCCTACTCGCACCACCTCAGCCTGCACCACCCAAAACTTAAAGCCAGAAATCGGGAAGCGCACCATTATTGATGCCTGTGCTCCCAAACTAACCCATCAAATAGGACCAGTTTGCCCTATCTCCTAAATATCTCTATCTGTCTACCTCTCTCCATCTCTATGCTCCATGTTTCTTCATATCACTGCTTGCTTACCATCTGTTATGGGCTGAATTGTGTCCCCCCAAAATTCTTATGTTGAACTCCTAACGCTCAATACCTCAGAGTGTGACTGTATTCGGAGCAAAGGCGTCTACAGGGGTGATTAAGGTAAAATGAGGCTGTTAGGGTGGGCCCTAATCCAATCTGGTGTCCTCATAAAAGGAAGAATTTGGGCACACAAAGACACATGATGGGCATGTGCACACAGAGGAAAGACCATGTGAGGACACAGCAAGAAGCTGGCCGTCTGCAAGCCAAAGAGAGAGGCCTCAGGAGAAACTAAACCTGCCATCTTCATCCTGACTTCTAAGCCCTAGAACTGTGGGGAATAAAATTTCTGTTGTTTAAGAAGCAGCCCTAGCAACCTAATATACCCTCCGTTATAGATCGTATAATTACCTGACTATTTGTATCAGTTTCAATTTCAGTCTCGTTCACTTCAATGGAAGCCCATGAGGGCAGAGAATGCATCTGCCCGGTTCACTTAGATAACCCAGACCAGTGCCTGGCATGGAGTATATGCTCAGTAAATACACAGTGAATGATCAGTGGCTGTCTCTCCATCACCCTGGTCCAGGCCACTACCGTCTCTTGCATGACTCCAGAACTTTCTTCCTAACAAGCTTCCTGACTTCTCTATTACCCTTCAACTCATTCTCCACAGAGCATCCAGAGAGATCTTTTAATACTTAAAAGAGATCAAATCACCCCCCAGCATAAATCCCTTCAGTGGTGCCTCCCTGCGCTTATGTTAAAATCTAAACTGCTCAGGATGATGTTCAAGGCCTGGTGTGGCCAGCCCCCAGCTCCCCTCTCCAAGATTAGCTCAGACCAATTTCTCCTGTGCTCCCTGTGCTCTGGATACTCCAGCAGCATTAAGCTCATTCCCCCTGAGGGGTCTCCGCACTTGCTGTTTCCTCTGCCCAGAATCCCCCCTCCCCAAATCATTATACAATGAACTCCTTCCTATGACTCAGGTATCAGCTCAGATCACATCTTCAAAGATACCACCCCGACCACTCTATCTGAGGAGATCTCAGTCACTTACATTATAGTCATAGCATTATCACTATCTGAAATCATATTAGCTATTATTTAATATTAGTTAGTTACTTAGTGTCTTTCTTTCCTCTGCTAAGACCATAGGGACAAGGACCTAACCTATCTTGATCACTTAAGTATCCCCTGTGTCCAGAAGAAGCTCTTGACATATAACTAATGCTCTGCAATTTACTTGTTGAAAGAAAGGATAAGTAAAAACCTGGACTGGACATGGATTGAACACAGATCCTTGGGAAGGGGTCTTTGCTAGGCCCTGCTCAACTCCACCTGACTCATGAGCTGTGGATAGACCCCTAAGGAGTGTATGCACTGCCAGTATTTGTACACATAGTTAAATGGAATTTTCCAAATTCCAGCCACTATCGCAGAGTCCTCACATTTTGATTTCTGGGAAGTTTAAGCTTAAGCTGCCTAAGCAACAAGGTTGAACTCAGTCGAAGCATATTACGCAGGAACATAGCCAGGGTCATGTCTTCCTGAGTTACATCCCATGGCCCATTTGCTGGGTAACTGGCTCTCAAAAATTCCACAACCATGCAATCCACACTTCTAGGCAGGAAAGTATGAAGCTGCCAGGAGAATTCTAAATTCAGGAGTAGTGCCAATGAGACGAGGATTCCAAGGGGAGCCATAAGACTTTGGGGGTAGAAAGGCATCCAAATGTCCTTCAGAAAACCCTCTCCCACAGAGATTTCTCAGATAGAAGGAAGCATTTGACTGCAACAGCAAACCACTGACAGCTCCTGGAGTTAAGGCAGAACTTTTACCAATCTGGCCTTGAAGGCGGTAAAGGCCGGGACAAGAGTCAGGTGATAGTTTGGGCCTCACGGAAGAGGTGAAAATTGTCATTAGAGAACAGAGTTCTGGGGTCCTGGGAGAGAAAGCCAGGCCAGATTCTCCTGGGAAGAGGCAAACGTCACCTATCAGAAAGAGCAAGTGCAAGTATCAAGCTCAGGGTAAGAAGCAGGAATGCAGCTGGCTGCAGCAAAGGTGACTGTCCTCTATGAGGACAGGATGTGTGTAGGGCTTGGGGAAGACTGAGACTCATTTCAGAGAGATTGCCTTAAACTGGTGGCTGTGCAGGGTTGAGTGTGTGAGGCTAAGGGGACCACCGGTAGAGCAGACATCTCCCAACACAGGTGCCCAGTCTGAGGTCAAAGCATTCTCCAATGGGCAGCTGATGCTGACTCCCAGGAGTCGGAGGGAGGGGAAGACTTAATCCTGGTGAGGGGGACTCATCTGCATATCCTCTATATAAACCCTGCACAGCTGGGGGATTCCTGGGACCCGTTTCACATGAGGTCTGGTTCAGTGGAGATATTTGCCAGGCATGACTGAATGGACAGATCCATCAGATAAAATCCCAGACTCAGGAAGCAAACCGGAGGGTAGGGACCTTGAGCCAGAGTAATGGAGAGTCCAGCAGGACCTCAGCATTTCTGAGATACTGGTTGATTTCTGGGAAAGATTCTCTTGCACAGACACCAAACATAGTTATCCAAAATACTGTCTTGCCAAAACCCCTTGGAACCCGTCCCAAACTCCCTCAGAGAAGGTGCTCTAAGACAATGAGTCAAACAATGGCATTCTAGTGCCAGGGGAAGGAAGAGGTGTTCAAGGCTCTGACAAATTCACTGCAGCAGACATGGGAAGAGACATTTCAATTAAAGCAACATGGATGGGGCTGAAACGAGAACAGCCCCAAAATGGGAGGATTGGAAGGTACGTAAGGCCAGAGCACATGACGTCTCTTGAAGGAAGAGCAAACTGCACCATACCCAATATAGCATGACTCATGGCTATAAGGAGAAAGTAGAGAGAGCCCTACTAGGAGTCACTGGAACCAGATGGCTGCCAAGAAACTAATGGAATTCTCCAATTTGCAGAACACTAACAAACTAATGGGGCTGGCATCCCAGCGAGTCCTCCTGAGGGCTACCATAATCACCATGCACATCCCTTTGATTGCAGTTTCCCTCCACCAAATGTCTGTAGATATGATGCCATCTCAACTTCTTGCACCTGGGACTTCTCCCCTCTGAGATTTAGAGAACTTGGGAACCTCAGTTCCTTGCTCAAATACCTTCAAATAACTTAGACTAAATACAGCCACGAGAGAGAATTTCAGAGGGAAATTGGATGGACATGGAGGAATGAGATGCCTTTGAGGACTCCTGAAACCGTACCATAAGTACTAACCACTGTGAGAAACCTCTCCCTACGCCTACACGGAGCTGATGAGTGTATTTAAAATTACTTTTAAAGGATTAATAGCTTTGGGGTACTTTTCCCTGTGAGGGAACAGTGTGCTAATTCGCTCAGTGCTTTGGTGGTGTTCTTTTTTTAAGACAATTGCAAAAGATTCTATGCAAAGCCCTCTAATTCTTCCACTTCAGTGGTCTGAATCCCACTAATAAACAATCAGGACTTTAGACTCCCTTAATAATGGAGAGAGATTCAAACGAAGATGTTTTGCTACTCTCTGCAAATTCCTGTAGGTGCTTCCTGTTGAAAAGGCCGGCGAAATTACGGATTTATTCAGGACTGATTGCATTGAGTATGTAAGCATTTTTGAAGGATTAAAAAAGAGAGAGAGTGAGAGATGTTTGTGAGCTGAATGAATAGGGGGATTGCAGCCTCCAAGCTGCCCAGTGTGGCATGGAGCAAGGCTGTGTTAGGAGCAGGCAGCAGACTTACTGCATGGATGAGCGAGGACCCGGACCTCGTCCACAGCGATGTAGCCAGGATGACCCTTCAAAGAGACGGATTCAAATATCACCTGCAACACACAGGGCGAGAGTCAATTTCACAGAAGTGTTGGAGGCATTCATCACAGGAATCTGCCCAGCCCCCAAACCTTGACGTTTCTGCTTCCCATCAGAACCACCCAAAGAAGCCTTACATTAGCCTAGGACGCTACCCCGGCAATTGACTTGGATTTTCAAAACAAGGTAGAAAGGCCACACTCTGGTGACTAGCAGAAGAAGAGTCAGCCACATGGAACATTTTTAATGGATTTCAGAAATAACGCTTGGATGCAGGGAAAACACCGGAATATGGCCTGCAGACCCAATCTGCACCTGTCTCATTGTTTCAAGTGAAGCACAGAGAAAAATTCCTTCCTAATATCCCAACTTCCTTATGAAGGGTGAGGGAGAAGCTTACTTTGGAAGCTACCATAAGCCAAGGAGGGTTTATCCTGATTTGATTCTACATCCCCAAGGAACATCTTCCATCTGAATTTCTTAATAACACATCTGGAAAATAAGCCCCATGCACAACTATTGGTATCCGGGAGCCCAGGGGCAACAAGTTCTTTGAACTCTCCCTTCTGACTCCCACCCAAACTGCTTATTTCAGTAATGATTTAAAACTCAGTTAGTTTATTTGTCACCCAACCTCTATCTTCACCTGGGAGATGGGAATATCTGTGTGGACAACATGACCAACACCCTTAACCTCCCTAATGCCTATGGCCTTATCTTCCAATCAGCTTCGGCTACACATTCATATTCATCCTTCTCCACTCCAGAAACTGGAACTTCCATCCTCCTGTACTTTGGCTCTGCCTCCTACCCCACACTCCTCTCCCAACTCACTCCTCTTAAACCTGCTCCTCAGGCTCAAATGGTACCCTGGACCTCAACTTTTCTAGAACCTGTAAGCCTGCCTGGTCCCCCTGTATTCTCAACAAGCCACCAAACATTGGCTAATCACCTATCCCATTCTCATCTAAAGCCCCAATTCCTTCTTACCCTTATTTCAACCGTGGCAAAGCCTATTGCAAATGTGCCTTCTCGACTCTTATACCCCACTCAAATGTTCCTCTTTCAACACCCACCCACTCAATCCCAGCAGACACCCACATCTTCAAGAGGCAAAAGGACAAGAGAGGCTTGACTTCTAACTTCTGACCCATCAACCTACTGCATCCATACCAACCACTGCCTCCTCTCTGCAAGGCATGCTGGAGCTCTTGACCCCTACCTCTACTGCATTTTTCAGCTTCTTGGTTCTTTTGGTTCTCTCTTTTTCTCTTGTATCTTCAAACTCTCCCTATTATCCCTGACTTTGACATTCATAAATGCTTGGGCTTCTCTTATTCTTTAAAAGCGACCCTTTGGCATCAGGTTTGTCTCTAGTATAGTTCAATTGTATTTTAATCACATTTAAAATTCTCAATAGTTTTATTTACACTCACTCTCAATTCTTCCTTACTTCCCACTGCAAAACTTGAGTCCACTATAATCTAGACTGTCTCTCCAATACTCCCTCCAAAACTGCTCTCATGGCAGACACCAATAATCTCTTAGACGCTAACTCCAATAGATATTTCTCAATCTTTATCTGACTTTAAGAGGGAAGATAGTGTAGTATTTGGGCCCTGGATCAGAATGGGTTCCAGTCCTGGCTGTACCACTTACTAATGTGTGACCTTGGACAAGTTACCTACTCATCTGTAGGTGTAGTCTATCTTACTGAGTAATTATTCAGATTAAAGCAGTTAATACACTACTTAGAATAATGTGTGGCACATGGTAGATTCTCAACAAATGTCTGCTATAATTATTACTAATACTTGACCATTTTTCTGTGGTTGTCTATGTTCACAGCTTCTTCCTTTCCAGGTCTTTCATTTAGGCTCAGGCGACACTCCACTCTCATGGTTTTTCTCATAAATCTAGGACTATTCTACCATAGGTTTCTTGGTAAGCACTTCTCTTCCTACATCCACCCTTTAAGTGTGGGCCTCTTTTACTCATTTTTTTACTGCACACACTTCCTTCAGTGGCTGTCAATTCACTGATAATCCCCAAGCCCAGCTCTCCACTCTAGACCTTTCACCTGAACATCATTCTCATTTATCCAGCTCACAGATCTCTATTTCCCCCTAAATATCATACAGATCCTCAAACGCAGGCTGTATGCAGCAGATCTGAGCAGCTTTCCTGTCAAACCATCTCCCTCACTGCCCAACAGGCCATCGTTCCTGAAATATGGTCCTTGGTGGGTTGCACTATGACCCACCCAGTCACTGAAGCTTAGGATTTAGGCCTCTGCCTGGACTTCTCCTGCTCGTTCCTCACATTCATTTTCATTTTGATTCTGTTTTCCTAGTATTTCTCAAATCTGCCCATGTCTTTCCATCTCCGCTATTACATTGAACCACATGAAGTAACCATTTTCTAGGTTAAAACCAATTGGATAGCAATGCCACTACTCTGGTTCAAATCTTTGTTGCTTTTCATCTCTAAAACCTCAAGAGCCTATGAAATGGACCCCCTCCCTTCCATCTTTTACTCCTCAGTTTAAGTCTGTGGATGGAATGCATGGTGGGTGATGTCATCAACGGGAAAAGCTCCATGTGGGATCTTTTTGTGGTCCATGTGGTCACTCTAGGTTAGTGGATTCAGAGGTCAATGGTCTCAGTGGGGCTCAGCGCTCCAACAGCTATAACAAGTGAGCAGGGAACTGGTGGAAAGGGTGGTGACGGCTGTGAAGAAGCAGCTTCCTTGGGTGGTAAGACCTGTCACTGAGACAACAGGTGGCTGCCTGGGAATTATGTAAAGTGACTTGGAGATGACAGTCACACCAAACATACAGCAGCTGGCACCAGCATGACAACCACTCTGGAAGAGGGATCCACTAAGATTGCAGGGTCCTTCCAAGAGACTTAACAGACAAAATTGTGCAGTGGGTAGGGGGAAAGTTTGAAGAAACAGCAGTGTGATAGCTGCCTTATCCTGCAGAGGAGGAAGTCAACAGAAGACCTTACTATAAAGAATTATGCATCTAATTATATTTTTAATAATTCAAAGGAAACCAAAAGCAAAGTCTACTAGAAATTTTTTTTTAAAAAAAGAACATACACAGAAAATACATTTAAAAAGAAATAGCATGAAAGCATTCAAATTGTGCAATAAAAATTACAAAATTATGAAAAAATAGTTCCGTTGTGACAATAAATATAAACGGGTTAAAATAGAGAAAAGCATTCAGACTGTCTAAATAAGCAAAGTCTAAAGGTATGCTACAAGCTAAACAGAACGACTCAGTAACCTTAAGAATAACAAGTCGAACAAACACATAACAAGGAAATGCAAGTAAACAGAAAATAGTTATTGCAAAAATAACACAAAAGCATCAAAGTAGAACTTAAACCAAAAAGAAAAATAAACACTAGTAAGTGGACTAAAATGGTTATGTTAAAAAAAGTGCATGAGTCGGGGCTGGCCCCGTGGCTGAGTGGTTAAGTTCGCGCACTCTGCTGCAGGTGGCCCAGTGTTTCGTTAGTTGGAATCCTGGGTGCAGACATGGCACTGCTCATCGGACCACGCTGAGGCAGCATCCCACATGCCACAACTAGAAGAACCCACAACGAAGAATACACAACTATGTACCGGGGGGCTTTGGGGAGAAAAAGGAAAAAATAAAATCTTTAAAAAAAAAAAAAAAAAGTGCATGAGTCAATAGACTTACAAGAGAAATTGATGGGAAAACAAATAGTATTTGAAAACATTAACCCATGCTTTACACTCTGACCAATCAAATAGGAAAAAATAAAGATATCAAGTATGTATATAAAATGAACAATAATGTATTTACCAGACATATATTAATGAATATAAAGAGAGAATGAAATTTCTGTTCAAAAGCACATTGATTATTTACAAAAGAATATATAAAAGTCTAAAGTATAACTTCTAAAAACCCTCAAAGAAGAAATTGTATAGATTTGGGTCTATACATTTTCTAACCAAATTCACATTTGGAAATTAATGGCAAAAGCTTAAAAATCAATTTATTAAAATTGAAATATTGTAGGGGCTGGCCCCGTGGCCGAGTGGTTAGGTTCGCACACTCCGCTGCAGGCGGCCCAGTGTTTCGTTGGTTCGAATCCTGGGCGCGGACATGGCACTGCTCGTCAAACCACGCTGAGGCGGCATCCCACATGCCACAACTAGAAAGACCCACAACGAAGAATATACAACTATGTACTGGTGGGCTTTGGGGAGAAAAAGGAAAAAAATAAAATCTTTAAAAAAAATTGAAATATTGTATATCTTTCAAATATACAATACTTTCTTACTAACTATGATGCCCAAGTATGTTTTGTATGTTAACAAAAGTCTGAAACAAAATTAAAAGTCAAGTGGCAAGTTGAGAATAATATCTATAATGTATACGCCAGCTAAAAGGTAAATATCCTGTTTTGTGTAAAAGATTCTTGAGAATCAGCAAAATAAACTCTCTAAAAGAAAAACAGGCAAGTGACTTCAAGAGGGAATTCACAAAAGGTGAAGTAGGAATGGTAATAATCTACGAATGAAATTTTTCCTTTTAATGACACTAGAGAGAATATGGTAGATGAATATTTTCTTCTTTATAATTTCTGGATTTTTCAAATTTTCTACAATAAATATGAACGATTTTACATTTACAATAAAAATTAAATGCTTTAAGGTGCATTATATTTTCCTATCTTTCCGCATGTTATATCTTCGCTATGGCATGTACAGTGTGCAGGTGACTCTGCTGTAGCGCCTATCACACCATGTTGTAATTGCTATTCCCTAAACTCAGTCCACTGGGAGCAGGAACAGTGTCTTCATTTGTTCATTCATTCATCAACATTTACAGAGACCCTCCTCTGTACCAAACACTGAGGCACATGCCGGGCTTATCAAAATGAACAAGACAAGTAGTGCCTAGTCCTGATAAACTTCACATTCTAGTGAATGGAGATGGAAATGAAACAAATAAATATGTAAGTTACACTCATTTTGTGATTGGTGTTATGAATGAAATAAATAGAAGATTTTGATTAAGGGTAACTAAGGAGAAGAGGGTCTCCTTCACTTATAGTGGTCAGGAGGGAACTCTAAGGAGGAGACAATTAAGATGACACCAGAGGATGACAGTGGCCAGTCAAGGAAGAGGTGGTGGCAAGTGCAAAGGCCATAAGGCAGGAAAGAGCTCAAGATGATCTGGGAACATAAGAATGAGAGTGGTGTGGGGGATATAGTGAGTAAGCTAGAGAGGCACAAGGCAAGGCGAGAGTGTCGGGTGGGGTCAGATGACGTGGAGTCTAGAAGACATAGTAGGGAACATGAATTTTCTCCTAAGTCACTGAAAGATTTAAAGCAGGGAAGTGACATAATCTAATTTACATTTTAAAAAAGACCATTCTGGATGCTCTTTGGAAATTGGGAGGTGGGCAGCTGAGCAAGAATGAAATAAACAGACCTAGCAGTTGCTATTGCAGCCATCCAATAAAAGATGAGGATGGCGGGCTGGCCCTGTGGCCAAGTGGTTAAGTTCGCGCACTCCCCTGCAGGCGGCCCAGTGTTTTGTCAGTTCGAATCCTGGCCGCAGACATGGCACTGCTCATCAAGCCACGCTGCGGCAGCGTCCCACATGCCACAACTAGAAGGACCCACAACTAAGAATATACAACTATGTACCGGGGGGCTTTGGGGAGAAAAAGGAAAAGAATAAAATCTTTAAAAAAAAAAAAGATGAGGATGGCTTTGATGATAGGGGTGACTATAGAGAATAAAGATGTTGTGGTTTGAGAGATATTTTCAAGGTAGAGATGAAAATAATTGCTGTTAGAACAAGAGAGGAGGAGTGAAGGAAAGAGAGGACTCAGTGAGGACTCTCCAATTTGGGGCTTGAGCTTCTAGGCTGATTCTGGTATCATCTATTGATGTAGGGAAGATGACATGATGAACGTGTGTACATGGGCAGGGCTATGTCAAGACTTCTTTTGGCCACGTTAAGTTTGAGATGTCAGCTAAACATCTAACGGATATGTTGAGTAGGAAGCTGGCATTATGTTTCTGGAGCTCATGAGTGATTTAGGATGAAAGCTACAAATGTGGCAGTTCAGCATCGAAAGGTCATTTAAAGCTATAGAACTAGATGAGGTCACCCTGGAAGACAGAGCAGAAAGTTCAGAGAAGAGGGCTAGGGCCCAAGGCCAAGTGTTTGAAAGCCCAGTAGAGGATTTTTTAGGATGGGAAAGACTGGAACATAATTTTAGATAGAGAGGAATGAGTCAGAGAAATAGCATGAAATACAAGGAAGGGGATGAGGGATCGATGAAACAGGATTCTAGAGGGGACAGGAGTCAATTGGGGTCAGGATGCCAGTGGAGGGATTGGTATTGACCAGAAGGGGCACCCTATCAACAAAGACTGAATGATAATAAAAATAGAGAAACATAACCACAATAATAAGGTCAACAATATTGACCATTTATTATGCGGTCTTGATCTAGCCTCTTAACAGCCCTAAGAGGTGGAGCCAGCTCAGTTACCAAAGCTCAGAAAAGAAGTCAGAAGTGGACCAAGGACTGAGGCCCTGGTCTCCTGGTTCACAGTACACGGCCAGGCCCACTACTGGACTTTGAGGAAAAGCAGTGCAACTCTCCTTTACCTAAAACACCTGGTTAAGCAGAATTCTGACTTTTTTTTCCAGTTAATCAAACTTTAACTTAATTAAACTCTCCTAACACTTTGTTTCTCATATCATCACCCAGTATCTAATCTAAATCATAACAACTAACAAATATTCCATGAATGAACACAAGGCTTGTCATGGGAGAAAGGATGTGTGATAGTGAAACATACATACGTTCACTGTTCTCTCTCCTTTCTTGTGAAGAAATAAGAATTCCATAATGAGATAATCTTTCATTCATCAGAATTCCTCTTGGGAGATTTTTTTGTAAAGCATTGGGGTAGGCGAGACTTGGGTTTCTCAAATACGAGATAGTAATATTCTATAATTAATAAGGGGAAGAATGTTCTGGTTTTTCATTAAATGAGTTAATAATTGTAAAGTGCTAATAATACACATGGTAAGATATCAATAAATGTTACTAATACTGTTGCTGTTACTCTGGGGAGAGGGATGGGAGATGAGAGGGAGAATGCAAGGGAATGGTGGTAGATCTAGGGAGAGGGAGAAAATAACTGACTGCCCAATGGGACTATCCGCTGTGCCCCCACCCTAAACCTCCACTAAAGTTCCTATACTCAACAGTCTCTGATGTGAGTCATGACTGGTAGAAATGGGTAGAGGCTGGGCTTTCGGTCCATGAGGAGGTAGATGGAAGTAAAGAGGCACATGTTGTTTCAGGAGCCAAGGGAGTTGGGGAAGACAGTGGGGAGAAAGCGCAGAAGCATGGATAAGACTGCGACAGTCCACAGAATCCCTGATGAAGGCCCCAGACTCACAAGACATGGAATTCGGTCCATAGTACGTTTATACCAAAGGGCAGGCCCTGGATGGAGCAGAGAATAAAGCACCTCCCAGAAGAGAACTGGGGAACATCCTCCCCATCACTGCCAGATCACTCAGAGCAGAATGCTCACAAAACCTGCAGGAGCCAAGAGGGTCCTGTCCTTGGCATGCCACCCTGGAATTAGATTTTTTTAAAAAGTGATGCCAGTGCCCAGCCCTCTGGCTGAGTGGCTAAAGTTCTGCACACTCTGCTTTAGTGGCCCAGGGTTCATGGGTCCGGATCCCAGGCGTGGACCTATTTCACTCATTAGCTGTGCTGTGGTGGTGTCCCACATACAAAATAGAGGAAGACTGGCACAGATGTTAGCTCAAGGCTAATCTTCCTCAACAAAAATAAAGAAAGAAATAAAAGAGGAGGATTGGCAACGGATGTTAGCTCAGGGTGAATCTTTCTCAGCAAAGAAGACACGCTAGCTGCTGTGAGATAGACCCCTCAATGCCTGGGGAGTGGAGGGTCAACAACGCAGATACAAGGCTGGGTGGATCAGAAATAGTGCCAGGGAGTGGCAGGGCACCATTCTTCCCTAGAAAGGAAAGAAAAGGAAGGAAGGTCCATGCGCATGGGCTTGGACCCTCATGCGTATACCTTGACTCACCTGCTGAGGCAGGTCCCCTAACACTGAGCTCTCACAGTGGGGCTGGCCCAAGTTCCTGGGCCAGCTGACTGTTTCCAGAAACAAGGACCAACCCTGGGGAGCACAACGCCAGGCACCAGAGAGGGAGATCTCAAATGGTGGCTGGAAGGTGCCACCAAAATATTACGGGATGGCAGGCCTCAGCTGCAGAGAAGCACTGGGTACTAGGAGAAAGTGGGCAGGGTCAGCCTCTAGAGATCACATATAGCCCCAAACCTCTAAAGGCCTCCTTAGCCACATTGCGTGCTTAACAGTTCCGCATGGGAATCTGGGGATGCAAATTACTGCTGGGGTTCATGGCTCAAGTTTCTGACCAAGTGATAGGACCTCCAAATGCCAGTTAGGCCTTGAGGAGTTGTTGCAAGAAGCCATAGGGCGGGGTGCAAGGGAACCCGATCAGAGTAAGAAGGTTTGATTGCAGCAAGATACTGCAGGGGCAGCTCATTGGGAAGCAACACCAGCAGTGATGTGCAGACATCTGGAGAGATGTGGGGGTCCGCGTGAATTCTCACTGTTGATGAAAAAGAACAGAGCCCTCTCGAACAAACAGAATTGCAGAGTAGAGCTCCGTCTTGTGTGGTTCAGGAAAGGCGGGCAAAGAGCTGCGGCTCCACCCCTGGGCCAGGCTCCAGGCCACCAAAGTTCTGGGGAATGTGGATCATCGGAGTCCTCTCTTCACATGCCCCTGAAGACATCTGCAGCCTCGGGTGGTGATGAGCACCCCATCAATGGGCTTCTGGTGTGGGAGCCCTGGTCAGGAAGACCCCAGCCAGTACCTAGCCAGCTCCAGTTCCTCAGGAAAGACACCACAAGGGGACAAGGTGACACCAGGACCCTCTGTGATAGAAGGACATACCCAGGTGTGATGAGGAGAGGGAAAATGGTCATTTTCAAGTGAAGCATACTCACAAGGAAACTCAAATCAAGGCCCTTGAGGAATGAAATTCAGGAATAGGAAAACAGCCAGAGGAATGGGTAAAGAATAACGTAGGCCACTCCAGCACTGTCTGTTTACAGGGGGCAGGGCGGGCAAGGTAGCGGGGGCAGAAGTAGGCCATGCCAACACCCAGGGAGGCTCCATGTCAGTGTATAGAGGCAGGGGCCCTGGGGGGCAGGGACTGGAGCAGAAGGTCTAGACTGGGAATCCCAACTTCTCTGCAGGACGTTCTGCCAAGTGGACGTCCCGTGAACTGCACATCACAGCCCCTAGAACCCTAGGGACCTCCTGGTGTCCGGGGATGAGGCCTGCACGGAAAGGCACAAACCTCTCCCTGTGCATGACTTGCTGGGCAAAGCCAGGAAGTAATTTCCCAAGAGAAGCTCAGAGATGAGTCACCCTCAACTCCTCCAAAAAGCAGGTGGTGTGCACGGTTGGGGGAGAATGTGGATCTGTCAGGACATGGCTTATGGGAGCTGGCATCTTACCCTCGCCTTCTGGGGTCCCTGAGCAGAGAATCTGTACAGCACAAATTTCAAGGGGCTGCAGACATTTTCTCAAAAGATAAGAGATAGAGAATTGTTGGCTCACCAAAACTCTTCGTAGGAAGAGGACGACCGACGTTTTTCATGGGAAAGGATGGCTTAGGGTGAGATCAAGAGAGAAACTCTTTCCCACACCAGCCCAAGGAGGCTGAATAAGACAAGGAGGAGGGTTTGCTGCTTAGAGAGAGGGGTGGGTAGACGAGAGAGGAAATAAGATTGAGTTCCAAGTGCGGGAGAGTGGCCCGCTTCCTGTGATGCGCCCTCTTGAATTATGCATGAAGTTACGAAACCTACAGAGTGTCTGATGGCAGAGGGACTGCTGAGAAGGGGACGGGGCTTCAAGTCCAGGTGAGGCCAAGTCAGGGGAGTCCTAAACTTCAGGGGTCAACACAGCACTTACAAATGCTGAATGAAAGGTCATTTCACCGAGGCAGATAATGCAGCACAGAGTGAGCATGTGGCTGCAAAATTAATAAAAGTTCTTTTATTTTTTTAAATCTTGGGACAGAAAACTTCAGAACCACTAAAAACATGAAATAGAATTCATACCACCTGGAAAAGGGCAGCGAGCTGAAGCACAGCTTAACGTCATTTGACAGGCCCCTGCCCTCCTGAGAGGAGGCAGGGGTGGGGTGGACGCAGGGGGACGTTCCCCACACCAGTCCCTGCTGAAGGCCTGCTGCAGAAAGTCCACTTAAGAAAGATGAAATTTCCCTGCTTATTAGAGAGCTAAAAGTCAATTTTAGGACTGTGAAATATGACTTTAATAAATGAATACATAAGGCGCCAGGATCGGAAGCCCAGACTGCTGAACACCAAAAATTGTATTTAGTCCACAGAATCATACATGCAGGACCAGAGCTTGGGGTATGGTGAATTTTAAAATCCATTTTGCAAGTGTCTTTGAATCTCCTGATATGTCTGTCCCCTTCTCTCTCCCCCAGATGTATGTGGATGGGGGTGTGGGTGCCCCTGAGTGTGTGGTGGGTCTGGGAGCATGCAGGTGCATGTACACCTGTGTGTGCTCCACTGTGTGTGTGGCCATGGGACTACCCATTAGTGGCTGTGTGTGTGACAGAGAGACACATGTGTCTTTTCTAAACTGCTGCTCTTAGCACATTAGTGGCTTTTTCACCATGAAGCTCAGAGCAGGGGAAATGTAATGTAAGGTAATGATGCTGTAATAGCCAACAAGTTGGAAATCAGAAAACTCTCCCAGAAGAGGCTGCTTATCACAAGGCCAGCTCAGAGGTTAGCAGGGACAGCTCAGCCGCAGGGGTGTTTCTTTAAAGAAGGCCTCCCTGCTCCTCCTTCTTTTTCTGTTTTTTCCTTTCTTCCTCCTCCCTTCCTTCCAACAATTGCTGAGGCCCACTGCAAGGTTTACATGATGTCATATATATGCTCTCATTTAATCCACAGAAGAACCTTTCATTGAACCTATTACCCTCTCCATTTTACAAATGAGAGTACTATGGCTCAGAATGATGATGGATGCATCCAACATTACACAGCTAATAAGTGGAAGATTCTCAGAATGGGAAAGCTTTTTTCCCTAAAGGCAGGAAACTGAGCTTGGAGCCAAAGGACCTAGGCAGGATTATGGGGACCTCAATTTACCAATAATTTCCCTTACTCAAGATCACAGGACACATTGCTACCCAACATGGGAGTTATACTGTATAATCAAATGAGAGGCAATATGCTTAGCACACTGGGACACTGGGGATACCCAAGAAATGTCCTTCTCTTCCCTCTATACTCCATCAAAGAGCATGGCCAATAGCAGGACTGGCCCTCTCCTGGGCCACTTTTCCTGCTCATTATACTTGCACCCGTGACCCCATCCTGTACCCATTTGTGTTGGACTAAAGATAGGGGGTTTCTAATTGGAACCCTAAGGCCTCCTTGGGGTAACCGTGGGCTTACACCACTTAATATTGATACTCAGTGATACAGGAGGAGAGTTTTGGGGCTGGGACATTGGGGTTCTGGTCCCAACTTTGCCAATGATTTGCTCTGTGCTCTTGGACTTCATTGTCCATCTCTGGACCTCAGCTTTATCATCTACATCAGGGAACAGCAAACTATCACCTAGAGGCCAAATCTGGTCTGCCACCTGTTTTTGTATGTAAAGTTTTATTGGAACGCAGCCACATCCATTCATTACATATTGTCTGTGGCTGCTTTCACAGTACATCTGAAAGAACTGTACCATGGACGTTGAACTGAAGGATGTCTAAGAATCTTCCGGCCAGTAACTCGGCACCCTCAGGTCCAGCTTCTGCTTCAGACTGTAGAGAAATTTCTCCAAAATGCAGATCTGACTATGTCACTTTCCTACTTAAACCCTCCAACATTGGGCATGGGAATTAACTGCAAATAGGCACAAGGGATCTTATTGAGATGATGAAAATGTTGTAAAGCTGGTTTACGGTGATGATTGCACAATTCAGTAGACTTATTAAAAATCACTGGATTGCATACTGAAAATAAATGGATTCTATGATATGTAAATTAACCTTCATAACATTGTTTAAAAAAAAAACTTTCAACAATCCCAGGCCCAGACGATCTGGAGCTGTGCTCTTCCAAGTGTGCTCCGTGGGCTCGTGGCAGCCTATGCCATGCATGGTATCAGTCCACAATGAGATGAGAGGTGTTTAGAAACTGTTAGAGCAATTTGGCATTGCTGTGACATTTTTATTCCAGTTTATGAAAGTATCGGTCCACAATGAGTTGAGGGGGACAAAATGGTCTTCCATCACAGATGGTTTGAGTAGCACTACTCTAGACTAAATTTAATCTCCTTAGCCTGGCATCTGAAGACCCCATGACCTACTTGCCCCTGCATACTTAGCTCCCAAAATGTCTCCTTTGCAACCTACCCTTAAAGAACTCAGAGTCTCCAAACTCTGCCAAAATCTCTCACTCACTCCCCCAGCCCATGGCATGACCCTGACAACTCCAATGCCTTTCCCTTCCTTTTTCAATAATTATTTATTCATCCTTCAAAACTCAGCCTAGCTGTCATCTCCTCTTAGAGGCCATCCTAATTGCCTTGACCTCCAACACCCTCTTCCCAAGGGGTAATCTTTGACTAATTATCTCATCTATCTGAACCTCAATTTTTCATCTGTAAAATAGGGATAACAATAGCATCTGCCTCATCAGCTTGTTGTAAGCAATTATTTTACAAAAGGCTTCAATGTTTATTTTCCTTGGGGAGCCCACATGCATCCTATTGTACTGCAATTGTTTATTTATATATCAGTCTCCAGACCATGATCTCCAGGGAGGCAGGGATGTGTTGGATCGCCTCTGCATCTGCAGGGCCTGGAGAGAGATGAAGCTCAGTAAACATGAGTTGGACAAGTGAGTGAGTAAATGAAGCCCTTTCTGAACCTAAACTCTAAACTCTAGGCAGGGCAAGAGGTATGTAGATATATTATTACTTTTTGAAAAATCAAACTCTGGTAAAACACCATACCTGGTAGAAATGTGGCCAGAAGGTGCTGATGGCAAGCTCTGCCTTCACCCAGCCCTCGGTGACGACCCCGGACACATTCCAGACAGGGTTCCCCTGGGGCCCGCCGTTCACCTTCACATACACATTCAAGGCCCCCGGGCTGGACCTGTCGCGGCTGGAGAAGTAGTAATGGAAATCGATGCAGTGGGTGTCATTCTCCTTCAGGGTCGGCAGGAGAAGGTGGGCCTTCTGGCCAGAGGCCCTCCCTGAGCTGTTCACCATCATGAAGGATCCTGGAGACCCATAAAAGGGGGTGGGAAGTAGAGACAAGGAGAGAAAAAGAAAATCCTTCAGAGAATCAGTCACACTCATAAACACGGTGGCCAGAAATCAAGCCACTCTAAAGGATCTGGTTGATCCTGAGGAAGCCACATCTCCTCTCTCAAGCTGAGCACACTCTTCTGTAACTGGGAATAAAAAATCCTACTCAACAAGGCAGTTTTTAGAATTAAGAGAGGGTAACATGTATGAAGTATTTCTACAAAGTAGAAATAGTCTATAAATATTTACAGAAACAACGTTACATCTAGCAGCTCCTGAAGGAAGCATGGAATAAAAACCCAGAAATGTAGTGAATTGCAACCTCCACGGGTGAAATGAGGTGAAATATAACCTCATTCAAGCTTGGGTTGTCTCAATGGAAGCAGAAACTCTACAATACCGGAGGTGTCGTTCCAACATATTCCACCTGGAGCCTTGTATTCAGTACAGGGAATATATCAGAGGAGGACATATAAAAAGTAGAGTATGTTCAAATACACAAAGAAGACCCTGAAGAAATGTAAGAACCAACTGGAAGGTGTTGAGCCTGGAATGGAGGGGAAGTAATATTTGCTAAGCACGTAAAGAAGAGCTGTGTGATGCTAAGTATCTTATTTATATATTATTCAATTTAATCTTCAGCATGACCCTGGGAGATAGAGGATTTTCATTTTATTTAAAGATTGAGTGACTCTCCCTGGGCCACTCAGACAGGGAAGGAAGAGACTCAGATGCTCTCCAACCTCAAAGTTTATGCTCTTACTACTATTTGCAGAAAACATGACTCTGATTTTCAAGCACTGAAAATGCTGTCTCCTAGAAAGGAAGTTAGCCTCTGTGGAGCTGCTTTGACAGATTTAATGGTTGTTTCCAGTTCTTCATCCCTCCCTGGATCCGTGTCCTTGGCCTCTGGCTTCGCGGCTCCTACAAGAAGAGGCAGAGGGTATGTCCTCATCCCTTGACCTTGGGCTGCACTTGCTTTGGTCAACAGGATGTTAACAGAATGACACAAGAAGAGGCTTGTAACGTGCTTGCCTCGCTGGGCTTGCCCTCTTGCTCTACTGCCCCCTTTCATGAGAAGAATGCGCCCCAGGTGGCTGCTGCCCCTTTCAGATTAGGATTGAGAATAGTCACATGTAGAGGAGAACTGAGCTCAACCGATAGTGAAGAACCAAGCCATGCCACCCAGGCAGCTAGAAGCACAGCCACAAGGCCAACAAGCCCAACACAGATCAAGCCAACCCACAACCGATGCTCAGACCCATGAGTGAGAGTAAATGTTGACTGTCGTTTAGCACTGAGTTTCCTCTTGGGTTGGGAGGCAGCCTTATTGTGGCAATAGCTATCTGATAAAGGTGCCCAAGAGAGCATACTTAGGAAGGAAACCACCAGGAGGCACATTTCAGTTCAAAGGACATTCTAACAAGTAGAGCTGATGGGATTGACTGCCCGGTGACAAAGTGAGTTCCTCATTACTGTAGGTGACTAAACAGGCTGGACGAATTGAGGAGATGTCTAAGGAAATTTCACAATCAACTGTGAGAGCCGAACTCTGTGACCTAGAGTCTTATGATTTTATGAAATAAATTGCATCATAAAACACAGTAGGTAAATTCAGGTGGTTCTGGGATGAATATTCCCACCGAGAAAACCACTGTTACTGTGAAATCTTATCTTAACCACTAAAACCTTCAATTCAGAATGAAACCTTAAGACTGCTTAGATGAGCCAGTTCAACAGCTATAAGTAGCCTCATTCTTTCACCCTAATACCAAACAGACTAACAGCTGCCAGTTCATCAGTCCTGGGAAATCTGTATTTTGCTTGCGTTCTGGAGGGTACCAGTGATTCACAGCCCATCTCCCTTGGGTTCCAAACAAATTTAAAAATAGACAACAGGAGAGAGAGCTCAAAATCTCCACTTTATTATTCAGGAAGCTGGATTAGAGAAAAGAACTTGAACTTGAGGCCAAATTAGGCTCTCTACATTTTCTTCTCTGAACCAGCATGCGGAGCAGCTGGAAGATCATGGGCTCCCTCCTTCCAACTCCACCCTAGAGGGCCACAGCTGTTCTCAAGGGATGACCAGTTAGGGCCATAAGGAGGGGCTCATCCCAAAAATGAGCCAACAAGAAGCCAGGTGACAAAGAGAAACATGAACCAATGGCTGTCAGACTTTCACCATCCCACCAATCAGAAAACTCACCCACCCCCTGGGGTAGGGGCCACAGAAAGCAGCGCAAAGGGGAATCTTCCTTCGTGTTTCCAGGAGAATAAAGTTTCCTAGTTTATGGGCTGGCAGTAACACAGGGTAAGTGGAGAGATGTCCCTTGTCAGGTGTCATCTGTAACCATCACAACCTGCCAGTGAGACAGCAAGGAAGGAACCACTGCAGGAGGGAAACTGAGGTACAGAGAGAAGACTGAGCCAGCATCCATGACCTACATCCCACGAGGTTCCAGAAGGTTTCCCTTGGAGAGACAAGTGATGACCCACAAACCCCACAAAGGCAGGTGAGTGCCCCTGCCACAGAGGAGTAACACACCTCCGGGAAGGGAAGGTAAGAAGCAAGTGATGCCTGGCTCTCTCCACTCAGAATCCCATGATGTCCTGTGGACATGTCAGCTCCTGATTTCCAGCCAGTTCACACCAGGCTACTTACCGTCCACGGCAAAGGGAGTCAAGAAGGTTCCCTTCCACGAGCTCAGGTTCCCACTTGTTTATATCCTAGCTCCAGTAGGGAGCAGACTCACTGAGGAGGTAGAGCCAGGTAACATCCACCCACTCCAGCAAGTCTAGGGACACCCTCCATCTCGCTGCCTCCATTGACTATTAACAGAGGATGCTGCCATTTCCAGGCGGAGCTGGTGAAAGTGCATGACCCTCCATCGACTCTCTGGGTAGCAGAAATTGCTGGTCGATTAACAAACCTGTCCTCTTTGTGCTGGGCACATAGCTGGACTACCTTCCCCAGCCAATCTTTACAGTTTGGTGGGGCCATGCAACTGGGTTCTAGCCAATGGGGCCTGAGTAGGAAGTGTGCCACTTCCAGGCTTGGTCCATAAAGGCTGCAACCCTCCACCCTCCACCCTCCTCTGACCCCCACGGCTCCATTCACCTTTGTTCTGTCTCTCAAAGGAAGATCCTTGGACCAGCAGCCTCAGCATCACCTGGGACCTTGTAAGAAATACAGAATCTCAGGTCCCACCCCAGGCCTACCGAATCTGAATCTACATTTTATCAAGTTTCCCAGGTGATTTGTATGCACTTTAAGGTGGGAGAATTCCTGTCCCATTGTCTTTTCCCATCCACCAGATGAAAGCACAGGATTCTAAGAGCTTGAGAGCAGAGCCACAATAAAAAGATCCCAGTTCCCTGAATGACCATGACCATAAGGAAGGCCACCCACCTACTAGGAACACTCATTTTGGACTTTAAGTAAACAAGGAATAAACTATTATGGGTTATTAAGCCACTGAAATTTTAAAGTTTATTCCTGCGGCTAGCATTATCATTATTCTTCCGGCACCCCCATAGAGGCCCTACTTCCTCCAAGTCCCTTTGTTTAAGGAGATAACATGAGAAATGATAGTTACTAAGCGAGGCTGCAAGATGCTCCAAATAGGGACATCATTAAGAGCAATGCCCTAGAGTAAAAAGAAGCCGAAAGAAAGAAGAGAATGAAAGAACGGACTCAGAGAATGAATCCTTGAGAAGGGAAGAAACATTTTGGACCTCCGTTAAGATAACTTGTGTCTTAGGGGGGCCAGAGTTGGGTTGACTAGGGGCACACACCATGCTCCCCATCACCACCACCCTGGCCCCTAATGTCACTTTGTGTGATTTGATATGCAGGCTCTGGTTTTTAGATTAGACAGAAAGTGTTTGGGTGCAAGGCTCAGACAGATAGACAAGATAATTTAAAAGAATAAAAGAAAATAATAACTGCTCACCTCACCCCACCCAGCCTGCCCACAAAGGAAGGTGGGTGCAGGCCAGAGGGTACAGCAGCACGGAGTCTGCTCACGAACGTCTTAATGTGACTGGGGAATGAGCAGTGCTGCTTTCAGGTCCAAGTGACAGAAAGTGACAGGATGAAAAGTCAGCATCAGCACCTGGCATGCCCCACAAGAGAGGAAGGGGTGCTAAGACATTGAGAAGGGCACCCATAACAGCAGCAAAGGTGGGGTCTCCTTCTACGGCTTGCAGGCAGTGGGCTTCCATGAGGATTCCAGAAAGGGGCAACATGAGCAGCTGGTCTTATACCTGTGCACTCACAGGACCCCAGGGATTCTCTTGAGCGACTGGGGAGAGCCTTATGAGGGGAGACAGAGGCCGACAGTCAAGCAGGTGGAGCCTTGCGGGACAGAACATTTAGATCCTGGATTAGTGTCCTATGGCTGCTGTAACTAATTACCATAAACCCAGGGGCTTAGTACAATGCAAATTTATTCCCTTAGTGGAGGTCAGAAGTCTAAAGTCAAGTTGTCGGTAGGGTTTCTTTCATTCTAGAGGCTTTAGGAGATAATCCATTTCCTTGCCTTGTCCAGCTTTTAGTGGCTGCCTGCATTCCTTGGCTCATGGCCCCTCCCTCCATCTTCAAAGGGCATCACTACAATCTCTAGTTGCACCATCACATCTCTTATATTTGACTTTCACCCTCCTGCCTCCCTCTTACAAGGATCCTATACATGGGGTCCACCCAGACAATCCCGGATAACCTCCCCATGGCAAGATCCCTAATTTAATCACATCTGCAAAGTCTCTTTTGTCACGCAAGGTACCAGAGGCACAGGTTCCAGGAATTAGGATGTGGACGTCTTTGGAGGGCCGTAATTCTGTCATCACAGATATTTATGTTAATAAGACTACATAGGTACCCCCAAACTGCTGAACCAGAGAGATAAGGATGCCAGACCCATTCAGAAGCCAGCAGGTGCACGCTGTTTAAAGGGCAGGTGCCCTGGGGAACCTGAGTGTTCTTACGTGAGTGTAGAAGATGCCTCACCGTATCAGATCCAGTTATCACCAAAGCCTCCGAAGGGGAATATGGTGTAAAAAGCAAAATATGGGGTCAGACAATTTGGCTCCCAATTTAGACCAAAAATAAGAAAAAGGTCTGGGGCTAGACCTGGGGGAGGTCCCCCTCAGCCATGGGAACCCCTCAGGGCTGCTGGCCAGTGTAACCATCGTGGTCACACATCGTTCCTCAGATTCCACCCCCGACGTGTGGCAGCTCCTGGGTCACCTTCCAGGTTAATCAGACTGATGACTGCAGTAGAAATTCGCCCCATGGTCTGGCCACCCAATGTCTGAACCCCCTTCCTACATTTGGGGAACCTCCCAATTTTTGAAGTAGAGTCCGTCTTCATCTGTGGAAACAGAAAATGCCAGATGCCCTCTTTCCCAGCCTCTTCTGTAGCTAAGACTCAGGCACACAATCTGGGCTGCACTGAGCAGATGCACCCAACCCCAGTTTCTGAACCAGAAGCTAGTGATGAAATGAACCAGGGTGCAGGGAACCAGAGACTGTACGGAATCCACTACAGAGAGGGTAGCAAGAGTTAGAGGAAGGTGCCTCCGAGGTGCAGAGGCAGCAGTCACAGTGGACGGAGCAGCAAATTCAGCCTTGCATGCCTGGAAGGACAGCCCTGGAGTGGAGCACAGACATGAGTACAACACACAGAGGCAGGGGTGATTAACTTGGCCAGGGTGGGTCAGGATGTGTTCCAGGAGTGGGCCAAGCTGGGCTGGAACTGAAGAATGAATGGAAGGGAAACCTCACCAGCCAGTCAGCATATTATGAACCCGGATAGCGGAATCTGACCAGCTTTTAGCCCATACCTATACCTGCAGGAACTCCAGCTCTGGCGGTACTCCCTATGTATTTCCAAAAGTCCCCAAGGTACCTTAATTAATGATGCCAACCCCCTTCTCCTCACTGCACTTCCATTCAAATCCCTCATATGCCCTTGCCATCAGCTGCGGTATCTCAATGATTGGGCAAGTCCTTGTTAGTATTTCTCTACTCTGGGACCCACTCAGGGAACACACAATAGAACGGCTTTGGCCCCAAAGTCAACAAGGTTCAAGACACAACTCTTTTGGCAAACTTACATGGCTTTTTTTTCTCCTCCATCAAGGTACATGCTCACCCAGCACCACTGCCGCCTAGAGTTCAGCTCTTAACTCCACTTGGCATCGTCCTTTGGCCTCCATCCATGGCCCCACAGTCACTCCCTGCAAGAAGACCCCCCAGTCTGCAGGACACACCTGAGTATTCACATACCCTATCTGCACAGGGCTCCATGTTTTCTCTCCTAACACCCCTTCCCCAGGAATATCCTCAGCCCCATCAGGTTAGTGTAGATCAGTGGTGTAAATAGATACTAGGGGGTACGTAGCTGAAGGCCACACATCAGGATATGTGAGCTATCCTCTTTCTCAGTCGGGATTCCTTCTGCGGCAGTGTGCCTGATGGTAATTTGGGAGGGCATTTCAAATAGAGGGAACAGCATGTGCAAAGGCACAGCAGCAAGAAGCTGTAGCATCCAGCAGTGTAAGCATGGTGTTTTAGAAGAGGGTGGGATCCAGCCATCTATAGCTCCCCCCCCCACATCTAACCCACCTTACAGAGGTCTGGCCACATCCTCCAGAGGGAAGAAAGCCACCTCTCCCAGCTGAGCACAGGCCTGACGTTTTAGAGACTGTTCAGGAGTGAAGCCCTCATCCATCGGCAGCTCAGTGGGGCCCTCTTTGATCAACAAGTTGGCTTAATTAACATCATCCTGGGGCTGTCAGTTTCCTGGAGATCAAAAATGAGCCGGTCATTACGCCAGATCAGTCAGAAACAAGAAAGAGGAAGACTGTAAATACATTCTCTTCCCTTCTCCTCTTTTTTTATTAAAAAAAAAAATCCACTAACGTGAGAAGGAACATAAAACAGCACTAGTTTCTTCATAGTTATTACACATAGCACCGAAAATTGTGGAATTAAACCAGGAAGTGCTCTCTGGCTGGCCATAAATTTTGCATTTTTTCCCCGTCGTGCATAATAATGCCTGATAAGCACCCCATTATTGATGTGTCTGCAACATAGATCCCCTTTTTGGAGGCAAAATGCTTCTCCGTAGCAGGTGGCAGGTATTGTGTTTACACATGAGCACCTCAGGATTGCACTGCCTCACGTCGGCAGTAAAAAGAAAGCCCTAATTGAGTTTTTAATGGCTCTGCACATTGTTCATTAAGATTACATGAGTGTGCTCGGGCGACTGGCAGCTGAGGGCCTGGAGCTCCGAAAGCTCCAAGCTGTCCCTGTAGACAGGTGCCCTCGCCAGCTTCCAGTGCCAGCACCTACGTGAAGGGAGCGGATGGCGGCAGGGACCCAAAAGCCGCCGGAAGCCAAGGCAGCTGTGATGGCACGGAACGAGGCCTGGATTTGCAGTCAGAAAACTGAAGTTCAGTCTCACTCCTGTTATCTCTTAGTGGTATGACTTTGAGCAAGTCAATAAAACTCCCTGGGCCTCGAGGTCCTCATCTATAAAATGGCTTGATGAAAGCTACACGTCAAACTTTTTTTGTTTGTCTGTTTTCAGTAAACATTAAATGAAAAATGGGACTTGACTCAATAAATGTTAATTTCATAATAAATGGCCACTAGCAGATGACAGTGGGCCCAACGCAATTTCTATCATGTTTAATGTTATTAATGTTTATTGAGAACTTAGTACATATGGGGCATTGATCTAAGCATCTTTTAGCAGCCCAATGGGGTGGCGCCATGCTATCCCCGTTTTAAAGCACGGGACACCGCGGAAGAGAGAGGGCAAGTCTCTTGCCTGCACAGCTCTCATCTACTCCATGGTAAACGGAACAAGGGCCTCCCGAAGAAGTCCACGTTCGACTCCCCAGAACCTGTGGATACATCATCTTACACGGCAAAGAGGAATTGAAGTTGCAGATGAAATTAAGGCTGCTAATCAGATGACTGTGAGATGGCGGGGATTATTCTGGATGAGAGAGGCAGAAGAGGCAGGATCAGAGAGGGATCTGACGATGCCCTGCAGCTGGCTTTGAGGCTGGAGGAAGGAACCATGAACCAAGAAATGCAGGTGGCCTCTAGAAAGTAGAAAAGGCAAGAAAACAGACTGTCCCCCAGAGCCTCCAGGAAGGAACACAGCCCTGCCAACACCTTGATTTTAGCCCAGTGCGACCCATTTAGGACGCCTGACCTCTAGAACTGGAAGACTAAAAATTCTGTGTTATTATTAGCCACTAAATTTGTGGTAATTTGTTACAGCAGCCATGGGAAACAGATACACTCCAGACTTCCCTGTTTCTGAGTTTTTGCTCTGATGATGCCGTTCCTGAAATCCACACTGCCCAGCCCACACACGGTCCCTCACTAAACCACAGTCATTGGTCGCTTGACAGAGGGGACGCATTCTGAGAAATGCGTCATTAGGCAGTTTCGTTGTTGTGTGAACATCATAGAGTACGCGGACACAAACCTGGATGGTATAGCCTACTACACACCTAGACTATAGGATACTAGTCTTATGGGATCACCACTGTGTATGTGGTCCATTGTTGCCTGAAACATCGTTATATGGTGTAAGTCATGACTGTACTTGAAAGCCACTTAGTTTTTGTGGCTTTCACTAAGTCTCAGAGAACAGTTATTCCTGCATCGCTGACTCTATCCACACCTCTGTTATAGCTGGACAAGGCCTAATTTAAAAGTCCAGAATGATGACGTTTAGCTGTCTGGTCTCAATAAATGGGCCGGGGGCACAAAAACGTCAAAAGACACTGTGAAGTAAGAAAATAAATGTGGAAGAGAAGCGCAGAGTTCTACTAGTAGTGTCATGAAAACCAATAATCATTCAGCCAGTCATAAACCTAACAATTTACCAATAGCCACAGTAACAAACATACCATTCAACATCATCCATGTTATCAATGAAAGCAATCTAATTATCATGTGTCGAAAAAAAAGGAAAGAAATTTGCTTCTTTTCTAATACACCAGGAATGGGGAGGAGAGATTAATTACAGCTTAATGGATACATAATGTCTATTTGAAACAAGGAAAATATATCCTGAAGTTTCAAAGGAGTGGAACGTTGTGAAGGTTTTGTCAGAGTCAGTTTGTGTGAACAAGTAATAACTATTTCTGTAATCATTCATTCAGAACAATAAGTTGGGGTTTAAGCATTTCATATGCAAATTTGTTAAGGCAGTTCTCCAAGAAACAGCTATCTGATCATCCACGTAGGTGTGGATAATGTAGTTTAAAAATGAAATTTAACCCAGGTGACTGGATTTGAAGGCGCTGCTGGAAGGGGCTCCGTATGGGGGCCTTTCCCCACAAAGACCAGGTACCAGGGCCGCCTGCGTTCCTTCCCGTTCCTGAGAAAAGGATGAAAGGGGCAGGGGGTGGGAGGGAGAAAGAGAAGGAAGACAGGGTCAAGGGAGAAGTAAAGGAAGAAGGAGAAAGCATCAGAGTAGACAGAAAAAAGAGGAGGATAGGAGGGAGAAAGGCAGAGAGGGGAGGAGAGGAGAAAGATGATGGACACAAAGCCAAGTAAAATTTAACCCATGCTCAACCCCTTAAGGATGCCCACCCCTTTCACTCCCCAAACCAAAACAAAAGTTTCACACCGCATTCTCCTTTTGGACCTTATGATAATGTTGTGATGAAAACAGACCCAGGTGAACGTCGTGAGGCACACGGGGACCTGGGTCTCCGCTTCATAACTTCATAACTCATCTCCCGCAACACCTCAGCATAACATGTCAACTTCTCAGGAGGAAAAATAAATGCTGGGAAAAACAATGAAACTCAACACACGACGGAGCCAGAACTCGGCTACAGAACCGGTGGAACACGAGGGCTTGCAGGTGCTCTTCAAAGTGGGGAACATCACAACCCTTCTGGCAAGGTCAAGACGGAACTGAAGGGCAGGCAATGCCACTGTCCCCTTCCTGTGCACCCGTTTAGTCACACGGCGCCTCTGTGAGCGAGGCATTGCCTCTCCACGTCTTCACCTGTCAGACAGGTATGCTGGTGGGTTTCTAAAGTTCCCTCCAGCTAGAGAAGCCTAGAGTTCCGAGGCTTTACAGTCACATAACTAGTTACTGTGAGTTAGACGCCAGGACTGGCTTGGATTTTCTATGTAGGCTCTTTCTAGAGAAGGAATGAAGGAGCAGAGGCCTTTTTCCTTGGCTCTTGTCTTGGAGAAACAACACAGTGATTTTTATGTTCCCATAAAAATTCCTTTCCCTCATTAGTAACACCTGCTCATTAATAATAACAACAGCAAACACATATCATCACATTTTACTAATATGCATTCATTTAATTCTAATATCAACCCTATGAGGTAGTCACTATTATCATCCTTCTCTTACAAACGAGAAAACTCAGGCACAGAGAGCTTAGGTAACTTTCCCAAGGCCACACAGCTAGTAGCAGAGCCAAGATTCAAACCCAGGAAATTCTATCATCATTTAGCTCTTAGGCTCCATATCACAAGTGGGCGTGTTGTATTTGGTGGCAAGGAGTGATCGCACATTCCCTGGGGTTAGCTGGCCTTGCCCTGGGCAGCTGGTGCAGGTAAGGAGAGGGGTCAAGAGTGGGAGGAGAGAACAAAAATGAAACCAGTTGTCAGGCTGCTGCCATATTAAGAGTGAAGAGAACAACAGGGCTGCCAGGAGCATTGTCAGACCCCAAATTGTTCCAGACATTCATTGGGCTGAGTCCTTCACTTCTGCAGTTCTAAATCTCTAAACTGAAATGACATGGAACTAAA
This sequence comes from Equus przewalskii, assembly GCF_037783145.1. Lineage (NCBI taxonomy): Eukaryota > Metazoa > Chordata > Mammalia > Perissodactyla > Equidae > Equus > Equus przewalskii. Next base: position 32,292,731 of record NC_091851.1, read on the forward strand.
ATATATATATTTTTTTAAATCTCCAAACTCTTCACACATCCGCTGGCATGATAATATTTTGATTAGTTACATTTATGCTCCAATTACACTCACAGAATGTTCGACTGTGTCTTATATAGAGCATGTTTGCCATGCTCCATGGAAAATACTAGATTATTACCTCGTATATTTGCAATGGGAAAAGACACAAATGGAAAAGGGGGAAAAGCAGAGTGAAGAGATGACTAAGCCTGTGAAAATAGCGCTGCCTTGCCTTCACATTCTTAAATTGGGTCATTGCTATTATTTCCCAAGCTTTAAAATACCAGGGCTTGGAGTGATGTTGAGTAGGGAAGTCTACCTTCCCCTTACCTGACACTTTTATCTCCCCCATAACAACGGGGTCTGACTCTAAAAGCAACCTGATCATGCATCTACTGAGTGGCAAGGTCAACGGGGGGAGGTTTGTGTTTTTGTGGGTTTTTTCCGGAGAGAGTGTCCATCTGTTTCTCAAAGAGGTCCTTAACCCTGCCTGTAATAAATAAGTAAATATGCAAATACATAAAGGTTGAGAGCTACTCTGAGCTTTGCAGGATGTCTGCCCTGGTGGTGCTAGGATAGACTTTCACCATGAGTGCTGGCTAGACGTCTTCACATTGTTTCTTCTTCATCAGCAGACCCCATTGTGGTTGGGGGAGGTGAGGGCATCACACCGTCCAGTGCCGATATCAGATGGGCCCCTCCGCCCCATGGAGATGTGCTAAAGCTTGTCTGTCCCCCAATCCCACAGCACCCTCCCCTCAAATCCTCAGCCACCAGGGCCTAACTTTCTCCTCTTGCTCCCCCTGCCACTGCATCCCCAAGTCACCAAGGACCTCTGCGCCTCAGTTTCCTTCCTGTGGCTCCAAGCATGAAAGCTAACCCTTCCACCAGCTTCCTCATAAATCCACTAGAACCAAGCATTTTATAAATTGAATGAAATTGGTTCTAACCTTAAGAAGTATTTGCACACCTACTATGTGTCCGACACTCTAGGAAAACAGCATCAGCACAACAGAGCTTTTGTCTTTGTGGAGACTGCATACAGGAAAAGGCAGTTTTGAGGATTTTGGAAAGTTCTAGGATAGGGTGGGTACCCAGAGAGAGATCTAACCAGGACTTGATTTAGGGGAGGAAGTATAAAAAGAAAGAAAAAACAACAATGTGCTGGAGCCAATAAACTCCACGCTGAGGCCTGAGGTCACACAGGTGTCAAACAGGTGAAGAAGGAGCAGAGAGAATGTCCCCAGCAGATGAAATAGCCTATTTCAAAGCCAAGAAGTAAGACAGCCTCTAACCCGTGGAGGGACTAGAAGGAATTGTCGATACAGAGCAAGTACCTTACAGACCACCATTCTAACTTCCCACCCCGTAGATATGGGATGAGGAACTTGATATCCAGAGACATACAGTGACTTGCCCAAAGTCACACAGCCAGATGGTGGCAATACCAGAACTCAAACTTAGGTATGTCTGATTCCAAGGTCAGCGCTATTTCCCTCTACAATAGTGGTTCCCAAATTGTAGCATTCATGAGAATCACCTGGAAAGCTTGTTGAAAGACTTCAGGATCCCACCCCCAGTGGGTTAGAATTTGCACTTTTACCAAGTTTCCACCTGAAGCTGATGCAGCTGATCAGCGGGCCACACCTTGAGAATTCTTGGATCGGCTGCTCCCTACCCGCCAGCTCTGACGGGCCAGGGGTTCACGAACTCAGTGCAATCCACAGGTGGTGCTGCCCCTGCTATCCATCCAGGGCTGGCAAGGATGCCAACCTGCTTGAAGAGGCTCCCTCCTCCCCAGGGCCACACCCTACCCACCTCTCTCTGGCCACTGACCATCAAACTCGAAGCCCCTCTCTGCTGCCCAACCTCAGCAAGGCCCCCCTCTGACATGAGCAGTCCCCGTTCAATCATTGCCAATTACCAAGAATATCATTAGACACTTATTGACTCCCGCAGATGTACCGGGTCTGCATAGAAAACAGCACAATAATTATTCCTCCTCTTTTACCATCCTCTAAGGAGCTACAAGAATTTGACAGCTGTTATCCAATTAATCCTGACAGCATTTTTTTTTTAATGTAAAGGTATTTATTTCACCTAAGGTGAAAAAAAAGCTATTTCCTTTTTTGAGGTGAGAATGAGGGCAAAGAGAGGCCAAATGACTTGGTCGGTATCACTAGAGTCATTTATCACCTCCTTTGTCCTGCAGGGTCAGTGAAATAATGAATGAGAGCATGAACTCTGGATTCAGACCGCCAGATCCAATCCTAGCTCTGTCAGCCACCAGCCGTGTGACCTTAGGCAAGTTACTTAACCTCTCTGAGTCACAGTTTCTTTATCTGTAAAATGAGAGTGATGATGGTAATGGTAGCACCTGCCTTGTAGGTTTGTTATGAGAACTAAATGTGTTTATACATGTTAAGTGCTTACAATAAGGCTTGGCACATCATAAGATCTATGTAAATGTGAGCTACCATGGTCATCAGCAGCAGTGCAGCATCTCTGAGTCCTCTTGTAGATCTCTGACTACAACAGAGAGTAAGATAGTTGGCTTACAATCCAGCAGGATCAGGTAGAACCCAGTGCCAATTTCCATGCATGGAATGACCCCAGGAGGCACCAGGAAGCCACGGCTCCCCACAGTTCACCCCAAGGAGCATCTCTCTTTGCCAGTAGTTCTCCAAACGTGGTCCCCCAACCAGTTGCATCAGCATCAACTGGAAACGTAGAAAAGCAAGTTCTCGGGCCCCAGCCAGACCTACTGAATCAGAACCTCTGAGGCTGGGCCCAGCCACCTGTGCCTGCCCAAGCCCTCCAGGTGATGCTGATATATGCTCAAGTTTGAGAAATTCTTTTTTTGGAAACAGGTTCCAAGGGCCTCAGCCTATTCGGGTGGACCAGGAAAACCCAGGGAACTTACGCCAGCTCCAGTCTACTGCATGTTCCCTACATTTCCCATGAAAGGACAGGTCACCTGAGGTCACCAATTACGCTCTTGACCACTGCCGTCCACCGCCTCACCTGAAACTGCCATCCCGCTCCCACCTCCGGGGAGGCCTCCAAGCACCACCCCTGTGGACCAGCCTGGGAGGGGCATTCAGTGCCGTGACCGCAGCCGCCTCTACGCGTTACAAGGCAGGAAGAGGAGGATGCGTGGGGAGAATGGATGACTCACAGAAATAGACATATAGAATCTCCCAGTCCTACCCGAGTCCTTGAAGCCATCAGGATGTCCCCACGGCTGTCGACTGGGGCCTCTTGAAATCAAACCCCGGAACGCCCTGACATTCTGCATGGCCTTCGTCCCGAACTGCTCACACTTCTCTGCTCATCCTTCACTTGTCAACCTGCTTCCAGTCCTGTCAACTGCAAGTCTGACTTCCTATTTCAGTCTTACATTTCTCTCAATAGCCAGCCCCAGTCCTCTTCATTTGTCCCACTTTTTCTACCAAAATCCACTTTGGACTCCTTGACCACAATGCAAATGCCCCCTCCCCCGGCTACCCTTCCTCCTTCTGCTGTCCACCCCCATCCAGTCCAGTGTATTCTACCCTCCACGCCACCAAAGAGAATGACCCCGTCAGCTCCGCCCAGCTCCACGCTGGGACCTGGACACAGATGGGAAGACAGAGCAGAACGAGATGAAACAATGAAGTGAAGGGCCCTCTAGGATGAGAAGCTGTCAAGTAGACAATGATCTTTGTATTCATTTGCAAGAACTGCAGTAACAGGGTACCACAAATCGAGTGGCTCAAACAACAGAAATTGATTGTCTCACGGTTCTGGAGACTAGAAGTCGGAGATCGAGGTGTCAGCAGAGTTGGCTCCTTCTGAGGGCTGGGAGCGAGACTCTGTTCCACACTTCTCCCCTAGCTTCTGATTTGCCAGCAATCTTTGGCCATCCTTGCCTTGTAGAAGCATCACCCTGAGCTCTGCCTTTAGATTCACGTGGTCTTCTCCCTGTGTGTATGTCTGTCCCCAAATTTCCCCCGTCTATAAAGACACCAGCCATATTGGACAGAGGCCCACCTACTCCAGTATGGCCTCATCTTAACTAATTACATCTGCGACGTCCCTATTTCCAAACGAGGTCACATTCTGGGGTAGGAGGAGTTAGGACTTCAACATGTGACTTTGAGGGGAGGATACAGTTCAACCCCTACCAAGCTTCCTAGAGCCTAGTGTGCTCCCCGCCCATAGGTGCCAGAGGCAGTCACTTAGGAGGATTTCAGTAGGGATGACTAACCATCAGAGTTGGAGATGTGGTGTCGTATTAATTGTTTTTCCTTATAAAATGATGTCTAGGGGAAAAAAACAGAAAAGTAGAAGGGAGGGGAGAAAATCACCCACCAGAGAAAGACAACCACAAGAACATCTTGAGGTATTTCCTAAAAGCCACATTTCCTGGCGTGGGTTAGTGCTTTCTACAGAGTTCTGGCATTTAATTGGGCTTGTGGCTGCAGTGGGCAAACTTTTCCTGAAGGAGAGGCTTAATGAGGGATTACAGTTTATGGTGGACGTGTTTGCATTGAAGGTATACCCAGATGCCACTGGGAAAGGCACGAGCATCTCTTCCACAGGCCTGCCTGCTCCTTGATGAAGCCAGTTTGTTCTACAGGCTAATGTATACTGAGCTCCTGTTGGGCACCAGGCACTGTCGTAGGCCCTGGGAACACAGCTGCGAACAAAACAGTCAAGAGACTTAATCAGAGACAGTTTGCTGAGATGAAAACTCTCCTCGAGAGCTTTGGAACGAGTTGAATAGGGCTTCTGTAGGTTCCCTCCAGGGAAGCTAACTAACTTTTTATCCCGTGATTTCCTCATTTTGAGTTCTTGATTTTCAGCTCATCTTTGAATGCTCTGAAGTAGCTTTTCAGTGATTATTTCCCCAGGAAGAATCTAGGGATGGTATAGTTTCTGGGCCCATGCATTGCTGTTACCACATCATTTTTATGGTATAGATCGTGAGGCTGTGACTAAATTTTTTGAGTCTCAATCTATTCCCTTCTAAACAACATAGACCCAAGCTTCTCACGCTTTGCTAATAGAACCAGGAGAGCAGGCTGGTCCCTTGGTGTCAGATCCTCTTCCTGGACACACACCTGGGAAGCAGGTAGATAGGCACATCTCGCACCCTGATTCCTAACACATGGAAGATTCTTTGATCTTATGGGTTTGTACTTGGGAGCACAGTATGGCAGCAGAGAGGCAGGCTCTCCAGTCAGACTGCCCGCAGTCAAGTCCTAGCTCTGCCAGTTCCTACAGTGCCTCCTTGGGCAAACCACTCAGCATCTCCACGTTTCTGTTTCCCAATCTGCAAAATGGGGATAATAAAAATACCAGCCTCCTAGGATCACCATGAGGATGAACTGAGTTAATACGTGTGATGGCTCAGAAGAGAGGCTGACAAACTCTTCCCCAAAATGGGCTGGATAATGAATATTTTAGGCTTTGCAGGTCCTACAGTCTTTGTCGCAATTACTCAACTTTACTGTTGCAGCGTGACAGCTCCACAGATGATAGATAAACAAATCAATGAGGCTGTGTTCCAATAAAACTTGACAAAAACAGCAGCAAAGGCATCCCACGGGCTGTAGTTTGCAGACTCCTGCCTTAGAAGAGTACCTGGCAAATACTAAGCTATCAATAAATGCTAGCTATTATTATTACTAAGAATGATTAGATTCAGAAGGATGGTAGCTGGATCGTCTCCTACGCTCACTGTCTGGTTCTCTGACACTATGAACAGATGGAGTACATGAAAATCCACCATCCACAGAAGCTTTCCTCCCAGCCCACCTATAGCACTCGACTTGTGAAAACTACACCTTCCAAGATGCAACGTGCCGCCACAATTTCTCTGCTAATTTTTGCCTTGTATTTGTGAGTTTCAGCCTCCAGCAAGATGTAAAAAGAAAGGGTGGGAGGGAAACAATAGAACTTTGAGTGCCTCAGAAAGTCTTGTTCATGCTGTAAAGGGATGTCTGCCCCATTTTTAGGCTTGTACAGACCTTTGTCTTCTCCTAGAGCGTCAGGGAATTAAAGCCACATGTCACTTTTAGGGGGCACAGCACAGGTGGCTGATTTAATCTGTTTCTTGATCATTCCAATGAGCCTTAGAGTTGGGTGACATTTCTCCCAGATTCTGTCAAAGGGTTGCCTGTCTTACTCGCTACGGCCTTCGGTGCTGCCCTCATGGGGATTTTTATGGGAAGCTGCAAGACACTGGATTCCCAAAGGATCTTAAGGTTTATTTTTACCCTGGACTCTGAGCATCCAGAATAGAGTTGCTGAGCCCTGTGCTCTCCATGGCGCCCTATCTCACTCTAAACATGTGGCTCCAATTCTTTACCCACTTCTCAGGGTTTTTCTGAGTTTTTCCTTCACCACCTACATCAAGGGGTAAGTTATGCCCTGTTTTTCCCGTCTTGACCAAAAATGATATATTAAGACCAAGAGCCAAAAGCCTAGACAACAGATGTGAGCCAAAGTTCTCAACTACTTTAAGTAATTTCTACTTGCTTGGGCTGCAATCCCCTCCATGCCTTTACATTCATTCATTCATTAGTTCACTTGTGTATTCATCCACGTCCATCAAAGGTTCACTGAGTAAGCACTATGCACACGGTACCAGGGATGCAGAGCTAAACATAAACATGTTGTTCTCTTGAGGACTTCATGGTCTAGACGGGTATGGTGGACCTCGTGGCACACTGCCCATATCCCTCTTTAAGGAAGGTCTCGTGGCTCCAGCTACTGAGATACTTGGTTACACAGCCTTCAGCTGTCAGCCCCTCCACGGATTGTCTCAGCTGCACAGAGTGGCTTCATCCAAGACGTGCCCTTCTGGGGCACCACACTCCAATGATTGACAGAGGCAGGGTGCAACACCCCTGCAGACTGCGAGAGGCCATTTTCGCTCCAGAGCTCCCCTTGGGGTTGGCCAAGGATGTCGTCAGGTCTTCATGGCAGCTCAAGTTCTCCCTCCACCTGCTCCTCCTCCCACAGCTGCACCCCAGAGGCACTTCCTAATAAACATCCTAACAAACACGAGCCTCCCTCTCTGATCCTGCCTCCCAGAGAACCAATTGCAACATGGGTCTGGGGACACGAAAGAGGAGCGAATCACTGTGGAAGGTTTAGAGGTGACGTTTGTGTTGGTTCTTAAAATGACATGTAGGATTAGTCCAGGTAGAGAAAGGGAGCAATCACTTCAGCCAGAGGGAACAGAGAGAGAAAAGCCTGGCGGATGTCACACAGCCGAGTTCCAGAATCCTTTAATATCTTGGGCTGACTGGTGTGTGGGGATGTGTGGGTCAAGGACAAAGCCGAGTCCTTGATGGCCAGGCTAAGGAGCTGCCAGTCCAGTGGGAACAGAAGGATATTTTTAAGACGAACTGAGACGTGATCAAACATTCATTTCACAAAGATCAATGGCCCCAGCAGAAAATCAAGATCCAAGCTGGATATTTCCAGCAGGTAGAGTTTTTGTACGACTTGAACCTTGACACAACCATTGGGAAGTTAGGGGAATGCCCTAACCATAGGGATCACAAGAACACTAGTCTACAGTTCTGGCTACCTATGGCCCCAGAGAAGATGCTCAACAAACACAGCATCCAATGTCTGCCGACTGCCGACACCCCTACACATGCCCTCAGCTGCTGGAGACCTGTGGCCTCCCCAGCTCTAACGCCTCCCAGATCTCGCACTGGTGGAATCTAACTGGGACCCCACAGGCAAAGGAGTCTGGGAAATGTAGTTTCCAGGCTTTATGCCCCTGTGGTACAGGCTGCATATCAACAAGTAACACCTCAGGACCAACGGGATGTAAGGTGGGTGGGTAGCAGAGCAAGTGACTGCAAACAAGCACTTGTAAATCAGCTCAGAGAGTCAAGCAAAAGCTCAGGCAGGAGATGCTGATGCCGCTGTCCCTGCCCGATTCTCCCTCCTGCTCCAAGGACCCCAAACCTGCTCTGAGGCTGGGCAGGGAGTGAGCAGAACTGAGGAGGACAGGTGACAGGGACTACCTGGAGTGTGTGTGGGAGACCCAGAGCACTATCCAGCCAGTGTGACTACAGGGGAGTCTGGCCCCACATCAGGTGGCTGCTTCGTACTCACAGGCCATTGGGCGAGAAGGGCTCTGAGATGGACAGGGAACCAATCTTGCGTCAGAAACCTTGGCGTGGAGCCCTTTTCCACCACTTCCTAACCACAGATATGAGATGCCAAGGGCTGTCATAACACATTACCACAAACTTGGTGGTTTCAGATGACAGAAATTTATTCTCTCATAGTTCTAGAGCCCAGAACTCAAGGTGAAGTCAGAAATCAAGGTGAGTCCGCAGGGCTGTATTCTCTCTAAAGGCTCCGAGGAGAATCCTTCCTTTTCTCTTCCAGCTTCTGATGGCCGCATCACTCCAGTCTCTGCCTCCATCTTCACGTGGCCTTTTCCTCTGTGTTTCTGTGTTTCAAATCTCCCTCTGCCTTTCTCTTATAAAAATACCTATCCTTGGATTTAGACCCACCCTAAATCCAGGATGATCTCATCTTGAGATCCTTCACTTAATTACATCTACAAATTCCAAATAAGATCACATTCACAGGTTCTGGGACTTAGAACGCGGACATATCTTGGGGGACCATTACTCAACCTACTACAACTACGCTAAGTGACCCAACGCATGTCACTTACCCTCATGATAAGTCTCACGTAAATAGGCAGTGGGAGGAAAAGAGGACCAAGCTGGCACAGTTACAAGCACAGGGAAAGCATGAATTAAAAATCTGTTGAATCTGAATCAAGCACCTGCCCCATGACCACAGAGCAGTCTCCCGGGACTGATCTGGACTTGAAGACTGACTTAGTTCATGCAGAGCTAACACAAAGCATCAAGCCCAGTGCACATTCAGGATTGCACTAGATTGCCTCCAAAGCATTTGCCAGCTCTAAAGCCTATGACTGTTTGAAATAGCATCTGGCACCTGCAGTCCCTCCTCTGTTAAATGTGCAGGTTGGATGGAATGATCTCCAGATTGCTTCCAGCTCTCACAGCCTATGGTTTCAGGATTTCTACAAAACTTTGGGCATTAGATTCATGACAGGTAACTAACTCAACAACTGAAATCTCGCCCCCCACCCACCAGGGGAAAATCAGATTTAACAGGGATCTCGTCCACCCACAGTGGTTTTTCAATGCTGCTTCCTGTTTTCGCCCGTGTCACACCCCCCACCCATTTCATAACTCCCCCCCCATTTCATAATTCTCTGTCTTCCAGCATCAAGGCTTGAATCAGGTCTCCACCACTTTCTAACTATGCAACTTAGGACAAGCCCCTTGGCATCTTATTTTTTCTCTTTTAAGCTTTTTAAATTTTAATAAATTAAAAATGTCAGAAAATAAAGAAGCCTACAAAGAATAAAACAATAAACATCCATAGCTCCACTATCCAGGATTAACTACTGTAAACATATGGACATATTTGCTTTGTCGTTCTTTTTTAAAGAAAGATCACATTATTGTTATAGTGAAAGTGATACATATTCATTTTGAAGAATTCAAGAAATGCAAAAAAAAAATACAAAGATCCAAGTTAAAAAAAAAAAAATCCCAAGTTTCACCACCCAGAAATAGCTATCATTAACTTACAGCAAACATCATTCTAAATATCTTACGATAAATACAGAGACAAAGGGATGGATGACAGATGGTTGGATGGACAGAAGAACAAGTAGAAATAAATACTATCAAATGTGGGATAAAATATTATATACTATTCTAAAATTTGTACATCATATTTATTTTTACTTGTAGTTAGAAGAAAAAAGGAAATTAAAACAGAATTAAAGCAAACCTAGACCTTCAAAGGTTTCTTCACCATGAGATGGTTGTGAAAAGACCCCTATGAAGTTAAGAATATGGACTGTGTAGGGGCTGACCCGGTGGCATAGTGGCTGAGCTCACACGCTCCACTTCTGCGGCCTGGGGTTCACAGGTTCAGATCCTGGGTGTGGACCTACACACCACTCGTCAAGCCATGCTGTGGCAGTTTCCCACATAAAAAATAGAGGAAGACTGGCACTGATGTTAGCTCAGGGCCAATCTTCCTCAAGCAAAAAGAGGAAGATTGGAAACAGATGTTAGCTCAGGGCCAATCTTCCTCACCAAAACAAAACAAAACAAAACAAAACCAACAACAACAAGAATACAGATTGTGAAGAAAACATTAAGAGTTTGCAGTAATTATGTTGTTTTTTAACTATTTATTTCAATTTTAGACATTATTTAATGGCTCCACGCTGTGAGAGACGGCATAGCGTTCTCACACTTCCTCGAAACTTCCCTCTCTCTCTCTTGATTTCTCAGCTTTAATTGTCGGTGGCTGCTGTTGTTACACTGCCTGGTTTATAACCTTCACATCCTGATCTATAACTGTAATTGCTTGAGTTGTTTATTGTTAGTTCCCTCTGTATATATCTATCTGTAGAATCTCTACCCATCATCAATCCTTATACTGTGAGCTCTGCCTTCATGAATCTTTTATTTTTATTCACTCTTAATTAGTTGGATTTCGTGATTCAGTATTTTTTCAAGATCTCATGGAAGTTGTATTTATTCTGAGCACATTTATTCTTGAGGACAATTGTTTGTTAGCTTTATATCCCGGGATATTCTTGAGCTATGCTTTCTTCCCACTAATTTTTTTAGACACTATTTCAGTGTCTCCCCAAACCGAATGTTGCTGTAGAGAAGTTTGAGGCCAGCCTGACTTTTTTCCTTCTCCTTGTGGAGGATGTTCTTGTGTCTGGAAAATTGGGTAGTTTCTTTCTTTATCTTAAGGTTTAATAGCTTAACTAGGATATGTCTTGGTGTTCAGTATTCTGTACCGAATTTTCCTGGAACACATTGTCTATTCTTTTTTTTATTGTGGTAAAATACGTAACATAAAATTTGGCATTTTTAAGCAGACAACTCAGTACCTTTAATTAGACTCACAAGATTGTGCAATGGGGGCCAGCCAGGTGGCGCAGCGGTTAAGGGCGCACGTTCCACTTCTCAGCAGCCCGGGGTTCGCGGGTTCAGATCCTGGGTGCAGACATGGCACCTCTTGGCACATCATATGTGGTAGGCATCCCACATATAAAGTAGAGGAAGATGGGCATGATGTTAGCTCAGGGCCAGGCTTCCTCAGCAAAAAGAGGAGGACTGGCAGTAGTTAGCTCAGAGCTAATCTTCCTCAAAAAAATAAAAATAAAAAGACTGTGCAACAATCACCACTTACCATTTCCAAACTTTTTCATCACCCTAAAGAGAAATTCTGTAACCACTAAGCAATGACTCCCTATGCCCTCTGCTCCAATCTGGTGACCTCTAATTTACTCTCTGTCTCTATGAATTTGTCTGTTCTAGATATATATATCTTATAAGTGGAATCCTGTAATCAAAAACAAAGCAGACAGTAATAAGTATTGAGGAGATGTGGAGAAATGGGAACCCTCACACATTGCTGGTGAGAAAGTAAAATGATGCCGCTGCTTTATCTTTTGAACTTCAAATTTATTTATTTACCCAACCAGGAAAATTTTTCTATTCAGAGGCAGAATAGCATAATTCTGCTCTTTTGAGTCTCAGTTCTGCCATATATACTATCTCTGTGGTATTGAGCAAGTTATTTAACTATGTCCTAATTTCCCCATGTATAAATTGGGAATACTAACAGTATTGACTTCATGCTCTTATGAAAAATTAATACATGTAAACCTCTGAAAAAGTGTATCATGCCTAGTCAACTCAAAAAGGATTTGTTCTTACTGTGTTATATTAAATTAAGCTATATTGTGTTACATATTTGAATAAATCATGTATATATATATGTACATATCTATAGTTCTATTTTTGAATAAATCTTCTTTTTCCTCTTAGCTGTCTTTATAGTAATCTTCCTTGACTCCTTTCATCATTCTGCTTCATCTGCATTCACGTGCTTGTCAAGACTTTCATCTATACTTTTTTCTAGCATGCGTCATCTATTTTGTTTTGTTTTGTTTCATTTTTTGCTGTTCCTAAGTTATCTATGGGCTCTTTATTCCTATTAATGCTACTTGGAGCCTCAGTTGGTTTCCTCTTGTCCCTAATAATCTCATTCTATTGATTTAACACCTTATCCTTGAACTCTTATGTTACTGACTTCATGTTCATATAAAGTTGTTCTGTAGAGTAAAATGATTGTGAATAATTTAGTTCTGTTCTTCAGTTTTTATTTCTTTTTAGGTTGGAGGTATTGCTCTTGCATGCTATAGTCCCCTGCTTGTTTGCTTTCTCCTTCTTTTCTTTCTTTCCTTTTTATTTTTTTTTTAGTATGCTCTAATGTTGCCATGTCATTTCTTTGCTTCTCGCTCTGCATGGGTGGCTCTGTCCTGACATTCTTTTGCTGTGATATACAGCATAGGTGACACCTGACTCTCTTCCCACCATGGCAGGGAACAGTTTGTTTTCCCCTTGAGTTGAAGTTTGAAGATTGAGTATTCTTTATTCTGCCCGATTTCTGTGGCCTAATGGGACAGTGACAGGAAGGAGAGAGCTCAGCGAGGGTAACGTTTAGTCATCGTTAAAATACTGGAGATCTATTCCTTCTTCCTACATTTTGTGAAATATCCTATAATCAGACTCACTCCATCTGCTTACAGGTGTTTACTCTTCCTCTGAGGAGATAGTCTCTATTTTTATATTATTTCCCCAATCCACTGAGTAGGACGAAGCTCTTGCTGCCCTCAGAGAAAGTTCAGCACCTCCATAATCTTTCTCCTTTCAGTGGTCTAGGCCCCCACTCCTACCCCAGGCCATTTTTCTTACTCCTTAGTCAGACAAAGGAAAGGACAATGTTACTCATTCCATTTGTTTTCCTCCAGATGTTTGGGGATTAGGGACAAATCCCAGGATATGCTTTCTGGTGGGTGGGGAAAAGTTAGAAGTCCAGCTTTACTCGCTACATCACAGCAGTATTTTCTGTTTCTTTCCTTATTTACCAGTTTTGAGTCCATTGCACTGGATTATTCCCTTTACTTTGCTTAGACATTGTGACAAATTTTATTTATTTTTCTTTTCTTGTATTCTTGTTTGCTCAATTCGAAGGGTATTGGGTAAGAGGGAATTCCATACTACAATTTCTGTCGACGATCTTAACCTGAACACCTGAGTCATGTTTTCCATATGTAAGGTGAGATAATAATAATTATCACACTGAACTCATGGATTTTTTAAGGAGTACTAAATTAGATAATATATGTAAATTGCTTTGCAAGCTCTCAAATTTTACATGAAGAGTGCGTTTTCAATAAATGTATTTATGAATGAATGAGCTGTTATTGCTCTGTGGAAATGAACTTGGTTCTCTAATTCACAGAATTATAAAATGACAGCACTTAAAGGATCCTAGGAATCAGCAGTCCATCCCATTTGTTTTATACAAAAGGAAACAAATGCCATGCCATCATCTTTAGTACCAGGTTTCATCAAGAGCTGGGTGACACAAGAATTCTATTGCTTATAATCTGATGGAATGCACGTTATTCACAAGAATTCTGTTTGAAAATAACCCTTATGTGTGAGAATAAATATGTTTATTTATTTCCTATGGGGAAAGCCTTATCATTCACAGGCCCCCTTGTTTTTCTCAATATCAAGATGGGTTTGGGTATGCAAGCTTGTGGGTAGAAGATGCGAGCAAACCTCAATTGCTTTCCATAATTGAAGGGAGACCAAATACAACAGAAGAGAGAAAAGAAATGGAGCAGACTGGACTGAATGCTGAGTAAAGAGCAAGGAAGAGTTAAATAAAATCAATAGAAGTACAGATGAGAATGGGCATTGAAAAATACAAATTTGATATTAATTTTCATTTGTTTACTCTGAAGTGTATACTTTCTCCATCTCACACAAGGAGTATTTACTAAAATCTATACTGCTCACTGATGTTTTTATAGTAAGTTCTCTGGAAGAGGCACGGATGAATGCAATTTAGATCTAAGAAAAGAAGAAGCAGACACAACACATTCATTTACAGAAGCTAAAGGATGTGGGGCCCATTGCATTATATATGTTGTTCAGTGTTGTCTTCCTGTGTACACACACAGCCCTGGGCAGGGGGCGGAGCGAGGTGGAGGGCTGGTTAGTGGGATTTAGGGTTTGTCAGGTGACTGAGTGGAGCAATGAGTTTTAACCGGAAGCTAAAAGGATTGCCAACACTGAGGGAAGAAGCAAAGCCCAAACCATGATGTAAATCAGAGACTTTAATATATGGCAGACAGAAGCAGGTAGAAAATTAAGTTTGTATCATTCTCTTCAGCCCAATAAGGGAGACTATTTCTGCCAGTCCTGAACCTACAAGTTGTTGTCTGCTTCCCAGCACATTCTAGGAGGTTTGCACAAGCCTGATATTAAGACGAAATGAAAGAGATCACAAAACGTAAAGAAATATTTTTAGTCCGAAATAGCAAACTGACCATTGATAGTAATCTCTGGGGTCTCTCTGAAATGATAAGTGAATGTTTAAAAGTGTTTAAGTTTAGGGGCCGAACCCGTGGCACAGTGGTTAAGTTCAGCATGCTCTGTTTCGGCAGCCCGAGCAGATGGGTTTGGATCCTGGGAGCAGATCTACACTACTCATAGCCATGCTGTGGTGGCAACCCACATAGAAAATAGAGGAAGATTGGCAAGGTTGTTAGCTCAGGGTGAATCTTTCTCAGCAAAAAAAAAAAAAAAAAATGTTTAAGTTTAAAAACAACAAGGACAAGAGAGGGCCTCAAAAGATAGGATATCTTATCAGCCACTTTGGGTCCTAGAAGAAAATGCTACCATAGCATCAAATTTTTAAGGGAAAATGATTTTCAGCCAAAAATTGGATACCCAGCAACACTATGAATTAAATCTGACCCAGACGTTTTGAGTCATATAAGGCCTCAAAAATCTTACTCCCCACATTCTCTTTCTTAGGAAGTTACAAGAGAATATAGTTATATTTGGACTGAAAATATTTATTTAACTTTTGTGCTCTCTTTCATTTTATTTTAATACCAGGCTTCTGAGAACCTCCTAAAACATGTTTGGAAGCAAATAAACTTTCAGGCTTGAGACTGACAGAAAAAAAAAGTCTTTCTCGTTGGGCTGAAGCCAATGATGCTAACTGTGAAAGGACATCTCAGATGATGGCCACGAAGAGTATCCAGTAATGATTTGAACAGTAGGACAGGTGGCTCTGGAAGTAAGTGAGGGCTCTCATAGAACAGGAGGAGTTGATAGTTTACATGGAATGATAAAAGTACAGGAAATAGCGGAATGTAAACAAATGAGAAAATCCATTCAACCTTGAAGCTAGGGGAACTCTCCTTTGAGAGTAGAGAAGATGTGCCTGAGTCCAGCAGAAAACCAAATATGACCCAAGCACACTGGTTGGCTTTGCAGTGAAACTATTTACACGGTCATAATAATATAAGTGCTATTTATGGATTTTCAACTCTTGGAATCATGCAACTGATCAATCACGAAAGGCAAGAATAGTTACAGAGAAAAGTCTAAAAATTACCAACCTTGGCCACACGAGAGTAAAGACAAGATTGAGAGATGAAAAAAGGAGAAGTGAGTGAGGGAAGGAAAGAGCACCAATTCCTCCTCTTACCCAGGAGGCACTACTGAGGGAGCCTGAACAAGAAGTGAAGGTTCAAGCATCTATCTGAATTGGCTAAGATGACCAGTGGAGGGCGTAAAAAGTAAAATCGAACTGTGACGGGAGGTAGATGGTGATTTAAGGAGGCAAGTCCTTCTTTGTCTTAACAGAGAGTGGGTAGATAATGCCTGAAGTTAATGCAAAGTCAAGAAAAGCCACTTAAAGCAAAGTATTTACATATGTAGACATAACCATGAGAAGAAACGAAAATAGAATGGATGACTGTGACAGCGGGATCTGGGAGGCAGAGGAACCGAGCAGCATATGGTGGCTTTTCAATATGAGCCCTTCCGAGCTATTTGACATTGTAACCATGTTTATTTTTTGGTTTAACAAACCTTTAAAACATTGGTAATTAAAACTATAGAACAGTTTCACCTGTAAATACATACACAAAAAGATGCTTCCTGAATTAATCATAATTAATCACTATATGAAAGAGAAATGTATGCCTATTTCATACATGAAAAAGAAATGTTGGACGATATGCTTTTTCCAAGAATGGAAAAATTGTTTGAAAACATGAAATGCATTTATGTGTTATCGTTTTAGCAGGATGAAGGTAAGAAAACCAATCTTCAATCTATTGTTGCTGAGGAGGCTTTGGGTAAAATCTTTTCAACATTCTTGGCTTTAAAAGTCAGTATTCTGGGCACAGAAGAATAGTTCCTTAGCATAACAGAGTGCCCATCGGAAACTAAAAGACAGCATCTCGTAAGAATCAGATACTGTTTTCATTAAAAAAAGTCGTTTTAATTAAATTCAGGAATAAAACAAGGTTATACCAATATTACTCAACATTGATTTGCAAATTCTAAGCAATGAAATTAAAAAGGGAGGGAGAGAAGGAGGAAGCCAGGGAGGAAGAAAGGAACATATGATAAAAAAAGTAAGAGATCAAATTATCACTATTTGCCTGACGGCATGATTGAATACCTAGAAAATCCAAAACATGAACTCAAAATTCTGCAGGACTGATAAAAGTGTTCAGTAAGGTGAGTGGTTAAAAAATAAATAGATAAAACACAACAGCTTTCTTACACAGCAGCAACAACCACTTGGAAAGAGGAAATAAATTAAATCACAATAGTAGCAGATACCTGGGAATCAGCTTAAACAGAAACTTGTGAGGGCCAGATGAAGAAACCCATAAAACTTTACTGAGGGATATAAAAGATTCCTGGAAAAAGTGAAGATACATATAATGATGCCAAATCTGAAGATTCAACAAAGTCAAGATGGAAATTCTCATGCAAAAGAATTTGTACAATACTTGCAATTCTAATAAAACCAAGAGTTTTTTTTGGAATTTGATCAAATAATTGTAAAGATCATCTTAAAGGAATATAAAGACTCACATGCTTTTTTGTAAAGTACAAAGAGAAGGGCGTGTCCTATCAAGAATTAAATACCTGATGAATCTAGAGTGATTGAAAGAGTGTTGTACCGACATAAAAACAGATAAGCTAACGACATCAAGAAGAAAGGACATCAGTAGACCCCCCACCCCCACCCCAGGTAAGGGAATGTGTCTAAGGAGAAAGTTCCCACTTCAAATCAGTGGTGAAAGTTTACAGGCTATTAATTCATGGCCTGGGATACTGGTTAACCATTTAGAAAACAACAGACTGATTCCTAGCCACATGATGAACCAAAAATTAAGTAATTAGTTAATTAATAATACATAAATATAAATAATAAAGAACTGAACATGAGAAAAATGAAAAAATCAAATCATTAGCAATCTAGAAAAAATATAAGAGAATATTTATCTCTGTTGGGGGGTAGGGAAATAACTTCTGAAGCCCGAAAGCCACTGAAAGAAAATAAAAACTGGAAAAATACATTTTAATGTAAGTAGCAGGAAAACTTATTCCATAGAAGATTCTATAAACATATAAGAGAAATTTAAAAATCTTCATGAACAGATAATTCACAGAGGACAAAACATATAAAATACATGTTCAGCTGCATAAGTAATAAAAAAAGCCAAATCAATATGTCCAGTGTCATTTTCTCTTATCAAATTAACTAAGATTTTAAACAGTGATAATTCCTCATTAGCAAAGGTTTAGTGAATAATCACGATTCTTGGACTATAAGTTGGTGCAAAGATTTTCTGAAGGGCGATTTGACAATATGTATTACATTATCCTATCACCTATCACATATAACAATGTGAATCGCCCAAAACTGGAAATGATGCAAATATCCATCAAGTGGTGAATGGACAAGCAAACTGTCATAAATTCATACAACAGAATACTATTCAGCAATAAAAGAATGGACTAGTGACACATACCACAACATGGATGACTCTCAAATGTATTATGCTAAGTCAAAAAAGTCAGACTCAAAAGGCTACATACTATGTGATTCTATTTACACAGCATCCTGAACAAGGCAAAACCATGGGGACAAAAAGCATACCAGTGGCTGCCAGGGCGGGGAGTAGGGAAGGGAGGGCTTGACTACAAAAGGTCAATATGAGATAACTTTTTGGGAGAGATGGGTCTATTCTGTATGTATTAGGGTGATGGATACATAATCTACGCATTTGTCCAAACTCATAGAACTGTATACCAAAAAGAGTGAATGTTACCGTGTGTCAGTAAACAAATGAAATTATGAGGGACAATTACACCCTACCAGAATTCTGTATCCAGCCAAATTATCAATCAAATGTAAAGAGAGAATAAAATGACTATCAGGTAGGCATGAGATTTTTTAAAATTTTACTCTCCATGAAGCTCCCACATACTGCGCTCTAATAGAATGAGGGAGTAAAACACAAAAAGAAGAACCCACTGGACCTGGAAAAAGGAGAGAGAAGAGGAAATCTGAGGACAATCACTGTGCCTGGGGTCTAGAGAGTTCACAGGAAGATTAAACTAGCAAGTTAGAGGGCTCCAGGCACATGCCCACGAGGGAGAAAAGAATGGATCCAATAGATAACCTGATGAATTTGAACCTAACAAGATGAGATGAACACTTCTGGGGGAGAGTTGGAAAAAATTAGTGATCAGTTCAAAGAAAACTAAATAATCAATTTGAAAAGGCACTTATTAACTCTAGGACAGGATAAATGAGAAAAAGAATGTCATCACCATAGACTATATCTCCCAGATGTAAATAATATAATAATATGAATACAGTTAAAATGAGGCCAACGCTGACAATCGATTTCCTTCCAAATTGTGAGAGATCATACTGGGAAGATGGAAGAGGGAAGCAAGTGGGGAAGTGCGACCGTGTGCACTAGGGAGGAAGTTTAAGAAAGCTTCCAGAGAAGTCGATAGACGATATGCAAATGAAATAAACAAGGAATAGCAGAACTTGTATATTATTTAGAAATGCAGTGTTAAACACAAGGGGAACAGCAACAACTGGAAGAGGTGAAACTGGCTGCCTGAGGGAGGAAAATCAAGGGGGAAGGGGAGGTTTTCATGGTAAGCCTTGTAGAATATATTACTTTTAAGACTGTTCTAAACAAGAACATCATTTTTGATTAAAAAGTAAGAAAAAAGAGAAAAGATAAGTAGGAAGGAATGATACCAAAATATGAACATTGATTACTCTGGTTATTAGGTTTGTAGATAATTATCGTTTTCTTCTTCGTGATTTCCTGAATGCCCCAAATTTTCTATCTTAATAATCAGAAGGGGGCAGAGAGAGAGGCAAGAGAAAGAGAGAGAGACAGAGAATAAGAGAGAGGGAGAGAAAGAGAAAGCGTGATCAAGAGCAGAAAATACTTCTCCTTTCTCCTTGATCAGGCAAAACATAATAAAAATCCATGTCTTATAAGAAGGAATTCTGCATTTTAGAAAGTGGGGATTTCAGAGTGCAGAGAAAAGGTCTCTAGGAGACGGCACATTTTGGAAAGGGACTATCAGGGTGCCTGGCGCTTGGCAGAGGTTGCACCAGCATGAACCTCTCCACTTGCCCCCGGCCTAGTTTTCCCACCTGTATTGTAAGAGGAGGGCTTGGGGTCAGCCAGCTCTCTCTAGCTCTAGCATTTGACTCTAAGAAGCCAAAACCAAGGAACCTACCAGGAACAGGTCACCTTGGCCTCCTGCTGCCCAGGCTGGAGGCCAGGAGTCCTCTTCTACCCACCATCCATTCAGGGCCAGGCATGTCCCCACACTGTCCACTGCAGTACGTTCCTGGCAGTTTGACATCTTCTCTCAATTGCATACCTCCCAGAAGACAGGTTCCCCAAATCAATGATCAATGGCTGCTGGGACGTCTCTGTCTGGTTCGTGCACTTGCAGCTGTTGAATAAATGGCAACCCCTGGACATTTCTATTTTCTACAAAGCCCTCCCGGATCAGAGACTGATCCTCATGACTCTGCAAGCTTGGCGATGCACAGCCAAGCAGAGCATTTGAACATGAAGAGAAAGACCACATCATTAGAGAAACTCAAGTCCTTGAGCTGTAAGACCTGGGCACAGGTCAGCATCTGGTTTCTAGAGCTCACAAGTCAGAAAAAGCAACGAAACACAAGGCGACAAGCTGAGCTTTGGAACAAAACAGCCCAGGTTTTGAATGCCCAGTTGGCCACTTACTTGCTGGCAGTAATTGAGACACTTTTTGGCAGATTTCTCATCCATAAAACTGAGACAATTTTGTTGTCAATTTAATTTTTAAATTTTCATTTTTAAAAGTCCTACTTTGTATGTAAAGTGACTAGCAAAGAATTAGACGACAAGAACTAATGTTTATTGAGCACTTGCTGTGTCTGTGGCACTGTGCCAAGCATTTTATGTTCATGGTTTCATTTAATCATCACAAATTAAATGTTAAGAATTAAGTATTACATCTTTATATTAAAGAAACTGACACACAGAAAGGCTAAGTAACTTGTCTCATGTCATTCAGCAAAGAAGTACTAGCGTTGGGATTTGAACCCAGACAGTCTGAGGTCAGCCTTACCCATAGCGCCTCACTCATTCCCTGATGACAGGTACTTCTTGGGTGGTCCCCACCCCTCTTTCCCCCTGCCCATATTACAGTGGGGAGACTGAGGCCCAAATCAAGGATGTGGGTGTCCCATAGTCCTACGGGGGCTTGGGGACAGCCAGGATTCAGTTCTAGTTCTTTCCTCATGCCATCAGAGAGTGAAGCCCACAAAGCACATTCAGGGGACCCCCAGCCCCCACGGTGAGCTTGCCCAGGCCTCTGCTGCCTCAGACTGCCCACCACCTCCATCCCTCATGGTTCCTCCACCTGGTTCTGACATGTGCATCGTCTTCCGTTGAGAAAGCTAGTTTCTGGGCCCTGCCACCCTCAGCCACACCTCTCAGGCTTGCCATCCTATCATGCCTTCACCTACCCTCTCCAGCTCTCAACACCCTTCTCCATGCTGCCCAAGAGCCCTGTCCATGCCTGCCACCAAGGGTAGGGGGCAGACAAATCCCAGGGCCAGGGTTGTACCCGGCCTGCTGGAGCCAAGGCTGTCTAGACTGTTCAGCCAGCTTGGGCTTACCATGCAATTTATCTCCCTCCTAGCATTACCACTAACTAAACTGACATGATTTATTTACTTGGGGACCATAAAGTCATCCACAGCTGGACCCTCAGAGCCTATTACAGTGCCTAGCAACAAAGAGGAGTTCAATTAATATTTGTTAAGCGACAGAAGAAACTGTGAGGTTCCACCCTTATCCCCATCTTCACACAACCTAGAGAGACTGATGATTCCCTCTCATGTCTCCTGACTCTGGGATGTGGCCTCGAGAAGACAAGCCCGGGTCAGAACACAACAGAGTAACTGTCTTTGCTGGAGGACTTTTTCTTTCTGAAAGCCCAAGTATCACACTTAATACTGATATCCTTGTTGATAAATCATCAAATCCTCCACAACAATCTCTAACAGCTAAAACATTAGGATAAAGCAGAAGTAGCATCTTCCACAGAGAAGCCTCTAGGCCACCATCCATGCAAGAGTGACTATGACTGGGCAGCCCCCAGGCTTCTGGAGAAGGTGACTTTCAATCCCTTCTTTAAGCCCAGGGTTTGGGACAGAAGACCCTCAGAAGATACCCACCAGGTGGGGTAGCAGAAAAGATATGGGTCTTGGGAGGGGCTAGCCTGGATTTTAGTCCCAGCTTTGTCACATGCAAGCTGCATGAGCTTGGGCAAGTTATTCAATATCACAGAGCCTCAGTTTTTCACACATTCATTCCCCAGTCATTCATTCATTCAACAGATACTTATTCAGTTCCTACCGTGTGCCAGGCACTGTGCGAGGCACTGGAATATGAGAGTCAGGAAAAAGGTCTGGCAGGCGGAGGGGGCAGGAGACAAACCTTCATCAATAACTATTCCAATAAACACATAGTTGCAAATTGTGATATGTGACATGAAGGAAAAGGACTTTAAGATCACTTGATAAGGTCTGTCTCCCTTGGGGTCTGACCCCAAGGAGGTGATATTTGAGTTGAAAGTTAAAGAATGAGACGGAGATGTGGAGTGCCAGGCAGAAGAAGGAGAAAGAATATTCCCAGCTGTGAGAACACCATGTGCAAAAGTCCTGGGGCAGAACAGAACACACCACACATTCAGGGCACTGAGAGAAGTCACAGGAGCTGGAGGGTGAGTATGTCCAGTTGAGGACGGAGGTGGGCAGGGTCCAGGTGACCCAGTGCTCTGTAGCATGTTGAGGAATCTGGATTTTATTCTAGAGCAATGGAAACCAGGAAGGCTGTTAGGCATAGAAGGGATGTGATTAGAGTTTGGTTTTAAGTTTCCCCCAGTTGCTACGTCCAGAATGGATTAAAAAGGACAAAAAGAAAGATAATGGCACCCCGCTGGTAGAGAGAAGAGAAGAGAGCTAAGGGCTCTTTAGGAGGGAAAGGGTAGAAGATTGGGGGCTGAGGGAAGGGAGGAGTCAAGGGTGACTCTTGGCCTCATTTGTAACCTGCATGCACGGTACGTCGGTCCTTCCAGGGAAGTGAGAGGGACATATTTTCTAATCAGAGTGGCAGCTGGGGAGTACCAGGCCCTCATTTAAACTGTTAAATGAAACGAGACCACAAATAAGAGCCAGTCTGTTGCCTAAGGGCACAGCATATGATGAGTCCTTGCCCCTCTCTGTGCATTTTTTTTTTTTAAAGATTGGCACCTGAGCTAACATCTGTTGCCAATCTTTTTTTTTTTTTCCTTCTTCTCCCCAAAGCCCCCCAGTACATAGTTGTATATGATAGTTTTAGGTCCTTCTGGCTCTGCCATGTGGGACGCCACCTCAGCATGGCCTGATGAGGTCCGTGCCCAGGATCTGCACCGTCAAAACCCTGGGCCGTCAAAGCAGAGCACACAAACTTAACCACTCAGCCACAGGACTGGCCCCTCTCTGTGCTGTTTTAATACGCAGCCCAGGCCAGGCCAGGCCTGGGGTCTGTGAAGCCGTAGACAGAAGTCGAGATGTCTTCCCTGAGGTCACTGAAGACCAGAGGACCAGCTAGGAAGCCCTGCATTGTATGGCCACCTGGATCAAAGGGTCTACATCACAATCTTGAAACTCCAGGGTCCTTTCATTATCACGGGAAAAGCTGGACTCCAGCCAGTGGGCCAGTTTTCGTGACCAGTGGCCAATCACAGAAGAGAGAATCAGACGGGATGGAATGCAAAAATCAATCACACTCCTTCTCTGATCCTGAACCTGCGCTGACTGCCCAGTGCTCTGTGGAGGGCATCGACCTCCCTGGCAGAGAATTCAAGGTTCAACATAAACGGATGCCAATCTGCCTTTCTCACTTCTTCACCATTGCCTAGTGTGGCAGCCAGTGTTGGCTGTCTACCAGCATCCATTGCCCTCCTCCTCCTTCCTAGGGGCGTTTTTGGGGGGCAGATGATTTTTGGGGGGAGGTGAGCTATGTGCCTTGGGCTGGACTGACAGCACTTACAGCTGCCACACCTCCGGCTCTCAGGATTGGTTCAGGTCATGGGCCTAGTGTATCCCGTGTCACACTGCACAGCACTGGCGATTCTAAGTGTCTGTCTCCCCCCACTGGACTGTGAGCCCCCAGAGCCAGGGCTAGGCCTGGTTCCTCCCCGTGTCCCTCCAGGCCTAGAACACAGGAGGGAGCTGTTGGGCAGAAGGCCTGGGCACTGGGAGGTGGTCTCTTCCCGGCTGCTGGCTGCTTTCATTCCACACAGCCTCCCTGACCCCCTTCAGCCCTTCCCACTCAGGCAGGATTCTAATCCCCGGCTCTCTTTAATCTTGGAGTGAGAGCCAACTCCGTGTCGCTCTGAAGCTCAACCACGCTTACTCTGTGTTCATTCTCAAAAAAAACAAAAAGAAAGAAAGAAAGTGCCCTTCGCAGGATCATTCAGCTCTCAGGCAAATTGGGGGGAAAAAAACCCTAATTAAAAGAAAGTAAAGCACAAATTTCAAGCGTAATGAGAAACATGGCCCTTTGAGCCAGGACGATAAAACCCTACACTCTGAGGTCATCCTTCAGGAAGTGAGGATTAAGAAAGAAAGGTTTTTTATGAAGGTGGCTGGAGAAATGGTACCAGCAAAGTCTTAGAAAGTGCTTACTGTGTCAGACACTGCTCTAAATGTGTTATATCTAACGGAAAGTAGCTGTTTTCCTGAACGGTGTGGGCTGAAAGTTGAGAAGAGAGAAGAGAAAGGGAGGGATAAGGAGAAGGACCCAGCAAACCCTCTGACAGGTGCGCCATGGTCCCAAGGTCAGGTGAGGCCAAGCTCAGACCTGCACCCAGTTACTTCTGGGAACCGGACACCTTGCCCAGCATCCGTGAGGAGCAGGCACCCTAGGCTGTGGTTCTCAAACGTGGCTACATTTTGAAATCACCTGGGGAGCTCTCGAAACCCTGATGCCTGAGTCCCACCCCCAGAGATTCTAAGGAAATTGGACTGGTGGCAGCCTGGGCATCAGGACTTTTAAAAGAGCCCCGAAACAAACTGGGCAACTTAAAGTGACAGAGACTCATTGTCTCACAGTTCTGGGGATGGAAGTGTGAAATCAAGGTGTGGGCAGGGCCATGCTCCTCTGAAACCTGTCCGGAGCATCACTCCTTGCCTCTTCCAGCTGTGGTGGTCGTCGGCCATCCTTGGCCTTCCTCAGCTTACAGCTGCATCACTCCACTCTCTGCTTTCAAGTCACATGGTGCTCCCCCTGGGTGTCTGTCTTCTCACAGTCACTCTCCTATATGGACACCAATCTCCCTACTCCAGTAATCCAGTAGGGTTCCCCTACTCCAGTAAGACTCAAATACTTACATCTGCAAGGACCCTATTTCCAAATAAGGTCATATTCTGAGCTACAGGGACTAGGACTTTAACACATTTCTTTTGGAGGGTGGCACAATTCAACCCATAACAACGGGTGTAAGTCTCAGCTCTTCAGCCCACTCAACTCTGGCCTATGGATTCTGCCTGTCCATTGCCTGAACTCCGTGCTCGCAGAGCCACAGTACCCTACATATTTCGGGGATCCCCAGGGGCCTTGCTGTCCATGGAGCTTCTGCCTTTCTCCTTAACGGCCGTGGAAGCGTCAGTGCTACTTGACACAAAGTCTTTTGCCCTTGGCTTCTGGGTCCTCAACCCCAGGCTGCTTGGCCAGGCTACTGACAGCCTGCTAAGCTCCCCAAACCCTCTTTCCATGAGAGGTATACTGCACCCTATCCCCCCAGATCCCACTGCTAGCTGGGGCCTAATCCCAAAACAGATGTCTCATCACCTGCGGGCCTGGCACCTGCCCCTTTTTGTGGAGCATCATACTCAGAACAGTTCAGATTTTTAGAAAGATAATGTGGGCAGAGATAACATCCCCAGTGGGATCTGGGGCAACATTCTGTGCTCAGGCACATAAATATTTCCACAAGGAAGCATATGAAAATTCACACAAGGTGAGATAAATAAAGACTATAAATAACTTCATATCCGTTTGGGTCAAATTTGGCAGCCAAACGAATTTAGGGCTACACTTAAAAAAAAAAAAAACAACTTTCCATTTTCATAGCTTCTTGGATATCTGGACTACGTGTAAGAGAATTTGACCTGAATCTAGTTCATGAGCTTGTGGTGAATATTACAAGAGAGCATATATATGCAGCTACCTTGCAGAATGGCTAGTTCAGAGTAATTAACCACTTGTGAATCTGAGAAAGAAAAAAAAGCTTAAAACCAGTTCGTGCCAAAGTTTGCCATCCTCTTTAAAACACTGGAATTTGGCCCAAAGGCCTCCGACTTTGGCATTATAAATGGCTACAAGGTCCAGCATCCCCCCTGCTCCCCACTTCACCCTCAGCCCCAAAAAGAGATCTCAGCAGGTTACCGAAGCCACATTCATTCTAATCATCATAGTGGTTTTTTTTTTTTTTTTTTTTTTTTGGTGAGCAAGATTGGCCCTGAGCTAATATCTGTTGCCAATCTTCCTCTTTTTGCTTGAGGAAGATTGCCACTGAGCTAACATCTGTGCCAATCTTCCTCTCTTTTTTTGTATGTGGGACGCTGCCACAGCATGGCTTGATGAGCAGTGTGTAGGTCTGTGCCCAGGATCCGAACCTGTGAACCCCAAGCTGCCAACGTGGAGTGCATGAACTTAACCAGTATGCCACCGCGCTAGCCCAAATGATTTTTTTTTTTTTTTTTTTTTTTTGTAATTCTAGCTCAATTGCACATCTCCTAAGATTTGGCACAAATCACTGTTACAACAAAACCCACTCTTAGAAAAATCCTCAGAATCAGAAAACTCCCATATTCTCCGACAGCAGCCTGGTTTCATGAAAGGCAGCCAGACATGGATTCACGGGTCTTCCTCCTCATGTTGGAAGTGGTTTCCACAGAGGCTGCACAGAGAACATTCTCAAAATTCTAGAAGTCATACAAATAGGAAAAAGAGCCCAGTGTCTGCAAAACAAGGGCTGCCCCTAAGAGAGCTCAGCAGCTACCCTCTGTAAGGCCAAGGCTAGGAAAGCCCCAGCTAGTCAGGCCTCCTGTGACCTCCGATAAGTGAATTCACTTGCTGGATCTCAACTTCTCCACCTGCTAAATAAGCCTGTGGACAACATTCCCTCCAAAGGACCTTCTGGTTTGAAAACTCCACTATGAAAGGATTCTTCCTGTGTGAGATAAACTGGTTCCCTAAAGAGATTTGGAAAATAAACTGCAACTATTGGTAGCTCCGGATAGGCAATCACAGGTGGGAGGTAAATAAGCAATTAACAGAGTGTCCATCGTGCGTGACACGCTGCCTCCGTGTGTTGACAGAATCACAGCATCAGTGTGGCCCTGCAGCACCCCAGGAACTCTGTTCCTCTGACCCCCACAGACTGGCCGCTCCCACCATGGCCTCTGCTGGAGCAGCTGCCACAAGCAAGGACCTGTCAGAAATCAACCCAAGGAATTACTTCTTTTTGAAAGCAGAAACTCCAGAATTGGAGGTAATTCGGGTAAACGTGGCAGATGGTAGCATCTCAAGCTGTCATTTCTCCAAAGAAAGCTGGCAAAGGTGACAACCTCTGGTGGTCTGAATCCAAAGGTGAGAAACAGAAAGGATGTGGCAGGTGTAACGGGTACTTATTAGGTGGAGGGGTGGATCGAGGGCAGAGCGCTCCCCGAGATGTACAGAGAGAGGGGCCATGCCCACAGGCGCAGTTTTGGTTCCCAGGAGAGGAGTGAGCACCTGGGGCTCCTGGAATGGACTAAAACCATCTCTGTGCTCAAGTGTGGATGTCACGTTCTTATCAGAGTGCAGTAAGGGGTGAAGACTTGGCCACACTGCGTCACGTTATGGTGACCTCAGAAAGTACATCTCCTTCCTTAGGAAGAAAATTCCGGAACTGGCCAGGAAAAAATAACGTGCATGAGTGTATGTGTGTGAAAAATCTTAGAAACTCAGCCAAGAAAACTGCAAGATCAATAACCTGAACAACATTTGTCAGAACTATAGAAGATAATGAGGAAAAACATTGCACTTCAAAACAAAATAGTCGAGTTAATTATACATATTGGGGACAACATTTATGCAGATGAGCATAAGAGACAGGGTGGCCTCTTTCTGAGCTCAGCTGTGTACTAGGCACTGTGCTGGGAGCTTCAGATTCATTATTTCACGTCACTCTCATAAAAAACATAGGAAGTAGCTTTGGCAGTTATACTAGCAGTAAAAACGGAAAACACAAGTTGTAAGAGTAATAGCATTTTTAAACATTTTTTGTGATGAAAAAATAACATAGGCTCATGGTAGGACGTCTGTAAAATTCAAAAGCATGACGAGGAAAATGAGAGCTCTTATAAACTCATCTTCAGAGATGAGCCTGATGTCAATGCTCCTGCTACCAGTGTCCCACTTTATTGTTGGAATTAAGATGGCCTTTCTCCAAGATGACTTCTAGGTGTACAAAATGTCCCCAGGACCAATGATTTTAGAAATGCCAATGGTTCCTTTTTTCCTTGTGGTCCAGAACATTCTTTGTCATAAAACCATCTTGGTTATGTGCAGTGGTAGAAGGCCCCTGGTTGGCACTTCGAGAGGGCATCCATCCACGTCGACCACTCCCTCATATGACAACAGGCTACGCGGGGCTGCTAACATTTCCTTTTCTTCCCACTCTGCTCTCCCCCAATTTACCAAAATACAGGGTCCTTGAATATGTCCAGCATACCCAGAGCCAGTTTAATACAGCCCTGCTATTCATTCATTCATTCATCCATCCATCAGTCTGAGCCCCTATTTGGGGTCAGACCCCTGCTAGGAGATAGGATTACTGGGATTTGACAAGCTGTCTACTGTGGAGGGATCCAGGGTCCCTGTCTGCCCATCCACAACTCTCTATTCAGCCTCCCTATTCAGGCTCTTTTTCCCAGGACTTTCTGCAGGCGTGTCAATAAAGTGTTGAGTTTGGGGTCTCTGAGATTCAGCCCTCTGGGAATAGGTGCTTTGCTTGACCTTGGACCATCGCACTAAGCTCCCATCCCCAGCTACCATGCAGGTGAGGATGGAGAGGCCCCCAAGAGAGAGCTGCTGCCTAAGGACTAAGGGCCTGGACACTGCTCAGCAGGAGCCTCCCCTCCCTGGCCAGAGTGTGTGAATGTTCTCGAGATCATCACGGCTGTCAGACGAGCGTCTCATCCAGTTGCAGGATGTTTCTGCCTGGTTTGTTCCCCGCCCAGGATCACTTCAGTGGAAAGAGGTCCAGCCTGGGGAAAGGGCAAAGGGCTAACTCATTGTGTGACATTGGCCAAGTCACTTCTGTTTCTGGATCTCAGTAGCCTCGTTGGTAAAAAGGGAGGACTGTATTGGTTGATTGTTCAAGATTGTCCTTTCAGTCTCTGATGGTTTATGATTTTATATATATCTTTCCCCTAATCTATCACAAACTGAAGAATAAAGCGTGTGCACATGTGTGTGTATGTCAATGTGGCCTGTGGAAAATCTGACCGTGAGTTGCTGTGAATCCCTCCTAGATTATTTTTTTAAAGTCTGTAATCCCAGACTCTCCTTGTGGGGAACAAACAGCCTCTGCAGTGAGCGTGGAGGGTGGGTGCACCTGCACGGGCCACACGCCCCACGTGCTCCAAGGATGGCCCAAAGTCTGGATGGAGAGCAGGGCAGGATGCTCCCAGGTTATGGGCAGGAACCTCCGGCCAGTGTGCACGGAGCTCTGCAGTCCGCTCAGAGGAAATGGACAAGCATGGAGCACATGTTCAAGGGCAATCTAGATTATCCCCAAACGCCTCAGGAAATTAGAGATGGCCCCAAGCCCAAGGGAAAGGAGGATGGGCAAGAATTGGACAGGAGATGAACCAAACCTCCAGTTGGGCCGGAGCTCAGGGTTCAACCCAGGGGTGCCCCCAGGGAGCGTGGAAATCCTTGCCCTCTGTCATGAGACAGCCATGCCTGCTGGGTCCAGGGTGTGTCTAGATAAAGACAGATATCTTCGGGGTCTGCAAGGGAGCTGAGCAGCCTGCAGACCCCAGAGACAGGGACAGGCCGCTTGGGGATTTAACACCTTCCCATCACCCCTGCGCAGCACGGCAGCCTCCATGTGTCACCAGGAATCGTGGACACCTGCTCACTCGCTCGCTCGCTGCCTGCTCCCTTCTCCCACTGCTGATAAGGTCACCCACTGAGTTTTATAATGCAAAAATAATATTCCTGCTGCCAATGCAAATTATGTCTGAACCATCCACCCTTCCCTGCCTCATGCAGAAAGCAGCTCCGCAGGGGAGAGGCGGCCCAGGCTGCAGTTACAAGGCTTATTAAGACACCTAATGAAACACCTTGTGGTGACCGCTCCCTCAGACGAGAGCTCAGCAAAATGCATCACAGAAGCAGATGTCAGGCTGGGGGCAAATGCTTCCAAAGCACAAACGCCACGCAGGGGAGGGGCTGGAGCTGGCCCCGTCCTCTCCAGGTGTTCCCCAAGTCTCTAGGGCTGGGCTCCTCTCCTCTCTTCACAGTCAAGATAACCACAGTAACTGCCTCACCTCTCCTGGCCTCTAGGGAGCGCAAGAGGCACCACTGCCGCTTAATATGAAGCTGGGGCCAAGGCTACAGGTGTTTGTTGAGTCTCAAACACAGTAGGGATAAAGTTTTAGCTCACCTAAAGGAGCTAAAAGTTCAGGTCTCCAGGAAATGACCTCTTTAGGGCTCTCTTGGCATTGTCCCTCAGGAGCTATGAGCCCCCATGTGGCTGGATAGTTCTTACCCTCAGAAGAGGTGACCCTGGAGAGTCAAGATAAGGATATGGATCTGGGGACAAGTCCCAAGAAGGCTACACAGCCTGCTTTTTCTTTTACTTTTTTTCCTTTTATCTCCTGTCTTAGGTCTGCTCAGAAAAGAAGCAATGGAACTAGGTACCCTAGCGTAGTTGTGAAAAATATGGTCAGCCTGGATGCAGATTCTGGCTCTACCTCTTGCAAACAATGTGGCTCTGGGAAAAACGACTGGATCACCCTGTGCCCAAGTTTTCTCACTTTAAAGATGAGGGTGATGAGCGCCAGCCTGGTGGCAAGTGTTTAAGTTCGGTGCAGTCCTCTTCGGCGGCCCAGGTTCGGTTCCTGGGTGTGAACCTACACCACTCGTCCACAGCCATGCTGTGGCAGTAACCCACATACAAAATAGAGGAAGACTGGCACAGATGTTAGCTGAGGGTGAATCTTCCTCAGCAAAAAAAAAAGAAAAGAAAAGAAAGAGGGCAATGATGATAATAGTGCCTATCTCCTCCAACTTTTAAGAAGATCTAATTAGATCATGCATAGGTATCAATCAGGGTAGCAGTTGGCATGTTTAAATGAGGAGAATCCAGGAGAGCTAATAAAGGAACTATTTACAAAGATGCAGGCAGGGGAAGGGCAGCAGAGCTGTCATCACCCCTCAGGAGAGTAGGGATTAGGAGAGGGTCTTAGTTGCTGGAATCCTGCAAGAGAGAACTGTGGTGAGAAGGCTTCCTTGAGAAGAGCAGTGACCTTCCGTCAAGGGACATGGCTGGCCTCAGGGGACTGCACAGGGAGGTGTCCATGGAATAAGCACCCAGACCACTCTCTCCTTTCTCCCTCCCCCGAGTCTCTGTCCATATGGAAGCCAAAGGGCACTGGTGTGGTCCCTACAGGTCAGCCTTCCAGGGCAGTGAGCAGGGTGGAAAAGTGTCGAGAATGGATTGAGAAGGTCACACAGAGGACACCAGCACAGCACATGCAGTGCTCAGGGAGCAAGCACTCCATACACATGAGATGTTGTTCTACTCGTGACCATTGCTTAGGATACATGGATCCAGTCTGGTCACCAGAAGACTAAATAGGGATTTAGAGCCAGATGCCATAGTCATCAGTGTCTCTCACAGGCCTGAAGCTGCTACTGTTGGGTGAACTGCTCCCCTAGCCCCTGCCTGGACTAACAAGTTGACCTAACAAGTACACCTGAGGACACCTAGGCTTTGGGGACTATGACTTGGGGCAAGAGGTAGGAGATGTTTCTATCCTCAGATCAGAAAACAGGGTTCCTTCTGACAGCCAAGATGGCTCTTGCCTTTTACTGGGTCAGTGGAACTTATTAGATGAAAGAAGTTCATTTCTTTGATTAACAGAGAGTCTCATCTTCTCTTAACTCACAACCAGCCCCCTTCTAAGTCTTCCCCCACTTTCTCGAAGCCTGAATTCAGAGCTCTGCAGAACAATGGAACTCTTTCTTCCACAGAGGAGCTCCTTGGAGTGACAATCCAATAAATCAAATCAATTGATCCAACATTTACGGAGAGTCAGGCATGTGCTGCTTCTGGAGAGTGCTGGAACAGGTCAGATGCATTTGCAGGCACTGTCAGTGGTTTCTCTTTTCCAAGAAGACCATCCTGGAACCCTTTCCTCACATGTCTCTATGTCAGCTGATGGGGTTCAGGGCAGGCGGCCCCAAGATGCGCCACTCTGGTATGCAGATTATTTCAAGCTGAAGACAATAATTAGGCTCAGACTCAGCAAGAACATTCAACATTTCCCCCCTAACTGCCTAAAACAAATTTAAAATAAAGGCCTGTCCCCCGGACAGGTCATCACCATAGATAACTCTGGGTTCCGGTAGACTGGGAGCATCCTTGCTAAGCCCACTCTTATCAAAGTTCTATGTACCAAACATTTGCTTTTCCATTTCCATGTGGGTTGCCTTCTTCCCCTTTGAAGACCCAAACCATTACCCCAAACATCCTCCTTGTCTGTAGCTGAAGATACATAAACAGGGAGCCTCGGCCAGTCGGCTGAGTTGCTCAGTTTTCCTGAGTCTCTCCCATGTATACATGTTATAAAGCTTTGTTTAATTTACTCCTGTTATTCTGTCTCACGTGAATTTATTTCATTGTCCCGCCAGAGTGGGTAGAGGAAATGTCTTCCTCCCCTCACAGCCCAGACCAAGAGAGGCACATTCTCCAAGCAGGACAGAGTAGTGGGCAGAGCATCAATGATGTGGCCATAATACCCTCGATCTGAACTGCAGCGCCATTATTATTTATTATATAACCTTGGGCAAGTCATTTGAACTCCCTGAACTCTGTTTTCCTCACTTGAATCTTTCAGGGAATAATCCCTAACTCACAGGATCATTCTGAGGATTAAATGAAACAATGTGTGTGAATCTCCTAGAACAGCACCCACTACACAGTAGGTCCTCAATGAATGTTAGCTCTTCAGCCCTACAAGCAGCTCCAGGCCGCCAGGTGCCTGAGTGAGCATTTTTCCACGTCTTCCCTTGAAATCTCAGACTCAGAGTTGGCAAATCCTAATGCTTCTGTTTCCTGCATCTTGGGCTGTGTCATTCTGGTTCATGTCTTTCTGGGTCTAAGCTTCATCGCCCACAAAATGGAGGGATGTAGTTTGTTCAATGGACTAGACAAGTGGTTCTCAACCCTCCCTATGAGTACACTTCTCCCTGGACCCCACATTTTGAAAGACTTGTCTGCTACATAAATGGAATTTCCAAAGTAAAAATTACCTCTTCTTCCATTTTCAAAGCAACACAGAACTGCTCCCACAGGGCTCCTGAGCAGCATGAGATCACCAGCCTTGTTCGCTGCGTCAGTTCCCCTCAAACCTTAACCCAAGGAACTTGAGATTTCTTTGAACCCATGTAGCTTAGGCATATTATCCCACAAGCATCTTGAAATACTAACAGTGGTTCAAGGTCTACCACTTCTCCTTCCCAGATCCCCAGGACCTCAAGTTGAAAAAGAATAGACTAATCCATTCCTAAGAAGTCCTCAACTCTACCATTCTAAGACCCTAGTTGGAATAACCAAGGAAGATCAGGCACAACCTGAAAAGGCATTTGCTAGCAGGAGATAGCCTGTGGCTCATTTGGCAAAGGCTGGACCCACAAGGATGGAGGGATTGTGCTCCCATTAGGAGGCTGAATGCTATTATCTACTGCTGTGAATGTATTTCCTGAGGCAAACCTTTTTGCATCCTTCCCCCACCCCTCCCCCTGCCAGCGCCCACCCCTCCCCCCCCCAGTAGGAAGCCAAAGTCCTTTATGTTCGATTGCTACATACCCACTGCCCTGTGGTTCCACCCCTGAAGGCACCCACACTTACACATTCCTTCATGAGGCCATGGGCTGTGGGTTTAACCTGCAGCCTGTGGCCTGGTCATTATTCCCCATGTGGCAGGGAGGATGCTCAGAGTCCCATGGGCTTACCTACAAAGTTGTCCCCCAGGAGCTCATCTCTGAGCAGCCCCTCCTGACCAGGCAGAAGTGATTTCAGACCAGATGTTCCGACAGAGCAGCCCTGGAGCCAATCTACCTCCCCACTCCCTTTCTTTTCATCACATGGCAAGCTCACAGATGCAAAAGAACAAACTGATTACCCGGGTCTCATTCTCCACCAGCGCCTTCATTCTTGATCCTCATTAGAGCCCTTGGTAGCTGGCTCGTTGCTAAGTCAAACTTGCAAAGCACTGTTTTCCTGCCACTTCCTTTAGATGTGCGCTTAATTAATTACAGCTGTTCCTTCCTGTCGGCCAGTCTCCACAATTCAAGCATCCAAGTTACTAGTCTTCTAATGTTCCTCTTATCCTCTCATTAGAGTTGAACATTTTGTTCTTGTCTTACATCTTCTATTCCGTCCCCTGCACAGCTTAAGAAGTACTCGAACTTCTGTCTCTGCCATTACGCTACGTAATAAATAGCATTCTGTCTGATGTGGGATTGAGAATAACTGCATGATTTACTATTTTCTGTCAAAAGTATCTAAAGATACATTAAGAGTCATAAAGCTCCTCTCTGCTGTTAGAAGACTTTATGGCTTTTACCAATATCTGATTTCCATTATTCTTACCCAACTATTAACCCTAATCCAACTCAACTCTAATCATCATCATCTTGCATTTCTCCCTTTCCAAGCTAATTCTCAAAGATCCATTATAGCATCTATACCTATAATACCTCCCTGCCTTCCTGGGGCATTCCTTTCACTCTCAAGAATCCCACTTGGGACAACAGTATATATATGGTCACCCAACCATAGAGAACAAGATGCTTTCTGTTTATCTGCCATTGCTTCCACTCAAGCTCTTGCTGTCAAGGTGACAAAGCAGAGGTCAGCAAACATTTTCTGTAAAGAGCCAGTGAGAAAATATTTTCAGCTTTATAGATCATACTGTTGCTGTTGCAACTACTCAATTCTGCCATGGTATCACAAAAGCAGCAATAGACAACATGTAAATGAATGGGCATGGGTGTGTTTCAAAAAACTTTATTTACAAAAACAGACAGCAAACCAGGTTTGGCCTGGAGGCCGTGCTTTGCCAACTCCTGTGATAGAAAAAAATTTGTATTATTTGATAGTGAGATTGATATTTTTCCCTCCTTTATGAAGATCATGGGAAGCACAGCTTGGGGACAAGAATGTAGGAAGATTATGAGTTTGGTGGTGTACTTGCTAAACTGGAGAAACCAATCAGACAACCAAATGAACACATAACGTTGGCAGCTGGAGACCAAGCTAGAGTTTGAGAGAGGCTCAGGCTAGAGATAAAAAATTGGGAGTCATCAGCCTACAGATGGTCTTTAAGCCATGGATCTGGATGAGATCACCAAAGGGGTCTGCGTTGCTAGAGAAAAGAGAATGTCCTAGTGTCACACCACTCAAAAAGGACTTGGAACCAGCAAAGGAGAATACGAAAAATCAATGTGGGAGGAGGACCACTGAGAGAAGGCTTTGATTTAGAAGCCAAATGATGAGCAAGTTTCAAGGAGAAGAGAGTGACCGACTGCACTGATGCTGTTGACAGGTCAAGCAACATGCGCACCACAGTATTTAGCAGTGTGGAGGTCACTGGAGACCTTGACCATTACAGCTCTGATGGAGAGATGGGAGCAGAAGTAGAGTCACTTCAGTGACTTGGAGGGTCTTCAGCAAGACCAGGGGGAGAGAAATTGGAGACAGCGAGAATAAGAATTCTCCAGAGGAGATTTTCTAAATATGGAAATAGAAAAATGGGGTATTTTATTTTTATGATTTTTTTTTGAGAAAGATTAGCTCTGAGCTAACATCTGCTGCCAATCCTCCTCTTTTTGCTGAGGAAGACTGGCCCTGAGTTAACATCCATGCCCACCTTCCTCTACTTTATATTCGGGACACCTGCCACAGCATGGCTTCATAAGCGGTGCCTAGGTCCACACCCGGGATCCGAACCGGTGAACACAGGCCACTGAAGCAGAATGTGCAAACTTAACTGCTGTGCCACCAGGCCGGCCCTGTTTATGATATTTTTAACAATAATTTTTACATATAATATCAACCACTCATTATAATTCCCACCTTTGATTTTGTCCTTTGAAATATCATTCTGACTCTAACATCATACAAAATTCAAAGGCATTATGTTTTCTTTTCTACATTTAACACAGTAGCAATCCATTTTCATATATGGACTGAGTTAATGATCTAACATTCCCCCAAACAGTCAATTTTCCTAGCAGCATTAATTAAATAATCTATTCTCTCCCCCGCTGATCTGAAATCCTCCATTATCACATAATAAATATTTACATACACTCAGATCTTTTTATTATTTTGTTTTCTGTTCTGTTCCAATTATATTTCATTTCACCAGCCACTAAACTAAATTGTTTGTAGTGTTAAATTATTTTTATAACCCTTTATAACTCGTTACTGTGTAAATCTCCCTTTTATTTTTAAAGCATTATTTTTTGCTATTCTTTTGGGCTTAAGCTTCTACATAAACCTTAGAATAATTTTTGTTAGGTTCTAAACAGCAATTCCTTAAGGATTCTGATTGAAATAACATAAACGTGTAATCACTTTGGAAGAGAACTGACATATTTACATGACTAAACTTTTCCATTCAGAAACAGTGGATTTTTCCAGTATTCAAGTCTTCTTTGATGTGCCTCCATGTTTCAAAGTCTTCATGTAGGTCCTGCATTTTTTATCTTCATCCCGAGTCCCAAGCTTTAAAAAGTATTCTGTCCTATTATGATTGGGATTTTCTTTGTTCTATATACAACTCAAAAATTGCTCCAATAAAAAAGTTGTTAATTATTTTGAAATTTATTTTGTATCTGGCCCCTGAAACCTCTTGCTGACGTGGATGGGTTTTTCTCTGATGCTCTTGCATACATTTTTTAGAATACTAATCACACTTGTTCAGAGGGATATGTCCTTTCAATTTCTGAGCCACAGCATTTTTCATTGGTTTGGGGATTTTTCTCCATTGGCTTATTCTGGAGCTACGTCCTATCTCCACCATGGCCTGCCTAGATGCCTCCTTTCCTTCACATAGTCACTAACCTGACCTGTCAACATATGGTCCAACATCTATAGTCTTCTAGTTCGTGAGGGAGGGATGGGATTTGTACTAGCTCCACATAATTGGGTGGTGACAAGAACAGATTAGGAAGTCGGTGGGGCTGGGGAAGCCCATTGGGTAGACTGGATCTCCACAGGGAATAGGCACAAGTCCCATCTAAATGAGCAAGAGAATACGACAAATGCAGGTTCCACACAGACTGCCAGGATACTTGAGAAGTCAAAGCTGGTGGTACAGCTGGACAGCAGAAATGTTCAAGTCCAGGCATCAGGAGATGGGGATGCTGAGAGCTAGATCCTGGATGATGGTGGAACTACAACAGCTTTGTTGCATTTTGGAATAAGAGCAAAGGAATTTAAATCTGAAGCATCCTTTATTCTGACATATCAAGATGAGTTCAGCATTAACAATGTCTCCTGGTTCGCGTGGCTTAGTTCTGAGTCATTGAGTCCTATCCAGGAACCATGGGCTTAGTCAAGGAAACCAAAGAAGAAGCCTCATATAAAGACCTGGAATAAAACAGTTTTGTATGAAGAGAGACTGAGATTCAGGTTTACTCTGGAGTGAGTGTAGGCCAGGTTTGAGCTGGCAGACTGATTTCAATCCCCACAACCTTGAAGATGGGCTCCTAAAACACAACTGAGTCATATATCTGAGTAGACTGAACCTGCGGGTGAGTAAATCTGGACAGAACCAGGTGGAAACATAGGATAATTCTATACCGCCTTTTCTCAATCATGTGCATGTCTGGACAATTGACAGCATATCCTTACGCCCGTCAAACCAAACCACAGGCAGTCGAACTGGGGAGGTATGCTATACCATCACCACGCACAATCCCTTTGTCACACGTCACAGCACGATTTTGAATCCCCTTATATCCAAATTGTGTTTGTCTAAAGAGCAAATCTGTGTCTGGAGACACAGTGGTAACATCCCATCTTCCCTTCCCTCCATTCATTCACGCATTCATTTATTCCTCCATTCAGAAAATACTTATCAAGCCTACTATTTGGCAGGCACCTTGCCAGGTACTAAGAATACAGACAGGAAAGAGACACTCTCTCTGAGGCCCTTACCCTGTTCACACATGGCTTAAGGAAGCTGAGACTCAGGAAGTTGGAAGAACTCACCATAGGAAACACAACCAGTCAGGTACAAACAGGGTTTAACTGAGGACTGCCTAACCCTTCCACACCTGCTACCCCTCGGAATTCACACCACAAAGCTTCCTTAGGCACACAGGGACAGAATGGACAGAGGAGACCCTTCCCAACACTGCCGACTCACATGTGCCTTGTACCCATCACAAGCACGGCACCCTGAAGCAGTGGAATTGACCAGGAAGAAGAGATGATTCCCACGTCCATTCCACCACTCCCCTTCCTCATGGCCCCTCGGAGAGAGTCTCATGAGGATATCTGGCTGCTTATAAGCACCATGGTAGTTAAAGCAATCACTGGGGAAAAGTTTCTGAAATCTCCAAGAATTGCTCATTATATGCTAATGAGCATAAACCTTGGAGAAGTCTGATGAAGTTCAGAGCTTATCTCCCAGCCTGCTCGTTCCCTCTCTGCCCAGAGCAGCAGCTGGGCCAGAGATCACTTCTTTGCGAGGAAGTAAATTAAATTAAATTAGATCATTTACACCAGTATGAACAGCAGCAGCAGCACCGTCAGTAAAATTAAGATCTTGAAATGAAAACAAGGAAATTATCTTCTGAGAACCTAATCCCACGGCCCAGTTTAGGCACTCACCATTGAGACCTTTCATGGCTACTTGACATCAACACTTGGGGTAGAAGGCAAGGAGAGGCCCTGCAGTATCTTTTGGCAGCCTGGAAGTGGGTCTTTTGTTTCTCGCTGTTCTACTCTTACAGAAAAACATGCCGGTAATGTACTTGACATATAAATAGGCCATTTCGGTGAATACGGTCATTGAAAACCTTTTCCACTAAGAGTATGTCACACTGGCTGTGCGAGAGTGTATTTATAACCACACAGCATGGTGGAGTGGAAAGAATGCCAGGTCTTTCAGAATATATGGCGGCTTGAGTACCATGTCACAGAACCTCCATCTTTGAAGTTGACTGCAATGAACAAAAAGAAGTGAAAAGAGGAAGGAATATACTATGAATGCTGAAACACAGAAAGGGCCCTAACTTCATGCCAGAGATTGTAAATGTCATCTTGGACAAAAATGAAGAGGGAAGATTCCATGCCCATCTTCAAATGGAACAGTGCTGTTGGAAGGAAAAAATGTTGGATAAACAGAAAAGCTCAGTGATAGCTCCCAATTTGAAGGGAACAAATTGGAAAGTATTGCCAAACCCTGGGACAGATGTGAACCGTCCCTATTGGAATTTGTCTTCCCCACTATGGATTTACATCTTTCCCTAAATCCCATCCTGGAACTGCCTGTCAGGCAGAAACCAGTTATCTCATATAAGAACTCAAATGGAAAGACAATGAATGGGCCTAGAAAAACCAAAAACAAAAGCCCATAAAACAGAAAGACCTCTCATAAAAGTGGTTCACTCACAAGCAAATAGAAACTTTAGGGGACCCTCTGCCTCCAGGAACAAGATCCATTACCACCTCAGCAGAACTGGACCTACCATAAGACTCTGGATAAACTTAGAGACAGAGGCTAGAGGCAAGGCTCCCAATGGCTTTTTGCAAGTCCCCATTGATTTCCTCACTGATAATGACAGGACTCCAACTACACCCAAATAAACAGGGAGAGTAGCAAAAGAAAATTCACATTTCATATTTGGGTCAAATAACATCATCATGGAACTGGCCCCATTAGTATGTATAGTCAAGCAGAAAAAAAATAAAAACAGTCTAAGTCTTAAATGAATATTTTGTCCCCACCAAGGTAGGTTTGACATGCAAAGACAGTTAAAAAAAAAAAACAAAAAAACTCACTCTGGAAGAAGAAGTGCTCCAGGAAACACAAACAAGCAACTGCTTTGTAATCCCAGGGAAATTCTTTAACTATGAGCTCTCTGAGACTAGCAATTAACAGGTGACAGAACACGACAGTTGTTTCAAGACTAGGATTGCATCAGCTTCTGGACAGCCTCTCAGGTCTGCATACTTAGGAGGAGATTGTGCCCTCATCAATACCAGATCTGAGTTCCTAAACATGTGTCAGCAAAGGGTGTGAAAAAATGTACACACTATCAGGGCTGGAAGGACCCTCATCTAGTCCCAATCAATGACAGCACAGTGAAACCAAGGTCATATATTTAGCAAGTGGCAGAGCTACAACTTAGAACCCAACTCTCTCCAGTATATATAAATAGGAAAGAAGAGGGAGAGAGTGGGAGGGAGAGAAGGAAGGAGGAAAAGAGGGAGAGAGGATGGAAGACGGAAGCAGCAGCTGGGGTGCAACAGAATGAGCACTGGACCAGTAGCCGGAAGATTCACTGTGGATCAGACCTGGTATGTTTTCAGTTATCCTGGGTCTATGCCAGGAGTGGAATTGCTGGGTCATGTAGAAACTCTATGTTCAACTTTTTGAGGCGCTGCCAAACTGTTTTCCACAGCAGCTGCACCACTTTGCATTCCTACTGTCAACGTACAAGGTTCCAATTTCTTAGCTCTAGCACTTTCTCTGTTGTGTGACTGGATAAGTCACACCATTTCTCTGGGTCTCAGTTTCCCCATCCCTAAAGATGAAGGGTTAGGACTAGCTATCCCATTTCTGCCTGTGGTGTTTTATATTCACACATGTTTTCTTTCCAGCCAGTTCCACCTTCCACTGCCCACATCTCATTCCAGGAGTTCCCTGACAGTGTGAAGTGCTATAATGACTGTTCCTTCTTAGAGCAGGAATTAGCTTAATGCACGTTCCCAAGTTATATTAATGCGCTTCCATTTCCAGCCATATCTCTCAGTATACTTTTTTTTCTCTTGTCTATTCTTTTAACCTTTCTGCAAGCATCATCTTGTTCTGTCTGTTGGCTGTCAGCTTTTCTCTCAAAGCTTTCGCAGAGTTGCCAGATTCTTGGCTATTTCTCCACCCTCAGCTCATAACTATTTTTCCCTAGAGCTCAGCAACTGTTAAGTGGTCTTTGTGAAATCCTATTAGGATAATCTCCCTGTCGTGTCTCCTCTCAGAGGGGCTGCTTCTAGAAACCTCAGCCGTCTTCCTTCCCAGACTTCACATCGTGAGCTAGCTCCTGAGCCACCCAGCATCGTACTTACTCACAAATGTGCTTACAAGGCTCTGAACCTAAGGACTCCTATAGCACACAAGCAGTGGTTGAACTCACCGGAGACCCAGCTCTGATGTCATCTTCTGCAGGAAGCTGTTCCTGCTCACCTGGGGCCCCCATCTTCCTCCACAACCCCAGGGACGAGGAATCTGCCCCTCTATGCTTTTTCTGTTTCTGTTTGTTTTTCATTATCTATCTGTCTCATCAGACTGTGCACCTTATGAAGGCAGAAGCTGGAGTGTCTTGTTCACAGTGGTACCCCCATGCCTGACATGTTATAGGTTCTCTATACATGTTTGTTGAATTAATGAATGAATGAGCTCCTCTTCCATACAGCTGATCACAAGTCTGCCTGTCTGTCTACCCATTAGACCCAAAGCTTCCTTTGGGCAGGCTGGGATTTACTCACCATGACAACCAGTGTTAAAGAAAAGATTATTCTGACACTTGTTAAAACCATAAGGAAGAATTTATTCAAGACTATTGCACTAGAGGTATTGCAATGGGAAGAAAGATCAGGCTTAACTCTGACTACAGCAAAGACAGATGGGGATTACAGCCAAGGAGCACAATGAGGGGGTCAGAGGATGGACTTACCAAGAGGAGACATCAGGATAAGGGGGATTCTGGCTAAACTGACTTAGTAGGAATCTTGCTGAAGGCAAGCCGGGGGATCAGATATCAAGGGGGAGTGACGAGGAATTTGATCAGATATCAAGGGTGGGGGATTCTCACTATACTGACCTAGGAGGATTCTTGTAAAACTGGGCTAGACAGGCCAAAGACAGGATGGGAGTGGAGAGCGGAGGGCAAGGTCAAGGCCTGGGCAAGAGGAGGGATCAGAGGAACCTAACTAAAGCTTGGTTAAGGAGAGAGTCTTTGTTATCCCAATAGCTGCCACAAGTCCTGTATGTCATTGGTGCTAACTAAATGCTTCTTGAGCCAAGCTGAGCATCCAGCATCCATCCTCAGAGGAGCACTGTTTAACTTGAGCAAAGGTTCAGAGCTCTTTCTTCTTTACTCCTCCTTGAGCTGAAATCACAGGAGAAGGCACCCTAGGAGATGGTGTCCGAGGGGCTGGGGGTACGGAAGGAAGGCAGCAAAATGTGACAGCCCCAAATTAATTATGAACACACATCATGTTCCCAGGTTCCATAGCTCCAAGCTTTCCCAGGCAAGTCTTCCAAATGAGCCTCATAGCCATCCTATGAAGTGAGTTGATGCATCTTCTCATGCTTTGGATGAAGAAATGGACATTCTGGGAGGTCAAGTGTCATGTCATAGGTCACACACAGAATTTTTCACGTTAGACTTATCTCTGGTTATTCCCTTGGAATATGATTCCAAAAATAAAATTTCTGATGAAAGATATATACACTTTATGTCTGAGAGATACTAAGTTGTCCTCCCTAAATATTGTACCAACTTGCACTCATACCAGCCTGTTTCTCAGAAGTCTCACCAACCCTAAACATACGTCTAATGGACCATTTGTCTTTCTCTTCTTGACTTCTAAGAGCTCTTTTGATATTAATATACCAATCATTTGTTCGGGGTAAATATATAAATATATATATATATGGGGTAAATAAATAAATATATATATATATAATATATATATATATATATATATATAGCAAATTCAGAGCTCAGTTTGCTGTGTATCTTTTCATCTTGTTTATGGTATTTAGAGACAAATATGTAAATATTTTTCTTTATTGCTTCTGCCTTTAATGGTAATATCAGAAAACTGTCCTACTCCCAAAGATTAAGTATTCATCTATGCATCACATTCTTAGATGCTTGCAAATTTTTACCTTTAAATGGAATGTATTACATTTATCTAAAATATATTTATGTATGCAGTGAAGTAAGGACCTACCTCAACTGGCCCACACTCTTCCTAGTGGGTTATCATTACAAGTTCATCTTGACTCAGCTCACTGATTGGAAGTGTTAAGTTTACGTACATTATGCACACACACACGTACATGCACACCTCTTTTAGGGACATATTTTGCTCTACTGATCTGTCTCTTCTTGAATTGGTATATGCTATTTGGACTGTTTAACTCCAGGATATGTTCCTAAAACTTACAAATAGAAGTCTTCCCCCATTATTCTATTTCAATATCTTTTTCATGATCTGTGACCATTTGTTTCTCTGCATAACATTTAAAATCATTTCGTAATATTGCTAATAAATTTCTACTGTAATTCACATTATGTATTTTAAGTTAAATTGATAAACTTTAAAAATATCGTCTTCCCATCCAAAAATGAGATACATCCATTAACTTATCTATTTTCTCAGTTTTGTTTTATAGTTTCCTTCTACAGCCCCTTCATATTGCCTCCCAAGTTAATTCCTCAGTCTTTTTATATTTGTTACTTTTATAGAATGAATTCTTTTACGTTATATTTTCTAAGCGGTTATTGCTAGGATTTGGAAAATTGCTGATTTTGTCTATTTGTTCCCTAACTAGTCACCTTACTGGACTCTTTTAATGGGCTTTAATAGTTTTTCACTTATTTCTCTTGGGTTTTTGGTAGATAATAATATCCTCTGCAAATAATAACTTTACCTCTTCCTCCTCCCTAATTGTACCTCCAATTCTGTTACTAGAAATCCCTGAATGAATGTTAAATAATTTTAGTGATCATAAGCATCCTTATATTTTTAG
This sequence comes from Equus przewalskii, assembly GCF_037783145.1. Lineage (NCBI taxonomy): Eukaryota > Metazoa > Chordata > Mammalia > Perissodactyla > Equidae > Equus > Equus przewalskii. Next base: position 32,336,678 of record NC_091851.1, read on the forward strand.
GATACGGGTTGTTGGTTTGGAATAGACATGCTCTAGTACATTAAGGAAATAGTTTTCCATGCCTTTTCTCAGGATGCCAGTTACTCTCTGTGCACCCCACTCCCAATGAGACCCAGTCCCCACCCTGTTCTGTTCTCTGAGAGCCCGACTTCTGTGATCTTTATCTTCCTGCCTCCCTCACCCTCTGCTTCTAGCTGAGCTTGACCAATGGCAGTTACTGGCAGAAGCCCCAAGGACGGGAGGGAGGAGTCTGGGCAGTGGTTGTGTTCCTCTGCAGCCTGTCGGGCAGTCCCTTAACCCCTTTCCCTACCAATGCCCTTCACCCTAGGGGTAGTAACAGCTCCTCACTGCTGCCAGCCCCCAGGCACTTCACCATCCCTTGTGAATTCTCTTAACCCAGATCCCACCTCTATTTCATCAAACTCCCTCCATTTAAACCCTTTATATGCCATATGCTTCTCATCCAGACCTTCCTTAATGGACTGATAAATTAGGACCTGCTTTTAAGTATTTTTAAATGTCTTTTCAACATCTCAAAATGATCAAAATATTTTTCTCCCTTGTGACATTCAATCTTTCATTCATTCATCTAAGAAAAAAATTGAGTACCTACTATGTGCTAGTTGCTGTGGTAGGCACTGAGATTAGAACAGAAAACAAAAACAAAAAAACAGCAGACAAGCTGAGTGCCCTAATGTTCTATTAGAGGAAATAGACACATAAGCAATTAAATAAATAAAATACCTAAATATGACAGTAGTGACTAGGAAAGAAAGAGTGTTTTGATGAAGGGTAACGGGGGGATGAATTTAGAAGGACCGTCAGAGAATATTTCCTACAGAAGATGACATTTAAGTTGAGAAAGAGCTGGGGAAGAGCATTTCAGAAGAAAGAAGAGCAAGTGCAAAGTCCCTGAGGCATGAAAGAGCCTGGTGGGGCTGAAGAACTGACAGAAGAGCCAGAAGCAAGGGGGAAGTGCAGTGGAAGAGATGAACGAACAGCTAGGCAGGGGCTAGATCGGTGACATTCTAAAGAAACAGTGCAAGCCACACTTTTGTAGTTTTAAGATTTCTAGGAGCCATAGTAAAAATGATAAAAAGAAATAGATGAAATGTATTTTAATTAAATTTATTAATTTAATTTAATAGATTAAAATTGGGTTTTATTTAACCCAATATATCTAAGACTATCTTTTCAACACTTAAATAATATAAAAATTAATAAAATATGTTTTATATATATATATTTTTTTGGTACTAAGTTTTTGAGAGTGGTGGACATTTTGCATTTAGAGCACATCTCAATATGGACTGGCCACACTTCAAGTGCTGAATAGCCCCATGTGGCCAGTGGTCACCAGGTTGGCAGCACAGGACTAGGTCACGCCCATCAGGCCTTGGTGACAGTGCAGGTTGGTGGGGAGGGGCAGAGCATGTAAGATTCATCTCTACTGCTCCCAGCATCATGCCTGGCACACAGTAGGTGCTCAGTGGATGTCTGTGGGCAGAATGACCGAAAGAACCACAGAAGAGACGCCAGGTTCCATAAGCAGAGAGGTATCACCGAGACCACTCAGATACCTGTTTCAGGAAGCTGGGGTCTATGCTGGGCCCTCAGCCAAGGGAGGAAGTTGGGGTCTGCCTGCCGGGTCTCCTACTGTGGGGGCCGGGCCATGCACGGCCGCCTCTCCTACTGCCGGGCACTTGGCACAGCTGCTCCCTTAATTCAGAAAGATCACGTCACACCATATGCCAGGGAGTGGGAGGGAGAAGCCCATTAGCATTCATTGTACACAGCTTTTCATTTGGAAAAGCACCTCGAATGTGCCGATCTGCATTGCCTTGCTTCATTTTTCAACATTCATGAGTGTAATTGCATTTATTTTTCGCGTCAAGCCTGCAAAACAAGTGATAATTTACTATATTACAGCCCATATCGGCTGGGTTTACAGCCACAACAGTTCTAATCCGCCCTCAGAGGGACTGGGTGGGTTAGCAGGGGTTGGTCTTTTTAGCTGAGAGCACTACATTTCTTTGCAACAGGAAGCTTGGAACCAGCTGTTCCTCGAGTTTACAATAATAGTGGCAATGAACCCACACAAAGACATTGAGCTCTCAAAGCATGTTCACCTCCACGATCTCGACTGCTTTTCACAGTAATGGGGTGAGGCAGACATGTACTCCCATTCCCATTTCACAGAAGAAGAGACTGAGATTCAGAGAGGTCCTCAGTCAGACATGGTGACAAGTCAGTGAACAGCAGAGGCGGGGCTCAAACCTGGACACGTGTGATAGGAAACACTGTGTTTTGCCCTTGCTACCACATGGCTTGAGCTCTGGCAAAGTCTGAGTTCCTGCAGTTGTGCTGGTGGAAAAGCAGGCATGATCTTAAGATTTTGTAAATCTGAAGTGCCAGCAGCAGCTGACCACTGAGGAGACCTACTTCCTCGAGTCCACACCTCAGAATGCTGACGTTCAGGGTCCACACTGCTCCTGAAGGGTCTGGCCAAGCACAGCTCTGTTTGTGCTGGTCTAGCAGGAGTAAGGATGCGTGGTCTAGCCTCATGTTTGGGGATCACTCTCTGCAGGTGTTCACTTCCCCTTGAAAACAGAAGCCAAGCCCACAGCAATGTCCAGACTTTAGGTCACGAATGTTGACAGATTAAAGAGTAATTTTATAACTGATCAGAAAGACCCAGGCCTAAAAGCTTACAGATTTGTTAAACTCATTTTCTAGCTAAGACTAAAGTAGAAGATGCGTCAGTGTGAGCAAGATGCTCATCTCCTCTTCCAGGGTGTTAGGAGGAAGGAAACCCCATCCCCAGACTTTACTCCCCACCCCCTAATTATCAGATACAGACGGCGGAAAGAGAAAAACGTGAAGTGCTGTCCTGCCCTAAAGGATCTGAGTGGCGTAGGGGAGACCACGTTAAACCTCAGGGCTCAGTCACAGAGGATTGCCTCGGTATGGCATGACGCCTCCTCATTCAGGATGAGACCCTGGGGTCCAGCCCCGCCCCTCCAGCTCTCCCCCAGGCAGGGAAGCGGGACTGCGGAGTCACAGCAGATCTGAAGAGTCAGGAGCTGAAGTGGTTCAGAAGTCCCTCCAGCCTCCCGGCCAAGGTGCTCTTGCCTGTAGGGGATGCCTCCCTCTCCCCCGTTCCTGTCCTTTCCCTGCATGGTCACGCCCCCTTCCCAAGCAGGGGCTGGCTCTCCTGACACTGGCAAGGGAGACCCTTCCTGTGGGCGCTTCACCCCAGGCCAGAGCTACAACGGCCAGGCCTGACCACTCAGTGACCTGCTGCTGAGCTTCCGCAAGGACACTGGACAAGGACCTCCGAGAGCCACTTCATATAAAGGGCCTGAGGGTTTCAAAGAGGGCCAGTTGGGGTGAGTGGTGTCATACCCACATCATAGAGTCACACAGACACACACACGTGAGTTCAGGCCTGACAAGGCCTCAGAGTTTTCCTTCAATAGAGATGAGTTAACACAGCCCCGCCACGGTGAGTCCCAGCTGAGACAGGACAGGAAGGAGACAGGACAATGGAGAGGACCCTCCATGCGCCCATGCGCCAAGCATTTTGTTCTGTGTTCTCACGTCACCTCATTTAACCTCCACATCCTCTAAGACCATGCAAAAAACTCTGGGCCACAGAGAAACTAAAAGTTTCGCTCAAGGTCTGCCATTCATGTCCCTCTGGCCAGAGTGTCCACGAGTGTTTTGTGCGTGTGTGCTCACGACAGCCTTTCCTGAAGTCAACCGTGCGGAGCGTCAAGGACAGAGGCTACTGAAGGTTCCTTTCAAATGCAGGAAGGTAGTCTTTGAATTCAAAGCAAATAAGCTTTCTGTTATTAGTTTCCATATTGCAAAGTCTAAAAACTTAGTACGATGTCTTAAATCAGGATTGTAAAGCTGACATTTTTGCTTGAAATGGTCAAAATCAGATAATTATTTCATGCCACACGGTGTTGAATACGGTTTCTCTTCTAATTGTTGCCACTACCCAGAAAAGCAAAATGAGATTTATTTTTCAAAGGTTGGACCTACACTAGGGGTGCTCACTGGCTTGCCAGGCTTCATTTGCTCCAGCTCCCATACCCCGGGCCTGCCTCACCCACCGTGCACTCTAGACTCTCCTGTTCCTGTTTCATGAGGTCCCTGGTTGCAGTAATGGAACAAACTGTGCAACAGAACTGCCTCATAGAACCTGTGTGCTGTTAGAGTTAGAAAGAACTGCGGGGGTGTTACTTAATCCTTCATTGTGCGGGTAAGGCCACTAGTGCTCAGAGAGGCTAAGCAACTTTCTCCAGGCTACACAGCAGGCCAAGAAGATAGCAGTCCCAGAACACAGGCCTCCTGAGACCCCTGGGCATGGTACCACAAGCCTGCGTTTCAGCCATCTTGGATTCTCTGTTTCCTTTAAACCCGTTTCCAAGTAGCTTAACATTTCAATCATCCCTGACTCACTCACTCAATGTTAATTGAGGGCATCCTTGGTACCAGGGTCCGTTCTAGGCGCTGAGGACACCTGGCTGTGAAGGGGCAAGTTGATTCCTGCTCCCATGGAGCTTATAACTGATGGAGGGAGATGGGTGCTAAGTGCAGAGGTACATACAGCTCCTCTGTAGTGAGCTTTCTAGATGCCTGACCTGGGGCGGGTCTGGAGGCAAAATGAATTCTGAGACCCGGGTGGTCCCCCAGGCAAAGCAAAGAACATGGGAGTGGCGTAGAGAATAATAAAGTCAAATTAGGGTAGAACTGGGGGCTGCAGAAGGCGAACCATAGAGGCCCCAGAAAAGGAGCACCCCACAGCACAGAGCCTCTGTGAGGGAGGGACACGGGACGGCGCCCTGGTGAAAGGCAGACTCATGCCGCCTAGCTCTCTGAGTGTGCTCCTCCATCTCCTCGGGCTCCCGGGCTCCGGCCATTCTCCAGAGCATGCGAATTTCCAGTTCTGCTCTCTGCCTCCTGCTCTTCTCACACTCCTGGGGAATCTTGACCCCAGTCAGGAGGTTACCAAGCCAGCCCCAGGTCAGACTGCTAGGCGCTGGTGGAACTGACATTCTAGCTCGACTCTTATCTGCTGGATTTCAAAGCTCACGCTCCATTCATTTCCTCCAGGTAGAAAGAACACAAAGTCACCTACTCACCCAGGACACCCTGCACCGGAAATGGTGTCTGGAGATTTTGCATCATTCCCACCCCTCTAAGCTCTTTCACACATCACTGGGGCTGGAAGCCTAGAAACTACATCTTCCTTTTAATTGTGGCAAAAACGTATAACATAAAATTTACCATCTTAACCATTTTTAAGTGTACAGTTCAGCAGTGTGAACTATACACACCTTGTTGTGCAACAGATCTCCGGGCTGTTTTCATCCCACAAAACTGAAAGTCTATATCCATTGAACAATTCTCATTTCTCTTTCCCCGCCAGCCCCTGGCAACCACCATTCTACTTCTGTTTCTATGAGTTTGACTACTTTAGATACCTCCTATAAATGGAATCATACAGTATTTGTGTCCTGTGACTGGCTTATTTCACTTAGGATAATGTCCTCAAGATTCATCCACGTTGTAGCGTATGACTGGATTTCCTTCTTTTTTAAGACTGAATCATATTCCATTGTATGTACATGTGAGGTTTTCTTTATCCATTCATCCATCAGTGGACATTTGGTTACTTCCAGCTCTTGGCTATTGTGAATAATGCTGCATTGAACATGGGTGTGCAAATATCTCTTCGAGATCCTGCTTCCAGCTCTTTTGGATATATACCCAGAAGCGGGATTGCTGGATCATATAGTAATTCTATTTTTAATTTTTTGAGGAAACTTCATGCTGTTTTCCACAGTGGTTGCATCATTTATATTCCCACCAACAGCGCACAAGTGTTCGAATTTCTCTGAATCCTTGTCAGCATTTGTTATTTTCTGTTTATTAGTATTATTATTACTATTAGGCCCAGACTAATGGATGTGAGGTGCTACTCATTGTAGTTTTCATTTGCATTTCTCTAAATGATTAGCGACGTCGCACATCTTTTCATATGTCTGTTGGCCATGTGTATAGCTTCTTTGCAGAACCATCTATTCAAGTCCTTTGCCTGTTTTTCAATCAGGTTATTTGGTTTTTGTTGTGGAGTTGTAAGAGTTCTTTATATATTCTGGATATTAACCCTTTAGCAGGTATATGACTTGTAAATATTTTCTCCCATTCCAGAGGTTGCCTTTTCACTCTGTCAATTGTTTCCTTTGATTCACAGAAGTTTTTAAGTTTGAGGTGGTCCTATTTGTCTATTTTGTGCTTTTATTATCTCTGCTTTTGGTGTCATATCCAAAAAAGTCACTGTAAAATCCAATGTCATGAAGCTTGTCTCTCAACTTTTCTTTTAGGGGTTTAGAGTTTCAGTCTTATGTTTAGATATTTCATCCATTTCAAGTTAATTTTTGTATATAGTATGGTGTAACATAAGAGTCCAGTGTCCTTCTTTTGCATGCAGCTATCTAGTTTTTCCAACACAATCTTTTGAAAACACTGTCCTTTCCCCATTGTGCGGTCTTGGCACCTTTGTTGAAGATCATTTGACCATATATGTGAGGGTTCCCAAAGGCTTTATAAGCCTCTCTCTAGAGGCTTTATAACACCCAGCATTAAACACCTTCCTGATGGAAATACCTAGGCTGGTTTCTGTTTTCCTACTTAAACCTCAGCTGATAGACTCATCACACTGATGTGTTTTAGTAGCTATGGTTTCGAAGGCTCTTGCAAGCTACAAATCTTCTCTTAACCTTAGAAACTCTCAGCACTCTTCGCAAAGGGCACAGCATACCTTTGCTTGTCCGTAGCTTTTACAAGGTGCTTCACTGACGACAAGTAATATTTTGAATTCTGAGGGAGTGCAACTTGGGTTTCTTAATGATGAACACAACACTCAGGAAAGGAAGCAATTTTAAAAGACATTGGCAGATGGGAGAAAAGTTTAAAAAACAGTTTGCTAAAGGAACCGTTGCTTTCCAAAGCTAACGTGTAATTATGTTAGCATAGAGCACAGTAGGGAAGTTGGATGGAGTGGGGGGTAGGGGGAGCAGGACGTCTTTTTTAGAAAAAGGGGAAATTTCTATAAATGACCAAATGTCTCACTGATCAGCAATTGTGGGAAATAAAATCTGAAGATGCACCCATGATATTAAGGGGGCGTGGAGTAGATGCTGCAGCTCTGGGGGGCGTTCTCTGAGAACAGAGTAGTCACTATAAGCTCGACTGGGAGACTTATCTTTCTGTGCAAGTCTGAGCTGTCAGGGACGGACTGTCCCTCAGGTGCCCCATCTCCACACACTCATGGAGACAAATTCCCCGTCAAGGAATCAGAAGCAGCTGCCACGACTGACAGAGAAACAGATAGGGAGCTAGGACCACAGGATTTTTCATAGACGTTTTAATTTATGAATGTGTCACTTAATTCCTACATTTAAAAAGATATCCTTTTCTTCTTGATTCATAAATTACAAATCATGGAATGCTAGAGTCAGAAGAGATCAATCTTTGATTTTAAATATAAGGTAAATAAGGCCCAGGGAGGGATGGTGCTTGGCCCAAGGGCACAGAGCATGTTAATGGCAGAGCTAGGACTAAAACCCAGGATTTCTTACTTTTAGACTATTTCACAGAAAAGGACGCAGGAAGCACAGAGAAAAGCTGGCCTGCCCAAAGTCTCAGGTTAGTGGCTGAGCCCGGACAGGCTCTCAAGAAAGTCTCCCTACCACTTGCTAGAAAGACAGGCTAACTGAAAGGCCTGGTGGAGCAGACAGTGCCTACCTCAGCCCCACCGTGTTCCCATAGACCCCAAAGAAGCACAAATAAACCACAGGAAATTTCCCCATCTGCAAAATACAGAACACAATGGTACCTACACTACATAGGGTTGTTGTGGCCATAAAGGGGAAGAGACATTTAAACTGCCTAGCACAGGGGCCGACCTGGTGGCACAGCAGTTAAATGCACAGGTTCCACTTCTCAGGGGCCCAGGGTTCGCTGGTTTGGATCCTGCGTGCGGACATGGTATCACTTGGCACGCCACGCTGTGGTAGGCGTCCCACGTATAACGTAGAGGAAGATAGGCATGGAGGTTAGCTCTGGGCCAGTCTTCCTCAGCAAAAAGAGGAGGATTGGCAGTAGTTAGCTCAGGGCTAATCTTCCTCAAAATAAATAAATAAATAAAGTGCCTAGCACAGAGTAAGGGCTGAAGCAATGCTAGCTGTTACTATTCTCAAAGGAAGACATCCTGCTGGTGGGAGGACAGCTGCACAATAAAAATCCGATCATCTAGGACAGCACTGGACAATAGAAATATAATGTGAGCCACACATGGAATTTAAAATTTTCTAGTAGCCACAATCAAAAAGTAAAAAGAAATGGGTTAAATTAATTTTAATTGTTTTATCTAACCCAATGTATCTAAAATATAATCATTTCAACATATAATCAATATAAAAATTATAAATGAGATGTTTTACATTCTTTTTTTCATACTCAGTCTTTGAAATCCAGTGTGTATTTTACACATACAGGACTAGCTACATTTCAAGTGCTCAACAGCCACATGTGGGTAGCGGCCACCATATTCGACGCTACAGGTCTAGAACATTCCCAATGGGATTACAGTAGATTATTGGATTTTCCAGATTATTGGATCTGATTTTATGGAGTCACACAAGCCATCTCATTTTCACTAAATTTTAAAAACTACTACATTTGTACTAATCTACAATTTTCTTTTCTTATAAACTTTCGTAACATGTAAATATAAATCAAATTACCCTAGTATTCAAAGGATAAAGAAAATCTGCTTCTTCATTAAAGACAAGACAATCTGCATATTCCAAACAAGGTGTTCCCTTGGAGAAGCCCTCGGCCCTGGACCTGAAGCCCAGTTAGAGGAACGGTCCATGGGAGCATCACACATCACACCGGGCTGCCACCATCACCACCACTGCGATGATTCTCAGCAACATCTTCCTCTCAGGCTGCCCCAGCAAACAGCAGGAGATGAAGAGTCATCAGGGAAGTCATCTCGCCCCGTGAGAAGTCTCTGATGCACGACTGCTTCCGTGAGGTTCCCTTCCAACAGAAACGATTCAGAACAACACGCAGGCTCAGCATGTCCGCATTTAGGTGGACACTGGGCTTAGTCAATTCAAGACACCGATAGGATGGTCAACCCTCAGTGATTAGAAGTAGGGCATTCCCTTCATTTTCCCAGGGAGAAGACCCCACGCAAAGTTTTCAGCCAATTTTTACACATAAAATTGTCAGTGTGTAGACAAATTAGTCAAATGTCTACTTAAGGTGTCTAAGATATGATTTAATTAAGCACGCATATTTAAAATCACGCTTCCTAAGATAATATATTACAGTCATGCATCATTTGATGACAGGGATACATTCTGAGAAATGCATCGTTAGACAATTTGGTTGCTGAGAGAATACCATAGAATGTACTTACACAAAGCTAGATGATACAGCCTGCTCCCCACCTAGGCTATATGGTGCTGATCTTACCGGACCACCAACATATATGCAGTCCATCATTGACCAAAACATGTTATGAGGCACATAACTGACTATACACTAACAACAGTGGTTCACAGCACAGACTCTGGAGCCAGAGTACCTGGGTTCAGATCTCAGCTCCTTCATTTACTACTAACTTTTGGGTGAGTTACTTACATTCTGGGCCTCAGTTTCACCATCTGTACAATAAGGGAAATAACAGTACCCAGCTCACAGTGCTACTGAAGTATTAAATGAGTTAGAAACATGTAGACCCCGTAGAACACTGTCCAGTAAGTGGAGTACATGTGTCAGTTAGAAAGGAGTGGTTTATTATCCATTCCCATATACTACAGAAGATCTTATTCAAACTCTTCATCTGCACCATTGACCTCTGGGTCTGTTATTGGAGGAAGCACTTTTTAAGTTGAATGACATGGGTCTACATCACCTTTACTTCCAGTTACACCATTTGGATACAATACTCTTTCTTATTTTTTTTTGGCGAGGAAGATTCACTCCGAGCTAACATCTGTTGCCAGGCTTCCTCTTTTTTTTGCTTGAGGAAGATTAGCCCTGAGCTAACATCTGTGCCAATCTTCCTCTTTTTTTATATGTGAGCCGCTGCCACAGCATGGCTGAAGAGTGGTGTAGGTCTGCAGCTGGGATCCAAACCTGTGAACCTGGGCCACCAAAGTGGAGTGTGCCAGACTTAACCACTACACTATGAGGCTGGCCCCTGGATACAATACTTTTTGAATCCAGGTATGATGTCACAGAAAACTAAAGGTCAAGGCAAGCATTTATGTGGGTATTATACAGACGTATGTTCCCACTTGTCTGACAGATGTGTATTCTGATCACAGCAAAGATCCTCTGTTGCTTTCCAAGCCATCCTTAGCACTAGTCAGTTTGGGGTCATATCCTCTGAAATAATACTAAACTTGTCTCCAATTTTCCTGCCTTTTTGTTCTACCAATTCTGTGATCCCTGTAAATATCCCAAACTAGCATTGACTGGGGTCATTGCATGCTACTGTAGTTTCCCCAGTTAATTTTTTAGTTCAAAATACATAAGAGACCATCCCATAATATGAGATGCTTTGTAAGAACTTTTCAAGAGCTGTTTGGAGTCCAAGATCCTGCCTTTTATTGGGCATTTGGGGTGTGTTCTGGCTTTTCTCTTTTCTTTTCCCACTGCCACTTCTTGGGTGTTAGTTAAATAAACCATGATGCATCCTTCCAGCGGAATACCACACAGCCCTGGAAGGCAAAAACTTGATCTGAATACACTGGTATGAAAAGAGACCAACGACACAACAGTCTGGGAACCACGATCCTATTCATCATCCGCATGCTTAGGAGGCACGAGAGTGAGGTGGTCAAGAGCTCAGACTCTGGACCCAGACTTGCTGTAGCCAAATCCTGGCTCTACCATACGCTAACTATGACCTTGGACAAGACATTTAAGCTTTTTGTGCCTGCAGTTCCCTAATTTGTAAAATTGTAGACAATAACGACTACATCAAAGGACTGTTGTAAGGATTAAATAAGTTAATGTATTTAAAGTGCTTAGGATACTGCCACATAAAAAGCACGACATAAGCATCACTTCCCTATATTCCTGTCACTATTACCACATATATATATACGTATTTTTTTGTCTCCCCTCCCTTCCTCCTCCTCCTCTTCTTCTTCTCTCTCTTTCTCTCTCTCTCAATACATACCATCTGTTAACAGTGATATTTCAGAGAACTGAGATGGGGTCAGAGAGAGTTAACTTATATGCACAAACTCAGCATTTCTTTAAGAATGAATATACAATATTTTACCATTAAAGAGGGAAGAAAAAAATGCATTGATTCAACAGTGGCTAAATGGGACCATAAGAGCTTATAGCTTTAAGCCAATCAATAATAATACTCGGAGTGATTAAGGATGCTTACAGGCCCACACTTGCAGATCATTTTAACGTAAGCACTACATTAAAGAAACAGCAGGTCAGTTTTTGGACGCGTCACACTTTTCCACTGGGGATCCTCTTACACAGGTTACGAGCAGACCATACATTTGTGAGAGTATGCCAGGCCCCGGAGTAAACGAAGGGGTAATCCCCAGGGTCCCTTCATTTGCCCCGAGTATCAGCTCCAGAGCAGAGGGGCAGGCAGGCTCTGGGACCAATTGACCACAGCCTCATCAAGCTGAGAGGAGGCACTTGAGCTATGAAAGTTACAGATGCCCCAGGTACCGTGAAAATGCCAAAGAAAGCAGCAGCCACTCCAGGATTCTCCCCAAAATTTCCTGACCTCATTTCTCTCTTGACTTTCCTAATGCTAATAATACTGATGGCAGTTTGGTCCATATACAGATCACCTGCCCTGATCCGAGCGCCATGCAGGGACAAGGAATTCTGCAATGAGAGTCAGCCCATGTCCTCAAGTAGCTCACAGCCCTAGTGAGGAATCAGAGAAAACACGTTGTAATAAACTCAGCCACAGAAATGCAGAAGAGAGGCAAATGCTGTGGGAAGAGAGTCAGGGAAGGCCTCCTGGAAGAGTGACATCTGTGCAGGGTTTTAATATAGGAGGAAGGGGGACAGGAGGTGCCTACTAGCTGAGTGGGCAGAAAGTGCAAAGTATGACAGTGTGACCTGCAGGATTTGTGGTTGAAAACAGGAGGAATCAGCTATGACTATATTTCTCAACAATAAGAATATTCAAGAAGAATATTGGGAGGCTCATCATAAATAGGAACTGGAGAATCAGGCTTGAAACTAAGGCCATTGTGGGCAGCCAAGAAGCAGGCAGTTCAGTAATCTCTTTTAGTACCTCTTGTGGCCCAGAGACTGCCCCTACCCCTAGACACCCCACTGCACCAGCCTCTGGCTACTGGCTCGTCCTTCCTAAACGGAAAGTCCTGGCAGGAGGGTCCAACTGGCTGCACCCAGGTCACATGTTCAGCCACACCCAGGCTGCCGGGGTAGCGAATTTCTGGCCCCTTCACCTTCCAGCGAGCTCCACATTTCACCAAGACTCCGTACAGTGTGAGATTCCCAAAATCAGGAAGCAGGGCTGGAGACTAGACTCCCAACACAAAAGCACAAAGGCCTCTCTCGCATGATGACATAGAAGAGGAAAGGGAAGAGAAAAGGGAAGAAGAAGTGGCTGAGGCTGGAGACAGATGCTGGGTTCATATTGCAAGAAAGCTCAATTATTAATAAGAGCAATTGATTTAACAAACATTCACTGCTACCTACTAAGTCCCAAGCACTGGGGTTACAGATGTAAAAAAAATGGTGTCCCTGCCTACAAGGAGAGCAGAAGCTAGTTCAGTACACAGACTATGAAGAGATATTCATCCAATAAGCACTGGAGAGCCCATTCTGCTTTTTACAGTGATGTCCACCCTGACTGGACAGTGCGTGGGCCGCTCTGGTTGATCACTATTTTGGACATAATTCCTGCTCACGCCCAGTAGGTCTCCCCGGTGTGCTGAGAGCTATGACCCGGTGCGTTCAGCGGACCATCACGAATTCCTGACTTGTGGTTAGGGCTTCAGAATTCACAAGCATTTTCTCAACATCAACTCATGGATTCGCGTTGGACATGTGGATGATATTCTTCCTCCAGATGTCAAAACTAATACGCTAGCATTCTGTGTTTGGTCCACAAGGGAGTACAGAAATATACATGTACATATATGAAAGCAAATTTGATAACTTCTCTTGGAGATGACCACAGAGACAAACGCACAAGAACACTCACTACAATGAGGTTTAAGAGTAACTGGAAGGAACTTATGTATGCAATAATACAGGCTGGTTAAATAAATCATGGAAGGGTCATTATAACGGAAAACTATGAAGCTTTTAGGAAGTATGCTTTTAAGGAATATTTAATGACATGGGAAAATGCTTAATAGCATTAAAAACAAAAACAGATATTTATTTAAGTTTGTGTGCACATATGACTTTTATTTGGTTCCTCATACTATCTCTATTGTGCATATTCTCTACAATGAATATGCATTATTTTTGTAATCATAAATCATGATTGTAAATAGAAATAATTTTAAAGGATGTTTAGTGGATGATGGTACCATGTGTATAACATATATTTGTCTTGGATTTGAAGCCTGACTTCTCTTTCACATATTACTTACATGACCTTGCACCAGCCACTTCCTCTCTCTGGGGCTTGATTTTTTTGAAAATGAAGAGGAGGCCATACTTCAGAACTCACGGGATGGTGGCACGTTAGATGAAATATGTAGGAAAATGCCTAACCCAACCTTTGGTTAGAGTGAACACGTGGTATATGCCAGTTTTCTTGAAAGAAAGCAAAGGTCTCAGCACTTATAGCTCTCCAGTATGGGTTCTAACATAGAAAAGGCGATGTGGTCAGGGGCTGATGTGTGAATGACAAGGTATGAGCTTCCTAGAGCTGCTGTAACAAACTGCCCACAAACTGGGTGGCTTGACACAACAGAAACTAGAGTTTAGGAGTCTAAAATCAAGATGTTGGCAGGGCCATGATCCCTTCATATCTTTGGTATTCTTTGGCCTGTAGATGCATTGCTCCAGTCTGTGCCTCTGTCTTCACATGGCCTTCTCCCGTGTGTCTTTGTGTCTCCTCACCTCCACCAATCATACTACATGAGGGCCTAGTATGACCAGCATGGCCTCATCTTAATTACATCTTGATGACATCTGCAAAGACCCTATTTACAAATAAGGTCACCCTCACAGGTGCCAGGGGTGAGTGAGGGCTTCAACTTATCTCTTTGGTGGACACAATTCAACCCATAACAGACGCCAAGCTTTTCTCTGTCAATATCAGTGGTTCCTGAGCAAAGCAGGAACACAGAGCCAAGGGCCCAGTGGCACAAGGGAAAGTTCCAGCACCATCCTGGTGTCTGTGCCTGCTTCCCTGGCAGGCTGACTGGCTGAAAGGTTCCTGTTGGTGTGTGTGTGTGCACCTGTGTGCATGTTTTCTCTGGATGCTTCTCAACACCTGCCCCTTCCAATCAGGTAAGAACTAAGCTCTTTGTAGTTCTCTGCTCTAGAAATTTGTGCAGGATGGCAAGAAGAAAGTGCTTGAAGCCAGGGTTCTTTCTCACCTCCTTTGTTTTTTTAAAGTCTAAACTTACTGAAGAGATTATGCTGTGGGTCCAAGAAGGGTTGAGCCAAGAGGGGTGTGCCTTTGAGGGCTGAGGACCTGAGTGGAGTTCTCCCACCCTGAGAAGGGGAAAGGGATGGGCCTGCTGGTCCCACGCTACTGAGTAGCAGTACTTAAGGAGAGGGCAGGGCCCAGAGGGATGCTGGGTGATGCACCTGGGCTGGCTGGACTTGGGACAAGGGCTCCAATCCTGGGAAAGAAGCAGCAGAATTCCTAGGCCCAGAGGGACCACAGGGAATGTGACAGTGGGCTTCTCAGAGGAAATCACAATGGCCTATTTAAGTCTCAGGACATTTGTAGACGCCTAGGGAAGGGGGAGCCCCAATAATGACTACAACTTAATGTCTGAGTCCCTGGAGGCTCAGGGTCACATTCAAGTTGATGCAAATGCAGTGTTTCTTGTGCACCCAGGCTTTCAGCCTGAGATGCAACCCTACCTCATTCCAACACTTAAAGCAATGTCCCCAAAGCATTAGAAGGACATAGAAGGAAACCTCCCAAGTCCCATTGCCTTAGGCCTCGGCCCCTTGAAAATGACACTTACAGCACTTGCATCTCCCTTCAGCCTACAGACACACTCCTGCTGGGCCCTGGGCTGTACCTCAGGGTGGATACGTGGAAACATGCCAAGGCTGAATAAGGAAGAGCTAGGAACCAGTGGTGGTTGCAGTTAGTTCCACAGACAAGATAGAGGCCTGGAGAGAACGTCTATGGGTATAGTAACCCCCATTCCTGTGACAGCCCCAATAAAGATGAGGTGGGGAAAATGAGGTCTGAAGGCTGGAATATTAGCCTGAGGGCTTGTCCCATGGAGAGGGATAAGGAAAAGAGTATGATAGTCGTGTGTGCAGCACTGAATAATGGAGCCAAGATGGAGAAGTGTTCAAACCCTTGGACAGCATTTCTCCTGGGTATTGAAAAGCCTCTGGGCCCAGCAGTGACCCACAGCAGACCACCTGCTGGGTGGTTCACCTGTGTTAAGTAGCATCTGGGGTCAGGTGAGCTTGAAGAGGGGCAAGGTTCTAACATGGCCTTAGACTTACAGCCTCAGAGACTGTAGAATCAGAAAAGAACTTAGAAGAACCAGCACTGATTCAGCCTTACCGCGTGCAGACACTTGGCACTCACACAGGCATCAACCCATTTAACTCTCACAGTGGTTCCCACGTTAAGGATGAGGAAACTGAGGCCGAGGGATTAAGGCCACAGAGCCACTCAGCTATGGTGTAGGATTGGAATAAGCTGGCCTGTAAACATGTCTGTGATGAGGACTTTGAAAGCAAAGAACAGGATGCTATGAGCAAGAACAATGAGGGAGTGCTTCTTCAGACAGACCAGTTGAGGGATGATCTCCCTGAGGAGTTGTTTGAGCTGAGACCTGAAGAAACCAACCAAGTGAAGAGGGAAGAAAACTATTCCAGTGGGAAGGAATAGCATGTGCAAAGGTCCTACGCCAGGAAAGCATCTGACATGTCCAAGGAACTGAAAAATGGCCAGTGTATCTGGAGCACTTTGAGAAGAAAAAAGGCTTGGAGAAGACAGGCCATGGCAAGGAGTTCAGATTTCATCCTATGTGCCAGAGGAAGCCGCTGGAGGGATTAAGGGCCAAAATGGCATGGTCTGATTTACACAGAGTCTAGCACAGAGCTTATCACACAGAAGGGGACCAATAAAAGGTTGTGGAACATCTGAATAAACAGACTCAAACTAGATCTCCAAAAGGATGGAAACTGCTGGCTTTACAGAAGGAAAAGTAAGATTTCAGCCTTTGCCCATGAGAAGAGCAAACAATTTCACCTAATCCAAATTCACTTTCATGCCTCTCTGCCCAAGAAGCATGCAGAGCCACTGAAATCCACAGGCGCATCATGACAGAATAATTCCAGTGACCATGATCAAATGCCTCTATCTAGAAAAGCTCAGAAGATTGTATTAGCACAATCCAATATTTATGAAATGACACTCAGCCATAATGAGGGGCTGAGAAAATTAGGGTTAGAAGCAAGAGGGGTTCCTTTAAGCAGAGATAGTGGTACGGTGGGAAAAGCAGCAATGTCGCTCAGCTTCTCGGAACCTTGATTTACCGATCTGTAAAATGGAAGGACAGTAGCGAAGATTAAGAATGTGTGATCAGTTAACAGAGGCCCCAAAGGCATTTAATCGTATTTATGATGCATTTCATCATTTAAAAAACACTTGACAGGGGCCGGCTCCGTGGCCGAGTGGTTAAGGTCACGCGCTCCTCTTCGGCAGCCCAGGGTTTCACCAGTTCAGATCCTGGGTGCAGACACAGCACTGCTCATCAGGCCATGCTGAGGCGGCGTCCCACATGCCACAACCAGAAGGACCTACAACTATGTACTGGGGGGCTTTGGGGTGAAGAAGAAGAAGAAAAGAAGAAGATTGGCAACAAATGTTAGCTCAGGTGCCAATCTTTAAAAACAGAAAAAAACAACAACACTTGACAAAGCCTATTTGCCCATCTGTCCATGCATCTATCCAACAAAATGCTATTTAGCGCATACTGTGTATGAGGCACTGTATTAGACATTCAAGATAAAGCTGGGAACAAGACTGTCATGGTCCCTATTCACATGGAACTTCTCCTCCGGGGGTAAAACACACACTGAACAAATAACATCAGCTGTGATGCGTGTTATTGAGGAAAGGGCAGGGTACAATGCGAAATATTTACAGAGAGAGCTGACCCAGACCAGCACACCTAGCGAGCGCCATCCTAAGGATGTGATGTGATGTGTAAGCTGAGATATGAACGGGAAGTACAAGAGAATGGAGTGGAAGAAAAATGCCCATCGTATGTGAGTTCCCGCAGCGGGATAGGGTCTGGAACATTCTAGGAACTGACAGAAGCCAGTGTGAAATAAGCATGGGGGGAGTGGAACATGGTGAGGCTGGAGGAACAGGCAGAACCAGCTCTGTAAGGCCTTGGAGGCCACAACAGTACTTTGGTCTTCTTTCTAAGAGCAGTAGGAAGCCTCAGAAAGACTCTAAACAAAGCTGGTTGGGGGCAATAAAAAGGTAACATGAAGAAGGATATATTCTAGAACAATTTCTCTGGCTTCTGTGTGGAGAGTGGATTAAAGTCAAAAGAGGAAGCCAAGAAGTCTGTTAGAAAGGATTCCAGTTACCCAGGCAAGAGCTGGTGGTGATCTGCACCAGGGTAGTGGCGGCAGAGACGGAGAGATGTGAGCTGACTTGAGATTACGCAGGAGGTAAAGTGGCAGGACAAAGTGACTGGCAGGAAGAGGGGGAAAGAGAGGGAAGAGAAAGTTGACCCTGGGCTTCTGAATCAACACCAGAATGGAGGAAGTGGCCTTTCCTGAGATAGGGAGCACTGGAAAGTGAGTAGATGAGGAGGGGGAATGGGTGAATCAGGAGTTCAATTTTGAAGATATTGAGTTTGGAGAGCCAGGAAGACCCTATAGGGCTCCAGGTGAGCTAAAGACAGGCAGAAAGAGCATATGTGTGCATGTAAACACACACACACACCCCCCATAAGATCCGGATATACTTAGCCCACATCAAAGATGGCAATGCAGAGCACAGCGGGTGTGGTTTGTTTCAGCGCAGGTGCTGTGGATTCTTGGGGTCCCTAACGGAATGAGTGATTCTAGCATCTAAATCAAGACACTTTTGAGAGTAGAGTCAGCATTGTTAAAAATTATGATGGGGCAACAGGCACAGAGGTCATGGTCACTTTACTAACGAGCATGTATCACTGCTGGTGGCTCTGCTCATGCAGAAAGATCCCATTAGATCTGAAAATCTCAATTTTGTAGCACAGTTTTATTATACCTGGGACTTGAGGCTATACTCAGGAGAAACTTACACAAACAATTTATGCCCTTAATAGGAACAATATAGAGCCTTTCAGAAGCCTCTTGCTTTGTAGCCAAAATCAAAGTCAACGAGGCCACACAGGCCACACGTTTACCTAGGCATCTCTGAGCATCTTCTCTGTCTCCAGCTCAGTGATATCCTGGAAAATTCCTCTCCCCAGAGACAGCAAGAAGACACGGCAGCTGGGCAGTTGGTCTTGTAGTTCTAGAATTCGTTAAGAGAAGTCTGATGGCAACTGAAGCCATGGGAGTAGTTGAGGCCATCCATGGAGTGACTGTTAATTTTATATGTCAATTTGACTGGGCTCAGGCATGCTCAGATCTCTGGCAAAACATTATTTCTGGGTGTGTCTGTGAGGATGTTTCCACGAGAGATTAGCGTTTGAATTGGTGAACTGAGTAAAGCAGATAGGCCTCCTCAATGTGGGTGGGCATCATCCAATCCCTTGAGGACCCACATAGAACAACAAGGCAGAGAAAGGGCAAATTCCCTCTCTCTGCTTAAGCTGCGAGGTCCATCTTCTGCCCTCGGACATGGGAGCTCTTGATTCTCGGGCTTTCAGACTCAGATCAGGGCTCTTACCACCAGTCTCTCTGATTTTCAGGCTTCAGACTCCATCTGAATGACACCACCAGCTTTCCTGGGTCTCCAGCTTGCAGAGGGTGGATGGGGGTACTTCTTGGCCTCCAAAATCATGTGAACCAATTCCCATATGTCTCCTCTTACATGTCTCTCTCTATATATCCTATTGGTCCTGTTTCTCTGGAGAACCCTGACTAATACACATTAGTGCAGACCAAGCCTGAAGAACTCCAATGTTTAATGGCCAGAGTGAGCTGACAAAAGAGACTGAGAGATAGCACCAGGAGGGGCTGGTAAAAAACCAGGACAGCGTCGGGGTTAGAGGGAGTCCCCGTCAGGGAGGAACCATGGAGAATGGCCTCCCTTCTCCAACAACCAACTGTCTTTACAACTGCACCAGGGCTCACATTACCCAGAGGTGATCTTCATGTCCCCAGAGTTGCAGCTCTTCCTGGTTTGGGTCACCAGGTAAGCCTCTTCAAGATTCAGCTCACCCTGGCAGACCCCACCCTAAATGTGTTCTCCTGAGCATACCTCTTGCAGGTGTTCCCTCCCTAGCATACACCAGGTGGAACTTCCAAAGGCCTAGGTCGCAGGCATCCATCAGGAGCATACATTAGGCCTTCAGCCCCCTTGGTTAAGGATAAGCTTGACATTCAGGATGTCAGGACATTAACTTCGCGAGCAATACTTGGACTGTAGAAGTTTTTCTACATATATACAAGCTGCATCTATGTGGCCTGGAAGGAAAAGAATGATCTCAAGTTCTTCAGAAGCTCTTTCTTCCCCTAAAATCCCACAACTATCAGGCTCCCCAAGCAAAATCCAATGATGCCCTACTTGTAGCTAAAGCTTAGAATCCCAAAGCTAAAAGAAATCCTAAAAGTCCCTGAATCCAGATAACATGTGATTCCCCCACATCCTTAAGAATTCATTCAGGTATCGGTTTGCATACCTCTGAGGATGGGGAACTCACTATCAACAAAGTTATCTATTGCCCGCTCAGACAGCTCAATCCATAAGAAAGTTCTTCCCCATGAGTCATCATAAAAGCTACCATCCCCATCTCAGCCCCAAACCCAGTGGGTCACATACCTGTAGGCACCGCTGGGTCCAGCATTGGTTTCTCCCACGTGTTAATCTGTTCCCAGGTAAACCCATTGGTCCCCAGGGCCACGCTATAACCACAGTTGCTGTAGTGTTCATCAAAGGAACAGCCGCCTGCAGACAAAAGAGATATGGGTAAATACATCCTCGTGTCTGAGGTTTGGTTCGTTAACCCCATCTCATCGGCTCTTCATTTACAGCTTTGAATTTTAAACTCTGGAGAAGATTTTAAAAAAAGGCAAGCAAATTGGATTTTTATATTTGCTTTGGCGTTCTCAGGAAAGGCGCTGGCATCTGCAGGCCCCCCTATTTAAAAAAGTTAATAAGGCTAGTTACATTGATTTCAATCTTGCTTCCTGAGAAAGTAAACAGCAACGTCTCATTCTAAGTAAGAAAAATGAATGCCAGGGCATGCCTCAGTAATTGCTTCCTGCAACACGGAGAGAGGCTGCTGCGAGGCCGCAGAGAAAGCACTAGCTTCGGAGTCTAGCAAAACCAGACACAAATCTCCACTTGCAAAGCTGGGTCCGCTTGGGCCAGATGCTTCACCTGTCTGTGACTCAGTTTCCTCATCTGTAACATGGAAGGAAAGATACATCTGAATGAAATATCATGAGGACTAAATGGGATAATCTATAAAACGTAACTAGTGTAGAATCAGTTCTCAATATCCACTCCCTTCCCTATAAGGGCAGTTTTTGGAAAATCAGGTTTCATGGAGTAAAAATCAAACCATGAGGAAGGAGACAACCAAGCACCTGCAAGATAACACGGTCAATGCTGACGACACTTAAGGCTTCTCCCTTTAACTTTAAAGTCCAAGCCACCCGCCATTTTACAATAAGTTGTGTCAATTCGATTTTGACAAGAATTTACTGAGCAAATGCTATGGGCTGTAAGCCCCTCCAGATGACATTGAGAGATCTCTGGGGTGTGGATTTGGGGCTGCAACTAGGAAATGCTGGTCTGTCCAGAGAAACAGGAGCCCATGACATCCTGGAAGAGGAGAACTGATCAGGGCTGTAAAGGATTCGAGCATCTCCAAGGGCTGAGGGTAGGAGGAAGGCATTGCAAGGAGACCCGGCAAGAAACACAGAGGCGGGGGGCAGCGCCAGGACTAAGTTCTGCAGCAGCCTCCTGACTGGTCTCCCAGACCTGTTTCAAACCCCAGTCCATCATTTCCTCTGCCCCTTTCTGGTCTCCTTGATGCTCAGATCTCATCATATCATCATCTCCCTCCGTTAAACACCCAGTGGTTCCCCATCACACATCCAAACGTGGTTCTGAGTCACGTACAGAAACCATCCCTCGCTAGCCCCTGTGACTGCAGTCTCATCCAACTTCATGCCATCCTCTTCATCAGCTGCAAAGTACAAAGTCCCTTCTCTGCACCCCAGACCTGGGATTTCCTATGCTTAGTGGTGGTGGAAGTCCTGTTGACAGATTTGATACAGACTTCAGTCACAACGCTGCTAAAGAAACCTGTGATGCCAAAGCTCTCTCCACTTTCCTTTCTTGCTGTGTATGGGAACCCAGAAGGGTTGGCCTTGAGCACCCTAATGAGTCTTGGGCTGGGCAAAGGAGGGCTGGACCTATTTTGGTAGGGCAGGGGTTGCAGCTTGAGTTGCAAATATTAAATAGCTTTGCACAAAGTAACAGGAATTTGGGGTGTTTCATGTAGGCAGCTAGAGAGAGATGAAAAGGAGAGGCAGAGAGGGGACTAAGAAACACAATGAAAAGCAAAAACCTACAGAAGGTGGTGGCCAGGGAGAAATATCCTGCTGATGCTTTAGTAGGAACTAAAATATCTGTTTGTTTTCATTTATTTGTTCAATAATTAAAAACTTATTCAATTGAGCTCTTAGTGTAGATCTGACAGAGTACTAGATCCTAGCTGTACAGTGGCTTAGAAAAGAGTCATGCTCTCATTATTTAGTGAGCTAGACTGACAGTAAACAAGAAAACTAATAAATACTTACATATTTCAGTATGTGCAGTGGAGGCCGCAGCTGGGGTGAGTGAGAGGACTGGCTGCTAAGTGGAAATGGACCAGGAGGCCCTTCTGACCAGGAACTGGAAACAGTCCCTCCACCACACCCAACTCCTCAGTGAGAGCTGGCTGCACACAAGCACGTGTCGCTGGTGCTTTGGGGAATTGAGGGAAGAAAGGCAATGACCAGTGTGGATTGACAAGGGTCAACAGGAAAGGATGGAAGTCCCAGGAGACAAGAGGGGAGGTTAGGAGCAGATGACAGAGGAGATTTCATCCCAGATATAGCAGAGAAGGATGACCTTTGAAAGGCAAGGACAGAGGCAATCAACCAGCTTCCACCAGACAGTAAGCTTCAGAAGGGCTGGGAACAGTACTGGCTCATGGTAGGGGATTAATGAATATTAGTTGAATGAATCAACCAACAAATGCTAATGGGATGCCAGACACAGACCAAGCTGTACTCGAGTAAAGGGGAGCCCACAGCCATCCCCGAGCTGGACCTGCTCTTTCAAGTCTCATCCTTGCCACTTCTACCTAGAAAGCTCCTTCCCCACATGGCCTGTCTGCCAAATTCTAAACAATCTTCCTAAATCACTTCTTCTATAAGCCTTCTCTGCCCAGAACAGCAGAGTGAATGCCCCAGATATAAAAACACAACACACTCCATCTAGAATTTAAAAAGCAGTAGCAGCAGCAATTGCAGTTGCTCTAAGAGGGCCAACCTCCTTTCCCTACTTTGCCATCACCTCACTGGAGCCCAGACTGTGGAAGACAAATGAATCAGATCAATGCTATCCACAACAGATCCTGATGTGCTGGAATGGATAAGCGAGTGGAGCCTGCAGCATCTCAAGTGTTCACTAGAAGAGCTGACTGAGCATCTTAAACTAAGATGGGCCTCCAGGGCTAGAGAAGGGGAGTGTGGCAAAGACAATGTCATGTGCACGACAAACTGTTTGGGTCTTCTCTCTCATGCACACAAGAACACTATGTTTTCAGGCCACCTTGCGTGTGGGGAAGACCATGTGGTAAACCCCGGAAATGTGTCACAAACTGATATCCACTATTTGCAGGACTGGCCCATAAAAATAATCTCTTACAAGCAATCCTTCTCACCTGCTCTGCTGTGAGGACCTTCAAAGCTGTAGCTGAAGGCAATGGCATCAGAGGAAGAAAGATTCTAGATCCCCGAGGCACTCATTGGAGGAAAGTCACCCATAGAGTCACTTGACAGTGATATTGGCAGTCAACTTTTCAGAAGTGAAATATCAACTTTTCTTGTTTTACACCACTGACATCTCAGGGGTTACCTGTTAGCATAGCAGAACATTGCACATCCTGACTGATATAAGAAGTATGTTCTCTGTAGCATTTGCTCCAAGCCAGGCAATATACGAGGCACTGATTGTGTCTTCTACATCATTTGCTTTCACTTAATCCTTACAACTTTATGAAGTAGATTTTTATCCCTACTTTAAGTACAAGATAATTGATGCATGCAGGGGTTAAGTGACCTGCTCAGGGTACACAGAATGAAAGTGTTAGAGCCAAGATTAAACCCGTGGTGACCCAACTGCAGAACCCATGCTCTTTCTAACAGACCAGAGAGAGAATGTATCCCCAAAACCAAGGACCACGCCTTTCACTTACAGGGTCATGAGAGGGGATCAGGCAGCTAAAGGGCTTCCAAGGGGGTTGGGTGTCTCCCATTTGAATCTATTCCCTTGCTTACTGTAGAAACATTTAACAAAAATCTTTCCTACGAGTTCTGTGCAGGGGCACACAATCAACAGATATGATTCTTACCCTCACATAATTTGCAGAGTACAGGGAAAGACAATCACACAGCATACACTTAAGGTGCAAGAAACACTTGCATAGAGATATATTGAAGCTCATAGATCCCATTCAAAGGATGCTATCTAACTGGTTACTGATCTACCCACTATGAACTCTAGTCCAGCCATAGTGGACTGATAAACACATAAGAAGGAAATACAGCATGTTAAGCATGATGGCAAAAAGCAATCTGAGGACAGGAAAAGAAAGAAAAGCAGGACAGAAGGAGAGAGCAGCAAGTCCATGCTGTAATTTCCTACAGGTCCGCCTGCTAAAAAAGAGTTACATATTTGGCTCTGAGCTTCCAATGGCCAATAGAAAAAGGAAAATCTGTTTGATCCTGGCACGCTGTGTTCATACAATAAAAGCCAAATGGCTCAGGAAAATGACAACCATTTCAGGTGCTTAGATCACACAAGAACTTCTCCACCGCGGTACTGGTAACAGAAATCCCACATCCCGTAAGGAACAATACCTGAAACAACATCCACACAAGGGGAGCATGGCCAATTGCAGGAGACTATTTCTCATAATCATTCTCAATATAAATTGATAGCATCACCCAAACATACAATTCAGGAAAAGCAACTCATTGGGGCCCAATATGACTCAGTCTAGTGATCTGCTCCCTGTTGGTCTGAATTGACTCAGAGACAACTTTTAAAAGCTATTCAGGGGAGAAAATATACGTATTTTTAAGCAATTCTCCATGAATTTTCTTCCTCTCAACCAACAAATTGAGAAACAGAGTGGTTACGAGCTCAAGATTACATACCCCGACAGCAACCTACATTGCCAGCTGCATAGAGCCCCATTTACTCACATTCCTTCCTCATTTCTGAGTCTTCATTTTCTGGTGTGCAAGACGGATCACTAAGGAACCTTCCAGTGGTAAAGCGTAAGGATCCCAGAGACCCAGAAAGAACTCAGGAGCCACAGGGAGGCAGAGCCATGCCACTAGCCCAAGGACTGGCTACTGAGAGCCACCAAGGGGAGGAGAAGAAAGGGACACTAGCTTCCTGTGGACTGACAGCATGAAATACTCAAACCCATGATACTGAGTCTCATTGCAGCTCTTATTACTCCTTCAAAAATTACATTTGTCTGGGGCTGGCCACGTGGCACAGTGGTTGAGTTTGCGTGCTCCGCTTTGGTGGCCCGGGGTTCGCAGGTTCGGATCCTGGGTACTGACCTAGCACTGCTCATCAAGCCACGCTGTGGAGGCATCCCACATAAAATAGAGGAAGATTGACACAGATGTTAGCTCAGTGACAATCTTCCTCTCTCTCACACACACACACACACACACAAATTATATTTATGCGTCTTGGTGCAATTCCTTGGGGTCATGACACCTGACAGAAAAAGCTCCCAGCCATCTCTGCAGGCATTTGCACCAGGCTGCTTAGGGAAGATTTATGGTTGGAGAGATTCCCAAAAGACACACATGTGGGTGCTCACTTGATTCCATTTTAAAGAGTAACTGGCCCCATCTAACTGAAGTCAACCCCATCACAATCATTTTTGGAGAAACAAAAACCTCATAAACCTACTCCCACGCGGGAACTGCACTCTGCCTCCAGAGCACCCATCCTGGGGAAGACAGGGCAGGACGGCCACAGGCGAGGACCCATCACTACCTCCCTGCACTTGGATAGAAGAGCTATTTCCCTGGACAGGCTGAGGTCAACATGTGGCAAAGGCCCCAGATGCTCTGATGTGAGTCAAGCATAAAAAGTCAACAGAGAAATGGAAAACTGTAGCAAGGAAATTGGATTTTGAAAATCCATTTGGGTTGGGTAATGTATAGCATATCAGCAGCTGTAAGGGAAGTAAAAATAGTGCAGGATACATACTTTAGGATACATTAAAGCATAAATAAAGTTTATAGTGCCAATCAGAATTTTTTTTTAAACATGAGCTCTTCTTTTGAAAATGAGAGAGGAATAGAATTCAATAAAAATATAAATGTGTCTGCCTCTGCATTTTTCAGATACGATCCTGTGTATTCTTGAACAAAATTAAGTTCAGAAGAGGAACTAAAGATTTGTGGGGCTTCTGCAATGCGCCAGGCACTGTAGTTGAGCTATGGAAGTACATATTTATATATGCATTTACACAAATGGAGGTAAGTCCAGCCACTACCATTCTCTAAGATAGGGGTCAACAAACTTTTTCTGTAAAGAGTCAGAGAGTAAATATTTTCAGCTTTGTGGCCACACTGCCTCTGTTACAACTACCACTCAACTCTGCTGCTATAGTGCAAAAGTAGCCATAGACAGTAGGTAAACAAATGGATGTGGCTGGGTTCCAATAAAACTTTATTTATAAAAATATTTGGGGGGCCAGATTTTACCCAGGGGCCGTAGTTTTCCAATCCCTGCTCTAAGAAAGAAGCATTGCTCTTCCCATTTTACACATGGAAACTTCTCATCAGAGCTACTAAGAGTCATGCCCAGCTAGGAATCTTGGGGAAAGAGTGACATCACATACAGCGATAAGAATAGTAATACTTCCCCTTTTTGACAGCTGAACATGTAACCCTCACCAGTGGCCCTGCCATTTTGATTGTACCCATTTTACAGATGCTGTATCATGGGTTCAGAGAAGTTAAGTAACCCACAAGAAGAAGTGGAGCAAGACGTTAGCCTGAGGCTGTGTGATACCAAAGCCCGAACACTTTCCATTGCTCCAACCCCGCCCCTCTTAGAACACTCTGTGTGTTCACAGAATCCAAGTCTCATCCTACTGCTTCCAGAAAAGAAAGCTGTGCCCATAATATCCAGTGGTGGAGCTAAGTGAAAAGAGAAAACTGGACAAAATATCCAAAAAGAAAAGAGTGGAAATTTTGCCTTCAGTTACTCTACATGGCCAGTGCCACTCCTGGCAGACCTCATAATTTTGGCAAATATGACCAGAAACCAAGGTGATCTGCCATTACGAGGATGCACAGAGACCCCCCTCCCCTGGCATGTATAGCAGGAACTGAAAGCCCTCGTAGCCCTCATGGCGCTCTGAGGGTACCTCTAGCCCTCGGCAAAGGGGGAGAAAGAGGAATGAGACCACAGGGACTCTGTCCCTCCAACCCCAAGCCCCAATGCTCCATGAAAGCAGGGGTGTGCCACATGTCTCTTTACTCAGCATCTAGCCCATAGTAGTGCATGTCCTTTATTGCTCAATGAATAGCTGGATACATTAAAAACCAACCTGCACGCATGTAGAAGAGCCTGGAGGGGCCCACAAAAGGGGCTCTTGTCCATCGTCTATTGGGCTTCTCTCTGGGGTCAGGGTGAACCTGGGAAGCCTTGCACCAGGCTAGGGATTTGGGGCTCGGGGCTCAGAGTGTACCTTTCAAGAGTTTTTACCCGATCCTGCAAAGCCCATGTACAGATGGAAAGTCTGTATCCAGAGAGGGAAGGAAAGTCAAATGATGAACCAAGGAGAAACCATGAGGCCACCACGTAAGGGAGAAGAGTGAGGTGAGACATGGACAGGCCAGGAGCCATTAGAGGAGAAATGTGAGCATTAGCAACAGGTCCTGAAAGGGAGGTGAGACTGCTCAAGATTAAACCGTGAGCAGGGTGTGAGCAGGGGTGGAGGGCGTAAAGGCAGGGCCAGGTAATCATGGTGTAAGGTCAAACGGATGGAAATGGAAAGCCATTGAGCCAATGCAAATCCACAACAGATCTGAGTGACAGTAACAGTAACCAACACTCAGCATCAGGTGCTAAACTATGCGTCAGGCACTGTTCTAAGTGTTTATCAGTATTAGCTCATTTAATTACCACAATCACCCCATGAGCTAGAAACAATTGTTATCCTCCATTTTATAGTTAAAGAAACTGAGACATATAAAGGCTAAAAAACTAGGCCAAGATCACACAGTTACAAGTGGCAAGGGGAGGCTTTCAACCCAGACCAGCTCAGTCTACCCATTACACCATGGCGATGAACCGGGAAGGCAACCTTGAAAGGAAGTTCTGGTTGAGGGAAATGGCGGCTGTGCAGCTCTTCCCCAACCCCAGTGACAGTGGCACTGAGCCAGCCTGCATGCCTTCTGTCCCCAAATCACTGCCTGGGCCCAAGATGCCTGCCTGCAATCTTGGAAGTCAAGGCATAGGGATAGGCTCCACCCCTTGGTGGGGAAGAGAAGGAATGGAGTTGGGGGCTCCAAGTCAGGCAAGAACGCTGACAAAAACAATGGGCACTGTTGTATTCTAATAAATATTTATTGACACTGGACTTCAAATTTCGTATGATTTTCATGTCACAAAATTATATTCTTTTGATTTTCTAAAAATGTAGAAATAATTCTTCATTTGTGAGCTGCGTAAAAACCGGTGAAGGCCCAAAATTGGCCTGCACGCTGTAGTTTGCTGACTTTTGTTTTATGCCCCCAAATTTCAAATTTTAACATAGTTTCAGAAACGTATCACGTTTCCCCATTTGCGTGCTTGATGTCATGTGCTTTCAACACCTCCTTCTCATTTCTCAGTTGAAGAATGTTTTCTCCTTCCTCCAGAAAGTGGAAGGGTGAACATGTCTTCCACTATCTTTCGATGCTACACTCCTGGCTCATGGGATAAGGGATTACTGAGAGAACCACAATAGCTCCCTAAATTTTAATAAGCATTTGACTCACAGTATAGCATGTGTTCTCCATGCGTGAGGAGTAGTACCCTCCACTTCACAGATGAGGAAACCAAGGCCAGAGAGGATGACATACTCATCACAACACAATCAATCAGGGGCAGAGCCAACACTCAAACCAAAGACTTCTTCCTTAGCCAGAAGGTCTGAGAACCAAAGCAGATAGCTCCAAAACTTGTGGGGCCCAGTGCAAAGCTAAAATGCAGAGCCTCTTGCTTAAAAACTGTTAAGAATTTCAAGGCCCAGCCCTGATGGCGCAGTGGTTAAAGTTCAGTGTTTCCACCACTCCAGCGGCCCAGGTTTGCTTCCTGGTCGTGGAACCACACCACCCATCTGTCACTGCCATGCTGTGGCGGTGGCTCACAGAGAAGAGCTGGAAGGACTTGCAACTGGGATACACAACCATGTACTGGGGCTTTGGGGAGGAAAAAAAAAAAAAAAAAGAGGAAAATTGGCAACAGATGTTAGCTCAGGCTGAATCTTTCTCTGCAAAAAGGAAAAAAAAGATAGAATTTCAAGATGACCTTAGCAGAGCATGAAACTAAGCCTGGGCCCTTCCAAGTATCAGACCCCATGCAACAGCACAAGGCACACACACACGAGGCCAGCCCTGCTCTGAGGACACACACACTCTCATGATAAAGTACCCCAATCTCCCGTTCATAGAGATTCCACCCTCGTGCCATCAGATGCTTTGAAGGCAGGGCAATATCTAAATGAGGCTTATTAATCATGAGCAGCCTATGGAGGGGAGGTGAGTCTTGCCCCCGGAATGAATGTAAACCAGCCTTGCAGAAATTGAATTCCTTTTTTGAATATCTAATTGAATTTGCAGAAGTGTGTGCCAGGGGGGTGTTTAAATAAGTGCACAAATATGATAAGAAGGCCTTCACACCATTATATCTAATTCAGTAAGCAAAAATAATGGCAGGGCACGTTCCAATTAGTGTTTGATTTATTTGCTTTAACAAATCCAATTAGTAGAATGTTTTATAAAGTCATCCAATGTCAAACACTCACGGACTCAACAGATAGAAACAATACTCCTAATAGAAAAAAAAAATGTTTTAAAGCTCTTTGAACAGTGAATTTGTTATAAATAAGATGTTGCCTCTCTGATGGCTTGGGCACTCCCCAAGGACCAGGGAAAGAGCGTCTGATCTCCTCATTTGGTTCTTTCTCCCAGAGACTCCGGGAGGCAACTCAGGTTAATTTGGCCCATTATAATAAATCCAGGAATGAAAACAACAAAGGTGGAAGTTAGCAAAGGGACTTCAAGGGAGAATAATGAACTTGCTGCTGGGCATCTTCTAGACCAGAGACGTGTTCTGACTTCTGAGGCGGCGCAGTGGAGCAGGAAAAGAGAGGCAGCGCTAACAGAAACAGCGATGTTCTAGAACCTGATCCAATGCTTTCATGCCCTTTCCAGGCTCCAGTTTTTCCATCTGTAAACTAAAGAGTTCAACGAGATTAGCAGCCCTTAGGCATGACCACTTTGGGTAGTGGATGATGCTCTTCGCCCAGTGAGACATACATAGGCAGGGGTTAAAAGTATGCACGCTAGAGCCAGCAGCATCCCAGCTCTGTTTTTTGTTTGTTTGTTTGTTTTTTTGGTGAGGAAGATTCATCCCGAGTTAACATGCATTGCCAATCTTCCTCTTTTTTTATTTTTTTTTTAATTTTTTGCTTGAGGAAGATTAACCCTGAGCTAATATCTGTGCCAATCTTCCTCTATTTTGTATGTGAGATCCCTCTACAGCATGGGTGATGAGTGGAGTAGGTCCACGCCCATGATCCAAACCTGCGAACCTGGGCTGCCAAAGCAGAGAGCATGGAACTTTAGCCACTTGGCCACAGGGCCAGTCCCTGTGACCTTGACCAACTTATTTAACCTCTATGTGCCTCAATTTCCCCATCTGTAAAACCAGGATATTAATAGTGCCCATCTCTTCCGGTTGTCATAAGGATTAGGTACACTTAATATTTGTAAAGACTTGGAACAGTGCTTGACACACGGTGGGTGCCAAATAAGTATTTGTTAAAATCTGTAAGCCCAGTGTATGAATTAGAAATGGGAAAGATAGCTATGTTATATGAGTTCAGTTTGCATAATCTCAAAAGCAAACAAAATATTTTGAAGAAACCATCTAGGCTTGTCCATCATATCCTGTATGGATGGCCGAGCCTACTGTGATAAGCTATTGATCTGCATTGTAAACCCCAGCTTCTTTCACTGCTTACTGCTGTGTGACCTTGGGTAACTCACCTAACCTCTCAGGCCAGAGATTCTTCCCATGTAACAGAAGGCAGTAAGTTAAACCCCCTTCAATGGCACTTTGATTTCTGACCCTGTGAGATGGTGACTGTGTCCTCCACCATGTTACCTGGCTACGTTTGCCGAGATACCAGAAGTGCCAGGTGTCCCCTGGAAATAGAAGCCTCAGTTCAGATCGCAGGCATCGGTCTGGTACATCTGTAAGTCGTACAAGAAGAGAACACAGCGGGATGTGGCCAGCAGATTTCTGTCTTTTCACATGCCCCAGCCCTCCCAGACACTGGTTTGCATGCAGACCCGAGAGAGCATGGAGGAGACAGGCTTCTCTGCCGCAGGCAACATCACAGCAGATGCTGCTATGCATTGTGACCGGGAGGAAAGAGCAAAAGGGAAGCCCATGTGTGGGGTCAGCGCTCAGCTTCAACCTGCCAAGGAGAAGGGGAGGGGGCGGGGAAGAGCGCGGTCACCTTCAGTTAAAAGTGAAGATGGCTCAATTTGGAGACCAGCTGGAGAGTCCATCAGCCTGAAAAGCCGCCCCACCCAACCCAGCAAGTCTTTTTTTCCCAAAAACAGCACAGGAGCAGGAGCAGATTCTGAGATTCGGCTGCTCTCCCAGGTTTGAAGACGGAAAGGGTCATCTGGCCCAGCTCCTAATTTTACAGGTGGGTAAACAGACAGAAAAAGGACAAGGCTGCAGAGAGGGGTGCAGAGCTGGGACGGAACCCAGCTCTCCTGGCCCCTGGCCAGAGCTCGGCCCACTCAGAAGCCAGAATAGCATCTTTCATCTTTTCTCACACAACGGCGATGTCTTTTCAGTTTTATTTTTGAGAGTGCATTGGAAAAAAGAGATGGCCGCAGGTCATAACCCATCTCAGGGAAACTTTAGATCTGCTGGGAAAGGTGATGAAAGGTGTCCTCTACACAGAAGGATGGGTTTCCACTGCTTTCTGGCAGGAGTTGTGTCATCTTTGGAAGGCCTCTGAAGCCCAAGCCAAGCTCTGGGTGGCCTCAGGGTCTTTGCACTGCTGTTCCCCATGCCTGGAGCCTTCTTGCACGAGCACTTCCCACGGCTTCATGTGGGTGGCTCTGGGCATCTTCCATATCAAAAATCAAACGACACCTTCTCAGAGAACATTCAGTGGGAAATAGCACCCCCCTTCTCCAGTTCCTCTCTATTATACCACCTTGCTTCTGCTGGATGAGGTTGTTGCTCATACCCTACAGTACCCCTGAAATTGTTATTCACTCATTTACTTATTTATCATCTGTCTTCCTACCACCAGTCTAAGTCCACCAGGGCAGGAAGTGTGTGTCCATTTTCTCTGCCACTGAACCCTCAGGACTCATCGAAGAGCCCAGAACTTTGATGCTGGAGAGCTGTAGGGAAACTCAATAAATGCCTCAGGAATGAATGAGTGAATGAATGAATGAACACATTGGAGTGTGGTAAAGTGTCAGGAAGACTTGGCATCAGAGGATGACACACAGCTCGGTTCTGGCACTTTCTTTGCAACCTCAGGTGGATCAGAGAACATCTCTGAGCCTCCACTTCCTCATAAATGACAGCAGCCAGCATTGAGCCTTACCGTGTTCTGTGCACGGGGCTAAGCCATCTCCACAGACCATCTCATTTAATCCTCTAAGAGCCCCAAGAGACAGGTACTGTAGCTGCACACACTTTACGCCTCATGCAGCTGAAAGCCAGGTAGATAACGTGCCCCAACTCTCGTAGCCAGGAATGGCTGGATTGGATTTGAATGGAGTCAGTCCCACTCCGAACACCACATTCCTAGTGGCTGAGCATTAACACCTAAGTGACCACTCACATTGCAGCCACCATAGGAATACCTGGCTTTCTAAAAATCTCTTCTTCTGAAAGTGACTTACTTTTTAATATATAATTTTTTCAGAGGCAAACAGAAGGAGAAGCAGCCACATATCCTGAGCCTCAGTGGACAGGCCTTACCCAGGGAGGCCAGCTTCCCAGGTCTCCACTCACCGTCCCGCTGGCTCAAGGTCATGTGCAGTCACATGGTCCACACGTGGCTCTCTTGGGGACTCCAGCACTCCCTCTGACCCGACTCCAGACCTGCGCTCTATCAGTGACCAGGCTTAGAGAACCTCAGGAGAGACCACAGCCAGGTGCTCCACCCTTATAACAGTCACTTCTGAATCATCAAGAATCCCCAAGAGAACATCCTCAGGTCATTTAAAGCTTTCCCAAGTTCCACCTTGGGAAAAAGCATCCCATCCTGGAAGTCTGCACAGTTCAGTGCTGGGCACTTCACAAGCACTTCCTTATTTTCCCTTAGAACAGCCCTGAGAGCTGCTCTTTGGGATTCAATGAACCATTTTGCAAAGTCAGAACCTGAGGCTCAAAGAGGTTAAGTAACTTGCTCAAGGCTACACAGTTTGTAAGGGGCAGAAAGAGGAATAGAATCACTTTCAATCTGACCCCAAAGTACACGTCCTCTCAACTATACCATAATGTCTCTTGCATGGAAAACCAACAGTAAACTCCTTCAGTTTGGTAATTCCTACTCCTCTTTACTATCTTCTCTGAATTAATCCAATCCCGCTTGAACGTCATTCAGGAATCCTATGCTGTGTCCACTGTGTGCCAGACACTATTCTAGGCACCAGAGATGGAGCAGGATTAGCAGCTGTGTGCCACTCCTTCAGGGAGCCCACGTTCTAGGGGGACACGGACAAGGGAAACATGGAGAGAAATAAAGCAGGTAAGGCCCCTCCTTGGCTCGTCACATACCCTGATGGCTTGAGCGTGGCAGGTACTCAGTGAACACATCTGTGAGGCGGAGATAGAAAGCGATCCTTATTGGGCACCTATTCTTTGCCCGGCATCAGGTCAGCCATTCCGCATAATCTCACTTAATCACCACAACCATCCCATGATCCATAAATTACCCATTCTCATTTTAAAGTTGAAGAAACTGAGACTCCAGCGAGACAAGAATCTAATCCAAGTTCCCTCCACTTGCAGATTCTGACTCCGTTTCTTTTCCCCGAAGGCCATCATCTCTCTGTTGCACAATGCCATGCATACAAAAGCCTCAGAAACGTTTAGGACAGGTTGACAGATACTGGTTTATATACTCAATTTTTATAAGTATAGTAACATTTAATTACACAAAGTAAAAACTCGGGTTCTATATAGTCAATTAAACTCAATAATAGCATCCAGCATTATATAAATCACCAAACTGGTAATTGTGCAAATAAAATATTTATTGAGGTCTGAGCATGATCATAAGGATAGCTGGTACGAAATGCTCCCTCAAAACAGTTAAGCTCTGGCAAATCTGTCTGTGGTTGCCAGCTGGGTTCCATCTACCCCAGTCCATTAAATGGGCATTAAATGGGGAATGAAGGGTTTTTAAGGATGACGCATAAAGGCACCTCCCACTAAGCTAAAGTGCAAACTACCTGGATGTTCCGATGGAGTCAATGCAATAGGAGCGGTGGGTTCGGCACGTTTTGAGGTCTCCGGGATGGGGATGCTGCCTCCGGTGACTGCAATTAGAGCCGTGCCAGCAGATCGCCCTGTTAAATCATTCAGCCTGTGCACTTCCTCTCAAATGTTGACACACTGGTTCCCGGGAGAGGTAAATCTCGCCAAGACAGAGGCACCCACAAGCAGGAAGCAGGCGCTCTCCTAGTAATTAAGGAAGCGGCCTTTGATGAAGACTTCAAAATGAGAGAGCGGGGCACTCACCAGGATTCGTAAGCACAAAAAGCAGACCCAGGACTTCAAAACCGTCCCATCCCTGCCTCTCCAGTGCCTGGGAGATCACATCCAGGACACATCCACAGGTTTCTCATCTTTGGAACAGCCATGCAGCAACTTCCAGCTCTATGTATATATTTTTTCAATCTGAAAAGGCCCAACGCATATGAGTCCATGAGTGCAGCTGCTGCCAGCACAACTCCATCTCAGGCTAAAACTCTTTGGAACAGAAACGAACTTCTAACAAAGCCACCACTTGCCAAATCACATCATAGCTCAGGCCTTGACAGGACACGAACGGCAGGTGGTCCTGAAGATGGAGAATTTGCCTGGAAGAAAGGGCCCCGGCATCATGGACTTGGCTCTGCCACCAGCTGGCTGCATGACCTTGGCCGAGTGGTGTTTGTGTAAAATGGATCAGGCTGGAAGCTCCTGACAGTCTCTCTCAGACCCTCACTGCAATGCCTGTGAAAACCCCAGAAAAGGTGAAAACTTCCAACAGAACTGAAAACAAGGGCTCACAATAAAACTATCACTGGCGTCTGGAGGAAAATATAATGGATTTAAAAATGCAAATGGCAGACCACCCTTGGTACACCCCTGTGACAGTCTGAAAAAATAAAAGTTAAACCTCATCTGCCTGGAATTACCTAGGTAGGCCACGTGTTCCTTCCACAGTCAACCCTCAAGTTCAGAAATACACAAAGGTTAACAAGTAGAAAACACCGCCACCGGCCCTCTAACGAATAAGACCTGTTTCAGGCCCTGGGAGTCTCTCTTCCTTACCATCTCCTACTGGCAGTCAGAAAATAAAATCTTCAGGAAAAAAATTCAACTTATTATTAGTTAAAAAAAAAAAAAGAATATAGAGGAAAAAGCAAAAGAAATCATGTGAAAACTGAATGAGAAGACCTCTAAAAATGATCTACTCCAGGAACCTGAAAAATGCTTTAAAAAACATTTGGCTGCTTCAATAGGATGCAGAGACTCAGGCCTTTGTGAAAGAAGAAGAGAAAGCTATAAAGAGAAATGAATATAAGATGCAAAGACAACAGGACAGGATGACAGATCTGTGGGTTAATAACAGATTTCAGGGAAAGTAAAACGCAAAAAGCAGAATCAAAGGCAGCTTTTGTGAGGAAGATAGTGGCGTAAATGTAGATTTATCAAACCCTCCAACCTCAAAAATGACTGAAATGAACAAAAGGACGCAAAAGCAGCAAAGAAAATGTAAACATGAAGCTCCAGTGCCACGTTTTCTGCTCACTGACTTAGAGGATGCAAGGCAGTTTGGCTCCACCCAAAATGCCAGAAACCTATACACCGTCCCACTCATTCTTGAGAAAACCTCACAGTGTGAGAGGAAGTGGATGAAATTCTGGAAACCCCGGTAGTATTTGCCAGTTAGAACGTCAGAGGCCAGGGGAGGGAAGAGCTGTGGAAAAGATGAAGGACGTCTGTCTTGGGTGCCCTCTTGCCCTTCCTGCACCGTCAGCATTTTAAGGCCTCATTAGTTTGCTGTTGTTTTCTTCCCCTCTCACCCATCCTCCCAAAAGGTCCTGGGACCTTCCCTCATCTGAGAGAGCCCCCAGTTTGAAAGGGTAAGAGCTGGGAGAAGAGTGAAAGGAGTGAGAAGTGGCACAATGATTTTTCAGGTGAGGACCGACAGCAACCCACCGAACCAAAACCAGTCATGAGGATTGTAGAAGCCAGAAAGAGATGTTCTCGTGTACCACCAGCAAGCGTATGAACACTTTCTGAATGGGCATCTACAAGCCTGGAAGAGCTGGCAGCAGAGAGCCCTCCCACGTCTCCCAGGCTCTAGCCATTAGCAGCTGCAACTCCACTAATGCGCAGAGGAGCAAAACCACATCCCCATCACCCACCACCAGGAAGACAGCACAACGTAGGGGTGATGAGCATCTTGGAGATGGGCTGACTTGGGCTCACCACTCAGCCGCACTCATGCCCAGGTGACCTTGGACAAGCCACTTAACCTCTCAGAGTTTCAATTTCCTTATCTACAAGAAGACAAGAATAATTTACCCTCCAGGAGCAGGTCTGAAGCTTAAACAATTTGGGAAGGGTACATTCTTTAGGGAAAAGAGTACAAACTTAGGAAAGAGGCTATTCATTCAAAATGAGAAAAGAAATCACAACAAACAATAAATTTCTAACAGCGTACAAGTACAAACATTGTGCAATCCAGAAAAATAACTCTTATTAATTATCTTCCCGACAATATCTCCCCCCTACTTTCCTGGCTGTGTTCTCTTAGATTACCTCTGCATGACAATAATTTTGCAATTTCATGTTTTATGGAGAGACTAGAAACTTCAATATCTTCTCTGGTAGGTTGATTGAAATTTGTTTACTATCCTTAATAATTTTTTAAAGTTTCCTTCAAGTTCACAAGTCATTATTTATATAGAGTCATGTAAATTTTAGGATTGTGGCCAAATTTGAGGAAACTTCTATCACTTTCCTTTCATGTATTTTCTCTAACACTTCAGGGCATTACAAGTGTCCTTGTGTACTGAGTAAGTGTAAATAATCTTTGATTTGATGACATTAGCTGCGTTTCCAGAAGCCATTTCCACACCAGAGCAGTTAGCAATGGCTTAACTATATACAAGGAAATATATATATGAAATATATGAAATGTGTGAAATACGTATGAAATGGATAGATGAAATATATGTATATATACCCAACTAAATTTCAACTTGCACTTATCTAGATCCCTAAAATGCCCCTGACTTCCAAAAGCCCCACCTCCAACCCCTCACCCCGCAAAAGGAAACTATGACGAAGGGAAAGTTGGGGGGAGTCATAGCGCAGTCTTAGCCAATGTTACTTTTGATAATCTTATAAAATATGAGACTATCTGAACATATGGCCAGGGCCCCTCCCAAGGCCTTGGAAGGGTAATGTGACAGTGAGAGATCCCTCAGTAGCATCACAGGTGGAGGGCTCTGAAACTCCCTCACAGGGTGCTCAAGAGCAGGTGCTCAACAGCCTCCTGTGCAGCTGTGCCACATCTCTGAGGGAGGCACCTGAGATCTGTCTACCGTCTAGGAAGCGCTCCTGCCCCTGCGCAGCTCCACCTCTCTCCTTCCAAACTTAACACCAGACCTCAGGCGGGAGAGGGGGCTGGCCCTGGGGGGCAAGATCTGTAACATTCACCAACATTCAGTCACTTTCATACAAACATTTTGGATTTTACCTTGGGGAGAAAAACATTCAACAACTGTGCTGAAAAGCATGGCTGTGGTCCGCGGCTCTAGAAAAACACTATAATTCAGACATTTGCCTGGTTTGCTGAAACACGCTGAGGCCAATCGGTATTTCAGACTCTTGTTAATTTCCCCATCAGTTCCTCGCCTCTTCTTTTCTCCTTGCAGCTCCCTCCACGCCTCAAGCACACCTTTGAACCTTTAAGCAGATACCCTAAAGCTGCTACCTTATCCCCTTCAATCCCTGCAGGTTGTTTGGTTGAAGATATTTTTCACAGGAAGCCCCAGGCCATATCACGTGACAGACTCAGACACCCCCCCCCTCCCCCCAGCCCCAAGGATGGCCTAGGAATCCTGCTACACACTTGGGAGTTGGAAACTGTTTTGATTTAGTTTCACTAGAATTACCCTGATCTCCTCCGATGAGCTTTTACATGGATTGCTCTCAGCAGCTTCCCAACAGCCCTGGGAGGCTCCTCAAGGCAAGCCGTAAGAAGCAGAGCGATGCCCCTGGTTGGCAACATCTGTATACTAGGAATCTGCTAGAAGCAGCAACGCATTCGATGCTAGAATCAACGGCAATTTTCATATTCTCCTTTATCATTCCCTCATTATTTTGGAAAGACTAAAGATAGGGAAACTCCGTTGTCTAGTTCTTACTGAAAACTTAGGCAGAAGAAATGATGTTGATGGAAGGTGGGCTTAAAGGAAATTCATTCCGTCTGCTCCTCAGGGAGTCCACAGTTTGCTCCAGGATCAAACCAAACAAATCACTGAGAGCAGCAGGCTGAGTCTGCACACTGCTTTGAGCCCCGGGAGAACTTCCTTCTCTCGATGGAGCCTTCGTACCCAGAAGAGCATCATAAGAGGCTGCCACATGAAATAAGGATGAAATTGAGGTGGAGGGGATTATAGGACACAAAATCTGCTTTGAAGTTACTCACAAAAGAACATTCTCTTAAATCACGGTGCCCCCTCCAAATAAATCTAACACATCTTATGTACTTTGTGAATCTTGGTACGCACACACACAAACCCACACACACCCTCAGAATTTCTTAGGGGAATTAAAAGAGACAATAAACATGTAGAATCTAGAAAAAAGCCTGGCACATTTTAAGAGCGAAATATATACTAGCTATCATTTTTGTTATTAGGACTAGAGTGCCTACAAAATGAATTTGTAATTTGACAACACACATTTTAACAAGTTATAACTGTTGACAGATATTAACCAGTAACTATTCTGGTTACCCTAAAGTCACAAATATTCAAAATTCCTTCTAGCACCAATGCATTTGACTATATGGCGTCTTTTGGTGTAACTAACATCTGACAGGTGTGTTTATTATATGTATGGAGGCATGCTACATACACTTATTTATACATAAATCTGTATATATGCATGTATATATCAGGTTTATTAGTTTTATTCTAATTGCAAAAGTAATACATTTTTACTGCAAATAACTTGCAAAAACTTCAGAACACAATCCCCTTTAAACTTACCTCTCCAACAGTCATCAGTGTGCCTATGATGATCTATGGATTTTGAGATTTTTTTTCTATTGACAGAGATATAAATTTATTTTCTAAAAGAATTGAAAACAGAGTGAACATAAAGCTTTGTGACCTGCTTTTAAAGTGCATTTCCATATGAGGAATATTTTTCATTAAACGTTCCTCTAAAACCTAATAGTCATGGTGCCATCCTACATGCCAATAATTTACTAAAGCAAACCCCCTTTGTTATTTTTGTTGTTTTCATAATTCACTATGTATAAAGCAAGGAGATAAACCTTACAACACATCCACATTTATTTACTCAGAATAATTTTCTGAAAGTTGTATTTCCAGGGTCAAAGGGCACGCATAATTTTATATATATAGTCAAATCATCTTCTGGAACAGTTGTTGCAATTAACACTGCTATCTGCAATGTACAAGACTGTTCATTTCCTTTGCATCCTCACCAGTCCCAAGTAGCACTGTTTTTAATCTTTGGCAATTTAATTGGTAAAATACTGAAGCCCACTCTTTTAATATTAAGTTATTTGAGTACTAGATGAGGTTGAATGTTTTTCCTAAGTTCAGCTGGCCACTGGCGTCTCTTCATTGGTAAATTGCCTGTTCAAGTCCTTTGTTCATTTTATGATCAGGCTGTTCATTCCAACTTGTAAATCCTCTTAACATTGTAAAAACATGAATCCATTTTCTATATTTTTAATTATAAACATTTCTCTAGTTTCTTTTAACCTCTGAATTTGTTTTGCCATATAGACATTGTTGAGTATAAAGTAAATCTGTAAATCACATCCCACTCTGGCAGACCTGCTGATAGACAGTGCCCCATACTCTGGTATTTGATACTGCAGAAGAAATAAACATTCACCTATATCAGCTTTTGATTCTCTTATTAAATTATGAATACACTTAAATATTTAATTAATCTAGAAATAATTTTAATGTATGATGTGGCATATGAATCTAACCCTATGTTACTTTTTAAAGTACTTTCATTACTGTTCCAGTACCATTGAATAATCCATCTACTCCTTAATAACCACCATATATTAACTGCTTACATATACATAGGTCTATTTCTGAGCTTTCTAGTTGTTCCATTGATCTATGTGTCTACAAATAGCACCAATACGCTGTAATTATTATAGATCTGAATATGGCATGATTAGTGGTAACGCTGGGGATCAGTTCAGGAGATAGACTGAGTTTAAGTCACTGTCCTACCTCTTACTAGCTAGAAGCCCTTGGGAAAGTGTACTGATGTCTCCGGGCCTAGTTTCTTCATTGATAAAACATCAATAATAATCATCTCTTCCTCATAAAATTGTTGTGATAATCGAAATGAGTTCACAGATATAAAGTGCTTAGAAGAATCTCTGACACACAGTAAGCACTCAACAAACGTTAGCCGTTCTATCTGCTTCCTAGAGGTGCTATAACAAAGTACCACAGGCTAGGTGGCTTAAAAAACAGAAATGTTGTTTAAGTTCTGGAGGCTGGGAGTCAGCAATCAAGGTGTCGGTAGGGGTGGTTCCTTCTGAGGGCTGTGAGGAAGAATCTGTTCCATGCCTGCCTCCATTCTGGTTATCTGCTGGAAATCTTTGGTGTTCCTTGGCTTGTGGATGCAATACTCCAATCTCTGCCTTCATCTTCACATGGCATTCTCCCTGTGTCTCTTCATGTTGTCTTCTCTCTGGGCATGTCTATCTCTCTGTCAAAATTTGCCCTTTTTATAAGGACACCCCTGATAATGGATTAGGGCCCTCCCTAATGATCTCATCTTCACTTGGTTAAATCTTCAAAGACCCTATTTCTAAAGAAGACAATATTCTAAGGTACTGAAGGATAGGACTTCAACATATGTTCTTTCAGAGAACACAATTCAACCCCTAACAGCCATTATTTATCATACCTTTTTCAAGTTGAATGATGGGGTATCAGGCAATTTAGTCTTAATATTGGCTTTAATGTCAATGTTTCTAATACTTCATAGCAAATAAAGACATTAGCTTTAGATCTAGAAAAGGGTTTTGGGTTTTGGTTTTTGTTTCCTAGTATTACAAGGACCTCTCTCTCAATTCCTAGTTGACCAAAGCATTTGATGTGTTGAGTTGCTTGTTAACTTTTAAACCAGAATGGGTGTTAGATTTTATCAAAAGCCTTTTTGAGACTATTAAACTAATCATATGCTTACTATACGTATGATTTGTCGATGTGATTTATCAATGTGACATATATTATTGATTTACCAAAGTAACATATTTAACATATCAATGTGACATATTTATCAATGTGACATATTATTTAATTTCCTAATGTTGAATTTTCCCTACATTTCTAGGATAAATCTTGTTGTATAGTGCTATATCATTCCTTTAACATACTACTGGAGTAGATTTGGGAGTCTTTGTTTTGTTGTTCTGTTTTGATGGTTGCATCCATCTTCATTTGTGAAAACGTCCTACATACTCCCTTGACAAATTTCACAACCAGGATTGTTTGTGCTTTCTCAGGAAAGAGATTTGTGGATCAATCCTAGGTGAACCCCTTCAATCTAATCCCATCACTGTATCTCCTGGAAACTACTCTGAGTGTGAGGCAGAGGATGGGATCTTTTCCAGTTCCTAGCCTGGTACAATCTTTCTTCAGGTAATTTCATTTCAAGGAAGTGAGGGTGATTAGCTATCTGTGCTCAAATCTTCCTCTATCTTAGAATTCTGGCCCATTGCACATATTTGTATGAATCACTCATAAAGGCAATGCCAGTCATCTCCACTGGTCCTTGGACCTTTAGAATCTAGTTCAAAACCAAGAATGGAATACTATTTAGCAGTGAAAAGGAAGAAACTACAGACAGTCCCCAACGTGCCATGGTTTAACTTAGGATTTTTTGACTTTATGATGGTGCAAAAGCGATATGCATTCAGTAGAAACTGTACTTCGAATTTTTATCATTTCCTGGACTAGTGATATGATATGCTGTACAACACTCTCTCCTGATGCTGGGCGGTGGCAGTGAACCTCAGCTCCCAGTCAGCCCCACAATCACAAGGGCAACAACTGATATATTTACAACCATCCTGTACCCATACAGCCATTCTGTTTTTCACTTTCAGTACAGTATTCAATAAACTACGTGAGACAGTCAACACTTTATTACAAAATAGGCTTTGTGTTAGATGATTTTGCCCAACTGTAGGCTAATGTAAGTGTTCTGAGCACATTTAAGGTAGGCGAGACTAAACTATGACGTTCGATAGGTTAGGTGCACTAAATGCATTTTCAACTTATGGTATTTTCAACTTACAATGGGTTTACTGGGATGTAACCCCATCATAAGTTGAGAAAGATCTGTGTTGATACAGGTAACAATGTGACAAGTATCAGACGCTTTACGTTAACTGAATGAAGCTAGATTCAAAAAGCTGCATAATGCATGATTCCATTTATTCTAGAAAAGTGAAAACTATAGGAAGCACAAACAGATCAGCAACTACTAGCAGTCGAGGGTGAGGGAAGGGTTTGACAACAAAGGGGCAGCATAAGGGAATTTGGGTGATAATGGAAAAATATATTAATAACACATATGGGGTAAGTGGATGGGGGATGGGTGAAACAAAATTGGCCATGCGGTGCTCATTGTTGAAGCTGAGTGATGAGTGTTCATAATGTTGTTCTGTGTACTTCTTCGGTACATGTTTGAGGTCTTACAAAACGTACAGTTAAAAAACAAACACATAACACCGAATTCGTGTGAGGCAGGGGCCTGGAAAACATGGCCTTAGGGCACCCTTTCCGACTCCAATTATCCAAACCCTTAGCTTTCCCTAAATGGCCTACTTCATGAATGTGCTCTCTGATGACTTAATAAGCCAAGAGATAAAGAGGAAAAAAGAGAGATGCAATTAAGGAAACAGAGGCAGCCCAAACTTGGGCCCATCCAAGTGAAATGACTACGCTAATATCTAATGTTAACGTCTTGTGGTCCGAGCAAGGAAAAAATCACTCCCAGGATTACAGCCTTTCCCATTTTAGGGCCTCTGTGGGAGTCCAACTGCAATGTACAATGTGCTTCAAAATCTGAGCTTCTATTAAAAAGTTTATGGCACGGCTGACAGGCCCCCACAGCAGGACACGCTCAGGCTCTCGGAACACGTGTCTCGGGCCTGGCCCAGCCATAGGTAAGGCCTGCCGGTCTCTTCCCCTGACAGCAGACCTCTGGGTTCAAAGGTTCTCTGCAAGCTGCCTTCTGGTCTGCTCAGGAGCTTCCTATCCAAGGCCTGGCTGCTCCTGGGGCCAGGCAGGCTGTGCAGCGAGGTGATGTGGGTGCATCTGCAGGGTGGGGACCAGAGGCACCTGTGCTCTCTGCTCCCTGCAGCGCCGAGGTGTTGATGTGTTAGTAAATCGCCACAATGTTTTAGTAGTGGAGGCAGCTGCTTTAAAACTCCTCCTCCCAATGTGGTTGCTGCTTTACTGCAGGAGACGGATAAATTGCTGGGGGTTTTTTTAAGCCATTTCCCTCACTAGGGCTGACTCATTACCAGAGGAAGATCTCAGAAAAGTTAAGCAACTGACCAGTGAAATCACATTGCTTCCTGCCTTTCCAACAGTCCAGAAGAGAAGGGAACTCTCATGCACTTAGAAGCTTGCAAGGTGAGGCAGGTCCTGTCCCCATTTTACCGATAAGGAAACTCCCTCCAGAAGCAGTAAGGAACGAAGCTAAAGTTTGAAGCTGGTTAGAGTGGTAGGATGGGAACGGTTAACTCTCCTCCTTTATCTTCCATCCTCCTAGAGTACTTTTTCCTCCCAGAGGGATGGGGTGGGGGCAACTGCTCATCAATTGGTATAGCTTGCCATTCCTCGGGCCACATTTTACTAGTGGGCAGGGTCACAGCTTCTCAGAGATGCATTTCTCTGCTTCTACAACCTCTGTGCCCACCTGAGCTCAGACGCAAGTCCTCTGACCTGCTCGTTCATCTCCCACCTCCAGGTTCCTTCCTCCTTCCATTTCAGGTGCAGTAAGAAGCCGACCTGGGCAGGGTCCAGCACCGCCTTTCTCTGCAGCCTGAAGACCAGTAGTGAGAAGTAAGCCAGTGCTGCCCATTCATGCAATAGGGTGAGTGGTGAGTCAGGACAGAGCTTGCTGGTGACAGTGTTGAACTTCACCT
This sequence comes from Equus przewalskii, assembly GCF_037783145.1. Classification (NCBI taxonomy): domain Eukaryota; kingdom Metazoa; phylum Chordata; class Mammalia; order Perissodactyla; family Equidae; genus Equus; species Equus przewalskii. The sequence continues at coordinate 32,381,389 of NC_091851.1, forward strand.
GAGCCCTGTGCTCCTTGAAAACAGCCAGGGTTAAGAAATCCACTGCCTTCTGTGTTTGGGAATCTGCTTACTGCAAAGACCCATCCTTCCCCCTACAGCTTAGGTAAGACTTGGGATGTCCCCTTTGTTTACCTATGACAAGGCCAAACATAGATACCCCAGATTCCCACTCTTTGTCTCAGAAATGATCAGCTGAACTGTTTGTCTCCACTTACCAATCTGGACAAAATATCCACTAACTGGACTCAACCAAAGTTTAGTCAGGCTTTATCCTCCCCGGTGCCACTTCCGAGGATCCCAAAGAAAGACATTTCCTGCTCAGTTAATAGATCAGGACACCTGCGCACCCCAACCTCCCGGTTCCTCCCCTTGCAACAATCCTTCATCCCCTATAGCAATTGTCCCCCTTGATGAACTCTTTCCTTACTGCTGTCCGGCTTGCAGTTTTGGCTTTGGCACCATCTTCAGTTGAGGGGGAAGGGAGATGAAACCTAACTTTCACTTGAGACTTAGACACAGTTTACCAGACATGCTACACTCAGGGATTAGGGAGTGCCTGCTCAGAATGAAAGGACTGGTGGTACTTGCTTCCAGATTTTGTGTGTGTTCTCCATCAGTTAGACTTCTGAGGGAAAGATGAGCAAGAAGAATCTTGGTGCCCTAAACATCCGAACTCTGCCGGTCTCGCTCTTCTATTTTCTTCCCACTCCTTAACACCAGCAGAGGACCTCTTGGCTCATGCCACACCACGCATTCAACTCCCTAAACAGTAAAACAGATTTCAGGAGGCAAAGGACATGCGCTGCTCCCATTTCTCGGGGCCTGAGGGCTGACACCAACACACAAAGCAGGCCATGAAAGCTAATGCCTCTCCTGTGCATAAAACACAAAGTACTTCTGGAGAAGTGTTCTCTGTAAGCAAGGGCACCCATCATCTTTCCACTCCTTCAGGGCCAGGGTCCCCTTAAGGAAGATATCAAGGGACACCCTGTGATTAGGCCAAGCAGCTGAGAATTTAAGCAGCACATGTCTCAAGAAACAACTGCTGGAGACTTTGGGTGGGCAGCAGGAAAGCGCCATGTGCTTCTCTCCCCTTCTGTGACTGAGGCTGGCGGACCCCATCTCCTGAGGTCCCTTTGAGGACTGAACACTGATCTACAGATGTACGGCAATGGGATAATGAGACCACTGCTCAAAGCCGTGAGAGTCATGGCTGGTCTCTGGGGCCGCACCAGAGATCGGCAGAGGGCAAAGACCAAGACCAGGGGGCCAAGTTCTGAATAACTTCCCAACAAATAGGGTTATATGTTATTCTGATCTGGTAAGAGGCAGATTCAAACCCATGAAACATTTTGCCGCACACACCACGTGCCAAACTCTGTGCTAATTGTTTTTGCAAATATTATCTCATTAAGCGCCCACTACCAAAAAACGAATAAACACGTCAATAAAATCATTTGAATTAAAGTTACAAAGACTTAATACTGAAATAGAGCAGGAACTTCAGAATTCCCATTCACTTAATGCAGAATGCCTTCCTTGTCCACTCATCGGCATAGTTGCTTTCATCTTGTTCTTTCCTTTAGTCCAGTTCAAGGGATGTTAAAGTTCAGTGCGCCGAAGAATTACTCTACCAAACATACTTTACCGCAGGAGCCTTAAGGGGTTTTCCAACTGTCATTTTGACAATGTGCAATTCCTAATTTATCTGTTGACTTCAGAACCCAATCCCTACCTAGGATTCTAGTCTGCTATGTTACAATTTACGATCACCACATAAGGGGAGGGCGTGAGCACAATCCAGGCGGAGCACTCAGCATTCTGAAGGTCCTAGGTGATCAAAAACATATTAAAAGAAGCTCCCTGGCTGTCTCTGTCACTCGCAATTTAAGGATGAAAAAAGCAAGTGAGTTGAGTCAGAGAGAGGAACAAAAAACGTCAGTGAATGGATTAACAAATCGTGGTAGATCCACGCCATGGAGGATCACTCAGCATGAAATATTAACACACACAACAAGATTGATGGCTCCCACAAACAGCAGACTGAAGGAAAAGGCCAAGCCTTATTATTCTTTTTATATAAAATTGTAGAAGCGGAGAAACTATACTATCAAAAGGTAGATAAATGGTTGCCTGGGGCAAGGATTGGGGGTAGGCAGAGGAAGCAATGAGGGGCAAGATGGGGGAGGGGGAGGTTTTAGGGTGAGAATAATTCCATATCTTGATGGAATGGTGGCTGCATGATGGTGTGCAGGGATCAAAATTCATTCCACTGCACACACAACTTTTATAGTCTGGAAATAATATCTTAGTGCATTTTTAAAAAGAGAGGGGAAAAGTCATGGTCATACACACAAAAAGATGAGAGAACTTTATCCCAAACAGAGGGCTGTTAAGCAGAGTGGGTCAGAAGAATGCACAAGCAGATCAGATTCTTCCCTTCCAACTTCTCCTCTCCCACTTGTGAAAGAAGAAGAGGAAGGAAGAAAAAGGAAAACCTGAAAGGCGCCTTTGAATCTTCCCTTTCATATCAGGGCCATAATCAGCGCGGAGACGTGAGTAACGAGTCAGACCGAGAGTGTTTAATTAAACTGAGCAATCATTAAACTGGATTTAAGAGTGCTTCTGTTTGCAAAACAACAAAATATTTACAGACATTTTCTTCATCCCCTTCATTAGTTTCAGACTCCACAGGAAATATGGAGGTTGGGAACGTGTCCTAATGAGATCGTGCCGATTTTAACTACCGAGGTTATGGTGGCAAAGAGGCAGCATGGAAAAACGCTCATGATGAAATGTTAAGTGAGGAAAGCAAGACAGAGAAATGACCCCGCACTAACATTACAAGTGGTTAAAAAAAAGTTATAAGCAAGGGCGAAAAGGGTAAAGGGGCACATATGTATGGTGATGGATAGAAGCTAGACTTTTGAACACAGTGACCACGATGCAGTCTATACAGAAGCTGAAATATAATGATGTTCACCTGAAATTTACATAATGTTATATAAACTGATGTGACCTCAATAACATTTTAAAAACGCATTTAAGAAAGATGTTTATAAAAAACTAAAAACAATTATAAGCATGATGGGAGCGGGAGGCTGAAGATTAAAATATATTCCATCAGTGATGGTACAAGAGACGTGGGTCTAGGGCAATATTGTCATTTTCTTGTTTTCTAAAATTTCTTTCTTATTTTTTCCTTTCAAACTAAAAAACTACTTTTTAGTTCACTATCTCTTTGCTTCCCCTTTAGAACAAGACAAAACTGGAAAGAGTTCTCTACGGTCACTGTATCCAATCTTAAGCCATTGCATCTGGCATCCACTTCAGTCAGGCTCTTGCGGCCACCAGGACAATGAAATGACACTCCCCAAGGTGACCCATGACCTCCATGCTGCTGAATCCAAAGGTCACTTCTCAGACTTCATCACATTGGCCCCACCAGCAGTGCTGACACAGTTGATTGCTCCCTGACCCCGCTCCCGGATTCCAGACACTGTTCTCTCTTGTTGCCCTGCCACCTCACTCTTTCTCAGCCTCCAGGCTGGACCCTCCCCCTCTGATCTCTAGATGTTGGAGTGCTCAGGGCTCAGTTCTTGAAGTTCTTCTCTTCTCTATCCTTCCTCAAGGATCTCAATCCACGCCCACAACTTTAAATCGCATCTATACACTCACTACTCCCAATTTTACATCTTTATTCCAGATCTGATCCCTGGACTCTTAGACTTGTGTATCTAACTGACATATCCACACAGATGTCCAAGAGATATGTCAGGCCTACATGACCACTCTCCTCCAAATCTGTTCCTCTGAGTCTTCCCCTGGGGTCCCACACCCTTTTAGGCTCCCTTGGCCATGCCTACTCCTCCAAGAGTTGCTTCATGAAATTCTCTTCAGTTACACACTTTTGAGTATAATTCTACTTTCCTGCAGGAATATCGACTGATCCATCTAAGATGGCAGCCTCAGAGAGGAGAGTCCCCTCCTCTGCCACCACCCACCTCATGATCCACATCTCAGCCTAGCTTAACTGAGGGTCACTCAAACACACAATAGCATTTAATGCCTTCGTGTCCTTATCTTGGCAGACAGGTGAAGCCTAGACCACCCTGCCCTCACTGTCTCCTCACCCTTGGAAATGTCCTTCAAGCATCAAGGCTTCCACAGGGAAGCCTTCCCTGACCACCCCTCCCACTCCATCTGGGCTGGTATCCCACACTGTGGTTCCCAACACCTCACTCCTGGCTATTTTGGAAAGGGCCCTACACCCAATCTTTGTAGACAGGTGACCTTCAATAATACAGTCACAGAGCCCTTCCATACTCCTCCCCTGGCCCCCATCACCACACTAGTGCTGCCAAATCATGGCTGCAGGAGGGCCAGTCACTCCTGCAGCATGCTCGTGCAGTATACCTGAGGACTATATCTGGCAATCGAGAACTTTAGAGGTCACTTCCAGAGATTTCCAAGTCCATGGGTAATATAAATGTGCAAAGTTGTACAGGGCAATACAGGGCAGGGGGAGGGGGGAGGTGCCAGGGGACGGGCAGGATGTTCAGCAAACCAAAGAATACAGATCCTCTCTAAAGGCATTCTGAAGCAATTTTCAAAGAACACTGTGTAGTCAGAAAAATTCATGCCTGCACATTGAGCTGGGCTCATGGTCCATGAATTTGCCATCTCTAAGCCAAACGATATACAAAGTCCCTAAATGAGCAAGACCATGGGGATTAATACTGAATGAAGGCTTCCTGACAGACAGAAAATGCCTGCACATAACTTTCCTGGTGACAGATGGGCAGGCAATGCCCACGCATCACTGTCTAGGTGACAACACACTTTCCACACATCTCTTCTCAGTTCATCCGCATAATAGCCCCAGGAGGCAAGTTCATTATTATCCCCATTTTACCTTTGAGAAAACTGAAGCCCGGAGAGGGCAGATGATTTAACAAGGTTCACACAACAAGGACTTGAAAGAAACCCTGGTTCTAATCCCCGGTCCCCACAAGCATTGCTGGGCCAGAGGATGCTTCACAGGCTGAGGGATGCCCAGGGTTCCCTTGGACCAAGAGCATCCAATGTCGTCAATACCGCACCCATTTCAAGCTGGATGGTGCATTCAGATATATGCCATGGGCTCACACAAGAATTCCCACTAACACCACTTGAAACTTGGCTTTTAACGCTTCATTTTTTTTTTCTAATTACAGCCTGTCTTGCAAAGCCCGAGAAGATCTCTGGGGTCAAAACAGCACCCTACTAGCTGAGGAAGGTCATGGCTTTTGCGTGTAAAACAGCTTTCCATTCTGGTAATGGAAGCAGCCATGGTCTGAAAGCCAGGCCGGGGCAGCATTTACCAGAGTCTGAGGCCACACCTAGGAAAAAACATACTTGTTGTCCAAAAGTACACCTACAGGAACAAAATTGGTGAGAGGAACCCAAACTTGCCCTAAACCCCACACGAACAACACAACCTCTTTGACATGATGGTTTAAGTGTAAGAGAAATAGCTTTGAATTACATCCTTGAGGTGAAGAAAGCTGAGCTCACACAGAATGGACAACATGGGCAGAGAACGCCACAGCTGGTACACTGCCCGAGCCCCACGCCAATGCCAGAAAACATGTGCTGCTAAGCTCCCTTTACCGATAAGGAAATGGGGCTCCAAGAGGTTAGGGGAGTTGGCAAGGAGGCTGAGTGGAGATTTGAACACAGGTCACTGGATTCACAAACCTCTGTTATTCCAACCTCACCTGTGGTTCTCAAACTTTATTGGTCACATGAATCTCCTGGGAGCTTGTTAAACGGGCTGTGCTCCAGAATTCTCATTCAACGGATCAGAGCATCCAAATTTTTAAGGAGCCTCCCAGGTGAATTCAGTGCAGGTGGCTCCTTGTCCATAATATGAGAATTACTGTGGCCGTATTGCGCTGCCTTTCAGAAGAGATAAGCACCCTCCAAAATGGAGACAATGCAACAAAAGATGAGACTCAGCCCCTGAGAGCATTCCCAGGTCCATAAGCCCAGTCTCCGCGGCACTGTTGGCTTCTCAGCACGCCTCGTAAACTTGCCCACGCCTCTGGCACAAGCTTTGAAAAATCCTAGTACTACCTGTACTACTATTTAGTTAATATTTTTTTAAATGCCTCACTCTTTCCAAACACATTTTAAAAGGAAACCCCATATCACTACCAAAAATGGAAACCCATTCTCATTCGCCATAAACACATAATGAGGCTAAAGGCAAAATTAACAACAACAACAAAAATGAAGCAAACATTGGCCAGATACTATTGCTCACCTAGGGTTCTGACCTTGAGGCCTGCTTTCTCCTAGATAAAAATGGGCACTAGTAAATGTTAGAAGGGCAGGGCGTTACCGACACCCCAAAACCGAGAGGTTCTCCTTACGTGAGGAGGGATAGGAAAAGAAATGAAGAGTCTTCTCTATGCAATCCAATGCTCTGGAATGCCCTGCCCACACACCACCTAAAATTTCATGAACCACCAGTGGTTACATGACATATTTTGGGTGTCACTGGCCTGGGACAGTGGTTTTCAAGCATAAGGGTGAGTCAGAATCACCGGCAGAATCACACAGATCGCTTTGGTTTCTGATTCAGTAAGTCTGAGGTGAGGCCTCAGAATCTGAATTTCTAACAAGTTCCCAGGAGATGCCAATGCCACCAGGGACCACAGTTGGAGAACCACCAGCCTAAGGAAATCAGAGCAGCTGAAATTAAGAGGTCTTAATTCCCAGGGACTCCCAAATATCTATGAGGGGTTGTCAACTGCATGAAAGTACAAGGTGCTCTTAATTCCCACAGTCCCTTTCCAAAGTCCCTTTGTAGATTCCCAACACCAGACATCCCATTATCCCAAAACCCCAGCTCCATGTAAGGTCCTCAATTCCTTGATTCCAATATTCTTCCAGAAGCCTCCTCCAAGAGGGGCTAGACCCCAACAGGGAGGTCTTCTAAATGAGCTATCTCCTCTCATGGTAACTTGTAGGGTGTGGAGCAGGAAGTCCAGTTAGTATGTTGCCCACTAACTTCTAGGGCTGCACCAGCAGAGCAGGCCAGCCTGTGAGCCTGACCTCCAGCAGGCCATGTGCCTCCTTGAGACCTTGTTGTTTCCATGATTTGGCTTCTGCACCTGCCTAAGGGACCTTTTCTGGTCTGCCCTCCCTCCCTGATCAAACCTGAGCCATGTTCAGACATCCACGCCCTTCTGATCCCAAGAGGATGATGACTCGCCTGTCCATGGGTCCCTCCCCATGCCTCCTCTCCTCACCTCCGAGACCTGCCCGGACCCAACAGGGCTGCCCTTCCCCAGGTCCCAGACCCCAGCAATAGGCTGTTAGCCCAGGCCCCACTCCTCACTCCTCTCCAGTAACCGTTAGGTTCAGGCACCAAAGAACAAATATTTTTTCAAAGCAACTCTTACTGCAATTCACTTCACTGCACATGGCGCTTTTCAGGAGCTTACAGTATCCAATAAGGGATCAAAGAAAACACGTTTCATGGGGGACAGAAATCTCCCACTGGAAGCACTTCCCAGAGAAACCTGGGCCTGGACCCTGGCTGGGCACCCCAAGGGGATGACATCTCTGAGGAGAGATTTCACGGGGTGTGTCAGAACCCGTGCCATGAGCATGGGCTCTGGGGTCTACACAGCCAGGCTAAAACGCCAGCCTTGCACTTACTCCCTGTGTGTCCCAGGACCTGTTTCTGAACCTCTGCAAGCCTCATTCCTTCAGCTGCAATACAGAGAAAATCACACTTACCTGCAGGGTTATTATGGGGATGGAATTAAATAATGTATGTCAAGCCCCAGCAGGGGGGCAGCCAGGCTTACAATGAGTTCCCAGGAAAGGATGGCAGCTGCCACCAACACTGCCACTACTATTACTGATGGAACAACCACTCTACATGGCGGTTATTTCAACTCCCGCTCCAGGCCACCCATGGACTGTTAATACTAGGGAAAGGATGCTTCCCTGCTGGTGCATGCACACAAGTGTGTGTGTGTGTCTGCATGCACACACACACACATTCACACAAAGTCCCAGCATCCCTGGAAGCTAGAGCAACATGGGTTATTATGAGCAGGTGGTGTTTTCAGGTTGCTCATGGGATGTCCAAATGTCCACAGTAAGAAATGAGAGGAAGACCTGAGGTCCAGCACAGAATGAAGCAGCCTGGTCATCCAGGCCTTCCTGCTTGCCCCAGGAACAGGGCAGCATTAGGTGATTCCTGGAGCTGAGGCCACTGCCTCGTAAGTTGAGGAGAGGAACAAAAGGCTCAAAGACCTCAAGGGAAGAGGGAGAGGGAGCCAGGCAGGGTGGTGTGAGGGACCCACGCCTGCAGTCTGGCTGACCAGAGCTCAAAGGCCAACACCCCACTCACCGCCTGCAGGTGCTCACATCCACGACCTCCCCTCCACTGGGCTCCAAAATGGGCTACAGAAAATCTTCTGTAAACCAGGTAAGATATGGGGAACCGAGCTGTCAGGGGCATTAAATAAAATTCTAATAACATAAACAAACACTATTTAAGCACTTATGCTATGCTCAGGCCTCTGTGCATTATCTCACTTGGTCCTCAAACCATCTATGACAAACACTAGCAACTCTTGCATTTTTACAGAGAGGTTAAGGAATCTGCTCAAGGTCACATAGCCAATAAAGGGCAGAGCTGGGATCTGAAGCCATGTGGTCTGGCTCCAAGTCGCACACCATTAGCCATAAGCAGCACAGCCCAGTGCCTGGCACACAGCAGTTGTTCATATAAACGGCAGCAAGGAGCATGGGGCAGGGGTGGTGTTTGTAGGGGAGCTGTTCACTTTTCCAAAGCTTCTATCTGGATGGTGAGAAGGGGAGTGCATCTGCAGGCTTGATTAATCTGAACCCAAGCTCAGTGCACAAGGCTCTGATTCCCTGCCCCAAATTTAAACAGCTGCTCCCTCGATGTGATGGAACGCAAATGTCTGAAGAGCTTCGAGTTTTAATTATCAAAGTCCTGATGAAAATCTGAATCAACAGCTGCTCCTGGCAAGGAGGTCCTCAGAGATGCCCAGAGAGGGACAGAGGGAGGGAAAGAGAGGACACAGCCCCGACACGATGCGGATGACTGCAGCTGCCTGGGGAGCCCCGGCACCTGCAGCTCTGAGCTGCAGGGTGGAAGAAACGGGTGGAGACCAGGCAAGAGGCGGAGGAAACCTCTGGGGTGCACCTGTCCTCCTCCCATAGAACGTGTGCATCTGGCATATGTCCTGTGAAAGGGACAACATGCAGGGATGACAGCAGGGACTGTGAGGATGTCCAGACATGGTGTTTCTAGAGGGCAGGGTGGGGGTGTGGGTACAGCCGCCTAGGGGACCAAGAAGGGTCACTGGGGTAGGAGGCAGGTGTCAGAGTGATGGCCTTCAGCCAGTTAAGAGATGGTGGATGACAGTGGCTTTGAGGCCTCCACTGTGGCAATAACTCCCTTGTGTCAGGTACTGGGGCCTCTACCTTTTCCCACCACCTTCTCTTCTGCAGGTGAGAAACATCCCCCATTGCACAAATACTCCAGGCCAGGTACCACCACGCGGCACCAACACCCATCCCCGTTTGCTTCAACCCAGAAGAGAAAGACATTCCCTCTCCCAAGGACAAACCTTGTCACTCGTATCTTCTGATCCTTCTCATATCTAACACCTTTGCTCGCAGTGACATTGGATACCTCCAAGCAGGAAATGCCAGAAAAACAAGACAGCCAAAAGGACAGAATATATCACTGTCCTCTTTCTTGCTTTGCCCATCAATTTGGCAAGATGGCAGTGAAACAGGTAATGCTGGTGAGCATCTGAGTCCCCACAACATCCCCTACATTGGGCAACTGTGTCGTTTTTAACATCCTTAGAGCTGGATAGAGTAATTCTCTCCTAGGAAGATATTTTATGGCTAGCATGCAAGTATACCCGTAAAGTGTTATTTCTGTGAATGCAAAGGAATTCAGAAGTGTTCAAAAGTCGGAGATTGGTTACAGAAGTGGTGGTATCTTCATGCAGTGGAAGCGCATGCCATTACCAATAACTTAGAGTGCCAAATAACCCAGAGTGGGGACACGTTTACAATAGCTAAGTAATAAAGCAGGAAATGAACTAAATCATCACATACATAATTATACCAATTGTGTTGAAAATATACAAATGCATAAGTAAGAATATGAAAAAAAGACTAGAAGGAAGTAAACCAAATATAACATTAATCATCTCTGTGCTTATGAATGGGTTTTATTTTTTCTGTGTGTGTTTTTCTAAATTCTCTACAGAAAATACATATTAGGTCGAAACTTGAACTTTTCTTTCAATGAAAAAGTTTAAAAACTAATAATCAAGGACAGAGAAGTTAGGGTGGGAGACACGGAGTTTTGACTTCACAGGGCCTAAATCTCACGTCGGGCCAACCCTTCCCTACTCTCACGCCCTCAGAGGCAAAATGATGGGGCATTTTTCCCCTGAAATCAATTCTACGAGATCATATTTGGTCTGATGCTTGTAGGAATTCACGTGTTCTCAGCCCTAGCAAGCATACGTCAGAGAAAGTGCCTCAAGAACCCATTCCGGAATGGACTCTCAAGGATCAGCAGTTGCCATGGCAATGTGTTAGCAAACAACTCGTTAAGTACTTGAGATTTCTCCTCCACTATTGATCAGTAAAATCCAGATTGGTAATGGTTATGTAAGGCATCCCTTCTAGGTCTGTGTCCCCATTTCAGTGCTTCATCTGACTGCAAATGGTCCCCAAATTACAGAGCGTGGCTCTAGGCTGCTGCCATTAGCGTGCTTGGTATTCAATAAAGAAAGCGGTCACTTGGGAAAAGTTTAAACATAATCTCCCCAGACTTGTTCCCAATAAATCAGGAAAAGGGCTCGGGTGGTGCTTGTTGGCGGTGAGGAAGATGAGCCCTGCCTTTGGAGCACCCACTACCACTGACATCAGCCTTCAGCATCAGTGCAATGGAAAACCACCCAACCGCCCTCCCAGCTTTCTCTCTTGGGGCCAAAGTCATGTCATCATCAGCTGAGGAGGCCAGATCACCACCACCACAGGTCTGCATTCCAGAAGACATGGGCCACATTTTTTTGTCATTTTATGACATCTTCCCCCAAGGAGCCAGAAGCCTGCCCATCTACCAAGGATCAGCTTGTAGGAATACAAGCTGGAACCAGCAAGTGTCCCTGGGCAGTTGGCCCCTTCTCATTCACTCCACAAAACTCCCCTGAAAGTACCAACAATGTGATGAGTACCAATAAAGTCCTTGTCTAACTGCCCCAATTCCTCTACTCTCATAGACAATACCTGGGACTGGCCTTCTCTACTTCAAAACAAAGCTTGCACTATAGCTACAAAAACTACCTTCTAGTAAGTAGCATGGGTAGAGCTGCCAAATAAATGAGCTGAGCTTACGATAATGGTTGTGCCTGGTATTTAGAAAATAGAAGCTTTTTTTAATATCCTCATCTTTATACTATTTGGACCAGCCCTCCTTCTCCAACTCCCTCCACCTTAGCCAACCACCACCATCAACAACTCCAGTAGTGTATTCACTCAGGGTGCCAAGTTCTCCAACCAGGAGTGGGGATAAGGAGTTCGACATGGAGAAGAGCAGTGCTGTGGACTGAACGGTGTCACCCAACCCCAAATTTATATGTTGAAGCCCTAACACCCAATGTCGCTGCATTTGGAGAAAGGGCTTTCAGGAAGTAATCAAGGTTAAGTGAGATCATAAGGGTGGGGCCCTGATCCAACAGGATTTGTGTCCTTATAAGAAGAGACATCAAGGAGTACTGAACCTCCCCCTTTCCCCTTGCCGTGTGAGGACACAGTGAGAAGGCGGCCATCTGTAAATCAGGAAGAGAGCCCTCACCAGCCACTGACCCTGCCAGACTTTGATCTAGGACTTCTGGCCTCCAGAACTGTGTGAAAAACATGTCTGTGGTTTAAGCCGCCAAGTCTGGTATTTTGTTATGTGCCTGAGAAGACAGAGACGAACAGATTCCAAGAGGCGGGAGTCACTGCTCCCTAAAAGCTGAGGGATTATCAAGTTGCCTCAGAAAAGAAGTGGAACGTGTATAGAGAGAGAGTGCAAGGAGATCCTTCTGCTCAGAAGGATGGAGAACCTTCAAACACAAGGGGCACTGCCCAGGCATCTGTGGGGGCAGGGGGGGAGGGAGCACATCACTGGACCGTGGGGCTGGGAGGAAACCTCCCCACTGGGTGGGAATTAGCTGAGAGGACACAGGTAGGCACTCCATAAGTATTTGTGGAAGGAAGGACACATTTTCCTTCTGATTGGAAACCAGGCACAAACACGGACGACGCACAGCTCCTTAGCAGGGGCAGGTGGGGGGCAGACAAAATGCTGGTATGGGTAAGCCATGAGCTTGGAATGAACAAAGTGAAGATCACATCCAGTGGTTTTCATTTCAGTTACACAGCACTAAAAGCTCATCCTGTCAATGCTTTTCCTGACTGTGTTCATCTGTATTCTCCCTCACAGCCTGGGAAATACTGTCTGAGGCCACAGCAGCCTCCTGGTGCCGTGAATGGTACACACAGGCCTGGTTTGCACACAAGTCCCACTGGGTCCATCCTTTCAGAGGGTGAGAAACCTGGGGCAGAGAGGCAAACACGACAATGGGGTCTCCCAGAATGCACGTGGCCTGTGAAGGTGCCTGGGGCTGAGGAAGGGCAGGGCCCATTCCCCGAGGTGCAAAAGATAGAGCGAGGGCTCAGGCCCAGGCCCAGGGCTAGAACTAAGCCTGGGGAAGATCTGGGCTCCTCACAAGAGGGTCCTGGATTAAGGGTAGCTCCAAGGAAGCAGCCAGCACCTTCCAGTGGGGCACATGCGTGGTCTGGACAAGGAGCTCAGGTCCTGGCTACAGCTGAGGTGGCAGGTGAAGGTCTCCAGTCTTTATAGGGTGACGATTACACGTCTTTGACAAAGAAGTCAGGGGACTGAGATGGGACACAAAGAAGCTCAAAAATTTAGAATGGGGTTGTATCTGAAGGTCTGGCTGAGAAGAGAGGTAGGGGGCAAAAAAGCGAGGGCACCTGTTTTCGCCACACTAAGCAGCCAGGTCAGCATCACCCTGCTGACTCAGGTGACCAACTTGTCCCAGTTAGCCGAGGGCCTTCCTGGTTATGGCACTGAAAGTCCTGCCGCCTGGCAAACCAGGACAGTGGGTCACCCCACCGCCAGCCCACCCTCTAGCTGAGACATCCTTTGAGAAGGACCTTGAAAATCTTGGGTCTGCTCTGAACACAAGTCATCCTGAAATGACTATCTCCACATACATTACCTCCCCATCAGGTGTCTACTGCCACTGGGAGATGGCTGCAGTTAATCCAAAAGGAGGAAAAAGGAGAATGGCAAATAACAGGTGTGGTTCAGTGTAGCATAGAAACAAATACCCTCACCTCTGCTCTCATTGCTCTATCTGTCCCTTCTTACCTCTTCCAACCTCTCCTCCCCTAAGAGTGACCCGACCCTTCCAAATCCCAAATCTGCCCGGGCCTCCGCTTTTGGGACCCTACCTGGACTCCCTGTGGCCCTTAGACCAGAATCTAAGCTTTGGCCTGGCCTAAAGGCCTTCTCAGCCCAGCCTCTCCCATCCCTCTGGCCTCTTTCCTGCCTCACACACATCTGCCTTCATGAACTTTTCTATTCCCCAACCCAGCCAAGCTAACTCATAATTCCGGGCCTTTGCACAAGCTGGTCCTTCAGCCTAGAATGCCCTCTGCTCCCCTAAATCCTTATTCTGCCACTTACCAACCCAATTAATATGCCTGCTCAGAAAACCCTTTACTTTTCCTTCCCGGTTCCCTGTGGGCAGGACCCATTGCTCTCTCTCTGTAGCCTCCCACAGAGCCGAAACCCTGATTGCACTGTATTGTGATTTTTTTATGTTTACATGTGTGTTGCCCATCATTCCATGAACTCCTTGATATCAGGAGATCGAGTCATGTTTAACTATATTTTTCCATCACTGAGCATGATTCTGGGCACAAAACAGGCATAGAGTAGGTGTTTGCTGGTCTACTGATTGATTGATTGACTGACTAAACTTACCTCCTCCAAACTCTTCCTTGTAAGACTATATTTTCCTCCACGTTTTTAGCTATTACAAATGACAGACAAGACGTCTCCTTGAATTTCCAAACGCTTATCTCAAGGCTTTCAGTTTCGTCTACCAGTTTGTGCCGCCAATGGGATGAGCCACATAACGTTTCTGTCAAAGCATCCTTCTTTTTGTTGATTTACTTTAAAATGCAACTCAGTGGCTTCAAGTTCGAAGAAGAATGCGGCCATGTCTTCAGCCTGTCCTCAAACATCTATCACCGGCTGGCTGAGGAGATGTGACTGTCGTCTTCCCAACTCGACAAGATGATTTTTCTCCACCATAATACAAGCCCAGTGAGCCATACAATCACGGTGAATTCCCTATCAGCTCAACATCCTATGCAATTTTTCAGAGACTATGATTCTATCTGAAAATAAGTGTAACAGTCTGGAACTCATTTTTCCCCAGTGCCTAACTTTCAGCTTCCTATAAATACCAGACGGTCTTCCAGGCAGTGACACGCCTTGGAATTACTGAACAAGCATCGCTTGTGACTCTGCCTTGAGCAGCGGCAGAAGGTACTGAGAATTCACGCATCTTATTACGGCATCACTAACGGGGTCTCAGGCAGTTTGCTGGGCCTGAAGTTGTGTCAAATACCAATGTCAGGAATACCTCAAACTTATGTGTATGTGTGTGTGTGTGTGTGTGTGTGTGTGTGAGCTGAGGATAGAAACAGGAAGGAGAATTCAACTCTTTTAATAAGGGAATATAGCTCCCAATGGGCAAAGAGAAAACAGAAGTGTATTAGTTACCTACTGCTGTGTAACAAATTACCCCAAAACTTAGCAGTTTAAAATAATACACATTTCTTCTCTCAGTTTCTGTGGATCAGCAATCCAGGCTCAGCTTAGCTGGGTCCTCTGCCCAGCTAAGGACCAATGTCCTAAGCCAATATCTCACTGGCTGCATTCGAGATGTTGGCTCGGGCTGTGGTTGCATCTGAAGGCTTGGCCAGGGAAGGACCCGCTTCTAAGCTCACTCATGTGGCTGCTTGCAGAATTCAGTCTCTCATGGGCTGTGAGACTGAGGTCTTAGTTCTTAAGAGCCTTTGGTTGGAGGCCTGCCTCAGTTACCTACCTTGTGGGCCTCTCTGTAGAGTACCTCACAGCATGTCAGCTTGCTTCATCAGAGTGAGTAACCGAGGGGGCTAGAGAAACTGCCAGTAAAACGAGAGTGCTAGCAGGATGGAAGTCATGGTCCTCTGTAATCTAAGCTAGGAAGTGACACCCCATAACTTTTCTGTGTTTTATTCTTTAGAAGCATCTCCAGGTCCAGCCCACACTTGAAGGGAAGGGATTACACAGGAAATGAATATTAGGAGGTGGAGATTATTGGGAACCACGTCAAAATCTGCCTACCACAGAAATGCCCAACGAAACCCCAGGGAAGTGTAACCAGAGCCGCTTGTCTAAGGCCTGGCACCTAAGAGTATTTGGGAAACTCCTTCATTTATTTTTCAACAAATATTTAATGAGTGCCTTCTATAGACCAAGCACTGTAATAAATCGTAGATGAACAAAACATAAAAATATTCCTTCCCTCACAGAGCTTATACTCTAATAGAAGGAGAAAGACAGTAAACAAGATAACTAATGTGCTAGATGGTACTAACTGCCATGGAGAAGACAAAGCAGGAAGAGAATACTGGGGCAGGGGTGAGGGGCGCAGGATGACATGAACAGCACATAGAAAAGACCCCAGTGAGAAGGTGACATTTGAACAAAATCACGAAAAAGATAAGAGAGCAAGCCACGTGGCTATCTGGGAGAACAGCATTCCAGACAGAACCTGCAGGTGCAAAGGTCCTGAGGCAGGAGTATAAGTCAGTGGGGTCATGATGGCATAAGAGAGAGTGAGTAGTGGGAGTGAGGAAAGAGAGGTGTGAGGGGCAGAGCATGGGAAGCCTGCTGGGCATTTGTAGGGACTTTGGCTTTTATGTTGAATGAGATGGGGGGCTAGTGGAGAGCTGGAGACAGCAGAGTGACATCAAATGTCTTACAGCTTAACAGGTTCCCTCTGACTAGTGAGTGGAAACAACTTTAGTCGTGTGGCAAGAGCAGAAAGAGGGTGCTCACTCAGGGCCACTGCTCTAATCCAGATGAGAGCTGATAATGGCTAACCCGGGGCAGTGGCAGCAGAGACGAGCAGGGTGGATTCTGGATATATTTTGGAGGCCCAGCCAAGGATTTGCTGCTGCACTGAATGAAGAGTGTGATGGAAGAAATCAGCAACAGCTCCAAGGTGTTGGCCCTAGCAATTGGAAGAATGGAATTGAAGATTGAGGGAAAAGGGACTTTAGAAATGAAGGTCAGGAGCTCATGCTGAGATGTGGCAGAAAATAAGGGAGACCACTGGACTGGGAGTCAGAGCCCCTGAGAGTGCCTTCAGCTCTGATCTGGGTCACCCAGTGTGGTTCATGCAGCAGGCTTGACCTCAATTTCCTCACTTTACCTGCAAATGCCCAACCCCTGAGAAGTCACACATAGCCAGCAGCTCAGACCTGCGCAGTGGTTCTGCCAGCTTTACATGCCACATATGGATATTGTGTTGCTGTATAATAACTTAACGTCTTACTGTGTGGGTAAATGATGAAACTATTCCAAGAGGACAGATCACCAAAAGCCAGCACCCTTTGTGCATCTACTGTGTGCCAGGCACTGCTCACATGTTAACTACACGTATACACAGCCATGGGGCTCACAGGGTCTCCAGGGCTTGTGCAGTTGTGGCTCTCGGGTTCCCTGGCAGTGGACTGTGGTCATTCCCCACCCCCCCCCCCCATGTGCATGTGTCTCTCTACATTAAGCTTCTCAGAAATGGGAGCCAAGTCCGGGGCTCTTCAGTACTGCAGTTACCATGAGCAACCCAGTCTCTGCCTGCATACTTTCAGTGATGGGAACCTCACTACCCATGAGGCAGCCCACACCATCACCACAGCTGTTTGTTAGAAAGCCCTCCCCTATAATTATCAGCCAAGTTCTGATGCCACACTTTCTATCCATTGGTCCTGGTTCACCCACTGGAGCCACCCTAGGACTCTTTTCCAAATCACAAGCTTTCAGAGAGTTAAGGGCAACTCTTAAATCTTCATCGGATGCCAATGATAACAGCACCAGCTAAAATCTGAATCACACTTGATAGACGAGTTTTCAGAAACATTATCCCATTCGTCATCCATTATAGCTAAATATTAATTGCCTAATATTATTTAGGTATCAGTACTAACTGGGAGAACCCTTGGTAAAATTTGAGATGATTTCACTCTATATTGTTATTCCCATTCTGCAGATGAGGATGTCAAGGCTCCAAGAGGTTAAGCCACTTAGAGAGTATATCTAAATAACGAGTGTCAACAGATAATTTTCACAAAATGGTAAAATCATGACTCTCATACAGACATAAAATGAACACGTGATGATTTATTTTATTCTACCATGAATGTTATTTTATTCTATCATTTATCAATGAAGAGTAGGAAGATACAATAGCTGGTTCAAAAGAAAACCCAAAGGACAGCCACATCCATAGATGAGAGATATTTAAATAGATGTGCAAATGAAGGTAACACGGTTTGGGGGGAGGTTACACGGGTCAGTGGAAGCTCTGCCTGATGGGACAGAATGTGCACATCTCTTGGTTATCTACAACGCACAGATTATAAAATAGGTTTCATGAAATCAAACTCAGATAACCCAGAGGGGTGTCCTCTAGCATCGAGAGTCTGGACAATCATAGTTTTCCACTGAAGCACAAATTTCCTCTCTCGTCTAGCATAGCGGGATCTGAACTTGGTTCTTTATGACTTTCCACTTCATCACAGTGCCTCTAAGAAAAGCTGTTTCAAACAGTCACTGACTTTTTTTAAGCCTCAATCATAAAATGGTCAGGCCTCAAATTGCTGGGAGCATATGAGAGAGGGAGCAGAGAGAGGTTCTGAAGAAGAAAGGGTTCAGCGAGAACATTAAGGCTCTGGTTTTCTGCATTTTTCCATGTCAGTAATAGCCCTTCCCTTCCTCTTTCCTGCAGCCTATTTCTCATTCAATAACACGTTGTGTTGGGTACTTCCAGCCTGGCTTCCCTCCCCCTGACGCTCGTTAGAGAGGGCTCCATTGTGCGGTGAAAGGAGGTAAGGGGGATCCGCGTGCTTTTTGGTTTTACCGAAAGTCTATAATGTTTCAATAGCCTCTTTGTTCTCCCTCTCAATCATTCTTGTGTCTTAAGAAATTACAAAATTTTCATTCTTCCTATTGCATTAGTAGTTTGAAAAAAAAAGAAAGAAAAGAAAAGAAGCCAATTAAAAAATAAAATTCTTCGGTTTAAGACTGGCATTTATAATATCACAGGTCTAACCTGCACTTACTGCCAGGAGTTTAAATAGAAGGTTCCTTGAGAGGTGAGCAATAAAGAAGCCATTTAGTACTTGTTCTCCAGAGATGCCTTTATCAACTCACTTGCCCCTTAACCATCGCTGGTTTCTGTATAATCCACAGAAAAAGGAGACGTACCAACCAGCTCTCACATATTTGCATGGGTCAGGCCTCTTATTAAGTGAGTTTTCCCCAAATGGCAAGGCTTAGTGCATTCTGATGTCAAATGCTTAAATATTTCATCAGTTTCAATGGCGTGTCAATTTCTCCTGTCAAGCAAGGTGGCCTTCTAAGCTAATCTGGGGTTAGGGAGGGGAGTCCATTGAAGAGTAGAATGTGACTCTGAATATATAACGCTTTCATTCCAGGTGTCCACTCCTTCCATTACATACCATGTTTCCACCAACACTGACTCAGAAACTGGAAATGCTAGGGACTCCTTTTCTGTTTGACAGAGGGACAGAGCTTGTCTATTTTCCCTTCTTCTTTTCTCCTCTTCTGCCCCCTTCTTGAGAGCAGGGTCTATCTTGTTAATCTCTGTATCGGGTGTCTAGCTCAGCACCTGGCCCAGGGTTAGTGCTGAGACACTGTTTAACCAAATTAAACTAAATCCATCTACTCAATTTTTCATCCACTCATCAAATATTGACTTGATACCTACTATGAGCTACGTTCTCAACTAAGAGCTGGGGCCATCACAGGGAATCAGACAAAGGTTCTGGCTTTCAAAAGGCTTACGTTTTAGTAAGAGAGAAAGGTAATAAACAAATAAGCAGATAAATGATACCATTAACAGATAATATTTCATGTAGAAACAAGGGCTTGGAAGAAAAAAGGGAGGATAAAGCAAGAGTGTTGAAAGGGGAGACAATTCTCCTTCCCTTCATCCATCTACTCAATAAAAACTCACTCAGTATTTTCTTCTCTATTCAAGGAGGACTTGTTGGACAGAGAGATGAAGGTTAAGTAAATTATCTCCCCTTCCTCAACACCAATCCTCTGTCACTCTCTATGCAATGGATAAGAATATACTAGCATTTATTGAGTGTCTACTGTGTGTCACCATGGTGCCAGGCCTTTAATACAGAATTATCTGATTTAATTCTAAAAATATAATCTTCCCAGAGGATGGCCCTTATTACTTTAGGTCTACCAGTAAGGATGGAGAAGCTCAAAGATGTTAAAGCACCTCGCCCAAGATCACTCATCTGCAAAATGGTGGAGCCATGGCCTGAATCTAGATTCCTCTATCTCAAAATGCATGCTTTCTGTGTTATACTGATCCTAGTCTGAAACCCAGGCATTGTGCCAGATGCTATAGGGTATATAAAATGGGCAGACAGTAGCCTTTGACCTTGTCAAAGAGATGACAAACTCACTGGAGAAATGGGATATATTCACACGGGCATAAAGCAAAGAGGACATGGATTTGAAGAGAGATAAAAAGTGATGGGCCGGAATGACCAGGAAAGCAAAATGAAGGGTTAAAGTGGGCTCATAAAGACTAGATAGATCTGAAAATCAGAGATGAAGTGGAAGGGGGGGAGAGAAACTGTTCCTACATCCGCTGAGCATCTACAATCTGTTAAGCACATAAGAGATGCAAAAACATATGTGACGCCTGCCCTTGGGTGAAAGGATGAGCTCTTATCTATCTCAGACATATGGGGACCAGGACCTGAGGTGTATCCCCCTCGGGTAGAGTCCAGAGAGCCATAAGGATGCTCCACCATATAGCTTTATCTTCTCTTGAAGCTGGGTACATTTCACCAGAAAAATGGGATTTCTGCAGTGGGGTTCTACCTTGGCTCCATTCAACTCCACAAATGTTATCAGTATTTCTAGGTAAGTCTAGCGCTCACTAAAACAAAAGTTCAGAAAAGAGCTTCAAAGCCCACTCAGATGGAAACAGTTTAACCTCTCAGAGCCTCACTTTCCTCACTGGTAAAATAAGACAATGATACAAAGCACTCAAAAGTATCGTTCATAAAGATGTCATCTTGTAAAGATTCTGCATAGCCTGGCCCATACCAGAAGCTCAATAAATACTAGTTTCAACCTTCCTCCCGTAATTCTTCTTTTCTATACAAGGCACCCGGTAGTTGAGAAACCCTGCAATCATCTTGCCTTGCCCCTCTCCCCTTTTCCAAACATATATTCAGTGGGTCATGAAGTCCCACCAATCTTCCCACTCACAGTGTCACTCACATTCAATCCTTTCCCTCATTCCTACAACTCCCCACCTAATTCAACTGCTATGGCCTCTTAACCAGTCTCCATGCTTCATGTTTGTCCTTCCCAGTCCTTCTGAGCCCCAGATCAACCTTCCTAAAACACCCATTAATGATGCCACTCCCTGAGATACCAGAAAGAGAGAGATGGGACTTAAACTTCACAGGGTACTCTCATATGCCCTGCTTGGCCGTGAACTCCTTGAGGTTGGGGAAGGAAGTGTTAGTAGCATGGTAACATCCTTCAAGCAGAAAATTATGCTGAAGTCAGAAAATTTCATGTAGCTCTTGTGAAAGGGAGGCTATATCATACTGGTCAAGACACGCTCAGACAGCATTGTCTTCAGTGGCCCCTGTAGTTGGAACACTAAAAGGCACAACCCAGACTGTGTCACGGAAGAGACCACACCAAAGTAGCCCTTCTTTAGCACATTGCAATTGAGAAGTCATTCTTCCAACCAAAAACAGCAAAATACAACTCTCCTCAAGGGACAGGGGCAGGAGCCAAGGGCTGAGCTCAGGGCGAAGAGCACTCAGGCTGCAGAAGCACTGTGGCCATGGCTGGAATGAAATGCAGGCCACCCAAGGGGAACCGCTGTCCCAAGAAGTCAATTGATGGAGACCTAATTCTGAAGGTATCGTGGAGCATTTGCACATGCCCAGCCCAAAGACATTCTACAAATAGAAATGGGAATGGCATGTTCACACTGGCTGACGAGGAACAAGAGGGATAAGAGAGACAAGAGGAGGTTTGAGCATTCCACAAATGAGAGGAAAGACAGGTCAGCTATCTACCTACCCCAGTCACAGCTCCCAGAGAAGAGCATATACAAACCAATGGCAGAACTCAAGTATGGTATTTCTGGATGGGACAGGTACTTCATGACTTTTCCTTACAGAAGCCTTCCCTGACCAACCCCATGAAAAAAGGACAGGCGGGGTACCCCATCATACCCTTTTAGGGGACTTTGCTTTCATATCCTTTATCGGTTTTGTGGTTGTCTAGGTGTTTGTTTAACGTTGGCCTGCTTGCTCTAGACTAAGGATGAAAGGAGAGCGAAGTGGCCTAAGTTCATATCCTACCTCCACTAGCTGTGGCTAAATTGCCTTTAGCAAGTGGCCAACTCCTTTAAGTCTTACATATCCTATCCTCAAAAAGGATAGTGACAGTACCATCCTCATGAAGTCGATGGAGGATTCCAAGAGTTAATATACACAGAATATTTTGGTACTTGCCAGCATATAAGTAGTGCTCCATAAATGTCTATTATTAATTTCTTTCTTTGGTCAGAGGTCCATAAATCCTTGTTGAATAAATGGAGAAGGCTTACATTAATTGCATATTAAACTCTGATATAGGACTTGGCATCCACAGATTTTAATATTTAGCACTTCCACTCTTCAGGAGAAGGGCCCATGGCTTGTTGTCATTTGAAGTTTTTCTGTGGCATTGATTTCAATCATTCATTTATTGAGAACCCAGACACAACTTGAGGGGGAAAAGGGTCTTTCAACAGAGCTTCTCGGCTCAGCCAAGATTCCCATTTCAAGGACACGCAGGCAGAAGCCCAGTTGCCTGGCTGCCAAAAAGGCTGAGATTAGGAAAATGTCACAGTGTGGAAAGTATCCCAAGAAGTCCCCAGACACGCAGTGGATATCAGCCCAGAGCAGTAAGATCAGAGCTCACAAGTTGCTGGAACTGACCAACTGTTCTAAAGCCAGCCCTTTTGGGGATTGGATTGTGGCTGGGTATGCAGAACCCTCAGGTTAGAAACTTTGGCCCAATGCCTGGAGCTGAGCAGGCTGAGGGAAGCCTGGCTTAATGAGAAGTCTGCCCGCTGAAGACCCAGCAGCTTACTCTTCCTCTCCCAGGCGCCAGGCGCTGGACAGCAACAGTCTCTCCTGGGGAACCTCTCCCACCAAGTGGCTTCAGTTCTCTGGAACGGTGCAAATCAGGCAGAAGAAATAGGAAGCACAACCTCCACCCTGGCCAGAATCTCCTACTTTCCTTGCTGTTGCATCCCCTACATTCCCTTCGTCTTGCATAAAGGCTCTGAAGCCAACTAATTATTCTCTCTCAACATAGGGCTCAAAACAATAAACCTCCTTGAAATTATTTAAGCTTCCTCTGCTCCAAGAGAGTCTGGTCACGAGTGGAACTGCACTCATTAGAGTCAACTCACAGGTGATGACACAGTCAAAATAAGGAGCCCAAGGAGGATCTGGGTTTCGTCTGCCTCCAATGGCACCTTCCACACCCTGTGCCCACCAGCCCCCACTAAGCCATGAAGACTTCTAAAAAACAAGCATGGGAGAGCAGAGAAGACATCCGTTTAGGATCTTGGAGTTGGAGGACCTGAAAGAAATTCTGCTAGAATTTCTCTCCTCCTATGCATACAAGAAAAGCAAGTGTCGAATCTCTCATGGAGAGGAATGCAAGAATTTGCATGCTGCTCTTCCCGCTCCACTCCCAAATCTCTCCAAACCATTCTCCCTCACGACAGCAAAGGGACCTCCCTCCAACAAAAATCCAGTCCCACCACTGCCCTGCATTGGCCTAGCTTTCAGCTTAGAATAGGCTCCACATTCCTGGAAACGGCCCGTGAGGCCCTACATACAGATCACCCCCTTCCACTCCTCCAACCTTCTCTGGAGCCACGTTGCTCGCATGCTATCCCCCCACCTCACTGGTCTTCACTCAGTTCCTCGAACAGGCCGAGCTCTCTCCCACCTCAGAGCATTTGCACCCGCTGTGCTCTCCGCCTGGAAACTCCCCACTTCTCACGTGACCAGCACCTTCTCTTTGGTCAGGTCTCAGTTTAAATAGCATCTCCTCAGAAAAGCCCTTCCCAGCCACATATATAAAGTCCACACTAGGCTATTTTCCACCTTTAGCTCTTGCTTGCTTTCAGTCATAGTATTTACTACAATTTATAATTATGCTTGTCTTTGATGTCTTATTTTCTCTCTCCACTGGCAATGGAAGCTTCACGACGGCAGGGAATATGCTCATCTTAGCTCCTCTAGTCCCTGTGCCTGGCACATATTAGGAGCTCAATAAACTCTCTGAACAAATGAATAAATGAACTCACTCTACCATTTTACAGACAAGATGACTATGTGCTGGCATCATTTGTGGGCCAGACATTATAGGAGTCAGGGGTGCGTGTGTGTGTGTGTGTGTGTGTGTGTGTATCTCATATTACATATAATATACATAGTATGTTTATTATATGTAACATATTATAAATATTTGTTTTATGTATAATTATAACATTATATTATAAATGTATTATTAAATGTATTTATATATAATATTTATATGATATATATATACTTCATGTATAAATATAAGTACCTGTGTTTCTATATGCTCATCTAAGCCTCACAGGTTCCTGTGGGATAGGTATTATCATCACCATTTTGCAGATGAGGAAACTGGAGCACAGGGAGGTTAAATAATTTGTCAAGGTCATGCAGCTAATAAATGACACCTGTTTGACTTTTGTCACCACTAACCACCACTGGTGGATAGTTTATCTCAGGTCTGGGACTAAACACAAGCATCACAGGCCCCCCCGAGGTGAAGCACAGGGATGTAGGCAAAAACGGGCTGTCTTCTGCACCCCTGCATCTGCTGAGCCACTGGGGGTCAGAGCCCAGGAAGAAGGCTGGCTGGCCACTGCGCCTGTAATGGCCGCTGGTGGAACGCTCGCTCTCCCCGCTCTCCCGGCTCTATTTTATATCCTTCAGGAAGCCAGCTACTGAGGAGGATTTAAACGTGTCTGCCAGAGTGTCTGCTGCCTCTCCCGGGACTAATCTGCCGTGAAGCAGATGCAAAGCTTCATTTATCACCTCCAATGGAACATGAAAGAGACAAAGCCGCAGCTGACGCTCCCGGCTTCCAGCGTCCAACAGGGCAGAGCCTCTCCCATCAGGGCCTCTGAGGGGATGGCTGCCCTGAAGGAGGGCCCCTCCCCTGGTGCCCACCCCGGCCCTGCAGTGTGGGATAAGCCCAGGGCTCTGTGGTCTGGAGATGGACTGACTGAGGCGCTCTGCCCATCAGGTTATTTTTTTCTTTGAATGGAGGTGAAATTCATATAACATAAAATTAATGATTTAAAAATGTTCAATTCAATGGCATTTAGTCCATTCACAATGCTGTGCAACCACCAGCTCTGTCTAGTTCCAAAACACTTCATCACTCCCAAAGAAGACCCCTCTACCCATTAAGCAGCCACTCCCCATTCCTCCCAGCCCTTGGCAACCACTAATCTGCTTTCTGTCTCTGTGGATTTGTCTATTCTGGACATTTCACACAAATGAAACCATATAATATGTGACCTCTGCGTCTGGCTTCTTTCACTTTGCATACTGTCTTAGAGGTTCATGCACGTGGTAGCTGGGTCAGCATGTCTATCGGAGTTTTGACGACCGGCCAGTGAGAGATGTCAAATTCTCGAGTGAGGGGCACCGACTGAGACACAGAGCTGATGACCCATCTTCTCTCAGTCTACCCGGACCCGCTAAGAAGTGGAGAATCAGAATCATATCCACCTGGAAACTTTCTCCATCTGCAGGAGCCCCTCGGTGAAGATGCATCTCCCCGAGTCCATCACCTGGGGAGGACCACAGCAGGTGGCAGGACCAGTTAGGGATACCAGAGTCCAGCCCTGCCCAGTCCTGGGAGGTGCATGGCTCATAAAGAGAAAGGAAAACATTAATATTTATGTGCTTGTGCGCTTTTGCTAAAGAAAACAAAACCCAGCAATCCCAAGAACTAAGCAACCCTGAGAGTTTAAATTTTGCTGTACTTCAGCGGTGAGGACGACAGATTGTGGTCTGACCCCACTGTGGCATCAGCAGAGAATGTTACACGCGTGACACGGGGTCCGAATGTTATCAGCTCCTTAGACAAGGGCCCTGAGTTGTGACTATAAATGCAACCATTGAATTCTCTGGCAAAAAAATCAGTCCAGTACTGAACATCCATTATCTTCTAGCGGGAGTCTCGGAATCATTTGCAATATTTACTCATGTAGTTCTTGCACGAAGTCTTCCTCTCTTTCTTCACTCTCCTCCCTTCATGGCCTCTCCCCTCTGCCACAAAAACAGCAGGGTTCTCAACCTCGGCACTGCTGACCTTTGAAGCAGGTAATTCTTTGTTCTGGGGGGCTGCCCTGTGCACTGTACGGTGTTTAGCAGCATCCTGGCCTCTACCCCTAGATGCCAGTAGCACCCCTTCCCAGTTGTGACAGCCAAAAACGTCTCCAGACTTTGCCAAATGTTGCCTGGGGGGCAAAACGGACCTTGGCAGAGAACCATTGATTTAAAGTCAGGTGAAAGAGAGCAGCTGTAAAGACGTTTCTGACCCGGTTGCCTGAGAATTGCAGGTATGGGATCTCGCGCTGAGCTTCCAAAATTAGGTTAATTACAATCAACTCTCAATTACCGGGCAATTATCCACATTATCCCAGCCCCTACCCCCACACTACCTGCAGTCCACCCAATCCACCACTCACAAGCAGCTGGCACCGTGAGGGAGAAGAAGGAAGTTAGAATCAAGAACACAGACTCACCGGGAGGTTGAATTATTTATTTTGTTTTGTTTAGGATGGAGAGACCTAAGCAAGTTAAAACGCATCCTCCTTGCCTCTTGTGGATGCTTTAGGGCTGCCCTGCCTCCTCCATCCTCAGGCAGCAGCGGCACTAAAGGGGGTGGGATGGGGGGGTCTCTTCCTCTTCTCTCTGGATGGCAGGACTCCCGTGCCCTTCTCTTTGGGGCACGGAAAATTCTAGTATTACTTCTGTACCTCCAAGGGTCCACCTGCATCTCTTTCAGGCAAATAGACAAGTAAAGAGGTCCTCTCTGGGGGATCAGACCACATCCAATATCACAACAGAAGAATAATTAACATATGCATGGAAAGAGAGAGCCCTGCTCTCATAATAATAATTTAAGAAAACCTAAACTAAAAATTTCGCCCACTGTCTCGTCCACTCCTGCCCTTGATCCTTTTCTCTCCTCCCCTTGACCAGCAAATTTCTTGCAAGAGTTGTCCTCACTCACCTTTCCCATCATCTCACCTTCCACTCACTCTCCACCCCAGTGCATTCTGCCACTCTTCCCCAGAGCTCCAGCGAAACAGTTCTCACCAGGGTCACTGAGTGTCCACCTTGTCACCGACTCTAGTGACCACCCTTCAGCCTTATGTAGGATGTGAGATCCCTGAGGCAGGGAATTCTGTCTGTTTTGTTAGTTTTAGTATCCCCGGGACTAGAACAGTATCTGGCACGCACTGGGTGCTCAGTATATATCTGTGGAATGAATGAGTGAATTTCACTTGATTTCTGCAACGCATTTCCAATGCTGACCACTCCCTCCCTCCTGAAATGCATCTTTCCCTGGGTTTCTAGAAAGCCATATACTACGGGTTTTCCTCCCACCTCCCCAGGGACTCTTCTCTGCCTTCTTTATGATGTCTACTTCCTTAGCCTGTCCCTTAGATGCTCCTCAGGGCCCTGTCCTGAGCCCCATTCTCACTCAATAACACTCTCCTCCTAGACTATCTCATTTATTCCCTAGGCCTCAAATACCACCTGGAGAGGGCAGTGCTGTTCGGGCTGCGTTATACCCATTCATCATTGGTCTCTAAGAACATCTGGATCATCCTCTGGAGAGCTGCCCCTCCCCACTCCACCCTGCCCCAGGTGTGGGCACCTAACTCAGGGCTGACCAATCAGAACCCCACATGCCCCTGGCCAAAGTGAATGGTTCAGGGATGGTCATGTGACCCAATACAAGCCAATGCAATGGTTGGTGAAAAGCAGCTCTCTTGTTTTCACTGAGCTTAGAGTTGTAAGAATGTGGCCATCTTGCCTCCCTAGGAGGAAATCATACCTAGGAGTTCCACCAGTTCACAAAAAAGCAAAGTGAAATGATGAGAGAGAGACCAGAAACTAATCGCCTCATGTGAGACTCTTGATCCAGCTATGTTTGGAGAACCAACCCCAGGAGTTTTCAATTAAATGGTTCAATAAACTTCCTTTTTGCTTATGCCAGTTTAGGTTGGAGTCTACCAGGCATAACCAGCAGCCCCAGCTAGAACAATGGCTGCCAGTCTATGTCACAGGCCTGATTCCACTTTGAGCATCAGATCCACATACCCAATTGTCCATGGATACTTTTATGACCTCTGCCACATGGACACGTTGCTGGGAACACACTCCCTGAATCGAAATCTGAGCCGAAAGCCCCTCACCATGTGCAGGACAACCCCCCGCCCCATACTGTCCTCACCCCACCTGATAGATCCAGTGTCCAACAACAGCCCACTATAATGTTGACTTCCTCTCCATTAGGGACCCACCCCATTTCTGAAAACAGAAACTTGGGAAGCTTCTGTGGGGAAGCTCAACTCCTAGGTGTCTGCCATCAATTCCTTCCCTCCCCAGACATGCAAGCCACTCCTCCACTGACAGGTGGAGCCTACTCCTCCTCCTTAACTCTGCTCTAGCCTTAATGATTTGTCTTCCCAATAGAATGCAGTGGTAGTGATGCTCTGGAACTTCTGAGGCTAGGTCATAAAAAGCCTCGCAGCATCCACCCCGTGGAAGAAGTTCGACTATCCTGAGAATGCCATGATGTAAGAAAGCCCAAACTGGTGGAGAAAGAGAATGATGCCAACTAACCCCCAGCTGTTCTAGCCAACCCAGCCAGATGCAAGACAGTGAGCAGAAGAGTGACTCTTGGACATTCCAGCCCCAGCAGATACCATATGGAGAAGAATCAATATTCAAAATACGTGGACCCGTTAGAGCCACGCCAGCCATCTTTAGCCTCTGAGCCACCAACTGAGGCCCCAAACACTATGGAGCAGAGATAAATTTTCCCACTGTGCCCTGCCCTAATTTGTGACCCAGAGGATCATGCACACATAAAACGGTGGTTGGTTGACACTATTAGGTTTGGGGATAACTTAGGCAGCAAACGTAACTAAACCACTATACTATTGCTCATCTTTGCCAGACCATCCCCGCGATCCACGCAACACCAGGCATTTCTCTCTCAGGGAGCCCTGGCCAGAAAAACCTCTCTGTAGAACTGAAATGAAGTTATCGATTTGCCTGTCTGTCTCCCTTACCATGGCGTGGACTCGTCCGGGGCTCAGCGCAGTGTCTGGTGCTAAAATATCAGTACATATCTGATGAGCGAATGAATGAAAGAAAGAGGAAAGAACACGTGCCTCTGCCCTCCGCAAGAATGCACTAGGAGCCCTAGAACCAGTTGTGCCTTCGGTGCCTTCGGGGCTCTATGGAAGGAAAGAAGCACTCCGAGTGTTATCATAATAATAGTGACAGGTTCCAAGCCCGGTAATCATTAACTATCCCCAGGAGAGCTAGTTAGCTCGCAAAGAAGAAAGGCCCCTCCCCCAGGTTGGGAGTGCCTTTGCCCTGACAGCACTTGGCTTCAAACTGAACTCTCCGCGCCTTCGCGCAGAGCTGATCTGTCTATAAAATTGGTGGTTTCTATAGAAACAGAAGCACTGTAGTAAAGCGAAGGGAAATCGTACATTCTGTCAGCGTACAGAGATCAATCCTGTTCTTATACAGGGCCAGGACTCTTTCACGCTTTATTTTGGAGCATCTCAACTTTCGTTTCCATCCCAGCCGTCTCATCTCATATTTATGAGGCTCCTGCACTGGTAATCTCGTTCCTCCTCGCCCAGCTGTCTTTGTTAACTATGACCACAGGCACAAGTCTGTGGAAGCAGCGTGGAATCCCCGGCATCCTCTTGAGGGGCCAAAGGCTCCAAACCCAACCTCAGCGGCAGAAGGGGGCCCCTGCTGTTCTGGGTGGTACCTGGGATGGTAGAGGGGAACCTATGGATGAGGCTCAACAGCCCCCCAACTGGACAAGAGAAAAATCCACTCTGTAACCCAGTACTTGTTTTGCATGCCTGTACCTTAGCTTAGACAGCCTCCAAGCTCTTAAATATTAATATGTCTGCAATCTCTGTTTTGCACCCCAAAGTGCAAGTGGCTTTCTAACAGGCAAAGAATTAGAACTGAGCTTGTATTTGAATTACTCATGCTGTCTCTGATCATCTACGGAGAAAATTAGAAAAGGCACAGGTTGTGTTTTAATATTTTAGATGAAGGTCCGAATTTTAACACACATGTTAACTCATGAAAAGTGCCTGCTTTTATCTTGATTCACTCTTAAAAAGAAATAATATGATGTTTTCTTCATCAAAGAGCTCTTTTATAATACCTATTGGAGTCCGACCTAACAGCACTCAATGTGTTTGCCTTTTTCCTGCTCTGATAAATGATGGATTGGATAGATAGGAATAAAGAGATGGATGTATGAGGGGTCGAAGGATGGATAGATGGATGGATAGATGGATGGATGAATGGGTGTATGGGTGACGGATGGATAGATGGAGAATGGATGGATGGATAGGCAAATCACATTCATCAGGATAATTTTTCTAAAATGTAAATCTAATCATCCATCCATTATTCATTCACAACATTTTTGAGCACCTACCACGTGCCAGGCATGATGTTAAACACTGGGGATTCAGCAATAGATATTTGAAATAAGATCCTAATCCTTGAGGAGCTAAGATTTCAATATCTTTGGAGCAGGAAATGGATCGAACAGAAACCAGAGTGAGTGCTGGGGGAGGAGTGCACAGTCTGTCACCACGGTCCAGGTGACAGTTGATGGTAGCTTGGCCTGGGATAACGGCAGTGGACACAGGGAAGCAGAAGTAGATTCAAGCGTTATCAGCAGGCTTTGATGACTGACTGAGTCACACAGCCCTGAGTCGAAAGCTCAGTTCACTCACTCACATGCTGTGTGAGGCTCAATTTCCTCAGCTGTAGATCGTGGATAATTGCAACTACCTCCCAGAGTTGCTATGAGGAATAAATAACATGAAGTATGTCAAAGAGCCAGATACAGTGCCTGGCCAAGAAAATATTTTTAAGACCAAAAACCTCCATTTTAAGGAAAAATATCCAGACCCCTGGTTCTAGCCCCCAGACTATGAGCTATAAGGAAACTGTCATGGTTAAAGAGGAGGCAGAGGTCAAGAGAGAGAACTCAAAGGTAGCAGGATAGGGTCATGGGCCACTCAGTGTCCAGCCTCCTCTCTCTCCTCCTGCAAGGCTTCATCCGGCTACCTGCCACAAGCTTGCTCCTCACACAGCCAAGTCCACCCATCACAGCATCCTCCTGGACCAGTGAAACCTTTCCTGGAGCCTGGGCCCCATCCATCTCACTTGGCACAATCACCAAAGTGGATTGGTCCATGGAGCCAGAATCACAAGGTTGCACAAACCAAATAAGGTAATGCATGTCCTGCTCCATTGGAA
The DNA here is from genome assembly GCF_037783145.1 of Equus przewalskii. NCBI lineage: Eukaryota > Metazoa > Chordata > Mammalia > Perissodactyla > Equidae > Equus > Equus przewalskii. Next base: position 32,412,553 of record NC_091851.1, read on the forward strand.
CTTTCTTGTCTCTTTTTGTGTAGCCACAAAGCACAAAGACAACAAAAACAAAAAAACACACCCCAGCCGCCCCTCTAAGTTCTTAGACATACTGTTCCATTTGGTCCACATGACAATCCTGAGAAAGGATTACAGAGAAAGGGGTTTGGAAAGAGATCTGCCAGCACCTTGCTGTGTGACCTTGGGTAGACACTGAACCTCTCTGAGGCTCTCTTTTCTCATCTTTAAAATAGATAAAAAAGCACCAATTGCAGGCACCTGATCAGAGGGTGGTTTTTTTGTGTGTGTGTGTACTTTTAAAAACTCTTGGGATGGATAGACATCCCAAGACAGCCCCTTTTGTAGACACATTCACGCCCTAGTTCATGACTGAAATGCGTCCCTTCTCCATCAGCTTTCCTCTTTTTAACACCACTCCTTCCTCTGCAGAACCTGCAAAGAAAACTGGACCAAGCCATCCCCAAAGAGAGTACAAGGGTGGAGGGAAAGAAAAGAAATCCAAACAAATGGCAGTTCCTTTCTCCGGGAGCCAGCAGAGGGGCAAGGCTGCACGAAGATGAGAAGGGGTAGACAGAGCTGTCCCTTCCCCCACTGCCAAGCTCTCAGGCAGGACCACCCCTCAGTGTGTAGATGAGAAGACTGAGGCTCAGAGATGTTAAGAAACTTAAACTTACCCAAGGTCGCACAGCTCAATAAGAGGTAGAGCCAGGATTTGAAAGCAGGTCTAACTGACTCTACATGCCCTTGCCATGACATCCGCTACCATCCCTGAGTGGATCCCACAAGACAGAAGCATCAGTTAGTTTGCAGTGAAGCCATAGTTTATTGCTTGTTTGAGGGAGAATTTGAATAACCTCCGCTCCTGCATGGGAAGTGGCTTCTCACGTCCACCTGCAGTTAGCCAGTACAGGACAGAGTCCACCACACACCTAAAAGACCTGGACTCAGAGGAGTCCTCTATCCGAGGCTGCCCAGCCTGTGGAGAAGCCCACTCCTCCAGCTTATGCAAAGGCAGCAGGATTCCCCCATGACGACTCTTGGCTGTCCCTCCAAGGCAGACCCCAGATGACCGAGCCCGTCTAGAGCAGGGTTTCTCAATCTTGGCATTACTAGCATTTTGGACTAGATAATTCTTTGTTGTGGGACCTGTCCTGTGCTCTGTAGGATGCTGAGCAGCATCCTTGTCCTCCACCCACTAGATGCTATTAGTACCTCTCCCAGTTGTGACAACTAAAACTGCTCAGACATTGCCAAATGCCCCACAGGGCCAAAATCGTCCCCAGTTGAGAACCACTGCCCTAGATGGAAGTACCACATCCTGAGAGATATCACAGGAACAACAGGGCCTCCCAGACCTCTCCCAAGGATAGGGCGGCTGTACCATGGTGAAGCCAGGCCCTTGGCACTGCACACTCTGAACTCAAGCCTGTCAGAGTTGATTGGCCTCAGTGGGACTAACTTAGTATCCAACTCACAAGAGTTGATGTATAACCCAGATTCCAGGGTATTGCTTTCCTAGAAGAAACAGACCTCTCAGTCAGACCGGATTTTCACACTCTCTGGTCAGCACATTCTTCCCTAGAAAGAACCATGGAGAAGCAGACCCAGGATGAGGCCATTGCTGAGCAGAACTTGAAGGATTATTGGAAGATGTAAGCGAGTGTTCCTGGGCCAAATCTCCCTGCCCTGGTTCGGGATGGGAGCAAGCATCCTAACACATCATATTGATTTCTGTATCTTCTATTCTTAAATGATAACCAGTGGTATGTCCAAGAGTTTGCCTATCAAGCAGGTCTTCCAGCCTGTAAGTTCCAGGAAGGCGAGGGCCACGTCATCCATGTCTTCAGAAGATGGACAATCAACGTCTATTTGCTTCCTTAACCATTTGCAGTCACCCTCTTGAAAGAAGGAAAGGAAGAGAGGAAGAAAGGAGGTAAAAGAGACTTACTGCTACAGAAGGAAAATGGAATAGATTCTACAGAGACTACCGCATCTCCTTGGAATTTGGCCTGAGTTGGGCAACATATCCAGGCTTCAAATGATGCTACTTCTTTCTGGATCACCTTTTTCCAAGGAGATCTCCCTGGCATTGCCATATTGGGAAAGGAACATGGAGGAGGGGTGGAGGGGAAGGGAACGGAGGAGAGAAGAGAGGGAAAGAGGAAAAAGTCGGGGAGGAGAAGGGAGGAAAAAAGGTAGAAAGGGAGAAGAAAGAGAGAGGAGAGGTTCAGGGAGGGGAAGGAGGAATATATATACACAAGCTCATTCTCTAGGGACGAGAGTTTAAGAAACACTGCATACTCTGTCCCCTCTTAGCAATTCACAACACACATCACCATATCAATATAAATCATAGGAAGAATCATCATTAACGTTTATTGAGGTTTCACTGTGTACCAGACACCATTCTACAGCTTATCTCTATGAACACTCTGAATCCTTACCACAACCCTGTGAGGCCCAGAGGCATTAATGACCTGGTGACTCTAGGTTACTAGACGGTCAGTCAAGTTGCAGGACAGGGAAACAGGCAATTGACAGACCCAGAGAAGTCCTGTATCAAAAGCCTACAATCCCAGAATCTCCCACGCTTGGTTCTTAATGTTTGTTTGTTTGTTGTTTTTGTTGTTTGTTGTTATTTGTTTGTCTTTTGCAAGCAGCATCTTTTAACAGGCCGTAGGCCACATTCTGGAGAGCAGACTTCTCAAGCAACGTAGGTTTTGGTTCACCCTCCTAACTGCATATTCGATGTCTTCCTAAAATGAGCCAAATTATCATAACTGAAAGGCATAATCATAATTAGTTTGATGATTATTAATGTCTTTATTATAATATTATCCTATTCGTATTTAAATTATAAATATAAATTAATAAATTTACATTGTAAATATAAATAAATTATAAACTTATAAATATACATTTTAATGAGCTTTTAAAGGACTAAGATCATTGTACCCATTTAGCAGATGAAGAGACTGAGGCTCACTAAGATTCTCTGACCTGCTCAGGAACCCCAGGCAGCAAAGTACGTGGCTGCCCCAGGACAAAGGCCCAGCAAGGCATTCTCACTAAACTTGGTGTGAGGTGCAACATGAGGGAAGCAAAAGTGAAGGGAAAGGAGAAGTGAAAGAGGCAAGGAGGGAAAACCAGCACAGGACGGCACCTTCCCGGCTGGCCATAGACTCAAAAGCAAACACAGCCAGGTGCTTGGGTACCACTGTGCTCCTGGCTCCCTGGTTGGAGTTCATCCTGAACAGAGAGTCTGACTCTTGCTGTACAGGTTGTGATACCCAAGGTCCTCTAGGCATCCCTTGGGACAGGCAGATCACAGCTCATCTAAACCCCGTCTGCTCAAACGTGGCACCAGACATGGCAGCTCCCACCACGGTGTATGCGATGGAGGCTGTGCCAAAGTCGGCTCTCTCCCCAAGTGGAGGCTCAGACCATCAGTGCTGTTAGGAGCTAAGGTGGCAGCAGCAGTGGGCAGGACTACACATTGAGCAAGAACAGAGAGGGCCAAGAGAACCAGGGAGGCACATAAATGGAGACCAGGACAGCTGCTGTCTTAGTCCATTTGGGCTGCTATAACAGAATACCACAGACTGGCTTATAAACAACAGAAATCTACTTCTCACAGTTCTGGGTTGGGAAGCCCGAGATCAAGGTACCAATAGATTCTGTGTCTGGTGAGACCTCACTTCCTAGACAGCTGTCTTTTCCCTGTAATTTCACATGGCAGAAGGGGCAAGGGATTTCTCTGGGACCTCCTTCATAAGCATTCATGAGGGTGACCTAATCACCTGCCAAAGGCCCCACTTCTGAATACCGTCACATTGGCCATTAGATTCAACACGTGTACTTTGGGGAGATGCAAACATTCGGTCCCCATAGCACCCACGTCTTTGAATTAAAAGTGGGTGCCCCTTCATTCCGTGGCAAAGATCCCAGAGCCCAAGCCACCTGTGTCTAAACCATTCATTGGAAATGCAGATTCCTGGGCCACACCCCAGAGCGAAAGAAGTAGCCTCATTCAGGGATGCGACCATGGAATCTGCATACCTTTAACAAACTCCTCAAGAGACTTTGGTGCACGCCAAATTTCAGAAACAGCTAGTGCAGCGTCACGAATGGCCCTGAGCATGCCTGAAGTCCCCGAATCATTTCAAGGGAGAAAAATCGAAACTCAGAAGTGATTAACTACAGATCAATAGAACAGAACAATGAATCCTGCAGAAGGTCAAGTTGCGGTACAGGGAAGCACCCGGGAGCCAGAGCGCGTGGCAAGCCAACACAATTAGGGACCCTTGCAAACGCCACTTGTTCATAAACGTTTATAAAAACAGGTCACCTGGATGTGAAAAGAAGTTCATTTTTCATGTAGCTGTAGGAAAAGTAAATTTGTTTTTAATATCATACTCCACATTGATTTGATATTCTATTTCTTTTTGAGTGACCAAAAGACTCAGTCTTTGATTACCCTTTTCTACATGAACGAAGCTGCAGGAGAGGGAGGCCAGAAGGCACTTGCTCTCTTCCAAAATAATGAAGAACTTCTGATTCTTCCACATTCAGACTTTCCCTTGGTTCTTGCAGCCCGAGCTGATATCAGATGCTATTTGACGGGGACAAATAATGCAAGGGGAGGTTGGGTACAGAAAGGGGGCCTCCAACGTTGGTTCCGCATATGAGACTTTGTCACTTGTGAGGATTTTCATTAATGAACCTTCTAGCACCTACTGTTCTGGTGTAATGTACCCATCCCTGGAAACTTTTAACAAACTCACATTTAATTTCCTTTTTCATTAATTAATTTTTGTATTAATCTCATCCATTAGAGCCTAATACTTCTCAATTATGCACTATAAGCTCAGAGGAAAGTTGGTAATTGAGAACGTCCCAGGATTCCAGCAGTGCCCTGCATAGGATGTCTGCTTTAATTAGGTTTTCATTAATTACTTTTCTATCAATTAATATTTTGTACTTTCAGCCCAATACTTGCAATCTCCACGTCACCCGTTCTTAAATGACACCTCATTTATTGTAATCAGTCAAGCAGGGGGGCCCAGAAAGAGCTGAGCAGGAAAAGCTGGTACTACAGACAGGATCTGTGTCTCCTGTACAAATTACAAGTCACCCTTTCAGGGTTTAGTTTCACCCCAAAATGTGTGTTGTGAGAGTCTAGACAAGCTAGGGGGGAAAAAAAAGAAACATAGACAGTGGCTGGTCCAACCAACTCCTCTGCAGAGACCTGACTGACCCCCAGAGAGGGAAGCAGCCTAGCCAACCTCTCAGAACATCCAAATGAAACCTTTCTCACCTCCACTTTGTTCCCTGCACCTCCCTCCATTCCATTCCTAAGGTGAATATATAATTTATTAGCTATTCCAGGACACTTCCCAGAGAGAAAAGGACTGTTATTAATAATTATGCTGGAGAATAATACATGCAAACCAGGACTGTGTCTAGCATACCAGGCTATACCATCACCCAACCTACCATCCCCAGGCAAGCTCAGTCTTCCCTTGGCTGTTAGCTTGTAAACCTCCGCCTGAGAGGGAACCACTTCTTGAGGGTGGCAACTCTGCCTTTGATCCCTTAACATAGCCCAGTATTTGCCTGGAAAATCAATACACATTGATTAATGCTAAGAATATGAAATACACCCCACCTCCTAAACTCTCTTACTGTTCCTACCTTCTGTCTTGTGTGTGTGTCTGTGTGTGTGTCTGTGTGTGTCTGTGTGTGTGTGTGGTAAGAACACTTAACATGAGATTCACCCTCTTAATAAAATTTAAGTCTACAATACAGTATTGTTAATTATAGGCACAACTTTGTACAGTGGATTTCTAGAATTCATTCATCTTGCATAACTGAAATTTTCTATCCATTGAAATGCAACTCCCTATTCTCTCTTCCCCCCAACTCTTGGCAACTACCATTCTAATTTCTGCTTCTATGAGTTTGACTATTTTAGATACATCATACAGTAGAATCATGCAGCGTTTGTCGTTCTGTGACTGGCTTATTTATCTTAGCATAATGTCCTCTAGGTTCAACCATGTTGTCACATATTGCAGGATTTCCCTCTTTTTAAGAGTAAACAATATTCCATTGTATGTATATACCACCTTCTCTTCATCCATTTGCCTGTCAATGGATATTTGGTTGTTTCCATTTCTTGGCTATTGTGAATAATGCTGCAATGAACATGGGCATGCATATATCTCTTTGAGATCCTGATTTCAGTTTTTTTGGATACAGACCCAGAAGTAGGATTGCTGGATGACACGGTAATTCTTTTTTTAATTTTTTGAGGAACCATCATACTGTTTTCCCCAGCAGCTAAACCATTTTACATTCCCACCAACAATGTAGAAGGGTTTCAATTTCTCCACATCTTTGTCAACATTTGTTACATGTTTTTGACAACAGCCATCCCAATGAGTGTGGGGTGATATCTCAATGGGGAAAGGAGAGTCTCTTTAACAAATAGTGCTGGGAAAACTAGATATCTACACGCAAAAGAATGAAAGTAGACACATCTTACATTATACACAAAAACCAATTCAAAATGGGTTAAAGGTTAAACGTAAGACCAAAAATGTAAAACTCCTAGAAGAAAACATAGGGGAAAATCTTCATGACACTGAGGTTGGTGATGAGTTCTTGGATATGACACCAAAAGCACAAGCAACAAAAACAAAATTAGACAGTGGGACTACATCAAACTAAAAAGCTTCTGCACAGCAAAGGAAACAATTAATAGAGTGAAAAGGCAACCTACAGAACAGGAGAAAATATTTGGAATCTATATATCTGATAAGATACTAATATTCAAAATATAAAATGAACTCCTACAACTCAATAGCAAAAACACAAATAATCTGATTTTAAATGGTCAAAGGACTTGAATAGGCGTTTCTCTAAAGAAGACATACAAATGGCCAACAGGTACATGAAAGACACTCAAAATCATCAATCATGAGAGAAATGCAAAGCAACCCCACTTTTTGTCTTAAATTAGATTTCTTAGTTCACCTACTATCTTTTTTCATCTTGTATATTTTACCATTTCCCTACTATTAGTTTACAAAATGTTACTGGATTGCACCCAACACCCTGACCTAATGCTGAACCTAATGGTCAAGGGTGAAGTGAAGCCGGAGTCCCTGGGTTTGAAGTTGTTAGTAAGGTATCTCCGAGGTTTCTTAAGCTCTCTGTACCACAGTTTTCTCATCTGTAAAATGAGGATAAAATAGTACCTACCTCACGGGGACTTCATGAGGACTAGGTGAGTTGACATATGTAAAGTACTTAGAACAATGCCTGGCTCATAGGTATCACCTCACTCTGGTCAGAATGGCTACAATTAACAAGACAGGAAACAACAAGTGTTGGAGAGGACGTGGAGAGAAGGGAACCCTTGTTCACTGCTGGTGGGAGTGCAAACTGGTGCAGCCACTATGGAAAGCAGTTTGGAGTATCCTCAGAAAATTAAGAACAGATCTACGATATGATCCAGCTATCCCACTGCTGGGTATTTATCCAAAGAACTTGAAAACACAAAGGCATAAAGATACATGCATCCCTATGTTCACTGCAGCGTTATTCACAATAGCCAAGACTTGGAAATAACCTAGGTGCCCATCAAGGGACAAATGGATAAAGAAGATGCGGTATTTATACACGATGGAATACTACTCAGCCATAAGAAATGATGAAATCTGGCCATTTGTGACAAGATGGATGGTCCTTGAGGGTATTATGCTGAGGGAAATAAGTCAGAGGGAGAAAGTCAAATACCGTATCATCTCACTCATAAGTAGAAGATAAAAACAACAACAAACAAACACATAGCAATGGAGATTGGATTGGTGGTTACCATAGGGGAAGGGGGGGTAGTGCAAAAGGGGTGATTAGGCTCATATGTGAGGGGATGGACTATAATTAGTTTTTGTTTGGTGAACATAATGTAATCTACACAGAATTCGAAATATATTACGATGTACATCTGAAAGCTATACATTGTTATAACCCAATGTTACTGCAATTAAAAAAAAATTTTTTTAAAGTGCTACATAACTATTTGCTAAATTTTAAAAAGTAATAATAATAAAGTTAAAGAAGCTGTAATAAGCGAAACAAATAATTCTAAAGTAAGCAGAGTATCTCTCATTCAAGGAGAAGAAAAGAAAACTCGATTTGGTTGAGCACAGCTTCTTGTGCCGGGGACTGAGGTAAGTACGCTAAATGCATCATCTTATTTAACACCTACGAGAGCCCTGGAAGGTGGGAGTCGCTAAGATCCCCATTTTACAGATGAGGAAACAGAGGCTCATCTCAGAGAGAGGCAGTGATTGGCCTCCACCATCACACAAAACCAAGTCCCCCGAGAATTGAGCCCAGATGGGACAACTGGAAAAAACAAACAAACGAAAAAACCTGAGTGGCAAGCTGACTTTCACCTTCTGCTTGGACCTTCCGCATTTCTAGTGTCCACGAACGCCCACACCAGAGGGCCCTGCTCCCCCGTTTCAAGCCAGGACTTATGCGTAAGCCCTCCCTTGGTTCTGCACATGGCTGACACTAGCTGAAACTTTCAAAAAGATTTCCTGAGTCCTAAGGGGGAATCCAACCACGCAGGAGACCGAGAGCTTGTGCAGCTGACACCCAACAGCTCTGATCCTCCAGGGGTAGCTCATTCCTGGAGCTCACCGGCCAATCCCTGTCCATGCCCTCACTCCTTGGGTAGAGCCCCTCTTGCCCAGAAGGGCTGGCCCACTGCCTGGCACCTAGTCCCTCCCACCCTCCACTAACAAAGAATGCGGGTCCCCAGATAACTAAGAGCAGCTCTGCACCTTGAGCACCCCACCCACTTACTACCCACCAGGAGCCAACTCAGATATAGTCACCAACCAGTATTTACATTAAATATATATTTAATGTATATCCAAGTATATTTTGATAAAGGTTAGTAAAATATCACATTTAGTCAGGTCAAGAGAAGTACTGACTCCAGGTAGCTGTTGTTATCAGACCACACCCGTCACCGCTTCCCCTCCCCCTACACAAATGTGCACGCACACGTGTACACACACAGGCACTTTAAACAATGGCTTGTGAACAAGCACAGGTGATACAATGAAACAAGCAGCAGGTGCCAGGGTAACACAACATCTCCAATGGCATCTGAGTAGAGAGCAACAGCGTCTGAAATAATTCATCTCCTTATTTTTGGAGAACATACCAGGACAGGCAGAACTGTCCCCATTTATAAATGACTACAAAAGAAAAATATAACCAATATGGGGCCTAGGAAGACATTTTGTAAATTAAACAGGAGAGAATAAAGAATGCAGGGAAAAATATACTTTTCTAAAATGATTTATTGCATGAAATGCCATTAAATTTCAGACTATCTGGTTTGTGTTCTCCATAAATTCAAGGAAACCTGGTTTCTATGAAAACAGAATTTTTAAAAAATGAGATAAACAGAGATAAAAAGGGATTTAGTTCAAAGGCTCAAAAAAATTTAAACATGGGCAACTGAAATAAAGAAAGAATGTTTTGAAATTCAATAGTTGAGAAGAGAATCTTAATGTATTTAAAAGCTGTAAGGAGCAGAAGTGATGCTGTGGAATACACACCACAGCAGTGACATGTAGAATAAAACTTTCCAGAAATGAAGAAGAAAAGAAGAAGGCAATGAAGATTCTTACGGTGTTGCTGGTTCTCTAGGAACATAAAACCTTATTTCATCCCCCATTAAAAGCAAACTTCCATATATTGTGGTATCCTTGCTCAGACATGCTGGATGTTTTAGTTATTGTGCTGGCTGGATGAGGAAAATAAATAAGAAGTTCCTAAGAAAAAAGGTTACAGTTACATTTGGCTGGAGAACATGTGTCTGGAATAGAAACATAGAGTCAGCACCACACGCATTCCCGCAGCGGACACTGTATCGAAATCAGCAAAGATGTGCGAGTGAGACAGAGGATGAGGGGACTGGAAAACAGACCAACTCAACTGGGAATGAGGCACTGTGTGCATCTGGGGAGGGTACTGTTGTGGGCTGATTAATGCCTCCCACCTAAATATCCGTAGCCTAAAGTCCAGAACTTGTGAACGTGTTACTTTCGAGGGCAAAAAAGACTTTCCAGATATGATTAAGTTAAGGATCTTGAGATGCAGAGATTCTCCTGGATTATCCGGTGAGCCTCGTGTAATCACAGGATCCTTATAAGTAAAAGAGAGAGGCAGGAGAGTCGGAGAAGGAGACATGATGACAGAAGCAGAGGTCTGAATGACGTGGGGCCGTGAGCCAAGGAAGCCAAAAGGGCAAGGAAAGGGATTCTCCCCTGGAGCCTCCAGAAGGAACAGAGCCCCGCAGACACCTTGATTTCAAATTCTGACCTCCAGGGCTGTAAGATAATAAATCTGTGCCATTTTAAGTCACTGAGTTTGTGGTAATTCGTTACAGCAGCAACAGAAAACTAATACAGGTGCTTTATTGAAGAGCAGAATAGAGATACAGAATTAACTCTGAGCTTCTGTATCTTATACCAACTTACAGTGTTGATGCTTCCCTATCATTAGTTGAAGTACTAACATTGAATATGATAATAAATGTAGAATTTCCATAAAGAGAGTTCAAAGAATACAGAAACATTGGCATATTGGGCCAGCCCATTACTACAGGTACCAGTGCAGACAGAAAGCTCCCAACATTAAAACGACCAGAAAGAATATTATATATACAAAAGACAAGAGAGATATATGGATAATGAGAATTCCTAAAAAATATATTAGATCAGGTTAAAAAAATACGCTATTTTGAATGTCCTAAACATCCTGAATAATAATTTTTCAAACATCAAAGAAGAAAAAACAAGATATGTACATAGGTAAATATTTATATAATTATAATAAATGACTGATCTCAGACTTCTCCTCTACAATACGAGATGGCAAAAGCTAATGATTAAATATCTACAGGATTTAAACCACAGTTTGTTCAGGTACGGAAGAAGCAGAAAGATATTTACAGACGTTAACAGGGCTCACACAGCACAGGCAGAAACACCATCACCACTATCCATCCCCTCCCTCTGTCACCTGACTTTCCTCAGGAAAGTACTAAAATAAATACCCCAGCCAAACAGGGGTAATTTTTTAAAATGAAGAATGGGTGGTTACACTTTTAAAGGTCTGGTAGTGAGCACCAAAACAAGCGAAACATAGAATTTTCTTAAAAACTGATGTAAATACAGTTATAAACAATACAAAGGCTATTAACAGTTCTTTGAAAAAAGATATACAGACACATAATTTTAAAGAATAATGATTACATCAGAAGCATGGATAAAAGTCTCAAACTACAACCTCAACCAGTGAGGAAATGGATAAAGATCATATAAGGTGTCAACTCAAAAAGCAAATTTGCCTGTTACTTTGTCCTCAAAATCAGTTTATTTGGGAAGAGCCAAAAGAATTGCAATTCAGGATGCGCAGGCTATGGCAAACCACAGGCAAATCCAGAAAACAAAGGAGGGAGATGCTTTTATAGAGAAAAAGGGGAGTAGGGAGTGGCTCTTCTAAAGCAAAGTCCATTGAGAGAAAGTAATAGTTCAGGGTGGCCATAGCTTCTCATTGGCTGGGCTGCAGCATTTCTCATTGGCTGAGCTGTTGCGGGTGGGGAGAGAAATCTTCTTTAAGCAGTAAAGTAGTTTTACTTCCTATCCAACAGGCAAAGGTAAGTCTCTTCCTCTTTGATGTAACTGATGATGTGTGATAGGACATTAGAGCTCCCCCTACAGGCCTTCCTGACTCCAATTTAGTTAAGGTTTCTTTTATCAATTTCCACAAAGGGTATGTACGTAAAACTACACTACCAGCCCTGCCCTATACAGGGGAAAGCCAATAAAATATTTTGTACTTTGAAAGCAATTAGAAATAAGCTTTAAGGGCTGGCCCAGTGGCATAGTTGTTAAGTTTGCACGCTCCGCTTCAGCGGCCTGGGGTTCACAGGTTTGGATCCCGGGCACAGACCCAGCACCGCTCATCAAGAAATGCTGTGGCAGCATCCCACATAAAATAGAGGAGGATTGGCACAGATGTTAGCTCAGCGACAATCTTCCTCAAGCAAAAAGAGGAAGATTGGCAACACGTGTTAGCTCAGGGCCAATCTTCCTCACATAAAAAAAAAAGGAAAGAGAGAAGTTTCAGAAGAAGTTAAATTTAGATATGTTTTAATACAGTTAAATGTATCCAATACTGCAACTAAAAGCAGGATGTAATACAAAACCTAATTCCTAAGCAAAGAATTGGCAGATTCTTTTCTATAAGGGCAAGCTAGTGAATACTGTAGGCTTCTGAGCCACATTCAGTTACTGTTGTCTGTTCTTCTTTATTTCATTTTGTTTTGTTTGGCAACCATTTAAAAATGTAAAAGCCACTCTTAGCCTGTGTGCTGTACAAAAGCAGACTGTAGGTTGCCAACCCCTGCACTACAGTCAAAAAAAAAAGTGAGGTAGGGAAGAAGAAAAATCTTAAAACAAGCAGAAGAAATAGAAAGCATGAAATAGAGATGATGAAATTCAGACAAAATACAGTAGTTATGACATTCAGTATAAATGTCCTCAACTTCCCTAGTAAAAGACATTGACTCAGAGTCAAAAACTCATGGATAACTAAATATTTTCCATGAGACACAATCTGAAGCAATTAGATTCAAAAAGGTTAAATGTGAAAGAATGGGAAGATTTAACAGGCAACTGTCAATAGAAATATTGCAGGTGTACCAAAATCCACATCAAAGTAGAATTCAAAAATGAGGCATTAAATGGGACAAAGAAAGCCATTTTACACTGATAAAAGGTGTAATTCACAAAGAAATCCTGTCATGGTATTTTTTGCAGCAAGTAACACTGCATTGAAATATGTAAAACAGTCTGTTGGAAATCAAGAAATCAACAAAAACATAATAATAGTAAGGGAACATACCTCTCTGAGTCCTGACTGATCCAAAAGGAAAATTTAAATAAGCCTAAGGAAGCCATGACTAGCATAATTAATACTGTTGATCTAAAAGATATATAAAACTTTTTTCCTGCAGAGAATTCTTTTCACTGTGCTTTAAGAATTTTTTAAATGATGATTTAAAAAATAACAAAATAATAATAATGCCACAAAATAAACTCAACAGATCATTTTTAAATGTTTTATAAGCTGTGTTACCTGATTACAAGGCCAATGGTTAAGCAACATTTAACCACTGATATATTTAAAAAGAGCAGAGAAAAAGATGGAACATACCACTATTTATTTTACAAAGATTTCTATCATAATCATGATACCAAAATCACAAAAATTATAAAACTATAAACCAATATCATGTATATAAATAAAACCCAAAAATAGAATTAAGAAAACAAGTCTTGTCATATACGAAAAAATATATATGATCAAGTTTCATTCCAGAAATAAAAAGATATTTCAGAATTAATAAATCAATTAATATATTTAATCCAAAGAGAAATATATTTTAAATTAAAAATCATACCAGCATATCAATAGATGGCAAATGATATTTGAATAGAATAAATATCCATTCTTGATTTAAAGTCTTAGTAAAATAGTTTAATTATGATTATTTGAAAGTGATTATCTACCTAGGAAAGCCAAAGTCATCAACAAGAAAATCACTGTAACTTATACTCAAATTCAATAAGATATCCAGCCTAAAAGTAAATGAATAAACTTATAGTTTTTCATATGTCACCAGCCAATAAGAACATATAAAACTGGGTGAGAAGACATCCCATTCACTATATATACACTTATAAATACACATACACACACACACACACACACACACACATATATATACACACATACACAATGATATAAATAAGCATTTGTCAACAGTGTGCTTATGAATGTTAAACAATTTGGTCTCTGGGGGAAAAAAGCCCTGACTTATAGCATTTGCTGATTTCTGTGGTTTAAATAGTCTCACCGTGATGGATTAAAAATGACCAACGTGGTACTACCAAATGGAGACCTGGGAAGAGATGTGTATACCCATTACCCAGTATCTCCACCTTACAGACCTGCAATAGACATAAATAACTTCAAGAGCATAGATAACAAAACAGAGTGAAATAATTAAGAAGTCATGAGTTTTGAGTATTTGTTACCTTTGTTTTTTAATATAATTTATATAGTTGTAAGTTTATATATAATGTAAGTTTTAAGAACGCCACATCATAGAAGTTCTGCAAATTTAGTAACCAGCTCTTGTGAGTAGGTACAGGCTGGCTCCAGCACACCACTGTTTAAAAAAGCCAATAATCTCAGGGCCAGCCCTGCGGCCGAGTGGTTAAGTTTGTGTGCTGGGCTTCGGCAGCCCAGGGTTTCGCTGGTTCAGATCTTGGACCTGGACATGGCACCACTCATCAGGCCACGCTGAGGCAGCATCCCATACAGCACAACCAGAGGGACCTACAACTAGAATATACAACTATGTACTGGGGGGCTTTGGGGAAGAAGAAGAAGAAGAAAAAAAAGAAGATTGGCAACCAATGTTAGCTCAGGTACCAATCTTTAAACAAAACAAAACACAACAAAAACAAAACCCAATAATCTCAACCAGAAAGAGTCAGTACTTCTAAAAATAACACTAAAGTTAATTGAGAACCATAAAATAAAAGTTCAACAAATAGAAGCACATGCTCATAGATGGGAAAACTTAATATGATGAAGATGTTAATTCTCTTTAGATTCCTCTCTACATTTACGAAATCCCAAACAACATCCCGATTTAATTTTCCTTGGGGGCAGTGGAAGGGAGAACCTGAGAAAGCAATCCTAAATTTGATCTATAAAAATAAACATGCAAGAAGACCTAGGAAAATTCTTCAAAGACAACAACATTTGGGGCACTTGATCTTGAAGCTATCATCATAAGGCTCAAATGTTCAGAAAAGCACTGTACTGAGCACGAGAGAAACAGAAGCCCTGGTCTCAGGACAGCGGGGTCGAAAGATACCCAAACAGGTCATTCCAATCCCATGTGGCAAGCACCAGGATGGAAATAAACAAGAGAATTTGGGAGAAATGAGGAGCCTGGGAATGTCACAGAAGGCAAGTGACATCTGAAAAGATTTGCCTTTTTGGGTCTTTTGAACCTTCCATCAAATTGCTTGCCAGAAAGCTTATAATAGTCACATTCCCACCCCCAGTGTGTGAGACTGTCTATTTTCCAACATCCTTGCCAACACTGAGTATTATGCCATTTTTACTTTATCTTGTCTAGTTTGACAGGTGAAAATGGTACCTTATCTTAAGCAGCATGCCTGAGGTCTAATGAGGCTGGTAATATTTCATATACTTATTGGGTGTTTCTAGTTCTAGTTTTGCAGAATCCTTCTCTCCTTTGCGCTCCCTCTGCCCCTCAGGCTATCTTATCATAGCCCTCAATACACCGAGTCATGGCCGTGTTTATATCCATTTTCCCCACAAGACTGCAAGTCAGAAGCAGGGACTGTGTCTATGGTAGCCCTGTATCCGCGTAGCAGAAAACACTGCTCCACTTACAACATGAGCTGGGAGAGCATTTGCCAAATAAACAAGACAGTGGGTTTGGGAGAGCTTGGTGCTTCTCCACGTGGGTGTCAGCAGCGGTCATGTTTGAACACAGAAAAATGGCACTGCATTCCCACAGACACAGTTCTGCCAACATTATTAACAGCATGTGGAAACAAAACAAAAGGAGAAAAACAAAAATAGAGCCAGGCTGTAGTTCATTCCATTGTACGTGATCATCAGGCAGAGAAAAGTTTGTAAAATTCAAGGAGAGCTGTCTTCAGAAAACACATTTTGCTTAAGAGACTGTTCCAATGTACCTGTGGAACTGTCAGAGAAAATTAGATTCTCTGCAAATAACAGTCACTTGAATTTCTGCTTTATTTCTAAAGAGTTTCCGTGCTTTAACTCCCATTTGTTGTGTCTTCACAACACCTCCTTGAAGAGAGGCAGCTGGCCTGGCATTCTCTACCCATCAGAGCCTGGAAAGGCACTGCGCAGAGATGATATGACACTGGAGCAGATGATGAGTTTATATAAGTTTGCTGGGACATTTAGGCAAGAGCTCTGCCCTTCTTTCTATAGCTACTTAAGGAGACCCTGAGACCCTTAATGGACCCTGAAGGGTCGCCATCTATTTGGTAGCTGTAGTAGGTTGAATGGTGGCCCCCACAAAAGACATGTCCACACGTTAATCCCTCAAAATTGTGAATCTGACCTTATTTGGAAAGCAGGTCTTTACAGATGTAATTAATTTAAGAATCTTGAGATGAGAGCATCCTGAATCACCCAGGTGGGCACTGACTCTAATGACAAGTGTCCTTATAAGAAACAGAAGAGAAGAAGACACAGACACGTGGGAATAAGGCCATGTAAAGACAGAGACAGAGCCTGAGGTGATGCAGCCACAAAGAATGCCACCAGCCACCAGAAGCAACCTGACAAGGAGCAGATTGCCCCATAGAGCCTTCAGAGGGAACACAGCCCTGCTGGCACCTCGACTTCAGGCTCTGGCCTCTAGAATTGTGGGAAAATAAACTTCTGTCGTTTTGAGCCCAAAGATGGTGGTTATTTGTTACGGCAGCCCTAGGATCCATTCACTGGCCAATCCTGTTACTTGCCCCTGAATATCTTTGCCGCATCCGAATTTCCCGATCTCTCATGCTGCTTTCTTCTCTCCCAGGCAGTCATGCAGACCATCGCAGCAGCCTCCTCAAGCCTCCCTCCCTTCAGCCTCACCCCTCAAAGTCAACCCACCACCTCCACCAGAAGAACTTCCAGAAACTCAAACCAAAGACTGACACTCTCCTACCTGAAACCTTGAGTCAGTGGCTGGCAACCCAGTTAGGGACATCGGGATAGCTCAAGATGCTCAGCCTGGTGCCTGAGGATTCCCATCTGGCCCTAGCTTACCTCTCACATCTTGTATCTGCCAACACACACTCCCTGAACACCCTCTTCTCCAGCCAGGACTGACCACTGCCTTCAGTCTCCTAACGTGCGAGGCTGTTACATGCGATTCCAGGTATGCCCTCCCCCTTGTCCATCAGGGAAGTACCTTTCAAGACTCTGCTCAAGTGTCACTTCCTTTTTGAGAATTTCATTTAGCCCTTCCCTCTATCTCTATGGCCAACTCCAACAGAACTGAGCTCCCGCCTCGTGTCCCCATTGTCTGCAGCCTGCTCCTGAGTTATAGTGCCAACCACACCTGATACACTCATCTGCGAACTTGTCCATTTCCTGTTGGTCTGTGTGCTTCATCAGGGCCAGGTGCATCCTTACCTGATTCATCTTTGTATCCAAGAACCTAGCCTAGCACCTGGCACACAGTAGGGATCCAATGCAGAAATGGGTGGATAGAGACATGGCTGTGCGGCGAATGCACAAACTGGCAAAGTACCAAATGAACTAACAGATGGACATGTTGAAAGAGGAGTTAAATGTAGAAGGGTACCGGGACACAAGAGGAATAGCTGGAGTTACGCACGTGAACTCTGGGTAACAAAGCAAAAGATGAGACTGAAGGTAAATACATCATAACAAGACTGGCGTTTCCTGGAGCTTCCAGTTTACAGATCGCTTTCATAGGCTTCAAGCCAATTATTCCTTACAATGACGTGGCGCAGTACGGAATTACTATTATCTCTACCTACAAGGAAGGAAGCCGAGACTCAGAGAGCTTGTGGACATGAGCCGAGGTCTCCCAGCCAGTGAGTGGCAGGTCAGAATCCCAGGACCTAGGTCTGTCCAGCTCTTCAGTCTATGTTCTTTCTGCATGAGACCTACGCAGTCCCTGCTCTAAGTGGCAGACTACCCCTCGAGCCCTTACAGAAAAATGAGTGGTGCTGCGAACATTCAACTGTGTCCATGTGGAACCCAGAGACACACACTGTTCGCCTGAAAATGACAGATAGGATGGAAACTGACAAGTCATCATCCGCTTCTGGTGCCGTCGACAACTGGTTAACGTGAATATTGTGTTGATTCCCGCTAGATGGAAGAAGATGTCACTTATCGTTAATGGAGTGTCACACGCAGGCTTGCCTAAAGGAAAAGGCTCTTTTGGCTTTTGTTCTTGTTCTCAATTTTCCCCTCATTTTACAGCCATGAAAAAAGGAAAGATTCAGCAGAAAGGATGGTCCCACCTAGGGGTGGCGTGGGAAGGCGTCCTTCTGATTAATTTCTTCTTTCCTGGCTGGAACAATCAAAGGCCAGTTGAAATGCTGGTGTCAGTGACAGGCTGGACCTGGGTTCTGAGAGCAGTCAAGTGCTCTGGGCTCTAGATCAGAACTTCAGAATCCAACAGCCATGGCTATAAGGTGTTCAGAGCCCAGCGAGGACCACTGGGCTCCTGGCCAGGCTGGGCTCACCTCTGCTCAACAGCGATGACGGAAAATACAAATAATAACAGACCATGTTACTGAGAATTTCATGTGGACTATGGAATGTGCTGACACAACACTTCAGATAAGCCTTACCAATCACCCTATGAGGCAGGTACAGAGCCAGAATAAGAATTCTAAATTCTCAAAACCTTTCAACATCAAAAGGACTTTTTATAAGTTTGGTACAAACTTATTCGGTGCTAAGACTTGAGTTAAACTAACATGGATTTATTTGTGGTTTTCACATCTCCTTCTTGGTGTTAATATCCGTACTGCAAAAATGCCAACATGCTTGATTTTGGGGTGCTGCCCCAGGCTCTGTTGGGGGCGTTATTTATTCTATGACGTATGCACTATATTGCCTTCCTAAAAAGTAGATCTGACTTCAGAAACACATTTGGCTCCAAAGGCTGCAGATAAGAGGTTGAGAACTCATTCAACCCATTGAATGGAAGAGGAAACAGGCTCAGAGAGGTTAAGGAACTTGCCTGAGGTTACACAGCTCAAAAGCAGCAGATGTGGGTTTGGTACCAGCAGTCTTGCTCCAGACCTGGTGTGGTTAACCCCTGTGCTCTACCACCTCTGACAAGTGCACTTTCCAGCTGGTCTCGGCCTTCATGCTCTCAGCCCAGCAGTTCAGTTCCCTGCTTGCACTTGAGCAGGAAGGCGAGATTTGCCGTTTTAGACAGCTGAGGTATGTGATGATTCCCAGAGCAACAGGATCACAATTAAAATACTTTATCAAAACAAATCCTGGAATATGGACCTAGATTTCAAATCCAGAGTCAAATGCAATGACAGCATCAGTCATAATTAGGTAACTACCTGTCAAGGATCAGGATCCATACTTGAGCTTTCATGCTGAGAAGCAAAGAAAGACACCTATCAATTTGCTGATGGCCAGCCCGCACCAAATTATCACATTTTTTCACACTGCAGAGGTTAAGTCAGGCTCTGGAGACAGCTCGTGTTCAAATCCTAGCTCAGCCACTTAATGGATGTGTGACCTTGGACAAGTTACTTAACCTCTCTGTGCCTCAGTTTCTTGATCTAGAACATGTGGGTAATAATAGTACCTACCTCAAGAGTTGCCATGAGGATTAAATGAGTGTGTATTTAAAGCATTTAGAATATAGCAAGTCCTACATCAGCCTTCGATTCATAAATAGATGATGGATGGATGGATGGATGGATGGATGGATGGATGGATAGATACTTTGCTTCACATGTTAAATGGAGTCCTTCTTGCTATTGATGTGTACTTATAATGTTTATTTTGTTGTTGTTCCCAGAAAGCTGTAATTTAGCCAATGGTGCCTCTTTTTTCTTTACAGCATCTTAAAATTGAGCAACAACAGTAAATAATACTTTTGGAAGAACTGGGCATATTTCTCCTTTGTTCTCAAGAGAAGACATGGAGACGAGAGCAATTTATAGATTCAAGCTGTGCTCACATGTGTGTCTGCACAGAGGTCACCCTTCCCTGTGCATGGCAGATGAGTTCCAAGATGGAACACCAGGCTGAATAGGTGTTCCCATTCCAACGGAAGGGCTGTGCAAATTTTTATTTGCATTTCAAAACCCAAGAAACAGCCGCAATCAACTACTCGGGATTTTTCCCCAATTACTTTTACTGGGTGCCTCTGTCACCTTTAGGAGGAAGCTGAAGATTCTAATCTTCAAAATTAGCAGCAGTGCATGTCAGAAAGCGTTTCAAGGAAGAGTTTACGTGTTTGGAACCTAATCGCTGTGCTGGAGAGTGTTGTCTGAGGATTTTCCAGTCTTCAGAGAAGGAAGTCCTCGCCTCTTGGGAAAACTAGTCTTGAAACTAAAAGTTTCCCCAAATGATATACCTGAGAAAAATGTTAAAACAGATTTATCCATAAAGGCAAAGAAACAGAACCATAAGAATAAATAAATCGTAAATCAGATGCCTCTCCCCCGCTGAAAATCCTCCAACGGCTTTCTACTGTACTTGGAGTAAAATATAACTTTCTTACCACAGCTTTCCGGACCCCATGCGACCTGGCCCCTATTCCTCTCCCCCAACTTTTTTCATTCTATGCTCCCCTTTACAAACTGTGTTCCAAATATCCCAGGCTTTCTTTCTCTTTCGTTTGCTCAAACACATCATGCACACTCCTGCCTCAAGTTCTCTGCACTTGCTACTCCTCCTGCCTAGAAACATCACACCTTCCCCAGGGCTACCAGCCTCAGTTGTACAGGATGCTCAATATACAAGGTCAGCCAGAGCAAAGGGTGCCTTTTTCCAATTCATACAAAGGAGCCATATAGGCTCGCAGCAGTCCTGCTTTCCTTGTGACGATTCATTCATTCCTAAAACAAATATTAATTGAGCACCTACCATAAGTCAGGCACTGTTCTAGGCACTGGGATTACAGCTTTAACTAGACAGAAAAGCCCTTTGCCATTTGGAAGCCCATATACCAGTGCGCTCAGACACGCAATGGACAATTTCACAACAAATGAATAAGCCAAACATCAGATAGTAACCAGCGCATGAAGACAATTTAACTTGGTTACATGGTAGTGATCGGATGGCTACTTTAGATTGGATAGCCAAGGAAAGCCTCCGGAGGTGGTGGTATTTATTTTGAGATCTAAATGACCACGAGGAGCCATCAACACAAGGAACGTGTTTGGGTTGCGGGAGAGAAGGCTGGGCATCCCATGCAGAGGGAGCCCAAGGTGTGAACTCTTGTAAAGGCTCCACGGAGTGAACAAGCTCTTTGGGTTCTAGAAATCGGAAGTCAGAGTCTGGCTGGAAAGTAGTGATCAAAGAGGGGAGAGGAGGGAGAGGGGGCTCGACAGGTGGAAGGGGCCAGATCAGGTGGGACTCTGCAAGTCAGAATGGAAAGTTTGCATTTTATTCCCAGTGAGTTGCGAAACCATTCGAGGCTTCCAGCATGGAGTATCTTGATCTGTTGTGTATTCTGGAAAGATCCGTCTAACTCAGCGCTAACTAAAAGAGCTTTCTGCAATGACAGAAGCTTCCTGTGTCTAGACTGTCAAATGCAATAGCCACTAGCCACGTGTGGCCAATGAACCCTTGGAATGTGGCTGGTGTGACTGAGAAACTGCATTTTAAATTTTACTATACTTTAATTAATTTAAATTTCAATACCTACACATGGCTGGTAGCTACTGTAATAGTCCCAGCATCTTAACTACTGGGTGGAGAATCACTATAGGAGGACAGGAGTGGATGCAGGAAGACGAACCAGGAAGCTAGCACCGTGGTCCAGGGAAAAGATGATGAGAGCTGGAAGCAGCGATGGAGGGAAGTGACAAATTGGGAATATCTTTCAGAAGTGGAGCCAGGAAGGTGAGAGGGAGAAAGGGAAAATGAAGAATCAGAGATAACTCTTAGAATTTTGGTTTGAGCAACAGATTGGATGGTGGCACCATTTTGAGATGGGGAAGACAGAGGAAGAAGCAAGTTTAGGGGAGGAAACAAAAACTCTACAGTCAAAATACTTGCTCTCCCCCAACTCTTCCTGTGGCAGGTTCGCCCTGGACATTTGGGCCTCAAATGGCAGCTCCAATGACTCCCCCTCAGAGGCGGCAGGGGTAATACCCACCCCACCTGTTCATCACTCTCTCTCATGTCACCCTGTCGCCTTCCTCCCTGCATTTATCATCTGCAACTGCTGATCACTACTGCATTGCCTCTCTCTTTTCTAAGCCGTAAACTCTTCATACAGGGTCCTCGCCGCCCCCCACTTGCCTGGAATGGTACCTGGCAAACAGCAGGCCCTTAAATGTGTGCTGAATTAATTAAAGAGACAGGGATAAATTACTTTATCTTGCAAAACAAACAAACAAACAAAAAACAGGGCTGAAGCCTCAAAGGATAGGCTTCTGTTTGAATTTTTACAGCATAAGATAGTGGAAAACCAAGGTGTCACACACCTGTCCCAGGTATAAATGGATAAATCCTGTTTGAGGCTTTGTACCAGGATTCCCATTATACAGAAAACTGAGTATAATTTCTAGGTAAGGAGCCACCTCACCTGACAGGTGCGGTGGTGAGATGCTACCCCGTTTCTCTCCGAGTTTCTGAGGGAGAGAGCTGAGGGTGTGTGAAATGGAAACAGGGTAAATCTCAGGCTGCTGTCTGTAAAGGTTCAGAGTGTCCTTGAGTGCTATCTGCCCCCAGTTCGGAGTACCATCATCCACCTGTATCCTGCCAACCACAGCAGGCTGTATCCCACCTGCACAGGTGCTACGTGGCGGGGTGCAGCGAGGAAGACCTTTGCAATCAAGCAGATATTGATTTGAACTGAGCTGTGCAATCGACAAAGTCAAGTCACATCTCTGGTCTCCACTCCCCACCCACCCCTGCCCTGCACACATCAGGCCACCCTCCACTCCCCATCAACCAAGACTGCTAGATATTTTCTCACTATCTACAGATAAGCCGTGTCACCCAAAAACTTCTGAGCCCCAGAGTAGATCCTTACATTTACTCACTTCAGTATGTCAAGCAGGAGTTGCACACAACTTTCTCATTATTTCCCACATTCTCCCCTCCTCGGAGACTTAATTTTCTCTGTAAATGCATTGCAGCCCCAAACACACACTCTTTCTCTCACACAATTCCACACCCACAGACACATGCAGAGATCTCTGCAGCTTCTTTCACTCCACACTGACTCACAGTCATCAGAACACATTTCTTTTTCCTCTTCACAGGCTCCCGAAATGAGATCGTTTCTGCTAAAAGCAATCGTAAGCGCTGGGTGAACAGCCCCAGAAAATTAGTACAAGTTCCAATAAGGCTGGAGACAGAGGGGAGAAAAATCTGTTCAATTTTGACTGTATTCACATTACCCGCAAAACAGAACACGCCCCACATCATCTTCACTAGTCTCAGTTCTTAACAACAATTAAAACAGAAGTTACTGCCAGCACCGCCCACAATGGTCATTTTCTATTTGCCATCAGCATTCGTTCCAGATCAGAAATGCACCATTCTCTTCACTTTCTGAAGCACGATTCCTTATCAGAGCTGCTGCAACATCTCAATTTCCAATGGAAATTATAGACAACATAACACTAAAAAAATAGCTAGAATGCATTAAAGATTTAACCATGAGTCATTACAGACATTGAAAAAAGGTGTAATTCTGCCAGCCCTAAGCCTGATATATAGACATTCTGAACAAGGAAATAATTTGAGGAATATCTGATACAGACATAAAGGATAAGAGACAGAGAATATCAGATACGGAAAGCAATATTGTTTTCCACTGATTTGAAAATAATTGAAATGAATAATTGTCTATCTAATATCCACTGAATGGAATAACATGCAGCTATTCAAAGCTATTTTTACAGAGAGTTTTTAATAACATGAGGAAAGTGCATATTATACGGCCAAATGAAAAGTAAAAAGGAAGATGCACAATATACACAGCGTGATTTCAATTATACGAAAATGCACAGACAACACTAAAAGGAAAGACAGGAAAATACTAACAATGCTTATCTTTGGGTAGTCCTAGTCTTTCTACTTTTCTCTGTTTTCCAAACTTTATGTAGTAGGTATATATTATTTTTTAACAAAACCTTTTCATTCAGCAAATTTTTATTTTAAAATAAAGTTGATCTAAAATTTGTAAACTCCTTTTATTTTGTGAAAACATGTTCTGCCAAAGCTTCTGTCTCAAAGTGCCCTAGTGACCTTCCGACGTTTGAGGAAACAAGGCAGAATTGCCCCCATATCCATACCCACCCCCAATTTTGAGGATCCAGCCAACACTGCTTCTGGGGGCTGCTGATGCGTGGGGAGTCTCGCAGAATCAACGCATAAGGCTCAAGTATCCACCATTATCAGTCCAGTTCACCAGAAAAAGGGAGAGACTTAGATATGACCATAAAGCACTTGGTCTTTCCTGCCCCGCATTGCATGCATTCTCTCCTCCCTGACACACAAAATCCCTGCAAGGCTAGCATTCTCATACCCATTTCACAGATGAGGAAGTAGACACAGAGAGAGGGGGGAGGCACCTTGCTCAAGGTCACGAGTCAGTCAGCTATCAATGTCAGGATGCAAATCCATGCTTGCCGATGCCAATAATCAGACTCTCTGCATTACCCCACATGGCCTCTTTCATCTTGACTGCAATGACTGCGAGAACTGTATCTGCTATCTGCAGCCCTGCATACCATCAGCATCACCTGAACAGAACTGCATGGGGCCTCCTGCCAAAGGACCCTGAGCTCTATGGGTTTCATGAACACAAGCAACCAGATTTACCCTTTATCCCCTCATATCCTAAAAAGGACACAGGATTGGAACCAATTGTACAATAAATTATGGTGTGTATCTGTTTATTATCTTAAGACAATATTTCTCAAACATGGGATTACTGAATCAAAAGATAGGAAGATGCTTAAAGGCTCCTGATAGATCTTCCCAAACTTTCCTTTAAAAACATTGTATGAGTTATACGTCCATAAACATGGTATATAAATAATCATTTAGTCACGTCTTTGCCACCACTGGGAATCACAGTTTTAGAAAACTGTATCCAACTAAGAAGAGAAAGTGTTCTCATCCCAGCGTCTGAAGAGCTACCAACCCGCATGCATGATATAATCTGAATATGCCCATTCACATTTTCAACCAAGAAATGTCAAGACTAGACAACCAGCCTGACTTAGCCCACTTTTGGGAGAACAATACAAGTGGCTGTGGTTAAACAATTAGGAAACACACAAAACAAGCACAAAATCATAGACGAGTTCGAAGAACAATCCAGATCCCAGGTTCCAAGTCGAAAATGCCAGGCAGACCAACAGAGAGAATGGAGGACCCTAGTTAACATTTACTGAGTCTGCTCAGTGCCACTTTCTCTACTTATATTCTGAATTAGCCCTTAGAACAACCTTGTTCAGGGCTGCGTTTATGCTCATCTTACAGACAGACAGAAAAAAAGGGTTCAAAAACGTTGACAAGGTCAACAAGCTACGAAATGCAAAGCTCAGATTTAAACCCAGACTCATCTACCCCACACTTCTTGATTCTTTCCCATTCTGTTTTCATTCTAGTGTTTTATTTTCACAGCATTTATTAGGTCCCAAGATTTTAAAAGAAATACTTGTTTATTACAACAAATATGAAAAATAGTTTAGAAGTTCCTTTAAAGAAGAAATTAAGAATGGTTTGTAATCTGCCACTCAAAGACAAGAATTTCTGACACTTTGGTTTATTTTCTTCTATTTGTTTATGTATGTTTATATATATAATTTAAATAAAATCAGTAATAGATTGCATATGAAGGTTAGTTTATTAATTTTTAAATTAAATGGTGTGAGACTTTCCACATGGGATTCAATATTGCTTAAAACTATCATCTTCTACATCTGCAGATAATTTCATTTCTATATGAAAGCCACAAAATTATTTTAGCTACTTTCTATTACGGGGCATTTAAATTTGTTTTCCTCTTTTTTCTCCATCCCAAATAACATTGTAATAGAAATTCTTTTCTATTATCTTTTATATACATCTATAATTATTTCTCTAAAATAATAAATTCTTGGGAATGGAATTGTAAGTCAAAGGGTATGCATATTTTAAGGTTCTCAAGCCATATATCAAATTGCCCTCCAGAAAGATTGCAGGAATTTATACTCATGATGACCACATCATCTCATCCTCATCAACATCACTGTTTAAATTTTTGTTAGTGTGAATAAAGAAAAATGATATCTTCATTCTTTTTTAATTCACATTTCAGTAGCTACAAGTGAAGCTGATTTTTTTTCAGATTTTTATTGATTGTGGCAATTTTTCTCACATGAATTGTCTATTCACATCCTTTTCTCCTTTTTCTATTGACACATCATTTTGTTGATTATAAGTGTTCTTTATATATTAAGGACAGTTGACCACTGTGAATCATATACATTATAAATATTATCCCCCAGCCATTTGTCTTCTGTCACTTTAATTTTTCTTATAAATGTTTTGGATTTTTATGTAACCAAATCGATCATTCTTCCCCCTTATGGTTTGTTTCTTGGCTTTTACACCTGGAAAGTCCTTGCTCACCCTGGGACCAAATAAATATTTATTCATATTTTCTTAAACTCTTGCCTTTTCCACTGTACTATACTGATTCTTATTTCATATGGGTGAAATGTCAAACAAGGATAGCAAAATAACTGAAAATATCTGTAATCTTAAAAAAAAAAAAGAAGGTAAATCCATCTGAGAAGACACTGGTAGGTAAATTATGGATGATTCTGCCCCCTTCGTAATGTAAGGATGATGAATACAGTACGCATCAAACATCCTTAGGAAAGCTCCCTTATCCCAGGTCTTCAATCTCGACCTTGTGGGGCCCCTAATATTATGAACCACCGAGGGATTATGAAACTTCAGTCCAATATGGAAGTGTGTAGCTTCTGCCCCAAAATCACAAATCAGCCAAGTATTTCCAGAACATCTGCCCCCTGTCCAGCCCCAAATCTCTGCCTGAGAACCTGGAGCACACAGGTATGCCCAGAGGGGTCTTCCTGAGGCTCCAGGAGCTGGGGAACAGGCAGGTATGCCTGGAGGGGTCTTCCTGAGAAAAAGCAATTAAAATTCACATCACAAAAGGAATGAGGCTTTTTTAATTCTAAACTGCAAAACGTGGTGTGGTTAATCAGAGCAATTATAAATGGTAACATCATTATTCAAGCTTCTATTTCCAAACGAAGTCATTTAAATGAATACATTTTCTGCCTTGGAGCAGTAGCTGCCAGTGAGCCTTTAAAAAGAAAAGAAAGAAAGAAAGAAAAACACTGGAGAAGCCGCTGGTGCAAAGCCTGGGAGGATGGGGCTCAGTGTTGGAAACTAGGAGTCAGGAGCCTTGGGCCCAGTCACAGGTCTGACCCCGGCTCACTCTGTGACCTTGGACAAGACCTGTCTCCCACCCGTGCAGCCAGGGGAACAGATTACCGTATACTCAGGAGCCCCTTGGGCTCTGACACTATGGATCTGAATTCAACAGCTTTATTTTAAGACCGGAGTTTTTCTATCCATTGCATCTGCAATTTTATAGCAGCCATCGATGTGTTAAATGCATTCTCTTATTCCAATAAGAAGACACATTCTCCAGAAGCTGCCCAAGCTGCCTCTCAACGGTGACAGATTTACCTTCTAAACTGCAGCCTGTATTCTGTGTGGTCACTATGAACTGTGGGGGAAGGAGAGCAGAAACGTACGAATCAGATGGTCCAGGGCTTGAATCTCAGTTCTGACCAAGAAAATGAATGTAGAGCTTCTCCCAGCCTCTCTCCAGATGTACAACCCAAGAAACAAAGTCTTGGTTGTTTTCCAAGGACCTAGGAATCGTTAGCTCAGCCCTCTCTCTCAGTCTCCATGGGAGGGTAGGAGCCCAACCTCAGGAGCGCCTTGTTCCAAGCTGTAAAACTACCTTCTGCCACGAAGACAGGAGCAAGTGTACTTTTCCTTTGGGAAGACCAATAGGCAAACACAGATGGGCTAGGAATCCCCCTACTCTGGCTCTCAAAACTCCTCGTCCTTGTATCAGTGGAGTCGAGTTCGTCCCCTGCCTTGTTGCGATAGTCTTGAAGAATCTCTTCCTTGCCAGTTTAACTTTGTCCACCACAATGTTTACTAAGTTCCAACTGTGTGAATGCACCTCCTTCAACCTCCCTGAACCCCACGGTCCCGATCCATGAAAGACAAACAATAAAACTCCTTATTTTAAGGGGCAGATGAGATCATTCAAGGAACAAATCAAATCATGCACGCAATAAAGCAGAGTGGTAAATTGTCTGCACCATCTACGTCCCTGCAACCACACTCTGGGTCACCCCCTCCCAAAAGGACTGTGGGTGCGGCCGTGTGAACGGCTTTGGCCAGTAAGATATTAGCAAACACACTGCAAATAGCCTTTTAAAAGCACCTGCGCATGGGGCTTGCCCTCCTGTGGCACTGGGAACCCTGAGAGCATGATAAAAAGGAAGCAGGGCTAGCCTGCCGGAGGATGAGAACCCACACAGAGGAGAACCAAGACACACCACATGACAGCCTCTCGAAAAAAAGAGATGTGCCTGGGGCATCTCAGACACACCAGGAGCTCCCCAGAGACCAAGCAAGCAGTCCAGACCACAGCCACCACCCACCTGACCCCCAAAATCATAGCTAAATTAAATGGCCCTTGATTTAAGCCACTAAGTTGTGAGATCGTTTGTTATGCAGCAAAAACTAACTGATACTGTCAGCTGCTAAGCTGTGTTCGTTTGCTTCTTTCTCCTTTTTTTCATGGATGGCTCTTGGTGGTGATTAGGAGGGCTGAGTACTATCAAGAAAACAGTCCCCAGCCCAGTCAGACAGGCAGTGCAGTCTGCAGCTGGTGCGCTTACTGGCTCCCTCCAGCTCTGGAGGTCAGAATTAGACTCACAGGAAGAAGCTCCAGCAGGCAGACATCACTAAGGCCCTAAACTCTTCAGCAAGATGTGGATTTCCTAACACCTTTATCTAGCATCAGCAATATGTGAGTGTCCTGCTTTTGGCTCAGGCACCCTGGTAAAGGGACACTCAGTCCTTGCAGAAGTGAAACACCTTCCTTATGCTGACCCAGAGGGACCACCCAGGAGTTTCCACCCTTGGACAAACAGCACCCAGATATTCATATTCCCTCAGCATCACTGTGGAGCAGGCACCAGGCTCAGTGATGGGGAGATGGCAATAACTGAGAAGTCATCCATCTGTCCTCACGGGGCTCACAGCCTGGGGTGGGAGGGAGACCATAAAGAGGTAAACAAGTAAGCAACATGATTATATCAGGTGACAAAGGTTATGAAATAAGCACAGTGCTTGGCAAAGGGTGACTGACCCAGGGACCATGAGCACCCACTTAGCCAGGATGGGCAGAGAAGACCTCTCTGACGAGCTGAGATTTGAAATAAGATCAAAGGGTATAAAGAAGACAGTGGTTCACAAAAACTGGAAAAATAAAAAGTTTCAGGCAAAGAGAACTATGCAAAGGCCCTGAGGCAGTAAGAGCCTTAAAGAAGTCAGAAGGCAGCAGTGTAGATGAGGCTACAGAGGTGAGCTGGGCCAGCTCTCCTCTGCTCAGCTTCCCCAGAGTGAACAACTTCCATCCCTTCCATCCTCTCTCACACTGGCCCTCCTTTGTACATGCTCCAGGTTGTCATCATTGCTCTTAGTTGTAGAGGTCAGAGGTCGGGGGATCTGATGACCAGAGGTACTATTTCCTCTGTGCCAGGCACGGTGTGGGTTTACTTTCTAACTTCCCATAACCCATGAGGTAAGTACAATCATACTCCCACATACCCCAGAGGGGTTAGGTGACATGCCCAAGGCCACACAGCCGGCCAGGGCCAGCAGGCAGTTGCCAGCACTGAGATCTGAGCACTAACCTGTTTCCAGAGGCCCAGACTCCAGGCCATCTCTAGTAGCTCCTTGGTGTTGAGGTCACTTAGCCCCCGGCGGCTCTGTCTCTTCTGTTCTTGCTTATCTCAAGCTCTCCAGTGCTCTGCATGCAGCATTGGTCATGTCATGGAGTCCAAAAGGAGGCCCTTAAACATCTCCCTCCGATGTTCCACTAGGTTAAATTCAGGCCACTCAGTAGCCTGTCTGAGCCATACTGGCTACCAAATGGCCTGGAATCTCAGAGAAGGAAATAACAAGGCAGGAGAGCTGAGACAGAAGATCTGGTGTTGCCTGAGTGGTTTCTTTGCCCCACGCACTCTATTTACATCATAAGCTGTTTAATCCCTTGATCAACCCAGGAGGTTGAACAACACCCCAAGATCACAGCCACCAAGGGCAGAGCCACAGTGGGCGTCCAGACACCCACCAGGGCAAAGCCCCACAGGCTGCCAAGTCCTCTGTCTGAGAGACTTCTCCCAGCCACGCACTCTGCCCTTCTCCAGCTCCATCACCCCGTTCTCCCACTCAAACAACTCACTTTGACCTCGGCCCCTCAGCCTGGCTCTGAATGGGCAGGTCTGTCCCACCCATGGGGGCTTTGCCTGCAGGATAGCACCAAGTTCACTCACAATCACGTACATGCAAAGAAAGACACACATCCTCACCCACTCCATATGCACACGTGTCAACAAACATGCATTTATCTACATGTGCACAAGCACACAGCTCCCCATGTACACATAGGCATGTTCCCATATACATGCACACGTGTGCACAAGTATGTGTGTATATGCAAATGCACAGGCACATACATGCACACACACTCTTTCACAATTTACAAACAAGTGTCTACTCAAATACCACAAAAGCCACCCAGACTTTTAGGTAAAGTAAAGACTAGAATTGACAGACCATGTAAAGAGACAGACAGAAAAAGCCCTGCACACACCAGTTCCAAGGCCTCTACTAGTGTCTATCACACAGAAGCCTGTAAAAAGACCACGTTATCTCTGACACAAATACAGCCATCCTCTTTCTGTAGAAGGATCCCAATCAAGATAAGAGCTGCCTCATTATTCTAATGGGGAACAAAAATAATCTCCCATGCCAATATCAGCATACAGGATAAAATATCTTCAGTTAACACTGCAGCTCCCCGACACCCCATGACTCCGAGCTCACTCAACAGTTTGCCCAGGGAATTTTCTTGAGCACCTACTCGGTGCTTTCACAAACGTTGTCTTATTTAGTTCTCGCAATGACTTCCCAGGTAGGTATCATATTTTTAGAGATAAGTAAACAGGCTCAGAGAAGTTCTTTAACTTGATCTAGACTAATAGGTGGTGCAAGGAGAACCTGGGTTTGTCTGACACCAAAGTCCATTCTGCTTGTGAGATACCAAGTACAAGAATGGAGCGTGAAAGAAGGACTCAAGACCTAAGAATTGTCAATAGAGTAGTCTCCCCTTCCCCACCGTTTCACTTTCTGTGGTTTCAGTTACCTGAAGTCAACTACAGTCTGAAAATGTTAAATGGAAAACTTCAGAAAGAAACAATTCATAAGTTTTAAATTGTTCACACTTCTGAGCAGCCTGATGAAATCTCTCTCCATCGCAGTTCGTTCCGCCCAGGCTGTGAAGCATCCCTTTGTCCAGGGATCCCCACTGTATACACTACCTGCCCGTCAGTCACTTAGAAGCCATCTGGGTTATGAGATCGACTGCCCCCGTTCCAGTATCACAGTGCTTGTGTTCAAGGAACCCTTATTTTACTTAATAATGGCCCCAAAGCGCAAGAGCAGTGATGCTGGCAATTCAGATACACTGAAGAGAAGCTGTGAAGTACTTCCTGCAAGTGAAAAGGTGAACCTTCTTGACTTAATAAGGAAAGAAAAAGAATCGTACGGTGAGGTTGCTAAGATCTACTGTCTTTTATTACAGTATATTGTTATAATTGTTCTATTTTGTTATTTGTTATTGTTGTTAATCTCTAACTGTGCCTAATCTATAAATTAAACTTTATCTTAGGTATGTATGTATAGGGAAAAACACAGTACATACAGAGTTGGGTACTACTTGTGGTTGCAGGCATCCATGGCAGGTTCTGGAATGGATCCCCCAGATAAGACGGGACCCCTGGAGTTAAACGAGTGAATATCACAAGGTGAGCAGAGCCCTGAGTGCTAATGGGAGGCCTGCAGGGTGAGTATATTTGATGGGTGGAAAAGAGAAGAGTAAGACAATTCAGGAAGAAGGAACAGAAAAACATGAAGGTCAAGCAAATAGGATCCAGTCAGCAGCTGGAGCAGGACGGATCTTGAAAGGGAGGAAAGAAAGTTGATATGTGGAGGTCAGGGCCTTGAAGAGCAGACTAAGAGTCTGGACATTTATTCATTCAACATTTTTATGGCTCAATCACTCTGTGAATGCCAGGCCCTTTTCTAGAAAATGGGCACATGGCAGTGAACAGAATAGATCAGAATGGAGATCCCTACCCTTGTGGAACTTACCCTTTTGTTAGGGGAGGGGAAAGATCAAAAACAACAAATACGATTTTTTAAAAAGTAAATTATATAAGGGCCAGCCTGATGGCGTAGTGGTTAAGTTCGTGCACTCTGTTTCAGTGGCCCAGGGTTCGTGGGTTTGGGTCCTGGGCATGGACATTTACGCTGCCCACAAAAACCATGCTGTGTTGGCGTCCCACATACAAAACAGAGGAAGACTGGCACAGATGTTAGCTCAGCAACAATCTTCCTCACCAAAAAAAAAGTAACATACAGAATGAAGGTGGTAAATTCTCTGAGGAAGAAAGAGTAGGCACAGATCAGGGTAAGGGGAGGTAATCATTGCAAACAGAGTGGTCAGAGTTGGCCTCACTGAGAAGGTGACACTGAACAAAGGAGGAGGTGAAAGAGAGTAAGTAAATGGGGGAAGGATGTGAAGGATCCTGGAGGTATCCAGAACAGCCAGTACAAAAGCCCCAAGACGGGGGTGTGTCTCTGAGCTCAAGGAGCAGCCAAGTGGCTAGTGGGGCTGACGCCAAGTGAATGCGATGAGAGAAGTAGGACCCAAAGTCTAAATTTACCCCCGTGAACCATGGGTGACCCAAAAGGTGAGACAACAGACAAATCAAATTAGTACAAAGGTGTAGAAATGCTAGGCTTACTGGTGATTATTCATTCATCTGTAGAAATCATGCATTCTAAGAATGGAGCAGCAGGAAAAAAGATAGTATATTAATGTGATATTCAACAAATACTTGACATTAATGTGAAGACCTGACAGTATCTGAAACTAACATTTCATTGTACATACGCTACCTTCCTGAGGCAACAGGAGACGAGAGGACCCTCAAGTGAGATTCTTTTGTTTAAAAGAAGTATTTCCAGAGTGCCACTGGCTGTGAGGGCACGGAGCTGAGGGTGCTCCGGCTCCTCGGTGATTCACTAAGGAGTCCCCACTGTCCCCAAAGCCGATCAGCTTCTCAGGACTTCCACCTGCCCATTTCAGGACAGTAAGTGGCATTTGATGAAAATGGACCACAACATTCCGGTCCAGTTATCAATTCTACCGTGTCCCACTCATTGTGGCAAGTGGTTTAGATGGATTTATCTCATCTGAGGCTCAAGAGATTCCTAAAGGTAGAGAGGGTTAATATCCCATTTTGCAGATGAAGAAACCAAAGCACAGGCAATAAATAACCTGTAACGTAGGACCGTCCAGATCGTAACTACACTTGAGCCTTGGAGAGAGAGCTATACAACAGAGACTTCTGTGACAGCCAGGAGCTGGGGACAGACCCTATTCTGTGAGAAGGGAACCCATTTGTCCTTTGCAGCCATCTAAGAAATGGTTGTCTTGGAGGCCACAGCCCTGCATCAGGCTAGACCATCTGGGAATGATCCCACACTGACACCCCAGCTTCTGAGTCTCCAACTTCCACAGGGTCCTGGGGCCACAAGAGGGCACAAGAGGCTACAGAACCCAGGGCAGCCAGAGGGGCAGCCCCCATCTCTCACCTGGACCACTGCCTCAGCCTCCTCCCCGCCTCCTCCTGCCCACCTTCTGTCCATTCTCCCCACAGCAGCCAGTGAGAGCTTCCTACAGACTCTTGTCAAATCACGTCACTGCGTCGCTGGATACCGCCGCCTGCTTCCCTTTGCACTTTCAACACTGTCCCATATAGCACCCACCTTCCACACGTGGCTATTTAAATTTAAACCCAATGATATTAAACAGAATTAAGCATTCAGTACCCCAGCTGCACTGGTCACATATCAAGTGTAAAATAGCCACCTAAGGTTAGTGGCTACCCTACTGGACAGCACAGATGTAGAATATCGCCACCACCACAGAAAGTTCCATCAGGTATGGATGGCTTAGATGATAAAATGCCAACTCCCCACCAGAGCCTACAAGGCCCATGGGGTTTCCTCCTGCTCACCTCCCCAGCCTCCTCTGGTGGAACACTTTGTCACGTTTGTCATGCACCAGCTACCTGCCTTTTCTTCAGTTCCTCAAACATACCAAGCTCTTGCCCACCTTGGGGTCTGCCCCTTCCCCTACAGTTTCCTCAGAGTAACACCTCCAGATCCCTCAGGAGTCACTTCAAACTTTGCTTCCTCAAAGTTGTTTTTCTGACATTCCCTAAACCTAAACTCATGTACACACACACACACGATGATCACAGCAGTTATTCTAACCTCTCAGGACTGCCTGTCTCTCCTGTCCTGGCACTTGTTGAGTTTGTGGCATGTGAAAGCAGCAGTCATCTGAAAGCTTGGCTACGCTGGGGTTCCTCTTCCAAGCTCGCTCACCTGGCTGTTGGCTGCAGGTCACCTGGGCCTCTTAGAGGACAACTCACGACACAGCAGCTGGCTTCCCTCAGAGTGAGGGATCCGACACAGGGAGACCCACAAGCTAGCTGCAGAATCTTTTACTATAATCTAATCTTGGAAGTGACACATTATCCGTTCTGCCCAAGTCCACTGGTCACACACTCCAGGCGTGGTACAGTGTGGGAGGGGACTACACAAGGGTGTAAAGACCAGGAGGGGTGGGTCCTTGGGAACCATCTCGGAGATTGCCTACCACAGGCTGTCTGTCCTGCTTGTCATTGTGTTCCCAGAGTGATAGGCATAGAGTAAGTGCTCCATAAATACTGTTGAAAGAAAGAAAGACTGAGCGCCCTTCTCTTACCTCATCTACATAAACCAAGGAGTCAGTCCTGAAAATACATAATGCTCCTTCCCATCCACAGTATCCTTCGGTCCATTCTGAGAGCACAGTCTCTATGTTTGTCTCGCTCTTAGTTAAACTGGTGATGTGAAAATGAAGGGATGTGGATCTATGGTCCATGGGCTGCTCTCTCAAAGACAGGATCTTGGGTGGGAGAGACATTCAAGGTTTCCTTCCCTCTAATTTCGGTCTACTCCAGGATTCCCAGCCCCCACAAGCCACAAGTAGCTCTTCCCTACATCACGCAGGGACCGACAGGTTCATGACGGTCAGTGAAATTATACGTCCCATGCAGCAGGGAACTTACACTCCTGAATGACCAGCAGAGCTATAGACTTTTTATTAGATGCTTCTCCCAGGCAATAAACCAGAGAGACAGTGGCTTCAATGAAATAGGAGCCCTGGTCAGAATTCAGATCGGATCAATCACTGGAGAGGAGCACCAAATCCTGACACAGGTTTGAAAGCTCAACTGGTGGCACACGTTGGGAATGAGGGCAACCATCTGATTAGGTAACCACGTGACCTGGGTTTGCTAACACCAGTGAGCATAAATGATGACGGATCAGTAACAGCTACCACATATTAAGCACCTACCACATTCCAGGCACTTCAGATACAGTATCTGCAATCCTTGCAACATCTACTAGAGAGTAAGTCTGGGTCTATCTTGTGACGTAAGGTCTCAGGACATCATCACAGAGTGTCTGACACATAGTAGGTCCTCAATAACCATTGTATAAATGAATTATTGAGTGAATGGGTGGGTGCCATGAGATGGATGTTATTATGCCCATTTTACAGAATAGAACACTTAGGTCTATATATTTGCTCAAAGTCACATGGGTTGTTTTGAGTAGAGCTAGATTTGAACACTCAACTGTCTGATTCCAAAACCAAGACCCTTTTAGCATTACACCAAACCCTTAAATAGTCTGCACACGGGTACAAGCACAATTAGTAGAATTCTACCAATTTCCATGCAATGGCATGATTCTTCATGAAAAATCAGAGAGCAGAAAACATTCGCAGGCAGTAAAACATAAGAACACTTGGCATTTTCTTGGTTTGGGAGCACCCAGAAGTATCAACTCAGACAATTGTCAGAGCGCTCAGGGCATAGCGGGGCCCACTGCGCTAGTGCCCTTCTGCACCAGAGCAGGCAAGCTGGGAGACAGGCTTTCCAGTGAGGCTGACGTGGACCACCCAGCTGGAACTGGAGGAGGGGGTACGCCTCCCCTAGAAAAAAATTTTGGTTTCTTGTGACACAAACTCCACTGACTCCCCCAAATCAACTCAAATTCTTATCACTTGTTGTTTTGTTCACAAACACTTGGTTCTACCTCCTCAACCACCCCTCCTCCCCTCCTCAAGGAATTCCTTAACAGCAGAAGAGTACACAGATTTCTGTATTTTGTGATTTTGCTCTCACTTGTCATTTATTTTCCTTAAGTGTCTTTTCAGTTGGGAGAATTGTTGATTAAAAACTGAAATTGTGAGATTTGAACTTGAAACCACTGAGAATTTGAAAGTTAAGGAGAGAAGCACAGAAAAACTTCAAATCACAGAAGGTCACACTATAATCACGTTGTTCCTCGGGCTTCTGACAACACCATGAGCCCTCAAGGGGCTGTCAAATGAATAGAAGCAGCTGAAGTCACAGTACAAAGGATGAGAAGCACTTAGATGCTTGGTTATTAAGGATTGGTATTATCAGTTATTATAGAAATGAAAAAAGTGCCCAATAACGACACTTACACACAAAGTGTCTATCAGCTGATGAAGTCATCATCTTTTGAAAGAGATCTTAAAAACAATATGCACTTTCAAAAGACATTTTAAAGGTTAAAAAAAAATGCATGATTGAGAATGGCTTGGCAAACTGGGGCCCACTGCCTGTTTTTGTAAATAAAGTTTTATTGAAAAAAAAATTTATGAAAAAATATTTACTAGCTGCCAACCCCTGATTGAGCTATTTCACTGAGGTCTTCTTCAGTATATTTGTAATGTTGATATTTATGAAGATATCAACCGATAAGTGACTAAGAGCAAAATCATCTCGTACATGGGATTTGGGTTTGTTTTTTTGAGGAGATCAAAGTGATCAATTTTTTTTTTTTAACATGTGAACTTATACACAAATGGGTCAAAATCATTAATGGATAAAACTGCAGAGAGCCACAGTGTTACTCGAGGCCACAGCAAACCTGATGCCCTAGGAGGTTCTGTGTCATTCATGGACACCAGCTCCCATCAAAGAGTATGTTCAACAAGATGGTTAAAATGATCAGTCTTGGAAAGATACAGCAAAATGGTCCTCTGAACTGTATTTCTAAACAAATGCATAGCAAAATGAGAAATGACTTTGAAAACATAAGTACTATCACAGTTTTAGAACCCCAGGTCGAAGCCTTATTTTTCTTCATCGAAGGGATAAAATGAAACACAAAAAAAAGGGTCAAAATTTAAATAAGCAGAACCAATTCATTACTGACCTTAACGAAAAGAGGAGCTGGTAAAGTTAGATTATTTAGCAGATACTTTTCATAACCGCAAAACAATGGTGCACAGTGGGCAGTATTGATCAGAAGGGGTTTCTGTTATATAGAAGGAAAAGGAATAAAGATTATCTAGCAGAAATAAAGGATATTAAATTAGTAAATCCAGGGGTGGAAGAGGAGCTTTTCAGGTCAGTGAGACCTTGTGGAGAGAAACAAACCCAGGAGAGAAGGCAGTCAGAACTCTGAAATGGTTTGCTTTCTTTGAAGCAGGAAAATGAGAGAGGCTGAAAACAGAGTTGGAATTTATCTGGCAGAGTTAAAGGTCTTAGTTAACTTTTATCCTGTGAAAATCCACCCTCTATGGGCTGGAAAAGAGGCTCCTTTCTCCTGCTAATGAAACCATCCTAGAGGTCAGCCACCCCTAATCTAGTCCATGGGTCTGCAAACTTTCTCTGTAAAGCACTTAGATAGTAAATATTTCCAGCTCTGCCGGCCAAACAGTATGTATTACAGCTACACCCCTCTGCTACTGAGGTGCAAAACCGCCTGGACAATGCATGAATGAGTGAGCATGGCTGTGTTCCAAAACCTTATTTATAAAAAAAAAAAAAAAAAAAAAAAAAAAGGCTATCCGAAATATTGGATGATTCCACTTATACAAGGTACCTAAAATAGGCAAATTCATAGAGACAGAAAGTAGAATGGGTCCCAGAGGCTGGAGAAGGAAGGGAATGGGGAGTTGTTGTTTAATGAATACAAAGTTTCTTTGGAGATGGTAAAAAAAAGTTCTGGAAATGGATATGGAGATGGTTGCAAACATTGTGAATTGCGCATTTAAAAGTGATTGAAATGGTAAATTTTATGTCATATATTTTTTTTACCACAACAACAAAAACTTTAAACACATTCAAATACATACACACATAGACACATATCTGCTTCCTTGTTGCAAACATGTGTGTCCTACCATTGGGATTCCAGTGATGCCATCCACTCAATGGAGTGAGAAGTCCCTTGGGATGGCTTTACAAACAGATTCAAACAACCTCAGCGCCTAGAAAGGTCTTAGGATTGCTAACAGGTTAAAATTCTGCCAAATACGACCAACAAATTTTTAATCCTAGTCAATTTTTTTTCATGTTAGGATGAAAACAGCAACAAATGTTATTCTTTCTTGGTTTTCTATTGACTCAAAGTATAACATGTGGCACAATTTCTCTTGAAATTATACTGAATGTTTATCATTAGTATTTGAGATAAACAAAAATCAGCAATAAAAAAAAAGGCTGTCCCATTTGGCCCCCAGGTCATAGTTTGCCACCCCCTACACTAGTCAAACTTTGGAGGAAAGCCTAGGGCAGGGTTTGTATGGCACATCAAGAAAGAGGGTCATGGGCATGGCTCATCAAGCCATGCTGGGGCGGCATCCCACACAGAAGAACTAGAAGGACCTACAACTAGAATATACAACTATGCACTGGGGCTTTGGGGAGAAGAAAAAAAAAAGATTGGCACCAGATGTTAGCTCAGGTGCCAGTCTTAAAAAAAAAAAAAAAAAAAAAGAATGAGGTCATGAGAGCAAGCATTTGAGGTCTGGATGAAAGGATTAAACTGAGCCTGTGCATTCAGAGCGCACCCCCTGCTGATTCTAGACAAGTTGCTATAGGTCATAAATGGAGTAGATGCAGGTCCATGTTGCCCTACCTGTTCCCTCCTGGAAGGATGGGGAAAAGGAGGAAACCCATTCTTTGGTGCTCTGTGTAAACTGACTAGGATCTGAAGAATCTAGCTTCCCTATACACTCTCCTCTTCCCGCCATGCAGGAGGACAGGGAGCAGAAAAGGAAGATAACATCTTTGTCCAGCAATCAAGGCAAAACTCATAGTGTTTTAATGACAAATGTCAAGGTGGCTGAGCCAAAAAGGGAAGTTGGAGGACTGGATGATTAGAGTTGATTAGGGGGAACTGTTCCAGTTATCTGTTGCTGTGTAACAAATCACCCTAAAATTAGTGGTTTAAAATAACAATAATCATTTATTATCGCTCATGGTCTCTATGGATCAGGAATTTGGGAAGAGTTTGGCTGGGCAATTCTTGCTTAGGATCACTTGTGTGATTGCAGTTACAGAGGGACTGGAGAAGCTGAGGGCTGGTTAGCATCTCTCTCTCTCTTTTTCTCTCTCTCTGTCTCTCCATGTAGACTCAGACCTCTACATGTGGTATTTCCACATGGGCTAGCTTGGGCTCCCTCAGCGCATGGCCACCTCAAGCGTGTTACATGGAGCTTGAGGGCTCCAAAGCTAAGTGTCCCAAGTGATACAACAGCACAACTTGTGTGGCCTTTCCTAACCCAGCCTCAGATGCCACATGGTATCACTTCGACCTCATTCTACTCATCAAGGGGATGGGATTTGATGGGGGTGACCACTTGAAGGGGGCATGGCAAGGTTCTGGAAAAGCACATGGGACAGGAAATATTGTTGCAGCCATTTTTAAAATATGCAAGCTGCCATAGGAAATAAAGCTTATTTGGGACTTTTACTTTATTTACATATGAATAAAATTAAAGCATTAGTGATAAAGAAAATATCCTTGATTCTCTTTCTTTGCTCACAAACTCCTTTGAGTAGCACTTCCCACAGACCATATGACATAAGCAACCTGACTTCTCTTCGTCAAAACCCACCAACGTTAACCTAAAATATTGCATCATGCCACCTACCTGGCAGCATTCAGAACTTGTCTGGCTGGCGATTGCCCTGACATTGCTTGTAACACAGTGAAATAACCAATTTATGTGAGTAAGGCCTGTTGAGATATTGTGACACAAACAGAAAAGAAATTGCCTGGACACAGAACCCAAAATGTATTGTCAGCTCTCTTGTTCAACATAATCTTCCAAGTGACAATCTCAAAGCGACACAATTTCACCCATTAAATAGTGGGAATAGTAGAAAACTTTTTTGATCTTATTCCTTTGATTGCAATTTTAAATATTTAAGGCAGAGGTAATGTTATGTATTTGTCAAATCATGTTTAAATGATCTCTTCCTGCACATACAAGACCACCTCATTCAAGTCCTCTCTTGCAGTTCCATCAGGACCATGTGACAGGGTTCTGGTCAACTGGTTGGGTCATAGGCTTCTTCCAAGCCTGAACATAACACCCCCATACAACACTCCACTCTAGCTGTCTTTCTCTTTCCATGCTAATCTCAGAGGCCGCACGTCAGTATCACAAGATAAAAGGACCCCAGAGTCACCACCTGGAGGAGCCACAGAACCCACAATGAAATGTGATTTGATTAGAAACATCTTTGTGTGTATATTAAACCATTGAGATTTTTTTTTCTCCTGCCACAAAGGTAAGAGCCAAATTAAGAAATCCCAAACTAGGGTGCTATCGAAATTTGGGGAAACACAACTTTTCATTAGACAGGCTGTCTCACGCTTTGAAAGACTACTAGATGCCAGGCATATTCCCCTATCAAGCAGGCCTCTGAGATTCTGGAGTTTATTTGTTATTGCAGTATAACTGAAACTAGCCTGACTAACAGAATATTATGTTAAAATCAATATGAATATATGAATGAGCAGAATTAAAAATTCACATGAATTTTTAAAATTAAAACATGAAAGTTTAAAGAAATGTCCTGCTTGAGGCAGGCTACTCTGGCTATGCCCCAGACCCCCAGGGAGCATACACACATTCTCTTCTGCTATTAGGAAAACTTCAATGGAAACATCTGAGATGCATCCTGAGGCATTTGGCAGAAACAGTCTCTGGAGGCAGATGAAACCCAGTTCTGCTCCTTCCTAACTGAATCACCGAATAAGTCACTCCCCTTCTCTGAGCCTCAGATTATGTGATATAGAAGCAGTCAGTATTGGGTAGATTGGTTACCATTTGGGCCAGCTAGCCTAGAAGAACAGCAGAATTTCTCATAGAGAAGCACAACCCTTTGCTTAGGGGAAACAACTGAATGTGTTTATAAACAATGAGGCTTCCCTGGACACAGCCAAGAGGAGAGAGAAATTTAAATTTTTTGTAAAAGAAGTAAAATTGTTCATTAGGATAAAGAGCAGGAATTTTGAAGTGCCCAGCAATCTCTTAAGAGGAGTCCTTAAAGCACAAATGGACAGAAAGTGCTGAGAAAGGGGACACGGAAGCATGGGAAGACGTCAGAGCCTATGAAGGGTACTGGCCAATGAGAATTCCCTGTTGTATTAGTTATCCATCGCTGTATAACAAATCACCTCCAATCTTAGCAGCTTCAGGAAACAAGCATTCATCCTCTCACAGTTTCTGTCCATCAGGAAATCAGGAGCAGCTCAGCTGGGTGGTTCTGGTGCACAGTCCCTCACAAGGTTGCAGTCAAGATGAACAAAGACATAGTTAGAAGTAGAAACAAACCCACTGATTCTGTTTGAGGTTAGAGCCTAGACTGAACGTGTTACAGAAAAGGGGAGAGAATCACAGGTGAGGGAATTGGGAGACCCCAGTTCTATCTTGTCTCTACCTTTCAAGACTGATGCGAATCTCACTCAAATTGGGTGTTCACTTGAGGACACAGACCATCCTTAAAACCCCTCCTGGCTCTGAAACACTGGGGTCCTGGGCCCCAAATGGCCATCCCAAGACACCGGGCCGAGAGATGAGGGCAGAAGAGCACCTGCACTCAGGACGACAGCAGACCTCGCTGAGACTCCTGGGAAGGACTGTCCTCTTCACACACCCAAGGGACAAGATCATGCCATCCAATCCACTGCATTCTACACAGAGCACAAATCCCGCTCCTTGAAGGAAGAGCCTTTGTTTGTTTTCGTTTTTCTTTTTTTTGGAGAAGTCTATTTCTGTCACGATGACACCAATGCAGATCTTCTTGTTGCCGTCCACTTAACGCAGCTCACCTCCTCTTGCTTCCCATGGATGAGTGCAGCAAGGGCCACAACCTGATTGCCAGGTGAAAGAGCAGGAGGACAGTTTCCAGCAGTAAGTGTGAGTCAAGGAACATCAGGAAGGGAGGGAGGGAGGGAGGAGGAATGAAGGAGGAAAGCCAGCATATGGGTGAACAACTTCTCCATGTCTGGCTCCTTGCCTGCACAACTTTTAAACCCTTCCAGCAACCCTGTGAGGTAGGTGCTATTAGTACTGCATGTTACAGGTGAGAGTGGCAAGGCTCACTCTGAGCAGCTACCTTGGCCAATTCATTCAGGGAATGTGGGAGGGCGAGCTTTGAATGGTGGTAAACCCAAAGCTTCAAATCCTGGCTGGAGTAAAGAAGAGCAGAAGGAAGGAGGGAGAGAAACAAGGAAGTCATCTCCATGAGTGTTCCCCTCAAAGCCAGTGCTAAAAGGGGAACCTAGCTCTTTCAGGTGGGATGTGTCCGTGGTAGGCAAAGTTGGGTACACTTTGCACACACAAGTCCCTCCTGCTATTCAAGAGACTTAATGATCCCCAACTAACTCTCAAGGTGTGTGTGTTTGAGGAAACTATTAGAAAAAGATCTCATCTAACCTTGGTGTGGAGGGAAAGGGTCATCACAACAATTTGCATAGTTACTTGAGAACCAGAAGAGTATATTGTTAAGTGTGTGGACTCCGGAGCGTGAGTTTGAATCCCAGCTCTGAAACTTACCTGCATGACCTTGAGCATGGCTCCTAACAGCTACATGCCATAGTGTCACCATGTGTAAATGTGAATGGAAATCTGTAACAATAGCATCCATCGCAAAAGTCTGTTAGAAGGGTCAAATGAGTCAATATATTTAAAGTGTTTATGAGAGTGGCTAGCAGACAGTAATAGCTCAATAAATGTTTGCTATTATCATTATGAGTAGTGAAGAGTGTGTACTCCAGAGCTAGATTGCCAGGATTCAAATTCCACTCGACCACTCTGCAAGCTTGTGACCATAGAGAACCTACAGAACCTTTCTGTAAAATGAGAGAGAGAATTCCATCTCAGAGGAGTTATGGCAGACTGTATTTTCAAAAGATGGCTGCAATGATATCTCCTACCCAGTCAA
The DNA here is from genome assembly GCF_037783145.1 of Equus przewalskii. Lineage (NCBI taxonomy): Eukaryota > Metazoa > Chordata > Mammalia > Perissodactyla > Equidae > Equus > Equus przewalskii. The sequence continues at coordinate 32,456,229 of NC_091851.1, forward strand.
GTCTTCGACACCAACTTTGCCACTGCCCCATCTATATATGGAGACTAATTCCCCTCCCCTTGACTCTGAGTAGGTCTGTGAATCCTTCCACAAATAGGATGTAGTGGAAGTAACACTGTGTGACTCGTGAAAATAAGTTAGAAAAAGCCATGAAGTTCCTGGTCCCCTGGGGATGCTCACTCCTGTAACCCAGCCTCCCTGCTGTGAAGAAGCCCAAGCAGTCCATGAGAGGCACAAGTGGAAAGAAACTGAGGCCCCCAGCCCACAGCCAAGCTGAGCTGCCAGCACTCACGCAGCAGTCAGGTAAGTGAGCCATCCCCTAGTCTCAAGTCAGACTGTCCAGCAAAACTACATGGGACAGAAACAAGCTCTTGGACTGATTCCTGCCCAACATGTGTATGCATGAGCAAAATCAATGATTGTGATCTTTTTGAGCCACTAAGTTTTTGGACGGTTTGTTATGCAGCTTTAGTAAGAAGAACAGGAACAATGGAGAGATTATTAAATGACAATAAGATAAATACTCAGCTTAGTGCCTGGGATGTATTAAATGTCCTTCAGCAATGATCATTGTTGGTCTTGTTCAGTAACCTCCCATAGCCATACAGCTAATAAGGATCATGACCAGGATGCAACCCAGGCCCTCGGTCCCACCTCATATTACGCTGATGATCAGGGAGGTGAGCAAAACCAAGGTGCAAAGATTCAAGTGCCTCTTCTTCTCCCACTGCTCCCAGGTGGGAGGCTGGAAGAATAAGATGAAGACAACATGGGCAATGCCTCTTTGGGGCCTCTACACTAGAGTCTGGATTGAAAAGAGAATCAGAAGACAATGGGTGAGGGAACAACGACTAGCCTTCTTTCTTTTCCTTTAAGTCAACTACCAAGACTTCGAGACCCTCATTTCTCCAGGGAAAAGCTGCCCCCTCTACGGAAAAGTAAAATATGCAAACATTGACCAGAGGGTAGATGAGAATGCATAATTCACAAGTAGCTGTCTCCCTGGACCGAAGCAGGAAGAAAAAAACTTCAGGTCAGAAAAACAAATTCTCTAGCTATCACATCCCAGCACCTAAGCATTCAATTACTGAAAAGCTTTTGCCCTCGAGGAGACCACTGGAACCCGCATCAGCATCAAAACCTTTCTTAATATGATTCTGCGGGAAGCTGAGATAGGCAGCGCCCTGGCAATTGATATGCAAATTAAATAAACAAAATGACATAATAAATAATTAAATCAGTCTAACATGATGAATGAATTAATCAGATCAGAGTGATGAGAAGAAGCCGGCACTGTCACCCAGAAAATCATCGATTTGAGAAAAATGAAACATTCATAACAAGGCCATTTCAGCATAGGATGGTGCCTCTTATATTGATTATCTGTATCGGTCTCTGAACAGAGTAGGTGCTCAGTAAATGTTAGTGGAATCAGATGGGGTTTTGCCGCCCAGGTGTCCCTCTGCAGTACATGGAATTATTCATTCAATAAGCAATTGCACAGACATTTTCTCATTATAATCTTGTTTAGGAATAAAATAGCTCTGTAAAGTAGGCAATGATGGATATAACCATCCCCCATTATACAGTTGAGGAAAATCAAGCTAAGAGGCCAAGTAACTTGCCCCTAGTCACATGGCTGGGATGACAGGAGCCTAACTCATCTTGGGAATCCTGACATCTGGTGTATTACCCACCCTCCACTGATGGGAGTATTTGTGTCTCCAAGTATGTGTGCAGGGAAAAAGGCTACAGCCACCCACTACTTCCCCAACATTTCCCAGAATAAGTCAGTTCTAGATGTATTTCAAATTTATACCTGAATACATTTTGTACCTCCTCCTATTTTTGCCTTTTGTTTAGTTACTATACATAACATCTCTTTATAGGCAACTAAGAAACACAGATTAGCCTGCAGAAAATAAAAGTACTGCACATCCATTAAAATTAATGACAAAGAAGAACATTTAGCTACACGGGAAAATTTCCACAATATATTGCTAAGCAAAAAGAAGAAGGTTTCCATACAGCATGTATATTATCCACATTATATTAATATACACACATGTATAGATATAGACAAGAAAACTGAAAGTATGTATCAAAAAGTAAACAGTGGTTATATCCATATGGTGGGATTATAAGGAGTTTTCGTTTCCCTCTTTGGGCATTTTTAAAGATTTTCTCAGAGATTTACACAATGAGAATGTTTTACTTTTATAATTGAAATTGTTCTTTGTAAAACTAAGGCAAATTGTAGTGGGAGGGGGGGCAGGTGGAGAATAAAAATGTTTCTGAGCCGACATCTAATAGAAGCCATAAATATTTCAGTGGTTGGTTGGTTGGTTGGTTTGTCTTAAGATAATTACTTAACAATATGGCTAAATTTTGAGGAGGTGTGGGATGGGGAACAATTTGGAATCTCATCTTATAATGATATAGGATATGCTGTCAAATCAGCGGCTCTGAGACATATGAAATAATTGAAAAGAGAAGAGAAAAGAAAAAAAATTTAACATCCTGCTAAGGCAAAGCTCCCTTATAGCGATAAACCACAGACCCAGCTCCTTCCTCTTGCCCAGCCTCACAAAGGACTAAACAACTCAAAACAGAATATAAACCTTAGACGCATGCAGCCCTCCTCCCTGGAGGACTCGAGGGCACCTAGGAAAACTAGTTGCATTTCAAAGGAAAATCAACCAGACTATTTCCGGGTAAGCGGGAGACCTGAAAACACATAGTCCTGTTTCAAAATGAGTTTAAAAGGCAACAAAAGGTAGAGGAGAGACTCATACAACTCTGCTGCAGCAAATTAAAAAAGTAAATAAATTTTTTAATGAATTATAAGTATACATCTCAAGAGCAACATCTTCTGAAGATTTACTCCAGGAAACAGAAAAAATGTTGTGACAGCAATGGTTTGAACTCTCAAAGAAACTGAAAAAATTATAGAAACAATAAGTCAAAATATAAAATCATAAGACAATCAAGTGACACGACAGAGCTAAGAAGTTAAAGAAACAATTAAGTCCACTGTAGAATTCAAAACAGCATAACAAACCAAGACAACAAGGAAAAACATAAGCTTGAGATCATCAAGGATGAAGAATGCAGAAGCAGGGGGCCGGCCCTGTGGCCGAGTGGTTAAGTTCACCTGCTCCGCTTTGGCGGCCCAGGGTTAGGATCCTGGGCTCGGACATGGCACCACTCATCAGGCCATATTGAGGCAGCATCCCACATACCACAACTAGAATGGACCCACAACTAAAATATATACAACTATGTACTGGGGGGATTTGGGGGGAAAAAAAGAAAAAAAAAGAAGAAAAAAAAAAGAAGAAGATTGGCAACAGTTGTTAGCTCAATCTTTAAAAAAATAGTGCCAATTTAAAAAATTTAATTTAAAATTTTTAAATTTAATTTTAAAATAATAAAAATTTAAAAAAATAGTGCCAATCTTTAAAAAACTAAAAAGAATGCAGAAGCATGGTAAACTGATCAAAGCAATCAGGGAGACAATGTGAGACATGAATGATAAACACCAGGGATCTAGAACGGGTGGGCCCAAAAGAAGAAATAAGGAAGCAAAATAGAAACTATATTCAGTGACAGGACAGAAGAAAATGTTCATGACCCTAAAAAGAAAATCTAGCTATGACTATTGACAGGATTCACAGGCATGGAGAAATATCCTAGTGAAATCCTAGAATGTCAAGAATGAAGACAGAATTGCACAAGCATTAGGCCAAAGTCAGGGACACACCAAAGAAACCCAGTCAGTCTTCCCCTAGCATCCTAGATTCCAGGAGGCAATAGAGCAACATCCACAGAGACCTGAGGGAGAGGATACTCTCTTACACCCAGCCAAACAGCTACTCATGGGGGAAGGAGGAAAAAAGAGGAGAAAAGGGAGAAAGATGATCATGTAGAAATGGGGAGGGGAGAGGCAAGCAGAAGCAAACAGAAAGGAGGACACAAAGATGAAGACCACGACGTTCTCAATGTGCGAGGACTGCAGAGGCTGATCCTAACGCACCACGGCTGCAAAACCCACTCAGACTCAAGCCGCAGAGAACCAAACACCCAACCAAAACAGAGCTCTCAAAAGTGAATAAGTAGTGATATGAAAGCATTTTAAATTCTTGATGAAATTCAAAACATTCTAGAATTATGTCTAAATAATGGCGGTAAATATAACTATAAAAATATTAAATCATAAAACTTTATTATTCTTAATATACAAAAAATAACCTCTAATTAGAAATAAAAGCAGATTATAGGTCTTCCCTGTCACAAAGGTGAATACTCATTAACAAAGGAGAAAATGGACTTAAAGGCAAAGATATCAATTAAAACTAAAAGTACAGAAAGGATGGACTCAGCAGTAAGAGATTCTCAAAATGAATCCAAAACCAATAAAAACAAGTATGTGATGTTTATCAGGAAGAAGACTAAAGCTGTAACTCAAATATGGAAAATATACCAGCCAGAAATATAAAGACAAAAAAATATATAAAGGCAAAAATATCCAGAAAAACATTCAAGGAAAATGAAAGCAGAGATTACTCTATTTATAGATGATTAGGTTGAAGTCAGTGAGGGGAGGAGTATTAACTTTTACCAAAAAAGGTCATTTTTAAATTGACAAATGGCACAATCTACAATTGACACATAACTGTCAAAATATCCATGGTCTCAATAACATAATATCAAACACTATAAAGAAAAAAACTGTTGAAAATACAAAGTTGGGGGAAATGAAAGAAAATAACTGCAGTGGTTAGTCAGGAAGATAATTAGTATGAAAGGAGAGGATTTGATTAATATTAATAAAGTCAATGTAAAACCTTTATTCATACTCTGTATACTGCAAATAAAGAATTTAGTTCCTTTTCTAATGCCCACTAAATTGTTATAAAATCAACCAGTATTAAATAAACAAGACAATCCCATTAAATGCCAAAAAAGAAATTAATAATATAGATTATATTCTCCACTCACACTACCATAAACTAGAAATTAATTTCAAAAGTAGAACAAAGTAATTATTCCAACAGCTCAGAAATAATGCTTGGGTCAAAAATAAAAGCAAAATAGCAATTATAGAATTTTAGAGAATAGCAATAAGGAAACCAACACATATCAAAATACATGGAAAGGGGCCAAAGTACACTAAAAGTAAATTTCATAGCCTTAAATACTTTAATAACTGAGCAAGGAATCAAATGTTTAAAAATCAACTCAAGAAGCTAGAAAATAAAAAGTTGAGTGGAATAAGAAGAAGGACTTAACAAAGATAAAAGCAGAAATCAATTTGTTAAAAAATAGAAAAACACAAAAATTAATAAATAAATCCAAGAGCTGGTCCTCTGAGAAAAAGACAATAAATTAGATAAACCATGAAATAGTCTAATCAAAGAAAAACATAGAATAAAAATATGAGCTAAAGAAATGGGGAGGGGGCCCAGGCCCATGGCAGAGCGGTTAAAGTTCTGTGCACTCTGCTTCGGTGGCCCAGGATCTTGGGTTCAGATGCTGGGTGCAGACCTACTCTGCTCATCAGCCATGTTGTGGAGGCATCCCACATGCAAAAAATAGAGGAAGATTGGCACAGATGTTAGCTCAGGGCTGATCTTCCTCAAGTGGAAAAAGAGGAGGATTGGCAACGTTAGCTCAGGGCAAATCTTCCTCACAAAAAAAAAAAAAGAAAGAAAGAAAGAAATTGGGAGATAGAGATATAGAAAAAAATTCAAAAACTCAGAAAACATTCAGAAAAAAATTTGAAGACTCATTTGTCTCCCAACAAATTTGAGAACTTGAATAAAATTAAATACATACAATATGCATATACATATACCTTTCAAAAGAGCACTGGATCCAAGCATTGCCTAAGATAATTCATGCGGCATTTTAAATCCCTTAGGACCTTGCTACTCAAAGTGTGGTCCACACACCAGCCCATGGACATCACCTGGGAGCTGGTTGGAAAGGCTGACCCTGAAGCTACTGAATCTGCATTTTAACCAACTCTCCAGGTGTCTATAAGGTAGTTAAAGTTTGAGAAGCATGGTTTTAGATCTAGAGAAAAGAGGAAAATTCTTTAAAATAGTACACAAAAAATCTACAGATTATTTTATTTATAAAGATTCAAAATTCTAAAATAAAATTTCTAACAGAAAGAATCTCACACTTTGTTAAATAAATATCACACAACAAAGAAGTGGAGTTCATTCCAGGAATATGACAATGGTTCATTACTAAATCTATTAACAGAAAAGAAAAACATGGGTGAATTTATGTTAAAAAAATAATTTTAGGCTGGGGAAGATTTTTCTGAGGACGGTCCAGGACAGAAATCATAAAGGCAATGGTTGAAATACTTCATAAAAGTTTTTTTTAATCTCTATTGTAAAAATCATTAAAATTACAAGATTTAAAGAAAAATGACTAACTCAGAAAATACATTGGAAGCTTCTGACAAGGGGTTATTATCTACAATGTATAAAGAGCTACTAAAACTTACCAAGAAAAGACAACCAACCACTCCAACAAATGATACATCAAAGATATTAACCAACTCACAAAAGAAAGGCAAATGGTCAATAATGAGGTCCATGCCTTCATTCATTCAACCAACAAGCATTCAGTGAACATACACTATTCCCCAGCATGTTCAAATTTCTGTTCTAGGTTCAGTGAACCAAAAAAAAAGTAACTTCCTCTGAGGAAAGATGTTTGATCATAAATTATCAAAGAAATGCCAATTAACATATATTCATCCAACTAACAGACAAGCAAACATTAAGAAAGATTAATATCCTGGGTTGACAAGGATGCCAGGAAACGGACACCTTCATGCATCAATGATGGAGTTTAAACTGGTACACAGTCGTGCTGGTGTTTAATTTGGTTAAGTCAGTTTTTTAAAGGCATACTTTTTAAAAGAGTCTATCCACCAAAAACAGACAAATACATATGAAGATCTTCATCACGGCATAATTTACAATAGTGAAAACAACCTAAATGTCCGCTGACAGAAAATAAAATATAAATATCAAATAATATTTCCTGATCTCTTATTATTTGTTCGTATATTAGGCATGTATTATTTTTTATCATATCAATAGAATAAAATGTAATTTTGAAATATTTCATTTCTTTTGCAGCATTTCAGATACAAAGCTGAGACATTTAGAGGCAACAGGAACCCTAACACATTTTAAATGATGACAGTGAAATAATCTATGCCAGGATTCAGTCCCGTAAGTAAAATACGTGCAGGTTTAGGGATGGAAATATTACTCAAAGCTTTCTGAAAGTGAGGTCCAAGGCGCCTGGCAGCCCCTGATAGCTGGGTCCAGTGGTGCTCAGACAACACTCAACCACACAAGGGGCTGTTCAGATGCCTCCACCGCTGTTCCCCCGATACTCACATCCCATCCTAGGCAGCCATTCTCCCCGAGGCAGCCAGGAAGCTCTTTTATCGTGAGTTAAATCCTGACTCTCCTTCCGTTGGCTTCTCAGTGCTCTTACCAGAAAAATGAAAACTCCCAACAACAGTGGCCCACAAAGACCCACATGACGGTGACCCGTCACAGCCCCTCTCCAACTCAGAACATTCTGAGCTCTGTCCCACCTCAGGGCCTTTGCACATGCTGTTCTCCACTCCCTGGAAAGTTCCTCTCCCCATTCTTTTCAGAGCAGGGTGTTTCACGCCGCAAGTCTCACCTTAAACATCAGCTCCGCAGAGCGAATCCACTAACCCGCCTCTCACTAGACATGACAGCTCCAACCTGTCCCCTTCATTATGTTTAACACATTTTTTTTTTGAAAAGTGAAATTGGTTGTAATTTTTTATTAATTTTTGATTCACTTACTCACTCTCTGTCTTCTCCATTGGGATACATGTTCCAGAAAGCAGACTCTGTCTATTTTGCTCGTCACTGAATTCCCATCAACCTAGCTCTGAACCTGCCATCCAGGGACTCAAGTGCCTTAAATGAACAGATGAATGTGAACACGATTTTGAAGAGTGCATCAAGAAGCTTCAACATGTTTAAAAGAAACATTTTTGATTCTCTTTTCCTATTTCTGGGCCTCTATCCTAAGGAAATCATCAGAGGAGTACACAAAAACTAATATCCAAAAATTTTCATTATAACATTCTTCTAACAGCAAAAACTGGAAACAAGTTACTTGCCCAACAAGAGGGAAACACTTAGGGGCTGGCCGGTGGCGCAGCAGTTAAGTTCACATGTTCAGCTTCTCGGCGGCCTGGGGTTTGCCGGTTCAGATCCCGGGTGCGGACATGGCACCACTTGGCATGCCATGCTGTGGTAGGTGTCCCACATAGAAAGTAGAGGAAGATGGGCATGGATGTTAGCTCAGGGCCAGGCTTCCTCAGCAAAAAGAGGAGGACTGGCAGTAGTTAGCTCAGGGCTAATCTTCCTCAAAATAAAACAAAAAATAAAAAATAAAAAAAAGAGCGAAATACTTAAATAATTAAATATTTAATACATAGAATAGAATAGTCAACTATAAAGTATATGGTAATGTGGTAAATTTTAAAAAGAAAGTAAGAAACGTTGCACAGCTGAACCCTAAATTCATAAAGACAGAGCATACAATTCTATATAGAAAGTAGAGGGGGGGAATGGTTCAAAATATGAGTCATGGTTTCGGTTTCTTCCATATATTTCCCACATTTTCCAATTTTACATATTTTCTAATTCTTGACACTGAGCAAGAGGATACATTTTTAAAACAGAAATACAAAGTGAACATCATTTTTAGAAATTTTTTAAAACAGGTCGCTCCTCCCTGAGTGTAATCTTTAGGTCTCATGGGAAAGGAAATTTTTATTTTCAAATACGTTTGAAAATAAGGCAGAATGGCTATACCCAATCAAGGAAGATTGCTCTAGTTAAAATTGCGTGAGGTTCTATCAGCATGCAAAGCACGGTAATAGCATATGATAATTTATTCTGATTCTTAAAACCCAAGGAAAAAAATCATTAATATGGGCTCTTTCACCTCAAAACCTACAGAAACGCCCTGCATCCTCCGGTTCTCAGGCCCGTGTCTCGGTCCTTTTCCTATCTGCTCTGGAGGACCCCTTCACCACACTCTGGTTTCTCCATCTGTGTCTCTCTTCGTGCCTACGCTTCATGCTCAGCTTCACTCGATTTCCCTTTGAACTTGACATCCTTCTCGCCCTCATCCTCCCCAGGGCTGCCTTTTTCTCCTTTACTGGACATAATATGAAAATATATGAGAGGCATTTATTGAACTGTCTTTGTTTCCTCCCATTAATAATAGAAAATCAGATGAGCAAAATTATCTGTTTACGTCTCTCTCAAAAAGAACTAAATTAAGTTATTTTTGTTTCTGGAGATCAGTAGCCCTTCAGTAGCCTGAGAATACCCCTCATGAGAGGCCCCCGGGAAGAGAGACGTGCCCTTGCTGAGAAGTCTGGCACTTTGGCACATAAACAGACATTGATGATAAGCTGATTAAAACTTATCTTATGAAAAAAGCTGTGAGTCAAGGTGTGGTCTGGTAATACAGAGTCTGCCCAGAAAGCAATAGACCACAGTAAGTGTGAAGCTCCCAAGAGGTCATAAAAATAACATCTCATTCAAATTCAGGGGGACGAATCCTTCATACATCAGCATGAATTGAACCCAGATGAGTCTTGGCCAGAAAACTCATCAAAATCGGAACAATCTGAAATCAAGAACAGTGTCAAGAGAAGTCCAGAAAGAGAGTAGATTACAGCTCCCGAGATCATACGGTCACTCAAAAGGTTAAACAAGATTTGAAACATCACCACTTAAGTAGAAAATAAAGTACCCGGCAGAGTCAAAGTGAAAGCTGTCTATTAACCAAGCAACTCTGCTCTTTCTTTTGACAACTTAAAGGGTTCCGAGAGAATGACAAAAATCTCAGAAAGAAAAAGCATTTTCGGGTTCCGATTTTTTTACTTGGAAACAGAAACACATATTTGATTTTAACGATTCTCAGAATGGAAATATTGGCTCCTGCCTTTAAACACATGCAGCATCAGTCCTTCTTATTCTTCTATCTTTAGCCATTTGTGCCTTCATGAGTTATTTATCATTTCACTTCCAATAACTTTGATATGTAAATGAGAGCCACTGTACCAAATGTTATGATTTAGATAAAGATCTAGAAACACTAATATTTCTCATTATGGATTTTGCTTATCCAACTGAATCCAAAAGAATCTCCCAATTTGAACCAAGGAGGGAAAACGTCTGGAAGGACCTTTATAGACTTTTGAAACTGCTTAAAATCCAGACCCACTAAGCAGAGATTTCCCATCATAAGCGAGTCTCAGTTTACCATCACGGCACATTGTCCAGCAATTTTAAAACCATAATCAAATTTGCTATTTAAAATGCAGGCAGAGGGGCCAGCCCAGTGGCATGGTGGTTAAGTCCAGCATGTTCTGTTTGCCCAGGTTGGGGGCTTCGGATCCCAGGGACGGACCCACACCACTCATCAAGCCATGCTGTGGTGGCAACTCACAGACTAAACAGAGGAAAATGGTCACAGGTGTTAGCTCAGGGCCACTCTTCCTCAAGCAAAAAGAGGACGTTTGGCAACAGGTGTTAGTTCAGGGCCAACCTTCCTCACCAAAACAATAAAAATAAATAAAGTGCAGGCAGAATCGTTCCCCAGCCCAACTGGAAAAGTTCTGAGTCCTTAGGCTCAGAAAAGTATTAAGCATAGCAGTTGATACTTAAAGCATTATCTGTACTTACCAGCTGTGTGATCTTGGCCAAGTTATAACCTCTCTTTGCCTGGGTTTCTTTAACTGTAAAATGAGTGAAAAAATATAACCTGCCACTAGTATGAAATAAGATAATTCTAGTAAAAGTGCTGACTTAGCCCAGTGCATGGCACATGGTACATATTCAATAAATGTTAGCAGATTATTGTTCCTTACGCAGAATTCTGCAGTAACAGCTTTGTCATAGATTCAAGGAATCACTCTTCACAAAGATTGAGAGATGGCCATACGGTCTCTTTGTGAGGTCAGGGGTCAACATGTTACCAAATTCAAACAAAGAAGCAAAGACTGATGTCTCTCTTGACCACACAAGCTGCCCTTCCTCACCCATCTCCTGAGCTCTGTGATGGTCAGAATGAACAGGAAGCTACTCCAGTCACTCAGGCATGTGTCAGGCGACAGTTTGGGGCTCTCCATCTGACCTTACAAATCAAAAGCTTCCCTCTGAGAACATTCTGGTAGTCTTCATGCTTCACCAGAGCATGGTGGCCCATGTGCAACTTGCAGTTGTGCTAATGACCCTGATAACTTGATGAGAAATGACAGGAGTGGTGAGCAGCTAGTGGCAAGGCAGAGCAAGAGGCAAGTGAGAGGGTGGAGGCGACCTCAAGGTCACTGAGTGTTTTCTTCTCCAGCAGCCCAGTATTTCTTCAAAAACATAAAGCTAGAACTGGAGAAGAGCTGGCCCTCCCAAAAAAGGACTAATCATAGAGCATTTCATCTCTCTACCTATCCATTCATTCACTCACTCACTGATTCTTGCATACCCTGCACCCAGCCCTATGAGAGAAGCTGGGGACACAGAGATGCCCAAGAGGCAGCCCTTGTCCTTGGGGAGCCTACAGGCTATTGGGGGAAAGGCCTATCAAGAGTGTAATAGGCCACGAGATGCTGGGGCATTGAAGGACAGGAGAGAGAGGGCCAAAAAGGAGGTTCCAAGAAAGGAAGGTGCAGCATCACACAGTGAGGGGGGCACCATGCATTCTTCAAATTGTACAAGGTTCAGAGACGCTGCGGTGAGAAGGGGATAGGAGAATGATGTAAGATGCCATCCAGGCCTCAAGGGACTTTGCATACAAGCTAAGGAGCTGGATGTCACCAGGAGAGCAATGGGGGAACCATCCCCTGGATGGTAGGCAAGAGAGTGACATGCTCAGATTCACATTTTAGAAAGATCATTCTGCCATCTTTGTCTCTTATACACTCTTGACTCACTCCATTTACTGGGCATCTGTGACTGTGACTACATTTACATAGATTCTGATCATCCGACCCCCTTGGAGAGCAGGGGCTCCTCACACTTCAGTACCCTTTACTTCAGGTTTACTCAAGCGGAGCAGAGAGAAAGCACCTCCAGCTGCAGACCACATTTCCAGCTGCCTGAAGAGACATCCCCAATCTGCCCTCCCAGTGGCCGAGCTAACTCAACACATCCAAGGCCAAACTCCTCACCTTTCCCACAGAACCAGCTCTTCCTTCTTGGTATTCTGGTCACCCAGGTTCAAAAGCTCCTTCTCACTCTTCGCCACATCCCATCTCTCACCAAGGCCGCTGTGTCTTCCTTCAAAAACGGCCCCAGCTCCCTCCTCCCTTCCTTAGCAGCCCACTGCCCCCACCCTAGTCAGACTGTAGTGGCCTCACCTGTGAACTCTTACCACGCTGACCTGCCTGGGTTCTCTGCCACCAGTCATCCCTCTTGTCAGCCCATCTCCCATTATCAAGTCACTCTGTGCAAAAGCTCGCAGCCTCCAGACTCCTGGCAGCATAGAGTTGATAATCACTGGTAAGACATCCGGACCCCAGGTTGTCAGGTCCCTAAGAGGCTTTCCAGCAGTATCTCCTCCTCACACTCACCTTGCTGAGTCCTCCCTGTTAAAAAAAAATCACCCAACCCACACTGCACTTCTTACCCTGGCCTCTGATCCCAGTGTGTACTGGCTCAAATAGTTTCCCCAAGGAATTTATGTCCACCCAAACCTCCGAATGTGACCTCACTCGGAAATAGGGTCTTTGCAGATGTAACTAGTTAAGATGAGGTCATACTGGATTAAGGGGGCTCTAATCTAATGACTGGTATCCTTAGAAGAAGAGAAAACAGAGACAAAGACACACAAGGAAGGACAAGATGGCCATGCGACAACAGAATCACAGATTGGAGCCATGTGTCTAAAACCCAAGGAATGCCAAGGATTGCCAGCAACCACTAGAAGCTGGAGGTATGAAACAGATTCTCCCTCAGAGCTTCCAGAATGAACCTACTCTGCCAACACCTTGATTTTAGACTTGCAGCCTCCAGAACTGTGAGAGGATACATTTCTGTTGTTCTAAGCTGTAGCCCCGGTACTTGTTACGCCAGTGCTAGGAAACTAATCCACAGTGCCTAGAATCCACCTAGAATGCTCAGTGCTGGTCCCTCTGCTTGTCCAATGAGACCTTCCTCGAAGGCCCAGGTGAAACTCCTCATCTTCCTGCAGGCAGCCATGGTACTCTCCCATTCCTCTGATAAAAACTTTACCATGTCTTATCAGACCTTGGTTTCTGGGGGCTATACATTCCAAAAGCCACTAATACCAGAGCTGTCACCTTGAATTACTAATTGGCAACCCATGAGAGCTTCCTGATTTGTTCCTCTTACAAATGAGGGCCAGTGAGAGGGTTTGGTTAATCTCCTTCAAGGGTAGTCATTATTTTATTTCATGGCCATAGGCTTCCCTCCTAATTCCAGCCACCATTTCCCAAATATCTGCCTGTGGTCAGTGAAGGGAGATACAGAGCATTCAAACTCTCCATCATGTAACCCCATCTTCCCTTTCTACATTTATCATCCTCACACCACCCACTGTGCCCCCTCAACCATCCCACCCATCCTAACACAAGCTCAATGTCCAGCCACATCTGAATTCCAAATCAACCCTGCAGACCCCGCCTCAAGACCTTTGCTGGAAGCTCATCTCTATTGTCCCATCCCCTAGGATCCTTTCAGCCCTTCAAGGTGCGCTCAGATGCCACCCTTGATAAAAGGTCTTTCTTCATCACAAGCCATTGGAAATCTATTCTTTTCCTTTATGATTGGTTAGGGCTTGGCTTATATCTATATTAGGGTATATTTCCTGTGAGCTACATTGCAACCCTGTCTGTAAAATTCTGCCCCTTATCAGCAGTGTGACCTTGAGCAAATAACATAACATCTTTGGACCTCAGTTTCCCCATCTTTGCAATTGGTACAACTACAGCGCCGGCCTTAGAGTGTCATGAGGGTCCAATGAGATGACGCAGGTAAAGCTTTAGCACAGGGTCTCATACTCAGAAAAACACTCCGTGTATATTGGTTAGTATCATCATCAACAATCACCATCATCACCATATCATTCTCATCAAACTTTATTTTCAAATACCTTGCATCAGCCAGGAACACAGAGTTGCACAAATTCCCCACTTGCAAGGAAGAAAAAAAGACCAAAAAAACTCTTCAAAATTAATGTCCCCACTAACCATGAGTACCGAGCAGGTTTTTCACGTATCAAGGACAGCATATTATTATCCTCATAAAATTCCTTTCTTCCTAAGAGATTAAAGAGCTCAAAGATCTCATTCCACTCAGCTTCACAAGCCCCCTGAGAGAGAGGCAACAGGTAAGTGTCGCATTTCCATTGTCCTCAGGTGTGTCAGGGCAGAGACAAAAAGCAAGGTAGCCATCCCTAGAGCTGGGGGCTGCCCTCTCCCCAGGCCCGGGAAGGAGGAAGCGTGGACCACCTTCCTGCTCATTCCTTAGGCAGACGTCCTTTGCTTGATCTAGAAGCAAATGAGCGTGTGCAGGCTGTTGGCTCAAATCCAGGGCAGGCTCACCTTCCACATACTCTTGGACTCAATCATTCACTTCTGCATCCATCCATTCAAAATCTTTTGCTGAGCCTGACTATGCCCCCACATACTCTGTGAGCATCAAGCAGGCTATAGAGAACAAGAGGGGCCAGAGAGCCAAGCACAGCCTCCTAAAAAAACATCCCAGGCAACGAATGCCAGGGTCTGGCCTATGTGCCAAATAAAAAGGGAGAATGCTTCTAAAACATCACCAATTCTAATTTTCTCCTCTTATAATTTTCTTATAAAATGCAATGAAAATTCAATTCCATTTCTACAACTACTTCCAAAAGACGCTAATCCCCCAAGACAGGAGAGTCTTTTCTGTCCAAAAGCAAGACCCCTCCCACCTCTACTGAAGCCATCATACTCCACAACAAAGATCTCAACCATGGGTTGAGGTCTACGCCTGGAGTGAGGATGCAATGATGAATCAGGGCCTCCCACTGTACCCCTGCAAAACAACAATGCATCTGAGTATATGATAGAGGGAGCCAACAGATATTTGTAAACCCATGTTCATAGCAGCATTATTTGCAATAGCCAACAGGTGAGAGCAACCCAGGTGTCCACCAACAGACGACTGGATAAACAAAACGGGGTCTATACATACAATGGAATATAATTCTGCCTTAAAATGGAAGGAAATTCTGACGCATACTACAACATAAATTAACCTTGAAGACATTATGCTAAGTGGAATAAGCCAGACTCAAACGGACAAATACTGTATGATTCCACTCACAGGAGGTACACAGAGTAGTCAAATTCACAGGGACAGAAAGTAGACTAGTGGCTGCCAGGGATGGAAGGGAGGGAGGAACGGGGAGTTGCTGTTGAATGGGTATGAAATTTCAGTTTGGGATGATGAGAAAGGTGCTGGAGGCGAACGGTGGTGATGGCTACACAACAATGTGAATGTACTTAATGCCACCGAACTGTGCACTTACAAATGGTCAAAATGGTAAATTTTATGTTATGTATATCTTACCATAAGAAACAAAAATTGGAGGAAGAAATCAGAGGACTTCTCCAAAGGCCCTGGAGGATGGTTTTGCGCTGTGGAGGAGGCTGGTGCATCCACCCAGACCCCATCACTGAGCTGGTGCCCTCCACCCCCAGCCACTGCAGGGCTGGCTGCCAAAGGCTCACAGCTGCTGCCTTCTCCAGAGAAGTCTCCTGGGTCGCTTTTTGTCTCTGCCCTGACACACCTGAGGACAATGGAAATGCGACACTTACCTGTTGCCTCTCTCTCAGGGGGCTTGTGAAGCTGAGTGGAATGAGATCTTTGAGCTCTTTAATCTCTTAGGAAGAAAGGAATTTTATGAGGACTCCACCCACCCCCATGTAGACAGTCAGGGCAATGGCTGAGTGACATGGGGGTACAAAGGCCATTTGCCTAAGACGGAACCAATTCCATGGTACTCTTCATGCTCCAGGGCAGCTCACGGGATCAGGCAAAAGCTGGCCTCCAGTTAAGAAGACCTCCTTGCTTAACTGTCTTCCCCTGCCCTGTCCTGTTTCCATGATTCTCCTCCTGAGAGTGTTCCCTCAATAAATCACTTTCTCGTGAATCCCCGTCTCAGGCTCTGCACGTGGAGCAGCGTTTCTCAACCTCTTTCCCATCGCTGCCCCACCAAGGAGCCTTTTTACACGTTGTTTCTCTAATCACTTCCCATGATATTTAATACCACAGATTTACTATATACCTGTTTATGTACCGGATGTATATCTGTGCTTTTTACATAAAAACAATGAGAACTTTTCTCTCTCCAATAACCCATTCTGCCCTCTTGGGGGCACTATAGCCCCCATTGAGACTGCACATTCCAGAGAACCTGACCTAACACAGTGTGGACGTGCCTAAGTGGTTGAATCATGGGATACGGAATACCCCCCAAAGCATCGAGTGCTTTGAAATGATTTCTCCTACCATTAATGCATTTTATTCACAACAAGCAACCTTCAAACCAGCTAGTGCAAGAAAATAGAAAGCCTGCCACCTCCTCTGTGCCCAAGAGCTATGCTAGACCCTGGAGATGGACAAAACAATGAATAAGTTAGAATCTTGAGTCTGGCTGCCTGCGCGCGGAGAGAAAACAAACAGGTCTTGCAAGAGCTCAGAGCACACAGCAGAGTGAGCGGCACATCTGGGAGGGGGCCAGGGAGCCTGCCTTTTCGGAGCCTGTTGACTCTCTAGGGAGACACACAACAATGCAGTGAGGCATCACAGGGTAAGCACGGCCTGAAAAACAGAAGGGGGATCTACTGCTTTCACTCACTGGTTCATTCATTCATTCCCTCAGCAATCATTTCTGAGCACAGACTCCAATACCCCGCACTGCGCCGGCCCTGGGGATACAACACGAATGCAGGAAGAATGGGCTCCAGACAGACAGATCTGGGTTTGAGTTCTGCCATCTTGGGCAAGCTCCTTAAGCACATATTTTCCTTATCTGCAACGTGAGGATAATAACAGCAAATATCTCAAGAGGCTCTTGGGACAATTACATATGATAATAAACAGAAGGCATCAGTAGCTCATGGTGGAACAGAAAATGTTCAATGCATACTAGTTACTGTTGTTTCTTTTGTTACCAACTGGGTACATTTCTTTCCCTCAAGAGCCTGGTGCAGAGATCATGATTAAAGCATTTTGCTGTGCTGCATCACGGGAAAATGCACCTTGTCCCTCATTTTTGGAGAAGGCATTCTCCCTGAGGACCCAGTTTCTGGTGGCACATCCCTGTCCTGACTCCTGGCCACTCCCTCTGATGGCCGGAGCCTTCCTCTGCAAGTCCTGTTGCTCTGTTATCTGCATTTCACAACTAAGCCTCCCCTTCCAGCTCATTTGGCAGACACTATGAGAAACTAATGCCTACAACTGTCACCATTTAGTGAAAGATTTAATAAACAGGGTGTTTTTCCAAGTCCAGCTTCGCAAGCCAGGCTGACGTTTCATTCCCCTTGGTGTTAATGCTGGCATATGCTCACCAAATGAACACCGAGGGGCAGAGCATTATTTTTCGGCTGCATTCAGACCCCCAGTGACTTCTGAAACCAAAGTCACATATCGACATGACAAGATGAGGAGAATAAAAATCAACATTCCAGGGATGGCATCATCAACATTGAGTTTCAGGGGGTTATTTATTTATTATGTGATAATGGCCTAAGTGTATACACTACTCCAAAATCTGCCGTGAAAATTCAAACGTCTTTGTAATCTCTGTTTACAAAGCACACATAGATATTAAAACAGGCTTAACCAAGCAGTGTCTGTGCATATTAATGAACCTAAATTCTAAATCTGGATTTTGGAAATAAAAAGGGTAAAAGAGGATTCATTTCAGACTAATTTGCTTTTGAATATGACACTTTGCATGTCAAACAGTACAGGGGATGTGGAAATGGGGGCTAGATAAGCATTTTAAAGCATTTGCACACAAGTTATACAGCATAAGATCATTTAAAGGAAAAGGAGCACTTTCCACGTTCTACCTAAGACTTTTATAGTCCACACCCCTCTAAGTCACCTGTGTCCTACTCAGTGAGAGAACAATGATGGGCTCCACTATGACCATAGACTCTTTCTCTTTTATAACCTGTATAACTTTTCCTTGGCCTGTCCCACTATAATACTATACAAGAGCTCTGGGTACCATAAGGGACATGGTCTTAGAACATGTACAAGAAGGCCCAGGAGTACTTGGTTCTTAGGAGACAGAGAGCTAAAAGGAAGCCAACACTGGGAACAGAACCAGGTAGACCTGAGTTCAGATCCCAGCCACGTCTCTCACTGACGGCAAATTACTTACCCTCTCCTAGGCTCACTTTCTACATCTGCAAAATAGAGTGCTAATTCCCATCTTTGAGGTCAAACTTATGTAGCAGAACATAGTAGGTATTCATACGTGTTACCTCCACTCTGTTTGCTTTTCCTTGGGTACAGTAATAAGTCAGAGAGGGA
Source organism: Equus przewalskii (assembly GCF_037783145.1). Taxonomy (NCBI): domain Eukaryota; kingdom Metazoa; phylum Chordata; class Mammalia; order Perissodactyla; family Equidae; genus Equus; species Equus przewalskii. The sequence continues at coordinate 32,474,876 of NC_091851.1, forward strand.
CAAGCAGTATTTTACGGATGCTATGATTCGATGAGTAACCAGCACCCAACTTCCCATGGTCGAGGTCTGCAGGAAAGGAAAGACACAGATCAAAAAGATCCCAAAGAGCGCATTTAGGGTCTGGGAAGAATACTGGGATGGCATGGACGTAAATGTGAGTGTCCTGAAGCGCGCTGCTCTCTGGCTTTCTTTGCTTGGCATATGGCATGTGCTACAGCCTGGCGGAGCTCTAGCACTGAGTATGAGTTGACTGTGGGGCTGTGGAACATCCCTCCTGGGCTGGGCCACAGGCTCTGCCGCTTACAAGTGACCATGCAAGTCACGCCACTCTTCCAGGGCTTGGCGTTTCCACCTGTAGCTGAGGCCAACCACTACCAACCTCCCTAGGTCTGCGACTCCCGTGAGTCACCTGTCAGTAGACTCCTTTGGAGACAAGAATGTATGATAAAGGAAAAGGCCTGGGGAATTATACCCAAATCAGAAAGGTGTGCAGAATAAATAAATGCACACTAAATATTCCCCCCCAAAAAGAAAAGAAGTCATCCCACACCAGCACTGAGAGATGTCCCCTCGCCAGAGTCTAGGCCCATCCCCAAGATGAAAGGGTCCCCTGCTCCTCCTGAGGACTGTCAGAGCCAACAGCCCCCTGCCCCTTCCACTCTTAATTCCTGTCCAAGGGGGTGTGCAGATCAGCAAAGTGCCCAGGGTAGGGGGAGGTTAAGAGCCACATTGGGACAGCTGCCCTCACAGCCTCCTCTCCTCTCGGCCCTGCATTTCCTCTAAAACCTCGGGCAGTGCTGAGCCTCAGGCTGGCAGACTTCGCTGTCCAGGCTGTTTCCTGTTCTGCCAGCAGCCTCTGATTTAGTTAGGACCCTTCTCACTGCCTCCCTCCTGCCAGCCTCTTCCCCAGGCCCCTGGGCCGGCTCTCCCTCTCCTTCTAGCCCCTCCCTCTGTCTTCTCATTTGCCTTCCTCCTTTCTCTCCAAGCATCAGTCTCTCCTTTCCTTCCCCTCTGCCTCCCTCAGCTTCCCCTCCTCTCTCCTACCAGGGCTCTCTCTCGCTGGCCCTCTGCTCATTTCCATAACAGCTTTAAGGCAGCCTCCCTCCCTTCCTCTCCTCTCATTCTCTCTCTTCTTTTTCTCTTACGTCTGATTTCTCTCCCCACCTATCTCCTCTAATGTTTCTCTCTTTCCCATCAGGCTCTCACCTTCTCTCTCTCATTCCCCCAGGGTACGTTCCTCTCTATTTCTCCCTTCCAGGGCAGGAACTGGGGTGAGGTTGGTAAGGTACAAATTTAGAGAGGAGCCAAAAAACTCAGTTATCAAAATAAATATCACTTTAATGCAATATTTTTTAAAAATCAAAATTAATGCAAAGAAAATCCACGATGAACAAAGAATAAAAAATCTGCGTAAAGACGGGGTCTGACCCTGCACTTGTAGCACCCCCTGCCTCGCCTCACCGCAGCCATCTTGCTCCAAAACCTCATTTACAAGAGCAGGTGGCCAGCCTGTGGTCTGTAGTGTGCCAATTTGATTTTTTTTAATACTGCATTAAAATATTATTTATCTTGATTATCGAGTTTTTTGGCATCCCCTTAAATTATGCACTGGAGGGGAAGCCTCTGTTGGGCTCCTGCTCCTTTCCTATGCACTTCCCTTTCTGTCTCTTCCGCTCTCTTTTCCCCTGTGTTTATCCCTCTCCACTCCTCTCTTCCCTTCTCTATTTCTGTGCAACTGTGTCTCTCTCTCTCTTTCTGCCCACCTCAGTCTTGCGCGCTCTCTCTCTCTCTTCCTCCCTCCCTCCTCTGACATGCCCTCCCCTCCCCATGTCTCTCTTTCTTCCCTGGATCTCTTTAGCCCTCTCTATCTCTCCCTGTGGTTCCCTGAGTCCCTCTCTCTCCCTCCCTTCTCACCCTCCTAGTCTCTCCTCATCTTGCCTGCACCTGTGGCCGACCCACCAAGCCTGAGCCCCGCCAGGAGGACAAAGGAAGGACAGACAGGATTCCTCCTGGCAGGAAAGCAGGACTCAGAGGGAGGAGCTCCAAACTCTGTCCTGCCTCAGACCTCCAGATCCGCCACCATCTGCCAGCACTCCTGTCAAACCCAGCTTGAGCAATAAATGCCCTGTGTCCCAGAGGGAGGGGAGGAGGCAGCTGGCTGATGTTAGAGTCTCGCACCATGGATGGAAGACAGGAGCATGGTGAGGGGCAAACCCCAGCAGAGGAAGCCTGTTGGCAGGAATTGGAGGCACTGAGGCTGGGGAGGACCCAGATTCCCCAGGACAGGGCAATTCACTCTCCACGTGGCCCTCTCAAGATGGCAACCAGAAAAGTGAAGCAGAAAGGATTTGTCTAACAGCTGTGGATGTGCCAGAGGCTATCACCCTCTGGGTTTAATTTAATCCTACACTCCATCTTAGGTCTGATTATTTCTGCAACAGAAGAAACTTCAGTTCAGAGAGGTTGAGTGATTTTCCCAAGGGCTCACAGGCTGATTCAAACTCAGGACATCTAACTTTCAGTCCAGTGTCCTTTCCTTCCACTGCGTTATCTGTTTAAAGAGCTAACTTCCTCTCACACACTCCGAGGGCTAGGAAATAAAGGCAGCCCAATGGTTCCACGATCATTCTTTTTCTGAAAACAACATTCACAATTAGCTAAGTGATTTGGAAAAAATAACATTAGATCCCCAGATCACACTATACTCAGAATAAGTTACAAATGGATTCAATAATTAAATGCAAAAATAAAACCATAAAACTTCTGGGGGAAATACAGGAGTGTGTCTCCGATCTGAAGGATGGGAAGACCACTTTGAGCATGACTTGAAACTCCCATAGGGAAAGCTTGACTGATTTCATTAAAAAAAAAAAAAAAGAGGTTTTGTATTGCAAAAGATAACAATAAACAAGATTGAAAGACAAATGGAAAATGAGAGAAAACATCTACAATCTATATGAGAAAAAGTTCATGTCCTTAAAATGTAAAGAGTGCCAATCAATCAACAAAAAAGTCTAGTAATAAAAGAAAATATGGATGAAGGACTTGAATAAGCAATTTATGGAGAAGAACTTACACAAGGCAAATAAACAATAAAAAAGGCAAAAAACTCACAAGCATTCAAAATTGCAATTAAAACTATGAGTCATCACTTATCAACCATTGGATTAGCAAAGTTTAAATATCCTTTGTCATCCAGAGTTTAAGGAGCTGGGAACTCCCACAGAAGTGGTGAGAGTAGACATTGCTACAATCTCCTGTTGAGGAATTTGCCAATATTTATCAAAATTTCAAATGCACATTACTTTCAATGCATTAATTCCATGCTTAGAAATTTATCCTACAAAAATACATAGATATGGATACAAGGTCATTCATCACCACATTGTTCGAAAGACCAAAAAAATGGAAACATTCTAAATGCCCTACAACTGAGTGCTAAGTAAATTACAGTACATCCAGGCAGTGGAATACAATACAGCCAATAAAAAGAATGAGATAGAGCTATGTGAACTATTGTGGGAATGCATTCAAAAGAAAAAATGTAGAAAATATAGATATTATGATCCCCTATAAAAATACATGTGTGATTTGTGAGTGTGAGTGTGTGTGTGCACGTGTGTTTATATGTACAGGAAGAAGACTGGAAGTACATAAACAGACTACACTGGTTGGATGGGGAGAGGGAGGAATTATGGGAGACTCACTTTCCCTTTAGGCATTATGCTACTATTTATACTTGTACAATAACTACCTGCTACTTCCATATTCATAGAAGAAAAGATACTTCTAAAACAAAAAAGAAAAGTATTCAGCAGCCATGATTTGAAATAGGACAGTTTTGAACATGGCAGGCACTCTTTCTACCTAAAATCAATGCGCCCACCAGCCCTTCTGACAGATGAGAGTAGCCTGCGTACATGTGCTGGGAATCTGAGATGCTGTGCTCTCATGGGGGAGCCTCATGGCATACATTTATTCGTAATTAAATTAAAGCTAATTATGTGTTGTGCTTTTCAAAGAACGATGACACATCTTGACCCAAAGCTAGATTGGTTTGCCATTTAGGTATCAAATGCCTACTTCATGTTTTGTACTTTTAAGCCTCTATATCTCCTGTCTTCAAAATAGTCCTCTTAAGGATGATGATGCTTATTTTACTGAAGAATCTTAGGCACCCCCTCAGGGTTAAATGACAGAACCCAGATTTGCACTAGGTCTGTTGCACAGCACAGCCCGTGTCCATTCAAACACCAGACCTGAAGATGAGCAAAGGTACCCCAGGCCGCTGACCGCACCACGTTCAAAGATACTGTGCAGAAAATGCTTACCCAGAGCACCAGTGAAATCAAGAATATACAGTAAATATCTACGCAAAGGAGACTATAAGATCTGATGAAGCCAACGAGAGGAAACACTTCTCCATGTAAACCTCGCCTCTGCCAAGTCCAGATCCGGAATGAGGTCCAAAGGAGGACCCTCCCTAAAGACCCCTTAGCTCAGTTAGTTGAAGGAACTGCAGCTGTCATAGCTGATGCTGTGGCTACAGGAAATTGTGCATTTTCCCCTTAGGTTAGGATCACTCCTTCAAAGGCAAGAGGCTGCTCACTTTTGCCAAAAGCCCACTCTGGAGCCCACCCAGTATTTGCAATCCAAGAATGGACTTTGAATTCAGTTGAATGGAGTAGGTCATCCTCCCAGAAGGCAGCGGACCAGGCCAGGTGAGCAGGCTCCCTGGTCTGCTCTACTCAGATGCCCCTGGATGTGGGAAAGTGTGTTGGGGGCAGGGGGCGTCTCAGGAGTCCTAGCTGGTCCCAGCCACTCTGTGGCTAACAGAGGAGATGCCGACAGTTAGGGGATTCAGATAAGAGAAGCAATGTTACTAGATATAAATCTTAACAGCTGCACTCAGCTGTAACAGAAACCAAAATAATGTGGCTTAAACAATTAGGGTTTTGTTTTTATCACATAATGAGAGATACAGAAAAAAATGACTGCCGGCATTGAGTCAAAGGCTTAGGTTGTCAGGCTGAGACTCTGCAATTCTCTTATCTTCGTGGTTTGTTCATTGTCACAGGTGACTGCTCCACCTCAGCATGGTGTCACTGTTCCAGTCAGGAAGAAGGAGCTGAACTGGCCTTCCTGTGAGGGCTCTCTCAGAAGCCTCGCCCAACAGCTTCTTCTATCTCTTTGGCCAGAGTTGTGTCACATGGCCACTCACCCTGCAAAGATGGCTGGGAAACGTCGCTTTTAAGCTAAACACATTATCCAACAAATTCAGGATTTTTTTAGTGAGAAATAAGGCAAAAATGGATATTGGATAAGCAACTAGCAGAGCAACCTTATGAGACAATTTATGGGAACAAACTTTGTGAATGCTCAGTGCACTAATGATGGAGTGGGTAGCACAAAGTTTGGAAAGTTTTGGAACGGGGGTCAATGGGTCCAATATTTGCCTTGGAGGGAGATTCCCACAGAAGTCCCCCAACACAAGGAAGGCAAATAAGCCTTGCACGTACGGCCTTCTAGGGTCTCCCCAAAAAGTCATGTGGCATCGAGCCTCAGATGGGGTGGGTATCGGAGCTGGGCGAGAAAGGGCAAGAGCAGGCCAGGTCATGGGAGCAGAGATGTCAGGAGGTGAGCAGTTCCTGACTTTGACTTCTGCCTAGCTGGGGCCCGTTTCTGAAAAGTTGGCAATGTGGCTACACTAGACCCATGAGGAGGTTACTTACAGGTAAGACCGGGATGTAACTGGACTCTCTGATGGCCAAGGGCACTAAGGATGCTCAGTCACAGCAGGACGGCACAGAACAAAGGCCCTCACAACAAAGGGTGGACCCCTGCAACCCTGCAGCCTGTCCCTTCTGGAAGAAAGAGAAATGATACTTTGACCTTGATGTCAATAATTGCACGATGAGAACCACTTCTGTTCCTGATGATTACTGAGATCTCCGCAACACTGAGTCTGCAGGACCAGCCCTGGCCCTGTAGGAAGATTGCCCTACACCTCTGAAGTGAGCCGGCTTCCCAAGCAGGATGGATTTCTCAGCTTCTGTTGCTTGAATAACTTTGACCTATTTTGTATCATGACTTTGACGTGACCTGAAGCATCCTCCCAGTGCTTGTTGGCTGCATGCTCCAGATGGAGAACTGCACTTGGCCCACAAAGGGGTGGCTGCGGCACAAGGCTCACACTGCCCTGTGCACTGTCTGCGTGCAGGGAAGAGGTGCCAGGTCCACGGCCGAGCCACAGGGAGGAAAACCAAGTGTCCGTCCCCTTCTGACAAACAAACCAAGGGATGCTCTTCTGGGGGCCAAATGGGCTACCCACACTGGCCTGCTTTTCTACTCACACGAGTCCCAGAAAGTCCATTTTACCTCCTCGTTGCATCACGTGCCATCCTAAGAGGAACTGAGACACATGGGTATCGCAGCCTGGCCGGCTACTTGTCAGCTCTTCATACCGACGTTCTTTAAATGTTTCTCACTGTTTATTTAAAGAGGCAGAGAGCTGCTGAGCACAGGCCCCTCTCCTTCCCCTCCTCTTCCCCACCCCTCCCCTCCAGCACACTTGAGCTCCAGGCCAAACCCGCATCCCTCACTCTACAGCAGGGCCCTGCAGTTGCCCTGACCCCTCTGCTTAAAAAGCAGCTTTAAGGCTACTTCTTCTTATTTGCGATCTCCTCTTGGCCTCACCCTCTACCCCAGATGTCCTATCAAAGTGTCCCTTTCCACCCTACAGAGCTTCCCCAGAGAGACACACATTCTGGTAAATATGGATTATTTTCCTTCACGTTTTGTTCCCAAGGATGCTCAATGCCCCTGGATCACCCAGCACCTCGGCTCTGCTGCCTGTCAGTGGATGAGGCTCCAGGGAGCATCAGGCTCCACAAGCCACGGTCCTTGCAGCATCATGGTGTAGGGAGCTGGAGAGTGGGCGCAGTGGTTATGACCACGGGCTCCAGCCCCTAGGAATAAAGGCCAGTTCTGCCACAGTTCCTTAAGCTCTCTGTATGATGGGGCAACTTTAGTGCTTGCCTTATAAGGTTGTCACAAGGATTAACTGAGACAGTCCATGGATGCTGTTCATCACGGGGCTTGGCACACAGCCCCAGCACTATCAGTATGTAGCATCAGTGTTACTACTAAAGGCGGTAAACAATGCCTCCGAAACATTCCCACGTGAATCAAATATGAAATATGATTATGCTCAAGTGGAGTGGTATTCATAATAAAATTATAGATTTTAATAGAAATGCTGTCCTGCCCCATGTCCAGCGTCAGACCCCAAGCACTGGGAAAGAGGCCCTTCTCAGAACATCCACATTACCGTACGAGACTTGTCCCAGCCTCGCACCCGCCAACCGCTCTGGCTTCAGTTCCCAACCCACCCCCAAGAGAACCGATTCTGCAGCCTCGCTGGGCTGCTTCGAAGCTCACAGACATGTTCTCTTCTCCAACATCTTGTGCCTGCTGTTCTGATGCTCTTCTTTGACATCCTGAAACTTTAAAGACTCTTTAAAAGATCATTCAAACACTCCCACCTCTCCAATGCCTTCCCACCAACACAGCCGCACCTTCTGTGATCCCAGAACCTTCGCTGGCACCTGTGTCCACAGACGCCTCACTTACAGGGAGACCCTCACTTACAGGGAGACCTGCTCTCCCGCCAGACCGTGGGCCTCTAGTGGGATACATCCTTTGCTCACCATGCCTGACACTTATTAGATACTTTCACTCAGCAAACAGGTATAAAGCAAGAAGGGTTCGAGATAAATCTCAGTTGGCTCGTGTACATACACGTGCACGTGCCCACACACAGCCTCTCGAGGACCACTTGAATGCACTTGCAAACTAGATATTGTAACTGTATCAAAAAGTTCAATGAGCCAGGGGACCTATTTTTCAGAAAGTAGCCCACCTTTTACACTGATGGTGAAAATCTTAGCCACACTTTGGCTTGTGTGGACTTGTTTACAAAGTACTGGAAATAGAGATGCTCCCAGGGTTGGGAGACACCTTCACAACAAGTAGCCTAAGTCCCCAGGTGAGACAGGAACTCTCTATGCAACATCCCCACTCTGGGGTCCTCCCTAAACGTGTCCTGTGCCCAGGACATTGTTCTGGAACAATATATAATATTTTTAGAGATCTCTGACCATTCAAAGGTTCCCTTCTTATGCTGAGTTAAAATCTGATTCCCAGGACTTTACCTATCCATCCCAGAACACCTTTCAGGAACACACAAACATTCTCATGGCAGCCTGTCAAAATTTTATTGGTAACCCCATGTCCTCTCCAGTCTTCTCTCCTTGAGGCAGCCCACTCCCCATACTTCAGTATCCCCTCCTTTGATTTGGATCCAGTCCCCTTCCCACTCCGGGCATCCTCGCTGGAAGGACTCTATGCTGTCCTTCTATGAAGGATTCATCGCCGGCGAGGAGATTGTACACGGTAGGTGCCTGTCCAGCAGAACAGGTGTCACTCCAGGTGGGTGTTTCAGTTTTCCAGAGTATAGTTCTGTCCTGCCTAACTGTTAGGGGCTGAATTATGTCCCCTAACATTCATATGCTGAAGCCCTAACCCCCAGTGCCTCAGAATGTCACTGTATTTGGAGACAGGGCCTTTAAAGAGGGGCTAAGTTAAAATAAGGCCGTTAAGGAGGGTTCTAGCCCAATCTGACTGGCGCCCTTATAAGAAGAGGCAATTCGGACACACAGAGAGGCACCAGGTGTGTGTGCACACAGAGGAAAGAGCACACGAGGACACAGCGAGAAGGTGGCCGTCTGGCGGCCAAGGAGAGGGAAGAAAACAAACCCGCCGACACCTTGATCTTAGACTTTCATCCTCCAGAACTGTGAGAAAATAAATTTCTGCTGTTTAAGCCCCCCAGTCTGTGGCATTTTGTTACAGCCCTAGGAAACTAATATACTAACTACATACATAACTCACTTAAATTGTCTACGCAGCCCCGACAGCATTTCGGTTGCCAATTTCTGGTCAAGAGATGAGTGGCAAGATACTTTCTGGAATAAAAGAGCAGGGTCTGTCCCTTTTCTGAACTTCCAAAGGACAGCACACGGCCCCTCATCATTCCATCCCAATATAGTCCATCTCTTTAAGAAACAGTGATTTCTCTGTTAAAAGAACAGTGAAAGGTCTTTATGTGATATAGGCCAGAATTTTCTGATTTAATATCTTTGTTTTTAATGAAACACAAAAGGGAAGCAAAAACATCAAATCCTAAAGCAACAAGAGTTATTGCTACATCTTTTTAACTATCCTACCCATTCCTGCACCACCCATTGAGCCCAACAGAAAACAGGCGTCATGCCCCATTGCCACCACACACGGACTTGGTTACGAGCTGCCGTCCTTCCTCCACACGACAGCCCTCAGGCTCCTTCAGATGCTGTAGGACACAAGTATTCCTTCTTGGATTTTCCCTTTCACCTTTGCTTTGTCCTTTGAACTGATACACAGCGGTATTTCCCCAGAAACAAACCCCACACCCGAACTTCCCTAGATCATCACAAGCAAAAGACCCTCTTATTCAATGGAGTTCTGGAAGCCTCCGCCATCTTGCACTGTCATCACTCATGGTTTATTCTAGTCCTGAAAGAAGGAACTGAGTGTAATAAAATCGATCCCTTTTCAAAGTGACCTTAGCACCATGGTCTTCCCTCCCGAGGTCGGATACTTTAAGGGAGACAAGCTGGGGTCATGAAGTATCCCTAAGGATGAAGCACCAGAGAGAAGTCCTGGACCACCAAAGGAGATGCTGAGTGCTACTTCCTTTGGCCTAAACATCCTACAGCCTAAGGCAAGGTACAGATCCCTAGGGGCTGAAGGCAGAATGAGTCCAATCTGATTCAAATGCCTTAGGAGCAGCAAGGGCTGAGCCTGAGAAAAGCTCTAGTAAATGCTAAATCTGAGAGCAAGAAGAGAACTGAAATCAGGGCCAGGCTAGGGGGAATAAGTGAAACTGAGCAAGAACGAGGCTGTGGATGGTATGAGAGGGTCCAGAGAGGCAGGAAGATATAGGGTCAGGCTTCTCACAGTCATTCCTCGATGCATCACCCCTTTGATTCCCCCACTCGACAGAGCTGTGCATCTTCAGGTGAGAGCAGGAACGGATGAGAGTAGGGCAGTCATCCATCAGGGCCTCCTCGCAGCTGTCTGCACAGAGGTGCAAGCTTTGAATTCCGTCTCCAACCACAAGATCTGTCTTGCCAGGATTCTCAGCTCCTTCCACAATTTATTCCATCTTGTGACTGATTGAAACAAGTCTTTAAAAGGGCATTTTTCAAAGCCATGATGGTACAGTAGTCATGCTGTCTGGCCCTGACAGCTCCAAACAAGTTACAGGCCCAGAAATTACATGGAGCAGCCGTCCATCAAGTGTCTCCATGGTCCCCCGACTGTTTGTGAGATACAGTTAAGTCATGCAGACAGGCCACCAGTGGGCGGCCGTGATTGGAAGTGCTTCGGCTTTCATCACTAGCATCAGCAGCAAAGATTTTGGCATCACACCCAAGAATGGAAGTTTCCAGAAACCAATCAGATGCACCATGTAGCCCTTCATCCTCCTACCTTCAATGGCCATGCATTCTGCAAACTGCCTCCAAAAGACCCTTGGGCAGTGAGTTTGGAGTACCACTTGTGTTCTCCATTTCACTCTGTGGTGTTTTGTATTATTGCTCAAAACACTTACTGGCACAGGTTTACCTCATCCCACTCCACTGAGATTAGGCTTGGCCATGTGACTTGGAGTGGTTCTCCCTGGAGGAAGATTAGACATCCCTGTCCCTGTCCTGGTGGTAGGAGGCTTGGCCATGTGGTTTCTGGCATCTTTCCTATGGAAGATGATACATCTCCATCCTATTGAACTCAGGAGTGGCTATGTGACTTACTTTGGCCCCTAAAATGTGGACAGTCATGTGTCATTTGCTTAAGATCCAGCTCATGGTTTTCTCTGTGCCACAGACCACCTATTTCCCAGCCAGAGGCTGTTCCATTGGCCAAAGTAGCAGATTAAAGGCCATGGAGTATAAAGCCACAGCCAACCCCTGATGGATAGGTAGCATGTATGAAAATGAACTGTTGTAGTTGCAGTTTACTGAGATTTGGGCCCATTTATTATTGGAGATCATTTATTATTGAAACATAATCAGCATATCCTAACTAAAATATCTTCTTCCCTTTTCTCTTTTTTCCCCCTATACTATTTATCAAGCACCTACTATGAATTAAGGACCTTCTATGAATTGAGTACCATCTAAGAACTGAGGACCTTGTTTTTTTTTTTTTTGAGGAAGATTAGCCCTGGGCTAACATCTGCTGCCAATTCTCCTCTTTTTGCTGAGGAAGACTGGCCCTGAGCTCATATCCATGCCCATCTTCCTCTACTCTATATGTCGGATGCCTGCCACAGTATGGCTCACCAAGTGGTGCCATGTCCGCACCCAGGATCCAAACCAGCGAACCCCGGGCCACCTAAGTGGAACATGTGCACTTAACCACTGCACCACCGGGCCGGTCCCCGGGGGACCTTTTGTGAATTGAGCATCTACTATGTGGCAGGCAGCGGGTTGGGCAGGAAGTGCAGATAAGACACACACATGATGGGACGGCAGTGATGTTACATACATACATTTTGATACACTGTGGCAAGTGTTGTAACAAGATGCATCAGGAGCTTGGAAGAGGGAGTTTCTATCTCCATGTCGTCTACCGGGGAAGAGGGAGGACTTTATAGAGATACTCAGCATAGCCAATGATCCATAAATAAATAAGGCTGACTGAATGACTTTAACATAGGAGCTGAATTTGAGGGGAAGACTTGGGGTTTTCCTGGCAGGGAAGAAAGGAAATGGCATTCCTATAGCAGAAAATGGGGAAAGGACATTAAGGCAGAGAAAAATGGCATATGCAATGACATGAACATAACTCTGTTGTCCAGTGAGGATGGGGCTTAGGATGGACAGATGAGGAACTAGATAAAAGGATTCTAGACAGATCCATTGGGATCAGGTTGGAAAGAACTTGGAGGACCATGCCAAAGAGCTCTGACTTAACCTCAAGGATTATGGAGAAACAAACAGAGGCTCTTAAGCAGGGAAGTGAAAGGGTCTTCCTGCCATGGGAGGCAACGTGGAGCAGGGGGTGTGGCTGGGTATTGAAGTCAGAAAGAATGGAGTTCACTCTGGACAAAATGAAATCAGAACATTTAGAACAGCAAATCTCAAATGGAAGGAGAAAAGCACATATCAGCTCAGATCATATTAGATCAGCTTTCCTGGGAAACAGACTCAGAAGGAGATGAGATTTGCTTGCAGGAGGTCTAACGGGGAGTGCTCTTGCAAAGAAGTGAAGGAAGCAGGATGGGGCAGAGGAGAAGTCCAGTTGCTATGCAGTCACAACAGAGGCCTCAGCTGATCATCCAGATAACACTAAGCCTCGGATGGCCCATCCGAGTTGTTCCGAGTTGAGGCAAGGGTATCAGATGCTCGTACCCTCACATCCGGCAGTCGTTGGCTATGGGCTGCCCCAGGAAAGGGGCGTAATCTCGGGAAAGTTACCTCCCTTGCACTGAAGGCAGTTATGGGGAAGGGACTCAGCTGTGAGCTGAGGCAAACATTGGGAAATGAGTGACTGAGTCCTGAAGAAGGAACCTGGGAGGCAGATGCCAGCATCCCCTGTACCCTTCACACAGGACAACAACTAACACTCATTCAGCACTTACTGTGGGCCAGGCAGTGTGCTAAATAATTTACTTGTATTATATCATTTACTCCTCACACAACTCTTTGTAGCAAGTCCTATTATGATAGATAAGAAAATTGAGGCTCAGAGAGGTTACACTATCTACCCAAGTGACGGTGGAATCAGACTGAAATTCAACTTCAGCCGTGTCTGCCTGAGAAGTCCACATTCTCCTTGCAGACCAATCAAAGGGACGACCCACGGGACTCTGGATAAGACTCTCCAACACCCTTTCCTGAGTTCTCAAACACATCTGGGGGCTGAGCAGCAAGATGCTGAAATCCACCTCAATCTGTCACAGTCTCTGCATCAGGCAGCTCCACTCCCCAGCCACAAGGCTTTCCTTCTTGACCTTCTTCTCTGCCCCTAGCCAAGACTGAGCTTGCCTTGGAGGGAGCAAAAGTTTGGCTCAGGGAAGACTGGCCAGTAGGAGATAGGAGACTTGGGAAGGAATAATCAAAAATAAGCCCAGGCACTATGCATGAGACGTGCCTATGTGCCAGGCCCTAGGAAATGCATCACTTCCATTATTACTCCCATTTTACACTTGACAAAACTAATACTCAGAAAGTTGAGTCCCTTGCCTGAGATCACACAACCTGTATGCAGTTAATCCAGAATTTTGTTCTTTCCTCCTGGACCTCCATCAATGCAGAAATAAATAAAACTAAAAATTCAGTTCCTCAATTGCACTGTCCACATTTCAAGTACTCAGTGATCACACGTGGCTAGTGGCTATTGTGGCTGCCATCTGGAGTAGATCAGGTATAGAACATGTCCACCATCGCAGAACATTCTATTGGACAGTGTTGAAAAGGGGCTGCTTTGGAGCATCACTGCCTCGATGACCATCCAAACTTACTCCATGCCCCTCACCCACAGTCCCAAATCTTTTCATAGAAAAAACAGTGGCAAATAAATCTAATGAATCGGAGGAGGGTGGGGGATGTATTTAATTAATCCAGAAGGGAGAAGGGAGACCATTTTTGTAGCTGTTTATGTTCACTTGACAAACAGGGAAAAGCTAATGACTCTGTAGTTCCGGAAAAGTCCACAGGGAAATTGGAATCTCTTATCTGAGCCCCCCTACAGAGCAGGAGGACCTGTGCTCTGAATCATGCCTGAGATCAAAGAGGATCTGTGCATATCATTATGGAATTCCCTCCCCTTCCTCCTATGTTTTCAAGTCTTCTCATTTCAGGAGACTGGCCTACATGAGCCTGCCAGGAAAGAGTGAGGCGCATATTCTGTGATAATGACAAAAAATAAAAGCATAATAGCTGCAGCCAGATATCCAGCTCCTTTCCCAGTCACCTTCCCCTAACACACCGTCTTGCTGCGTGGTACAGAAGCACAGGGGCCCTGGGGATTCTCAGGCCCAACTTCCATCTATAAAATTCATGCCAGGCCATTGTGTCTTTAAACTCGAATTAACTGGAACATCTCTAGCAGTGCGTGTGTGGTTGTCTGTAGAGGGGCACCTGAGACCTCCCAAAAAAGACAGCCCTATTTTCAGATACCTACGAACATCACAACAACGGTGGGCACATTTCTCATATTGTATCCAAATCTGCCTGCTGGTAACCACTGCCCATTTCTCTTGGCTCTCTCATTAGGGACCCAGAGAACAAGTACAGATCCACGTGACAGTTATTTTGAAGACAAGAGTTATGTCCCCTTGAGCCTTCCTTTTTCCCTTTGGAACATCTCAGTGTCTCTCTCCTGGTCCTCTCAAAGGGTGACTTGTGGATGCTTCCCTGCCCTGGCCGCCTCCTCCCACCATGTGCCAATCTCCTCCTGAGAGATGGACAGCCAAGCCTGAGCCCCAGCGTGCAGGTGGATGGGAACTAGCATCTTCACCACCAGGACCCATGAACGAAGGCATCATCACACCCTCAGAAGCTGCCACAGGGCACTGCTCCACCATCCGCACAGGCACCCCCACCTGCTGTGCCTCAGCTCCTGGATCCCTCCCTGGCTTCTCATAATAAAGGCCAGGTTAGGAGGGAGCAATGCTAATTAGTTATAAATTGAAAGCTATTACCATAATAATGAAAAGATGAGTGAATGCAAAATCTCCTTCTTTCACAGTGGTATTTACAAAAGAAAGATTAATAAGGTAATTTTACCCCCAAATCTACAAGGAGCTCAGCAGATCCAGCATACAGAAGAAGGGAAGGTGGAGGGAGGATGTCTGGATTCACTTGCTGGTCTCTAGCAGACTTCCCTGGTGGCTAAGGGCCTGGTGTTGGAACAAGTACACAGAGGGGACCGTCTTTTCTGTTGTTGCCCAGGCAAGATCCGAAGGTAGCCCCTCAGGCTCACCACCCAGCCCCCACCTACACCTGCCACCTCAGGCCGCCTCCCTGTGAAATAGGAGGCCAGGGAAAAGAAAGATGGCTTTCGTACTATTCTCCCCATTTTACAAAGCATGAAACTGAGGCTCACGGGAGGTAGGGAACATGACCCCAGCCTCACAGTTGGAAGAGGGAAGCTAAGATTCAAGGCGAGGGTTTGTGCGTTCTGCCCCCTACCCCACAGCCTACCTAAGGCACACCCACCACACTGTCTTTACCTCTGCCTCTGCTTTGTTGAGCATCTTTCCGGAGCACAGATGTTCCCTGACCCTGGCACCCTGGCTTGGAACTCAGCCATCAGAGCTGGAAGGGCCTCACAGGTCCCCCAGTCTGGCCCACTCATTCTGCCAACGGGGGCCAGATATCTCCACACTGTTGACCCCACCCGTGACTCTCCCGTCTGCCTGTACCACTCTGCTCCAAAAACACCTCCACACCCACAATTCTGAGCAACCTGGAAAGGAGGGGAGAGAAAGTCTTATCCCCAATTTAGAGACGAGGACTCGGAGTTTCTGCTATGTGGGCAAGCCATTTCACCCCACTTTCCTATCTATAAAATGGGCTAATGGCAGTACTGCCTCACAGCGGGTGTGGGAGGACTAAATAAGAAAATGTAGGCCAGAGGTCAATAAACTATTTCTGTATAGGCCCTGTACCAGCTACTTCAGACTTTGCAGGCTATATGGTCTCTGCCACAGCTACCGGACTCTGCTGTGGTGGCATGAAAGCAGCCACAGGCAATATGTGGCTGTGCTCCAATAAAACGTTATATACAACAGAGGCAATGGGCTGGATTCGGCCTGCAAGCCAACCCCGGACGCAGGCAAAGCCAATGGCACAGACAGTCTCAGTGAATGATGGTTACTCATAATGAGTTTGCTCATTACTACTGTTGTTGTTATTATTACCATTTTACCACGTCATTGTTCAAGTTCATCCAGCTCTAAGAAGCACACAGACCCAGCCCCACAGCTAAAGAAGTGGGTTAGGAGGAAGAGGAGACACTCACCCTCCCACATCCCTCACTTCCACCAGAGGAGGCTCTGGCACAGGGTGGGGTCTGCTGGAAGAGATCCCGTAAGTCTGGGCAAGAAAGGGGGCACATGAAGCTGCCACTGACCTTGACCAGGGGCCCCCTTGGCCTCAAAGGCGTTCACTTATTTCATAGGGCACTTTCTCTGTGCCAAGCACTCTTCTAAGCACTTTGTAAATATCAGTAGAGGCACTCTCCAGTTGGCTGGGCTTGGGCACCCAACCTCAGCCAAGAGGCCCCTGGAAAGCGAGACCAGGCCCCTCGGAGCACTCCTGCCCCTCCGCTGTCCAGACCAGAGCAGGCTGCTCCAGCATGCCACCCTGTGAGAAGAACCCGAGAGGCAGCAAGAATACCTCCTGCCTCAAAACCACCCAGGAAATGGGCCCTACCCTCACCGGGGGCACTTGGAGCTTCCAGGTACTTTAGTGCATCTGGGGGTCCGTGTCATCTCTCTGCCTAGACCTTGACTTTCTACATCAGGGGTCAGCAAACTGTTCTGTAAAAGACCAGATGTTAAATATTCTAGAATTTGTGGGCCCCACGGTCTCTGTGGCGACTGCTCAACTCTGTCGTTGTAACACAAAATGCACACAACACACAAAAGAATGGGTGTGCCTGTGTTCTAATAAAACTTGGTTTACAAAGACAGGAGGTAAGCTGGACATGGCCACGGGGCTGGGTTTGGCCACCAGGCTATAATTTTCCGACATGCGTTCTAAAGGACAAGGGTTCGGTCTGATTCATCCTTGTTTTTGCCTCTAAACATTATAGGTGCTCCACGATCCCCTGTGGAAGGAGGAAGGGAATTTGTGTTCAAAAACCAGAAAATTAAAGATAACTGCTGAGGCCTGATGAGTCTGTAGGTGTGCCTGGATGGTGAAGCCCAATGATAAAGTGCAAAGAAGCTCATAACAGTTTAAGAAAACTGAATTTGGAGTCCACTGAACAAGGTTAATTGGTCTCCTGTGCCACATCTCTCTTTTCCGTACTCACAGCAGGCCACACAGTTGAGGGAAATCCCAGATAAGGCATATTTATTGAAAATTTACATGGCATCACCATAACTTAACGGAGTAATCTTCATGCTCATGTCTGGAAGCTGCGGAGGGACCAGATCTGCTCTGAACCATAAATGTACAATGGGCACTACCCCTGGGCCAGCAGTTACACACCAGAAATTCCCATTTCTCTGGGTTCCAGTGGGTCTGTCCCAACAGGCGGTAAGGGGCCTAACCCCCAGGACACAGGCAAATGGGGCCAGGGAGAAAAAGCTCCTCCTGGAATGCTTCCTTTGGAGTCAGCAAAGGAAAAATGACATTATTTTATTTTATGCTAAATTGTATTATAAAATTGAATGAGCTGGTCAACTGGATCACATGTGACTTTATTTTCATACTGCCTCCCCAAAAAAAGGAAAGAAAAAAAAAGACCTCACACATAATAATTAAACAAATGCAACCTAATCCATGTTATTCAATTTTGATGAGAGAAATAACTCTGCTCAAATTTCTTATAATGTTTTGTGGGTGTGTGGTGAGGACAGAAAAGGAGAAAGGAAGAGAAAAATTAATTTTGGTTTTAAGAATTTACAAAAACTAAACCTAAAAATAAATCCCAAAGATTAAATCATACAGGGCATATTCTATGATCACAATGGAATAAAATTTGAAGTTAGTTAAGAAAGATAAGATATTTAAAAACTCAACCACTCAAAAACTTTAAAATAAAATGCTGAACTATCACATTAAAAAGGAAGTAAAATATAATTACAGACTTATTAGAAAAACAGAAAAGAAATAACTACCATTTAACACTTTCAAGATGAAGCCAAAGCTGTATTCAACCAAAAATGCATACCTTGAATTTTCCTATTAAGTTAGACTGAAAATGAATGAACTGAGCAATCAACGTCTAAGCTTAAAAAAAAAGAAAGAGAAATGAATTAATAATCTAAAAGAAGTATTTAATGAATTAGAATGTTTTTAATGATAGGATTGATAAAGGTAATGTCTTGTTCTTTTCAAAAGACTCTAAATCAGATAAACATTTGGCGATAAGGAAAAAAGATAAATATGCAAAATTAGGAAGTGAGAAAGTGAATATGCCACACTCATTGATATTTTCATTGAACAAATATTCACTGAGCTCTTATTAAGTGTCAGGAATTGGTGATACAACAATGAATTAGACGAAATCTTTGCTTTAACTTAACTCTCCGTAAAGGGGAAAGATAAGTAATTGCATTTATGGTGTGTTATGAAAAATATGCAAATTTTATGAGAGACTACTCTGAAATTCTGCCAGGAAACCACATCGCAATGAAAGGCATTATTTTTCAGGAAAATATACAGTCAAGAACCTGTTTGACTAAATCAATAACCCTTATTTTAAAACTTACATATTTGTCAAAATTGACCTCTAAACATTGTGGCTTTGCAGGCTGGTTCTGAAGAACCTTCAGAGAACTGATGATCCAGGGGCTTCATAAACTACTGCACAGCTGAGAGAAAGGGGGAGGGGTCCCAGTGCATTTTAAGCAACTAGTAAGACCCTGCTACCAAGCTTGATCAGAGGGTAACAATGGAAACAACAAAACAGTGTTACTTTGGGATACTGAGGCCAATATCGCATGCAAGTCCATAATGCCTTATCCAGAGTTCTGAAAGTGAAAAAGCTCTGAAACCTGGGGTTTTTTAACTCATTTGGTGGCATTGCCCTGTGCTGTCAAAGCTCCCTTCGCCTCCCCAAGACTTTCATCCATTGTCGGGCACATTGCTGACTGCAGAGTACAGGGGCATAAACACTCCAGCTCCTTTGTCCCGATAGGGACAGCTCAAGAGTCATGGTTTCCACAACTCCCCTGAGAAATGGAGCCAGAGTCACCTCCCCTGGGATTTTCCTGGCCTCCTCCTCTTCCTGGTCTCACCTGTCCACTCGTCACCCACTTTTCTTGGGAACACTTCCCAATCAATCATGCCCACCAGAATCCTTGTCTTGCAGTCTGCTCTTGGGAACCCATCCTAAGACAGTAGAAAACCTGACCTAAACCTCTTTAGCAGCCACACCTGACCTGAGACTGTTTCTAGCATTTATTTATCTGACTTAGCTGTGCATTCTGAGGTTTGGCTGCATAAATATTAATGTGTTTGATTAAAGGGTCTTCCCCAGACTCCACTGGGGTTATTACATAACATCCACAGTATATGCATCATATTACCTTCCTAAACTCTAATAAAATATGAATTGCAAACACATTTCACCCAAAGGGTTTTAGATAAGGGATTATGGAGCTATATAAAATACTAGCAAATCAAATCCAGCACTATATTAAAGGAATAATAAACCATAACCAATTAAAGTTAATTACAATAATGGTTTCCCACTTGAAAATTCAGTCACACATTTTTGAAAAATAATAGGTCAATGGGGTAAAAACCACAGATGATCTCAACCTTTATTCCTGATGTAAAAAAAATAACTCTTAGTATTAGAACACTGGTTGCTTAAAATGATTAAAAAAAAAAACACCTATCTCAGTAAACTGTCATCATACTTAATAAAACCCTAGAAATATTTTAACTGAATCAGGAAAAAGAGAAAGGATATTTTCTATTACCACTATTTTTTAATCTCATTCTGGAATTTCTAGCACAAGCAAAAGAAAAATTAAAAATCAGAGTGATTAAGTATCAAAAGAGAGGAGACAGAAGTACCATTATTTGTAGATGATATTATGGTATATCTTAAAACCCAAGGGCATAACCGAAAACTATTAGAACTAATAAGAGATTGTTAGTATGGGAGCCAGATATAAAATATACACCTAAAAACCACATCTTTTTACAGCAGCAATAGCCAATTAGAAAACATATTAGAAACATTTATCCAATTTACAAAAGAAACAAAGAGGTAGGAATAAACAAGAAATGTGCAAGACCTAAAAGGTGGAACTGTAAAACCCCACTGAGGGACATAACCCAAGAGATTAGAGCAAATGGTAAAACTTATCTTGTGCTTGGATAAGAGGACTGAACATTGTAAAAATGTCTGTGTTCTCTAAATTAATCTATAAATCCAATGCAGAGCCAACCGAAATCCAAACAGGATCTTTTAGGTAGCATTTAACAAAATTATTCTAAAATTTTTCCAGCGGAATAACCATGCAAAAATACCTGGGAAACCTCTAATTTTAGAGTAATGGAGGAATAACCTTCTCTGATATTAAAACATATCATAACTACAGAAGTAAAGGAAGATAGTACCACTGCATCAATAGAAAGACAAAGAAATAGAAGCTAACTAGACCCCAAATACATGGGAATATATTATTCAGGTTGCATTTTCTATAAGTAGGAAACATATGGATTATTCAATAAAAGATATGGAGAGCCAGCCCTGACGGCACAGTGGTTAAAATTAGCACACTCTGCTTCAGTGGCCCAGGTTCGGTTCCCAGGCACGGAACCACACCACCCGTCGGTCAGCAGCCATGCTGTGGCGGCAGCTCACGTAGAAGAACTAGAAAGGCTCACAACTAGAATACACAACTATGTGCTGGGGCTTTGGGGAGGGGAAAAAAAAGATAAGGAGACAACCAGCTATCACTTTTGAACAAAATAATAATAAAGCAAGCTCTCTACTTCACTCCTTACATCAAAATAAGTGCCTGATATAATAAATATTTAAATTAAATAAAGGAATGAGGGAGGGGAGAAAGAAGAAATCATAAAGGTACAAGGGGAAAAAAAGGAACATCTCTTTTATGAGAGTGAGGAAAGCCTTTCTGATGGGGACATGAAACCAAAAAGTAACAAAATACTGACAAATCTCACCACATAAAAACTAAGAAAAACAATAAAAAAAAAACGCTTCTGTTGTGTAAGAAAAAAACAAAAGCCCATAACCAAGTCAAAAGAAAACAACAACGTGAAGAAAAAATAATGCAGCATGTATGATAGGGAAGGAACCACTATTTCTGATACCCATAGATAAGCGTTCGAAAACCGCCTGCAAGAAAAATGCACAAAGGTTATAACCAGCTAAATCACAGGAAGGGGAAAAATGCAAAACATCAATAAATACTTGAAAATATTTTTCTACCTCACTAGTAACCGAATGAATGCTAATCAAAAATATTTTTTCATCTAGGCAATAAAAAGGTCAAAAAGACTGATGATAACCATGCCAGGAAGGGAGCATGAAAATGCCAACTCTTTTAGGTGGCTGCTTGTCATTATTTAGAATTATGAATTATGAGTATCAATAAGGAAAATGCCTGAAAGATACACCCTAAATAGTCAATGGTGGTTACTAACAGAGATCAGAACTGGGGAGGAAGGAAAGAGGCTCTTTCACTATATATGGGTCTGAAACAATAGATTTCTTTTTTTTACAATACACAAAATAATCATCACTAATACTTCCTGGTAGCTTACCATAGGCCAGCCACAGTGCTATAAAGCACTTTACCTGTATTATCCCCATCCTCCCACAACCTCTGAGGCTAGTTTTGCGGGGAGTAAAATGTCTTCCTTCCTGTCTTTGGTCGTAAAAGAAGAAAACACACTCACACTTCCTGCCCGTCTCAGGAAAAGGAAGCCCCTGTCCCTCTCTCTTGCTTTGCCCAAACCTCCCAGAAGCTTCTCTCACACAACTATTGAGAGCTGGACCTGCCCAGGGGCCGCTCCAGATAGCCATGGATGGTTTTACTTTGCTTCAAAAGCTGGAAGATTCTCCAGGCCCGCCGCCCGACCCCTGTGCTTTCTGAGGATGCAGTGGGAATTCCCTGCCTCCCAATTCCACTCAGATCCTCATCCAACGAGTAGCGTCTGTTGGGAAATAGTCAGAACCTGGAACATGCGGCATTCTGATACCTAGTGGTTCTCGAAGCGTGGTCCCCAGGCCAGCAGCATCAGCATCACCTTGGAACTTGTGAGAAATGCAAATTCTTGGCTCCGCCCCAGACCTACTGATTCAGAAACTCTAGGCAGAGAGCCCAGCCATCTGCGATTTAACAAGCTCTCCCTCCAG
Organism: Equus przewalskii; assembly: GCF_037783145.1. Classification (NCBI taxonomy): domain Eukaryota; kingdom Metazoa; phylum Chordata; class Mammalia; order Perissodactyla; family Equidae; genus Equus; species Equus przewalskii. The sequence goes on from NC_091851.1 coordinate 32,497,061, forward strand.
GTGATTCTAATGTGTGAGAAAGATTAAGGACTTCACTCTAAACACTTAACAGCCCAGGAAACCAAAACTCAGAGCCTAAACGACCTGCTGAGGACCATGCAGCTAGTGTGTTGCCAGGCTGGGACTTGAACCCAAGTCTTTTTGATTGCAAAGCAATATTCTTACACACTATGCTCTACTACCTCCTACATATTGCCTGTGTGATATTAATTCAGTAAATACAAGTTTTCTTTTAAAAATATAATGTTCTTAAATGTTGCTATGATTAGCTTTAGAATCGACTTCTCAACATTTATGAAGGTGACAACAGCAGAAAATCACGCTAATGTTGTTCTCTCTCATTTAACTCTGTCTATACCACAAGCCTCCTGTTTACACCAGAGGGACAAGTCTCCCCTGTTTCCTCCAAGCAGCAACATCTAGTTGTCGGAAAGCACTGAAAAGAGCCTCGTCACCCTCTAGGGATGGCAGCAACGTGCCACCTGCCTCCTTTGGCCCTCAGATAGTTGCACAAGTCCTAGCTCTTCTAAGAGAATCAGTTTCATTCTGGAAAGCAAACCTGGCTGCCTCACGGTTACTTGGGCCAACGCACTGTTTACTGTCATGCCAGATATTCTAAAGCAACGGTTGGCACACTGCAGCCCTCAGGCCAAACCTGGCCCACGGCTCTTTCTGTCCACGTTTTATTGGAATGTAGCTAAGCTTATTTGTTTATACAGTATCAATAGCTCATGCTATAATGGCAAAGTTGAGTACATATGACAGAACCCATATGTCCGTCAACGTCTAAAATATTTATTACATGGCCTTTTACAGAAAATGACTGCCAACCCTTGGTCCAGATGTGTGTCACTCAATGGAGAGAGAACAGACTTCGGCAGTCAATCACACCTGAGTTCAAATTCCAGGTCTTTTATGAACCAGAGTCTTACCTCCAGCAAGTCTCTTAACCTCCCTGAGCCTCAGTTTCCTCGTCTGTTTAATAGTTGCTCTGAAGGACTGTGGCGAAGGAGTAAATGGAGAAAGACATGTTAACGGCCTGGCGCACAGTAGGTGCTCATTAAGGGCCAGGTTCCTCCCTTCCCCTCCTTAGGTAGAGACCAGTGAGCATCATAGCTCTGGCACCTAGCAGGCACACTGTCTGTTCATTCAAGGTCAATTTCTGCTGCAAATTCAGAAGGCAGAGGCTCCACAAAGCCCGTAGGCTGTGGTTTAAAATGTCTCATCATCCAGAGATCCAGGGGATAATTTACTAACCAGGCAGCACACTTAGATATCATACATCATCTCCTAAAGCCAAACCTGTCCTGCCCAGAGCCAACAGTCGGCTCTGCCCTGGAAATGAAAAATGGGCTCCCTGGGACAGCCGATCCCGCCCAGGCTGCAGGAGGGAAAGAGAAAGAAGCCTAACTGCTAAGTCTCCATGCCCACAAATCTCCGCCTCAGGAAGAGTCCTCCTTGGTGACCTTAGAATCTTTCACAAGCGGAGGTTTTATAACCCCCGGCCGCCTCAAAACAGAGAACTAAATCTGCCTCTCAGACCACACCAGGAGAGTTACCTTGGGCCAAGGCAGTGGGGAGGGCATTCTTCCACCCATCCACTCATCTTCCCTCCCACGTGCCCATCCCTCCCAGCCACCCTCCCATCCGCCCATACCTCCAATATTTCATGTATCCCAAGCTCCAATGGTCCAAGCCATTCCCTTCCTCTTCCAGGTCTGAGCTTCTCTCCTATCAGATCATCTCAATGGGGTGGTTTGTGCCTAGTCTTTGCTGGTCTCTCCCTCTATTTTGCCTGTACCCCAATGATGTGACTATCCATATATGGATATCATTGATCATTTGTACGAGTTGAATATGTCACCTCAAAAAAGATATGTTGGAGTCCTATCCTCCAGTACCTCAGAATGTGACCTTATTTCAGATAGGGCCTTTGCAAAGATAATTAAGTTAAAATGAGGTCATTAGGGTGGGCTCTAGTCCAATATGACTGGTGTCCTTATAAAAAGGGGAAATCTGGTCCCAGAGACAGACACACACCCAGAGAAACCAAGTGAGCGTGAAAGCAGAGATCAGGGTGATGCCTCTACAAACCAAGGAATGCCAACGATCACCAGCAAACCACCAGAAAGCTAGGAGACAGGCCTAGAATAGGTCCTTACCCAGCGCCTTCAGAAGGAGCATGGCCCTGCCAACACCTTGATGTTGGACTTCTAGACTTCAGAACTGTAAGACAATAAGTTTCTGCTATTTAAGCCGCTCAGTTTGTGGTACTTCGTTATGGCAGCCTTAGCAAACTAGTACAACCATCAATGTCAAGCACCCTGAGGCCAGGTCTACTGGGCAGTGGCCCTTGGTCCTGTGTGGTGCATTGGGATTGTGGAAGGGGTGAAGACAGCTTATAAGCGCTGGATGAGATAAACGCATGTACCTCCAATATCTAGGACTCTGGTCCTAATGACGGGTGAGCCCTCTCCTGCCAGAGCCAGGCCTGCCAGTTCTCAGACACCTGAGCACCTCCAAGATTGGTGCCAATTGTAAGTACACAGTGTCCAACAGGCCAGCAATGGATACCTTACCTCAGCCATCAGGAGGCACAGGGAGTGTTGTTTGATGAGTTGATTACTTTCAATCCACAAGGCTGACGATGGGGGAGTGATGGGCTCCACGTCCAGAGACACAAAAGAGGAGATGGTCAGGAATTAGGGCAAGAAGGAAAGAGAAAGAATAAGTAATAGCTAACATCTAGCTAATATTGAATCAGATTTTACTGTATCCTAGACACAGGCTAAATAAGTTGCCTGGATTATCCTATTCAATTCTCACAGATGACCTTTGAGGAAGGTTCTAGTGTTAACCCTACTTTACAAATGGAGAAGTTGAGGTTCGGCAAGCTTAACTGGCTTGCCCAAGGCCACATAGCATGCAGGCAGCCAACCCCATCTCTAGTCTCCCACATCAAAAGTCCATGATCCTAACCACTAGGTGCCATTACGTTAGAGTATGTGAAAGTTCAAGGACAGATCAGAGAAGAGTCACTGAGATCCCAGGCCACAGACTTGTAAAATTATCCAACTGAGGCCCAGGCAGGAACACGACCTTCCCAGGGTCACCAATTGAGTTACTGGCCCAAATAATGCAAAGAATGTGATTTTTATAAAGTGCTTTCACATCACAGGGCTGGGAAGTGGGTAAGAATTGCCAGGCTCATAGCTTCTCAAGTTTCAGGACCCATGCTTCTTCCTTCTTCCTTCCTCCACTAATTCCACCACTAAGAACTGCTCATGTGCCCACGTGTAGCCTCTTTTGATGCGGGGTGGAAGGGATCTTAAGGGCTTTTTCAATGGACACCAAGCAGAAATGCCTAAGAGATGACACCATTGTGGCTCGGGTGGTCCACAGAGTTGAACCAGAACCTTGGAGAGCAAGAGGAGTCCAGCCCCCAGAGCCAGGACGTGATAATGCCTAGGCAGAATTGGAGGCCCCACAGACTCTGGTCCTGGCAGGAGACCAGAAAGCAAATCCATGTGGGGAGCCCAGCACAGGGTACAGCCCCAGGTGGGCAGGGCCTGGGAGAGGACAGAAGGCAGGGCTGACCAGAGGGCAGCTGACCAGCGGTAACCACCTGCAGACCTCAGAATGACAGTGCCGGTCAAGGAGACTGGCCTGGGAAGGCTGTGGTCTTCCACTCCAGAGAGGAAGACGTGAGCAGTGCAGAGAACGGGCTGCACCACTGTTAAGTCTTTCCAGCGTGTCACGCCTACCACGATCAGTACCTTATAAATTCCTGGGGAGCAGACACCCATCTAACAATTCCCTCTTTCAAGAGTTGTCTGCACTGGAATCACAGGCCCAGATTCAAGTCCTGCATCCCCTCAACATGTGCCTTCGCAACTGGGGCAGCCTCTCCAGATCTGTGCTTCGCCACCTGTCAAACTCGGATGCTGATGGCACTAACCCCATAGAGTTGTTGGGAGGATTAAACGCAGCGAGGTGTGTAACATGCTTGGCACGGTGTTCGTGACAATCGCTCTAAGTGGTGGGGACTCTTTTCAATGGTCCCTCCCACAGCTTCCGAGCCAGGGTAGACGACTCAATGAAACAATATTGAACAAATTTAAAAATCTCATACAGAACTCACTTAAGTTGTTAAAGCAAGGAAATGAACAACTCCAGTGTGGAGGCTTTTGCCTTTTAACTGCCTGAAATCAAATTGTTATTCCACTCTCTTTTCGCAGCCCTCGGTGCTAAGGTTACTTGGTGCATCTGGTGTGTGACTACTTAAGAAGGGGTAACAGCCTCTAATTAAGCCTGAAAACGTCAACATGAGACAGGCAGGCAGTGAGCAACATCTCTTCATGAAAACATTTCTGGGGCAGGCTCAGGCCAAAGAGCTGTCAATCAATAAATTGTTCTGTCTCAGAGCCGTTACACTCAGTGAATTTTGAGAGCCAGGAAGGAGGATCCTTGAGCATAATTTGTTTTAGAGACAAGGCAACCCAGGTCCCAAGGGGCCAGGGGATTTGGTCCAGGTCCCCTGAGTTAGTACCACTCCTTCCATAATCATAATACCTCTGGTCCCTTAAATTCCTTCCTTCTCATTTCATTCGTGCTATTTGCTACTGACTCAGCTGCTATAGGCAGGTCAAGAACAGTTTATTGAGCACCTACTGTGTGCCAGGCACTGGAGCAAAGAAGCAAGCAAGACATAGAAGGACCTTGCCCTCTTAAGCTCACAATCTCATGGGAGAAGAAAGATAAGAGTAAGAAAACTAATAGTAATTACAAATAGCAAGTACAGATGACAGATAGAGAGAGAGAGTATGGGAGGGCAGGGAGCAAAGGAGGTGAATTAAGATTCTGTGGCTAAGAGATGTTGCCTAAGCCAAACCCTGGGAGCTCAGGAGGACCACGCCATGCTGAGTTCAAGGATGGGTGTTACAAAGAGAGGGAAGAGCGAGTGCAAAGGCTGGAAATGGGGGAGAACAGGGGATAAGAGGTTGGTAGGGGCCAAGCCACGCAGGCGCTCCTGGGCCATGCTCATGAGTTTGAATTTTATTCCAGGTGCAAATGTAAGCCAGGTGCGATGCAGAGCCAAGAGGGTGACGGGTTCTGTTTTATTATTTAAGATGATCTCTGTAGTTGGCAAAAAAGAAGGCTGGGTGGTGGGAATGCAGAGAGAAGCTCTCAGGGGCTCAGATATTTGACCTGCTTTGTCCATCCTACCAGAAGGCCTAAAAAGACCATTGAAAATGTCCTCCCTGGGTGAAGATGGCCCACACACTGGAGCTGAGGTGGCGCTGGGGTAGGGACACACCTACGTGATTCTCCAATGATTTCCCCACATCTGGCCAGGAATCCCCTCGGGCCCCATCACGACCCCTGCCTGCCACATGGTTCCGATCCCAGCCCTAGACACATCCCAGGTTTCAATAAACACTCGTTAAACTGAAATGAACTCAGCAGACAATCCCTCAGGAAATACAATTCTGCTATTGACGAAGCCTCACAGTGAGACAAGGATAATGGGCTCAAATCTCGTTAGCAAAGTCAGAGAACTGAGAAATTTTCGAGCTCAAAACAATAATTTCCCTTCTGCTTTCAATATTTTTGCATAGTGAGGGATCATTTATAGGGCGGCCAGGAATAATTCTTGGGCAATTATTCAGCACGTCTTGGACTCATTTTGCTTCTTTTCACTGAAGTTAAAGATCAGTCACTCAACAGTTTCTTTTCCATGCAGCCCTCCCCGCCTTCCTCCTCCTTCCATTTCTATGCCTCATAATCCAGCTGTTTTCCTTGATTCTCCCTCCCGCCTTCCTCCGCCACATGGGATGCTTCTCAGGTTTCATCTTTCTTGGGAACCCATGAGTGCTGTGCTTCAGCTCAGCAATTCCCAACTTTTGTATTTGACATCCCAGTGTGTCTCCAGGCATCTCCAGGGGAGTTGTGAAATTCATTTTCATTCACTTTAATTTAAAAAAGAAATATAGGCCATTTAGTTCTTTTAAGAGGGAAAAATGGGGTGTCACTCAACCAGCAGGGAGGTGAATCCTGACTTTAACTATTAGCTTATTGGGCAAAATGGCTCTCTTCCAAGCTTTCTTGGGTCGCTTCAGCGAGTAAAGTGTTTTGCTAACGTCTGAGAAACATTCATTCTTGGGGGAAAGAAAAACAAAGTTCAGAGAGAAAAAGAGACCTGAGAAAATTCATGATCTTTTGTTAACTCCATTTCAGATAAAGTTGAAATTCAACAAGGTGACCTACATCACTCATTCATTTAGTCCTTCTACTCAACAAAGCTTACTGAGTATCTAGCATTTTCCAGAACCTCAGCATCATCATCATCATCATAGCATCTAATATTCATTTAGCTCACTTACTCCGTGCCAGGTAGAGTTCTAGAGGAATTATCTCAGTTAAGCTGTACAGTAACTCCATAAAATAGTGGTTGTTTTGTCACTACTGCAGAACTGCTGAGAAAAGTTCACCAAATTACCCAAAGTCACACAGACATAACTGCAACTAGAGCCCGGGCTTGTCTCCTCACCACCATGGCACACTGCTTCCTTTCCTTGTCTCAGGGTTCCGAGATGAATGAGGTACAGCCCATTCCAGCAAGGAACTCACTGTGCATAGGGGGCAAAACAGACAGTCACCAACTGCATACATTGTTTGCAAAAAGCAACAGGGAAAAGAATCGGGGACTACAGAGACGGGCCCTGGGCTCAGCCTGGCAGCAGAGGATACATGAGTACGCGCTCCCAGAAGGAGGTGAAGAACTTATGGGACTTGGCTAGGCAGATGGGGTAGGGTCAGAGAGAGAGAGGTTCCAGACAAAGGGAAGAAGATGGGGACGGGGTAGCCTGAGAGAATGGGCCAGGCCTGGGGAAAAACAAGTATGCAGAAGAGGCTGGGTCTGCAGCAGGTGGGGAGATGGTCCAGGAGCCCTGGCTGGAGAGAGTGGCAGGGGCCAAGTAACCGTGAAGACCCTTTCAGGCAGGCAGGATGGGTCACGGAGAGCCAGGGAAGGGTGTAACTGCCAGGGTGGCACAGCCAATCGTAGACTCTTAGAGACATCCTTGTCTGTGGCAGCTGAGTGCCCACAGCTCAGATTTGGGATACAGAGAGAGAGAAACCTACCTGGAAGGCGGTTTGACAGCCATCTGGGCAGGCACAAGAGGAACAGGGCTTGACCCCAGGCAACGGCAATGGGGAGGAAACAGCACATACTTGAGAGATGCTAAGGAAGTAGAAATGACAGGTGATGGCAATGCCCAGAGAGGCATCTAGGAATATTGGCCATTATTTTTCCAAATTCTCCTGGGGAAAAAAAAAAGTTTCCGCTTTTATTTTCCTGGTGATGGTGAATTTTTAATGTATATTTGCCATCTGCTTCACAACTGAGAGGCAAATATGATCAGCGAAGTGACAAATTTGGTGACATGCCGAGAAGCCCTGTCCCATCCTTAGTCCCACAGCGGGAGAGAGGTGCTGACCAACAGCAGTCTTTCTGCAAGTCGCCTTCGCTACGGTGCCTGCTCACCTCTGCCCGGCCACTGCCCTCCCACGGTAGGTAGCACACCCAGCCCTCACTGTTCCCCCGCAACACCCACGCCCGACTCCAAACAGCAGCAGGGATGTCAGAGGCCACCGTCAACACTGATATGTGATGGCTAACCAAGAGACTGAAACATGACTTGAATATTCAGTGGCCAGCTCTGCCTCAGAGGCTGTTACCCTGTGTCCATCTCCATCTTCCTCTAGACCCAGGAACATGGGAAAAGACAACCAGTCACCTCTCAGGACCCATCATCCTAGATCCAGGACCCCACAGTTACAGAGCAGGTTGTGGGGTTAACATCCAAATTCCTAAGAGTCACAGTTTCCTGTCACTCTTGCAACAAGAAAAGATGAATATTCTCTGGAAAAAGAAGAGTCAGTATCTAATTTATCTCTTGAATTCGTGAAAGGCCTGGTACAATTAGAGATACGCACATACAGACATACAGAAATATCTTGAAACTTCAAAACACAAACTGATTTCTCTACTTCAATGTCTAAAAAACTATCTTTTCGGTGCATTTCCCCAGGGGCATGAAGTTGGTTATAGCAGTATGAATAGCAGAATAAAGTTTGCATCAGAATAAAGTCTGATTTTCATCTTGCATCCAAACATCTCAGACACAGGTAGACCTAAGACTTCCGAGAATGTGCTCCTCAAGTGGAACTGAATTCCCACCAGAGCCGGCAGGGCCACAATCAAGGCCAGACTGGCTCTGTGTTTAAACCCTAAATTACACCATTGACACGAGGCTTTCAGATCTCACATCCCTTATAGCCTGCCCAAGTGCTTCCTGGGAAAATCTCTCTGACAAGTAAGCTTTGCTCTCCTGGGGGCAACTGGCATCTTCTTTCAGGTTTAAATATGCTTTAGGTAGCCACGTGAGGCCTGTTAACTGGTACTCCTGTCTCCCAAATGAGACAAGAGCTGGAAGACTTGGGTCCAAGGACCTGCTTTGCCACTGTCTGTATGAACTTAGACTAGTCATGGAATCATCCTGAGCCAGGAGCTATGGATAACAATAATTGCTAATGTTCACTGAGTTACTGCTACACTGCCGGCTCTGTGCTAACCATTTCACAAGGGTTATTTCAGCCAATCCTCCCAATCTTTCATGATCCCGACTTCACAGGTGAGGAAAAGGAGGCTGGTGAGTGGGAGTGTTGGAAAGTGGAGCCCAAGTGTCCTCAGGTTAGCCCCTGAGCTGCAAAGCCCCACGCAGAAGTTAACAAGCAGCTCGCAATGGGGCTGGTTCATTCGGCCCCTACCACGTGGCAGGCACTGTGATGACCCTGTTGAGAACAAGGAGAGGAAGAGGGCATGGTCTCTGCCTGCAAGGAGGGCTGTGGTAATGAGATAGACCACTGGCGGGAATGGTATTGAGGTGTGTCACAAAGTTTAGGTAGAATTTAGCTAACCTCCCAGCCAGGGCTGAGTGAGGCCACGCCACCCTGCAGGGCACTCACAGGCCATATGTGGCCAGCTCTCCCGCTCATTGCATCTCTGCCCATTGAGGAAAAAAGTCATTAGTGAAATAGGATATATGGCTAGATAGAGAGTTAGATATATTTTATTTATATACATCCCTTTATAAATGTATATGTATAAATATTTACATATATCTCTATCTATGTGGCCCTGTGCCACTGGATTTCTGCTCATACCATGGGGTTCAAATCCATTATAGAAAAAAAATAACGGTGGGGTGCTTGACCGTTGATGCTGGGTAGGCCTCGGCTTTGATCCTCAGTCTGTCTCTTCACAGTTGAGTAACCCTGGGCTGGCCACTTAGCTTCTCTGAGTCTCCTGTGTAAAATGAGAATCGTATGACTCTTATAACCAAAATACCCATCTGCCTGGAAAACTTTGCATTCACTCCTTCTGGTAACAGAACCCCTCCCTCCTGTGGGGAACTCATCCCATAGGATACAGATGGCCCAACCCCTTCCCTCTGTTCCTACCACTGGCAGGAGCACAGGCATCAGGCTTGACCAGCAAAGCACATTCCATCCTCTAGCTGCACTGATAAGTTTCGTGATGAGTAAATGATCCAACTTTCCTCCATCTGAATCCCCCCAGGGCACTTTTTTGAAACTATCAGGAAAGACAGCTACCAGGATCTCTTCTCTGGGATGACAAACTGTACAGGTAACATGAGTGTGTATGGAACCGTCTAGAGAATGAGCTCAACAGAGAGAAAGGGAAGTATAATAAAACCAAGACATAAAGAGGGGGAAAGAATGTCTGCATGTCCTAGTGAAATTACTTGAGCAACTAGATCAAACTATGCCTGAAACCCAAATCATTGTTTAGATTACCTGGGATACATGAACCAATTATATTGCCCTTCTTTTGCTAACTGCAGTCTGAACTGAGTGTGTGACGTTTGCTACACTGTCGACAGCATAGTAGGCAAGTCGGCTGCAAGGATTAAATGAGATCCAATTAAGTGGCAAGGCCACTGTAGACTGCATTTCAGCAAATGCTCCTTCCCTTCCTTTAGTGGCAGGTCTCTTGTCCTGAGGAGATGTGGATGGCATTTGAGAATCAGTAATAACTACAAAATATTTGTAGAAACCTAAACTGCCATCAGGATATTCTCAACAGACAAAACTAAATCATTTCCTTGTAAGAGTAAGACACAAATGTTTAGCCAAATCATCTCTTAATTTCTTGAAATTCTGCTTGAATCCACCTGTTCCAGAAAGCTGCCCCAGACTGTAGACATTTGTGGTTCTTCCAGCCATTCTATAACTATCAAAGACAAAATAACTGTTACATTTTTTATAAGTCAAATTCCTATGTTTCAAATGCAACTTTCCAAGAAACTCTGATTAAATTGCAGCTGTATCTCTCTAGGAAAAAAATTAATCAAAGATAATATTTTACTTTAAAATTCATCAAAATTTTAAAAAACTAAAAGTTAAAGGAAGATTTATATATATAGCAATAAATATAGAGATATAAATATTTATATATATAAATTTATATCGCAATACACATAAATAAAATATATGTATCTATGTAACTCTCTATGTATTCATCTATATATTCTATTACACTCGTGACTTTTTTCATCAAGTTGGAACTATATGCCCCCAGGGGAATAGAAAATTACTGCAAAACATTTTATTTGAAAATGTAGCACACTTTTTAAAAGATTAAACATTCTAAGGTAATTTTGATTTTATATTTTAAAGAATAGGAATGAGTGAAACATTTCTGGAATTACTTTTGATACTTGGACGAATGGTCCATGGAAAGAAAATAATAAGAGGTGAGCTGAGCAGAGCACACATAATAGAAGAGTCCTGGGGCCCATCACGGGATCCCCAACATTCCTCCGGACAGCCCGGTCTTTGGCAGCCCTGCCTCCCTCACCGGCACGAGGTAAAAGTAATTGGCTTTATTGTGGTCAGCTTGGCAGGAAACATAGAAACATAACGGGTAATGATTCAAAATGTAGCAGAGATGAATAAAGGAACACATTCACTGAACCCATAGCCCAGGGAAACTGGCTACTCTGTAAAACAAAGCATCACGTGCTCTATATAATAAACGAGTTCCCTGGGCCACAAAAGCAGAACATTCATCGCTTTAACAGATGTTTACTGGGTCTGGACTGTTTCTCAAGCACCTTGCAGGTGGCTGGAGACTCGGCACAAAGCTATGTGTGGTCCCCGCACTCACGGAGTCTTCAGTCTTCTTGTACAACAAACACACGTACAAATAAATGTATGACGTTGAACTGCAATGGAAGTTTTTACATTTGTATCTGTAAGTTCATGAATGCCTTGTGAGGAACCTCCAATAGGATGAGGTCATTCTATCTATGACCTTTTTTTAAAACAGGTTTATTAAGATATAATTCACATACAATACAATTCATCAATGTAAAATGTGCCATTCATGGGCTTTTAGTATGTTCGCAGGTATGCACAACCATTATGGTAGTTAATTTGAGAACATTTTTATCAGCACAAAGAGAAACCCTGTACTCTTTAGCTATCACCCTCCACTCCCTTCAAACTCCCTCAGCCCTAAGCAACCACTAACACTAGCGACCGTTTCTGTCACTACAAATTGGCCTATTCTGCCAGTTCTTCAATAAGTTTAACATAGAATTACCAAATGGCCCACCAATTCCACTCCTAGGTATATACCCAAAAGAAATAAAAACAGGTGTTCAAACAAAAACTTGTACGTGAAATGCTTATGGCAGCACTGTTCACAATAGCCAAAAGGTGGAAACAACCCAGATGTCCATCAGTGGAAGAAAAGGTACACAAAATGTGGTATATCCATATGATGGAACACTATTCAGCCATAAAAGAGGAACAATATATACCATACCATGGATGAACCTTGAAAACCTTATGCTAAGTGAAATAAATCAGTCACATAAGACCACATATTACATGACTCCATTTATATCTCTTTCCTTTTGACCTGGAAGTTATCTTTCTGTGTCCCTTCTCTTTCAACCCCAGCATCCACCCTTCCTCAGTGTCTCACACCCACCTCCTCCATTCCATCCTCAGGGTCACTCACTGTGGCTTGAACTTTGGTGGCTGCTAACAGCCTCCTTGTTCCCTCGGTCCTGGCTTTCCCTTCCAACCCACTCCATGAATCTGCTGCCAGAGTGGTCTCTCTAAACACGTACCTGGCCAGGTTGACTAAAACCCTTCAGCTGCATTCCCATCTTTAACCTGACTAAAGCAATCCCCTTGGCATCACACACAAACTCCTGGGCCCCATCACCCACCATTCACACAACAGACACCCAGGGATCAGACATTACCAGCTGTGCAAAGCTGCACTCTTTCTTGCACTTCTGTTCCTGCCTCTGTGTGTGCCCTTCCCCCTGCCTGGAACACCTGCCCCTGCCTTCCTTGCCTAGAAATATCACTCCATCTTCCAGACACTGCAAGCCTCTCCGCTCCTCCTCCAACACTGGGCTGTCCAACATCTTCATGACCTTCATGTCCCTCTGGCATCAGAGGACTGTTCCTTGACAAGAGCCAGTGAACCTCTGAAAGACAGGTGCTGGATCTGCTCAGTTCCATATTCTCAGGAACCAGCACCCAGCCTGCCTTGTGTATAGTAGGTTCTCAATGAAAATGTGTTGCAGGAAGAGAGGGAGAAAGGGACAGAGGAAGTGGGGGAGGAATCAATACAAGTATCTCAATAATTTAGGTACCCCTTTTATGAATCAACAAATAACTTGTTGTCTCCGATTCTGGAAGCTTCTGCCCTCTGTAGTTTCCTTCCCAGATTCCCCCAGTCTGAGTAGGAATAAAAGACCAGAGTTGAAAACAATAATAGCAATAACAAGCAAGCCCCCAACACACCCCAGCTCAAGCCCCAACCAGGGTAATAACAGGAAGTCTTGCCTTCCTGGAATCTTGTCCATTTTAGAAGCTTTACCTCCAAACCTACTTGTAAAACAAAACAGGGACAGGCGGAGAAAGGTTAACAGAAAAGCCAAAACTGGAAATGTTACAAAGGTTTTAGGACCTTGATCTTAACCTGCCTCTCAAATCTGTGAGCATTTGGTTTTTTGGCTTCATTTATATTTTCCAGGTTGGTGAGGCCCACTGATGTCTCTTGTTCTCATCTCACCTTTGGACAAGCCCATGTGGTCTCTAGTCCTGTCAGGCCTTCTTTTCAGGTAAAATGCCATAAATACAGAAATAAGAGAGATCCCATTTGCCCCTAGGGGGTGATGTGATGGTTTACAAATAATTTTAGTTAGTTCTAACTCTCTACGATACTCGGCAAGGAACAAAATAACATGAAATAATAGCAATATGCATGAGCCCAATCAAAGACTTCCTTTTCAAAGATAAAAATGCAAAGGTGTAGTTCACGATGATTGAAAGCAAAAAATAATAAGTAGTGACATTCGAGATTGGTCTTGATCACTCCTAACTGATTTCAAAAATCGCCCCATCACCCTACCATTATAATTTCCTGCTAATTACTACAAGCAATTTTATTAATATACTTTTCAGCCTCATTAAATATTACCTTGGGCCTAACATTAAAAATGATGAGGCTCAGTAATCTTAATGAGCATCCAAGTTTCATCGACCCCTGAAAGCCGAGACAACAGAGAATGAAATGTGTTGCCGAGCCGCTCTGTTCCCCAGGCGTGTAGAAAAGCAACTTCAGAGACATGAAAGAAATGGAATGTGAAGCCCAAAATGAAACCTGACTTGGAAACACACGAGTTTGGCCGGGCCTTCTCCAGGTCCTGTCAATTAAGGGGGAGAGGAAGCGCTCAGGAGGCATTTCAGCCTCATCTCTTCCTCCTTTTTCACCCAGATGTAAACACTGTATCAATCAGCACAATTTTCATTAATATTAAGTCTTTGTTGTGACTCTGACAGATAGAGCTATAGGTGATCACGGGCTGGGCAGAGACAGGCCAACTGGAAATGTGAGATGCTCACTTCTCCAGCAAACAGAAATCCGTGGCTTTCTCTGAAATAGTGGTAGAAGCACGAGGGATAGGCAGTCAGGGACCCAAGGAGATAAATTTTATTTTTCTTTCCTTCCCGGCGTGATCAGAACTGTCTGTATTTCTCAAGCAGCAAGTGAGGCAAGAACAGTGAGACCAGCTTCCCGGTCCTCAAAGTAAATTATTTATCAGGAACTGAATTTACTGCTCTCCTGACTAAACTGTCAAAACCCTCCCGTTTCCAACTGCAGTTGTGCTGTGTGGTCCCAGGATTTCTTATGTCTCCCTTGGCCTCTAGGTTAGAGATGAGCAGGTGATGGTAAATATGAGGTTGGCTTAATAGACTGGCCCAGATTTACTGAATCTCCCTTCAGCCGAGATCTCAGAGAGATTTTTCAACGTGTCTGAGACCAATAAATTGAGCACAATATAAAATCGTTAAATGTTAGAGAGGAAGCTTTAGAATTATCTAACTTAACTCACTATGTGTAGACAAGAAAACTGAAAAGCAGACAGGGGAAATGACTTGGTTGAACAAGAAGAGGCAAATCTTGAACTCTTGGATCCCCACCCATTATACTGCTATTGATACTGTAACCTGAAATGGGGACTCTAACTGGGGATGGAGGCAGAGACAGCTAGCCATACACCAAAGGACTGTGGTTTTCCACTTCCATGGTATAGTCCTGCCCCTGGGACGTGGCTGCCACCAGGAACCACACCTTCCCATCCTTCTACCAACTTGCATTCCACTGCCTCACAGCTGAGTTCAGTCACAGGGATGCATTCAAGCCAATGAAATGGGAGTGAAAGTCATGTATGACACCACTGTTGGACATGATCCATGCAAACATCTGATGCTCCTCCATGCTCTGCCCCATCTGATGGCTGGATCTAGGGGACTCTGAGGTCCTAAGAGCCGGCAGAGGTACAAAACAGAAGGGACCTAGGTCTCCAAATCAACCTATGAGGCAAAGCACTTTAAAGACAAGGCAGTCACACATAGCCTGCTTCTGGAGAGAGAGAGAAAACTGCACAGTGTGAAGCTACTAGAAGTTTGGGGATTTTTGTTACAACACCTGGCGCTAACCTAACACATATAAGGAACACTTCATAGTTGGAGGGAGTTTCTCAAATACACAAAGCCAAACCTAGGGCCCATGAAAAACTTAGTTATAACAGTAGGAAAACATTTACAAATCAGATAATAAAAATAATAATCTACCAACTTGCCAACTTGCTAATCAGACTCAAATAGATTAATTGTTCCAGGTCTCTGAGGGGAACAGAAGCTAGTAAAGGTTAGCCTTGAACACAAAGTATTTTCACAAAGGAGTTTCTTCCTCAAGTGTCCTATGCCTGATTCTTTTTTCTTAAAAGTGATGACAGAACAAAGTATTGATACACACCACAACTTTGATGGCTCTCCAGGGCATTACGCGGAGGGAAAAAGGCCAATCTCAAAAGGTTACATACTGTCTGATTCCATTTATGTAACATTCTTGAAATGACTAAATTACAGTGATGGAGAACAGATGAGTAGCTGCCACAGGCTAGGGGTGGGGGAAAGTGTGGCTATTAAGCAGGAAGTAACACGAGGGAATTTCTTTGTGCTAATGTGACAGTTCTGCTTCCTGAGTGTGAGGGGATGATCACTTGAATCTACACACACGACAACATTCACAGAACGATATGCCAGAAAGAAGAGGAGGAGGAGGAGGAGGAGGAAAGAGTGCATGGGAAAAGTGGGGAAGTCTGAATGAGGTCTACCCAGGAGTTAGTCACTCTCCAGGTTTTGACAATGTACTGTGGTTACGTACGACATTATCTTGGGGGAAGCTGGATAAAGGGTACAGGGAACTCTCTATACTATTTTTGCAACTTGCTGTGCATCTTAAACTATTCAGAGTAAAAAGTTAAAACCTTTTTTGAAAAGTGGTTGTGAAGGCCCTGGGCCATCAAGTTCTGAGTCAGGAACTAGGCCTCGTGCTTGGGCAACATGAGTGTGATAATGGCAGAGAGTTGAAGAGCTAGTTATAGGACTCTCATAATTAACTGCATGGTTATCTGCTTATTCTTTTCCTCCCTTCTAGGACGTAAATGTCAGAAACCAAGTCTCTTCTGTTCCCCACTCAGTGCCTAACCCAGTGTCTGATACACAGCAAGCATTTAGTAAATATCTGTTGCGTGAACAAATGAACAAAGCACCAGGCAAAAAGGAAACGATTACATACGTTTTGCAGAGAAGCAATGGTGTGCAGAGATTTCAGTGCCCTGCCCTGTGCACAGCTGGAGTGTGGCACGGTGGGTGCAAAACATCAGGGCTTCTGGAAGGCCCGATGGCCTTTCCACAGCACCACGTCTCTCAACAGCTCAGATTTTTGGAGGCTGCTTTATCTTAGGAAATAAAAAGAGTAAAAGAGAGAAAAGGGGAAGGAGCAGGAGCACAAGAGAGGAGTGAGAATAAGAACAAGGGCAAGAGAAAGAGACAGTGAGAGAAGGAGGGAGGAAAAGATATGAGAGAGGTAGAGAGAGAGGTCAAGTGAAGACAGCAAGAGCAAAGGAGGGAGAATGAAAAGGGAAAGGATGGGAGGTGAAGATGGGGAGGAAGATGGGGAGGAGGAAGGGAGAGAAAGATGGAAGAGGAGGTGAGGAGAGGAGGATGAGGTAGGAGGCGGGGGAAGGAGGATGGAAGAGGAGGATGGGAGAGGAGGAAGGGGCAGGAGGATGGGGAGGAGGACAGGAGGGGAGGACAGGAGGGGAGGATGGGAGAGGAGGATGGGAGAGGAGGAAGGGGCAGGAGGATGGGGAGGAGGACAGGAGGGGAGGATGGAAGAGGAGGATGGGAGAGGAGGAAGGGGCAGGAGGATGGGGAGGAGGACAGGAGGGGAGGATGGGAGAGGAGGATGGGAGAGGAGGAAGGGGCAAGAGGATGGGGAGGAGGACAGGAGGGGAGGATGGGAGAGGAGGATGGGAGAGGAGGAAGGAGGAAGGAAGGAAAAGAGAAAATGTGCCTCAACACAGAGAGTGCCATTAGGCAAATAGATTTCAAATTTCAACATGGCCACACTCCATAGACTCAGGCCTTTGCTCTGAAATAGTATTGTAATGTGAACAATCTATCATTAAGTAATAAATAATTCATGCAAAACAAGAAAATAGTCAGCAGTGAGATGTAAATTAGGAATAACCAAGGGAAAATGTGCTCCACAACCCACCATGCTCCAGTTTTCAGACTGTGATCAGTGGGACTTTTTATCTTTTGAGAAGGTGCTTCAGTTTGCAATACAACATAATATAATGTGAAATGCAGTGCACCAAGACTGAGAAAAAACTGGGTTGTATTACAGAAACAGCCAAGCCTGTGTAGCCAACAGATCCAAATTTGAATTCAGCCTCTGCCACTTTTCATCTGCGACCGTGGACAAGTTATTTAATTTCTTTGAACGTCAGCATCCTCATCAGCAATACTGGCGCAATAACACACACTTTGCAAGGTTTTTGTGAAGATTCAATGAAATAATCAATACAAATGTCACTAGCACAGTGCCCAGCATGCATTCAGCACTTAACAAGGGCTTCCATGTTCTCCCCAGAAGCTGGACACAAAACAGTGCACACTGTATGATTCTATTCCATGATGTTCTAGAATAGACAAAACATATCTGAGAGAAATGAGATTAATTGTTGCTTGGGAGGAGGTGGACTGAGTGCAAACGAGAACAAGGGAACTTTCTGGGGTGATGGAAATATTCTGTATCTTGATAAGGTTGTACATTTTACAGGAGGGTATGCATTTGTCAAAGCTTATTGAACCATACTTTTAAGGTCTATGTATTTTACAGTTTATAAATTATACCTTAAAACCTTTTTTTAACTATAAAATAAGATCTAAATATCTAGATATTAGATAACTAGATAGGTTTCCGCTAGATAATTAGAGAGAGACAGAGTAGTCAGTGAAAGTACATAACATAGCACGTGGCTCATGCTAAGGGCTCCTTATTTCTTTATGGAATACTGGAACCAAAATGAACATTCCACTCTTTATCTTCCAGAGACCACCTACTCAACTGTAGGATGGTACAGCCAGTTCTGAAAGTGCCTCCTTTTCTGTTCCTGAATCCTGGTCCCTGACAGTCCCACTCCAGGGACCAGGCAGATGACATCTCCCCACCTTCTTCTCAAGACAGAACCCAGAGGTCTTGACCATCAAACTTTCTCTGTCTCCAGTTGAGCATCTTTAAGTCCTTCACGCTGTTAGTAACATTCAACTCTTCAAAATCTCCTTGGACCATAAGCCCACACGGGCCACCAGAAGTCATCTTTTGAGGATGTGTCCTCATGTAATGCCAAAGAAGGGAAGTCATTTTTAAGAATAATGTTCCACTCAACTAATGGGCTCTGGGCAGCTCTGCTGCTGTGAAATAGTGTCCACCATCTTGAGCTCATGCCTTCAGTCTAGAACGCAATAACTGCTCATATCTATTAAGTACTTACTACATGTTCAGTATCGTTCCAGATCTTTACATTCGTTTAGTCCTCACAATAAATCTATAGACAAGTCTATCGTCATCCCCATTTCACAGACGAGATAACAGAACTCCAAGGTATCCCTTTTCAGATCCTACAAAATCCCATCGGCAAATCTGATCTTCACGTCTTTTCCCCACCCTTCACCATACAGGAACTGCCAAGACTCAGAGAGAACAACTCTTGCCTAATATATACAGAACAGGAGCTCAGTTTAAAGCTTGACAGTGGAGCCTTGGATGAACAAAGAGCTGATACACAGAACGACGTGGGTGAAACTAAAAACGTGATACTGAACCAAAGGAGATAAACAGAAAAGAGTAGATATGCATGATTGCATTTCTATGACGTTCTAGAAAAAACACATCTCATCTGCAGTGACCAAAATCAGGATATTGGTTGCCTGGGGCTTGGGTGAGAGGCAGGAATGCAAAGGGGCAGGAGGGAAATTTCCAGGTGACGAAAATGTTCTCCAGCATTTGATGCAGGTGTTGGTTACAGGGGAGTGCATGTTTGTCAAAAAGCAAACTGTACACTTAGAAAGTGCACATTTTATTGGATGTGACTAAAGCTGATGTTTTTATGCAGAAACCAAGAAAAGCCTTCAGACCCAACAGTCCTTGCTTTGAATCTCGCTTTGTCTCTTCCTGGCTGGTGACCTGGGGCAAGGCACTTGCTGAGCCTTGGTTTAGGCGGTTGTCAGGGTTGGAAATAATACATGCCAAACTCCTGGGCAAAGAGTAGGTCTTCAGTAAACAACAGCTTCTATTATTACCGTTAATTAATAATAATGAGAAATAATAATCTGAATAACGGCTTCAATTCTCTACTTCACTTTGCTGGATAGATCTCGAATGCTAAACGTTCCTTGCTAGTAGCTCCCACTGAAAACCAACACACACTCTTGCAGCATGCAATCATTTAATGTTATGCTAGAAGAGACAATCAAGAATGAATACAAATGTATGTTGATTAAAGAACTCATGTTTATATATGAATATTGGCCAAGGAATCTTAGATTAATTCAAACCTGAACACTACTGACAGTTCCCATTTTCTTTCCAAGCAGTCAGATTTTCAGTCTAAGTAACTCCATGGGGAGATTTCTACCATATTGTTTCCAGGGTGTCAATTGCTCTAATAAGATCATTAGGAAAAAAAAAGAATTCTGGATTCTATAATCCCCTTGTATAAGTTTCTTCCCAAGAGTGTCTTTCTCTTGGGATAAGAGATGGGTCAGCATGGCAAACTTCAAATGTACAGCAATCTGGTTTTGGCGGTTTTTAAAACTAAAGTCTGTGAGTTCATCTCCTTATTTTTTGGTCACTCCCTTTCACATTCAGAAAATTGCTCTGCAGAAAGCTTTTCAGTTCTATTTAGGCTTACAAATAATTTCTCAGGAGCTGGAGCAAAGGTGAATTTGAAAGTTTTCAGATTCTGGGTAGAAGTGAGACTCGCAGCGTGAGGGTGCAGCAGATTGAGCAATAACACTGATTCTACGTGAAAAGAATGAAGGTGACCAAGCAGCAATGGGCTCAAAGCTGCAAGGGTGTTAGGCAACCCATCTCTCAGGAAATGCCTCTAACCACCCTTCATTTGGGGAACATCCTTGTCCCACTTTTAGCCAGGCAAAGAGCCACTTCTCTGGCTAACTGCTCTGCTGGTTCGTCCCAGTGTCCTCTCAGTCTTAAAGATCAACCCAACGGCATGAGCTGTCTCCTTTGGGCAGAAATCCCTCAGTACTATTATTCTATAATGAGAGCTGGGGACTCCAGGGCCTTTGAAAGACCTGTGTAAGTCTCCAGAGAAAGAAGGAAGCAGTTATCACCTAGATGGGGGCCACTGAAACATGACTCTTCAACCCAGGACAAGCTTTGCAAGTTCACAGGTGTGATGCTCCATCCCCAGCCCCAGTCAGATCCTAACCGTCCAGAGGTCTCAGGGAATAAACAATCACTAGCTCACAGTCCCACTTGGACTCTTCTGGAAATAAATGTGCTAAGAGTATGATACTTTTGTTTTACGATTTGCCTTTCCTTATACTTACCCCTGAACAACAGCTTTTCAAGAGGCCCAAATAACTTTTCCTAAAAATGACTTCCCTTCTACGGCAGAGACTGCCACCTACCCCATCACCTCTTATTTCTGGGAACAGAGTGAGACCACATTTCCCAGGATCCTTTGCAGTTAGGCAGTTAGGGGCAGCCATGTAACTGAATTCTGGCCAGTGGAATGTAGACAGATACAATAATAGCAATTAGGCCTGGCCCATAAAAAGTTCCCACCTCTGCACCATCCTACACCGTCTCTTTTCCCATCCACCAAATGAATGGAAAGGATTCCACAGATCTAGAGGATGGCAGAGCCCCAAGATGGAAAAATCTTTTGTCCTGAATGACTGTGTGGAACACAGTTCCTCTGTCAACCCACATTGGATGTGGTGAAGGAAACACATTTTTACTAAGACAATGAAATTTTGAATTTGTTTGTTATGACTTAGTCTGTCCTAACTAACATAACTTCCTCCTCTATAGCTATCACCTCGAAACCTCCATTAAATGATTCCAAATTGAAAAAGAACAACAAAAGGCTGCCAACGTCTAACTTACACAGGACAGACGTCTCTTGATCGAACCTCACCAGAAGTCGGCCTGAGACCTGCTGCTTCGACTCTGAACTGTCTACAGACATCCTCACCGCGTCCTCCCCACAAACATCAAGTTCAAGTGAGTCTCCTAGAAGTCAAGAGCCAACAGGAGCTGGCCGGTGTCAAACAATAAGCCCACATGTCTCAGGCCGCCTCTGGAAACACTTCAATTACTCACCACCTGCTTATTACATGGTTCTCAGTACAGCTTTTTCCACTGTCTCCCAAAGAAAATGTTCATTGGGAAGTGTCAAGATCCGATAGGTGGGAAAATTTCATCACTCAGTTGAGAAAATAGAAGAGGTTATTTCTAGACTCAGTCATGGTGCTAGAAGCTAGCATATATTACCCTGGCCCCCTCCTGTCTTCACATTTGCCCTTTCCTCTCATGCTGACATTGCTTGTCCTCATTGCTGAAGATGATCCTTCTACCCACAGCCAGAACTTCCTCTCCTCCAAGCCACACTCCTGAAGAGCCATGCTCCAGACTGGAGGCATCTCCGAAGGGAAAAACCATCTCCTTCTCTTCTGCATCCTCAGCCCCAAGCTCGTAGTAGGTGCACTAGTCAGCACAGGCTAGCTGCTGTAGCATAATCTCGACATGTAAATGCTTAAAACAATGAACATTTTCTTTGCACTCATGCAACAGTCCAACATAGATTCATGGACCCAGGCTCCTATGGTTCTACCAAACCCTGCAGCCTCAGAGCCTTATGCAGACAAGGGAAGAGAACAAAAGTCACATGTGGTAGGGATTTATGGGCCAGGCCTGAAAGTGGTATATACACATCATGGTCACCCACATTCCACTGGCCAGACCTCAGTACAGCCCCACATCTAACGACAGGAGGGTCTAGGAACGTGTTCTCACTGTGGCTCATAAGTAAAGAAGAAAAGGATTTTGGTGATCCCATAGCTGTATATGACCCAGTGGGAGAAAAGAATGTCCCCCAGAAGGCAGCTAGCCAGCCTTCAAGGATCTGATCCAAAGATCTGTTGATAGAAAATGAAATTTCCCTGAGCTAGGCAAAAGGGAGATGTTACCTTTGCACAGTTAGCAGGATGATGTACACCAGCCTCAGGCTGATGTAAGGTGGGACTTTCACACAAGCTGGGAGCAAGGTATTGGAGAGGGGACACTCGCGTGTACGCGCAGTGGGCCAGGCAGGTCCTGAGAAGGAGGCCAGCTTGTGTTGTCTCATAGATTCATGCTGGCTGGGACAAGCAGACTCATGGTTTCATGGACAGCCAAAGGGCTCAGAGTAGGGGACCTCTCGCTCTCCAGATGGGGAAACAGGGGTGTCCAGAGAGGTAAAGCAGTTTGCAAGCTGCAGGTCTAGCCAGCAGGAAAGCCAGGACTGGAACTCTGCTCCCTGATTCTACCACTCCCAGTTCACCTTGGCAGTTATCTGTATAACCCTATATCCCCCAAAGTGTGGGTCTTAAAAAAAAAAAGATACTAGCTAGAGTATTCTCTCAGACAAAAGATCTCTGGAAACCATGTTTCTCATCCAGGGATTTTATTCTTCCTAAGTCCCTCCTTCCAAAATTACATAAGCTGCACACGTGGCAGGTGCCTGTATGAGGCACAAGGACAAAGATGCTCACACAACCCATGAAAGTCGGTGTCACCCAGATGGCTTTCTGCTCATGCAAGAAGGACTCAGCTCAATTTTTACCCATAAATGCTTCTTTATTTGTCCCCAGAGGCCTTCCTGTCACCTACAGGAGCAGTTCTCCGCAAGCTCTGTGAATTACAACTCTTTTAGAGGGTATGTTCCAGACAATGAACTTCTTTCCTTCCGTCTTTTAAAATGAGATTAACCCAAGAACATTGCAGAGGCTCCGTGAAAGGCTTCCAATGATAAGCGTTTCTCTAACACTGGTGTGGGAATATCTCCATACTGTTTTCTCAGTCTGAGAAAGCTTGGAAGCTCAAGCTTTGCCTAAAGCAGGACAGTAGACGAACATACTTCATAAGAATTTATCCACCTGGCATTCAAAGCCCTCAGGGGCTGTGAGGCCAGAGTTTCCTCCCAGGGTTATTTCTGGCTCTGTCCTTTGAACTCCCACTAAATCACACTTCCTTCTTCTCCACCCACACTGCTCCATTTTCCACCCTCCCCACCTGTGGTCACCTCTACCCTGTTCCATCTGAACTGGGAGAATTGGTAAAGAGTGGGGGAAAGTTAAGGAGGGTGGCACAATCAGGAAGGACCTCGAATTCTAGGGAGAAAGGCTTCATTTTATTCCACAGCAAAGGTCAGAAAACTACAGCCCAAGGGCCAAATCCGGCCCATCGTCTCTTTTTAATAAATAAAGTTTTATTGGAACACAGCCAAGCCCTTTTGTTTACATATTTTCCATGGCTACATTTGTGCCACAACAGAAGAGTTGAGTAATTATGACAGAGACCCTGCGGCCCATAAAACCTAAAATACTTACTATCTGAAACTTTACCGAACTATTTTTTAAGCTGTAAAATTGAGCTGTACAGCAACAGTCAGCCTCTGCTCTAACAAATACTTGTACACACATCCTCATAGCAGTACCATCCACAATAGCCAAAGGGTGGAACCAGCCTAAATATCCATCAAAGGATGAATGGATAGACAAATCGTGTCATATGCATGCAATGGAATATTATTCAGCCATGAAAGGGAACGAAGTACTGATACATGCTACAACATGGGGGGACCTCAAACACATTACATTAAGTCAAAAAAGCCAGACACAGAAGGTCACATTCCATATGATTCCATTTATATGAAATATCCAGAATAGGGAAATTCATTAAGACAACGCAGAATGGTGGTTGTCAGCGGCTAGGGGAAGAGAAGAATGGAGAAAAACTACTTAATTGGTACAGGATTTCCTTTTGGGGTGATGAAAAGGCTTTGGAACTAGATAGAGGTGATGGTTGTACAACACTGTGAATGTACTAAATGTCACTCAATGGCTCATTTTAAACTGGTTATTTTATGTTGTGTGAATTTCACCTAAATTTTTTTTTTTTTTTGGTGAAGAAGATTATCCCTGAGCTAACATCTGTCCTAATCTTTCTCTATTCCCCAAGCCTCACCACAGCATGGCTTGATGAGTGGTGTGTAGGTCTGCACCTGGGATCCAAACCTGCGAACCCTTGGCTGCCGAAGCGGAGCACATAAACCCACCCACTATGTCACCAGGCCAGCCCTCATCTCAATAAAATTTTTAAAACTCAAAAAATATATATATTTTTTAAAGAAGTCAGTCTCTGGGGATTTTGGAAGAAAGAGCCACACAATCTGAGATGTGCTTCCAGGCGAGAACCTAGCCATACTTACAAACAGGGAAGTCCCCAGATTACTCCTCGGTCCGTGGGAAGAGGGCGCCATCATTAACAAAAATTAGAAATAAAGGGGAAGAAGCAAATTAGGAAAGGAGTGCTCAGGTTGCAAGCTGTTGACTTTGTATGCCGGGGGGGGGGGGGGGGGGGGGGGGGGGCAATGGGGGGCAATAATAGCAGGAAGTTACTGGGATTTAGGAGCAAGGTCAAGGCAGGAGAACGAGATGCAGGAGTCATCCTTAGGGTGGTGGTACTGCCATGAGAGGAGAGAGGACTGGGACAATCATGGGGGAATCCCTGTAATTACAGGGCAGGAGGGGAAAGCAGAGCGAGAAATCATGTTAAAGAGGGTGTCGGCAGAAGATGAGGAGGAGGCCAGGTGAGAAGGGAGCCACAGAAAGGGTGCAGTTGGTGGCACCAAATGCCACAAAAACACAGAGGAGGACTAGTGAAAGGTCACGGGGTTGCAGGGTAGCACGAGAGTTCAAAATCTACCTCCCCATCCTCCACTTTTCCTCTGAGAAGCTCAGGTTGCTAGATCAGTGAGGCCACGCCTAAGGATAAACGCAGACAATGCAGCTTAGCACCCAAAGGGAAAGAAGGCTCCATGGAGAGCAGTGAGCTCTGCCATCCCCTGACCCTCAGCCCCACGTTTGGAAGGACGGCACAGGCAGCCCCCGACACACACGTGGTCCCAACTACTGTCCAGGTCCAAGGCTGAGCTCACTCCCCAAGCACAGGAGGTCTCTAACAACGGCACACTCAGTGTACCCCAGGGCCCCTCAGTGCACACGTCAATCCAGCATGGTCACGGCTTGATGTTACCACTACCTGGCGCCTTTTGGCATCAGCAGCTACTGAGTGGACACTGCTAACACTGTTTCTACTTGCAACAACAAATCCTCTACAATATTACATTGACTTCCAAATGATGACTTTTGGTGTATAATAGCAAATTGATTCCTTAAAAACAGAATGAACTTTACTTGCCATTATTACCATAAGTGGAAACCCAAAAAGGCTTATAATAAATAATATAACCACATTCTATTTATTCACCCTTGATCTCTCCTTTATAATATTAACTAAAGAGGTAAGCATCACAGAGGAGGAAGAATTATTTCCGGTATGACAAGAAAGGGACTTTGTTATGGGGGGAGGTGCTTAACGAGAAGCAGTGGGATGTCTTTTAGCAAAGGCAAGTTTGTAGTAATGAGTATCAGGCTGACTTTTTTAAATAAGAGCTATTCAGGTGTGAAATGGGCTCCCCCAGAAATGAGATGGGAGTCCCTCAGCTTCTCCGGGGCCGTAATAATGGGTTAGTCATGTATGACAGTTTGCATAATGGTTACTCCAGTTTGGGAGATTTCAGACAGCCTTCCTGTGATTTATACAATACAGGTTGGAAAAGCATTCCATTTTGCCAGGGAAAATGTTCTGGGGAACCAAGCTCACTGCGGGCTCCTAAGGCGAATACTTGAAGCTAGCGTCAGAATTGGAAGAAGCCCACCAGCTCCAGGATATGCCTAATTTTTTTATTGAAGTATAATTGACATACAGTATCCTATTAGTTTCAAGTGTACATCATACTGATTCAATATTTATATACACTACAAAATGATCACCACAATAAGTCTAGTTACCATCTGTCACCATATAAAGTTATTACAATATTACTGACTATATTCCCTATGCTGCCCATTACATACCCAGGACTTATTTATCTTATAACTGGAAGTTCGTACCTCTTAATCCCTTCACCTATTTCACCCACCCTCCAACCCCTCCTCCCTCTGGTAATGAGCAGTTTGTTTCCTGTATCTATGAGTCAGTTTCTGTTTTGTTTTGTTTTTTCATTTGTTTGTTTTTTAGATTCCACATATAAGTGAAATCATAGAGTATTTGTCTTTCTCTGACTTATTTTACTTAGCACAATACCCTCTAGGTCCATCCATGTTGTCACAAATGGCAAGAATTCATTCTTTTTTATGGCTGAGTAATATTCCATTGTGTATAAATATATATATACATGTATATATCACATCTTATTTATGCATTCATGTATTGATGGACATAGGTTTCTTCCAAATCCTGGCTATTGTAAATAATCCTGCAAAGAACACAGGGGTGCGTATATCTTTTTGAATTAGTGTTTCTGTTTTCTTCAGATAAATACCCAGAAGTGGAGTTGCTAGATTGTATGGTAGTTCTATTTTTAATTTTTTGAGGATCCTCCATACTATTTTCCACAGTGGCTGTACCAATTTACATTCCCATCAACAGTGTTACAAGGCTTCTGTGTTCTCCACATCCTCGGCAACATTTGTCATTTTTTGTCTTTTTGATAATAGCCATTCTGACCCAGATGAGGTAGAATCTCATTGTGGTTTTGATCTGTGTTTCCCTGGTGATTACTGATGCTGAGCATCTTTCCATGTGCCTGTTGGCCAAATGAAAATCTTCTTTAAGGTCTGTTCAGGCCCTTTGCCTATTTTTTAATCAAGTTTGTTTTTTTGATATTAAGCTGTATATGTTCTTTATATCTTTTGGATATTAACTGCTTATTGGATGTATGATTTGCAAATATCTTCTCCCATTCAGTAGGTTGCCTTTTCATTTTGTTGATGATTTCCTTCACAGTACAAAAGCTTTTTAGTTAGATGTAGTCCCATTTGTTTATGTTTGCTTCTGTTGCCCTTAGAACACGCCTTCTTAAAAAAGGTTTCAGAAAAACCTTCAGCCAAGAAGTGACCAACAGGCAGCATATTAGCCAAATCTGGCCTACGGATGTGTTTTAATGGCTCTGCCTGGTTTCTTTGTGTTTGTATTTTTTAAATATCTGAATCTGTTCCCAGCTCTCCAACTTGAGAGATGTAGTGGATGCTGCCCGTGCACTGCCCAGACCCCCTTCACCAGGAAGGGACCATCTCCCAGATGTGAATGGCTCACGGCTGCCCCGTTCTCCAAAGAATTGCCCTCCACGACCCACCTCCACCACAGACCAGTGGCCCATGACTGACAAATACAAGGGTGTGCAGGGGAACGAAAGACCTCCCCACCTCGCCTCAAGGTGGGACCAAGTTTGATGCAGTTTGTGCTCCAGAGCCCCCTGTAGGGTCAGGCTGAAGCTAGACGCCAGCCAAGGCCACGTCCTTGCTTATTAGCTCCTACCCTACAGGTCCTACTGCCTTTACTTCCCTTCTCCTGAGAGCAGTGGCCAAGTGTGGTCCCCAGACCAACAACCTCAGCATCTTGTGGGAACTTGTTAGATGCACAAATCTCAAGCCCCACTGGAGACTCTCCAAATCAGAAACTCCAGGGTTGGCGCCCATCAATATGTATTTAAACATGTCATCCCAGTGATTCACGTGTACGTGTATGCCAGAGTTTCAGAGCCACGGCCTCAGACTATGCTCTCCATTAAATTACTTTCATGTGGGCCCCCATCTTGGGTTCTGCTTCTAGGGAATCCAACCCAAAACAGGAAAGTTCACATTGAAAAACCTGCTCTTTCCAGCTCCTCTTGAAAATTCCTTCTTTCCCACAGGGAAGCAATCAGCTTGACCAGGAAGGGCTGCTGCCCCACTGACACGGATCGCCTTAGATTGACACCTGGCCTACCTCATGCAGACTGGCCTAGCCTGTGTGGGCCAGTCTGGACATCTGACCTAGTGCTCTAGACTGCGAGCTCCTTGAGATCAAGGCTTGCCCTTCTCATCTCTGGAGCCGCACAGGCTGGCATACAGCTGCCACTCATCTATTTCTCTTGAGTTGACGGGAAACTGAACCAACCCTGACTGTTGAAACTGGCCAACATTTCCGAGACACAGAGGCAAAATTTAGGCAATTAAGAACCCAAGAAACAATCCCGGCAACAAATTAATATAATGACCTTATAGACATTATAGTTATGCATTGGCCATAATTATGTAGGGATGTAATATGCAGGAGAAATTAGTTGCAGATTCACCTGGTAGTCATCCTAAGCCCCGAAGCCCGCAGATTAATCACCCTTGTAATTTTATCCCAGTCCATGTAATTGCAGATGCCATCTTTACTCATTTAGCATCTAATTCCTCAAAGCAGGTTTGCAGGCCTCTGACACATGGTTCAAATATTCACATTGTCTCCTTAGCCCAGAGAGACATTTTTTATTAAAGAATCAAGCTGAATGTGAAATAAAACAAACAACATAAAATCTGGCTGCAGACCTGAGCTCTGGGATAAAAAGAAAAAAATCATTTCCAACCCAGCACTAGCTGGCCGCTCTCAAATTACCCATGTAGAAAATTGCCCAAACTTTTCTACCCAAACTGCATTTGTTTCTGATTTTAAACTAAGTTCCGTTCCTAATTTTTCTTCCTTTCTCCAAAGCTTCTATCTTTAGGAAATACGGAGTCCGAGTTCTATAATTTGCACTTCATTTGAACACTAATGAAAAGAAATGCTCTTCCCCTTCAAACTACTTCCTCAGTCAATTAAACAAATCCTCTAAGTGGAGTGTGCGAAGTGATTTGTGTCCAAGAACTTAATTAGTACTTAATTCTGGAATTTGTATCTCCTTAAACCCACATCCTTTTAAGTTTCCGCCAAGCTCAAAAAATGGCCCAGGTGTGGTCCCTTCCCATAGGATCAAGGCAGGAGCGGATTTGAAGAAGCCAAGGTAATAAACGACCATCTGTGTGTTCAAAAAGGCAACAGCCTACAGCTTTAGAACCCAGGAAGCCTTTTTGCCACCAACGACGGTCCTTTCAAGTCCCCAAAAAGGACCGGAGCAAACAGCACTTGCTTACTTTGCAAAATAACAGCTGTTTTATTGTAAAGGGAATCCATGCTCATTGAAGAAAAACTGGGGGGAAATACAGCATAATATAAAGGGGAAAATAAAATCAGCTACACAGTGATAACTACTCAACACAGACTTCTGTTTTTAATATTGAACATATAATGGAGGTATTATATTGTACATTATATTTTGTGTCCACTTCTCTCATTCCTCCCACTTGTATAACATTTTCCCGTGTTCAAAACTGTTTGCATATGTCTCTTTCTTATTCCAGAGAGAATAAGAACTTAGTGAGGTTGCCTTCAGATGCTTCTGGGCTGTTCCTCTAGATGATGCATTCTCAAATTGGGGGCAGGGAGAGACGAAGAAAAATACCTAATTCTTACGTATAAAGAATATACATATATACACACACACACGTGCGCGTGCGCACACACACACACACACACACACACATACAGTATATCTGTGGTATTAAAATTTTATGGAGGAGTAGCAATTAGGGGAAAAAATGTCTGAAAGGCTCCTTAGGGGGGCGATCATGAAAAAAGGCTGAGAAACTGCAGTAGATGACTATAATATAATTGACTTTACCGATCCTTTTAATAAAAACGTGCCAACACACATTTAAACTATTGCTTGCTATTAGACTGTTAACTAAAAGCAAAAACTAAACAAAATTGTATAACGTCTGTTAATGACCATATGTTCTTTTTCAGTGTAAAAGATATGTTTCCCTATGGTTTGACTCTCCAACAATCTGAGTCATTAAACCCGGGAGAATGAAACTGATCTACTTGTTGGCAATCTGCATACGGGACTCCCCAAGTCTCACATGTCCATCACTTAACTCAACTCTGCCGGAAGGAAAGTAACATTGAGCAAGCCCTCACATAATCCTCAGTAAGACACGAGGAAGTTGGCTTGTGCATTTATTCAAACTTTTACTTAGGTTCTTGCTCAAAGTCACACATTTATTCAGAGGCAGAACCCAGATTGGGTCCTAAAGTGAGTCCTCTTTCTGTGCTCTCACAGAACCTTAGTGAAGTCACTCTTAGAACTTTCTAGAACTTAATTCCTCCAAATGTAAAATGAGAGAGTTAGACGAGATGTCTAATTGGGGCTTGAAATTCTAGCCTTCCCTAAAATCAAGTAGCTAAGTCTTTGGATCATGAGTCAAACACCAGGCTGTCAAAACCACTAGAAAATGGAAGAAGACCATTCTTCCTTCTACACGCCTGCCACATTCTGGAGGCAATAAGCCCTCACTGGCAAGGTTGTGCCCCAGAGCCAAAGCTTTCCAAAAAGGACATGCTGACTTCGACTTTGAAAGCACACATCTCGCTCTGCCCCTTCCCAGAGCTTTTTCTCAGGCTCATTCCCAGTGCAGAGCCTCTGGGGAGAGCTCTGCATGGATGCAGAAGATAAACATCCAGCCCTTAATGAACAGTGTTTTGTTTTTCTCCAGGCCATTGTCCTGCTTTTTAGTGCTAAACAGTGGAGATGTATCAGCATCATAAGACCACTGTCTAATTAAAAGAAAGTTTTAAGAACCACGAGCCCTCATGGGATTCCTCACCAAAGTGTGAGCATCCCTAAGCTGAAAGAACACGCATATTTTAGGAGGTATCCTTGGATGGCATCGTTTTAAGTGCACATGGCCTTCTCTCTTTCCCGATTTATCTGGCACCGTGAAGAGTGCTCTCATGTCAGACGTACACCCAGATGCTGGGAGTTCACAAAGGGCTGGAAGGCAGCACACACTCAGGAAGGCCAGAGGGCCGGCCGGTCACATTTCTTCTTTGGGATTCATTAGGCAGGCAGGCTGGGCTCTAAGAAGCATTTGTCAGGTTCCATCCCACAGGTTGCTGTATCTCCAGGATGGGGCTGTGATCCCTGTGTGGAAGTGCCCCAGCAGAAGTGAAATGGGAAATGTGCTGCCCAACTGCAAATCATTCTCGTTTCATGTGAACTCCTCAATTTAAAAGTAAAAGCAGAAAAAAAATCCTCCTTGACTTTGGCCAGGCAACATGGGCCATTCCCCTGACTAATCTACAGCCATGTTGTGGGCTAAACCTGCACGGAGCCAAGGAAGACCTGAGAGCAAATAAAATCTGAAATGGAAAGCACATCTTTGAATGCGGAAGAAAAATAAATGTGCAGAACTTAAACTGCTAACAGAACAGGTGCGCGCACAGTTAGAATTTCACAAGCCTTTGCACAAAGCAGTAATGAGAGCTCTACGCTCACTTTCAAGCAAGATGTGAGTTCCCAGGTCTCAAAGGGTTGAAATCTTTTTTCATTCCTCAGAATTTCAGAATCCCACGTATTGCAGAGTTGAAGAATCTCTGGCCGAGCCTTAATTTCACCTGGCCCTCAGCAAGTTTTCTAAACATCCATGTCTGTTGGGGATCTTAAATCCTCTAACTATTTAAAAATCATTTCCACTATTTTAATTGGGAAAAGACCATTGGTCTTTTTTCTTAACCTAACAGTGACCACAGTAACTAAATTCTTTCCGCTGTTGGGTGGGCAGATAATGTCTTTTCCTTCTGTCCACATCTTTCGCTCTCATTTTTCCAAGAAAATCCCCACCTTTCCAGTTTCCGCACGATTCCGAGGGTCCAGTGCTAAGACTCCTGGAGGCCAGCACTGCATTCTCTGATTCATCTGGGCTACCGTAAGTCTCCTTAACTATGCATAACATAAAATTAAAATAAAATGTTGCCATGTGATATATTTAATAGGATTTGATCTCATTCTCCTTGATTTTAAATGCAAACCAAATGAAACAAAAAAAAAAAAACCCACTCTCAAGAAAGAAAAAGAACACTAATGAGCCTGCTTTTTACTTTGATGTGGTCTTCAGTGACCTTTTACTATAGATATGTGGTCCTTAATTGGAGAAGAGAAAAAATATTCTCAAGAGTCTCCTCGGGTCCCCCCAAAACATCCCAAGAGATATGTTCCTATCCCCAGAACGTGGGAGCTACCTGCCAGTTGAGACAAAGAGGAGGCAAAACTCCGCAGCACCCATCGCCACCACCCCTACGCATCCTCCTCCCTTCACTCCATGGGCATCACCACCAGACTGGGAACCCAAGACACGAGTCCTGGGGACAGCTTTGATTCCTCTCTTTCCCTCACCTCCCACAACATCACTTGAGTCTCCATGACCGTACCTCCCGAGCACTTCTAAACACCACCCCTTCCTCTCCTCTCCTCCTCAAGCCATAGCCTTCACTCAGGCCCTCTGTGCATCACAGCTGCATTTCCAACCAGCCACCCAATGGGACTCCTGGTCCTCCCTCCCAGGTGTCCCCAGAGTGATGGTTCGAAACTACAAATGGGACCCCATCAGCCCTGCTTGGAAAATGCAGGCTGGACCCACACTGCCAAAGGATGAGGTTCAGAATGCCAAGCAGGACTGTGAGGGCCAACGTGATCCGGCCCCAGCCCACCTTTTGATTCCGTCTCTGCTCAGTTAATGGTAAGGTTCAGAGGGACTTGATGAATAAACAGATTTAGGTAGGGAAGAAAAGGAGTGAAAAATAACAAAAGCAATCACATCCAACACTACAAAATGCTTACTCCAGGGAGTAGTGTCAAATGCTTTGTACGCATTATCTCCCTTCATCTTCTCAACGACAAAAAGGCAGGTATTACTATTTACCCCATTTGTCAATCAGGAGACAGGCTACACAGCTCATTTAGTGGCACAGGCAGAAGCTCAACCCAAGCCGAGATGACAGAGTCCACGTCCTTCTACGCATACCACACTGCCTCCCATACAGTGTCAATTCTGACAGTCTAGGTGACAGGGAGCTGGTGGTGTGGACAAAAACTTCACTGCAAATACTGCCCACGACAACCACCTCAGCTAAACCCCCGAAACGTGCAAGAGGGAGCCCCTTGCTGAAGCTAAGAGCTCAGCTTTGAGATGGTGCAGAAGACATCAGGAAGTCTGATTTCCAACTAAATAGAGGAGGCCAGGCCCAACCCATGCACGCAATCTAAAACACACCCACTCCAGTCACCCTTCTCAATCATCCCTGAGTACACGCAGAGGCGGGAGAATATACTAAAGGATTTCATTTCCCAGCAACCCTTCTGATAGGTCCACGCTCACCAAGCACCATTCTTACCTCATGTTGGCTTTCAGTGTTGAAAAACCTATGGAAGTGAGAACATGTGAGACAGTAGACCTCAGGGTCTTTGCTCACAATGTTCTTTCTTCTCGGGTTGCTCCCCATTCACGACCCCCACCCTTTGGCCTAATTAATGGCTACTCCATGTTCCTAGGTTAGCTGAGGCATATAGTAAATGCTCAATAAATCTTTATTGAACAAATGAATAAATGAATGAATAAGAAATTTAGTCTTCCTAAAAGTTATATTTGTCATTACAAATTAACAAGTTCAGCATCTGGTTTTAGACCAGTGTCTTGCAGACTCAGTGAGGGAGCCCATCTCCCTGAAACTGACCCCTCGGGAGGCCCTGAGTAAATGAGTCTGGGGGCCTGTGGGGATGAGGAATGGGACCCAGATCTTGGTGACCCACAAGGCCCACCTTGGGCATGCAGGCAGCCTTCATCTCTAATATTCCCATTTCACCTCCAGGACCAAGAAAACTGTGTCTAGTGGTGGTCATGGCATTATGCACAGGTATTGCTATGCACACATAAAATTTGGTATGATGGCTCCTGTTTCATACACACCCACTCTCTAAAGTCAAACAACAACGCAAGGTGGCAGGGAGGGCCAGTGAACAACAAATGCCATGTGAAAAGCAACGAACATCTAACTTAAACAGGCCTCCTCCACTTACGGATGATAAACGCAACATACCATAGCGACATAAACCATAAGCAGGCTGCCCCTTTAAAAATATAACCATCAATCTGTTGTTAAGCCCACAACCAGTTGCAGTATTAATCACACTCTTTTGGCAAGAGAATCCATTTCCCAACAAAGTTTGAGTGGCAGAGAAAAGGCAGAGCCAACAATCGGGAAATAAACTATGCTTCCAAATGATCGAAGGAAAGCTGCTCTTCTCGCTGGCAGCTCCCTCGCCATCCTGCTGCTAGCACCAGACACACATAAATACACATGCCACTCTGCTTCCCCCACATCATATTTCCATCATTGCAGAGTGCTCTGCAGTTCTGTTCTGGGGCCATTTTTCACTTTGTGCCATTTTTGGACACTTTGAACACAGACCTCCCCTAGAAATTAAGAGTCATTTCTTAAACACAACTGCCATTCTAGTTTCTTACTCCCAACTCGCTTTTCTCCCTCTCTCCCTCTCCTCTGCCAGTAATGTAGAACTAATTATGCTAAGCAGAATTTGTGTTCTGCCCTGACTCCTGAACTGTGAACCCCAGAAGACAGAGTCCAAAACCTTATCCCTCTTTATTTCCTCAACAGTGGCACAAAGTAAACATTCAATTAATGCTTCAAGAGTAGGGTTTTATTGACTATAAGAGAGAAGTTTCTGATAAGTGAAGCAGACGGGGATCAGTGAACTGCTATCCACTAGAACGTCCAGGCAACCAACTCTCAGACGCCACACTCACATTAGAGCTAGTAGGACAAATCCCCACATTTTCTGTTCTTTTCCTTTAATTAGCTACTAACGAGTCTTTTTTTCCTTCCATGCAAATGTTAAGATCTGTTTGACCAATCACCTCTGGCAATGCTGTGATGCTACTGTACCTACATTAAGTATATAGATTATTTTGAAATGAATGATACCTTGATAACACTATCTTCCTTTCTATCCATAAACATGGTATACCTCTCCACTTATTTAGGACTTCTTTCATGCCCTTTAGAATTTCTCCAGGTAAATCTCACACACTCTTGAGTAGATTAATTCCTAGATACATTACAGTTGTCGCTACTGTGAATGACATCTTCTATTATATTTTCTTAATTTATTATTGTGGTACAGAGGAACACTATAGATATTTGTTAGTTTATATTATCTGGCAAACTTACTGAACTCACTACTTCTGGTGGTTAGTCTGCTAATTTTTTTTTTTCAAGGAAATGATATTAAATGCAAATAGTGACAATTTGTCTTTTTCATTCCAATCTTTATGACTTTCTTTTTATCTATTTTACTGCATTACTCAAACCTTCTTTAGTATGTAGCAGCAATAATCATGGGTATCCTTACTTCTTATTAACCTTGAAAAAGGATGCTTCTAGAATTTATCCATTAAACGTAGTGTTTGCAATAGGCTTCTGGAGAAAAGTCTATCAGGTTAAGGGCATTCCTTTCCATAATAGACTGTATTGTTGTTCTCAATTATTTGCTGCTCCTCTCTACCTGGCCAACTCCACAGGGCCTCTTCCTTTGAGCAAACTATAGATCCCATCACAGTGACATGAGGCTTGGCCGTGCGACTTTCTTTGGCCAATGGACTGTGAAAGGAGGTGACATAGGCCACATCCAAGCTAACACTTGAGACCATCATCAGGTGCTTCCATAGCTCCTTCCCCTCTGCTCTGGATCACCACATCCCAGACAGGAGCTGCTCCTCCAGCCTGGGTTCCGGAACGAAGAATACAGAATGCAGAGACACAGCCAACTTACAGCCAACACGTAACACGAACAGGAAATCAACCTTTGTTGTCCAAAGCCACTGACATTTTGGGGTTGTTTGTTACTACTGCATAACCTAGCAAAAATTGATTGATGTACTATCTATTCCTATTTTTCTCTGGGCTTTTGTCATAAATAGGTGCCTTTTCCACATCCTTTTAGATCATTATATATACGACCATTTTCCTCGAATCAGTTAATGATTTTATTGATAAGTTTTCTGAGGGTAAATCTGTAGCAGACATTAGCTGTCCATCAAAAAAATTACTGCTGCCCCTTCTATAGTGGGGCATTATCATTAGGAGATGGCTACCCAGCCTGGAACTACACTTACCAGCATGCAGATGTGGCCATGCAACCCATTTCTCACTAACAGAACATAAGCAGAAATGCTATGTATCACTCACAGGCCCAGAGCTCTTATAAAGGAAGGAGAGATTCACTACACTCTCTCTTGGGATTCCAGGGCCTTAGTGAGTGGTGGAACCACAAGATGGAAGGAGCCTGGGTCCTTGAATCACCACAAGCACCACCTGCCAACCACCATCCACTTTGTGAGCAAGAGATAAACCTCTGTGTATAAGGGAGCCTATTTGTCAGAGCAGCTAGTGTGACCCTAACACATCATCCTTGCACTCTAGGGAGAAATCCAACGCTATATGGTTTTTTAATATGATGTTGGATTTGGAATGTTAACATTTTATTTCAGATTTTCACTGCAATTGACTGGTAATTTCTCTTCTCTGGTACTATCTTCATTCAATTTTGATATTGAGGATATAAATTTGATGTTAAGCCTCACAAAACAACAAGAGCAGCCCTCCCCTTTTTATGAGTCTCTGGAACAATCTGTACAAGGCAGGGACTATCTATTCATATAAAACTGTACGGGCCTTATGATTTTTGGAGGAGGAAGAAGTTTTCACCACTATTTCAAATTCTTTAGCAGCAATTGTTCTAGTCAAGTTTTCCATTTATCAACTGGCCAACTTTGGAATCTCATATTTTTTTTCCCATAAATCTGTTCATTTCATATGGCATTTCACATTTATTTGTGTACAGTTGTTCAACCAATTCACTTAGGATATCGAAGTTGCTTCTATATCTGTAGTTATTTGAAACGCACCTTATCTCTTTACTCCTTGATGAGTCTCACTAGAGACTTGTCCATCTTCCTAATATTTTCAGAAAACTAATATTTGGTTTGTTGAATCATTGCTATTTTTTCCATCCCTCGTTTACTGATTTCTACCCTATCTTATTATTTCAATACTTCTGGTTTCATTGCATCAGAGACTATGGTCTGAATGATGTCAATTCTTAGAAATCTGAGACTGACTTTCTGGTCTAGATGTGATCCACTTTTGTGAAAATTCTGTGCATGCTCAAAAATATATGCATTTAGTGTTTTCTGAGTGCAAGCTTATTAATCATGTTATCCAAATCGTTTATTTCCTTGCTTATTTTTGTCTCTTTGATCTGTTTCCAAGAAGAATATATTCAAATCCACATGTACAATGGTAGATTTATCTATGTATGACTATAATTCTGCCAATTATTTCTTTATATAGCGTGAGGCCGTGTTCTTGGTTATATTTGTTCACGTCTATTATATCTTCTTGAAATACTGTGGTACTGTGGCATTTCCAGAATAAATCATCACTTTTCATCTCTTTTCAGTTGTTCACCTTAAATTCTACTTCATCTGATACTGAAATTGCTAGCCTGGTGTTATTTTGGTTATTTTCCTGGAATTCCATTTTTAGCCCTTTATTTTCAAACTTGCTCTGTGCCTTTGTTTATGTGACTCTCTTAAAACCACATATTGCTGGATCTTTTTTGTAACCCGATCAAAGAGTCCTCCTGTCTTAATCAGTGAGATTAACCCATTTAGAGTGTAATCACTGATACTGTCGGATTGATTTCTTTATCCTATTTTGTGTTTTCTTTTTACTGTGCTTTTGTCTTTCTAGTTTCCTATCTCTGATTGAATTGGTCCAATTTTCTTTATTTTTTTCCTACTGCGAGTTTGAAAGTTATAAAATATATTTTTTATTATTTTCTTGGTTGGCCCTAACTTAAGAAGTAAGACCCACATTTATACTTATCTTTTCCTCTCCACAGCTAAAGATTACCCACGAACTCGTCTTCCCCACACTACTGCCTCCCGCTACCTCTGCCCTCCAGCACATCGTCACACGCGCTTCATTTCTCATGCTGGCGCTGTCTGGAGCTTTACTTCCAGGCTGCTTATGGGACCCCCGCCCCTGCTTTTTCTGGCAAATCCAGAACCCTGAGCAGAGGAAGAGACCAGAAGACCATGCTTTGTTTATCACATTGATTAGAACCAGAATTCTCCTCTTTGTTTATTATTATTTTTTGGTAGGGCAATTAAGCATAGTGCTTCTATGAATATTCTTATTTTAATAGTTTTATTGGAGTATAATTTACATACCATAAAATTCGCCCATTTTAAGTGTATAATTCAATGATTATGATTATGTTTACAGAGTTGTGCAACCATCACTCTCCAGTTTTAAACATCTCCATCACCCCGAAAAGATCCCTCATGCCTCTTTGCAGTCAAAGCCCCGTTCCCACTTCCAGCCCCAGACAACCACTAATCTACTTTCTGTCTCTATTGATTTGCTGTTTTCTGAATATTTCATATAAATGTAATCATCCAATATGTGGTCTTTTCTGCCTGGCTTCTTTCACTTCGCATAATGTCTTTGAGGTTCAGCCATTGCATGTATCATTACTTCATTTCATTTTATTGCTGAGTAGTCCTGCATTGGAAGGATCTGCCACATTTTGTTTATCCATTTCCCAGTTTCTGGACACTTGAATTATTGCCAATTTGGGGCTATTCTGAATAACGTTCCTAAGAACATTTTCATAGTAGCCTTTCTCTGGACATAGGTTTCATTTCTTTTGGGTAGCTAGCCAGTCGTAGAATTGCTGAGTCATATGATAAATTTAGGTTTAACTGTCGTCTAAGAAACAGCCAGACAGTTTTTCCAAAGTGGCTGCACCAGTTTACACACCCACCAGCCATGTATGAGGGTTCCAGCTTCTCCACATCCTTGCCAATACTTGCTATTATGCCTTTTTTTTTACACTCATTCTAGTGGATACATTTATTATTTTACAATCAAAAGAAAATAGAAGGAAGTACACCAAAATAGGAAACATGACTGCCGCCAGATGACAGGCCTATGGCGTTTCTTCTTTCTACCTTCCTAATCTTTCTTTCTGAGAAGGAACGGGCATTTATTTTTATAATGAAAAAAATAAATAAATAATTTTAAGAAAAATATTTTTTATTTGTATTTAAATAAATATAATTTAAAATATAAAAAAATTTAAATTTTAAAAAATTTTAATAAAATCATAAGTAACTTGAGGTGTTCGCAGCTACTAAAACCTTATTTTTTCTACCTTAACATTCCCCAACAGTGACAATTAGAGATCAAAGTTTCCTTCCAGTCTCCGGACTGACTCGCAGAATAGCTGCTGGTTTTATTAAGCTCCAAAGAACTGTGGCACTTCCAGAGCCCCCACCCAAGTCAGCTTGGAGGCCTGGATGTACAGCTGTCGTCCACCCCACAAGGCATTCTGTGCCACATCAGAACACCGGGACCTTGGCTATTCAGACACATCTCCTTCCTTTAGAGCATCCTGTGATTGTCCAGGATCTCCCATCCCACATGTGGCTCGTACACCAAACTCTACAAGACACAAGGTATTCAAGCAGTTTAGCTAATGAGCACAAAGGCCACCTCATCATCATAATTGTAAATGTTACTCGGTGAGTACATACACTGGGAATCTTGCTGGAGCACTTCCATCCAACAAGTACTAACTGAGCACCAACTACATGTAAGGCACCTTGCTGTATTCCCTTGAGTTTACAATCTAATAGAAATCATTTTTGCAGGGGGCAGTGAGGAAGATTGGCCCTGAGTTAACATCTGTTGCCAATCTTCTCTTTTTGCTTGAGGAAGATTGTTCCTGAGCTAACATCTGCGCCAATCTTCCTCCACTTTGCACATAGGATGCTGCCCCAGCATGGCTTGATGAGTGACGTGTAGGTCTGTGCCCAGGATCCAAACCCATGAACCCTGGGCCACCCAAACAGAGCACGTGAACTTAACAAGTACACCAACGGGCTTGCCTCTAATAGACATCTAATAGTAAACCATGTACCTTTCAAAGTACAGGGCACTAAGGATCCCAAGAAACAAACACACAGAAGAGTGTGTTGGAGTTTGGAAAAGGAATATACATATTTTTCTAGCTGAGAGATGAAAGACATTTCTAGGAAAAAGTCACCTGCAAGTTTGGGGTGTCAGTTGAATATGAACTGAGAGGTCCAGAAATTACATGATGGCCCAAGACAAACATTGAAGGGGTAAGACTAAAGAAACTGCACCCAGTTTCCATTTCAAATGCTGCTCCCCGGCTCTTCATTCCCGGTCACCACCAAACTTCCTGCCTCCCTCCAGACACCCATGCAAAGGCCAGCTACCCTGCTTAAAGGGATGTAATTCCAAATGCAGCCAGGCAAGGGCGCTCTAATTCAACTTGTCTAAAACGAGACAACCCCCAAAAGGACCAACCAGAGCTGCATTTATTCTACACCATGACATGGCACTTGTAAGCCCTACACCCTTTTACGAATATAACATTTGACAAAAGAATCATTTAACTGCCACCATTCCATGCTAATCATACGCCACCATTCTTTGTGGAATTATTTCAGAAATGACTTTAACATCAAGAGTCAAAGCAGAATCTTCAACTAGAGGGGAATGTGTTTTCCGGGCTGATGAATAATTTGCACTCAGTAATGGGGAGTCACTCCAGCCACCAAGCATGAATCACTAATTTTCAAAAGACCAAAAAAAAATAATAAAGGACATTCAACCTTAAAACCATTCTGAACATAATCTTCCTTTGAGGAATCACAACGCCTGGAAACACTTTAAATTTGTGAATAAGGACCATGGCTCTAGGTTGTCACCGTCATACAAAGTCATTCAATAAAACCCAGTAGGCTTAGGGCTTAGTAATCCTACTGCTCCAAGCCAAAAAGAATTGCTCTTTTAATAGCAAATGTAGGGAAATGCCGCCAGAACTGGGTATAGGAGACATGCCTATTAAGGAATGTCGCTGGCTTTATTTTATTTTATTCCAGGTTTACTGCATACAGCAAAATCCACCCTATTTTATAGGTGTCTAGTTCTGCAAATTTTGACAAACTTACACAATCTTGTAAGCACCACTCCAGTCAAGATATGGAATATTTTCATCATCCCCCCAAAATTCTTTCATGTCCCTTAAGAGAACACCTCCCCCCTTGCCCTAGTACTTGGCAACCATAAATCTAATTTCTGTTCCTGTAGTTTTGTCTTTTCCTGAATGTCACACAAGTGGAATTGTATAGTATATAGCTTTTGAGTCTGGCTTCTTTCACTTAGTGTAATCTTCTAAGAGCTATCTATGTTGTTGTATTGATTTTGTTTTTTAACTAAAGTAGAACTGGGACATCTTGGCCTCACACCTGGCTCTTTGTCATTGTTCACAAAGTGTGAAACTCTCTTTCAAGGGCCTTCTGAGCGACCTGATACCTTCTTCTTCATATATTAAAGGGGAGACAAATTATTTTTTGAGAGCTGGGCAATGTTTTCAAAGAGCAAAGCTCTAACCCACAAGCTTTTACTCAAGGACACAAACTCAGCCTATGGAACTCAGTGACCCCAGCACAGGAGCGACACGAGACCTGCTGGTGAAATTCACCTGAAATGCAATATAATCAGTAGTGAGCTTGGAAAATACTATATTAGTTCCAAAACAAAACTATCCCACCGGGTACATTTCTCAAGAAATGATAGATTATTTTACTTTGTTTGGGTTTTGTCTGTGTGTTTAAAACTGGCTCTGAAAACATTTCCAAAAGTGGAATTTGCACAAATGCTCTGGGCAAAGGCAGCATTTTTGAATGAGTGATGAGGAGCCTAAGAGAACTCTTGAAGGGCAACGTATATTCTGATAAATGAGGCAGAAATGGACAGTCAGGTGGAGCCTGCTCAGACAGGTCCTCAGTGTTTCTATCTCCGGTTACCAGAGAGAGGGTGAGGGTCCCAGCAGAGGTAGCCAGGAGCTTTCCTTCACCATCCGCCCACCAGAACATCTCATTCTAGAGTCCTCATGGCCGTCATCATGCACTCACTCCTGCACCTGCACATTCTGCAAATATTTACCGAGTGCCCCCTGCTGATGACAGCATGCTCATCTCATGGCATGATTCAGCTTCTACCCAGCCAGCCAGAAAGTACAGACTTGGAGTCGAGATGGTGCTGAGTTCAAATTCCTTTTCTGGGTCCTGTAACCCCAGCCTAACCTACCTTCTAGAGGCTCCCTGGTAAGGTCATCCAGACAAAGCTTGATGTCCTAGGGGTTCAAACGAGGCACTCACTCTGCCCAACCCATCCAGGCACACCAGGCTGTGCCTGTCCCCATGCTCCAGGCACCTAGCTTGGCACCAGTGGGTTCGGGAGACTTTCCAAGCATCTCTCCTGACAAAATGCTCACCTCTGAACAATAGCTTGATCCTGGAACTCCCGTTACCTAGGGAAAGAACATCTCACTCTGACGCAGCCTGGATTCTAGAACAACCCAATCTCTCCCTCATGTGCAAGTAGCTGTGCTGGAACAGGAGAGCACCGGCTTAAGAAAGTGACAAGTTCTCTAAGTCTGGTTTTCCTCATTGTAAAACAGAGTTAATAATCCCTCCCTGCTGCAAGGATTAAATAATGCATGATGATGGTGATAATAATAATAATAATAATAGCAGGTGTTATTAACTGAAAGCATATTTAAGGGGAAAATACCATGGAATATGCATTTTTCATTATTGATTTTAACCCATGCACCTATTCCTAGGAGATAAGACT
Source organism: Equus przewalskii (assembly GCF_037783145.1). Lineage (NCBI taxonomy): Eukaryota > Metazoa > Chordata > Mammalia > Perissodactyla > Equidae > Equus > Equus przewalskii. The sequence goes on from NC_091851.1 coordinate 32,539,950, forward strand.
ATTATTATCCTCAACTAATAAATGAGGAAAATAAGGCTCAGAGATGCTAAGCAACATGCTCAAAACCACCAGCTAGTCAGTGGTATAGTGAGGATGTGACTGTTCTCTTTACCATAACATTTAACCTTATTCCACTTCTGGCAATCAGTCTCAAAGAAATAATAATGAATGGTTTAAAAGTTTCATACATAGGGCTGGCCCCGTGGCCGAGTGGTCAAGTTCTTGCGCTCCGCTGCAGGCGGACCAGTGTTTCGTCAGTTCGAATCCTGGGCGCGGACATGGCACTGCTCATCAAACCACGCTGAGGCAGCGTCCCACATACCACAACTAGAAGGACCCACAACGAAGAATGTACAACTATGTGCCGAGGGGCTTTGGGGAGAAAAAGGAAAAAAATGAAATCTTTAAAAAAATAAAATTAAATTAAAAAAAAAAAGTTTCATACATAAAGATGCTCCTCATGGTTTGAGAGGAGAAAATCAGAGAAAAATTAAACATCCAAGAAGCAGGCATTGCTAACATAAATCTGCAGGGTTTTAAATCATGAATGGTTTATGAGGGCAGCTGAAGATATGTGTTCGCCCCCGCCTCACTCTCCAAAGCTCAATGGTATTACAGTAAATAAGCACAAATAGGACAATGTCATAAAAGCACTGTGAACCTTGGGTGAACTTATAAAAACCAGAAGGCAGGTGCAGTAGTGCTGGTAGCAGAACAGAGCAAGTGGAGAGGTGAAGAAGGAGCCAGAATAATAAGAAGGGAGAAGCTGCCTCCCGTCACGAAAGCCCACTCCACAGGAGTGGAAGGAAGGGAAGGAATGACTGAAAACTGTCTGCAGGAAGGTTGACCGCTCCCCAACTATTCACCCATCACCCCTCACCTCTTCCCCCAAGAGCCAAATGAGTCTCCCCAGGTGAAAGCAGGAGATTTCATTTCTAAGGATGCTTAACAACCTCGCAAGGAGGTGCTTAAGCTTCCAGAGTGGGAATTATCATCCCCGAATATGTTCCTAGGCAGTGGAGAGGCACAACGTGTCTGCTTTTGTTCTAAAAATGTCCAAGCAAAGGCTGCCAATCAACTCAGCTGCCCGTGTACTTAGAGGTGGACAAACAAAACCACTCCAGCTGTCTGTATCAATCACTCCAGTGCTGCATTCCTAGAACGAATGAACAACCAAAATCATCAAACACTTGGGGGAGAAAAACAACAGCACAGATAGAAGTGAGCTGAACCTACAGGACCGAGTCCAAGGAAAATAGAGATAACCCAGGAGCAGACAAGAACTGTCAAAGAATTCTTAATAATATCTCCCAAGACATTAAAAAAGATATTACACACATAAAACAAGAAAGGACAAGTGGCTATTTTTTTAAAAGCAATCAAAGAACCAAAAGAAATAACTTGATGGAAATTAAGAACATGCCTGCTAAAAAAGACCAAAAGAAAAAATTAACAGAAAAATTTAAGGCCATCTCTCAGAAGATAGAGCAGACAGAGAAATCTTTGGACAATGAAAGACAAAGTAAGAGTCTTGGAAGGCCATTCCATGAAGTAAACGTCCATCTTCGAGGAGTTGCTAGAGAGATAATAAAGAAAATGGGGAGAAGACAATAATCACAAAAAAAATTAAAAATAAATTTCACAGAATTGGAGAAAGAAATAAGATTGAAAGGGCCCATCAAGTGCCAAATAGGATAAACAGAAAATACCATAAAGAAAATATCCTAAAATCTTCCAGGGGCATGTATGTTAGGGGAGGCGGTGGATGGACAAAACAAAACAAATTACTCATAAAGGCATGAGAATTTTATGTGTTGAGCAAATTAGCAATACTGAATATTAGAGGACAATTGAACACATTTTGAAATGTCAAGGGGAAAATTACTTTAACTCTAAATTTCTAGAGTCAGACACACACCACAACATGAAGGTTAAAAAATATTTTTTTTCAATCCTTAAGAACAAAACGTTTTCCACATAATTCTCCATTTATGAAAAGTCAATGAGGAGATAGCGAAACAAAACGAAAAGAAAAACAAGAAAAAATAAGATGGGGAATTCTAGAAAGAGAAGAATTCCAGGAGAGTAAGAAACAAACATCTCAGGAAGACAGCGGGACAGCAGGCCCACCTGGAAGGCAGACACAGTACAGCACGTCACAAAGAGGGTGACTGAATGATTGCAAGGTGCGGGGGATGCAGGGAAGAAAGTGTCTGCTTCCTCCACCAACAAGACAAATGAAAGACAATTAGGAAACAAAAAGCTGTACAAGAAAGTCAGATTCCAACATAGTCAAAATATAATAAGCCACGATTCTTGCAAAATTGATGGAGTGGTAAAGAAAGCAAATTCATCTGACCTAGGCGCCTGGAACTTTCGAGGGGCACAGCTCTAACTGCAGAGACATTCGTGCCTCTCTTGCCCAGGTTTCCCCAAAATGCAAAGCATAAGACAGGGGCATGCGAGGAGGCAGTTTATTTGGGGAAGTGATGCCAGGTGACAGGAGTGGAGGACTGGGAAGGGTGAAACCGGGAAGGAGGGAAAGTCCATCCAAGGGTAAACTGTAGAGCAGATCACCCCTGGGACAAGGCAGACTCCATCCAATTAGGGACCCTCTGAGAATTCTCTGCCTAGGGAAGGAAGATGGGAATATGTACCCACTGGCTTCCATTCCCCATCAATCAAGGGCTGCCCCAGGGGCCTGGCATTTCCAAATGTGTATACCCATCAGAATGGCTGAGCAGGGGGCTTCCCAGATGCAGCAGTAGAAAAGTCCCCGTACAGAAAATGAGAAATACATAGTGTACTGTTGAGAACAATATCTTCCACGTGCATGTCATATTTTGCAATAATGACCGTGTGAACGAGAGACACAAACGGTATGTAGACCTTAGCACTGCTCACCAAATATTTTTGGCTCTCAGCTTTCAGAGCATGTGACGGAATCACACTCTTTAGCCCCTCTGTGGTTGAGTGGGACCATGTGATTCGTTCTAACCAATGAATTGAAGTGGAAGTGATATCCCACTTCCATCATGACATTTAAATGCTGATGCAAGATATTCCGGAGCTTTCTTTCCATCTGCTATAGAGAAGAACATTGCAGATAACAGTGGTTCCATTTCCATGAGTTTCTGAGTAAAGGGGACCCAACCGAGAGGCACCAATCCACCCGAATAGACATGAGAGGGAAAGAGAAATAAACTTTTGTTGTTTAAAGGCACGGAGACCTAGGGCTTATTTGTTACTGAAGCCTAACCTAACCTATCCTGATGGATACAATGAGCAATAGCTTTATAATGTCGTGGGGGGAAACCAGCTTACAAAATTTTACACACACACACTGATAACACGGTACATAAAAAAATCAACTTATACATAAGAATAGAAGGGATGACACACTAAGTGCTAACAGTGTTTGCGCTCAGTTGGCAGAATTCCAAAAAAAGCTCTTACATTCTCTCTTTTTAAATTTTACATAACGAGCAGGTATTATTTATAAAAAACAAACATTAAAAAAGACTCAAGTGAGGAAAAGTGCTGTCTCTAGGAAAATTAATAGTGGGCAGGACATTTTGCTTTGTGCTTATTATGAAGAATAAACTCCTGTCCCTTTTCCACCTCATAAAAGATGCAAATCTCTTTCCAGACATCAGGGCAGGTGGGTCCTAACTGCTCCAAAGTCTACTTCAGCTTTATAATCTGCACATTGGGAAAGTCTTCCAAACGCTCAGTAAAGTTTTCAGGGACCTTGGGCTGTTTCTAGCCCCTGCTTGCAAATCTCCCCATAATTTCTATAGCTTTTGCTAACGGGGACTATTTTTCCTCAAAGAGAAAAGAATCTTAGAATCCAGTTTCCAGAACTCAACAACATGAAGACTTGTGCACGCACACACGCATGCTCACATCCACGCACACACAAGCACGCATGCACACACGGTTAAGTCGGTATTTTAAATGAGTTCTAGGACCAGTCATCCAATTTCTTTCCCATTCCTCTAATCCATTTTCCAAACAGCAGCCAGCGTGATCTTGAGGAAGTCACAGCAGTGCATGTAACTTCCCTGCTTCGATACTCTGATGGCTCCCATTGCACTTAAGGACTGAAATCTAAACTGCTAACCAGGGCCTGCAAGGTGATCTCACCCCGGTCCCACTCTCCTACTGACCCATCATACACCAGCCAGGAGGACCCTTCCCTCAGGTCCTTGAACAAACCAAGCTATTCTTCCACCTCAGGGCCACCGTGCTGGCTGTTGCCTCTTCCTCGAATGCTGTTCTCTGGGCTCTTGGCAAGGCTTCCTCTTCCTCATCCTTCAGGACTCAGCCTAAATGCCACTTCCTCAGGGAAGCCTTTCCTGAACACCACCATCCAGAATGAGCTCCATCTCCATCATTCTCCCACAGCCCTACTCCTTTCCTTCAGAGAATTCACCACCATCCTCTCTCCTTTCCATATCTATCTGTCTAGGGGTTTATTGCCTGACGTCTCTGTCTAGTCCACAGTGGCATCTCCAGCATTTAGAACAATGTCCTTACCTAATAACGGTTTAATACCTGTTTGTCGAATGCATATTACAGAGCGGCAGTATACCTGGCTGTGCAAGGGCTAAGAGAAGTGTGCACCGAGCACAGAGGAAGATGAGGGCAGGTCCTCGGGGAGACTTCCAGGAGGAGAAGATGCTGGAGCCGAGCTTTTATGGATGGTCAGGAGTTGAGAATAAAAGGCGTTATAGGCAAGGGAAATGGGGTGTGCAGAGGCCCAGCAGTCTGAAGGAGCTTGCACGGTGGGAGCAGGGCCAGCCCGTGCTGAGGCGCCCAGACGTGCGTGCTCTCACACTCTCTGCTTCTTGGACACTCTCCCTCTGGAGCCTGGAGAGGAGCACTCACTCCAGCTGTCTCTGCCTCGGGAGGGACAAAGCCCATTTCAACAGGGGGCCAGGCCGAGGCACCTGAGGCTCGGGTTCCAGGCTCGCCGGCCGGGTGGTCTGTTACCAAGCATTTCACACCCCACGCTACCTCGTACTTTACCCCGGGGTCACCGGCCATTAGTCATCTCCCCCACCAGTCAGAGGGGTGAATCACTATGATTATTTTTCATCTTGACAGCTGAGAACTGAGGCAACATGGAGGGGAAGGGATTGTCAGAGTTAGTGACCTGAGGGGACTGGAATTCAGTACCTGTGGGTGCACACAAGGCCTGGGGCCCACAGCCTTCAGGTTTCTGGGCACTCAGGCCAGGAGGCCCTGTGGGGTCTGGGTGCATCTCGGTGGCTTCCCCACTCCCACCCCCAAAAATCCTCCCAGCCTCCTTTCCTCTCTTCTCTCGCTCTCCTTCTCTTTTCTCTCTTCCTCTCTCTTCCTGTCTTCCTCTTCCTCCTTCTCCCTCCCTCTCTCTTCCATTCTCTCCCAACCTTTTTGGCTCTTTAGATTGAACACTTCCCACCGCCTGACTTCAGACAGGTGACTGGATCACTTGCCTTCTCTTCTTGACACTATCAAAACTGCAAGGTTTATAAACTCCTTGGTTTAATGGTGAGGCAGACCATTAAACAGCACCAACATCCCCAAAACACCCCCAAGGAGTCGGCTCTCAGAGAGGGGCCTCGTAAGCGAGGACAAACCCTCCTGCAGGAGCCCCCACCCCATCTCTCCTCCAGGAACTCTGGACAGAAGGCTTCCCCCGATCCTGGCCAGCTCCCGGCCCAGCAGGCTCCCCATCCACAGCTCTGCCTGCCCAGAATACTAACAAGGCCCTTCCAGATGCAAAGAGAAGGCCAGACAATCCCCCGCAGCCCCCAGAGGCCTGCTGGACAGGGCTGGAATCCAGTGCCTCAATGGAGCAGGCCAGCTCATCACGGCTCAGCTCATATGCGGGGACCAAAGGAGGCCCCTGCCCGCCAGGGATAGGGACCAGGGCAGGAGGCTGCAGGCTGGGGAGGCTGGGGGCCCCTGACTCCCCTTCCAGACAGCATAAATCAGCTGGTGTGAGTTCGCAGTTCCCCGCAGCCTAGCACACAGGCAGGCAACTGCCAGCTCGAAGGCCTGTGGTAAGTTTGGAGGAGATTAAACTAAAAAGGCAAAGCTTCCAGGCACCAGGACGCTCTGGCAGCCATAAATCCACCTGCAGAGGAGCACACTGAACACTGGGCAAACCAGCTTCCTCCAAATTACTGAGGAGCGCCGGCCTCTGCAAGGGCGTGATTCAGCTGGCGGCCCCAGTGGCCCCCAAGGCCCGGGAAGGGAGCCAGGAAGGGGCGCCTCGGAAAAGGAAGCCGAAGACAGTGAGGAGGGTGTGGGCTATGAGGTCAGAAAAGGCAGGCTCAAATCCCAGCTCTGTCGCTTACAGGCTGTGCAACCTCAGGCAGGTCAACTAACCTCTCTTTCCCGGCTCAGAAAATGGGGTTAAATGACAGGGACCTCACAGAGTCATTTTAAGTGCCTGCTGCACAAGCACCACTCAAAAACAGTAGCCATAACGACAATGAAGTTGATGAGGTAGGAGAGTAAAATTAATGGCCACAGAACATTAATGAGAGCTAACCCAAGGCACTCACTCTAGGCCAGGAACTACACATTCTTTCACTCCTCATGACAATTCTACAGCAAGATGCCATTAGCGTTCCATTTGCAGTTGGAGAAGCAGAGGCACAGAGAGGCTGAGTAACTTGCCCAAGGTCACACAGCTGGTCATGGAATGGCGATAGGATTTAAACCAGGGCAGCCAGGCTCCTCCAGGATGGCAAACACTGCGGTCTCCTGACTCTCAAAACTTGAGAGCTGGAAGGATTACAGGAATCCTTTTTCCTACATTTCATCTTAAGGGAGATCTAAGCCCAGAGGCTGAAGGACCAGCTCAGGAGCATGGCCAGACAGTGACAGGACAGCCAAACCCCGGCCACGGTCCTCACAGCAGAAAGCATGGAACTCTCTTTGATCCGGAGGGTCTTCTGTGTGGCTTTAACAGCCCCCAAATTTCTCTTCTTACATGAAAATCAGCTCATGTTAATATGCACTCAAGACGCAGATGCAGTGTACGAAGGGGACCAGGAGGCTTCTGAAGGTGACCCCCCTCCACCGGCCCCCCTCGGCTGCCAGCCATGGGAGGAGGGCCAAGACGTTCCGGGGCAGGGGACAGAGCCAGCCAGCCCACCCATCCCCAGCGATGGAAAGAGCCCAAGGAGCCTGATAGCAAACTGAAATTTGGAACTTTATCACAGACCCATGGTTACCAACATCAAATACTTAATTTGCAGTTGGGACTTCTTTGCTTAAAGCCACAGAGACGCAGGACAGCAGAATGGTTCAAAACACAGACCCTGGAGCCAGACGTCCAGGGTTACGGTCTTGTCTCGAAGACCTTGGCCACGTTAGTCAACCTCTCTGCCTCAGTTTCCTCAGCTGTAGTAAAATGGATATAACTCCAGCTCCTTCATAGGGTCATTTTGAAGATGACTTGTACTCATGTGAATAGAATACACAGACTATTGCCCCACCCCCGACTTAGGCATTCGTCAAATAGCAAGCTCTCCAGGATCTGTCAGCCCACCCTTCCAAAATTTTCTCTTTTGAGGGCTCCCTTACCCTGTGGGGTGGAAATCTTCAAAGACTGCCATGAAGACTCAGCGTTTGTCCCTGACCGGATGGAACACGTCCTTACAAGGATGAAGAATCAACTCAATACTGCTAGAAGTTGACCCCAGAGTTTGAAGCAAACCAAATAATATGTTTAAGCAAAGAATATTACTTCTAGGATAAACGCTAAGCACAGCAACTGGCTATAAGAGGCCACGTTTTAAGTACTTGCACCCCAGGCCCTGGGTTTGGCAGCACATTAGAGACTCGGTAATTGCACATCCAGCTTTCAGAGACTTTTAAGTGGTTTCATATTTTGATTGCCCTCACCTACCCAGTGGCCTGCCTGTCACGTAAACTGGCTACATTCGTTCTGATGGATATTTCTCTTGCCACCCACTAATATTCAGCCCTGCAGAATCCCTCACTGGCTGGACTCGGGCATAAGCAGGATTAATTTCAGCCTTGCAAAAGGTGCCGGATCAGACAGTGCACACCTCTCCTTCATGCCATGTCTGTCCTGGGTGAAGGCAGCATGACAGCTCTCTTGCCTGCCTCCCCAACACACACACTTGGGCCTTTCTCCATAATAGTAATAATAATGTCTTTACACCATGAGCAGGGGAGTAAAATTAAACCTATCTTCTATACCCCAGATCCAAAAAAAACAACAGCAATGATTTCTTGTATGTTTGTGGAAGGTTATAGTTCACAAGATAAGTTCAGATCCATCATTGGTTTGAATGTCATGACACCCAGTGCAGTCAGTAGATCGGGAATGGTGTCCTGTTAGCCACAGATGAAGGAAGCACGGATCACAGAGGGGAAGCAATTTTATGAAGGACAAACAGCAAGTTGGGAGGAGGGACGCACTATGCACATTAGTCTGCCTACCCGAGTCTGATGCTCCTCATGGCCTTTTCCTCCCTACTCTGGGCTTACTTCCTAAAGGCACCAGGAGTGTCGGTGGATAGGACAAGCTGCTTCCCTCAGATATCGTCACCCTTTCAAAGACACTCACAGTTTGCCCCAACTAGCTTTCCATCCCTACCTCCCAACCTTCCCCTTTACAAATGGTGTTTCCCAACCCCGTCCTTCCCCCAGCCCCTCTGGGTCTCTGCTTCTGGTTGAAGCCTCATTCTCATTTTTGCACCTCCACTCCTACCAGGCCCAACTCAAACAGCTCTGCATCGAGAACGCTCTCTGACCTCCCCACCCAGCCAGCAGCAGCGACAGGAGATGCGCCCCTCTCTCTATCCCCACAGGACTTGATTCTACTTCATTATTTCTGGGCTTGGGATCTCTTTTCTGTTAGCCTGGGGGCACCTCGAGGCAGGAACCATGGTGTGTTTGCTTGGAAGCTTCCACACAGCGTCTGGCACACAGTAGGGCCTCAACCACTCTCTAAACATTAGCTGCCAATGCTAATTCTGGAAGGAAGGACTATGTGCATTACACAGAGAGAGGTTTACTCCTTTAGAAATTCAAGTATATGGACAGAATGTAAAATCGCTGCCCTGGGTTGGTGTGGAGTTGCCTTAAACTCAGGCAACACCCAAATCTTTCTATGAACTAAAAGAAGAGTCGCTAAGGAGGCAAGTTCAAGCATCATCTTGAAACAGAACCTGAAGGTTCCCCCCAGGCTTTGGGCTGCATCCACAGAGTCTTCATTCCAAAACCATCACAAATGTCTTTTTCCTTCCAAGCCCTGAGTTCAGGTCAGAGACAGACGGGGCTCTTAACCCAGGCCCTGACATGACACAGCCCACAGCCCAGTAGGGAAAGGAGACACAACCAGGCAATGAGGAAACAAGCTAAAAACACTCCAATGGGGCACGTCCGGGCAGTGACAACAGTGCAGAAGGGGAAGGTGTCAGGAGGGAAGATGACACACGTACACATACGTGTGACTCTGTGTGTGTGCACGTGTGTATGCACGTGTTCACATGCAGGAATGGAGTTCATAGCAGTTAAAGCATTATTTCCAGGCAGAGCAAAAGATTCAACCAATTATCCAAATCATTTTACCCCAAATTCAGATAATACGCATGGTCGAAGGAATTTCTGCTGCTAGAGAGACAAAACATGTGGCCAACCTCTCATCAGAATGTTTTGATGCCCCATAAGCACACACATTCATCACCAAGTTTAAAGTTGATTGATATATCATTTCCTCTAAAGGATACAAAGAGAGGGAAACTCAAGTTCTCTGAACCTCAGTTTTCTCATCAATGGTGCAAGGATAAAACAGGCCTGAAAGGATCCGCTGTGGGCAGATTCTACGAGATCATGGACGCAAAACACTCTTTGCGATGAAAACCACACAGCGGGTTCTTGACTACTTTCAGCTTACATGTTGCGAATCAGCACAGTATTATGGCTGAGAACATGGACTGGAGTCTGCAGACGCGGGTTCCAGTCCCAGCTCCACCTCTTACTGGCTATGACCTTAGGCAAAGCTATCCAGCCTTTCTAAGCCTCAGTCTTCTAAGCTGTAAAATGGGAATTCTAATACTTATCTCATAGTTCTAACGGTAAAATGAGATAATATGGTGTAACATTTACCCCAGTACAGGTAGTAAATTGTTAATAAAGTATTACTGGTATTATGTTACTTTTGTCAAATATTTTGTCTAGTATTTCAAAGCGAATTTAGAAAATTGAGTTCACTATCTACATCTACAGATACCCACGTGTTGGAAGTAGGAAAAGGGAATGACAAAAGGCTTAAGAATTCTGGGTTCCATAATTCAATATGGCTGTCCACATAGAGCTGACTCTGGGTAACAGCTGCCCCTGCACCCAGTAGCATCATGGGAGGGGGGGCAATTCTCAGGAGAGGAAAAACTCGAAGTTGTGGGCTGGCCGTCTCAGATTATATACTTAAATTTGTACTTAAATTTGGAAGAAGACCAGCTTTTCATTGGAGGTCATTGACACACACACACACACACACACACAATAAACACACGCATGCATGCACCCCATATGAGACCCCAGAGAATTTTAAAAATGTGATTAACTAGTGTTGGGAAATAAAATATTTAGCTGACCTAATTTTTACATTGGGAATAGAAGACATAAGTGTATTTTCAATAAATTCAACAAAAAATGTACTTCATTTCAACATGAAGATGTAAAGAGTCGGAGAAACGAAGAGAGTATGGCAGACGGTGTCAACCAGCTGCCCACAGCTCTCTGGTGCTCCCCAAAGGTCACTGCCTGCAGAAATCTCCTGTCTACACCAATGGCGACCTGCATCTTGGTGTAAGGGCATTTTCTGGCCATGGGGGCAGAGCAGGACGGAAGTACAGTCGGTGGAGAAACATCCCAGCTTCCTTGTCCCTTGGTGGGTAATTATGGTGTGTTTGACACAGTCTCTCAGAAGGTCCCCAGCAGGATTGTGTTCCAGTTGCCCACAGCAGGAACCCCCTTCATTAACCCACCGTCCACGGGCTTTCCTCACTTCTCTGTCTCACCATCCCCTCTCTCCATCAGCTGCTTCCTGGATCACTTCTAGAATAAACTACTTGTACCCAGACCCTTGTCTCAAGGTGTGCTTTAGGGAAAACCAAAACCAAGACACAAAGAGAAAAATAGGAAAATAATGTAGACAGAAGGAATGAAGGCAAGAGGAAGAATATAATGGATGGGAAGGTAAACCTGGAATGAAACATGAGATGAGATGAGGACTGAGTGGGAAAAGGAAAAGACTAGAGATGAAGTGCCAGCTTCCTCCACCAAGTGGCCCCTATTTACCACCACCTCACCCCACCCGTGCCAGTCTGGCAAACCACCAATCCCATAAATTCATGCATCTCCCAAAGATTCACACATCCCCCATGCTCCCTGGTGGTGGTCAACCTGACCTTTTGTCACTCAGTCCACCAGCCAACATAGAGGACAGTCTTGCTCCATGGCTCTCAGCATCCAGACCCACCCCCAGTGGGCCCCACCTTCCTCCAAAATCACTGGGTGGAGGCTCTGGGTCAGACTAATGGCCCTGTGAGATTAAACACTCCAGGAGTGTAGGTACAACAGGAAACCTACACTCTTGATAAAGACACCCTGGTTGGGACAAATCTCTTTCCCAAAAACATGCTGTTGCAACGGACCGCAAGAGGCAAACTTTCGAAACCGTGCTAAGAGCCTTTTGAAACGAAACCAAAGGGTAAACACAGCCATGAGAAAGAAGGATTTCCAGCCCTGCCCTAAAACCCCAACTGGGACGCTCCATTCTTTGACTTTACAGGGCTTTATATATAAATCCTGCACCCTCAATGGGGGCAGTATCACCCCCAAAGGGGCAAAATTGTTCTTGGGGGGTGGCAAAATAATCTTAGACCTTACAAAGGTTGTGACCCTCCAAAGCTCAACCCTACCTGACAAAATCTTATTCCATTTAATTTCATGGAGGGGGGAGATTAATTTTTTAAAAATCTAAAAAAGCTCCTTAGAAGGGTGATAATAGGAAAAAGAAAAGCTTGAGAAACACTGATATAATGATGAAAGGCCTATTCTGGTTCATTTTCAACTCCTCTTAGGAAATCACACCCACCACAATAAGAATTTAGCTTCTATCTCTCATCTAATACCCCGTGGAAAACAAACATCACAGAGCCACGCGTGGAGAGCAGATGCTTTAAACGGTGCATGTGTTCGCCACATGTAATTGCACTTTGTGACTTTTCTAGCACTTTTCATAAGTTCCAGAGGTTATCTTAATCTCCACTGCTCTGTAGTGAGGCAAGAGATATAAAGAAAGATGATCGTCATTTTGAAGCCAATTCTAAGACCTACTGTTTGAATGGCTCATCCTGGGTCACAGAATAAAGCTCTAAAAATGTCAACACGAGGAGTCTTGCCCTTTCCCGCCACTGCCTGGAATGCAGCTCCCAGCACAGGACGCACTAGGGCCTTCGACAAGATTTTGGTGAATTTCCTTGAACTCGACATGTCTAAACGGAACTCATCTCAACCCCCAAAGTTATTCTGCTTCCCAAAGCCCCAGGGCCACCAGCTACATCACGACTCCCTGAGGTCCCAGGCAAAAATCTTGGCATATATGTGATCCAGCCCATCAACAGAACAGAACAGTGAAGAGCCCAGACTTTGAGATCTGCTACACCCGGGTTGAAAGCCCAACTCTGCCACTTACCAGTGATGACCCAGGCAAACTATTTAATCTCCCTGAGCCACCACATTCCTCTGCAAAACAGAAATAACAGCTATCTTCCTTGCAGGCTAGTGACATGGTTTAAACATGGGAATATATGTAAAATGCTTAGCACAGTGTCAGGCGCCCAATAGGTGGGACTTGCTATCATTGCTGATGTCATTGACATTGGGGATGTCTTTACTCTCTAGGCTTCTAAAAGGGTTGCATAGTGTCACTGTAAAGCATAACATGGCAGACAGACTGACGGAGCCTCCTCCCAGCTCCATAACTCACCAAGGCAGACTCTTCACAGAATTCATTTTCTTCATCTGTAAAACGTGAGTAACATAACAACATCTACCTTGCAAGCTTGTAGTGAGTATTAAGTAGATAATGCACGTAATGCACACAGCGGATGCCCAATAAAGAGTGTGGTGCTGCCACAAACTTAATTACATCCTATCTCAAATCATCCTCTAATTGTCTCCCACGTGGAATACTATTTTCAAGTACCTGGCCATTCAGGGGTGCCGAATATCAAAGGAGCTCCTAGTTTCCACGGCCCTCTTACCAACAAGAAAACTAAGCATTGCAAGAGAAACTTAGCCCTCATCCAGCTATCTGAGCTCTGAGAACACAGCCCGATGACCAAAGGAAGGGAGGGTATGGTCAAGGCCATGGGTAAAGGGGCTTTGGGCCAGGGCCTGCAGTAAAAGCATGTTAGAAATGCAAATTCTCAGGCCCCATCTCAAGCCTACTGAATCAGAAGCCCTGGGAGTGGTACCCAACAATCTGTGCCTTCACAAACCCTCCGGATGATTCTAGAGCACGCGACGTTTATACCATTGGTCCATACAGATGGAATCAGATGCTTCCAGCTTCATCTCTCCCCTACTCCCCCTCTTCAAGACGGCAACAGTTTAACTGACTCTATCAGCAGTTCATTCTCTTCTCTGCCCTTTCTCACGGACTCCTGCTACACCAGATTCTCGATGTTTGCATCCTTTACGTCATGCAAAGAGGCAAAGCGAAAATAAATATTAAATAAGATAGCATATAACCATGCCTCATGGCAGAATTTCAGTTACCGCTGTTCCCTTCTCCTTCGACCCTTGGTGGAAAGTGTTTCATCCTTGGGTGGCTGAGAAATTTGAGCCTCAAACTAATTCATTCTCCAACATGCCAGATGCTAGTTTCCAACATCCAAGGCGCTAGACGCACTGAGGCCCTCCATTCACAAAGATGCAACAGCCCAGGGAGGGGAGGCAGGTCACTGGGGAGGCCGCTCCAGACAGAAGGGACCTGCGTAAGCCAAGGTGGCCCAGACCAGACAAGACCCAAGGCAACAGTCAACAATAGCAGCCTGCTGCAGCAGGCCCAGCATGACGGCCACTGGACTGCTGGGCTACCCTGAGCACACCACCTGCTCTCTCTGGGCCTCGTCAATAACACCGAGGTTTAGACTGGTTCTCTCAAGATCCCTTCTAGCCTCACGCGTCTGAGTCCAAGAGTTCAGTAAAATATCAATAAGAAGGTAAAGGGTTAAGGTTCCTCTGACCAGATTTCTTCCAGTTTAGAAAGAGACATATGAGTGGGGAAAGTGAAAATTAAAATTAGATTAAAAAATAAATTTTTTTAAACTTTTATTTTAACTTTTCTATTTCTGTTTCTACTTAGATGGGGAAAGGGATGCAGACTGCCTTAAAGAATTTTCAAGGGAAACGAAAATGCCAACAGAGGCCTCAAAACCTTGAAGCAGAGTCAAGAGAGGGGGAAAAATAGTCTCAGATTGATATGCAGCCAGGGGCGTGTGGGAGACAGCTGGTCTGCAGAGGGTGGACAGTTCGTCTCCCCAGCTATCCATCACCTTTAGAAAAGCTGGCTGGAAGAAAAGGCAGCAAGGAAAAGAGGAAAAACATGCATTTACCAATTTCCTTGACTAATCTCTCCCAAAAACTAACACGGCAATACAACTTGAAGAATTTCACGTCCTCTGGTTAAAAGACTAAACTACAAGACACCATCTTCCATTAGGTTTTTTTTAAAGTTGGAATAAATGATGTAACAGAAAATATAAAAAACGACAGTCATTTAACACCAAGTTCAAACTTCCTGGTTAAGGTCTCCACAGGCAGAGGGAGTCGCCTGCGTTAACTGGTACTCTGTTCTCAACCGAAAGGATCGATATGGCAATTACACGATGCCAGCAGAAATTAAAACGGGTTTACTTGTGAGGGTTATCTAAACACAAGAAGTGAAGTCACATAGAGAAGCTACTGGTGGGCTTTCTGGTTGATAGTCTCGGCTGAGCTCAAGCTGATGCCCAGTATCACCTGCCAATCACAGGAAGAAGCCATCTTGGGCGTCCAGCCCAGCTGAGCCTTCGGATGACGCCAGTCCCAACGCCATCTGTCCACAGTCTCGTAACAGACCTGGGGAAGGACCTTCCCAGCTGAGTCCAGTCAATCCGCAGCACCATGGGAGATAATAATACGTTACTGTTAGGTCACTAAATTTGGGGAGGATTTATACAGCACTAGATGACCAAAACAGGTGACTTGAGAGACAGAGTTGGGATAGGGGCTTGAGGACAGATAAAGAATCTGCCGTCTCAAGGGTCTTCTATCAGAGTTGCCCTTATCTGCTTATAAGGACCCCCTCAAAAAAAAGCACTTCAGGGGCTGGCCCAGTGATGTAGTGGTTAAGTTCATGCATTCTGCCCCAGCGGCCCGGGGTTTGCAGGTTTGGATCCTGGGCGTGGACCTAGTACCACACATCAAGCCATGCTGTGGTGATGTCCCACATAAAAATAAAGGAAGATTGGCATAGACGTCAGCTCAGCAACAATCTTCCTCAAGTAAAAAGAGGAAGGTTGGCAACAGATGTTAGCTCAGGCCAATCTTCCTCACCAAAAAAAAAAAGAAAGAAAGAAAAGAAAAAGCACTCCAAATTCCACAGTATTGCAGAGAGAGAGAGAAAGGGGTCTGGTGGGGGGGGGGGGGATGTACTTGAAGTCAACAATGTGAAAAACAAAATAAACATCCTACCAGACACACCATTTTAAGGGTGCGAAAATCACTGCTCTGAGCCACAGACTGGGACAATCAAAACAGAATTTTTAAGAAATCTAGAAAGCCTTTTTTAAAAATGCAAATGACCTTATCCTCTTTAAGTCTCTATTTCAGAGTAATAACAAATGCATTAGCCAAGTGCATTGCCTCTGGCATCAATCTAGCATAAAGTCACTTAAATGCCAAGACCAGACCCCACTACCCCACAGGAATTGGACGGCCATACCTGAAGAGTCAGCTGAGGAGGTCAAGCCCTCACTGAGCTTTCCTATCTTCTTTTCTTTCATTTTTCTCTCCCTTTCTCTGCTGTTTTCCTTACTCTCCGGTACACAATAAAGCAACGGGTAGGAAGTAAGTGTGATCATGCAGGGACTGCGGTCATACAAATGACAATATCAGGATGGCATGGGGAAGGGACCAGAGCTCATTATAGAAAGGAAGATGGTAAACACAGCCAACTGGGCCGGATGAACTTCCCACACAACAAAATGGATTTAGGGCCCAGGCCTCTTGCTGATGGCTCAGATGGAAAATGGCAGCCCATGCTATCCAAAACTGGCCAGACATAAAGGTCTCAAACATGTCCAGGGCTCAGGGACCACAGGCACCCACCAGGGCCAGGCGATCCCTGGTGGGGATCTCACCTCTGAGCTCTTAGCTGTGGGATCTGACTTCACTCCCTGCCTTTAGCCCTTCAAGATTTGACACTCCTGGGGCCAGCCTGGCAATGCAGCGGTTAAGTTGGCACATTCCGCTTCGGCGGCCCAGGGTTCGCCAGTTCGGATCCCGGGTGAGGATCTATGCACTGCTTGTCAAGCCATGCTGTGGTAGGGGTCCCACATATAAAGTAGAGGAATATGGGCATGTTAGCTCAGGGCCAGTCTTCCTCAGCAAAAAAAAAGGAGGATTCGTGGCAGATGTTAGCTCAGGGCTAATCTTGCTCAAAAACAAAAAGACAAAGAAGATTTGACATTCCTATTCAGTATACCTGTGTTCATTTTTTTCATCCAATATTTATTTCCCACCTACTGTGCTAGAGGCTGAGGATAAGACAAAGAACAAGTCAGACCTGGTCCCTCCCTTCACCTGAGCAGATATTCAAGTGGAAAAGATAAGTAACAAACAAACAAAAAACCCAAGATGTTATAGCCAATGATAAGTCAGTATAGGAAAAAACAGAGGTGTGATGGAGAGGAAGTAGATGAGAAAGGCCAATCGAGTTTAGGTGGCTGGGGAAGACCTCACTGAGGTGGTGGCATTTAAGCTAAGACCTGAAGAGAGGAAGGGATTTGGAGAAACCGTATTCTAGGTAGAGAGCTCAGCCTGTGCAAAGGTCCTGAGGCCAAAAAGGAACTTGGCATGTTCTGGGAATTTATGGGGGACCGGTGTGGCTGGATAATAAGAAGGAGGGAAGAGAAAGGTGGGAGATGAGTGGAGGATGAAGGCAAGGGTTTGATACAGAATGGCAGAAAGTTTGATTTTTAGCTCAGGAGCAGTGGGAAGCTATTGCAGAGTTTTAAGTAGGAAAGTAACAAAGTCCGGTTGATGATTTTAAAACTCGCCCCAGAGTCAGGATAGCAGTTACCTTTGGGGGGAACAGTAAGTGAGAAGGAACAGAGAGGAGCTTCTAGTGCTGATAATAGCCTATTTCTTCATCAGAGTGCTGTTTAGCAGGCTGTCTCCAGTTTGTGAAAATTCATCAAATTGTACATTTAAGATACATGTCCTTTTCTGTATAGATGGCATATTTCAATAAAACATTTACTAAAAATCACTCTGGGGGCCACAGCAGTGGCATCTTGGCTAAGGTAACCTGCCCTACTTTGGCGGCCTGGGGTTCATGGGTCTGGATCCCAGACACGGACCTGCACACCACTCATCAAGCCATGCTGTGGCAGCATCACACATACAAAATAGAGGAAGCCTGGCACAGATGTTAGCTCAGGGACAATCTTCCTCACCAAAAATAATAATAATAATAAAAATCATCTGGCTTCTCCCAGGAAATGGATTTCGGAGCAGCAGCAAGAGGTGAGTGGGGGAGGTTAGTTAGGAACCCATGCAGACACCTGGGGATGAGAGTTGAGGGTGGTTCGGGTGGGGCTGGGAGCATGGAGAGGAAGTCAAGTGGAGGAAGTCAGACACACCTGCCTTTAGATGCAGCCGGCGTCTTTTCTGACCCCTCTTCTCCTGGCACCTGGGAAAGGCACTCTACTCCTGCACTGGCCCCAGGGACTCAGGTAGCGCCACCCGGATCAAGTCCCTTATGGGTGGGAGGGGAGAAATTCAGATAACACAAGAGACGCAAACAATTATCCAACAACAATGAATCCATCAAATATTTATGAAGCACCTGCTATGTCTCAGTTGTTGGGAACGGCTGGAAAAGAAGAAATGGGAGGCTGGGAAGGGCAGGGGAGCATGACATATAGTGTGGACAGGGTAAGTTAAGGGGAAGGGCGGGCGAGGTGGCTCGAGAGGCAAGTGGAGACCAGACGTAAACAGGCAACTGAGACCCTCCGTGTAGTCTGGGCACAGAGGAGTGAGTCCTGTTCCCACTAGTTTATCTGACTACTCCTCGGGAACAGTGCCACAGCGGGACTTCTTTAGTTCTCTGCTAGAGATCTATATGTATATCCAGTTCTTTCAGTTCTTGCTAGAGATCTGGGCTGTGTGATCTGTTTTAAAGAACAGAACTGTTCAAAGAAGAAAAATAATAATCTGGTGAGAAGTGAGACCTCAAAGCAGAAAGCTGGAGAGCCCGAGTCCTCATTTGAAAAAGGAAGGAACAAATTGATCTCGAGGAAAATTTGTATAATGGATTACTCTGAGAACTAATCACCTTTTGAAAAACAGGCCATGCTAATTATCCCTGGAGTGGGCAAACAGCTCTTGAAATGAGCTCTTAGTTAACAGACTTTCATGCTTAGCAGAATCAGCCACAGCATCTGTTTAAAAAATAAAAACTCATTTGCATGTCACAGTTCAGTGCCAAGTGGGACATCATCTCATGGCCAGGCAGGACATTTAACATTTCCCTGAAAAAGAAATTCTTTGCTGACCTCATTCCCAGCCCAAGTGGGAAGTCTCCAATCCACTTGAATGGAAACATGTCATCACATGGAGATGAAGATGCAACGAAGGAACCCAAACTACATCTATTGATTTAGCAGAAACTACACCCACTCGCTGATAAGAGGACCAGAGCGCAGTGGCGTATGACCAGATGACCTCTAACATCTCTTTCAAATCTATGGTGACTGGCTAGACGGCAAAATGATGGGAACATTTGTAAACCATGCTTCAACAAACACCCATCCTAGAAGATAAATTCAATCTCATCCACACCAAAGGGTCCAAGAACTACTGATGAGAGACTGCAATGTAGAAATGGGGCTCCTCTATGCTTGCAAACTGGAACCAAAAATTTCCATGTGGAATAATAAGAATGCGCTTGTCTTGAAAATCAGAAACTGTTCATTTCTTTCCACTCTATTCTGTTCCATGTTATGTAATATGGAGGGCATCTTAAGGGTCAGGAAACTAGATGAAGAAATAATGAATTTTGAGGCTGTGTGGAAAAGGAAGAATGGAGGTGAAAAGAAAGGAAGGAAGGCAGGAAAATGGAGGATTGCCTTCAGAATAAGATCCTAGCGTGTTTGGAATAAAAAAGAATGAAAATAAAATCAATATGATGGAGAACAAGGAAGTTCCACTAGTTTGGATGAATCCATTCAGCTTCAAAAAGGATTATTTCATAAGTGAATTGAAACTCAAAGTTGAATAGGAAGATTCTTGCACAACTTTTATTAACCCCATCTAGCCCAAGGAGCCTTTCAAAACAAGGTCAGTTGCTGCTTTCTCCTCCCCTGGATGTTGGGGCTCTGGATGCAACTCATTCATGTGTCAGACAAATGTGTCTCCTGCTTTAATTAAACTCCTTCTCTCATCAAGGGAAGGAGAAATAATCCCAATCTAAGACCTCATCCATGATAAACTTTGCTGTCTCTCTTCTGTTTCCAAGCAAATTTGGCTTATTAAAAAAGTAATGAGCTATTAATTAACTCTACACTCATACAAAGCTGCTAATTCTCAATCTAATTAGCAGCAATCTGTTGAAGGATTCTAACGATTATTTTAAATTTGCTAACAGAAACATCTTTTCACTTTTCATAAGTTATTTATAGAAGAGCTCACATTAGATCCTGCTTGATTTTTAATTTGATAACATTTTTATTAAATGCTCCACTCTTCTCTCATCTCTGTGTGATAGGGTTTAGAACCGTCACCACTGGAAAGCCCAGAAATAGTACCCTGGGTCAGCTACACGGCCGAGACAGTGCACCCTTCTGTCTTTGAAAGAACCTCCAAAGGATGAGCTATATGGGAAAGGGAAACTGATGTCCTTCTCAAAGAAGAGGCGAAACTCAAGCAGGACCCAAGGTGGACTTCAAGACTCCAGTGGAAAGACTGAAGGCTCGGAGTCACTGGTGCGACTGGACGTGATAGGAAGGGACGCACGCCATGACACCCATAGGAATGTCTTTTTCATAACTGATACAACACAGAGCATCCCGGAGCCTCTTTGAAAGAAATGACACACAGTGACTCACATTTCATTTCTGTGTAGAATTGTTACTGTAACCACTACAGTAAAATGCAAACATATCAAATGACATTTTCCATGTAAGCTCTTGGCATTTCTGTATACATTAGAAGTTTATATGTCCATATTAATATAAAGGACTATATACTCCAAAGTAGGGATCAAATAAATACACACCCATACACATACACAAACTCCACATAAAATAAATGTGTTTATACAGAGGCATTTTTATTCTTCCCTATAAAATATAAGGGATTAGATTATTGTCACTGTGCCACTTTCTCTACTTCTCTAAGATCTAATGTGAGGTAAAACTATTTCACAGTCAGTGTCACTGTTGAGAAATATCTGGAGAAACAGCTGAGGGAGGAAGCAGCAGTTTCACAGACTTTCTCCTAACGTCTGAGGGGGAATAGGAAACCGTCTCCTACACCCCCCCACCTCTCCTCCTTGGTACAAGAGGAGGCAACATGCATAATGGTTAAGAAAACGGATTCTAGAGCCAAACTGCCTGAGTTTGAATCCCAGCTCTGTACTCATTAGCTGTGTGTCTTTAGGCAAGTTATGGAATCTCTCTGTGCCTCAGTTTACTCATCTAAAAAATGGGAACAATAAGAGTACCTACTTCATAGGGTTGTTATGAGGATTAAATGAATTAATATATGTAAAGCCCTTAGAACAATGCCTGGTACATATACACCCCCTGTTATTTCTAAATAAAATTAACTCTAGCTGGGCATGTCTCCCTATAAAACATGTGGAACTGGGAACATGCAAGGCCATCATCCCCCTAGTAATAGCACTAAAAAAAAATGCAGAAGCTCAAATTACAGAGAACATTTGGTCACAGCATAGAATTTCTTGTAGGTATTTTTTTCTGTTTCTTTTTTGAGAAAACATAGGCATGGTGTTAAATTAAATGGCTTTCATTTTGAGCCCTCACTAGTGTTATTATTTATTAAATGTCATTACTCATTAAAATGCTAATAATTCACTAGGTTTTTAAAAAATTAAACACGGGACCTTGAAAAAATTAAATTTAAATAAGTAAGTTGAATATTAATGGAGTGGGAAGCCTGGGGGAGTACGTTCCGGAAACTAGTTATTTATTTAGTTTACAAAAAAGAGTCAAAGTTATAAATAGTATCAATACTAACAGTAATAATGGCCAGCATTTATTAGGCATCATCCACCTGCCAGGCACTATGCTCAGTGGGGTGCGCGCATCAGCTCATTGCACGGACCCATGTGTGCAAAGGCAGGTCTGCTGGCAGTCCTCTCCTCTCTGGGTCACTTCTCTCTCTTTTATCTTTTTTCCCCGATTACTCACCCCCTGTAGCCAGTGCCCTGAGCAGGACAGGTCAACACTTCTTGGGAGAAGATGTCCAATTCCAATATCTGTGCCCTAGAAGCTCACACCAGAGCTGAGAGGTGCCCAGGAGACAGAGGTTACCAAGCAGATGGATGAAGCTTGGTGTTGCCCTTAAATTGGGGGCTAAGGTCGTCCCATGGGGCTGTGTGTCTAGATTTTCAAGGTCAGAGAACATCCAGACATTTAAATTCAAAGCCCCATCATGAAATATGTCTACTCTGTCCACGACCCCCAATTGATCCCAATTTCCCTCAGTTACCCACCAACGAAACCATGGAGCACAGTTTTCACCCAGGGGTGATTTTGTTCCCCAGGGGACTCTCAGCAATGTCTGGACACATTTCTGGCTGTCATAACTGGGGAAGGGAAGAGTTCCTACTGGCACCTAGTGGGTAGAGGTCAGAGACACTGGAAACATCCTACAATGCACAGGACGACCCCCCACAACAAAGGACTGCCCAGCCCAAAATGTCAATTCAATCTCCAATTTAAGCCAAGGATGAGAAACCCTGTTCTTGAGTGGCTTACAAATAGCACAGCCCTTGGGGCCAGACAAGCCCAGCCACGGCCCTATTACAACAGTTGAAGAGCCTTAGGCTGGTAACAATCACGGAACCTCGCTTTTCTCATCTGCAAAGAGGAGCCCGATAAAGTCATCTGAAAATCCCCTAGCACAGCACTGTGAACTCAGCAAACCGCAGCTATTATCATCATGGGTTTGTCCTCAAAGAAATCGTGCAATCCATTTTCTGTCGGCACCAACTCGAGGTACTAGTTTGAAACCTCACCTTTGGGTAATGAGTTCCAAACAGCGAATCTAATTGATCCTTGCAGGGGACTGAACTCCTCACTTTGGCCTTATTAGTACCACGTAAGAATCTACTGAGCTGGCTGAACGAAAGCACCGAAGAATCGCTTTCCACTTAATAACATTCAGCAGCTGACTCAACAGAATCAAGGCACGTCAACCAGGGATCAGCCCTCCGGGATCACGAGAGTCAACTTCCAGACAGAACCAGGGACTCTCAGGTATCCCCACAAGGCCATCATGTCTTAATGGGGTTTATAAACCAGACACACGGGCAGTGGGGGATTAAAAGAGATAAGGCTAGCAAAACACTCAAGGCCTTGCCTTAGGCAGTGTTCATTAAATGTTGTTAATATTAATATTACGAAATTAACGACATAATAGGACGGCACCAAAGCCTAACAGTTATTTACCAGACCTGCGTGTGTGATAACAAATAACGGTAGCATTCGTCCCACCTGCGTTATTTACTCAGGTAATACCTGCTCATGCTCCTTAGCTCACACGTGACCTCCTCCAGGAAGCCCTAGCTGAAGGGCTCTCACCCCAGGTCTAGCTGCCCCTCTGTGTTCTGGGAATTCACTGGGTTTTACCAGCATCACAACTGCATTCCTGCTTTACCATAATTGTCTCTTTTTCTTTTGCCACCACAGGTTTGTGGCTCCTGACGACAGAGAATATATTTTTGTTCACGTCTATATTTGCAATGTGTGGCACAGGGCTAGGACATGCCACTGCTGAATAGCCAACAGTCGTGGATTCCATGTGGGTTGAAAGATGTCTGTCTCAGATAGCTCTTGCCACAAAAATACTAGCCCCAAATTCAGTGGCTTAAAGCCAAAATCACTACTCTATGCTGGCACGTCTGTAGGTTGTCTGGGGGCAGCTAATGTGGGTGTGGCTCACTTGGGCTTAGCTAGGGTTCCAATTTGGGTCCAAGTCTGTTCCACAGGACTCTCATCCTCCTTGGACCGGTAGATCCATGTTCTTCTCATGGTAATGACCGAACATGAAAGGGGCAAAGAGCAACATGTGGTGCTTCTTGGGGCTTGGGCACAGACACCTCCACTTATATTTTATTGGCTTAAGCAAGTCATATGGATGACTGGGTGAGGAAGTAGGCTACATCTCTACTTGGAGGAAATGCAAAGACATGTGGATAGAGGGTGGGATGAAGAATTGGGAACAACGATCCAGTCTACCATGAGAACTCTTGCATCCAAAGCAGAGGATTGTTTTTACATATTTCTAGAGTCTGTGTGTGTTTATTGAAGGTTATCCCAACCTCCCACTACCAAGAGTTAGCGCCTGCATTATTCTGTTAGTGTCTAGCACTGTGCCCAGCAGGTACCAGTTATTCATCGGCCCAGCGTCACACAACTAGAGAGGAGTAATGATGTAGGCAAACCAAGGTCTGTCTGATGCCAAAGCCCACTACACCTGCTGCTCCCCGACAAAACCAAGTCAAGATAGAAGATATGGTCTCTGAAGCTTTGCTCCAATCATATTTTCCTGTCCCAAACATAAATTTGGAAGTATTTTGGAAACAGTGTGACATAGTCAAAAGAACTTATGAATAGGAGATGGGAGAAATGGCCAAGAGCCAGCATGGAGAAGTGAGCCACCTCCCCAAGCTCAAATCCCATCCACATACAAAAGGGACAGGGTGACAGAACCTCTCAGACATTCTGTTAGCGAAGTCCAAGGCACTGTGACCCAGAATCAATTTCAGAAAAATAGGCTCATTTTAGTGGCAAGAGACAAAGAGTTATGGCTCTCTTATGACAAATGCTTCCAAAACATCCCAATCAAGCAGGTTTTGCTCTAAAACACGGACAACACAAATAAAAAGCACCTCACTCTCATTTGAGGTCAACCTGGCTTTTTCCCAGGGAAATCTAAAAAGATCTGTGTGTCAATCAAACTTAGAGGCCCAAATCTTCACGTTCCTTTTGTAACTACACAGCATCCACATTCCATAGAGCCAGCTCAGCCACACATAGCTTGGGTCTATCCTCTATCACAGGAATATTTTGATTTTAGATGTACAATGCACTTATCTATCATGACTTCAGAAATAAATATTTTGTGGTTGGTCAGAAGTCGGCAAAGTTTTACTGTAAAGGGACAGAAAATAAATATTTTCAGCTCTGCTGCTATGGTATGAAAGCAGCCATAGACTATATATAAATGAATAAGCATGGTTGTGTTCCAGTAAAACTTTATTCACAAAGACACAGGCTGAGATGACTTCAGTTCATGTATCATATTTTGTCGACCCATGATCTAAAAGTATGTGAATAAATTTGGCTAAAATTCTAGAAAATGGGTCAACATCTCCAAGAAGCCAAAAAAAATGTATAAACTGTAGGTCATTCTTTGGCACCGTTGGATTTAACCAATACCTCCTGAATACCTAGGTACTCATCTAATCCTCCTTATAGGTCAATGAGATGGAAAATCATCTTCCTATTTTTTACAGATGAAGATACTGAGGCTCACTGAGCTTAATGTCCCATCCAAGAGCACACAGCCAGTCTGTGGTAAAGCAGGGTTCCAACCAAGATCTGTGTGAAGTTTAGTTCAGTGATTTTCCAGCATCAGTAAGCATTGCCATCATGCACCTTGAGCCTAAAATGGTTATAAAGAATGACTAGAAAATGCCACTTTTATCCTAAGAAACTCATCAGTGAGGAACTCAAATTTACGAGCAAGATGTCCATTAAAGCCCTTTTTACAATACTACAAAATTGGAAACAATCTAAATGTCCAATATTAAAGGGAAGGTTGAACAAATTAAGATGACGGCTATTGAAAATAATGTTCATAAGAATATGTAATGATATTGGAAAATGTTCACAGTAAAGCGATGTCAAAAAAAGACCAGAAAGCAAGACAATGGCTACAGCATGACCCCATTGTTTCAGCATGTAATGACACATATAAAAAGCCTGGAAAGAAATACTCTAATGGTTTATGATTGTTTGGCTCTCCTTGGTTTGGGGAGAACAGGTTATTTTATCTTATTCTTTGAACTTTTTCGGTGGTTTTTTTTTGGGGGGGGTGAGGAAGATTGGCCCTGAGCTCACATCTGTGCCAATCTTCCTCCATGTTACGTGGTATGCCGCCACGGCATGGCTTGACGAGCAATGTCAGCTCCGCAACCGAGATCCAAATCCGTGAACCTGGGGCCATGGAAGCCGAGTGCACAAACTTAACCACTATGCCACCAGACTGGCCCTGAGTATTTTTGGTTTTGCCAAACTTTATTCAATATATATATCTTACTCTTACAATCAGATAAATATGTTTTAAAAAAGCAATTTATGCCTAATTATTTTCTATTTTCTCATCTACTGCTCTGTTTCATTTCTTTTCTTATGAGTAAGTTGTTCATAAACAAAAATTTAGAAAGCAACCTCTGGATTCCATCCTCCATATTCAATGGAGAATCCTACGCACAATCTTTAGCAATAAGCTGCAACACAGAGCTGGGTTTAGATCTTTAGTCCTTAAGAGGCTGAAGCAGTCATCCTTCGAATGTTCAGAACCACCCCCCAAGACCACAAATGTACGTGAATGAGTCCTGTTTACAAGTCCCATCGAATAAAAACAAAGCTTCTTGTTTCAACATTCATCCTGTCTATCACTACTGGCAAAAAAAAACACAAAAAGAATTACCGCTAATATTAGGCATAATATCCCAGTACAACGGGCGATGTGTCTAATGTGTTCTGTGCAGTTTCTCATATTCCTAAGAGGTAAGCAATGAATTGGCAGTTTCCTCCAAGTACCTAAAAAGAGGCACCATTTAACAGCAATGTCAGGAAATCAGGTACCAGACCAGATTTGAGTCCCCAGCAAGGCCACTTAGGCGCTGAGTGACCCAGGACAAGTCACTTAAACTCTCTTCGGCTTAGCACCCTCATTTTTAAATTAGGAATAGTAACCACACTTTTAACACCCGCCACAGAATCATGAGGATCTAATGAGAAAATAATGAAAATCACAAATTACATTAAATATCTAGAGTGTTGCTGCCATTATTGCCAGTGATAATACTGGGGATGTTTTCTTTATCCACCACTTTCAGATCCAGATTTTAAAAAACAGTTTTCTTGGAAGTTGGTGACCTACTTCTATACTGGAGGAAGAGATTGTGTGTGTGCATGTTGCTCTGTGTGTGTGTGTTGGTTATCCTTGTTTTATTCAGCTGTGCAGAAATGGGAGTCAAGGATATGTGAAAAGGGTTGACATATTCTTCTAGCTAGTGTTAATCCTATTGTTTCCCTTAATCATGCTTTTTGTTTTCCTATAAACGTTTTGCATAGATATTGGAAGGAAATTTTTGTATTGATGTAAGCACACATACAGAAAAGTGTACAAATCATAGACAGATTGCTTAGTAAATTTTCACAAACACGCTTAGATAACTGCCAGCCAGATCAGGAAAGAAAACACTGCGAGCATCCAAGAAGCACCCTTCCTGGCTCTTCCCAGACAACATCCCCTCGCCCACTCGACATAACTACTGTCTGGACTTCTAGCATCATAGACAAGCTATGCCTGTTTTTGAAACACTCATTAATAGGATCAAACACTATTTATCACCTGAGTCTGGCCTCTTTTACCCCAAGTTGACTGAAATGCACTCCCTTTGTTGCATGAGGTAGTTCATTGTCTTTGCTGGATAGTATTCCTTTGCATAAATATGTCACAATTAATGCATTCTACTACGAGCAGGCTTGTTTCCAGTCTTCCTTGGTTCTTAACAAACAATGATGCTGAGAACATTCATGTACATGTCTATGAGTAAATATGTTTAACCATTTCTGTCTGGTATATATCTGAAAGTGAAGTGGTGCCTCATAAATTAGGCATATATTTAGCTTTATTAGATCTGCCAAATTTATTCTTCCGGTAGCAGTGTATAAGAGTTCCAGTAGCTTCACACCCTCACCAACATTCGGCATCATGTCTTTATCGTTCAATGAATCTGATGAGTGTGTAGTGAAATTTCAGTGCCGTTTCATTTGCCTTTCAGGAGGACTAATGAGATTCAGCACATTTGCACATGCTAAGTGTCCCCATCCTCTCTGGCAAAATGCCTCTTCAAGCCTCTAGACTACACTGCTTTATTTTTCAGAAGTAATTTATGATTTATCCATGACAAGACATGAAGGAGCAGCAGGGAAAATTAAAAATGGTAGACGTTTTGGAAAAAATCATTCAGATTTCTCCTTCAATTTCAGTTTTTATTCTGGTACTTGAATATGAATTTCCTTGAACTTTTTGAAGTCACAATAATAATGCCACCCATAGAGAAGCTAGAAAAATAATAATGAGAGCTGTCATTTTCCAAGCAGTTACTATGCGCCAAGCACTTTATTTGGCATTTCACATAAATCTTAGATGTATCCTATGAGGACAGTGCTACAGATGAGGAAACTGAGGTTCAGACAGGTTGAATAACTTGCCCAACACTACACAACTATAGTCATGCTCCACATAACAACATTTCGGTCAATGACAGACCATACACATGTACGGTCCCACAGACTGCACACAGCCAGTGGCCCCATAAGATTAGTACCATATAGGCTAGGTGTGTAGTAGGCTACACCAACTAGGTTTGTGTAAGTACACTCTGTGATGTTCGCACAACAATGAAATCACCTAACGACCCATTTCTCAGAATGTTTCCCCATCATTAAGCGATACATGACTGTACTAAATGACTGAACCAGAATCCAAACCAAGTCTGGGGGCTCCAAAATCTGTGCTCTTGATCACCAGGCTATTCTCCATCATTGTAAGATTCTAGTAGTTTCCAAACTTTAGCAGGCCTCAGGACCCCCGGAGGGCTTATTAAAAGAGACTGCTGTGTCCCACCCTCAGAGTACTTGATTCTGGGGTAGGGACTGAGAATCTGCATTTCTATCAAGTTCCCAGGTGATGCCAGTGATCCTAGTTCAGGAGTCACACTTTGAGAACCACTGTTCTAGAAGATGGCAATCACATCACGTCTTATTTCTCTCTGTATCCAAAGGCCCTGGCCCAGTGCGTGGCAGACACCACACACACTTTTAAATGATTCCTATTCCCATTGGCCCTCCATGCTGGCACAGAAAACCAAGCCTCACAGGCTGCTGCGGGCTAATGTGAGTGACCCCCTGACTTGGTGAGGGCCAAGAAAAGGGTAACAAAATGCTCTGTTCTAGAAATGCCTGTCCACATCATGAAGGGAGCAAGTGACTTCACAGATTCCCCACTTTCTTTTCATCAAGATATGGACAAACCAACACAAGGGGAAGAGTAAAGCTATTTCCTGGGTTGCACGCTGCTCCCAGGCAATGAAGCCATTGGCTATCTGGTGCCTCCAGTACCCAGGGTGGTGCTGGTAGCTGGCGACAGTTGTACATGGATTCAGGCAAACGTGCCCATGCCCTTGCTTATAACACTTTCTGTGCTATGTTTCTAGAATGCATGTTGTGGCAGAAACTGTCAGTTGTCCCCTCAAGTCTATTCTTCCCTTTCTCGTTGAGTAACAGCACCCCAGTTTTTAACCAAGTACTATGTTGCCCAGATAAAAGCTCTGTTTTCCAGCCTCCCTTGCATTTTTATGTACCCACATGATTAAGGTCTGAGTGGGAGATAAAAGCAGAGGGAGACCTTCCAGGGAGTCTTCTTAAAAGAGAGGAAATATGCTCTTTTCTATCTCTTCCTTCATCCTGCTCCTCCACATGCAATGGCTGGAACTCAAGCAGCCACCTTGGACCAGGAGGTTTGGGGCCACAAACCATGCGAATGGTAGAGGGATAAACTGGAAGAAGCCTAGGACCCTTTCAACTTTGTAGTACCTCTTCTGGGACAGCTTTTGCAAGAGGCGGAAATCAACTTTCACCTTATTTAAGTGACTTTTTTTTTTTGAGGCTTCCCTTTTATGCAGCTGAACTTAAGCCTAACTAGTACAGAGATAATGGGCACTGTGAGCCAGCTGAAAGACCACCGGACTCAGTTTAGCCTCCCTCTCATGTAGTATGTCCTAAGGCAGGTCACTTCAGTTCTTTGCGTCTCAGTTTCCCCATCTGTAAAAGAGGAAGAAAAGCACGTGTAGTGTAATTGCTTCAAAAGGCTTTTGTGAAATACCAGTATTACCTAGTTCAGATATGCTTTATGAAATATAAAGCCCTACAAATATGTAAAAGACTTTTATTTCCTACAAACAAGGGAATTTTTTAAAGAGAAAATGAAATAAGAGAAAGCCACGTACAAGAAGTCTCTTCTAATTAAGGAGAACGGACTGAATCAGACCAACGGCTTCTCTGCTCATGTCTGCCAAGTCACCTCTCCTGATCCCATCCAGGGCATTCTTTACTTTCCAAATGAGAATTTAATTTTGCTCTAACACCATTATTACATCTAAATTAAATATTTATTGGACTGAATATCAATTGACGTTTAGAAATAAAGATTTGAAATTTATGAGCTAACAGAGTAATTCAATAATTGTAAATTTCACAACCGAGCTTTGTAATCAATTACTGCTTAGTAATGATATAAATGCACATTCTTCTCAGGAGACCCCCGACTACTATAAATTAGATTCTGCACACACAACAATTTGGCAACATCTCCACACAGGCTTTGTCTCTTCTGTGGCGTAACCGAGGCCAGGGATTAATCCCAGCTGGGTTCCCCTGACCCTGCATTTGGACCCCCGTTCACTCATCAGTCAGGCTACATGGAGACTAGACTTAATGAGTGCTCACACAAAACATAATTCAGAAGATAAATCACCTGGAAGGAACACCTCACAACCCAACTCAAAGAGATGCTGCACAATGCGTGGGTAATAGAGACAATCATTCACTCATTCAACCATCCAAAAAATAGCTATTCAGTGCCTACTACGTGCCAGGCACCATTCTTCATCAGTGTGGGAAACAAAAATACCTGGCCTCCTGTAGGAGCACAATAAATGCAAAGAACAATAAACAATAATCCATATAAATAAGCAAATTAAACTGAGCTGAACTCAACTGACTTTTAGAAATAAAGATCTGAAATTCATGAGCTAACAGAGAGTGCGTTGTTGTTACGTGCTGTCAAGTCATCTCTGACTCCCAGTGACCCTATGAATGAATGATGTCTGCAATGCCCTGTCCCCAACAGCCCTACTCAGCTTCTGTAGACTCAAGCCTCCTAGTTCTTCCTTTACGTTAAAGATTTTGTTTACCTGGGTTCAGTCATCAATTTAAATGGAGACTGCAGCCAAGAAATCAAAAGAAGACTGAGACTTGGAAAGGCAGTGATGAAGGAATAAGGAAAAATCATCAAGTGTAAGGAAATGTCATTAGAGACTACGGCCAAGGCTATCCACACCCTCATACTCCCAATTACTATGTACGGGTGCCAAAGCTGGACAGTGAAGAAGGCTGATAGGAAAAAATTGTTCCATTTGAAATATGGTGCTGGAGGAGAGCTCTAGGGACACCCTGGACTGCCAGAAAGATGAACATGAGGGTCCTAGAGTAGATTAAGCCTGAACTCTCGCTGGAGGCAAAAATGATCAAACCGAGGCTGTCCTATTTTGGGCACATCCTGAGAAGGTAGGGTTGTTTGGAAAACACAATAACACTGAAAAAAGTAGAAGGCAGCAGGGAAAGAGTAAGACCAAATATGAGAAGGTCACAAATGCTATGAAGAGAAACCAATTTCTAAGCTAAGTATTACCCTAATTTTAAAAATAAGGAAATTATAAATAGGGGTTCAAAGAAGAGAACCTTGCTCAAAATCAGAAACTAAGATTTGGGATTTGAATTCAGACCACCCACACCTAATGGGTGGATGAATGGCCACATTTACACAAGCAACTCTGATCTCACTTCTCACGGACCGCAGAACAGAAATTCTTGTTACTAAGCCCCCACCCCATGTCAGCTAGACTCTCTAACTCAGAAAATAAAGCTAAGATTAAATGAACGCCCTGTAGCTAGACTGGACGCTTGCACCAATCAGCATCCACCACGCTTAAATCTAGACTTGGCTTGAGCAAAATTTCCATTTTAATTTCTATGTGATAAACGTTGGCATTATTTTCCCTCTGAAAGAATCCTAAAGCAATTTTGTGGATCATTGTTCATGTGAAACCCATTCTTCGTCTTCATAGGACTGGCCAGCTACAAGAGAATGCTTTATAAATTTGGCTTCTCTTGGAACCGGGCTTGGTGAAGGGGGTTCTGAAACCCCCAAGGAGACCTCTTTTTGCAAACCTGCAGATTCTGGGAATTGATTAGAGAGCTTTTAAGTGAGCTCAGTGATTACATTTTAAATTCTTTTATATTAATTATTGAAGGCAAATTATGTTTTATAAAAGAAAAGCCATAGAAAGACGGTAATTTAATGAAATAGCTTAGGGAGGCATTCTGAATAAGGTAATTGATTGAAAAAGCAAAAGGCATTTGGGAGAAGGTTTGTCAAAAATGGATTTAAACAACTGAAAACTGTGTACCTAGTCACTGTTTTTGTGTTGCTTGAAGATGAAAAGAAAGTGGCTGAAGATGTGGTGGACTCTGACCAAATATGAAGGAAAGGAAGTTCTGTTATACTTGTAAAATGGGCTCACCCCCTGGGACAGTCATGCCTGACTGCACAGTCTCTGCATTGCTCTCTTTATAATGTTCAGTGGAAGAGTTCCCATGAGAAAGAAAAAGATTTCACCTGAACGCTGTCATTTTCTTGGGTTATCCCTTTTCAACAGAGATGCCAATACTTCCGGACAATATGGAAAGATGTTCAAAAGTCAGAGCACAGATTTTAGAATCATTATACTATTTAAATTCTGAAAAATCAACTTTTGTCCTAAATGATACCAACTCCTCCAGTCATCCCTGATCTCCGTCCCACTGCCAGGAGGAGATGGAGGCATCTTGTAATAGTAATTGTAGTAGTGGGAAGAATAGGAATTCTACACACAGCAGGGGCGCTTACAACTAGACGCAAACATCCATGGAGCACAGCTTCTGAGCTGGGGCCCCAGAACCATCACTTGAAGGAGGGCACCCAGGAGAGCCACCTAACCAGTAACATCTGCACTGGATTTTGCATGAACAAGAAATAGCCCTATGATTATGATTTTCGTTCCTTCTTCTCACTGCAGCAAGAAATGAAATATGGCAAGGGTGAATATTCGTAGGACAGAGTTACTTATGGTTATAAACTATTTCTCCCTCCTTTCGATTCCTCCTTAACCCTAGATGAGGAAAAAATTGCAATCACAAAAAAGGCTAATCACAAAACACAGCCAGGACACATCAACACTCTAATGCACCTGCTGGCACGAGTAAAAGTCAAAGAAGCATGGAGGGTTCATCACTCCTAGCCAGCTCCCTGGCCATCCCTTAACCATGTTACTGCTGCCATGAGCATCAGCCAGAAGGGGTGATGCAGTAGAAAGCCCAGGCCAGAACAATAAGGTGTAACTCCATAGAGATGTAGCTTCCTGTGGCCAGTCTAGGCCCAGAAAGAGGTTAAAGGGTCCAAGGTGGGAGGTCATGGACAAGTCCTCCAGCTTGGCATTCCAGAGAGAATGTCCCCATGGAAGATGTAGTGTCTGAGCTGAGAGAGCCTGGGGCCTCGCTGGTTTCTGATAGCAGGGGAAGTCCATTTATTGCATGCCACACTTGAGCTAACCTCCACCTCTCGCTTGGTTCTGATGAGTCTCACTTTGATTGACTCATTTCCCACAGCCGCAAATCTGGATACTTCAAGATATTGCTAGATCTTCCATGCTGACAACTGCCATGGAACATTATGAGCTCAGGAAGGGTTTCATTCTTTCCTTAGTCACAGTGATGGCCGTGGTGAGAATTATACTGTATTTTCAAGCATTGAGCATGGGAAGGCAATGTTAGTTAGGTGTAACATGTATGAAGAAGACAAAGATACCTACTGTACCAATGACGAGAAGCAGAGCAAGTGTGTATCAGGTAATCATGTAAGAGGCAGATGAAGACAGCCCAAGGCCCTCCACTGGGCCAATGAGGAGGTATTCAACTGGACACTTGCACGGGCAGCCATAAAAAGGGACAAATAGATTCAAAGAGGATCAGAGAAGTTTTAATAAGGGAAGA
Organism: Equus przewalskii; assembly: GCF_037783145.1. Classification (NCBI taxonomy): domain Eukaryota; kingdom Metazoa; phylum Chordata; class Mammalia; order Perissodactyla; family Equidae; genus Equus; species Equus przewalskii. The sequence goes on from NC_091851.1 coordinate 32,573,678, forward strand.
TGAAGAAATGACCAATGGTTGACTGATCTTCATTCAGTCTTGTCTTGGACCAATTGCTATATCTATCCTGTCTCAGATGACAAAATGCAGATGCAAAGCTTTGAAAAGTTCAAACTCCCACAACAAATCAAGCAGCTGGCTGTTCTTGACAACTCCTGAGGTTGCCAACTCACTTCTTCTAGCCTGTCTCAGCACAACCACTACTGGGGCCCCGAAATACTCAGGTGGAAAGGACAGAAGGCAGAACAGACCTCCATTGGACACGGCACCAAAGGAGAAGTTTCCAGCAATAGAGAGACTTCTCTAATATCAAAAAGTGGGAGAAGGACACAGGTCTTCAAGAGGCCCCCCATCTCTACCACTGCACCTGAATAAATGGATCTGGGCTTTAAGATCACAGCAGTGTCAAGCCTTTGGCATCACTGGCCTCCAACACATTTGAAAGAAACCCCAAAAATGACATTGCAGGCTACCAGCCTTAAGCCCACCCTGTCAGCAAGTCAGGCCTGGCTTGGGGCTATGGATTTCAAAGTTAGGGGGTCGTCTGTATCTTTTCCCACAGCTCCCATGCTTTAAGCCTAGGACAGGTGTCCCAGTGCATTCTCAAACTATGCATATCACAACATCCTATCAGGATGAGCTCCCCTTCATCACAATTTTAAATACACATATTTTAAATACATATTAGATATGATTTAATTATATATTTATGTTTATATATACATACATAGCACCTATATGTGTGTGTACAGTATTACGTTTCCTGACCATCTGCCCTATAAAGCTGTAAGCTCCACGAGGGTCCTCTCTGAGGACTCTGCTTGTTTGTTTGTTTTATTCGCTCCTGCCTAGCCCCGAGCGTAGGCAAGTCATTCATAAGTCACTTCTTTGAATGACTGGACCTTTGGTTTTAGACCCTGACTCTGGCCAAGGGGGAAGGGCCTGGCGACTGAAGGTGTGGATGCTTCCCCAGCCTTTCCAACAGGCTCTAACTCTCTGTGTGAGCAGGGAAGGCAGAGTTCCGATCCCTCTGTCAGGGCCACTCCTTGTAACTCTTCACAGTGTACCGTGCAAAAGGGCATGGGATCTGAGAGAGGACCACTCTCCACGCACTTAGCCACAAAGGCTGCATCTGCCCGGACGGAGCACTTTTCCCGAATTTGCACAACCGGACAGCTAGCTGAGCCCTGCCCCACAAGCCTTTTCTGACCCCAAATCTTTCTACTCTGATGGGAAAAAGGGACTGGTTCTTTGCCAGCTTCCTCCCTTCACCTTCTTACCAAACAGAAAGCTGCCTTCGGCTGCTCAGCTTCTCCTCCACCTCCGCTTTCCCTTCCCTACTCCAAAGAGTTCTTTTTTAAGGATTTTGTGATACAGAATCAAGAGAACACAGCAAAGAGATAGAAATAGAGAGGCAGGAGACAAAAGGAAAGAATTTAGGCCAAAAAACTAAGCTGATCTATGTTACAAAGACTTTACAAGTGGGGCAAGGGCAGAAGAAAAAAGAGAAAAGAAAGTTGTGAAATATGTATTTGGATTCCCATTAACAGTCTTTAATACATGAGAGCAAATAATTAAATGTCCTTTAATTATCTTTGTGCTCCTAGAATACAAAGTCATTCAGAGACTGAACCACATGGGTTTAAGGTTCATAACGCTTATATTTCATTGATCTAGAAAAGGTGCAAATCCCAATAAACTAGACAGATATCGGCATAGAGTGGAAAACACCGAAACATACTGCCTTCTCCCCTCCTCCATCCCCCACCCCTGGAATAAAGAACATCAGGCAGAAGCAGAAATCAAAAGATGCCTTGTACCAACGCAAGAGGAATTGCTTAAAAGCCAAATCAATGGACCTATCTAACAGCCACAACACTGAAAAGAACGTTCAACTACCACACACATGAAGGATGCACTTGCTCCTTCCCATTTCTCAATAAACACGGCTTCTGACCAGATCACATTCTGTCCATGGAAGAACAAAAATAACAAGAAAAAAATGCAGCACTTTTTTTTTTTACATAATGCAAAACAAAAAAGAGAAAAATATCCAGAGACCTTGGAGCTACACACCTCTGAAAAGAATCTACTACAGGATCCTGAAGAAAATTCCACAACTCTGTTCATCATGCGTTACATGCCAAAACTGGAAAGACCTCTGTCCCCACCTCCAGTGGGTTATGCTTGTCCTGAGGCGGCGCTGCTCTTCTCCAGTATGTTACAGACGTTAGTAAAGCAACCTTTATATGCTTTTCACTTTTGGGGAATTTTCAAATTGTTCTGTAATGATTATGCATTGTTTCTATAACAATTTTTAAAAACTACCTTGACAGAAAATAAAACAATTTCCCTTAACCAAATTTAAGTCTTTTTAAAAATATGACTTATTTTCTATTTAAAATAAAAATATCCTTTCTCTTGTCAAAGAATTATCCCTGAAGGAAACATTTAGGCCTAGGTGGATTCAGAGGTGATCTATTTAGACAAGTTTTATTTTTTAAACAAAGCTAGAATACTACTACTAACAGAATATAACAAAGACCAGAAAATAAAGGACTCGAAATCAACCTAACTTACGAACATAAACAAAAATCCTAATTAAGCACATAGCAAATAGAAACTAGAAAAATGCTTTTAAAAATAACACACCTTAGGGCCAGCCAGGGGGCATAGTGGTTAAATTCACGCGCTCTGCCTCAGCGGCCTGGACTGCGTGTCTTTGGACCCTGGGTGCCGACCTAGCACCGCTCATCAAGCCACACTGTGGCAGCATCCCGCAGAATATAGAGGAAGATTGGCACAGATGTTAGCTCAGCGACAATCTTCCTCAAGCAAAAAGAGGAAGATTGGCAACAGATGTTAGCTCAGGGCCAATCTTTCTTAAAAAAAAATAAAAATAACATACCATGTCCTCACAGGATTCAGCCCAAGAAGAGAGCCTATTAAAAATAATCACCATGTTGGGCCAGTCCATGGCCAAGTGGTTGGTTTCGCGGGCTCTGCTTCAGCAGCCTAAGGTTTCACAGGTTCGGATCCTGGGCGCAGACCTAGCACTGCTCATCAGGCCATGCTGGGGCGGCGTCCCACAGAGCAGAACTAAGAAGGACCTAAAACTGGAATATGCAACTGTGTACTGGGGGGCTTTGGGGAGAAGAAGAAAAAGGAAAAAAAAAGAAGAAGAAAATTGGCAATAGATGTTAGCTCAGGGCCAAAGTTCAAAAAATAAAATAAAATAATCACCATGTTAATACATTAAAGAGCAAACATTTTATGGTGAACTCAACAGACACCAAAAAAGCATTTAATCAAATTCTTCACTTATTCTTGAGTTAATAAGAAAAAAAAAGAATTTTGATAAATTAAAACAGAACTCTTGCCCACCACCACCATCACAGCACAAAATAATCAGCAGAGTACTTAAGAAAGAAACCCTAGAAGTGTTCCCATTAGAGAAAGGAAAAGGCAAGAATGCCCATTATCACCACTGTCACTTAACACTGTACTCTGAGTGCTATGCGATACAATCAGAAAGGAACAAAGTTGTATATATTGGAAAAGAGAGTAAAATCATCTTTATTTGTAGCTGATTGTACACTTGAAAGACCCAAAAGAATCAATTGAAAAGCAAATCAAAAAAATAAGAGATTTCAGTAAGAGAATTGGATTAAAAACAAACATTAAAAAATCAATAGCTTTTTACACCAAGAATAGCTATGTAGAAAAACATGGGAAAAGATACTTCTCAAAAGAATAAAAACAAACAAAACAAGCTATTTTGGAATGAATTTTACAGAAACATACAAAACCCTGGAGGGTTTTACTGGAGGACAGAAAGGAACTCCTGAATCCACTGGATATGTTGTTCTTGGATACCTTGTAATATGCAATTTTGTGATGTTGTAGGTAATTCCAGTCAAAAATCCCAATCTACGAACTTTGACAACATGACTCCAAAATTCATCTAGAAGAATGAACTCAGCAAGAATAGTTAGAAAAAAATCTGAACATGTGATTACTTTAAGGATTTGGGGTGACTTGGCCCGCTAGATAGTAAACATATTATAATGCTGTAGTGCAGGAAGAGACAAAGAAAAAGAACAGAATAGAAGATCCAGACATAGAGGCCAGCTTACATGGAAATTTAACATAAGATAAAAGAGGCATGTCAAATTAGCAAGCAAGATAGGGAGGGTGCAATAAATATGTTAGGAGAGCTAGCGAGTCACTTGGAAAACTTGGATCAAAGGGTGTGTGTGTACATATACATATGCACATATGCATATTAATTAGAGGCTAAAAGAAAGGTGAAGTATTTAACTATCTTGGATTGGTTAATGCAGTCCTTACCATGAAACCCAATCCAGAAACCATGAATAAAACAAATGGCTATTTTGATTACATGAAAAATGAACTGTGCAGAAAGAGACAGCGTAAATATAGTTTAAATCTAACTGTGGATCCGGAGGAGGGGGGAGTGGGCATCTCCTGGAAGGCGGCACAAAGCGGGATTCTGGAAATGTTCTATATCTTGGTCTGGATGACGGTTGCATGGGTGTATGCATATGTAAAATTCATTGAGCTGTACAGCTAAGATTTGTGCATGTTATCATATCTAAGTTATGCCTCAATAAAAAAGAAATAATAATAAAAGAAATAAGTCAAACGTTTGTCCTGTCTTTCCTGTAAAGACTTATTTCAGGGTAAGCAAAGACATAATGAGGAAAAGCTCTTCTTCATACAAAAGTCACAATTAAATGCAAGAGGGATGAAAGAATTGGAAACACCATTTGCAATCCCTAATGAAATAAATGATGTAGAAAATGTCCATCAACGTCCGTTAAAACCATGAGGGCGGTAGTTCTCAGACCCTAGCTTGCATCAGAATCTCTTGGTGTGATGGTTAATATCATGTGTCAACTTGATTGGCCACTGGGTGCCCAGATATTTGGTCAAACATTATTTGGGGTGTTTCTGTGAGGGTTTTTTGGGGATGAGATTAACGTTTAAATCAGCAGACTGAGGGGGCTGGCCCCGTGGCCGAGTGGTCAAGTTCGCGCGCTCTGCTGCAGGCGGCCCAGTGTTTCGTTAGTTCGAATCCTGGGCGCGGACATGGCACTGCTCATCAGACCACGCTGAGGCAGCGTCCCACATGCCACAACTAGAAGAACCCACAACGAAGAATACACAACTATGTACCAGGGGGCTTTGGGGAGAAAAAGGAAAAAATAAAAATCTTTAAATCAGCAGACTGAGTAAAGCAGACTGCCTCCATAACGTGGGTGGGCCTCATCCAATCAGTTGAAGGCCTGAATAAAACAAAAGGCTGCTATTCCCCCCAAGCAAGAGGAATTCTGTAGTGCTGGCTCTTCCTGATTCTACAGCAGGAGGCCTTTGGGCTGCATCTGCAACACTGGCTCTTGGACTGCAACTGTGGCATCTGCTCTCTCCAGGTCTCCAGCCCGCCAGCCTACTCTGCAGATTCTGGACTTGCCAGCCTCTGAATTGCATAAGCCAATTCCTTCTCACATGTCAATCAATCTCTCTCTCTTCTTCTCTCTGTATATCTACAGCTACATCTATTTCTATACCTATATCTGTCTATTTATGTTCTGTCTCTCTGGAGAACCCTAATACACCTGGAGAGCTTGATAAAACACAAATTGCTGGGTCCTACCCCTGGAGTTTCTGATTCCGTAGATCTGAGGTGGAGCCCTCGAATTAGTATTTCTCACAAGTTGCCAAGTGACAATGGTGCTGCTAGTGAAGGGACCACACTGAAAACCAATGCATTCGACAACAGGTTGATGGGGAAATTTATAACGGACAGATCAGGCTGACAACACTGAATTTACTGATCAATCTGAACTTCAATGGACAGGAAATGGGGGAAGAGAGGGACACGACACACGACACCATAAAGATGCAGTCAGCCAAATCCAGTATATGGGAAAATCTACAGAAAAAAATGACCCAGTCTTCAACAAGTAGATGCCATGAAGAAAAGCCAGGGGGAACTGTCATAGACTGAGAGAAATTAAAAGACCTTTTGGGGTAGTGATTCAAACTACCTACCTATTTTTTAAAATTGAGAAGTTAAAGAAAATTTGGTGATATTGAAGAATGGTCAATTTTGTTAAATTTGGTGACACAATCATGCTTATGCTTCTTGAAGTCCTGATCTGTTAGGTCAGGGTTTCTTAGCCTCGGCACTGTTGACATTTGGAGCCAGATGATTCCTTGTTTTGGAGGATTTCTCTGTGCATTGTAGCATGTGTAACAGCATCCCTGCTAAAGGGCAATAGCAGCCACCACCACCATCCCTAGTTGTGACAACCAAAATTGTCTCCAGACACTGCCCCATGTCCTCTGGAGGGCAAAATTGCCCCCGGTTGAGAACCACTGTGTTAGATACATCTTCTGAAGAATTCTCAAGTGAAGTGATATATCTGGGCTTTCTGTTTTAAAATACTGCAGAAAAAATTGTAGGAAGTGGGGTGAGATGTCACTAGAATGGCAGAACGTTGACAACTGTGGAAGCTGGATGGCAAGTGCATGGGTGTCATTGTTCTCTTCCCTTTGCTTTAATATACATTTGAACACTTCTGATGAAAATTTACAAAAACAGACATGCACACACATAAAGTAATCCTGGAGAAACACATTTTTGACAAATGTTCAGGATATTGAGCAGAAGAAATCAGATCACCAGGCAACACGTACACTGTGACCCCATTTTGATATAAAAGAGACGAAGAGACACTCGGAAAGGTTATAAACCAAAACATCCACGTTAACGGTCTCCAGGTGGTGGAACTATAAGTTATAATTTTCTTCTTCCAATCTGTAGTTTTCAAAGCTTTCCATATGAACATATACATATTATTCAGTGTAAACAAACAAATAAAATAAAGACTAATGAATGAGGGGACTGCTTTGGAGAGACACATTGTGGGCAAAGAAAGAAATAAAAAGACTATTCAAAGCAAATACAAAAACCTCAAAAAGTACAACAATCAGAGAGCCATTGATTACAGGGGCAAAGTCACCTCACAGCCCCTAAGAAAATGCTGCATTAAAACATGCAAGTTCATTGACGTACCTGTGTGTGTGTGTGTGTGTGTGTGTGTGTGTGAGTGTGTGCGCGCACGCGCATGTGTTCTGATATTGACCTTGGGCAACTGAATTCCATTTGATCTCCCCTGTTTCAGAAGGTAGAGTCGCATGGAATAAATTTTAGAAAGCCTTTTCTCTAAACAGAGAATGGCATTTTCCCTGCCAGGCAAATGTTTAAAGTTTTTTAAATAATCACGTTGGTACTTAAATCCATAGCCAAGTGGAAAACTCAGCTATTAGGCTAGACTCATGCCCCAAAGGTTCTGGGTGGCAGGGGTTTTGCTATTCTGCTTTCTCAATGCCAAATATAAATTAGTTGCTATTTAATCACTTGTTGGTTTGGCTCAGCCTGACTTTGGCACAAGTAATGAGCAGCGAGCCACAGTTTCTGATGTTAGGATTCCTTCTGCTGTATCTGGCCTAAATTTCAGTTTCCTTTCTGTCTTCAACCCTCCCATGGTCTGCTGCAAAACCATCTCCACCTTCACGGTCATTCCCTCCCACTGGGAGGAATGTCTCCTTCAGCGCTGTATCCCGAGTGCCTAGAAGTGGGCCTGGTACATAGCACGCGCTCAATAACTCATTGCTGAACAAGTTATTCAGTCCTATTTCCCTCCCTTTTCCTGATTTCTGGCCTTCTCAGGGAACACCTATTATTTCTGGGACCAAATGGCCTGAATTAGCAGTGGTCCCAGATTCCACCAACATGCTCTTATGCTGCTTATCCTCATTTCCAGTAGACTAAGGAAGATGACAATAGACCCCACCGTCCCACCCCATACTACACACACACACACACACACACACACACACACACCCCACTCTGCAACACCTCGGCCCTGGTGATACTTTTCCTTTACTCCTTGTGCCTCAGCCAGTCTGTGCTCACTCTCATTGTCTTCTTAATAAAACTAATTAATTTCCAGAGTTAAAATTCATGAGGCAGCATACGTAACATCTACATCTACAGCTGCTTCTGAATTCCCTCCAGCTGCAGACTTTTTTATTCTGCCCACAAAGGTACCTGAGTGTTTTTGAAGACATGACCCCACGGCCTTCCCCAGGTCCTCAGCAGCCCACGGTGGATTTTTCTGCTACTCCAAGACATCTTCTGCTCAATTCACTCCAGTGTGTGGTGTGAGAACTGACATCAGATTCTGGAATCAAGGCCAACCCTCAGCTAACAATCTCCTTCCACTCCTGTCTTCTGACCCTCTGCCAATACCCACTCAGGGTCCCCATGATGTCACCCCAAATCTTGTCTTAACTACTGCTGAGAAATCTTGTCCAACTTCTTCCTGAGGAGAAGAAGAAACTGAGGCCCAGAAAGTTGAAGCTGTATGTCAGGGGTGACATGGTGAGCGAGGGGCAGTGCGGGGACTGAGATGGAGGTCTCTTGACCCCCACAAGCTCAGTTTTCGCCAGAGCAAGGGTCAGCAAACCAACCCCTGTGGGCTAAATCTGGCTTTCTGTCTGTTTTTGTAAATAAAGTTTCATTGGAACACAGGCACACCCATTCATTTCCACGTCATCTATGATAGTCTTGGCTACAACAGCAGAGTTGACTAGTCGTGACAGAGACTATATCAACTGCAAGCCTAAAGTATTTACTCTCCACTATTCACAGAAAAATGCTGATCCCTGATAGAGCGTTCAAAAGAACAGGAAGGTACGAGGGAAAAGGCCAACACAGACCCCCCCCCACCCCCATGCAATGCCAGCGGAGCACCTTGCTAGTCTCCCTAGAGGTGACCAGCTCAGTTCCAAAGGAGAATAGGAGGACCTCCTTGGGGCAGAACCAGTGCTGGCTCTGACCCCGCCCCCTCACGCTACCCCTGGGCTCTTGGCAGACGCCTTTGCAGAGATGCAGCTCCACCCACAATGGGGCACCTCTGGCTGTCCCCTCCAACACACACACACATACACGCACACAAACACACACACACATACGCCGAGTTCCAAGTGTGCTGTGACCTCCATAAGTAGCTTGGGAATATTAACCTCAAGCTGCCACCAAAGAGTGCCTCTCAACTCTGCAGCACGGGAAAGGCCAAGGACCTGGGACAAGTCTGCAGGAAGGAAGCCTTTTCCAGCTCATGAGAAAAAGCATGGTTTCTGGGGGTCAGGCTGTCTGGATTCAAGTCCTGTCTACAGGTCTCCCCCATGGCGTGACCTGGAGTTATTCAATGTCTCTGATATGGCTCCCCATCAAAAAAGTAAAGGGGGCCGACAGATGTGAGCATGCAGTGACATGATGCACGTCAACTTCCAAGCACAGTGCCTGCCACAGAGTGCCGGCTGAGTCGGGCACTGGTGACAGCCTCTCTAAGGGCTGCCTTGGACATCTGGACAACTGGGGGACTTGCACGAGTCAAGAGTCTAGTCTCCAGAAGGGCCTCTGACACACAGGGTCTGAAGCGAGCTTCTTCCATTCCAAGGGCAAAGCTCAGAAATGCAAAGCAAAAAGAAAGCCAAGTAGGCCAGAACTGGCCACACGGGCACCCTCTCTGGTCTGGAACACAGGCACTGATGACATGGCAGTGAGAAGCGAGCTGCGCACTGGAGTCAAGCCGACCTGAGTGCTTCTTTCCCTGGTCCTAATAGACACAAGTCATGTGGCCATGGGCAAGCCATGGGATCTCCCTGGGCCTCAGTTTCCTCATTTGTAACCTGATGATAGTCTTTACTCCACAGGGCTATTGAGAGGACTGACGGAGATGAAATACCTAAGGACCTTAGTGGGCTCAGGTAGGGCCCCTCTGTAGACGAGGGGTCACTTAAATCAGTAACAATTCAACCTGGCAATGTCCTCCCCAGTCTGACCACTCCTGGCTCTCTGTCCCAGACACAAAGCCCCCTTGCCTGTGTCTGGGGCACTAACTCGGCTCTCTCGAGGCTCATTCGAGTTGCATCCTCCTTCCCTTCCTTTCCTAACCTAGTCTCACAGCCTGCCAGTCCCCAGCCACAACGCCACACACTCTCACAGCCAGACCTTGCCATCAACACTGCTTTCACGTGCCAGAGTTTCATCAATAAGAGACCGGGCAGGCCACAACCACCTTCATGCAAAACAGCCAGAGCAGAGGTTGGGCAGCAGATGCGCCAAGGCCCAACCCTGGCTCCCCTGGTTCCCTCCTGTGTGACAATGGGAGAGCCACTCACCCTCTCTGGGCTCAAACCCAGTCATCTGTGAAAGGCAGGATTTGGATCAGTTACTCATCAAGTCCCCTCCCCCTTTCAAATCACTACAGAGAGTCTACTCTGAAGCCATAAGAAAGTTGCCCAGTGTATTGCACTAACTCCAATGCCAATTTCCACCAAAATAAATCCATTTAGTCTAATAGAGCGACGCAGCGGTACAAGCAAGAAGTGTTGCTCTGCCAGTAACAGTGCTAAAGAACTCAGCTGGATGCTGCGAATTCAGCGATCTCCTGGCTCCCTCCCTCTCTCTCACTCAACCTCTTTTTCCCTTGTCTTTCTCCCCACGCAATTATTTTTAAATCCTTCTTTTCTCTGTTTTCGCTAGTACGGAACCACGGCGCTCTTCCGGCGCCCCTCCACACTCCTGCTTCCTCACCCTCCTCAGCCTCTTGGTCTGTTTGATTTCTCCTGGATTAGGATTACAGGCTGCAGAGAACCCCGGGGGTGAGGTTCGTCAGAGAGGCCCACGGAGACACCATCGCCTCGCTCACCATCCCTCCTAAACCCACGACGGTGTGGACACCCCCGTGACACAGAACTCACCCCGCCCACCCCAGAGGAAGCCCACTCCGTTTCTGCCTGGCAACCCGAGGGACCGCCTGCGGGAGCCCTGGACCCAAACCAGACAGGGAGCCCCGCGCTGTGTGCATTGACTGTTCCCAGGAGTGAGGTCTATGTTCCTCCTCTCTCAACTGACTGATGAGGAATCCAAGTACAAGCACCAGAGGTGGCCCGGGTTAGCAAACGGCCACATGAGGCCCGGAACCCAGAAGAGACTGCAGAGCTGGTGCCGCCCTCTCCTCCGCCACGTGCGGCGCTCCCTCCTTTATCTCCGGGGATCACAGCGCCATCGGACCAGGGTAGGATGACAACACAAAGCCTTCAAGGGGCTTAACATGGAACAGAAGCAATATTTTAAACGTGGTTTAGAGCATTTTTGTAAAGATAATCCAGAAATACTGTAAAAAAAAAAAAAAAAAAACAAATACAAAAGAGTAAACAATAAAATCTCCTTCCCACCCCGACCACGGGCCACCCAGCTCCCTCTCCCAGGCTGTTAACACTCTGTCCTATTTCCTTATGGCAACAATCTATGCATATAAGCCCACGTGCATACAAATATGTGTGTGGTGGGGGGAAGGTGTTTTGCATATATCCTTTTGTTACGCAACTGATAAACCACGAGACAAAGTTCCATACCTTGCTTTTCTCAATGGATAGGCCTTGGACGTTGCTCCATATTAATGCTTAGAGACACTGTTCTTTCTCTTGAATAGTACTCCATAGGTGGACCTTTACATATGTGCAGTCTTTTGCAAGTATGATGAAAACTGCAATAAATATCCTAGTACATACATTTCCTGCACACACACACAATGCATCAGGTACAATGCCTAGAAGTGGAACTACTTTTAAATGGACAAAGTTAGCAAATTTTCCCTGGGTGTGGGGAGGGGGGTGTAGTGTAAGGTTTATTGGTTTTTTTTTATTTTATTAATACAATGGGATGAGATCTTCTGGTTATAGAATATTAGAGCTAAATTGAACTCATCCTATTTCACTTCATCTGCTTTTCTTTGAGTCTCTTGTTCGTCAATTTCATCCACACTTTTGGTTATTAACGCCCCATTCAGGGTTTCATATTCACAAGGCCTTCTTAATCCAGCTTATTTTTTTGAGGCTTAATACCCTTACAGAGCCACCGTGTGTGAAATTATCTTTCACAACGCTGAATCCAAGCAGTTTATAGTTTTCAGCCAATTACTCCCAACTGCCAGAGCTGTGATCAGGATAACATTTCTGGCTAAATTTCTTACTTCTTGGGTCATGAATTCTCAGACACCACTAATCCTGGCGTCAGGTGAGGCCACATATTCGGACTCACACACAAGCCAAAGACCATCTTCAAATTTGGAAATCCATACTCACAAACCACATGTTCTGGAAGATTTTAGTGCAAATGCCAGGCTGACAAACTGGATGATATTTCACGGCCCCTGGTAAAGAGTTAACTTTTAAGAAATCCTGTAGCAAATCCATTTGTAATTTTTTCTTAAATCCTTCTGGTTAATTAAAAGAAAAAAATCACTGGCCATTAATTCAACTGTATCAGTTAGCTTTTGCTGTGTAACAAACTACCCCCAAATTTAGTGGGGGTATTTCGAACACCACCACTGATTTACCTAATGATTCTATGGTCAGGCTCAGCTTGGGGCTCTGCTTCTGGGGCAGCTGGTTATCAGCTGGGGTGATGGGGGGCAACTGGGTCATGCATGTGTCATCATCCAGCAGGTTGGTGGGGCTTCCTCACAAAGAGGCCACAGCAGGGATCCCAGAGGCAGCAAGAGAACAGCCGCAATGCACAGGTACTTGTCAAACCTCAGCCTGTGTCACATTTACTGCCGACTCATTGGCCAAAGTGAGTCACGTGACCAAGCCCAGATTCAACAGGGGGAGAAACAAACTCCACTTCTTCATGGGAGGAGCCATAATGTCACACTGCAAGGGTGTGGATGCAAGTAAGGTAGAGAATTGATGGCCATTTTTACAACTGACCATATCAACTATTCGTAAACTCATCAAGCAATCTGTGTAATGCTTTGCAATGTGGAGCTGCTTTCAATTACACTGACTTTATTCCTAGAACAGTTTCTTGAAACAAGATCCACATAAACCAACCACTGGAGAGACCTCCAATGCCAACAGTTGGGTATCCACAGAACCACCCCCAAGTCATCCACAACTTAGCATTCAGGTGCCCTTGATCCAGGTGTGGCGGGCCTCTGAATGGCTTTCTTCGAGGCAACAGTGGCACAGAAGAAAGAGCACCCGACACAGGGTTCAGAAGACTTAAGCTTAACCTTGGCTCCCAAAGCAAGTTATTTCAATTCTAATGCCATCCCTTCCCTCACTCACCAACAGGGATGGCAGCCATGATGTCAAGAATCGTTGGGAGGACTCAAATGAAACAACCCTGTGCCAGTGCCCCAGGCACCTGCAAGTGCCCACTGTTGCATAGAGAAGACCCTGACACAGTGAATCAGGCCCAAAGTCTAAAAGAACTGGATTACTCAAATAAAAATGACAGATGTGAGCAGGAGGCTCAAAAGAAGACCAAGACTATGAGCCGGCATTTAAGGGAAATGGAACAAGCATGGCCACAGGGCACACAACGGCACCCTGGTCAGAACTGGAAATTTTAAAGATAGCAGAACTGTGTGTTCTCTGTGCCCTCTGTGGAAATGGCCTGGTCTTGGTCCTTCACTAAACAGTCTCTGTCACCAAAGGAGAGTGAGTCCCCAGGCGTGTCCTTGCTAAGAAAACAGCCCTACCCAATGTAAGAAAGGCACATGAAAATGTGTGACTCCAATAAAGCCTGGAAGGAATCACTCTGCTTGTTCTCTATAAAAGGAAATAAACCCCCATCACAACCTTTTTTTTTTTTTTTTGCTGAGGAAGATTGGCCCTGAGCCAACATCTGTGCCAATCTTCCTCTACGTGTATGTGGGTCACTGCCACAGCATGGCTGCCAACGATTGGTGTAGGTCCACACCTGGGAACCAAAGCCAGGCTGCCAAAGCAGAGTGCATTGAACTTAACCACTAGGCCATGAGGCTGGCCTGGACAACCACTTTTTATTTCCAGGTAAATGACAAGAGTGACAGCTACAATTTGTTGAATATCAACCAAAGGCAAATACTGCCAGTCAACCCCCCACCTTACTTAGCATTCAGGCCACAAATATCCATTCAGTGGCTTTCATTGAGTACCTATTATATGCCAGAGTCCACGTGAGGGGCTGGAGAAAGGTATGGCGGCTGCCCAATGGAGCCTTAAGCTTAGTCACAATCACTGATGTACCATTGCTGCCTCTACCACACCCCCAACAGAAGATCTCACCTAGCCTTCATGAGTGATCACCATGCCAGCTTTACACGCATTTTCTCAGTGACTCCCATGATTTCTCCTGGAGCCAGGCATCATGATCCCCACTTTACAAAAAGGTAAACTGAGGCACAGAGCATTTGTCCAGGAGCACACAGCCAGCATGTAGCAGAGCCGGATTCAAACCAGGGAGCATGACCACCTTTCCGAAGAGCCTGCCTTAGCAGTAGCTCCTCTTCTCCAAGAAGGAGGGGAAGGGTCCGGGTGGGATCAGAAGCCTCCCCTCTCCCTCCCCAAGTTATTCTCAACAATCCTCTCCACTTTCTCTTCCTATGACTCTTAGACAAAGGCAAGTGGTGCCCATTTCTGCTACCCCTCTCCCACCTCCTTTCGACTTTCCAGAGTCTTCAGCAAATTGATCCAATATAAATTCAACAGCTCACTGGCTCTAAATCTCAGCTCTGGCTCTTATCTGCCTAAAGGGCTCACCGGGTTGCTAACTCGGCACTTGAATAAAATCTAACACTTACACATTCATGCATTCACTCATTCATTCAACAGAAACTCTCCAAGCACCCGCCAAACGCCAGGCCCAGCATGAGAGCACCGAGGAGATGCTCAAGGGTTTTACACAGGGGTGTGATGTATTACACTTATGCACAAAGGTCCCTGGGGCCACCGTAGGAGAATGGGGCAGGGGTGGGGGTCCAAGAGATGCTACCCTGGTCAAAGGTAGTGGCAATGACAGGGATGGAGAAAAGCAGGGAGGACCTGTTCTGGCTGGGGTCCGAATCTCAGAAGAGAAGTCTCAGCTGGAGGTACAGATTTGGAGGGGCCTGTCATGTAAATGTACCGGGTGTGGATGAGATCACGTAGGGTGACAGCTCTCAACCGAGGGGTCAGATCTGATCCAGACTCCTTGGGAAACTTTGTGCAGGCTCCTCTCCCCAGAGATTCTGGTCTGCCTCCCGAGGCAGGAGCCTGACACTGACAGCTTGCAAAGATCCCCATGCAACCTCCCCATCTCGGCCCACTGAGAACCACTGGCACGTGCAAAGGAGAGAGGGAGAAGTCAACCTAGCAGAGAACCCCAGTCAACTTCAACCAAGAGAACAGCCCGCAGAGGAGGCTGGAAAGGAGCTGCCAGAATCCCCCGTGCCAAAGAAACCAGAGGAGGAGGAGCGGTCGACCGGTCAATGGCACCAAAGGCAGTGGGGCAGCAGCTGGGGGAAGACCTGGAGTCAAGGCAGAGGCATGGCTTAATCTGTTTGTTTCTCCATTGGCTGAGAGGAATTAGCGGAGGGCATATCCAAGATGGTGGGAAGGTGTCTCAGGGTCCCCAAGACCATCCCTAGGTTCAACAGGTTGCTAGAGGACTCACAAGTCTCAGCTCATAGTCATGGCTAAGATTTCACTATGATGCAGTGAAAGGAGAGAAAGCAAACCAGCAAAGGGAAAAGGTGCATGAGGTGAAGTCTGGAGGAAACCAGGCAGAAGCTCCCAGAGTCCTCTCCCAGTGGAGTCACATAGGATGCACTTAACTCCTCCAACGAATTGTGATGACAAATGTGAAGTGCTGTCTGTGAGGGACATTCATTACAGACTCAGTACTCAATGATTTTACTGGGGGCTGTTCATGTACGCACCCTCTGCCCAGCACATTCCAAAATTCCAGACTCCCAGAAGGAAAGCAGGTGCTCAGCATAAACCGCATTGTTTGTTCAAATGCTTACTCATAGTGAGCCAGTCTTATGAGTTGGAAATGGTGGGAACACTCCTGAAATCCAAGTTCCCAGGGAGGGGAGGCCTCAGAGAGCAGGTGCAGTATGTTGCCCTCTGAAGCCAAAGGGGGCTTCAGGTGCCAACAGCCCAGAGAGCTGGTGGCCAGATGTGGAGGGGGCGCCCATGAGATGACTGATGTTTTCTCTGTGAAGGAGGAAAGAGACCTCTGCCAGGCATGGAGAAAGACGTGGCGAGCTGCAGAGGAGACTGGGAAAAAGCTGACCAGGCACAGGGAAAAGGTACAGAGCCAACGTGGGGCCCAGATGAGGCTAGGCACCCTATACTGCTAGAGGCCACATTTTTACAGTTTGAGGAATTTTCCTCCAGCAGCATCCAGCCATCTGAAAAAGGGAGAGAAGAAAAATAGCTGAATTTGTCCAGGTGTTGGGCTCGATGTAGAGACAGCGGGAAGGGACCTGTGGTTCCAGGAAGGACAATGGCAGACGTGATGACTACAGAATCCACACAAACTTGGGAAGGAAGTAATTACAAAAGGAGGCAGACAGACAGCAAGCTGAACATAAGATCTTGACGTAAGCACCTCCATCAAAAATGGCTATTTGAGGAGCTGGCCTTGTGGCGTAGTGGTTAAATTCTGCCCACTCTGCTTTGGCAGCCCAAGTTCGCAGGTTTGGATCCCAGGTGCAGACCTACACCACTCGTCAACCATGCTGTGATGGTGACCCACATACAAAATAGCAGAAAACTGGCACAGGTGTTAGCTCAGGGCTAATCTTCTTCATGCAATAAAAAGAGGAAGACTGGCAACAGATGTTAGCTCAGGGCAAATTTTCCTCAGCCAAGGAAAAAAAAGGCAATTTGACTGATTAGAACAACCAGACCAAGGTGGTATCCAGAAGTCAAGCCCCAATTCCACCTAATGCATGAAAGCCTTCTATAGCATCCTGGGCAAGTGGTCATGGGGTTCTGCTTGAGTACATCTGAAAACAGGAAAAACACCACCTTCTGAGGAACCCACGCATTTCCAGGCATTTGCAATCATGTGAAAGTCCTACCTACAGCCAGTAGAGAATCTGCCTGCTGGAACTCTTAGGCTTTGGCTTTGCCATGCACAGCCACTCAGAGCGAGGATCCAGGAGGGGGTACCCATATCTCTAATGAAACCATGTTGCTGTTGCAACCCTCAGTTCTTCCCACCGCACAGGAATCCATCCACTCCCAGGAAAGCTCATTAGTGGCTCCCACTGCCCTAGGGATACAGTCGTAACTTACCCCCATGGTCTGTATTTCTCTGCAGGATCTGATCTCTGTAGCCTCACCTCTTGCTCTGTAGTACACCCTCCAACTCTACGCTCCAGCCACATTGAACATTTTGGTTCCCCAAAGTGCCGTGCTGGCTCACCTCCAAGCCATGGTGAAGGCTGTCTCCCCTGCCTCACCCTAGCCCCTGCTTCTACATTCAATGCTGGACTTCTCTCATGGTTTCTCCTGCTGTTTTGTAATTTTCTCTTCATTATTCTGCCTCCTTCCAAAGTTTCTGATCTCCAAAGAAACCTGTCTATGTTGTTCACCAGTGTCTCCCTAGGCCTGATAAACACTTGTTGAAAGAAAGCAAGAATTTCCATCTATCAATCACCTCCAAAGGTTTGTTCCCTGTATTTCTTTTAATGCAGCCCCAAATAATATAGGCTTTTTAAGTTGCCACAGTTCACTCTATACACACATATAATTTCCCCTGACTGAACACCTCCAGATTTTCTCATTAACTACTGTTAACCCAGGTGTCCCCCATCTCATACCCAAGCAATTCCCCAACTTAAACACCTGCTGCGGGAGTTTCTTCTCAAGACAGAAGGAAGGAAATCTCATTTTCAGGATGAAAAAGGGAACACGAACAGTTTCAGCTTTCATTTTTCTCTGGTTCTGCCCTGGTTCACAGATTAATTTCTGGCACCAGGATCTGCAGCCAGATAGCAGAGAATCATCCAGAATAGCCCCCAACTCGCCAAAGCCAGTAAGCATCACGCTCTTCACAATCGTCCATCTTACAATGTGTCTAATTATAACTGAAGAAATTGCTGCTGCCATTCTGCAGAAATACTTAAAATAAATAGTTCTCTTTCCTTGAATTAAAATCATAGTCTTTTGTTCCCTGTTTTCTGTTCCATAAAGCAACAGAGCCTGTTGATTAAAGATCATTTATAGGACTTCATTCTGAATCTATTTTATGATATCACTTTAAAATACCCCCAAATATTCAGCTGCAAGGAGGGATAAGAACTACTGGAAATGGGCTCTTGGAGACTTTTGGATGAGAAATGAAGTTGTGGATGTAACTCTCAGCGAATGAGCATATATTAGAAAAGTCTATTTTAATAACTGCTTGGTTCTTCTCCCTGGATTTTTTTCTCTACCCAACTTCCTATATTTTTCTTGAGATTACAACATAATCCCCACTGACACACTAAATATTACCTCTCTGTATTGAATGGATGACACGGAGACAATAAATCACTTTGAGCTAACACAATATGCCAACCAGCCCCAGCTAAGCCAAATATTTGACGAAAGACATACAAACTGAAATTTAGCAAGGCAGGAACGCTCTGGGAATTATGTCCTGAATATTAACCATCTCTAGACCCTCTGCAGGGAAAAAAATAGGCGTACAAGGAGGCCACATGTGAATGCATAAGATGGTTCCATGTCCTGAGCAGCCAGTTAGCCAAGCCTGGGAGATATCTTCAAAGGAGGCTGTGGTTAGGCCACCTTCCAAAATTGGTGGGTGTCGTGACAAAATAAAGACCTCTCAGTCCTGAACATGGAAAAAAGAAACATACATACACACACACACACACACACACACGAACCATTGTTTTCCTGCACTGGAGCAGAAATAAGCATGATGTCGATGAAAAAGACTGTCCAGGGGTGGATTCAGCATGACGCTAATGAAGCTGACACTTCAGGGCCCCTCACTTGCACGTGTCCTTTTCAAGGCGCTGTGCCTGATTTTATATTTCAAATGTATTCTTTTCCTTCCCTGCATCGTGCACACTTCCACAAGACCTCCTGGAGCTGCCCCTGTTGATCCTGCCTCTCGAGGGATTCTAAACAGGACTTGGGAGATGCCTTCAGCTGCAGTAGGAACAGACTGTGTTCACAGGTCATCCGAAATCCCCTAACAGGAAGACAGAGCATCCTTGGCCAGCACCCAAGACCCTCCCAGAGCAGCCCAACAGAACCTCTCTGACTCCAATGTCACTGCCCTTTGCCTTCCACCAGAAACACCACTGATAACTCACCCCAGCTTTACTCGAGCCAGGCTCACTCCACCCCGTCATCCCTCTGGATACTTCTCCTCCTTCAGGACCCACTGAAGGGGCACCAGCTCTGAGAAACCTTTCCTGGTGCCCCCTAGATGAAAGTGATTACATCCTCCTCTGTGCCCACAGGCCAGGAGCTCAATAACTGCCCTGGGTCTGAATTCTGGCTCCTCCACTTACCAGAAACCCCCTATGCCTCAGTTTCCTCACCAGTGAAATGGGAGACAATAGTTCCTCCCTCACAAAATAGACATGAAGATAATCCTTGCTGCAAAACAGAAACTCAGTAAATGCCAGCCACCGCCATCATTGTCATAATCGTCGTCATCATCATCATCATCCCCCTACATCCCTCAGTCAGAAATCCCCCAACAATTCATTCTACCTCTCCCATGAGACCAGGGACTTCTTAAGGGCAGAGATGGAACCCCCTACACAGAGACTGGCACTCCATTAATGTTTGCTGAACACACGAAGGAATTAAGTGATATTTATATTCTGACCAACAGACGTAGAATTCAACAATACATCCCACAGTCTCTTGTTTGCTAACATTTTAAGTCTGTATGGAGATTTTGATGAAAAGTGGAAGAAGACAGGAGGAGCAGAGAGCAAAGCAACATTGCATTATGTTTCTCTGTATATTCCTAAGAGCCCGCCTTCTCCATCCTGCAACACTGAATTATGTTTCTCTGTATATTCCCAAGAGCCTGCCTTCTCCATCCTGCACCTGCAAAGGCTGCTCTTTGTCGACAAAGCCCTCCTCCGAGAGCAGCACCCTCTCTCTCCCTCTCTTTGTGGACAGATCTCGAAGGGGACTTCAGGTGAAAGGAGAATCTGGTCAATGCCAAGCCAGACCGCAGAACTTAGCTCTCTCACCCCTGGCAATAAGCACACGCGCCATTCGGCCCGTCTAGATCCTTCCCGTGGGATCAGACAGCATGAATAACTCCGTAACCCAGACAAGAGTTTAACCACAAAAGATCTCCTCAAACAAAGCAAGGGCTCTGTGGAAGCTGCAAAGAAGGTGTGGGAGAAGTTCCATGAGTGCAACCTAAACACAGATCCTTGACGTTTCCACACCCCCAGGCTGGGAGGCACGGTCTGCCTCCACGCTTAACCCCACCTCCTGCCACACTCTCACAGCTGACCTCCACAACTCTAGAGAACTCGCAATTCCAGAGTGTGCTTCAACTGCTCACATCCCACTGCCTTCACACATCCCTCACCCCTGCCTGAAATACATTCTCACCAATCCATCCCATCCCGGGAGCAGAGGCAACCATCGCAATCATTTCTATCTATTCCTTCCAAACCGTCACCCTCCTGTGTGGTCCTCTGGATCCCTCTTCTTCAGAGGCCCCGGGTTCTTGTCACGGGCTCTCAGCACCTTCCTGATCACATCATATCTGTTTCTGTGTCTTTCACTCATCAGATTGAACTATATCTACATGGAACAGGAACTGGATATTTCATCTCTGTAACCCCAGTGCCCAGCACAGCAACTGACACACAGAGCAGGCACTCTATAATTGTCTGAAAAACAAACAGTTCAAGGAATAAATCTCCCCTGAGATCAGAGACTTAAAGTATGTTCCGCATAACCTAAGTTTCTTTAAAAAACGTGCATTTCCAACCAGTGGTCATTGCTCATTATCCCCAAAAGCAGCCTACCTATTTATTTTGCAGAAGGAATAAAGAATATGTGGGTTGGTTTTTTCGGGAAGAAATTACCCATAGCAGAACCATTCTGGAGGCTCAGGGGCAGCGGTGGTACAGAGTTAGCATGCCTCAAAAATGTACCGTCTGCTACCTTTTTTATAGGCAAAAAAATAAGGCAGCAGAAGTGAAGAAGGAAGACAGGTCTCACCCTCACCTCTGAGATTACAGAACAACAGTATCTGCTGCTCGAGAAATCTTTAAAGTGCCTGAGGTAGGTCAGGGATGTTTTTAAAAATGTCTGTGTGATATTCTTACCTCTGCGAGACAAATTAATGCTGCAGAGTAACTGGGGAAAAGGAAAAAAAAAAGTCTTGATTCATGTTCGCTTGGAATGCAGTTTGCTTTAATTGTTTTCTCATGTAATTACATATATTACCGATGTAATTACAAATAATACATGTATTTGATTTGCGCAATTATAGAACAGTATATAATTTTTAAATGTAGTACATTTCTTTCTCCCCAGATCCCTTTGTGAAGGAAACAATTTATCATTTCTAAAAATATGCCCATATGCATTACATTTTAATAAAGTAAAAATTTGTAAATATTTGCCTTTCTTTTGTAATTCAACAAAATAAACTTTGTCATGAAAATTCAGTATAAAAAGGCTCATTATATGCCTTGAAAAACTGCTTCCATTAGGCTAATTCTACCCAATGGAGAAAAGCCAGCCAAACATTATCCTTATCAAGAAAGGCAATTATAGAGGACCTACTACGCGCAAGGCATGGTTCAGGGAGGTCTTTGTGATGGCCCGGGGTAGAGGGAAATAACATCTCCGTGAAGTGGTGAGGCACAGCCCATTCTGCAGTGGAAGAGATGGACAAGAAAGCTGGGTTCTGTCCCTTACCAGCTGTGCATCCTTGAGCAAGTGATCGAACCTCACAGAGCTTCTCCAAAGTGGAGGGCATCCACCTCACTCACCGTGCATGAGATAATGTATGTGAAAGGCCCTAATACAATCTCGCATGGGCAGGACACGCACCAAGCGGAAGGGGGTTCTTGCTACAACGGCATAAATCACAACCCTCATTTAATGCTGTTGTATTTTGATATGCAAGATCACAGTTCTTCTGACATGCCACACGGCATCTACAACACTGGGGTCTCTTGGTCTCACATTTTTGGAAATAAAATGACAACCACCTGGACTCATTCAAAGCAGGAGGAGAACTGTGATGGGTCCGGGGGAGGAATGCGCCAACACCCTGGAGATGCGCAGGGAGGAGGAGACGTGAAAAGGAATACAGAATCTTCAACTGTAAAGACCAGAAGGGAATTTCTCGATAATTCTAATCCAATTTATGACCCACACTTAGGTTGTGTTGGATCCACACAATAGAATATATTTTGTTTAGAAAGTGCTCAACTTTTAAAATTGGGAGATTTCCCATAAAAAGTTGGATTTAGACTTTCTCTTGAAAATGGAAAGCATGGGCAAGACTGAGCCCCAGGTGCCTCATGGCAACAGCTGGCTGAAGCCAAGGAGTGTTGCCCGCAGTTAACCTCACCCTGAAGGCTGTCCTCCACTGTGCCCATTACTCGAATAAGTTAAGGCACCCCCTGGGACACAAAAATTTGGAGACTCTTAAATGGATCTCCAAACAACACATAAGTGACCAGTAAAGGATTATGGTCTACTTCCCCAACTAATGCGCCGCCATATCTGCTGGAGCCTCCTATTGGTGGACCCAGCACTGCTCTTCCCAGAAGCCATAATCACAACTGCTGTCATGACCTCCCAGGGTCTTCAAACACCTGAAACGCACTCAGCCCCAGCGAGAGAAGGACACTAGAGGGACATTATGACAGCGCTCCCACAATGGAATGTTCTGCCTTCCTGGAGACGAAGGCAGGCGTGGTCTGCCTCCATGTTTAACCTCGTGTGCGAGAAGGGAATGAACAGACCACAGTTGGTCTGATGTCCTGAAGATTCTCCACCTAAATACTCAAGAACATGTCTCTACCCTGGCACCTCAGTGCAGTAAAAGATGGCAGAGCCTCCACGGCACAGGAACAGAAAGCTTCAAACAAGGAAAGCTAACAATGAATCGCAAGAAAGCAAATTCTGCAGATGAGAAAACTGAGTCTCAGAAAATTTTAGGGACTCTGAGAACTGGGCCTTAAATCCAGGAACTCAGACTCGGGATCTGAATAAACAAACCACACACATGTACTCTTGCTTGTCTAATTTCTTAAAGATACACTCCACTGAATCCACAGATGCATCAAAATTAAATCAAGAACTACACGGCTGGCCCGATGGCATAGTGGTTAAGTTCACACATTCCACTTTGGCAGCCCGTGGTTCACAGGTCCAGATCCCAGGCGAGGACCTACACACTGCTCATCAAGCCATGCTGTAGTCACATCCCACACACAAAATAGAGGAATATTGGCACAGATGTTAGCTCAGCGACAATCTTCCTCAAGCAAAAAGAGGAAGAGTGGCAACAGATGTTAGCTCAGGGCCAATTTTCCTCACCAAAGGAAAAGAAATCAAGAACTAGCAGACTAGTGAGACTAAGAGGTAAAATTCCCAACTCACCTGAAGACAGAGGAGAAGGATGACCTCAGCAAATCGACCTGACGGAGCCAGCCATTTTTGGAGTCAGCAACAGGATGAAGGATTCACAGCTTCCTTTTACAGTGACATCTGGATGAAGCTTTAAACATTTCATTCTGGGTTCACTCCTCATCAGGGAAACAACAGTTTCATCAAACATACAAACTGCTCAGGAAAAGACTCTGTCCCACATTCAGGTTTAACAATGGGCTCAAAGACTAACTAAATAAGCTTCCATTCTGAGATCAAGCCAAAAAGAAAAAAAAGAATGAAAAGAAATTTATCAGAATACTAATGTGGCTGGCTCTACGTAACAGGATCACAGAGAGACACCATTTTTGCTTCTGATATTTTTTTCTCTAGTATCTTTTGTTGTCTTAAATGGGCTTGTCTTACTTGTTTAAAATAATCTATAACTAGACAAGAAAAATAAAATATATGAATTAATCCCACCCAAATGAGGGAGCCGAGTCAGGCAGCCAGTCGTGATCTGGGACCCACAGATCTCTCCCAGAGTAGCTTTGCCCATATATTTGCCTTCTCTGTTCCCTGCTAGACTAGGCAAGGTCCCCCAGTTCCGCACCATCCCTACTGAATCCCCCAATCTCAGCAGCACATAGTAGGTACCTAAAAAATATTTTTTAAGTGAATACATTCATAGTGTCTTATATTTTCCTTCACCCACTCTTTCTCTGGGTCTGTCAATTTAGAAGATGTTACTCAGGTGAATGATATTTCCTGGAAGAGACCATACAATTAATTACCCTTGTAACCTCTAAAATCATATTTGAAATCAAATCTGCACGAGTGACAAGGAGAGGATATAAAAAACGGCATTCTGCTCAGCCTCTTAATTACATACTATATATCACACTTCTCCCAAGCTCTGAAAATGTCCCATTTAACATTCTGCACTTGGCATTCCATTCCAAAACCTGAAATGGAGATTGTATTACTTAAACCTCACCCTGATCTTTTTCTAACTCATTCCCCATTTTTCCCTTCAACCAGGCTTTATCTACTCCCTATTTCCCTATGCTTTTGTGTACTGGCCGGGAGAATTTAGGGGAAGGCTCACAGTTGCTCAAATCCAGATATTTCATTGTCCTAAGACTAAGGGGCATCTACCCAGTGGCAAGTACGTGAACACACATATGGAAAAGTCAGCTGGCATCAGACATAAGACAACATAAGAAAAGGGCATGTTGAAGACACACAGAGAGAATCATTTCTCTGACCATTCCTCTCCATGAAGCTAAGGATCTTGAGATTGGAGACTAAGGTGTACAGCATGACTGAGACGTTGTTTAAAAAGTATGTGTGGTGTTTGCATATACACGTGTTTGCATACCCTTAGGAAAAAGTCAGAAAGGATATACATCAAATAGAAAATAATAATTAGCCCTGTGTGTGCTGAAGTGGAAAAGCCAATGGGCTACGGAGATAGAAACTTTCCCTTCTTATTTTACATAATTGAGATAGATAGAGTGATCAAATTATGGATGAGTTGTATTTTTGTGTTTTACCATTTTTTTTTCCAAATACAAAAGTATGCGAGTGTGTGTATCTGTATAAAGATTAGTCTCTACCTTCAGGTTAAAACACAGTGTTAAAAACAAACACATATAAATAAATATGCACTGCGAAGCAACAGCAGAATCAAATGGCCTGGAAGTTAGGCTTGGGGCATCTCAGGGAAAGCCCTAAGCTGCCAGAGCACCTGCCACCTCTCAGACCCACAGTGAACACCACATCCAGAGGCAGAGGGAGGACTGGCTTCCCCTTGGTCTCCTCACTGGCCCAGATAGGGTCACATGCCACTTATTCATTAATTGCTGTGCCCAAGGAAATGCATGAGCTAAGTGGTTCAAGAACCCAGGCCTAAGCCAATCACGGTGCCTATGAAAGCTGGATTAACCCCAATTGGCTAAAACCAGCTCTCAGATTGGGGGATGGGGGTGGGGTTATCAGGAGGGAGATCTCTTCCTAGCAAAGGAGAATAAAAATATAGGTGCAATTAGGAAGAGGAAAGCGAGAACTAATGCTGGATAGGCACCTGCAGAAAAGGCTCCCACCACCATGCATATCCTGCATTAAGGATCCTGGGAGGCATCCTCGACTTCTCCTCTCCCTCAGCATCTGCTCAGTCACCATGTAATGTCAAATCCACTTCCTCCTCAATTATCACAATGTGCACGTGCACGTGCAAACACACACACACACACACACGGCTGCTTTTACCTCAGATTTACAATCCTTAATCTGAAATATTCCAGGCTCTCCTCATTTATATCCCTGATTCTGGGCTTGTCCTTTCCGATTCATCCTTTTACCAACCAGGAGAGTTAATTACTTTAAAAAGCAAATTAAATTATGTCACTCTGCTACTTAGAGCTTGCCAATGGCTTCCCATTGCCCTCAGAACTCCTGGTGTCAATGGCCCTGCTTGCATCTCCAGCCTCACTTCCCACCACACCCCTTCCCATCCTCTTGCCAGCAATATCAGCTCAGAGAGCTCCCTGAACCCTTCACACTGACTCAGAATTCTGCCTCTTAGTTTAGTTCACTTGCCTCTAATTCATTTGCCCTTCACAATGGCCAACTCCTATTCCTACGTCAAGACCCATATCCCCTAACCCACCTCACCCCCAACAGAGATGAGGGAGCGAAGTAAATCTTTCAGAATTAGGTGGTTTGTGGAGAAACTTCTGGAGATGACGGTATCCTTTCCCCAAAAAAGAGAACTGCAGCAAGTTCCTTCCAGATGAGAAGATACCCTGCCCCCTACATCCTCGGGTCTTTGGGGGAAGGAAACATGGAACCCTTAAAGCAATTAATACTCTCCTACAGGAGAGCTATTCCTCAAAACTGCTTATGTCCCTTTAGAAACGTAAACTGATTTCTCACTCCTCAGAATTTAGCAGCCTGTGCCCCCAGCACAAGACTCTTCCACATACGTGAAGAGAACCCAGTCACTCGTCAAGTTCCTCTCTTTACCAAAATGATCCCTGTTCTCAGCATCCCTCCACTGAGAACTTTCCTCCACCACTTTACAACCTGTCCATCATTTTATCCGGACTCCCTTACACACCACTCCCAAGCAACACGGAACTTCACTGAGGCTCAGAAAGGCCCAAGGAGTGCTCAGAGGACCCTGTGTTGGGGCTTCTCTACTCGCTCCTGCTGTCTGGAAGGTCAAAGGTCTCATTTCCTGGTCAGCCCTGGGGACAGGAAACACAGAACAAGTGAACAGCTCCACTTGTGGCAAGCACGAAGCTTGCACATAACGGCAGCTCAGAGTTAGGAGCTACAGACTCAGAGGGTCCTTAGCAAGATCCATTCTACAAAAGAGGACACTGAGGTCCAAACAAAGGAAATGGTTTCCTGGCATTTCCCAGGAAGTTAATGACAGAACAGGACTGGAATCCAGGGCTCTGTGCCCAAGGAGCTCAAATGATGGTGGGTGGAGAGATGGACAGATGGACAGATGGATGGGACAGAGAGAGAGGTTGAGAGACATGACTAGCTGGCATCTTGCTATAAAAAGCTGAATCAGAACAAAGTCTTCTCCCCAGGCTGTGCTGTTCCGTGGTTCCAAAACGGTCCTGAGATCCCATTCAGCCACACGAAAAATTCCCACTATGGTTTACAGTGGAGAAGGAGAATGAATGGTTGGCTCAAGCCCAATGCCAACTTGAGTGGAGAAGGGAGGATTAACACATATATATTCTGTACACACCAAGAATGCCAGGTTCTTATCAGTTCCTGATCTCCCAATGGAAAAAGCTGCCACAACTAGACTGGTGCGTCTGAGATGATCAGGAGACACTAGCTGTGATGGCTTCCCTGCCCAGCTTGCAAGGGGGGCACCATGTTGAACCTTTTGAGAGTAGAGGAGGGGTATGCCTACACTGATCAGCTCCTTGGCCAGAATTCACCCCCAGGCGGTGGGCTGGGTGGGATGAATCAGTTCATGCATTCAACACCTATTTATTAAATGCCTACTGTATGCCAGGCACTGTTCTAAGCCATTGGAACACAGCAATAAAAAAGACACAAATCCCTGTCCTCTTGGGCTTACATCTTATTGCAGGTGAGAGATGGAAACAGACAATAAACTAGAAATATAATAAAGTACATTGTATAGGTGGAACTGTGCTAAGGAGAAAACAAACAAACAAATGGAAACTTATGTGATCCCCCTTGCTAGTTCACCCAGAGCTGTACTATGGGTGGAAGGGAGTGGGCACTAAATGAGGGAGCAACACTAAATGAGGTACTCAGGGGATCTTACTAATTTGCCCAGGACAGTTGGTCCTGGCTTATTAATAAGCTTAATAAGAAGTATGGTTTAAGACTCCAAGGAGGCAAGGGAATTAGCCCAGCAGTATCTGGGGGAAGAACAAGGAGAGCAAAGACCCCACGCAGGAGTGTGCCTGACGTGTCGGAGGAAGAGCAAAGAAGCCGGGGGTGGAGCCCAGGGAGCGTGGAGGGCAATGAGGTCTGAAGAGTCGTAGGACTTGTGGGCCCTTCACGGAAGGACTGAGTGAAGGTTTCACTGAGTGACTTGGGGAGCCGGGAGAGGGCTCCGAGCAGAGGAGAGACATGATCC
Organism: Equus przewalskii; assembly: GCF_037783145.1. NCBI lineage: Eukaryota > Metazoa > Chordata > Mammalia > Perissodactyla > Equidae > Equus > Equus przewalskii. Next base: position 32,601,852 of record NC_091851.1, read on the forward strand.
AATTCTTATTGTAAATGGACCACCCAGGCTGCCATCTTGAAAGTTGATTCTCACAAGACAAAGGCAGAAGAAGGGAGAGTGATTAGGAAATTCTCAGACTAACCCCAGAGGGAGAAGAGGGTGGTGTGGCCAGAGGGTAGAGTGGAGGTGGTGGGCGTGGGACCCTGGATGTACTTGGAAGACAGCGCAGCACACTTGCTGCGGATTGGACGTTGGGTGTGAGACGAGATGCACTAAGAAAGACCCAGGTGGTTTGGCCTGAGTAACTGGAAGTGTGGAGTTTCCATCAACGGATGCTGGGAAGGCTGAGGGAAGTTTGGAAAGTCAGGAGTTCAATTTTGGCCAAGTTGAATGGGAGATGTTCATTAGACGTACAGGTGGAATTGTCATGTGGTTGGATATTGGAGTCAGGTGCTCTGGAGAGAGTTCTGTACTGCAGATGCAAATGTGGGAGTCGCTGTCCTGGAGAAGGTCTTTAAAACCATGTTCACCATCAAAGAACGTCTGGCTTTTAGTCCAATTCAAAGCAGGATGAATTATATGGTAATGTCTCATCTCCCCCATCCTGTCTGTGCTCCCATTAAAGCTTCTTATAACCCCAGAACACATAGCCAGACCCCACTACAGGGCCCGAGCAGTCACAGCAGCAAGACACCCCCAAGGGTGTGAGCACCTCCTCAAACAATTCCATCCCATGACAATCCAAGTGTTACCAAGTACAACTTGTGGATAAACAGACAGCCGGTTGGGGAGAGCACTGAACATGGAGTCAGAAAACCTAGAAGAGGAATCCTGGCTCTGTTAAGTGTGTAACTCTTTTGCTGTGTGACCTTGGACAAGTCATTCAACCTCTCTGAACTTCAGTTCCCTCACATGTAAAATGGTAGTAACCCCTGCCTCATAAGTTTCTTAGTGACAAAATCCATCTAAACGGCTTAGCACAGCAGCTGGAACATAGGAACTGCTCAGTAAATATCAGCAATAATTATTATGTTGTCATTATTATTATAATTATTAGCATTTGACTTAGCTTGGGTTCTCCCAGAGGCAGTCCTCAAGACCAGGATTAGAGAACAAATAGCTTATTTCAAAAGTGATCCTAGGAAACACTGGTTAAGGAGAGGGGAAGCGAGACATGGAAAGAAACAAGCCAACATAGGGTGTGTTACCAAACGAGCAACCACTGTGGGCAACTGGAACTTAATCCCACGAGGGCACTCTGGGATCAAGCACGGAACACGTGACTGTGAGTTCTAGCTGACGCTGAGGGAGCTGGGGTACTTATACCTCACCTCCTGTCAGTCACTGGGTGAGAGCTGCTTGTGGGGTGGGAGTGGGGGCATTAACGTCTGGCTTTGGAAAAAGAGATGCACTGGAAGTTGGCTGGGGCCCAGAGCCTGTGGACGGGACACACCCTGGCATCTGCAACAGCATTATCATTAATACGTCTTTGCTGCCTAACACTGGGGCAATTCATCCCATTTCTCTGAGCCTCAGTTGTTCATCTATAAAATGGGAGGACTAATATCTGCCTCTCAGAGTTGGGCTGAGGATTTTACAAAATGATGTTTGTACAAGCCCCTGGCCTGATGCCTGGCACGTAGAATTCCGTTTCCTCTCTCTTTCTTCTCCCCATCCCACTCTTCGCACAGAAAGGGAAAAGCTTCGCTTCTCGCAGGCCACTCAGGCCCGTCCAGAGGGGTATTTTCGGCTTTACGGCGTTGCTCTCTGGCGGTGGAGCACTCCTTCCCTATAATGTCCTCTCCAACATCGGTAACGATCTCCCTAAATATTCCTTTCTGGACGGAGGAATTGGAGGCGCTTGGGAGCGAGGATGGCAATTCACGTTCCCAAGGTATGGTTAACTTCTGCTGCGGCTGTGGATCCCGCCTACCACGTCCAGGCCTCCTATTGCCAAAGCAAATCGGTGAAGACAGAGTCGTTCCTAACACGATTACATTCAGCTCTGTCGTGTGTACATTGCTGGGTTGCTGACAGGGACACTGGCAAGTTGACCCAAAAAGGAGCCAATCCCTCCTGCCACCCCTCCCCCAAAAAAGACCAATGTGGAAAGGGCCCCGGCAGGAAGCAGGTCTGCCCAGGGCAGCCCACCCGCCCGTACAGTGGAGCAGACTTGAGCCCAGGAGACAAGTGCCCATGTGTGAGCAAGGAGCCACCGGAATACAAACGAGCAGGGAGGTCTCCGTGCCAGGAAATCCCCACAACGGCTATTTGTTTGGTGCTCTGGGAAAACCAAATGCCCACGGAGGGCTCACAGAGGCCTCCAACAGCCAGAATAAATCTGAAAGAAGCTGAGCACGCTGGGGCTGACCAGGCTTGCTTACTGACACACAAGTAAGTTCAGCTGATTAATAACTACTCTCTATTTAGAGTAAGCGACAGTCCCAAAGAGTGGCACCTCGCTGCACCCAAAGAAGGGGTTGCCAGCAGAGATAAAGCGATTTAGTTGAAAAAAAAATAAAAGTAAGTGGTTTCCGTACACAGGACTGCATTAAGGACCTCACATATGATATCCGACTGATGTTTCATACATGCCTGGAAACAAGCATTAATATTCCCATTTTACAGCTAAAGGAACTGAGGCTCAAAGGGCTTATCAATAATTTGATCGAAGCGATAGAGCCAGTCAACAGGAGAGCTAGGTAGAAGCCCACACTTACCCATGCATCGTCTGCCTTATGAGAATGATTTTGTTTTTTAAATCTACAGTGTTTTCATAGGCAGGATTTAATGTAAGACAAAATTTATTTACTACGTTTAGAAGCCCTTGGTTACCTGCAGAGTGGAAGGAGGAGTAACAGATGGGAAGAGCTATGAGGGCACTTTAAGACCCTGGTCAGTTGTCTTCTACTTCCTGGCCTCTATGGTGGCTTCACAGGAGTGTCATCTTGTGATGACAGTTTGTCAAGGGGGATACTCAGTGACTAGTGAATTTTCTATACGTATGTTACACTAACACAAGGATCAGGAAATCATGGCCTGCGGGCCAGCTGCCTGTTTTTATAAATAAAGTTTTATTGGAACACAGCCATGCCCATTAATTTACACATTTACATATGTCTCTGCTTCACTGACCCCCCTTTGTAGAAAAAGCGTGCTGAGCCTGGTGTACACTATCCACAAGACCGAACTTGACCTTGGGCACATAGAGTCTATCTTTCTCCTGGCGTTTTTCTTAGCCAATCATGTGAATGAGTTTGCAGACTTTAAGAACACATCGAATGACAAGAAGGAGAAAGAGCTTAATGTTACCCCAACAGGATCCTTAAAGAATTTATAAGTTAGGTTATAAAACCCCGTAGAATCCAATGAGAACATAAGTAAGGAAACCAGAATAAGCAGAAAAAAATCAAGACCAAAGGGACAGGCAGGTATTACAGAAATCCCCCACTGTGACATCTTACATCATCACTAAGACTGGGCTGCAAATTTGACTCGGAGTTTCCTGGACACCCAAGCAAAAATGGTAAGACATGCAACACACATGCACCGAATGTCAGGAGACCAAGCTGGGCTTTAAAATTCCCCCTGCACCGTCCACAGAGTGTCTAAACCCATGCACACCACTGAGAGCTGGCTGTTCTTGATAAAAAACACCTTTACCCCATTTTTCCTTCAAAAAGACAACTCATTTTTTGCTCTGATGGGCAAAAAACCCCTCAGGAGTCCAATTTTCACCAAGTGCCATGTGGCACTGCCCGTTCCCATCTGGGCAGGCTGGCACAGACCTCGGCGAACAGAGCAGAGGGCCCCATGAGGGTCCTCTGATCACGGCTCCATCGCAATGACCTACTTGGGATTAGAACAACATTTTAGAGTAGAACTGTGTTTTATGGGTCATAAATATTGCACAGATGTTCCTTATTTACATAGACTTGGTAGCTTATTACTGCGACATTACCATGCTAATATGGTGATTCCTGCATTTGAAACCGGAGGGCAGGAAGCAGGAAGATGTAATTAAACGAGCATGGTGCACATGTTGGGGGCTTGTTCAATAGAACAAAACAAAACCCCGTACTGAAACTGCTACCTGTTCCTCAATCTTATTCCACAGCTGATACTTGATGGCAAGAGCTAAACTTTTCACAACATATCATTTGTTGGATTGAGAGAGCAATAAATTAAATAGTAACAATAGCAGTGATAGGGAGCATTGAATGTGTGCATACTATGTGCTTTATACATGTATTAACTGACTTAATTCCCAGAACAACTCTACAAGGTGGATTTTATAGCTATGCCCTTTCAACAGATGATGAAACTGAGGCTGAGCTAGACTGAGAAACTTCCCAGGGTCAGAAATGTTGTCCTGGCAAAGCCAGTGTCTGACTCCAATGTCTTTGTTCTGTTAACAACCGTACAAAAAGCAAGAGTGGTAACGGCTTTCTGCAGAAGCAAAGGCTATTCTGTGTCCCTGAAGCACAAGACTAACAACTCCCAAAAGGACCTCGGTGCTCCCTGGCCAATATAGCATTGCCTCCCTGCAGACAGAGGTCTCCACGGTACTTAACTCTGGAGGCAACGAGGAGTCAAGCTTTTGGATAAGGTGATGGGGCTGCCTCTCGCCCCTTCTCATCCCTCCCGCCATATCAGCTTGGCCTCCCAGCCTCCCATGGCTGGGTTTGGCTTTTCACGATGACCTTCTGGACATTGGCTCAGCCCAGGCAGCTCTCCCTTGCCCTCACCTGGCTCACTACTTTACAGCCATCATGGTCCACCAGAAACTATCCCTGGCTCCAGCCAAGGGAACTGTCCCCCCGATTATCCCCTTGCAGCAGCGTCTTATGTCTACCATCTGTGTATGGTGACTGCCCACACACCCATCTGTTTCCCCAAACCAGAGAGTGAGCGCCTTGAGGACAGGAATGGTCCTTCATGTCTCCCCTGCTGGTGTGGCTCAGGTGGGTGACCCAGAGAGGGAAGTCGGCGAACATTAGCGGACCAGAAGAACTGGCTGGGGAGAGAACGGAGACTTATCTTTGACAGCAGCAAGGATGCCCTACCGGGAATGGCAGCCATACCCACTAAGATTTGCAGTGAAACAGCAGTCTCTTAGCCTCTTGACAGATTTTGAGTCTCCAAAATAAGCGTCTATGGTCAACACTGAGATGGAGAGGCTGCTTGCTTTTCGACATTCCACTCTACAAAAAAATCACATTCACCCTTGATCGCATCAAAGTGTTCGCCTGCTCCATGCTGTGCAACCATGAGGTGAAGAACAGGCTGTCTGTGTAAGGAGGCAGTAGCTAGTTCTTACATGTTATGTGGACAGTTCTGTGGCTCCTGCAGTGGACTGGTGTCCTCAGAGGAAAAGCCATCCTAGGATGTCCACCCACAGCACATCCGTCTCACCTGTGCATCCTTATGTGTGCAAACACATCCATTCCACATCTTCTCTTTTAGAAAACGTGTTCCTAGAAACTAGCCACAAATTGAAAGTTTGAAATTTGGAATATACAGATCCTTACATGCTATAAGAGTGGCGTCAAGGAGGGGAAAGAGTTAAAAAAAATGATGAAATCTTAATTATGGTGTAAATGTTTCATTTCTTTACTCCTCGAGTGTCATATGACATACGGCTGATTATTCAGGATTATTTAAAATATTAAAAAATAAATTAAATTATAAACGATAAGTTTAATTTTGTGACGTCTTATCTTAAATTCCAATTATCTCAGCCTACTGAAAATGACATTTCGTACAAAGGAGAAAATGAGTTTGTTTTTGCGGAGAAGGCTGCACAGATGGAGCACAGGATCGAGCTGGAGATTCAGCATTGATTTCCATTCATTCATGCAATCTGTCAATAAACATTTATTCTGCCAGGCGCTTCCCAGGTGGTGAGCAAGACAGAAGCACTCCCTCCAAGAGTTTACACTCAAGTGGGAGGAACAAACTAATAAGTAAAGAAATAAATAAATACTTTGACATAGTTGATGTTATCAACGTAACCTATTCGAGCTAATGTGGACACAAAGCAGAGTGATATTCATTTTTTCTAACTATTTTATCAAGACCACATTGGTTTATAACATTGTGTAAATTTCAGGTGTACATCATTATATTTCGGCTTCTCCATAGACTGCATCCTGTTCACAACCAGAGGTCTAGTTTCCATCTGTCACCACACATATGTGCCCCTTTACCACTTTCACCCTCCCACACCTTCTTAACCTCTGGTAACCACCAATCTATTCTCCTTACATATATAGTTGTTTGCTTATCTTCCACATATGAGCGAACTCACAGTATTTGTCTTTCTCTGTCTGACTTATTTCGCTCAGCCTAATACCCTCAAGGTCCATTCATGTTGTTGCAAATGGTATCATTTTGTCTTTTCTTATGGCTTATGGTAATATTCCATTGTATATATACACTACATCTTCTTTATCCATTCACACGTTGATGGGCACTTGGGTTGCCTCCAAGTCTTGGCAATTGTGACTAATGTTGCAGTGAACACAGGGGTGCATATATCTTTTTGAATTAGTGTTTTCACATTCTTTGGATAACTATCCAGAAGTGGAATAGCTTGATCATATGGCATTTCTATTTTTAATTTTTTGAGAAATCAAAGGAGCGATATTTGATCAAAGGTTGAAAAGATGAAGCATCCCAAGTAGAGAGAACAGCAAGAGAAAAGGCCCTGAGGTGGGCACAGGTTTTGACCGTTCTAGAAGGGAAAAGAAGGCCGCCATGGCTAGAGCAAGAGTCAGCAAACCTTTCTGTGAAGGGCCAGTCATTACTTCAGCCTTTGCAGGGCACACAGTTTCCACGGCAACCACTCATCTCCACCATTGAGGGTGAAAGCAGCCACAGACAATATGCAAATGAATGGGCAGGCCTGTGCTCCAAACTAACGATTTTTATGGACGCTGAAATTTGGATTTCATACAATGTGTCACAAAACACTCTCCTTTTGATTTGTTATCCACCATTTAAAGATGTAAAAACCATTCCTAGTTCACAGGCCACACAAAAAGAGGTGGCAGGCCAGATTTGGCCCGTGGGATGAAGGTTGCTGACAGCCAGGGTAGGCTCAGTCAAGCAATGGCGGAAGGATGGCAGGAGAGGGGACAGAAAGACATTATCAGGAGACAGATCTTACAGACAAGAAAGCAATAGTTTGGGTCCGGGGCTTTATTTATTCTAAGTGCAAGTGGAGCGATTTGAAGAGAAGAGAGAGGGAGAGAGTCTGATTTATGTTTTTAAAGAATTACTTTGGCAGTTGCGTGGCAATTCTGATGGTGTCATCAACTTTCTTGAAAAATGTGTCAGTAGGAGGCTGAACACTGTCCCCTTGATGAAGGAGTCTGGAGCAAACGGTCTTCGCATCAAAGGCTCTATGGGTCTGTTGATTTCTCTCCGTATTTGAATCATTGAAGTTTTTTTTTTTCCTTACTGTTGATTCTTAATCCATAATTTTAAAGATTTCCCCATTTCCCTCCATCACTAAACATGGCCTTTGAGACACAATGCTTGAGGCTAGGGGACACATTTCCAGCAGTTCACGTGTGCTCTTTCATTTGATTTCCTTTCACAATTGAAATCATCTGACTAGTGGCAAAGTGAAGCGAAACAGTCAACATTGTCCATCCATCTAACAGTCTCCATCTTTGCCTCAAATGCATTACCATGAGTACTGGCATTTTCACATTTCCATTTTCTGCTCATTTTTATAATATAAGAGAAAACTAAAAAAAAATAAATTCCATCACAGCTGTGCAGACAAAGGTAGTAGGGAAGAAAAACTGGCCTTGCGTTTGGCAGATATCAGAGAACAGTGGCTTCAAGTGGTCTTGTAAACTCCGAATTCAACACTTGGGGGCACGAACAAATAACAAGGAAACGTGCAGCTGTTCCTTCGACCCCCTAATTCCACCTTATGTGAAAGGAAAGGCTGTCACGGGGCTTGGTCCTTTCAGGCTCTGCTGTGCTTCTCTGGCCACCCCTCCCAAATCCTGACTTCCCACATTGCCTGTGGAGCCTCGTCTGACCTTCACATCTGCTCACAGACTGAACTTGGCATCCTGACATTTGACGTAACCCAGCGGCCCAGCTCCAGCTAACCTGCCCCCACAGGGAGGAAGTGCTCCCATGTCGGTTAACCCCAACAAAGCCTTTACTCTTGACACCTTCGGACCTCTTAAAAATCCAAGGGCTCCCAACCCTTGTGAGCTTGGACAAGCTTCAAGCTTGTTTCTAAATCTTGGTTCCCTCCCCTGCCTACTTCTCAGGATTACAGTGATGCTGAAAGGAAATCAAGTATTTCAAGCCCTCTGTAAGACATGTCATAAGTCAATCAAGGTAAATAAGTAACCAGATCAAAGCCAATCAGAATTTTCCATCCTCCTCTTTCAGTCTCTTAGTTAAATTCAATGCTTTCCATATCCAGAGAAGCAAAGCCTTCGTGGAAAGGCTCTGAAGAATACTAGAAAAAAGAGTTTTGAGATGTGGGTCTGTGGCATCAGACTCTAAGGGGGACCCCAATGATCCTCACCTCCTGGTACTCATGGCCTTATGTAATCTCTTCCCCTTGAGTGTGGGCTGGACTAGTGGTTAGCTTCTAACCAACAGGCTATGGTAAAGGTGATAGGATGTCCTTTCTGTGGTTAGGTACACAAGATTATGACTTCTGTCTTGCTAGCAGACTCTCTCCCTCCCTGGGAAGATGAAGAAAGCCACTGTGTTCAAGAGGCCCGTGTGGCAAGAAACTGAGAGTGGCCTCTGGCCAACAGCCCCAAGGAAGTAAGGCCCTCAGTCCGGCAGCCTGCAGGAAACCGAATGCTGCCAACGACTACATGAGCTTGGAAACTGATCCTTCCCCAGTCAAGCCTTCAGATGAAACCACAGCTCTGGCTGTCATCTGGACTGCAGCCTCATCAGAGATCCCAAGCCAGAGGACCCAGCTCAGCTGTGCCCAGACTCCTGACCCACAGAAACTGGGAGATGATAAACGTTGTTTTCAGTGGCTTAAGGGGTTTAGTACATGTTGTTTTAAGTGGCTATCTTTGTGGTAATTTTTTAGGCAGCAATAAATAACTAATGCGGGGTTCACTTCAATCTGAATTTCCCAAGTCATCCTAATGCAGAAGTCACATGCTGTCAACTCTCTGCACACCTCCAATGGCATTATACTGAGCTTTCATAGATTTAAAAGACTAGATCAGATGTTGATTTCTTTCAAAGAACCACCAAATTAAACCCATCTCGATCCCTTTCCTCCAATAAAAGGACATCATTTGCTAAATCTTCCTCTTCAATGCAAGTGACAAAGAGATAAATCAAACCATGGCATGGCCATCTCTGAGTCTGGGAGGAAGGGATAAGAACACTCAGCTTTGCCTGCTTCCCACCAGGAATGCAGCTAGATGGTTCTGAGCCACGGGCCTCCCCAGACCGTTGCACGGGGTTGGGCATCACGAGGAAGCCAGAGGTGGGGTATCCTTTGGAGGATATTGTCTCATTATTTGTCATCAAAATCTCTATTCCACAGCAATTTTTTCCCATGTTAGTATGAATCTCTCTTGGCAAATAAAAGTTATTTTTAACTAAGAGCCTTAGGCTGTAAACCTGCTCCCCCAGAAGAGTCAGGTCAACCAAAATCGAAGGAGTCAGGGAAAGGAGAGAAGAAACATCCCCCCCAAGGAAACGCCATGTGCCCTGTCGCACAACCGGCCTCTGAAAGCTGTTCCAGGCCCTCTTGCTCTCGCTTTTCTTACCTGTACTCCTCATTATGCACTTCCTGCTACTACCTGTTTGTCCCTTCCCACTGTGCCTTCATTCAAGCTACTCCTAAGAAATCTTGCCTTTACGCTAACAGAGTTTCCCAGAGAGCTAAGGTTCGCTCTTGAATTCAATTTACTACTCCAAATACTTAAAGCCAGGGCTCATTAGGTTGACGGCCTCAAGCTAAACTCCACAGCAGACACCTGAAGAGCTGTGTCTGCAAAGCCACAATGGGGGCCACATTCACAGTGTGAACCCCAAGTTCAAAATCCAAAAAGCAAGTTTCAGGCCTTGCTCCAGCCCTCAGGACCTGTGTGGCCTTGAGGTGGTCCTTTAATGCATCTAAGAGTCAGCCTTCTATCTGCAAAAAGCACTTATTAACAGCAAGGATTAAAATGGAGTTATATGCCTGAAAATACTGTATAAAGCATTATAAAAATAGAATCATCGGGATTAAAGAAAACAATTTAGCCTTTTCTTATAACTCAAGATTATCCATAAAAAGATCAGTTATTGTATTCGGAACCTATACGTATTTTTTTCCTCCCGACATCACAGCTGTCATGATTGCCACCACATCTTGAGCAAAGCAATAAGCTGCAGCCTTCGGGGGCTTCAGACGAGTGTCAGACCCCCGGCCCGTGTGCCTGGCAGCGCGGCTGTGGAGTTTGCTGAGACCTCATTGCTGCTGCTTCCGGTCCTCCTCCGCTCCCCCAGCAATCAGGCCATCGCTCCTTTCACTCACCACCAGGCAAACACACCGCAACAGCCAGTGTCCTTCCTTCTAAAACCTCTGCGCTTGGAAATCAAACAAAAACTTGTTAGAATTGTATATAAACTAAGAGCTACAGCCACTGGACGAGGGTTTGGGGGGGTCCCCCTTGGAGAAAGGAAAAGAGCTCTGCGTGGGTTTAACATCCATTTGGTAGCCCTGAGGCTCTGTAGCTGCTTTCTAGGTTCTTCACGGCACAATAGGAGGTGAGCCTTTCATTTTTTAAATTTTTTCGTGAGGAAGATTGGCCCTGAGCTAACATCTATTGCCAATTCTCCTCTTTTTTTCTTTATTTTTCTTCCAGAGTCCCAGTCCATAGTTGTAGGTCCTTCTAGTTCTTCTGTGTGGGATTCCACCACAGCATGGCTTGATGAGTGGTGTGTAGGTCCATGCCCAGGATCTGAACCGGTGAACCCCAGGCTGCCGAAGCAGAGCACACAAACTTAGTCACTCAGCCACAGGGCCGGCCCCCGCAGATGAGCCTTTTAAATAGTAGGATTCAGGATGAGAAAGGAGTCTGGTGCATAGAGTCTATGTCTGGTGTATGGTTAGCATTAGAAGATAGGAGTCTACGTGTACAGTTACCGTTTTCTCTTCCTACATATGTCCTCACTTGGTGCCTATGGACAGGCACAGACGTGCATCTGCGTGTCTAATATTCAACGGCAATGAGACTGTGGACTTATTTGATATAGAGAGGAAATTCCCATTTAGCAATGATAATAATTTTCACACTATTTATTCACCACTTTATTACGTAACTTCACGTGATGCTCATAACTATCTAATGAGATAGGCACTATCATCTCCCATTTTCTAATAAAGAAATGTACGGCTCAGAGATGTTAGCTAATTTTTCCAAGGAAACACAGCAAGTAAGCAGGACAATCAAGCATCCCAGGCAGTCTGACTCCTTAGCCAGTCCAGATAGGAATGAAAATATCTCCAGAGATTGTTGCAAGTTCAAGTCACATTATCAGCTCTGTCCTAATGAAGAGCAGTAAACTCTAAAATCTTCCCATTGACTTGAGACTTATCATAATTCATACATGAACTACTAATTCTCAAGAAATTCTCAGAAACCAACTCGCTTTTATCACTTGCTAGGTATTTTATATGCATCATCTCAAATGGTCACAATCCCTCTGCCAGGCTGGTAGAATTATCCCCATTGACAGGTGGGGAATCTAGGCTCAGAAAGGTACAGTAACTTGCCCAAGGACACACAGCCAGTAAATGGCAAGAGCTGAGATTTCAATTCAGGTCTCTCTGACTTCCATGCCTATTCTCTTTCCAACATGTTGGGTGACCTAAGATAAAATATATTTCAAGGCAAACTATTCTTTTACAATTTAATCAATCTTTGCAATTCAGTAGGTTCTTCTGAATCTTGAACAGCTTTGCAACCGAAACAATACCGGCCTGGAAGTGAACACAGTTCCACTGAAACCTGGGGTGGCCAGTTAATAGCTGTGTAACTTTGGGTATGACACGTGACATCACTAAGATTGCAATTCTTTATAGTGACCCAATTTCACAGAGACTTTATGAAGATTAAATGGGACAATGTGTGACATACTGCATGTGCCCCAGAACCTGGCACACAGAGGTGCTTTAAGCATTCTTTCTTTAATTCATCAATCATTATTTTCTTTTAAAGAAATGGAATTGTGGGTTAAGACTTCAGACTGACAGATTTAAGATAAACCAGCCATTATGGCATACGACAGAACACAGAATCTTCAAATCAAGACGAAAATTGCAGAAAGTGATCTTAGAAATCATTTAATGTCCATTCATTCACCAATATTTAGTGAGTACTATGTAGAGGAATTGTGCTGGACATGAGGGGACAGCAATGAACAGAACAAAGTCCTGACCTCATGGAGCTTAAATTCGAATAGAAGAGAGTCAGAAAATAAGCACACAAATAAATGAAAAGACTATTTAAGAGAATCAATGCTATGAACGGAGGTAGCAAAGCTCCCTCTCAATTGTCTGAGATGGAAACTGACTTCCAAACCAGAGAAATGGACTTGATTGGCCAAAGGTCCCGTATGGAATTAATGGTGTACCTTTCCTCTCTAGACCTGAGGTTCTCACATTTCCACATGCATCAGAATCATCTGGGGGGCTTGTCAGAAGACAGATTGCTGGGCCCCACCCCAGAGTTTATGACTCAGTAGGTCTGGGGTGGGTTTCAAGAATTTGCATTTATAAAAAGTTCCCAGGTTATAGTGATGCTGCTGGTCCAGGGCCCACACTTTGAGAACTACAGCCATTGAGGAATGCAGCCGTACCGGAAAGCAGTGAGGCAGGAAAGGAGGGTAAATACCCTCCCCTCTCCTCCCGCCGTGCAGTGTCCTGCAGGGCTCCCATCTGCTAAACTCAGTCGGAACCAGAGGGCAAGGGAGTCGAGGTCACGCAGCTCCTGGAACTCAGAGCAGTACACAGGGCACCATGAACCCAATTCCTTCCTTTGCCCCTTTGCAAACTAAAGGGTGCTAATGGCCTCCCACTGTTCCTAGTCTCTAGATGTCTCAGCACCCCTTGGGGGTTCCCCTAACCCCAACCCCACCCCCTGAACAGTGCCTTCCTTAAAGTCTCATGAATTCTGTTTTCTGTCAGGATCCAGAGAGATACACCAGCAGACCCCAGACAGCTCCTCTCGAGGTGATATTTCCAGAAACTGACACAAGCTATTCTATTTCTTCCCACAGTAACATCTATAAAATGCAGGCCAAATATCAGATAATCGTTTTCATCTACATAATTATGAATTGTACATGCAACTTGCAGGAACCTGCACAGCATATGCAATGAGATGACTCCGAACAGAGCTGTGTGGCCTGGGATGGGCATGAGAGGGACCAATTCACCCTGGTTTGCCTAGTACACTCTTGGTTTGCCTAGGACACTCCTGGTTTTAGCACTGAAAGTCCCACATCTTGGGAAACACCTCCATCCTGGAGAAATCAGGACAACTGGACACCCCAGCCATGTACCCTTGCGCTCCACTGAGCTCCAGGAATATTGCTCCAGCAATAGCACCACCACGAAGAATGGCTAGCATTTACTGAGCACTTCCCATGAGCCTGGCCCCACGCAAAGCACTTACATACATCACCTCATTGATTTCTCAGAACTACCCCACAAGCAAGATACTATTATTAGCTTCATTTCACAGATAATAAAATTGAGGCTCAGAGGGCTCAGATAACTTGTTGAAGGTCATGCAGCTTATAAGTAGCACAGCACTGACTTGAGTTCATGCAGCCTGAGATCAGAGCCTGCACCGCTAACCACTGTGGGTTCCTCCAGGACAGAGCAGATGGGTCCACCTGCACCAGGCCTGATTCCACGAGAAAAACAGCCAAGATCCAATTACCAAAAGGTCTTACTAGGGACCAAGCTCAAAAACTGCACTCACGAGAGCAGGAATTGAGAGGGGATGTACACGTTCTTTATTGCAGGGCACACAATGAAAAAGTCAATGGGGACGGATCTGGTACCTTTGGAAAATTAGAGATAAAATGACACAGGCCCTTACATCTCAGAAGCAGAGATTCTTGCAGCAAAATCTGTGACATCCAACACCTGATGCATCCTACAGATTCAAGGGCAGTCCCACCTGATGGCTTGGGCTTCAGCCTCTCATGTGTAAAACTGGAATAATGGTCACCTCTTAAATCCATAGAGTGGCCATCCCATGGGTTAAATGAACTTGATAAACTATGTCCAGCCAAAAAATGTTTTCCTAAAATGCTGTGCCCGCTGGAGACCCAGCGGTCCAAAGACCATAGCCTGGGATGAACTCCTTATCCCATCTGAGTTCCTGGGAGTGTGGCACCTTCAGCTGTGGAGCCCCTCAATGTGGAATCAGTGGCAGCCACATCTAGGGGCTCAACTTTTGTTCCAGGGCAAGTGAGGGTCCTCTCCTAGGACCCACCCTCTTGTAAGACTGGGAGGATTAAGACTTACTTAGGAGGAAGATGGAGCTTCATTCTTAGGAAGACAGACCCTCTCTCCCATACCTCCTACTGCCATAAAAATCTTCTAACATTCAGGGGCCAGCCCAGTGGTGTAGTGGTTAAGTTCATGTGATCTTCTTCAGCAGCCCAGGATTCGTGGGCTCCAATCCCAGGCAAAGACCTACACACCACTCATCAAGCCATGCTGTGGCGGCGCCCTACAAACAAAATAGAGGAAGACTGGCACAGATGTTAGCTCAGTGACAATCCTCCTCAAGCAAAAAGAGGAAGACTGGCAATAGATGTTAGCTCAGGGCCAATTTTCCTCACCAAAAAAAAAAAAAAAAACTTCTAACATTCAACATCACCTGGACTCTGAAACGAGACGACCACCAGTGTGACCATGGTCAAGCCCTTGCACCTCCATAACACCAATTGTCTTATCAGATACTATATGGGACTGTTGTTTCTGCTTCACGGGATCATTAGGAGAATTAAATAAAGGCTTAGAATGCCCCCAAAAGAATTCTCATTGAAAATTCTGAAGAAAGGCTTTCCACTCAGGAATTTCAAATACAACCTAAATTTTGCCCTAAGTAGGAATTTAGCACAGCACCGGACACAAAGTAAACCACAGAGAGAGCAGAAAGTAATGGTCAAGAAGACAGATTCCAGCCTCTAAGTGCTTGAGATCAAGTCCTTGCTCTACCACTCACTAGCTGTGTGACCTTGGACTTGCTACTTAACTTCTCTGTTCCTGATTTTTTTTTTTTTTGAGGAAGATTAGCCCTGAGCTACCTACTGCCAATCCTCCTCTTTTTGCTGAGGAAGACTGGCCCTGAGCTAACACCCATGCCCATCTTCCTCTACTCTATACATGGGACGCCTACCACAGCATGGCTTTTGCCAAGCAGTACCATGTCCGCACCTGGGATGCAAACTGGTGAACCCCGGGCCGCCGAGAAGCAGAACGTGCGAACACAACCGCTGCACCACCAGGCTGACCCCTGTTCCTGATTTTTGAAGATAATTGTACCCACGTCATAGGACTGTTATGAAGACTCTACAAGTGACAATTAATAAAACCTTTGAAAAATGTCTGGCTCACTATAAGTATTTAAAGTATACATTAGTGTTAGTGTTCGTTATTTGGTAGTCATTTCTGCTCCTGGATTTACTCCCCTGGTGTTCAGTTTGAATCCTTCATGCTCTGCACACATACCTCAGTGCACCTGTGATTTTCATAACTTTTGAATCTGGTTCCCTATCACCCATCATTTCACCAAATGACTTGTCATCCCCTTGTGTTTTCTGCTTTCTATTCCAACATGAGCCAAATGCTGCTCTCCTCTGTATACTCTTTGGGGTTTAGAAATCTTCATCCCGGGAGAGTGAAAACTCCTTCTGTCATATTCTAATCTGGATTGTTCTGACGGAGCCGCTGCTGGAAATGAACAATCCTGGAAACAGATTCTGTTTGTTTCATCTCCCGGACCTGGGGTTTCGCAACTTACTCCTTTTGAACAAACAGACTACGGGTAGTGTTAAACAACAAGACTGGTTAATTGGGAAAGGGTAGATCTTTAACATATGGACCTCTATTAAAGATCTCAAACGATTTGATTTTCAGGGGGAAAAAAGTCAAAATCCTAAAGTCAGAGACTAGCACTCCAGCCCTTAAGAAGCACAGAGGTCGTTTGGTCATTTCACAGATGGGAAACCTATGCCCAGGTTCACAGTATCTCTAAACATTGAAAAGATTATGCAACATTACTCTTCTGTGCCAAATATGCCTTTCTGGTGCCTCAGGCAAACACAGGGCCAAAGGCTGCCCCATGCAAGAACCTGTTATTTCTCCATGGAGGGGTCCCAGGAGAGAGAAGAGGGTGTGGGAAGGGGGTGGACACTGGTGCCTGAGAAGGCCCCCTCCATCAGCGCCCCAACCACTCATGCTCAGATGTCTGCCTGCATCTGTGACACAATTCTCTACTTCTCTCCTCTAACCAGATGCACAGGTCTTACCATTCTCCATAGGAATCTTCAAGACAGACTTTGAAAGGAGGCTTTCCATATACAAAATAAGACAAATTTGTTGTGAAAGAACGATTAAAGAAAACAGTACACATGCTCAGAATCCTTACCATTTGCACTTTACTAACAAATCTTAAACTCCAAGGGTATCACTTTTTAAGGAAATAATTTAAATGCATAAATATTACAAAGTGTAATTAACACCTATGTTCTCTACCAAGAGTTAACTAATTTTAACAAATTTTATTAAAGTGTGTTCCCTTTTTCAAATGAAATAGAATACTATAGATAAAGCCAAAATCCCCTTATCCAAGATCTCAGTTCCATTTCTCTCCATATCTCTTCTAAGGAGTGTAGCCTTCCATTCTGCTTTTTATACTAACATAAACATAGTTTATTAATACATATTTGATTGGCACATCCATTAAACTAGCTCTTTATTCCTCCTACATATAAGAGGATGCAGCATTGAAGATGCTGAGTTTGGTTCACGAACCAGAAGAGCCAAATATTTGTAAATATTCCTTAATAGATGCTCAAATTTTTAGGATAAGATCTTCCAAGATGCTGATATAAAAGGGCAGTGGCATGGCAAAAACTGGGCTGTTTCTGGGTACAAGCAAGATTCTGTCAGTGTTAAAGATGTCACTAGCCACTATGCATCCACTAGAGAACCAAGAGTCCAAAAAAGCCCAGGCCGAGATATACCACAACTGCTTCTGCTCTGTACGGTCACCTCACTTCCATGCTATCCTGTATCTCTGTCTAAATAAATCAGGAATTTATGAAAGTTTGGGAGCACAGACAAGGTCTCCACCAGATCATCTGTAACCCATTTGAAACTACGGCATTGGTGTCAGAAGTGGGACAGGCATAAAGAGCTCACCAACATGGCCAGATTTTAGTCAGGGATCAGAAAATCAAAGCAGGAAACAATGAGTAAAACATGACAATTTTTGTGGAAGGAACTAATTGAAGTGGAATTCATCCACGGTTCCTCTCCCTCCAACCATTTGGACCTGGCATAAAATAATAGACAGCTGAGCCAAGGGCAATAAGCCCAAGGCATAATTCCTGGAATCTTCTATATGAGCCAAAAAACAGCGGCTAGAACGAAGAATCTCCAAGGTGAGGTGAAACCCGAAAAGAAAGAAATGTCTGAGGTTTGAGCCTAAATCTATGGATCACAAAGGGATACCCCCAAATTTGATATCGGAAAAGGTAACCGGGATGGGGGAGGTACCAAGGACCTGTAGAGCTCCAAGTAGAACAGGTGGTCAGCAACTTTCCAGGGACAAATGATAGCTGCTGAGGTTTTGGAGGTGACAGAAAATGAGGATGGACCTGAGAGATGCTTCAGTACTTGCTAAGCCAATTCTCAGTAAAAGCACTAACACTATGCTTTTGCACACAAGCGAATTTCAATGTATGCTAGATGTTTTATATGTGGGAAGAGGCAAAGATAAAAAAGTTAAGAAAGCTCTGACTTCACAACTTTCACTAAAAAAGTGACCAATAAGGAGAGCAGTCCCAAGTTAAACTAATCAATTCTGTTTTAAAATATGTGTACATCTTTTACAGATAATGGTGACCTTGGAACTCTGGGATTTGTTCAGGTTAATTGCACTTCTCCACCAAAAATGGTGTTCCGAGGGTCAGGCCTCAGAAATAATGCTCTACTCGGAACACACATCCTCTGTGCAGAGATTTAAAAGATTTAATAGAGATGAAAATTTTTCATTGAGAAGTATACCCAAAAAAGTCTTTTAAACTTCTGTTTGAAGCAAGAGTGGTACGGTACTTCGGTTGATTTAAGGTGTTTGCATATTTGAGCTGAGCAGCTCAAGAGTTGAAAAGCACAAGTTTCCTCTTTTCCAGGAGGTTCCATAGTTCCTCAGTAAACCTAATTTAAATGGCCTCAAGACAATGCAACCCAACTGTTAGAGAGCTGGCCTCTGCTTTGTTCCAGACAGTTTTATTTAGAGGACGATAACCATCCTGAACTGGAGTCAGCTGAGATACAGGGAAGAGGCCAGCAACGCTCCTGGCTTCTGAATAGCACTAATCACCCCTCCCACCTGACCCCACCCCACCCCACCCCCACCCATCCTACCCCACAGCACCCCATCCTATCCCATCCCACCCCTGGTTTGAGACAGGTTAGACTCCTGGCTTAAAGTCTTGGTTTCTGAATTTTCTGAGCCAAAAACTACTCTCCCAACCCCAATACACACATTTCCTATAACAACGCAAAAGGTGAAGAGATGGTAAACAGAAAATATTCGGCAGAGGAAAGATTCTCTGAACAAAACAAAAGAAAAATTAACAGTTAAACCACCAGGAGCTCTGGATCTGGAAACTGGAGAGGGAGTGGACACGGAAATGGCTTTGAACTCAAAGCTGGTCCCGTAGAATGGAATGAGGTCCTTGACCCAGTCCTGTATGTACAGTGTGCAGGTTCTCCATAACCACACGCAGCCCTGATCTGGCCACTAGGAAAATGATGACCCCACCTCCCTCACACCAGGAGGGATGCCTGGCACCCAACCTTGCACAGCCTGACTCAGCAAGACGGAAGGTGACAGTTAATAAATGAGAAACTGCTCCGAAATGCAAAGCCCTGAAGGCGAAGGCCAGACACTTCCCTAAGGCAGAGGAAGGTCCAGCTCGAGGTGTCTCGGCTTCTTCCTTCTCCAGGGCCACCTTATGGAAATGAGTCCAAAAGGGCCTGGTGTTGGGACCATCACAAATTGGGGACCCTCCTGCCTAAATACAGAACTGCCTAGACAAGGACAATGGGGATATTTGGGACCACCCCTCACTGCTCCCCAAGCAAAGAGTTAACCTGTAAACGCCTGGCGCAGGTTCCCAACAGGAAGTCCAGTGTCTGGTCGGCCCATTTGGATTTTAACAAAACCATCTTTCACTGGAAGATCTCATGGGTCCCAACCAGTTACCCCGAAAGAATACAGTGACTGAATTTCTTCTGTAACGAGTACTACTGCCACAAGAACCGAAACTAAGAGCACAGGCAGGACACGCTCTGATCCACATAATAAATCATATATTCCCATCAAACCTTCAATCGCTGTAACTTATTAAATTCTCTACGTTAGTTTTATGTGACAATAAAAAAACCCCTCTGGAAATGGGTCAAAAAGGTCTAAAATAAGTACTAATTTTTAAAACTGGGATATATAAATGTAATAAAAATATGAAAATTCAGCTAAATTACATTACAGCCCTAATCTACTGGTGTTTTTTGTAAATTGGCTCTTGTGGAATCTAGATACTAACGTGAGAGTTTCACGGTCTTATCAAAACATTACAGCACTTCAACTTTTAGGGTAAAATTTGAAAAGTTTTCTGGTGGGTCTTCATATTAATTTATTTTTACTTTCTGACACTTCCTGACACTCCTAATTAACTTCTTTAAGATTTGGACTAAGTCGATTCTGAGAAAAAAAACTTTCTCTATTCAAAGACCTTTAAAGAGTGAAAGTTTGACACTGAACTGACACTGGTGCCCAAAATAATTTAAATAATGAAAAGATCAGAACACACTTCAAAGGTTATATTTGTATTCTTCTCCAAGATACAAAGTTTCCTCTACTTGTCTATTACTTGAGGTTCCTGCCGTAGGCAGCGCATGAAATAGCTTCCAGGGATTTAAGCCTTTGTGTGATTCCCTCCTCTTGAGTGTGGGCTGGACCCAGTGACTTACTTCTGATAAACAGTATAGGGCAAAAGTGATGGGATGTCACTTCCAAAATTAGGTTACAAAAGACTGACTTCCATCTTGTTCACATTCTCTCCTACCCTCTCAACTGCTCACTCTGATGAAGCCGGCTACAATGTTGTAATGAAGGGGCCCATGTGGCAAGGAACCCAGGGCGGCCTCTAGCCAACAGCTCATGAAGAACCAAGGCCCTCCAGCCAACAGCCCGGAAACAACTAAATCTTCCCAACAACCATGTGGGTGAGCTTGGAAGCAGATCCTTCCACATTTGGGCTGAATGGATCACAGCCCCGGCCAACACTGTGACTGCAGCCTGTGAGAGAGAGCCTGTGAGAGAGCCAGATCCAGAGAACTCAGCTATGCCACACCCAGATTCCTGACCCAAACAAATGGTGAGAAAATAAAGCCACTAAGTTTGGGGGGAATACTTGTTATACAGCAATAGACAACTAACACAGTTCCCTGAGAATGAGACTGAGATTTGTTTTGTTTTGTTTTGGTATTCTTTTCAGAAAACTAGTGCCCAAGACACACTGACAGGTGAGAATCACCTGGAACCATGCACTTAGGGGCCAACGCCAAGATGCTTAAGAAAAAAGAAATGGTGACATCAACTCCTAGGCAAACCTAATTTAAGCCCATAATGTGACATTGTGTGACAAAATTATTATAACTGGTTTAATGACTTCTCAGGCTCAAATCAACTTTAAACAAAGAGATAAATGGTCATAAATACATGCTGTTTAAAGTATCTTTTTTTCTATTCCCAGTATTACCAACAGTCCCTATTTTATTCTGTTCTCCTCCAGCTTTCAATTAAAACACTACAATGTGCATCTCCAATTCCGTCTCCAGAGAAAGGGACTGGGGCTCTTTAAAAAATAACTGACTGCATGTTTGGGACAGCAAACCTAGAGGTGAGCCTGAAGATCCTTGTTATCACAGGAAAATAAGGACGCTTTCAAAGATGTCTGGAAGCCGTGAAAAAAGATCTGGTTTGAAGGGGCTCCTATTGACCAACTTGTAATTATTTAGCAGCAAAAAAAAGTCATAAGTATAGTCAATTAGAGCAGGTCCAGACCATCCAAGGCCACTCTTTCTGATGATCAAACATCAAGCACTCTTTAAAAAGAGCTTGTTGATGTGAATCGATTAATGCCTGCTCAGTTCCAAAGAGACAAACGCAGGCCCCTTACAGGATGAATATATAACCACCCACCATGAGTCACAGGGGGACCAAGGGAAATGGGTTTGCCATCTCAGGGTTGGTTTCGGAACCACTGCGGAAAAGGGGAGTCAAGCAAAGTTGGGGCGAGCTGAGAGGAAACAGGCCTTCCAGGGTCCCGGGAAGCTGGAGCTGGGAATGTGGGTGACAGCACCGTCTCCTCACGTGGATGAGGACAAGCCTCATGATGCTGAGAAAGTTTGAGGTTCGGAAACCTCTTTTTAAGAGCAGCATCTGGAGGTCAGCTTGAAGGCCTCCTGGAGTGTTGATGGGAGACCCCCTACACAGGCAGAAAAAACAGGTATGGAGCTGTTTCCTCACCCCCCACCCCCAGCAACTGTTCATCGTGTTAGGAGACTGAGGGGCCACAAACATGTTGCATCTGCCCGTGAGCCAAGGAGCATCTCCTCTTCTGTAAAATTTCTACATCCTCAGCTTAATGAGAAAGAAAGTGAATGAATGGTCTCTTCTCTCCCCCAGCCAATCCATACCCCACCAAGACACTCCAGGCACAAGGTGCTCACGTCTTTGATTTTAACAGACATTGCCAAATTAGCACTCAAAAAAGCTGTTTCAATATTCACTACTCCACAATGAACAAAGCTACCTGATTGCTCAGATCCTTGTCAAAACCTGATAGTCTTAAACTTTTTAATTTTTGCCAAACTGATGAGGGGAAAGAAGCATTAGCTCGTTGATTTAATTCACAGTGATAAGAGCCTAAAAGAGCAGAAGAAAACAATCAAAAACAATGTCCTGCAAATAACTAATGCAGCAGACTGTTTTGGAGATGGGCAAGGAGTAAATAAGAGTAAGGCCATTTACTGGCTGCCTGTTTTGTGCCAGGAACCGAGCTTGACAATTTACAGGAGTTATCTCCGGCTCTTGCAGCATGGAGGCATTGGTGTGCCCATTCTACAGATGCAGACATAAAGGCTCACAAGAGTGAAGTAATTTATCAAGTTCATATCACAAGACAGGAGCTGGGATTTATAGAGTTACACAACCATCACTACCTTCCAGTTTTCAAACCTTCCCGTCACCCCAGAATGTTCTCTTGTACCCCCGTGCTGTAAATCTCTGCTCCCCTGCCCAGCCCTAGGCAATCATTGGTCTGCTTTCTGTCTCCATAGATTTGCCTTTTGTGAATATTTCATATAATATGTGGTCTTTTGCATCTGGCTTCTTTGGCTTAGCATAATGTTTTTGAGGCTCATCCACATTGTAGCATCTACCAATAGTTTGCTCCTTTTTGCAGCTAGTGGTGTTCCCCCGGAAGGATTCGCCAGTTGATGGACATTCGGATTGTTTCCAGTTTTTGCTTATTACAAACAATGCTGCTATGGACATTCACGTATGTGTCTTTGTGTGGACATATGTTTTCATTTCTGTTGGGTACATTCCTAGAAGTGGAATTGCTGGATCCTGTGGCACATGTATGTTTAACTTTTTAAAGAAACTGCCCAACTGCTCACCAAAGTAGCATCACCATTTTTCATTCCCTCCAGCATCAAATAAAAACCGTAAGCCGAATATTCGAGAAATAGGAAGGACTTTATATCATGTATGTGTGTCAGATAGACTTCAGCAGCTTGACTCCAGTGCGAAAAAAGTGAAGTCTGTAACAGTGCGGAGTCCCTTCAATTTACTACTTCTGTACCGGTCTGCTTTCAGATCTGGTGGGGCTTCTGAGCAGCCTTTGCCTGTGTAAATACTTAGGATGGGCCAGGTGAAATAATGCTGACATTTCAGCTCAGAACAGCTAAATGATCACCATTTCTCAATGGCTCCACATCCTTTCCCCACTCTGCCCTTTTGACACATTAATTCCCATTTTTCACGGTTGACTTCCAGTAGGTCCCTTGGGATCTGTGCCTAGAATCCTCACTGGGTCCCTCTGTATCTTCTTTACAACCTGCAACTCTTACCAAAAGATGATAAATAAATGACCTCACCAGGTTCATTGCTCCCTCTTCCAGGCAAATAAGAGTGTCCGGCAAGACCACATCAAATGCTGAATCCCATGACCCCAACTGGTCACCAGGACACAACACTAGTGGTCCCCGCTATCCCTTTGGCTGCATCAGATTATTATTAATCCATAGAAAACCCATGGCTTTCTTCATCTCCAAACCAACTTGAATCCATTTTGTAAGATTTCATGAGACACTGTAACCGCCTCCTAACAGCTACATGGTGTTGCCTCCTAGCCCCAATTCTGTAATGTGCTTGCAAATGCTATTACACATGTTGGACATGGTTTGTTTTCAATAATCTCATAGCCTTTTTATTTATTGGAATGCCACAGCCCTCTATATGTTTACTTATTCTTTGCTTGTTTATCAAGTGCACAAAGCATCTTTTCTCCCTCTGCCCCAGAGTGCCATGCACTGGATTTCTAGGTTAGGTGAGAGATGGAAATGCAGCCCGAGACTGAGCCCTGAGGCAAGGAAGATTATACAAGGGAGGGTGGGAGGAAGGAAGACCAGATTTACCCAGATACTTTCCTGTTACAACGCACAACCATTTGGTTTTTATCAGTTCTCATTTTGAAGGCAAAACATGCTTAAAACGAAACATTCCCTATCTACACTCCTGAATGGCCAAATGTATTAGTGTCACCTGTTTCATTCTAAATGTCTCTCTAAAAGTCGTTGCAGGACCCAAAAGAACAGGAGAAAAAAAGAACAGGAAAGAAAAAGAACAGCAGAAAAAGAAAAGGAGGAAAAAACAACAGGAGAAAAACTAACTTAAAAAAGAAGAGGAGAAAAACTAAAACTCATCACCAAAATCCAGCCATCTAATTTTCAATTCATAGCTAAGCTTAACATCAATGCCCTCTTAGCCTATGTACATACACCAATGCCAAGGCAAATAAGAGACTAGGCTCCCCATTAGGATAAAGCAGTCTACTACTCACTCTGCATACATCATCTTAGTTAGTCTCCACAAAATTCAGTGAGGCAGCTATAATTATCCTCACTTCACAGATGAGAAGCTGGGGATTCGAGAAGTTAAATGACTTGCCCACACTGGCAGAGCTAGAAAGAGGCAGAGGCAGGATTTAAACTGAGGACTTCAGACTCCAAAGCTCATACTCTTTTCTCTAAACCAGGCTGCTTCCTGCGTTAAACTCCCTCGTCCCCCATCACAGTTGCCACAAGAATCTGCCATCTCTTCATCATCACCAATAAATATTTATCAAGGACCCACCGCCTACATGGCATTGCTCTTGTTTCCACAGCAACACGCTGTCAGAGAGTCATGGGAGTATCCCATGCTTAAAAGAAAGATGCCGTAATGTCCTGTGATCATAGCTCTGAAAGGTGACAGTTACACTACTACAGCGGATGCCTTCTCAGCTGGCAGCCTGGAGCCTGCAGGAGTTGTGCTGGGGATAAGCAAGAAGAAATTAAGTGGAGGAGAAAGGTAGTGGGTTGTAACCCCAGAGGATGGGCTGCTTTCACTATGAATGTGTTTGCGATCGTTGCTGAAACAGAATCCAAGCCAGGTTTGCACATTAATTGTTCTTTTATTAGGAAACAAATCAAGCAATACAGGACAGAAAGTAAAATTCGACTGTACTGTTAACAGTTCCCCAGAGGTATCTGGCAATGATTATCGAGTTAAATGACTACATCACTAACAATTGCAATCTCGAGTCAGTCCCCTCTAAGATCCGTTTTTGCTCTCAATATATGGAAGCTGAAACTCACTAGTAAATGGACTAACTATCCCCTTATCCATTTGTTTAACCGTTTCCCTCTTCCCCCATCCCAAATCATGTTTTGCCACACTCTTAACAGGCAGATTTTAAATGCTTGTTTACCATGATTCCTTACAAAAATCGTCCTGGCTCATGAAACCCATCTTAGAGTAAAGAAGAAAGAAATTGCTTTTTGATGACAAGCTTTCACCACTGACTTCTGGACACCGTGACCAACATGTTACAGCAAAACATATACCCCAACTGTGTTATGGATGTAAGCTTACAAATTGAAATTGCTTTCGAGACTGGGAATTTTCAAATTAAAAGAATATGGGGAACAGATTACTGAGTTTTCAAATGTATTGTTCACCCAAACTTGCCAAAAGTTTTAAATGAGATTCTTTAAAGGAAATCAAGCTACTGCCCTGTTTATATTCGATTTGGGTTCCCACATTTTCTGCATTTAGAAATAAACTAAGAAGATAGATCCGTTTTTAAAAGTTGACATTTGCAGCATTCCTGCATCCACAAATGCAGATGTTCACGAGGAAATCTGGAAAAAAATAATCTAATTTAAATGGTCTCGTTAGCATTAAACAGAAAGGAGAGGTTAGTCATATACACAAAATCCCCATTTTTACGAATGAGTGAGGTTTACAATGCACCTAATCTCCAACACAACCTAATCCTACTCGTACAAGGAGCCCCTGCAACAAACGCAGCCACTTGCTAAGTAGATGCTATAGATTCGCCGAAGCCAGTCGGCTCAGGTAGAACCAAAAAGAAACAGACGGCGCCTGAACAGCAGATTCCTTCCCAAACTGTACTCCAGGATTGCTTTTCTTTCTCGCGTGTTCCTAAGAGCAAGCAAAGAAAAGGTGCTTGCTCCTCACACTTCTTTAAATGTTTTAACAAAAGGCTGCTGAATAAACACATTACTCATTTTAAAAACTGAAAAGAAGTTCTATTCCTGAGATGAAAGCAAGTAGATTTGCATTTTAACAGTTGTGGGCGAGCGCCACCTGGCGGGAGCATCCGGAAGCGGCGTGCTTTCAGCCTTGGACAGATTCCCAAGCCTGTATGGTTTTACCGCACGTTACCAAAGAACGGTTTGAGATCCGTGGTGGAATATTTTTGATATTGTTTTTGCTGCGGGAACTTGAGTACTATTAACGTGTGGCAGGCTGGCCAGGCCTTGGAGGATAGTAAAATCTGAGTTACCAATCATGCCCGGGTCCCCAGGACTGCCCCAGGCATCCTCCTGCCCTCCCCCTCCCCAGCACACCTAATATAGACCCAAAACGAGGAAAACAAGAATCATGCACCATCTTTAGAATGATGTTGTGGCCTTTTCTCTTCTCTCACTTGGTAATCCAACCTTTCAGCTTCACACACCTCAAAAAGAAGTGTCGTATTCACCTAACTTCCCAGCCACGGAAACAGGGTGTCCCTTCGCGGAAGTCCCACATTCAGTTCCCATTTCGGTATGGAGCAAGGAAGACGCCGCTGCACTTCCAATGGAATGTCACTCCGGCGGTTCTCAACCTCAGAAGCAGCCCGGCTTAAAGAGGTTACACTCGCCCGCGGCTTCTTCCTTTCTTTCTCCACGATAATACATGGGCCCCGCTGTTACTCAGCAATCCAAAATGAGTCT
Organism: Equus przewalskii; assembly: GCF_037783145.1. Classification (NCBI taxonomy): domain Eukaryota; kingdom Metazoa; phylum Chordata; class Mammalia; order Perissodactyla; family Equidae; genus Equus; species Equus przewalskii. The sequence continues at coordinate 32,628,706 of NC_091851.1, forward strand.
TTTCCCAAGTCCCACTCGCTTCCCTCAGCCTGCCCCTGTGATGCCAGCAACCTCCTCTCGGGGTGGTCACCCCAAAGCCAGTTGGTGCTAAGAAACTTCCAGGTGATTTTGAACTTGGCTGTACCCCTGCACCACCTCCTCCCTTCTCTCCTTCCCCCCACCGCCTCCTCTGTGGGCGCGCAGGGCTGGAGCCGCCTGCGCTGGGGTTTGGTGACGTGTAAGACCCCGGGTCGTGGTGGTCTCCTGTGCACGCCAGCTTCCCATTAGGCGCACCCAGGGCAAAGCCCCACCCTGGGAACTACCTCTGCTCACCTCCTTCCCATCGTCAAACCTAAATATGGCTCCCCAAACTTTTCAGGAGCAGACACGCTCACAGGTCAAAGCCGCTCCGCTTGTGGGGCCTTCACAGGGGCGCCCACTTACTCCGGATGAAAAGCATGGGGTAGGGTGGAGGTACTGCTGTCTCGGTCGTTAACGCAAACACCCCCACGGGTGCCTTCTTAAGGACAAGCGGCCTGCTTAACGGCAAGCTTAGGGACGCAGCGTGTTGAGGGCAAGTCTGGAGCTTCCTGTGTCCCCCGGGAGAAAAGAAAAGCCACCGCCCTGGCAGCCTCGGCCAGTTGGCGACCAGTCCTCCCCGCGAAAAGCGCGCGCTGCCCAAAAAGCTGCTGGGGAGGGAGCGCTCCCCACCCCGCGGGCGTCGATGCCGCTTCCCGACTCGCCGCCCCAAACACTCAAGTGACAGATTCCGACAAGTGGGAGGCAGCAAGTGGAAATATTCGCAACAACCGCGCAAAGTTACTCCAGCCCGGGGGCCGGGCGGGAAAGTAAAGCGGAGAAGTTCGCCACACGCGGGCTGCCGAGGGACGCCGGGACCGGGCGCGGTGGCCCGGGCGCGCCAGGACTCGGCTGCCGGCGTCTGGAGGCAGGGACCTGGGCTCCGGCCCCGGGCCCCGCGCCCCCGCGAGCCCGCACAACTTCCTCCTCCCGGGGCCCCGCGGCGGGTGCCCGGGCGCCCCGGGGAGGCTGCGGGGAGCCCGGCGGGCGCACTCACCTGCGGCGCTCTGTGCCCCGGCGCCGGGCAGCGGCGGCAGCTGCAGCCGGAGGAGCAGGCTGAGGGCGAGCGCGGCGAGGCTCGCCATCCGGGCGGCGGCGGGCGGCTCAGCCCCTTCCCGCGGGGGCCGGGGCCGGGACTGGGGCGGGCGCGGGGCGGCCCCGCATCGCCGGCGCGGCCGCAGGCTGTGCGCGCCGCTGGGCGCCCGGCTGGCTCCGCTGGGCTCCCGGAGCCGGCGCCGCTGCGCTCGAAGCCGAGGCGCGGCGCGAACTGAGGCGGGAGGCTGGGCGGGGGCGGGACGCGGGGGGCGGGGGGCGGTGTCCCCCGAGTCCTAACGCCGCCGTCGCCGCCGCCGCCGCCCGCCCGGGCGCTCCGCCTCGGCCGCGCACACACCCTCGCGCGCACGCCCGCGCCCGGCACACGCCCGCGGCTGGCACACGCTGGCTCCCCCGCGCACCCTCACTGGGGCTGGCCGGCTCGGGGCCGCTCGCACTGTCACGCGCCTACACACATCACCCCCGCACCCGCATGCCGGGCAGGGTCCTCGCCTCTTCGCCCCGCGCCGCGCCACGCAGCCAAGCATCGTCTGCCCGGCTGGGGCGCAGGTACCGGGGGCGGTGGGGGGAGGAGAGAGAGAGGGAGCAGCCATTTGAACTCGGAGTGGGAGAACAGGTGAATATGGGGTAGGGGTGGATGAGAGAGGAGGGAGGGAGGAGCAGCCGTCTCAACTTGGGATGGGGGGGCCAGGTGGGGGTAGGGGGGCGAGGGAGGGGCATCTGCCCTAAGCTGGGGCAGGCGTCTGCTGGCCAGGGTCTCGGGCACGCCCTGAGATGAGAATTTCATCTAACAGTCGACACCCTCACCCCCACCACACACACACATTCCCTCTCTCTTCTGGGGGCATCGCTGACCGCGCCGCAATCGCCCCCCACCTTCTCAGCCGCCCAGGCACCCCTCTTATCCACCCACATCTCTTCGTTGTCCCCACCCCCACGCAGAAGAGGAGCAGACTGGGCCTGAGGCATCCCCCTCTCTCGCGCCGCCTTCCCCCCTTCCCTTTCTCGGGAGACAGAACTGTGTAGCTTTTTCCTTTTTCTCCCCGGTCTGAACAAAGACCTGGTTGGGGCTGGAAGCCTAAAACCATAGCTCAGAGTCAGAGCTGCCCCTGCAGCCTGCGGCTGGGACTCTGCCCTCCTGGGAGCCCGGATCTCAAGGAGGAGATCCAGTGCCACTTGGATCCCGGCTGGGGGCCTGGGCTGTAAAAGCGGGCACAGGGACACCTGGGCAATGCTCGAGGGACTCACCCTGTGAACCTGGCCAAAGCATCCCTTCCTCTGTTTCAGGATAGCACCCTGTCTCCCGGTGGGACTCCAGGGGTTGGACTGGACTGACTATGGGGGAGAAATGTGAAAGTCAGGCCTGGCTAGGGTTTCCAAAAGTGGGGAGCCTCAGGCTCTGGATTGAGTGCTATGGCAGAGAACACAAGGCCTCACTCCCCCACACCCCAGATCCCACTAGGTGGAAGGGAACAGCTCCGTTGAATAAAGACCCATCAACTCTGGCACCCTGCGCTTGTAATCCCAGGTGAATTCTCCACCTGTCTCTGGCTCCCCACCACCACCACCCACCACCACCGTGGAAAGGTGAAGGGCTCGGACTAGCCTGTTCCTCGCCAGTGTGTCCCCCACAAAGGACTGCCAGGGAGGTTTCCCTGAGTCCTGCTTCCCAGACCCCTGCCTGGGGAGAGTCGGGATCCACAGGTCTAGGAGGGAGGCCTATGATAAGCTGCCTCAGAGCTTCTTAGTAATTCTGCGGATACTTACAGAGTGCTTAACCATGTGCCCTACTCTATACTGGTCTCTGGGGACTCAGAGATGAATGGCCCTTAGGACAATTGGAATGGGAAGATCCCTTCTGCTCAGAGCTAGGCCGCTGGCTGTTTCCTCCGTCATGCCCTCACCCAAGGCTTGTCTTGGGCAGATGAGTCGTTAGGGAGCCCCGGAGGAGAGGCCGGAACCAGGCCCATGACCTGTGACCCTGGACATGGCTGATCCCAGGGCCTGACGCAGGGGAACAGGAGTTCTCCTGCCACTCAGAAGCTTGGTGTCATTCATCTAACTTGCCCTGGCTCCCTTGGCTCCTATTCATTCCCTCTCTCAAGCTTTCTGGAGAAGTATAAAATAGCAGTTGTCCTGGTGCCCTCGGAGCACACACCCTCCTGCACCCACGCTCTAGAGATGCCTCACCGCTGCCCACAGAGCTCCCTGGTCTGAGTGGGGTTCATGCGACCCCGAGAGAAAGCTCCATTCCAAAGCTAACTGAGTTGGTGGGGCGGGACCAGTGCCCGAGCTCGGCACCAGGCTGGACCTGCCCGGGGTGCGCCGTGGCCCTCTGTGCTTCCCCAACCCTTCACCCCTGGATGCTTCCCCCTCTAGTCCTTTGGGAGCGCATGCCCTCACCTGCTGCCCAGCAGGACTCTGGCGTTCAGTCTCATCACTGTGCTTTTGCACCTACCGTTCCCTCTGCCTGGAAGGCCCTTCCTGGCATCGTCTCCCGGGTAAACTCACACTGGTCCTTAAGGCTTCTCTGTGAAACTTTGGCCAAGAGGTACTTCCTGCCCAAAGCCTGTTGCCAAGGGCCCCTGGGCTGGCCGCTGAGGCGATGCTTTGCACGCTGTGGGGATGTGGTTTGTCTCCTTGGTCTCTTCTGCAAGCCTGAATTCTCAAAGGTGCCAGGGCGCTTAACACATGGCTGCTGGGTGGTGGGAGGCTGAGGGGGAACGAGGGAATGGCTCAGGGCCACAGATGCCTCAAGCCAGGCCCCCTCTGAGCTAGCTTCTCAGGGGAGGGGATTCTCGGAAAGGACCTGCTTTTGTATCTGCCCCCTATCAGCCTGGGGAGCTAGGAGAACTCGACCACATGGTCCCCCCTGGCTCAAGGCTGGGCTCGGGGTCAATGGTGAGGCAAGGAGGCTGGGGCCTGGGGTGAGCTTTGTGGTGGCTGGAAAGGGTGGAGGGGCATTCTGCCCTGCAGCTCCTTTCAATTCCGCTCTTGTCCTTGGAGTGACTCTGCCCTTAACCCCGTTGGACTTTTGGCAAGACCTCTCTGGGCCTCAGTTTCCCTATCTGCACAGTGGTTTCCCTTTCAGCTCAGGCAGGGACCAAGACGGGAGCGTTCAGACATTTTAGCTTCAGATCTCTTAATCCAAGCATGGTTTTAGGGGAAGCCTGAATCCTGAGACATTCTTGCAGCAAGTGAGCTGTCGGCCTGCCACATGCCAGGGAGGGATGGGTCTGTGCATCTGCAGCTTGAACAACAGATGTGGTCCTTGCCTCAAGGAGCTTACGGTGGGAAAGACCAGACAAAGGGCGGTGAAGGAGCTAGAGATGCAGAGATGGCCTCCATCTCCCCTGCCACTTCCCTGCCTGCCAGCGATGGTCAGCCCTCCAAAGAAAGCAAAGACCCTGTGTAAGGAGGCGGCCAATGAGTGGCTGCTCCACTGGGGCCTTTTATCTTCTTCCTGTGGCACAGGGCACCACTAGCCATTTAAATTTAAAATTTGGAAATTCAGTCTTTAGTCCCACCAACTGCATTTCAAGTGCTCAGTAGCCACATGTGGCCAGTAGCTGCTGTACTGGACAGTGCAGATACAGAACATGTCTGTCTTCACAGAAAACTCTATTAGACAGCACTGCTCAAACTACAGCCCATGGGCCAAATCTGGCCCCCTGCCTGGTTTTATAAATAAAACTTTATTGGGGCACAGCCATGCTTATTCATTTGCATGCTGCCTATGGCTGTTTTTTGCAGAAAGTTGTATCAGACAGTGCTGCTATAGAGCAGGAGTCAGCAAATTACTGCCAGTGGGCCAAACCTGGCCCACCTCCTGTTTTTTATAAATAAAGTTTTATCGGAACACAATCCTGCGTATTTGTTTACATATTGTGTATGGCTGCTCTCTGCGCTACACAAGCACAGTTGAGTCATAGTGACAGAGATCATCCGGCCCACATCACTGAAGATATTTACCGTCCTTGCCCTTTACAGAGAAAGTTTGCTGGCTTCTTCTCTAGAAGCAGTCTCACGTGCAATCTGACGATCATTGGTCTAAAACTGGTTCTCAAAGTGTGTTCCTTGGACCAGCATCATCAGCATCACCTGGGAACATGTTAGAAAGGTGAATTCTCAGGCCCTTCCCTAGACCTGCTGAGTCAGAAATGCTGGAGGTGGGGCCCAGGAATCTGTGTTTTAGCCACCCTCCCAGGTGAGTCTGACGCCTGCTAAAGTTGAAAATCTCTGATCTAAAACACCCACGAAGGAAATGCCAGTGAGTGAGTGACACAGGAAGGGTGCTAATGGGCTCGAGTGGGAATAGAAGAGTTTGGAAAGATGTCAGGAGAGTGATGGCCCATCCGCTCTCTGCCCCCTCTGCAGCGGAGCCTTTGACAGCCCTTTGAGGAGGGGCCCTCTCACCAGTGCCTGTGCCGATGCCCGGGCCCCACCGCCGGACGGCCCCGCCCTCCCACAGAGTTGTCAGCACATTTGGAGCTGTCTCCACGCATAAATTCATGGACCAGCTGTCTCTTTTAATCTGGTTGCAAGATGAAACCATTAATAGATGTCAGACACATTGGCAATGATCTCTTCATTAATAATTTCCTCCTTTCCGAGGGAAAAAAAAATTAGTAACAAGCAACCATCAATAATTCAAAAATACAAGTTAACCTTTCTATTAGCAGAGTGGCTCTGCACACACCACGGACTCTTTCAGAGCCAGTAGTCCTGGCTTGAATAATGTTTTTGTGGCAGGAACATTAATATGCATTAATGCTGTCTGTCAAGACACGCAAATATAAATAACTCAAATGCAACTTGGACACTTTAAGTATTTGTCTAGTGTAACCTCACGATCCGACCATTTGGTTCTGTAAAAACATGCATTATCCAGTAATATTGCTGTGACCGAAAGCAGGACTTTCCAAAGGAATCATTTTCAGTTTGAGGCCCTTGTGGTTAGAAAGATTTCCCTTACGCTGAACCAACACTGCCACTCTGTTATTTCCTCCCTTCGAAGCTGGCTCCTCTTTCTGGGGACCCACAGAAAGAGCCTGGACACACCTCCAGGTGACTTTCATCTGGATGTTGGTGTGCCCTAGGTAAGCCTTCTCAATTCGTTGCCCTCATTTCCTTCTTGGTCCTCTTCTTATGTGATTTTCAGACCCCCAACATCTGGTTCCTCTTCTAGAACACGCTCCCTTTGGGCAACACCCCACTTCCAGGTGAAGTCTTGCACCTGCCCACACTCCCCACACCTCCATTTCCCACCCAGGTGAGCACGAACTAGTCACCCTCCCTCTGCAGATCTGTTCTCCCCTCTGTGAAATTGGGGTGATTCTTCCCCACTCCCTGAGCTGAGTGAGAATTAAGTGAGTTAATGGATGTGAAAATACCTAGAACCGGGCCTGACCGGCTCAAAAGATCCTTTCCTCTCCTCTCTCTCCTACTTCCAAGTTTTAGGTTCACGTTCCACCCCAGCCTTGACTCCAGGCCAACTATCATGGACACCTGGACCACAACACAGTGTGGAGAGCCAGCTCCTTAGGCCAAATCACCAGCACATGGTCCAGACTGTTGGCAAGTAGACCTCAGAGCCTGGGATGCCCTGAATGGAATGCTGGGACCGCATCTCACTTTGTCTAAATGGGACCTGCCAAACAGCTGTTTCTTTTCGCTTAAACACACACTCACTCACTCACACACAACTAAACTAAGTGACATGTGCCAAGCACCTACCATGCATGTTTGCGTCTCTAGCCCTGTCTTGTGCTACGCAGTGGGGATGCCAGGATAAAGTAACCCTGTCCACAGTCAGCCCACGCTGAGAGGCCACACCGGCACACAGGGGACAGGGTGGTGTTCATGTCAGGGTTTGAATA